>NC_062295.1:9990000-11240000 GCF_902655055.1 Lutra lutra | reverse complement strand
TTCTTCTTCCTCTCTCTCTGCCTGCCTCTCTGCCTACTTGTGATCTCTCTCTGTCAAATAAATAAATAAAATCTTAGGGGAAAAAAAAAGATGTCTCCTAAACCAGCCTAAGGAGTACGTTGAACAGACCAACCTGGAGAACATCTTTCCTTTCATAAAAATTCTCTCCCATTTCAGAGGTACCCTGTGGCACCACTCAGAGTCCCAAGGACTAGCCCGAAGATCCTGAACACCTAGGACATGGGGTCTGTGGTTTTTTTAAGACAACTAGACTCTCTGGCCTGCTCAAAAGCCTCGGCTCATGTGCTATCTCATTCCGACAAGGCATTAAATGTGACATAATTAAATGTGACACACTCTTACCACTTCTGTAACCTGTGCTCACTGCCCCCCAGGACTCTATAATGGATAGCCCAGTGCTTGGAAGCTTTGGTCATTTCCAGGCAATGAATGTTTTTGTTTTGTTTTGTTTTTTAATGTAAGTAACTCTTGTCTGTAATTCCATTATTACAAGTACAAAACCTGGCTCTACTTCCCGGACCCCTTAAGACTGGAACGAATAGACCGTAACTCCATTCTAGGGGCCCAGTTCTACTTTCGGGCCCACGGTAGGCACTTCACGAACGCATGGTTGTAAACCAGACTTGTTTTTCCAAATAATAACGTGGGAGACCCTGGATTCCAAGAGAATCGTGTGTGGAGTGAAACATTGTTCCTACAGGTCGTATTTATAGAGCAAAGAATGATCTAGAAAGGTATGAATGTATTTATGGGGATACGTCGAAAGAAGAGTTGAAATTTGGTTCCGTACTCGCAGATTAAGGACACATGTGACCGTTTTATGTGAGATCAGCCGCTGTGGACATAGCTTCGAAGGAGACATAGAATCCAGGGCGTCAGAAAAAAGCACCCCCCCACACACATACCCACACGCCACCATACACTCAAATATTCCATTTCCTACACACTCAGACATGCACACACATATGCACACTTAGAGACGGTGACTGGCTGAGAGATCGGGGAACGGAGACAAAGCCCTCCTACGTTAAGGACCCTTTTGTTAAAGGTGACAGTCAAATCCCCCCAAGTCTGATGTACAACTTTGACTTTATTCACTAAAAGACAGCAGCGGGAACAGAACACAACACGGAAATATGAAAGAGACAGGTAAGCGGTCAGAAGCAGGTGTTTGCAAGAAGAGTTTCCCTTCCTGCCCACCGAGCTCCTTCTCAAGTCCAGAAGCACACACACGTCTCTCTTTTCCTAATTGAGGTCGGCGGCATTTAAACCTGGGCCAGCCCTCCGCTCATCGCTCGTCTTTGCTGCACTGCACCTGCCCGGCTAACTTGGTTCTTGCTCACTATTTCGAGCACACGCGTGTCCACTCCCCGCTAACTTCACTCGCTCGCTGGCGTCCAAGCGTTGAGTCATTCACGTGCGCGGGATCTGCCGACACCGCCCATCCCCGCCAAGCTCTTGAGAGCAGTCACGCCGTGGGCCTGACCTGACTTGTATTCGCCCGACTAGACTACGAAGGCACCCGGGGCATAAACAGCCCGTTGCAGGCCTGTGGCGGCCGGCCGGGGAGGCGGTGAGGGGCGGGGACCTCAACAGGGTGCTTTGTCCTTTGCTAGGCAACATCTAAACCCCACTCCAGATCTGTTGCCTGCCTGTGCCTTTACCTGTCCCTACTGCCTTCCTTCCGGAGGCATAAATAACCCGCCTCCCAACACACACTCTGAGAGTTGGGATCAAGGCTCAGCCTCTCAGCGTGAGATGATACCAGGTCCTGCTCCCTTCAGTTTTTTGCACCTAAATGCAGAGCAGCAGAAGGGGGTGGATGAGGAAGTGAGGGGGGCGTCCAGATAGCTTCCTGAGAAATCACAGTAAAAATGGGTTGGCCAGGTTCTCCCCCTGCCCCCACCCCACTAAGTTCCCCCAAGAAACTGTATTTCTTCTTAAAACTCTTTGAGGAGTAATTCACATACAACCACACATACTTAAAGTGTACACCTTGATGATTATTGGCCTATGCGGACGCTGTGAAAGCCTCACAGCGAGACCGTGAATGCTTCCATCAACTCTAAATGGGTTCCACGTGTCCCAGGCAGTTTTAATCTTCAGTTTGGAAGCGTTTTTTGGTTGGGGGGTGGTGGTGGGGGGGGGGATTTGACCTCACCTAGAAGCCCAGGGCTCCCTGTGTGGGGTCACTGATTGTATTTAAGAAATCAATAGCACTCCACCCGCCCCCCATCCACCTCTTCCGCAAGGAACAAAAATCCCTTCCACCAACAAAAGACTTGCGACTTCCAGTCTGACTCACCCTCAGTCCCGGGGCACATACTCGGGCTCTGATAAGACGCAGTCAATCTGTCCTCCGTTTGTTTATCATGAGTCATGCTGGAAACAGGCAGCTACTTTTCTTCCCTCTCCTGTCATAGTTAGGCAAGAATCAGAGGCAGATACACCCCCATTCAAAGTGCAGTCATCCTTAAAGAGTCCGGCGACTCCCGCGGAGCTCCGTTTGGGACCTGTGACTCAATGGGGACCCCTGCTGGTGGAGGCCGGCAGCGCCCCGGCCCGGAGTGCAAGGGGCCTGCCTTCTTTCCCACACTCCAGGGCCATCTCGGATCTTTGCAACTTAGAGGAGATTTGCAAGAGGGATGGGAAGAACAGCTGAGTTTTCTGTGCATCCTGCCCAACAGCCCCCACCCCCACCCCCAATTATTAGTGACAGAGCGGGGCGTGAGTCACAGCTTTCAGCCTAGGCCCACACTAGAGCACTTAAACACGTCATTGCTTCAGTGATGAACCTTCTCCCAGCTGCAACCCGCCTCCGGGCTCCGGCTCTGGGCTTCCGCAGGCGTGAGCTGTGAAGCCTCTGGGGTTCAAAGGGCCTCCCTTCCGATTCTTTCCATCAATGCCTCCTTGGCCCCGATTGAAAAATTCCTACACCCAAGTCCTGATGGGAGCCTGGGGAATGTTTCGACGAGAGTTAATGTCACGATTGAGTCAACATAAAGTAGATTTATCTGCTGTTTCAACGTATTGAAGCGAAGTGCACTGTTTGGAGAAGAAATCCCCATAGCAACTCGGCCGCCCCAGTTACAGCAGGCTCAGGGCGACCAAAATAAAAATCCTTCCCGAGTCTCAGCGTTGGCTGGTGAGGGCTGCCCAGTGCTGGCCGTGTTTTCAGGCCACATTCGCAGGCCCGTGAGTTGCGTTTCATAAATCACTGCAAGGGATGCTTTAAGGAATAATGCGACCCTACAGCCAGGTTACAGATGGAGGGGTTGGAGACCACTTCCCCCACCAGCTTAAACAGGCCAGACCTCACCGCCAAACAGCAGCACCGTGTTAGAACTTCGGAAAAGGGCTCATTGTTACTGCTCGTGGCTTACCAGGCCCCTCCAAGCGGGGGGTACACGGTGCTATAGATGTTAGTTTTTAAGAAGAGGCAAATCAATACAAAAATGGTTTTTTTTTCGTGGGTGTGAAAGGAAGAAAAGCAACATCACTCTTGTTTCCCTCTACCCCGGGGCGCTCCAGCAGTGGGTTTGGGTTGCATGAATGATCTACTCTCTCTAGCATCTTCTCCGGCTCTGCTCCTTCCTTCTGATTACCCACAAACACAACTACCTTCAGAGTGCTGCTCGTCTGTTCGTTTTCTCCAGCTCCACTGTGCCCTGGCTTCTTCCGATCCCCGTATGGTGTGTGCCCTCAGGCTCCCTGGGAGGTCTCTCTATGGTGTCATCCCTGTCGCTTTCTGGGTCCACTGGCATGGCCCGTGCTCAGCAACTACCCCTGCGGGTCACTCCTGTGAAATTCCTGGTCTGGTTTGATGCTGGTAGCTGTGAGACATTCAGGAGCTCCTGGATCTGCCTCCTTTATGTTCTTGCCTCCTAGGTTTGGGCATTTTCTGATGTTCAGTTTCATATTTTTTCTGTGTCAACCATTTATCTGACGTCCTTGGTACTCACTTTTTTTTTTTTTCTTTTTAAGATATATTTCTTTATTTTAGAGAGGGACAGAACGTGTCCGGGGTGGGAACGGGCAGAGGAAGAGAGAGAGAATCTCAAGCAGACTCCCCACCAAGTGAGGAGCCCCACGTGCGGCTCGATCTTACAACCTAAGAGGACATCACGAATCGCACGATTAACTGACTGACCCACCCAGGGGCGCCATCGGTTCTCACTTCAGGGCAGCCATCAGCTACACCTGGAATTGAGACGATCTGCCCCACTGTTGGTCATTTCAAAATCAACTTGTTCCAAACTGAACTTCACTTTCTTTATAAAATGATCAGGGCCTTCCTGTTCATGGCATCATTGTTTTCTGAGCCTCGGCTTAAATTCTCAATAATGATGTAGATTCGTCCTTGGCACTGATGTTCTTTGCCACATTCCTCTTCAATATCTGGCCTTCTTTCCATTTCCAAAGCTCTCATCTTAGAGCTGGCCATCATTCCCTAAGACTCGGGTTATCGCCACAGCTTCCAGAATGGTCTTTCCATCTCCAGTCCTTCCTTCTAGGTAGCAAGGTGCTGCAGAAAGAAAGTCGGCTTGGGAGTTTGAGTCTCATCTCTGCCATTTGCTTCTGTTATGACTGGAATTTTTTTTTTTTTAAAGATTTTATTTATTTATTTGTCAGAGAGAGAGAGAGGGAGAGAGAGCGAGCACAGGCAGACAGAATGGCAGGCAGAGGCAGAGGGAGAAGCAGGCTCCCTGACGAGCAAGGAGCCTGATGTGGGACTCGATCCCAGGGCGCTGGGATCATGACCTGAGCCAAAGGCAGCTGCTTAACCAACTGAGCCACCCAGGCGTCCCATGACTGGAATTTTTTAATCTCTCAGTCTTCGCTGCCTCATCAGCAAGGCGGGGAAGGTCCCTACTTCAGGGGGTGAGGACATGATGGGGTAAGGAACATAAAATATCTGGTACATCGTAAGTGCTCGACTAAGATTTCCATTTCAGACTCACTACTGCCAGACCGCAGCTGTAAAACAGACTACTTGATCATACCCTTCCCTTATTCATTCATCTTCCTCCTGAAATGAGAACAAACTCCTCAAGTCTGGCATGGAAGAGACCCCTCCGATAGGGCCCCAGTGAATTGCCCCAAATCTGCTGTTGGTGACGCCTTCTTTAAACACCACCATTTCCCTCCCTGTTTCTTTGCTAATACTCTGGATGTGCACTTCTCCACACTGCCTGTGTCTGCCTGATGAAATTCTACCCGTGCTGTACCCATCTTGAGCTCTACCTTTTCTCTGAGGCCATTTTGGATCCCTACAGCTGGATATGAGGTCTTCCTCGGACCTCCAGAACACTTCTACCTCTCTTGTGACGTTTTAGTTATTTTACTTGCTCGTGTTCTTTGACTTCTTTTCATCATGAGGCTGAATGTCCCTTGATGGCAGCGGCTTTTGCAGCATCAAGCCCAGAGACAGCCCTCTGCCCTCTGCAGTAAATGCCTTACGCTGAAAACAAACCTGCCCAGTCATGCTTCCCTTAGTCTACTAAATTATCTGCTTCCCTAAGCTTCTGCTGGGCGTCTCCCTTCCCAGGAATGAAGTTGCACGGAGAAGCAAATCTCTCGGTGAAAGGCATGCTTGCACTGACACCAACTTCTTTGGAAAAGGATCCCCAAATATCATCATCTTCATTAGACATGGTCTATTTACTATTTTCATGAATCCCAGGAAACTCTCTTGGGTTAAATCACAAGGTGATTTTGTTTACCTGACTCTCAGGCCCTTGGGGGAGCAGTCAGTGTTCTTCTGATGTAGAAATATCTTCGTCAGGCAAGTGGATCCTTGGGAATATCTAAAATTCCTCTTCTTTCTCATTCTTGGACAAGTTTCTCCTTAACACTCATAGTCAGGGGCTACACAAAATCAGCACTGGGATGAAATATTCAGCGGCACTTTTGCAAACAGAGAAACGGGGGTGCACTGAGCCAGCATCTTAAAATGAGTCTATAGTTCTTAAATATTTGATCAATTGATAGTTTGTAATATTAACATCTTAGTATCAAAGTACAGTTCCTAAATATATATGTATTTATATGCCTATGTAGAGTATCCATCTTCTAGCTTAAGAGATTTAATTTAAGGTTGAATGAGGCAGGAAATACAGTATTATCATCATATGGGAGCTCATGTTGGCAACGCCACCTACAAAGCATAATTTTTGCACAACGTTAGAAATATGACTATCATACAAATGGAAAAAACCAAAACCAAAACAACAGAAGTCAAAGATTTTATTAGATTCAGTTAATGAGGAAACCAGTAAGATGTTAGGGCTGATTTTAAAAGAAAATGAAAGACTGGGGCACCTGAGTGGCTCAGTGGGTTAAAGCCTCTGCCTTCGGCTCAGGTCATGATCCCGGGGTCCTGGGATTGAGCCCCACATCGGGCTCTCTGCTCAGCGGAGAGCCTGCTTCCTCCTTTCTCTCTCTGCTGCCTCTCTGCCTACTTGTGATCTCTGTCTGTCAAATACGTAAATAAATAAAATAATAATAAAAGAAAATGAAAACCCAGATATTTGTAGCTGGTCAAATGAATGCAGAAATATTTTTGCAAATAAATGCAGAAGTGTTTCATGTCCCGCTAGGCAATACCTTGCAACGCTACTGAACAAGAATCAGTTGTATTGCTGTTGGGGTTTCTACGAGTTAACCTCTATTCTCAAAAAGTTGCAAAATAGTAAGAGATCAGGAGCCCTGGAAATTAGATGACTCCCCGTAGCGTATGCTACGAGAGGACATCCAGCTCTTTTTTATTTTATAAGTAATCTCTGCACCCAGTGTGGGGCTTGAACTCATGACCCCGAGATTGAGAGTCCCAAGCTGTACTCACTGAGCCAGCCAGGCATGCTGTATACACCTGGATATCCAGGTATCCAGGGTACTCCGTATTTTCTTTGACCAAGTTCCAAATTTTGCATGCTTGCTTTTGACATTTAAGAAAGGTGTGAAAACAAGCCAATTTGCCTTTTCTGTGACATATCTGTAATTAGGTATTTGAAAGTAGACACAAACCCCTCCCCCCCACCAGTCAGTAGTGTTTCATCATGGGTGCTGGAGTCAGACTGCTTGGGTTCAAATCATGGTTCTATCATCTACTACTGGGTGACCCTGGGCAAATGACTTAACCTGTCACTCAGTTTCACCACAGCAAGAGAAGCTTTTACATAATAGTCATGAAGATTAACGGAGATGAGGCACGAGAGCTCAGTAAATGTGCTATATCATGACTCCTAAGAAAGGGTTAATTATTCTACCAGGGTCTTTACTCTGACATTAAAACATTTTGAGAAATAACCCGACTTATGCCTCGTTAAAAAGGGATTGGTTCTACGTTTTCAAGCAGAAACCAAAATACCTAAATCATCAAAGCAAGCCAATTAGTAAACTAATCAAATAATAATTAAACCTAAGATATTACAGCAAATTCTAGATGTGTCAAAAGGATAATTTACTTTCAACTTTGACGTGGAAGGAACCAAAGAACAAAACAAAACAAAACAAAAAAAAGCAAAAAACGGTATGAGTCAGGGGCAGCAGGAAATTAATCTCTGTTGAGTTAAAATGTTCCAAGCATTGTGCTTGCCACACATTCATTACAGGTCAACAAATGAGTTTTTCAGAAGGAGAATAGTCTTTTTTCTCCCTCTCCTTAAGGACACATGTACAAAATAAAAAGCAGTAAGGGAAAAATAAACCAAAGAAAATCATGCTAAGGCCTTAGAAAGTGGGTTTATCACACACGTCAAACGCTAAAGCAGGGGGCTGGAAGAGTGGCTTGGCTTTCATCATTTCTTCTGCACGACAAAAAAACACATGAAATACTCTCTTCATTTTCAATTATATTTGCCAACGTGTTGGAAATACGACGCGCTGGGAATACAGGTCTTTTCACTATATATGGTTATTTTTCCTTTGTCCATAAAATGCTGAGGAAAATACTGAATAAATACAGATTTTATTAAAAACACACTCACATACAATTCTTGTTACAAATTGATATAAATCAGTTATGTCTCCCTCCCACCCAAATTTTGGCTTACATGCCCTTAAATTAAAAAAGAGCAGTAGGGTGGCTTACCAAAAACCTGTGGATAAAGACAGTGAAGTACTGGGGTTCGGAATTGGACAGGAAGTAGCAATAAACCAAAACAGAAAGCAAAATTATGAAGAAAAATGACAACGCACGTTGAAGTCTGGATGCGTTTTAATGTATTCGAGACTGAGAAAAGAACTTTCCTAAACTGTTGGTTTTTAAGAGGACGTTTTTAGGCTAAACTGAACACAAAAGAGAAGAGAATTTCCCTAAAGAAGTTTTCTGAGCCAAAGGAAAATCGAATTACGCTTGAAAAACAAAAGCAAAGACTAATGATGTCTGCCTCTCTCCCCCACCCACATCTTCAGATTTGCTTCAGTGTAGACTTTCCTGCTGAAGGCCAGTCATTCATTCTAGATTCTGTTATCTCAACACAACCAAATCTAGACTTAACCCTCTGTGTGCCAGTGGGTTGATCAATGGGACAATTACTTTCAGTCCCATTGGGCTGGGAAACTGCATTCGGGATGTACTCAAACACACAGAGACATACGGTCTCCTGAGCCCCAAACTGAAAAAAGTGGCAACTTCTTGCCAACAGGACATTATTTATGGCCACTATTACTATATAAAATGATTTCTTGCTGTATAATTTTTAAAGAATATCAAGAGGCACTATGATTTAAACAAAGTTGGAAACGATTTCTTTTCTCTTTCACACAGTCTGATTTTTACAAATCAGCAAAAAGCTTGTAAAATAGAAAAATGCTGAACTCAGGTTTTTAAAAAAAAGTTTTTTAAAAAGCTAAGCATGAGTACATAAGTAACTGGTATATTTACTATTCTGAAAGAAAAAAGGCAAAGGTAACAATATGATGCTCGACAATAAAGTGATACATTAATTCTGCAAATTCATGCATTAGTTCCTTTGCCAAAGATTATTAGATTATAAAAATCTGTAAAAGGATGTGGCAAAAGTCAATACACGAGGGTTGTACTGAAGGCTTTCCACAACTACAGATGCATTAAAATATATTTATTTACTCGGAAGGGGAAGTGGTAGTGAGAGGCTTGCATCTATAATGACCATTTTCGAGTTCATTAGAAACTACCATTCATAATTCAAGTACACACGAGACAGCGCACATCTTCAAATGTCTAGTACGTACAACAGCAAATAACAGAATCCGAGAGCCAGAGACACCGGCTCTCTAAATACAACCAAGAGTGTTCTCCACGTTGTACTAGACGACAAGGGCTATTTATGGCGGCTTTAAGAACAGAGCTTATTTCTGAAAGTTTAAACTGGAGTGAAACCCATATGAAAAGATGTGCTATGTTCCATCTGCCTCTTACACAGTGAAAGGACAATATAAGCCAGGTGGAATTCTACAAGAAAAACCAGGAATTCTACAAGAAAAACCAGGAACTATACACCACAAGCAGAAGCGCTAGACGAGGGTAAAGAAAAATTGTAATAACCATCTCCTTTTGAGGCGCTGTATCGATGTTAAGGTACTTTTCACTAGGACTGGACTCTTAAATACACACGTACAGAAGTGAAAATTAACATCTGTACCCGACATCTTGTTTTCTAGTCTCTGGGGTAGCTATTTAGCCCTCGGACAACATTTAGAAGCCTGATCCTTTATTCTACCTTTAACTTTTGTTTCCTGTCCTCTTCTACTTTCCTCAGATCACTGTACAGAATTCCATAGAACAACATGGTTCCCTGATACCCCTCAATTCATTCTTGTGCTACCCTGTATCGAGTTTGAAATCCACATCGACTTTAGCAGTATTAACATAGGTTAACATACCAGGAGAGCAAGAAGTCGACATGAGAGGTTCAGCTTGGAGAGGTCGGTTGAAAGAACATCTGTGAAGGTGAAGACCATTTTGCGCTACATGGTCTAGTGTCTACTCTGAGCGCAAACACTGTGAGGAACAAAAACACGGGCGACATGGAGGAAATGTGGAACTGTGCAGTACAGCTAGAGGCACCGATGTCTATATCTGCATCAGCTCTTGAGGTAGAAAATTCACTACTCATTACTAGATAGGAGAATAAGAGCTAAGTTAATAATGGTGAAATATAAAAGCTTAAAAATGGCACAAAGATGCTATGAATGTCCCCATATGTACACTTCAGTAAAAAGCTAACTTAACCCAGTCAGAAGGTTTGAGATGGAGGAGATGGTTTTGTGAGTTTTTAAGTAGGTATGTATTTCTTAAGATAGTCTATGCACTGATCTTCCATTTACTTTTTAAATCCTTTATCTCGATTCCAGGAAGGAAAACCAAATCTTAAAGACTTGGCAGGCCACTCAATTTGCTTGTGTGAAAGTCCTCACACAGACACAAGGATGTGCTCGGCACAGGGACAGAGAAGGGGGGAATGGAGGGTGAGCTTACACTGCTTGGGGAGAAGCTCTGGCGCTGGTGGTCTCAGGGTGTGGGAAGAGAGGCCCAGGAACCAGGAAGTCTTAAGAGACTCTAATTGGCCATTCAGGCTTAGAGATCACAGTTAGGAGGTTAAATATTTGAAAAAGTGAGCATTCCAAGGACTCTTTCCCTTGTACCATCAATTTCTGGAAAGAGAGAATTCATGTCTAAAAACTACTGGCTTTGCACAATCGAGTCACAGTACATGTTGCATACGTTCAGTGGATTAGGAAATGCACCAGTGAGATTTAGAGGAGGCTCTCTTACACCCACAGGAGAAAGTCCCCAGGAATTTCTCTTAGAGGCAGAAAGCTGGAAGAATGTGTTTGAGGACAATGTGGAGAGAACTGGGGAGGGATGGCAGAGGGGTTTCTTTCTCTGGGTTCTGGGGTGTCTCTGAAGAGGGCAAGAACATGATTGCGTGTTCTTTTGGTTTGTGTCAGAAACATAAATTGCTGTGCCTGTTTCAAGAAGGGCCTTCTAGAAGCACCCGCAGACCCACCTCAATGAATAGCGGAGCATGCGGACTCTGGCCTGGGGTTCCAAGAGGAGTCTTGGGTTCTGGTCCGCCGAGCCAGGCAGCAGAGGGCACAGCCATTAAGTGTTGGAAGACAGGGAAATTCTGAACTAATAATTAATCAGGGCCTAGGAATACCGGCAGAGAGCGGCTGAAAAGCACAGTCACGTGACAAGAAGACCGCTGTCACTGTTCACTTTCTCATTTTTCCCTTGGACACGACCTCTGCGTAAGAGGTATGAATGAAGTCATAGAGCTGCTTGGCGTTGCCGGCATTGCCCAGAATGCCCGCCAGCTTGTCCTGTGACAGGCTGGCCAGTTCCGCAATGTTCTTCACGTGCTGCATCAAGGTGCGACAGTTTTTGGCGTTCACCCCTGGCATTTTTAATAAGAAGTCCTGGGGACCGGGGTTATACTTTTCTGACTCGGGGAGCGCCTCCGAATCCGCAGTGATGGCCATGGCTGTGGCCGCATCGGGCTGTGGCTTGTTCTGTTTCAGTTCCTCGAATAGCTCGGCGGTGGCGTGAGGCGAGGGGCACCAGAGAATCCGGAGTCTGGGGAAGTGGAGCGTGAGGAGGGTGAGTTTGGAGCTGATGTCGTTGCTGGAGATCTCCTGATGGAGGGCGCCCCGGGAGGTGAGGGAGAAGGGCTTCCCGGGGTCAAACTCGATCAGCAGCAGGGGGCGCTTGTAGTAGCGGGCCATGGAGATGCACTGGCCGTACAGGCGGCCGTTGTTTAACGAGCCAATCAGGTCGCTGATGCTCTTGCGCTCGACGCACATCTCCGGGGTCAGAATGTAGTCTCCGACCTCCAGCGTCACGGGTTCAATGTCGATGCCCCGACGGTGGATCAGGGAGGGGAGCTCACTGCGGAACTCCCGCACATCCACGACTATGGTTTGCTGCGTCCTGTTCTGTTCCTGGCCACCTGGGAGCAAAAAGTGTGCACTGCAAGTGATGTCACTGAGGAAGAACTCCCAAAGACGGAGCAGAACAAAAGTCTAAAAGCTGTGTTTCAGGGGCGTCTGGGTGGCTCAGCTGGTTAAGTGCTGGACTTGGTTTTGGCTCAGGTCATGATCTCGGGGTTCACGAGATGGAGCCCCAGGTTAGGCTCCACGCTCAGCAGGGAGCCTGTTTCTCTCCTTCTCTCTCCCTCTGCCCCTTCTCCCACCTGCACTCTCTCTTTCTAAAATAAATAAATCTTTAAAAACAAAGAAAAATAAAATAAAATCTGGGTTTCTGCTGTCTACCTGTGATGCATGGTAACATAACACCCCGTGTTGTTATTCCTCATTTTTCTGTGTTTTCAGAAAGGTTTGTTTACAGAGTAAATAAAGGCGATTTCTCGTAAACTAAATAGAGCTGAGGCAAGTCCTGATGATTCATAAGAGCGGCGTCTGCTGTTGCCTTCCCTCGGCAGTGCCCTTGACCTCCGGTCCCGGATGGTCCCACTGCTCACCTTCTACTGACCACCGCATTCCCAATTCCTATGACAGAGTCAGGCGCGTATTGGACACTTACAAACGCTTGCTGGGTCAACTGCTTTAGAGGCTCTTGTGAAAAATTCTGGAGCCGCTAGTCTTGGTACCAGTGAGTGTGGACGTGGGAAGATGGAAGAAGCCAGTGGACCAGAACTTCCCACATTTGAGTGTGCCCAGAACCGCCTGGGAGCAAATTAGAGGTGGTTCTGTACTCAGTAGGTCTGGGGTGGGGCCTAAGACCCTGCATTTCTTTTCTTTTCTTTTTTAAAAAAGATTTATTTATTTATCTGACACAGAGAGAGACAGTGAGAGAGGGAACACAAGCAGGGGGAGTGGGAGAGGGAGAAGTAGGCTTCCCGCTGGGCAGGGAGCCCGATGTGGGGCTTGATCCCAGAACTCTCATAACCTGAGCCACCCAGGCACCCCAGACTCTGCATTTCTAACAACATCCCAGATAACGCTAAGGCTGCTGGCTTAAGACAGCACTAGCGAGGACCAGCACCTGCCATGGGCAGAGTAATGGTCCCTTTACGATGCCCATGTCCTAATCCCTGGAATATGTAAATACGTTACTTTACATAGCAAAGGAGACACTGCAAATATGATTAAATTTAGGATCTCAAGATTAAAAGATTGTTCCAAAGGTCCTTAAAAGTGAGAGAGAGAAGCAGGAAGGGCAGGATCAGAGCCGCTGGCTCTGAAGGAGGACGACGGGGCCAGGAGCCCAGGAGCGCAGGTGCTTCCAGGAACTGGGAAAGGCAGGGAGACGGAGCCTTCCCTAGAGCCTCTAGGAGGAGCACAGCCCTGCTCACACCTCGATTTTAGCTCAGTGAAACCCATTTGGACTTTGGAATTTTAATAACTGTAAGATAAGAAATGTATGTTGTTTCAAGCCACTGAGCGTGCGGTAAGTGGTTTCAGCAGCCGCAAGACGTGACTACAGGGCCGGGAAGGCCTGAACTCCGAAGGACAGACTTCCGTAAATAGCTTTCTGTGCGGCACCTGCATCGTCAAGTCTAGCTTCCTTCACTCGTTCTATATTCTGCAGGAAGCGTCACCAACCTATCTGACTTAGTGAGAATCTTCTTCAAGACAGACCTCGATGCTCTGAGGCCACGTTTCCCAAAGCACAGTCCAGGGGCATTCGCATCAGAAGGCCCTGAGCTGCCGACCCTGTTTCAGATCCATGGAGTGAGGCCTTTGGATCCACACCTTTAACAAGCCTCTGCGGTCAATCCTGGACATACTGGATTTGGGAGGCCCGTGGCTCTAACCGGGGTCCCCCGCCGCGGAGGCTAAAGTCAACTCAGTCATATTGCGTTCCTCAGGCCGCGTGGCTGACAGCAGCTGCTTGCCATGGGGAAACGGGGATTAGGGGAGCGGGGAGGGGGTTGAATCTGGGTCACGCTGCACTTGGAATTCAGCACGCCATGGTTCAGACGGTGCCCGGCAATGAGAGTGTCATGGACCTGGGGAAGTGCCAAGAAGCAACACACGGGGGCGAGGAGAGACGTGGGGAGGCGCTCCAGACAATGCCTGTCTGAGCTAAGCCCATTCCTCCGGGTCAAAATAAGAACCGAATGGATGCTTATCAAAGTTTCTCTGCAAAAGTACGTCCTGCGTCTCAGCCAGGCAACCACGTTTACGAGCAATGCCGGAACGTGACTAGTTTCGAGGCTGGGGTGCCTACAACACAGCCCCTTTATTTTACAGCTCTGGGAGGGACACGTGGTTAGGGAAAGGCAGGCACCCATTTTTACAAAGTCGTTGAGAAAAAGCACGCTTCTGCGGGAAAGCTCTAGAACCCCGACAGCCTCCATGGTGGGCGCCGGAGCGCATGGCCCAAGGCGGGACTCACCTGCTTTACGGGTGTCCACGGCAGCGCCTGCAGCCGCGGGGCCTCTTACCAGGTCCAGATTTGCTTCGTCCCTACCTTCCCTCCCTTCAGGGACCACCATGCTGGCCTTCTCCCTGGGCGGAAAATAGTTTCAACCTTTTTTGAACGAAACTTCAAAATTTCCAGATTTTACTCTTTCATAGATGATAACTTAGAACATGGCCACAGGAGTGTCAAGATGAGAAATATGTTAGATAAATAAGTACAATAAAACTACACAGATGAGCGACGGGTAAAGGAAGCAGAAAGAAGTCCGTGGTTGGGTGCTACTACCATCTTCCAGAGCAAAAGAGCTGCTGTTCGCTTTCCTTCCTCTGTGTCCTTTAAGCACTCTGGGACATGAAATAAATGGGTAAAAACATGCCACCAAGAGACTGGGGCTTTTTATAAAAACATGTTAACGTGTTATTGAGCATTAAGAATAATTTAAATCATTTACATTCCAATACTTTCAGAGTAAATCACAGATAGGGATGGTTAGAAATCAATGATCAAGAAAATCACAGAGCAGATGAAAGGAACTTCAGATTTAAAAAAACTCCAGGTGGGAGGCCCCGAGAAACGGTTTTTAATTTGAAAGGGAAAATCCAGTCATACACATTTCCCAACAGAGATTTAAACAAACAAACAAAATCAACATCTCCGGTTAGGCAACAGAGCAGCATGAACTCCCTCGCTCCTGCATTCGTTGTAAAAACCTTTCTGGAGTGTTCCCACCTGCTGCGTTGGGTGCTCTGATCGACATATGGTTATGCAGTAATTCCTGCCTTCTAGGAAGCTCGCAGCTCACATCTGGTAGGCTGACAGGACCGTACAACCATAACTCAGATTCGTCATCAGGGACTACAGTCATGACAATATCCTCGAGAACCAAAGAGAGGAGGCCAGGCTTGCCACGGTCTTATATTTCAAACCCAGAAGTATGTTATCATCAATCCATGAACCAGCCAGCGGTCTAGGAGGGAGACAAAGGATGTATGAGGCTGGCTCTCTCCCCTCACAGGGCAGGAAACTGAGTTGGGGAAGCACAAGCAGGCACGAAACAAAGGTGGGACTGATCAACGGCAGGAACAGAGCCCAGGGTACCGTGAAGCAGAAGGGAAATGGGTCCTTAGTACTCACTAATCATTTCAGGAAGGGCTAAAACAGCAAAGATTTTCCAGTGAAAGGAAATAAAACCGGATGGACCGATTTTCCAACAACTCTGGATAAATGATGTTTTAGAACAGGTTACCACTCCGAGATACCACTGGGGAACAGAAATTACCACTTTAAATTCTATACTCCTTGAGACAATATACAAACGCAAAGTTATTATTAGCCCAGCATTTTGTAAACAGTTCACGCAAGGGGGGCGGGCACAGTTCCAGGTCTTTTCCTCATGATTCTCAGTACCAGTGTCAAGTGTGGCCTGCTGGAATAGTCTTTGCAATGGCCGTGGCCCTGAAAGCCACTTGTTACTGCTCTGTGACATCTAGTAGACTCGAGTTGAGGACAAAGGGCAAGCTATTGAAAAATTATTGCTCCTTCATTTCTTTTTCTTTGACGTTTGGGATTAATATTGGGGATCCTTTTTCTCTGTTTCCACTTACTTTACTGGCTAAGCTCCATATCACAAATGGGGACATCCCAATTTTCTGATTAATTTGTAGTCTGTTGAGTGGCTGTACAGCCTAGTGGATTAGAGTATGAATCTCTAGTCTGTGGTTCTGAAACCACTGACGGGCCATGAGCCTTGGACAAGCAGTTTAATGGCTCTGTGCCTCAATTTCATCTGTAAAATGGGCATAATAATAAAACCTACCTCAAAAGAGGCATGTTAGGATTACCTGCTGTGGAAGGTACTCAGGACAGTGCCTGGCACATAATAGGCATTATAAAATGATAGCTGTTATTAAAACTGTACTTTTCTAATAACGTGGTAACCTTATTCCCTAATTATCCGTGACAATGCTGAAAAAGATTTGCTTTCAGATGATTCCACAATGGTTTCAATTAATATTGTTACATAAAAGCAGCTAGTTTACCGTGACATGTTATAACTTAACTGCAAATTGAGTGCGGGAAATAGTAAATTCCTGAAACGAAGCCTGGATTGTGGAGAACATAGTAAGTCTCCCCAACTGGTAACTCAAATTAATGTAACAGAAACTTGCCACCATAATAAAATTCAGCTCTTTGCTTTCGACATTTAGCATAATTACCCAAGTTGCTCTGTGTGACAGACACAAAATGGTAATTATCAATGCAGATTCCTATTTCTACTTAATCTACCGTACAGAGGGGCGCCTGGGTGGCTCAGTGGGTTAAAGCCGCTGCCTTCGGCTCAGGTCATGATCCCAGGTCCTGGGTTCGAGCCCCACATCGGGCTTTCTGCTCAGCAGGGAGCCTGCTTCCTCCTCTCTCTCTGCCTGCCTCTCTGCTTACTTGTGATTTCTGTCAAATAAATAAATAAATAAATCTTAAAAAAAAAAAAAATCTACCGTACAGAGGTTTCTGATTTTTGCTTCAACATCTTTAACGATATCTGAATTGCTTGTACAACATGATAATATAGGAAGGAGGCGCTGTACTAGAAGTCTGCCTTTAAACGGAATGGATTCTGGCCCTCATGCTAACTGATTCTGGGATCACCTTTTTCTTTATTTTATTTTATTTTATTTTTTATTTCTTAAGGAATCTCTACACCCAACATGGGGCTTGAACTCACATCCCCGAGATCAAGAGTCGTGTGCTTCACCGACAGAGCCAGACAGGTGCCCTGGTGAGCACATTTTCTAACTAAAATTCCAAAGAACCTTACCCCTGCCTTTGAAAAGCAGTCATCTCTCTAAAGTTATGTATACTCAGAATGTTACTGCCAATTTTTCTACCTAGGGAGCAGTTTATTATCGATACTTAGGAGTTTCATTTTTTTTTTCTCTCTCTCTATCTCTTGACATCTGTAATTGACTGATCTGGCCCAGACAAGCCATCGTTCCACCACCAATCTGCCAGATTCATTCCTTTTGGGGCATTTTCAGTAGTAGTGCTGCTTTCATTCTGACGACATCACCCGTGGAGGTCCGGGCAAAAGCACCTCGTCTTATTCTCACGTCAAATTTCTAAGTACGGGCTCGGTGCAAACGCTCTTTCAGCACCGCACCTCACAGATATTTTCCTTTTCGAAACAAACACTTCTCAAATTCCCCACCTTTCCTGGGAAAGTAAATATCCGAAGATTCTGAATGGTGAAACTATCTGATTGCTGTGTAATATGGGAAGATCTACCTTCTAATAAGTAGACGGTCACCACTGACACCTGGGGAATTAAGCCAGGCCAGAGATAAAAGTACATTAAAATCTGAAGCTCTATGTGGTCATCTGTTAACTTGGGGACAGTTAACCCATGCAGCCTCGGGCAGAGGAGGTTTTGTAAAGGGGGAACGGCTGGTTAGGATGTACTGACCCACACCCTCATGCACCGATTCTTTTTTTTTTTTTTTTTAAGATTTTATTTATTTATTTGACAAAGAGAGAGAGCACTAGTAGGGGGAGCTGCAGGCAGAGGGAGAGGGAGAAGCAGACTCCCTGCTGAGCAGGGAGCCGGATGTGGGACTTGATCCCAGGACCCCGGGATCATGACCTGAGCCGAAGGCAGACGCTCAACGGACTGAGCCACCCAGGTGCCCCTGGTACCAATTCTTTGATTCCATCTCCTACATCTCTCTTCAGACTGTTCCCTTTTCCCCGTCACCCTAATCTTGGCTACCGCTGACTCGTTTCCCTGCTCCATCTAGTCCTCCACTGGAGGCCAGCGAGAGCCTCTAAAAACAGACTTCCTACCAAGGATGCTTCGGTGCTGTCTTACTGCCTTGACAGGCACGTTCTGAATCCTCAGCAGGGCCTCTGGGACCCTGGAGCCTTCGCACACAGAAGCCCCTTCCCGCCCTGTCAGGGCAGCACCTAATGCACCCTGCTGATGCATCGCGTACCTACCGCTTCTTCCAGGAAAGCGCCCGGCTTCCCACCCCGGGCCAGGTCGGACCTGTGCTAGTGCACCCCGTTCTTTACCTTTGCAGCCAGACTCTATACACGTCTAGTTAGCGTAATACTTCACCGCCTAACGTTCATCTTCTCCACTAGAGGATGAGCTCGAGGGGGGAGGGACCTCCGGCACCACGGCATCTCCTTACCAGCACAGGGCATGGCACCTTACAGATGCCCAGGACACCTCTGTGACTGTTTTGAGTCTTGGGGCAGTGAGGGTCTAGCAGACAGAGAAGCACTAAAAGCTTTGGACAAGGAGAGGCCAGCTGTTTAACCTGGTTGGTTATCACATTTTCTGAAATATCTTATGTATTTTAAGCTGTTGGTTAAGCATCTGCTTTCCCCTCTCCCTCTGCCCTTCCCCTCTGCTCATGCTAATAAATCAACAAAATCTTAAAAAAAACCCAAAAAACAAAAAAAAAACAAGAAAACACCATGTATACACACATATACCATATAAACCAGCCCACAGAGCAGGTTAACAGAAAACATTTTCATAGGCTGAAAGGAATGACCAGAAGCTAGAAGAATCCATGGCCCAAGCCTTTGGTACTCAGGGGACACGGGGCAGGGGGAAGGGGCCTGGTCATATACTGTGCTGAGCCCTCCACAGAGACCCGGTGGTCCTGACTCAGGAGGCACTCGGGAATGCATGCCCTGGGTGAACCAGTCTTTGGGGATATTCTAGGTGGTTGCTGAGAGCCCACCGTCAGGGCTGGAGGAAGGTTGTCCATTTTGAAATTCCATGTAGAGCCCTGGCATGCTGACAGCCGCTAAAAATGATTTCTGCCCTTTCACTGCCACTGATGCTCTACCAATGTCTGTGGCTTGGAAGATTGGTCAGTCCAAGCCATGATCTCCCCTGGTCTAGTCTTTTCTCTGGCTCAGCTCAAGGATGCCCCGTCTTGCCCCTGCCCTGGCTTCTGAGACCCCTTACAGACCATGTGACCCATCTTCCCTCACCAAGCTGCCACCTCCTTGACAACAGCCCTGGTGTAAGGTTCTCAGATTTCTCAAACACCTGCGGTGGGTAAAAGGTGGCCGTCTAGTCCATGCCCATGTCACTTAGAACAACTTCCTGATGTCACACTGGAAAGCAATTTCTATTCAGATTGGAACCTTACCAGACACTCATCCTAGAAACAGTACACGTACGTTTAGATAAACATCACACCTTCAAAAAAATATCTTCCCAGAGTGATTCTACTGCTGGTGATCTGAACTGCCTGGGTTGTAAAAGCATTTCCCAGCAAATGGGAAGGCGGTCACCCACCCACAGACAATGGAAATTTTACCAGGAGAAAATAAATCATAATTTCAATGGAAGGGAGAAAGCTCGTGTGTGGGGGTGGGGAGGGGGAGATCTAAGAACATATTTCTCAGAAAAGCAGTGGTGGAGGTGTATTTTTGGTGTTTTATGTCACACGTCTTTGCAAGCAGAAAAGCAGCTCTCGCCATGTTTCCAGTACCTTGTTAAATCACCGAGAGGTGACTGGAGATGGTGGAGAGGAGAGGGAGGAGACAAGAAAAGCGCACATACCCTGGGATGAATCAGACCACAGGTTTGTCTGGAGGCGATGCTCCCAACTTCATCCCCCCTCCATCCTTCCCCAAGGCAGTCGTATATGCCCCCATCCAGAGGACCCTCTAGATCTGGAAGGGCCTCTATTACCTTATGAGTTTCTCAAAAGCTTCTTTTTCTTTCCGCAAAGCAGTGAGATAGCGCTGTTCCTCGGTTGAACCTCCATATATCAGAAAGTAGACCCTGCCAGTTAAAACAGAACTCTCTTAGGCTGTAAAAACATAATTTTTAATCCCTGAAAGGAAGAGCATAGCATTGGAAATCAGCAATCTAAACTGCTCAAATAATAAATATTTGACCAAGAATAAAAGGCTCCATTAATCACGTACCTAAAATTAAGCTGCCTAAACCCCACCTGGTGAAAGTCTCATTACCACATTTTTCCCCTGCACCGAAAGGAGGAACAGAGTTTAGGTAAACACTGAAATATAACGAGAGGGATAGAATAATTCTTGCCTCATAACTATAAACAAATCAGAAAACACAAAATCTCAGCGGCTTCTCTTTTTTCAATTTTTTCTTTACACCTCTGCCAAACAGTCATTTGCAGAATTGGAGAGCGGTTATAAAACGCAGCTTGTGAAAGTTCATGTTAGTGAGAAATAAACAAATGAAATCTATATGACCTTTATCTTCTTCCTCGGCTCTGTTTTATCCATGTCTTCACAGAATCAAGTCATGGCACATGTTATATAAACACAGACGCAGAAGACACACGGATGGTATCGGGCTCGAGAAAACAATTTGATATATTATTTTCTCTTAGGGAGGACTGCTTTTCTAGCTTATTTGTTGCTCAGAGGCTGACTTGAGCACTTCTTCTCTCCCTCTTCCTCACCTTCTATCAGAGGTTTTTCCTTTTTTAGCCTTTGACTTTTCTTCTGGACTTCATGCTCCTAGGTTATATTTCTTTGAAGTGTGGACTGAGAAAAAAAAAAAAACCATTGGACAATGAGTCCGGAGACCCCCAGCTCTTCCCCACAAGTGTTATGTGGTCAAGGGCAAGTCATTCATTATTACTGGGCCTCAGTTTCCCACCGATGGAGGGAGGAGTTGAACTCTTGGGTCTCTTCCGACTCCGCCATTTTGTTTCCAAATATCACACTATTCCTTTCTCAGGCAACCAAGAACTTGGGAGCACACAAGCTATCTACAAAGCTGATCAGTAGCAAAGTCTGAAAAATTTACCTATAATTGCCTATAATTCTTTGACCAGCTTCATCTAATCTCTTCATCCTGTGTTATATCTTACCTACCTACTCTGTTCATCTCTGTTCTGGAAAGGGTGCATTAGTTAAGCTGCTAGCAAGGTTTCTTTTGGCTCTGTTTTTGGTTCAGCCTGAGTTCAGGATATTAATTTTGCTGTTTATTTCCCTCAGATAATTGGAGACCCAGAACACTATATTCCTCGAGAGGCATCATTTTCTCATCTGATATTTCTGTAGATTTTTTATCTGCTATTTCTTGAAACTCAAGAAAACTTAGTACAATAATTCCCCCAAATACTTTGCGTTTTATGTGAATGTAATTTAAAGTCACTTCTTGAAATTTATAAGGATGACATTTTAGAAGATCAAAGCCATTTAGCTGAGTCATACTTACAGTACTTTTTGGTACAAGTTAGGATAGTATACATTTCCCAGACTTGGTCAGATACAGCACCCCATAAGCTAGGACCAAGGCAGAAAGGAAACAGTACAGAATAACAGAGCAGCAAGTAACCAGAACACAGATAGTTCCGTAGATTTGTTTTACTGCAACATCTGACATCCTTCCTATGCCAACTTCCCAGGTTGACCAGGAAGCAAAAGAAGGATTCATGAATGATTTTGACCTACGATGTAACAGAATGTTAAAGAAAATCCACGTGTAACTGGTAGACCATCTGCAGTAAAGCCTAACGAACCATGAAACTGAAACCTTTAGAAGAAGCAATGCGATAGAGTATTACTGAGCCATAAAAAAGAATGAAATCTTGCCATTCGCCACGACATGGGTGGACCAAGAGGGTAGTATGCTAAGTGAGATAAGCCAGACAAAGATTGACAAATACCATATGATTTCACTTGTATGTGGTATCTTAAAAAAAAAAAAAAAAAAGAATAAACAACAACAAGAGAGAAAACAGACTCAAACAGAAAACACAATGATGGCTGCCAAAGGGGGGTTGGGGTGGGGAGGACGGGCAAAATGGGTAAAGGGGATGAAGAGGTACAAACTTATAAAATAAATATGCCATGGGGATGAAAAGAATGACATAGGGAATGTGATAAAAAATACTGTAATACACTTGTCATGGTAAGCATTCGGTAGCATATAGAATGGTTGAATCACGATGTTGTTAAACCTGAAACTAATTTACTATGTGTCAACTGTGTGTGTATATACGTATACATATATATATGTATGTATATACAAAGAAAAGAGAGAGAAGAAACAGCTCATATTCTTTATAACTTGCCTCAGAGGCTTCCCAGGCCTGCTCGCCCTGTAAATCTCGAGCTGGCGAACGAACGTGAGCTCGGCATCGTACAGAACCACGTATCTTGGCTCCACTTCATGGAGAACCCTTGTCAGAGCGTAGGGGTCACTACAGCCCAGGAGCGGATGGAGGATGGTGAGTGGGTCTTTCAGGATTCCATATGCGGCGTCAGAGGACAAGTTCAAGTCAAATTCCTCGTGCTTAATTTCTTCTAAGGAGCTTTCTGGGCTACTGCCTATGTCTCTAGGCCCGCCTTCCTTGACATCCCCTTCCTCTTCCGGTTCGTCAGACTTTCCCATCATCTGAGTTAAGGTTAACTTTCGCTTTTTCTTTTTGAGAGTCCTTTCTTTGGTGGCAGCCCTCTGTTTGTTTTGGGGGTCTTTAGGCCTTTTGTTCGATTTCGCCATTCTCTTCGGGCTGTCCTCACGTCGGAATTTCATCCACATTTCTTCAGCTTTGCTATCCTTCTCGAAGGTTTTCCTGTACAGCCTCAGCAAGAAGGCCTCTGCTCCGATAGTGATGTACTCTCTCAGCTGGGAACACGTGCGGTCGTCGCTTGCACAGATGAGTACTTGACCTAAAATTACGAAACAGTGTTATGTTACTATGACCTCACGTGTCCCCTTGTTCCCTCCCTGGCTGGGCCCTCGCCTCTTCCCCACCCTCCCCACAAAGAAAACACATCTTACCCCTTGGTGGTAAGGATACAACATTCACAATTTGCTTAAAAGGGTCTCAGATGCTTATCAAATGCTTTCCCTCTCTGACAGGATTAGTTAAATCTTTTGAGTAAAGTTGAAGCCAGAAAAATTTAGTCTTATGAAAGCGTACCCTGGTATAATGGAGGCTTTACAGAAGCTCTTTTTAATTAATAATTTTCCAGGGGATTTGATATACCAAAATAAATTCCAAATGGATTACAGAGTAAAATGTTAAATATTAAATCATAAAAAAAGGTGACTATTCTCCACTTCTCTGGATGGAGATGAGTTTCTCTGCTTAAAAGCAATGGAAGACATCTCAGAGAAGACTGATATCTATAATCTAAACAACTGTGCATTAAGAAAGCTAAAGACAAGGATACGTGGAGATAACTACGTGGAGATTAACTGCCTCTTCAGCATCTGCCTTCAGCTCAGGTCATGATCCCAGAGTCCTGGGATCGAGCCCCACATCAGGCTCCCTGCTCAGTGGGAAGCCTGCGTCTCCCTCTCCCACTCCCCCTGCTTGGGTTCCCTCTCTCACGGTATCTCTCTCTGTCCAAATAATAAATAAAATCTTAAAAAAAAAAAAAGAAAGCAAAGACAAAAAACCAACTTTCCAAAACAGCCATCATAAATGACGGTATCTTTAATATATAAAAAGCCAATACAAATTGTGGACATAGTCTAAATTGGCAAAGGGAAAAAAAAAATGACAAAAGAGGAAAAACATTTAAGAAAACAGTGAGCTTACCTAGCACCAAATTTCAAATGAGGACATTTTTCTCCAATCAAATTGATAAAACCGTTACACATATATAAGTATACATATACATGAACATATAGAGAATCTCCAGTCATTGTGTGCTAGGTGAAAGGAAGATGAGCTCTGGGGTGCCTGGGTGGTTCAGTTGGTTGTGACCCACTCTGGATTTCGGCTCGGGTCACAGTCTCAGGGTTGTGGGACTGGACCTCACATCGGCCTCTGCACATAGCATGTAGTCTGCTTGAGATTTGTGTCCCCCTCCTCCTCTGCTCCTGCCCTCACCCTGCTCTCTCTCTCTAATAAGTAAATTAATCTTAAAAAAGAAAGAGATGAACATCTACGCTGCTAAAGGAAATGAAAATTCATAAAAACTTTGTACAAGTCAAATGTGGTCATACATCTCAAGAACGTTATCATTTGACTCGCTAATTATATACCCAGAAATTATATCTGCACTATGACCTTAAACAGTGTAAGGCAGAAAAAACATAGAAGAAACCCTGGAAGCAAATATGCCCATGTGACTCCCAGACATCATTTTGTTCCCGTTCTCTTTTTTCTTCCTACTTAGTAAGTTTCCCAAGTGAGCATGCAGGACTTTGGGTCTTTAATCACAGTATTGCAGGTTCTGGAATAACATCACCAGCACATTTACTCAGATAAGAATTATGCACTTGTCTGTACTGATTTATAGGAGTTCAAAGTCGCAATGGATTTTTTTAAAATCTAGTTTTATTTTATAACAGGTTTTATTTTTTTAAATGTAGTTCAGCTTTGTCTACTGTGCTAATCTACTAGTATATTCATGTTTGAAGACAGCAGCCCCGAAATCTGGAATTTTTTGGTGGGGGGGAGGGGCTAGTCAATGTTGCTCTACAGAACAGTTAAGACTTTTTGGAAAGAGGCCTGTGGAGAATAAAGCAAGTCTATTAGCTTTCTCCTTGGGGATTCCAGATTGAAAGCCTGGTGAATGTGTACGTGGAGATTAACTGCCTCTTTAAGTAGAAGTCCTGAGAAGAAAACCAGCGAAAAAACCCGCTGTCATGAACATACAAGGATTCAACCTGGAGAAAATCACATCAAACGAACAGAAAACGAAGCTGCCACTAGGATTTCAATGTTCCTTTGGCATTCATTCTTTTACATTTTATAAACAAAATCATAGTGAGTTATTTTTTTTTAAAGATTTTATTTATTTATTTGACAGAGAGGTCATCACAAGTAGGCAGAGAGGCAGGCAGAGAGAGAGGGGGAAGCAGGCTCCCTGCTGAGCAGAGAGCCCGATGCGGGGCTCGATCCCAGGACCCTGAGATCATGACCCGAGCCGGAGGCAGAGGCTTAACCCACTGAGCCACCCAGGTGCCCCCATAGTAAGTTATTTTTAAAGAACTAACAAAGACGACTCATTTGCTCCATGTTGAAAGCAAATGTCACCATCTCTTTTCTCCTACCTGGACCACCAAGGGCTTCGCTCTCCTTATTTTCTGCCTCAATTTCTTTCAGTACTTCGGTTAATGCTTCCCACTTGGGGTTGCTTTCTAGCACCAGTTCCTTTTTTGTTTCTGTATAGAAATAAAAGTTCAACCTCATTCTACGTGATAACATTTACCCATAAAACATTTCATAGCCTTTCAAAACAACAGATGACACGAGCATCCTTCCAAAAGCCCCTTCCTTTGAGCCTCTTTCCAGAGGCCAGATACAATCTTCTTTCTTGAAAAAGACCCATTTATTAAGGTCTAAATGAAACACACTCCAGACCAATGTTGATAGAGGTCTCACAGTGCCCTGAGAGCAAGTTACATGCACGGTCACACATTAGAGAAGATTGTGTGTTGTTGTCAACAGTGATGCCAGATACAAGAGGCTACTTAACAGGAAAGAATCAGTACAGAGTCATGGTATTTATTATTTCTAAAATCCCCATGACAGTCATGATCCTGAAGAAGGGATACAAGTAGACAGCAATTAAATGTTTCTGGGAGTACTCAGACACATCACTAACATGGTTAAGTTCTGAACTAGATCTTTAAATGAGAGAATGTCAGCATCAACCCTATCCCATGCCTTTAAAAAAAACAAAGGATATTTATTATATCTACTAGATAAGGGCTGGAAAAAAATCCATACTTGCCACATTCTAGTATATTTATTTTTTTTTTTAAAGCTAAAAGGAATGTTAAACATTCTGTTAAGACTTTAAGGTGCCAAAAGTAGTTATTACTCTGAAGTTTAAAAAAGAAAATCAATCTGTAGCTCTTATGTCGTGGTGAGAATACTCTTCACGGATGCTTGGCACTTGTTACTTGGAATCCCCTGACAATGGATTCTAAGACTTGCTCCGCTGGATACTTTTAACGTACATTGCATATAACGTATATTCAACATATGGGCACAGGTCTTTCACATGGCTGAAGGATATTTAAGATTAATACACTGACTTGATAAGAATTTCCACACCAAATACTTCAATAAAGGACACAGTTAAAGATCAAGCCTACAAGATACCTTGTTCTTCTTTAATCTCTGTTTTTTCAGACATTTTGCCTTTTTTGTTCATTTTGGTGTCTGGAAGATGGTAAACCCTTGCTCGAGCATTTACAAACATCGAGGTGCTGGAGTCAAGAAAGAGCCAACCTAATACGAAACGTTAAAAAAAAAAAAAAGCCTTCAATTTAGGATGAATTTTAAAGTCTCTGATGGTCACATGCCCTATAAGGACAACTGTCCGCCATCTTATTCTTGTCTGAACCACACCTTCTCCCTTACTGTGGCCTCCATCACTGCTTGGTTAGACCAGTGGTTTTCAAAGTGTGGCCTACTGGTCTCTGGGGGTCACTGGGATGTTTTCAGTTTTCTGGACCTTAAATCTATTCTCATAAGAATACCGACTCATTGTTTAATTTTTTTCCCACTGTGTTGACATTCCCAATGATGGTGCAAAAGCATTGCTGGGTAATACTGCTGGTGCCAGGGTGTACTCAAGGCAGGGGAACCAAAGTGGACTAGCAGTCAATGTATTCTTCATTGCTACACATTTGTAGTTTATTACTTAAGAATGTCCCTGACGAAGAGGTAACAATTATTAATTGTATTAAATCTTGGCCTCAGGGGCCCATGGACTACTTGAAAATCAGTGGTCTAGTCAAACAATGACAGAGGACAAAATAACTGAGGCAGATGTGGTTGGTAGAAAAACAAGATGGCGGCCAGTTGTATATGTATGTTTCCCTACAAATCTCTTCAGTCTTCAGCAGTCTGGCTGATGAAACCCTAAACCCCCTTTCTAATTCTTTGGAGAAAATGAAATTTGAAGTTCTTAACAACTAAACTTCCAGAACACAACCTATTTCTAAGTTGGGGACTGCCTGTAATATACAGAGTCTTTTTTAGAAATAAAATCGCCTGGAATGGATATGAATATTTATTATTATACAGAACAGAAGTTAAGTAGGCGGAAACATTAGCTATCAATAAAACCTACATCCTTGCACTATGAACATAAAACGTAATTTGAAATCTCAGTATACCACGTAGTTGAATATAGCACTCCCTACATCTGATTCCCCAACAAAATCCAACACTTTATTCAAATCAGCTCCCATAATATCAGTATTTTTATCTCCCACCTGAATTCTGACCAAAAGCCTTCTCTGTGGCTCTCAGAGATTCCAGAAGGTTAAGGAATGTGATACAATCATACTGAGAGAGATACTGCAGCAAAGTTCGTAATATCTTCAAGTCCTGAACCAAAGACTTAGTCTTGGCTCCAAGCTGGTGCCACAAAGGGTCCAGATAATGGCGTATTGTCTAAAAGAAGAATAAAACATAGTATTCCTAAAAATATGTTCCATATAGCTATTATTAATACCAATTATACTTTCAATGAATATTATCGCCATATGCCTAAAGACAGTTAGGGTGGTGAGTTTTATGTTATGTATATTTTACCATACACACAAAAAAACTCCCAACAGCATCTCCCAAGAAAGTGGATAGAGAATTTCAGTTCATAAGATTCTAATAACAGTGTTTAAATTTTCAAAGATAAAGCAGAGTGTCTTATATTCACATGCACCTTTTTAGGAGAATAGGCCTGATAAACATCAGATAACCAGTCATTTGTTTGTTTGTTTAATCTTTTTATTTATTTATTTATTTGACACAGAGAGAGAGAGAGAGAGAGAGAACACAAGTAGGTAGAGCAGCAGGCAGAGAGAGAGAGAGGGGGAAGCAGGCTCCCCTCTGAGCAGAGAGCCTGATGCGGGGCTCGATCCCAGGACCCTGAGATCACGACCTGAGCCAAAGGCAGAGGCTTAACCCACTGAGCCACCCAGGCGCCCCCAATCATTTGTTTTTATGAAGGGTTGAAGTGTGTCGCTTAAACATATCGATTTCTGCAAAGTTTGGCTGTGACCCTATCCTAGAGAGATAAAAATGTGACATCCAGTTGGAAACGGAACAGAGGGCATATACCAGGGAAAGTACACGTACCAAATTAATAACAATGTGCCTTATTTGGTGGTGTAAAAGAGTTACTTGGTTTTTTTTTTTTTCTTTTTCTTTTTTAAATGTGATTCATGGATGGAAAAATACTTGTTAAATTAACAGTGGACTAAACATGAATTTTTTTAAAACCCAGAAAATAGGGGCGCCTGGGTGGCTCAGTCAGTTAAATATCCCAGTCTTGGTTTTGGCTCAGGTCATGATCTCAGGGTGATGAGATTAAGCCCTGCCTTGGCTCCGTGCTCAGTGCAGAATCTGCTGGAGATTCTCTTTCCCCCCAACTGCTCCTTCCCTGGCTTTCTCTCTCTCTCTCTCAAATAGAGTAAATAAATCTTTTTTTAAAAAGTTGCCTAAGGTACAGAATAGCTTTTTGTATAGAATATAAAGATATCTACAAACCCACAGCTATATATATGTGTGTGTACACACACACACACACACACACACACACTCCTTCACAAACTGATTTTGTAACTAAAAAGGATAATACTTAGAGCATGCTATAGAAGCTATATTACTATGTGGCATCTTATCTAACAAAATTAATACTCAGCAGGAGTAATATTTGGATGGCTGTATAATTTATTGTCCAAAATGGGACTCTTGTGAAAATGAAATTATATTATTAATCATTATTCCAGGAGAACGGGTAGATACTATAACTGTCCTAGAGCAAATAGAACATATAACTGTATACCTGCTCGGTAAAATCATCTACAAAAGTTAAATTTTCTTTCTTTTTTCTTTAAGCTATGGGGTTTCTTTTCTTTCTTTCTTTCTTTTTTTTTTTTTTTTTAAAGATTTTATGTATTTTTTGACAGAGAGAGACACAGCAAGGGAAGGAACAGAAGCAGGGGGAGTGGGAGAGGGGGGAAGGCAGGCTTCCCACTGAGCAGGGAGCCCGATGCGGGGCTCTATCCCAGGACCCTGGGATCATGACCTGAGCCGAAGGCACACACTTAATGACTGAGCCACCCAGGAGCCCCCAAAAGTTAAATTTTCTAACAAGATGCAAAGTTATGTCTGCATTTACATTTGGTGGCTAAAAGAATATCCAAAATAATACTTTGACTTTTACTAGCCAGGGAATGGTAAACAGAAACTTAGTACAAAAATATCAGGTTATATTTTGTTTTTTTTTTTTTCTAAGAACATATACATTCTATTAAAAGGACATGAAGGTTTGTTTTTGATGGTTTTTCTTTGTGGCTTGATCATGCACCAAACTTTAAGAACACAGGAACAAAACACATGAAATTAGTTTCATGTATCATTATTTCACAGCAAAATGACTTTTTGGAAGAATCGGAGAAATGAGGAGTTCAATTTTTCCTGCTTAATAACCACTATACATTATTTCCAGTGAGAGACTGATTCAGAGTTTAAAAGGTGGGAATTTGTTCCACCAAAATATGAAAAAAGAAAAAACGGTGTCCAGAATTTTTTAAAAGTCAGCATTTTCTGGATCTACAGTTCAAT
The DNA here is from genome assembly GCF_902655055.1 of Lutra lutra. Taxonomy (NCBI): domain Eukaryota; kingdom Metazoa; phylum Chordata; class Mammalia; order Carnivora; family Mustelidae; genus Lutra; species Lutra lutra. The sequence continues at coordinate 11,210,048 of NC_062295.1, read as the reverse complement.
CTTCGACATTTATATAACTGTATTAATTCACCTATGATTTAAAAAAAAATCAGTTAGAGGGGCACCTGGGTGGCTCAGTTGGTTAAGCTTCCGACTCTTGATTTCGGCTCAGGTCGTGACCTCAGGGTCGTGAGATCGAGTCCTGCACTGGGCTCCAGGCTCAGTGTCAAGTGTGCTTGAGATTCATTCTCTCCCTCCCCATGTCCTTCCCCCTCCAAACGCATGTGGACATGCGCTCTCTCTCCAAACAACCCCCCAGTCCCTCCAAGTCAGTTAGAATAAAAGTTCTTTGAACTAAAGTCTTACTTAGTCTTACCATTTTCTCAATTCAAAATGTAATTTTCAGAGAGCAAGGTTCACATTCCTCAGTAATGAAAATTCATCCCAATTATTTTTATTCCAAACAAAAGATCATAAATCATGAAGCATTCTTATGTAAAACTCTTCTACCTGTAGATATCCAAATGCAGTTGTTGCAGAGCAAAAAAGGTTATGTATCCCTTTCTAAATTATATTTAAAATACGAGATAATCACTGCATAACTGCAAAAATTAGGCTTCTGCTTTTACGTTGGCTCATGTATTTTACTACAAATTATTACTTTCCAGAAAACCAAAGAAGCTACCCTTGAGTCGGCTCCAAATTAATTCTAAAATAACAGCAAATTCCTACTAAGGACACTACAATCACAGAAATAACTTGGATTCTTTAAAACTACAATATCACAAACTGTGCTAAAGAGGAAAAGAAATGGAGTACCTTGTCAAAGGGTTTTCCAATAGCATTTTCTAGAGACAAATCTTCCACTTCGAGGGACGGGTTATGGCATTTGAGCTCCTTCAAACACGCGTTTAAAATGTCCAGTATGGCGGTCTGTATGGCGAGCATGGCAGGCGTCATAGAAACGTGAATTTCTACAACTTCAGGTTTGTGCTGTTCTAAAAACGAGTTTACTGCTACATGGAACCTACAGAGACAAATAGTTTTCAAAGATTTTTTCGAGTTTCAAGAGCTATGTGTTTCTGGTTTGGATTTAATACTCTCATAGTTCTTTATTTTTTTCTCTTTCTTTTTTTTGTAAATGGAATTAAGACACAAAATAGAAAGCAAAATGGCAATACCTTCAAGAATACTTTTAACCTCAACGAATGGACGTTATTATTCAAATAACGGGGGGTCAGCAGGACTGTTGTCTGGGCCGAACCCAGCGCCTGGTTTTTGAACAAGTTCTACTGGAACGCAGCCACGCCCACTGTTTATGGACTGTCTAGGGTTGCTTTGCTGCTGTAACAGCAGAGCTGTCATTGTGACAGATCACGTGGCCTGCAAAGCCCCATATAGTTATCATCTGGCCCTTCACAGAAAAAGTATGCCGATCCCTTCAAGAAGGTACAATCAAGAAAGGTAAAACACCATGGCAAATGCTCTTAAATGCCATATGGTAAAACCAAAATACCTATTAGCATAGGCGTACGGAGTCAGAACACCACAACCTTAGGGTCTTTCCTAGACATTGGCATCAATTCTTCCAAAATCTTTCCATTCTATTTCCCCGATGGGTAATTTTCAAAGTGAAGTGGGGATCTTAGCCAACAAATCTATGGTTCAGCTAAAGCTGTTGTACCTGTGAGCCTCTAGATTTCCTGGGGGTCTCGGGGAGCAAGAAGGAGCACAAGGGGCTGCCCTTGGACAGATGTGATGGGCTATCGGGAAAATAACTGTCAAATCTCTGTCTTCTTGTAAAAGAACCACGGGGATGGGGACCACCTGCTTCTCTTTTGACACCCTCGTTACGAACCTGGCAATCAGGTATCAGGTCAATGACAGTACCCTTTACGTAACGTTAAAGCGCGCAGGTCAGTTACGGCAAGTTGTGGCGTGGCGCTATTTACCTTGGCCACAGGTAGAGCTTCCCTACGAAGAGATTCCTCATCACTCTTTCCACGTGGCAAAAACCAGTATCGAAGGCGACAGCGTTGTCTGTGAAGGCCTTAATAAAGCCACTCTTGTTTTTCTGGCGGAACAGGCGCAAGATGAAGGCTTCTTGACAAGACTCAATTATCCTGTGAGCTCTGTACACCAAGATGCCTGAGAGGAGATCACAGTTGAGAGGGTGGAACAGTCATGGAACCTCATGCTCATCTCCATTTGCTCATTCACCGCGTGTCTCCTGCGTCCCTGCTCGGGCACGGGCAGGCACCGGTTTTGGTGCGGGGGGACACAGCAGTGGGCACACAGACATAAATCCCTGTCCTCGTGGTCCTTACGACACACAGTACAAACACATGGAGCACTTAGGTTATAGAGTGATAAGTGCTAGGGGGGAGAAGAAATGAATCAGAGGCGGAGGAGAGGGAGAATGTCTGAGGGCTGCTGGGTGGCAGCCAAGGCTAGATGGAAATGAGGAGGTGAGTCTTGCCACCACATGCTCCAAGAGAGCTCCAGGCTGAGGGGATAGTAAGAGCAAAGGCCTTGGGGTAGGGGGTGTCTGGCATGGTGGGAGAATTTCTGAGAGCACGGTGGCTCCCTGACTCTCTTTTTATGAGTGAACCAGATGTGGCCTATATAAAAGAGCAGTAATTCAGAAGTCTGGGCAACATCTGCATCACCTAGTAGAATAATTCCACTTTGGAATGGGAGTATATTCAACTGAGAGGTAAATTAGTCCATTAAAATAAAAACCACTGGGCGCCTGGGTGGCTCAGTGGTTTAAGCCGCTGCCTTCGGCTCAGGTCATGATCTCAGGGTCCTGGGATGGAGTCCCGCATCGGGCTCTCTGCTCAGCAGGGAGCCTGCTTCCCTCTCTCTCTGCCTGCCTCTTTGTCTACTTGTGATCTCTCTCTGTCAAATAAATAAATAAAATCTTTAAAAAAAAATAATCAAAAAATAAAAACCACTGGGGCGCCTGGGTGGCTCAGTGGGTTAAAGCCTCTGTCTTTGGCTCAGGTCATGATCCCAGGGTCCTGGAATCGAGCCCCATGTCTGGCTCTCTGCTCAGCGGGGAGCCTGCTTACCCCTCTCTCTCTCTGCCTGCCTCTCTGCCTACTTGTGATCTCTCTGTCAAATAAACAAATAAAGTCTTTAAAAGTAAATAAATAAAATAAAAACCATTAATGAATGTATTTACTATATCTGTGTTTCGGGGTGGTGTGACTGACACCTCTGAGATAACAAAAACAAGGACAATTACTGCATTTCTTTCTTTATAAAACAAGAAAACTGGACCAGATAATTTTTCATATGTGAATATAATAAATCCATACAATATTATACGTATATATGCCACTTTGATGTGGTTTGGTTAGTGATAAATGAGGAACACACATGACATGAGAGTGCAGATGTCATTTCTGAATCAAAAACTCAATTATTCATGATGATTCTCAGTCTCCTAGACCTACAACAAGCCATTACCTGATATATAAATTTGTCATAAATGTGCTTGTTTTTGTACCAATTCACATCACTCCTAGGGTCTGGGAAATGACACTGACAGTGATTGTGACCCCTTCTTCTGCTAGTTCAGTGAGCCCAATTCAGATGCTACTGTTTCAGTGTTCAAATTCTGGGTTGATGTGGATGGAGCTACAATGTAGTCTAGCTAAGCAAATGGTTTTTCAGATATAGTAGAAATTAATAATGTTATTTAGGAACCTGTAGAGAAAGGATTTTCAATAACTACAATATGTACATGTAATAAATTTACTCCTGAGTAAGGACTCTGGGCCTAGTCGTTGGGCTTTTCCAAGTACTTTCCTAGACTACACTTGGTGGCCTAGATTGAAATATCCCATAAGGTTAAAGTAATGAAAGGAAACTTCTAAAGGAAAGATGAACCTCAATTTAAGGAAATGCAGTGCTCCAAGACTGTCATTTTTGGGGCACCTGGGTGGCTCAGTGGGTTAAGCCTCTGCCTTCGGCTTAGGTCATGGTCTCAGGGTCCTGGGGTCAAGCTCCTCATTGGGCTCTCTGCTCAGCAGGGAGCCTGCTTCCCCCACCCACTGCCCCCCAGTGCCTGCCTCTCTGTGTACTTGTGATCTCTCTGTCAAATAAATAAAATCTTTAAAAAGAATAAGAAAAGACTGTCATTCTTTAGAAAACCCAGGAAATGGGTTTTAGAGGAAATGGAGGAAGGGAACTATTCTATCCCAGGTGCAGGGGTTAGGTACTCTACTGGACTGTTTTCATTTAATACTCATGAGACTTCTATGAGATACGTATAACTATGAGACCAGGAAAGGGCAACAAGTTGATCAAAGTTATCTGACAAGCAATGGGAGACTAAAGGTTCCAAACCAGGTGGGCGGGGGGAGGCTGACGACAAAGCCTGCTTTTCCTAAGTGACACCACCTGTAGACTCCTCCCCACTCCCCCACCCGCACCACCATTTTAAAAACCAGCAACATGAAAACATAAGCAGGGGTGCATGGGGGGCCCGGGTGGTTAAGCATTGGCCTTCAGCTCAGGTCATGACTGTGGGGTCCTGGGATCGAGTCCTAGATCGGGCACCCTGCTCAGTAATGAGTCTGCTTCTCCCTCTTCCTCTGCCCCTACTCGTTCTCTCTCTCAAATAAATAATTTTTTAAAAAAGATTTTATTTATTCATTTGATGGACAGAGATCACAAGTAGGCAGAGAGGCAGGCAGAGAGAGGAAGGGAAGCAGGCTCCCCGCCGAGCATGGAGCCCAATGCGGGGCTCGATCCCAGGACCCTGAGATCACAACCTGAGCCGAAGGCAGAGGTTTTAACCCACTTCAAATAAGTAAAATCTTTAAAAAAAGAAGAAGAAGAAGAAAGAAAACACAAGCAGGCTGTATTTCTGGGGGCAACTGTAGTCTCACAAAAGCCTATCTACATTTCAATTTTATGCTCCCATGAGAGCTTTGTCTCATACTGAACTCTCATCACCTCTTTCCATCTGTCTTCTCCACTAAACCGCTCACCACACCGTCTCACTGATCTTTCTACCATCAGCCCCTACCACATTCCCGCCAAACAAGGGACCCTTAGTAAATTTAATGTTTGTTGAATGAACATAAAACTGAATTATAACACCAGGGGCACAAATCTAACATGTAACTTTTTTTTTTCAAGTTTGTCGTGGAAGTGTGTCCTGAGTTCTATTTGGAGATGTTAGAGCCGTTTTGGCAATGCAAGCCTCCTGTCCTGTCTTTCGAAAGTACCATCAGGGTACCCGTGTACACACTTCTCTCACTGCTGAGGTGCTGTAGTTGGCAGGGACCCTTGCGTGGGTACGGTGGTGATTTTCATAGGCAGTGACAGGGGGCAAACTGGGGCAGGGGGCATTCAGAACCTTCCGGAGGGTTACATGCTTCAAGGACTGCTGTTTGGTGTGTGAGAGCCGTGGGGAAAGTGCCACGGGGAGCCTCTGGGGGACGATCCCTCCAGGGTGCCGAATCTGAAGGGATTTACTTCTGGCCTTCACGGGTGTTCCATTCAGCCAAGCGGCAGCAGCAGCCCTAGCTTAATTAAGGGTTGGGACATGTTCAGAAATGGATAATGAATTTTGCGCTTTTAATTAGGGGCTACCTATAAGCTATCATCTGCAGGTTTCTTTGATTCATTATTGCTCTCGGCCTAATTGGGGCGAACGGTTACTAAAAGTCAGAGCAATACCGACATCTAGTGGTGGTTCCAGTACGTTTCCCTCCCTCCCCATTTTATCCACTTAAAAAATAAATGCAACACCAGGCTGAGAAGAAAGCAGCAAAAGCAGTAAAAGACTTTCCGATGTATCAGAATTTCTGGTGATGAGAAGCCAAAACTTTTTGTTTTTTGCTATTCTCTACTGTTTAGTATTCTCTACTGTTTAGTCCCAGGCACAATACGAAAGCCATTTATTTTCACTCACTTAATCCCTAATGATAACTCTGGGAAGTGCTTTTCTCAATTTAAAGAAATGAGAAAAAGAAAAATAACTTGAGGCTTATGAAAATTAAGTAACTTGCCTGTAAGTCGTGGTATCATCATTCAAAGCCAGGTGAGTCAGACCTCACCGCCTGGGCCCTGGCTGATGGCAATTATAAATGTTACAAAACTAGGGGCACCTGGGTAGCTCAGTCATTAAGCATCTTCCTTCAGCTCAGGTCATGATCCCAGGGTCCTGGGATCCAGCCCTGCATCGGGCTCCCTGCTTGGCGGGAAGCCTGCTTCTCCCTCCCCAACTCCCCCTGCTTGTGTTCCTGTTCTCGCCATCTCCCTCTATCCAATAAACAAAATCTTTAAAAATAAAATAAAATAAGATAAAATAAAATCAATGTTACAAAACTACAGCACTGTTCTTCAATCAGTTTACCATGAACCACATAAAGCATTCGTTCACACATTTATTCATTAACTATTTCTTGAGGGTCTTCTAGGTTCAGGGCCACGATGGGAAGTATGTGAATATTGCAGTTTCTCTGCCTTCCAGTTCACTGAAAGTCACAGCCTACTCATGCATCCTTTTGTCCAACAAATGTTCCAAAAGGACGAATAATAATGAAAAACAATTCCTTTTCCATATTAATTCTAACGAAAACGAAACCATACTTCTCAAAATAATTAAGCAACTACTTGGTTTAATTTCAAATCATGGAGGGGAAAAAAAACTCTTTCAAGGGAAAACCAAATATTTTAGGAAATATGTAAAGAATATTTGTAAACATTTTGAGTCTGATTAGGTTCTAAAAGCAAATGCCAGCCAATCACCAAGTATTTACCAGATTTGAGCTTAGGAAACAAGGAAGAGTCGTTCTTACTTTACTCACTAATTTAGTTCCTTATTCGGGCCACAGATACTTTTTAAGCATCTAGAATGTGTCTGGTATTGTGCTAACACCTGGAAGCAGAGTGTTGAGCAAAAACATCTAGGAGTGTGCACAAGGAGGTCCTGGTTTCGTTCAGCAGAGGGGACAGACAGAAAAACGTGCCCATTTATATACAAATAATAAGGTTTCAAATGCTTACCGGTAATTAAATCTGAAGGTATTCTATCGGTCAAGAAGTCGACCACAAGTATTCGACTTGTTGCAAATATCACCCCTCCTTGTGTGTAGACCTCATAGCGACTGTTACTGGTGATTTCATTTGTTACGCGGCGAGGGAGGTGCTCAACTCCTTCAATCTTCAGCTGATTGATGAAGTACTCCTAAAGCAAACCAGAGGTGATTAGTAGGCTGTTGAATACAGAGCGGTTTTAATTAGGCTGCGGGTCTTTGAATTTAAGACAAGAGACAATACATTTAAGGAACGTGCGAACCAAGTGGCGACTTTACATCGATCCCGCCATCCTCTGCCTTTAACTAGGCTTTTATTTTTATTTTTGGGTTTGCCCTAAGGAATCCTTGCACTTGAGTTGTTCTTAGCGCTTTAACAACAACAAAAAAGATGTTTTAAACCCTCGGCTAAAAGCCTGCCGCTGGTTACAAAATAGTTTCCGCCAAAGCCAGGTTTGCAGGCAAGCGGACTGTGCGAGCCCATCACAAGGAATGCTTTTCCCAGGCTGTGTTTTAGACTCTTAGCTCTGTCCCGATCCACCCCAGAGGGGATTTCATGTCAGTGGCCCCCCGGCCCTTTGTATCTTCAGTGGAACCTCTGCTTCCTCTTTGGCGACCCTGTGTTGTGCTAGGTTCTGTGGGAGGTACTGGGGATACCTAGGCACATCAGTCAAGGAGTCTGCGGTCATTCTTCTCTGTGGACATCTTCCCCCTGGCCACCTGCTCTAGCAAGAGGCTCATCAGACTTGTCAGACCAGGCTGTGCCACCTCCCAATACCAAGCCCCCATCTTAGCACAGGCGTATCCGCCTTCTGTCTTCAGTGTCCTCCAGTCCTTAACCACAGGGACCCATCCCCAATACCCTCAGCTTCCAGCTCCCTTTCCTTCTGACCCAATGCCCCTCTCCCCACCAAGTTTCGGTGCACCCCTTCCCTACAGGGCTCTCCCCAGCCTCACACATTACCCTCTGGGATTCCTCCGTCCCCATCACGGATCCCACTCCTACAACCCCAGCAAGCCCCATGATATCCAGCTTTGGGACTCCTCGTCGCCCCTATCTGTATCTTTCCCTACACATCCCTGTATCTGTGTCTGTGTCCTTCTGTAGACATCCCTGTCCTCTTTAGGGACCTCCAATCCTCCCCTCAGCCCCCATTCTCCTCAAATGACTCCCCTACTCCTCTCAGAGCCCCTCCATCCCTCTCAGGGTCCTTGTCCCCGTGGCAGAAACCTGCAACTGCCTTACGGACCCCCATTCAAAGCCCTCCCATACGTGTCAGGGACCTCTATCCGCCTCGGGACCCTTCCTACCCTCTGCGTCCTCGAGCTTGTGTCAGGGACCTGCATCGGACCCCTATTCAAAGCCCCCCTCCCGTGTCAGGGACCTGCCTTCCCCTTGGGACCCCTCCAACCCTCTGCGTCCTTGCACCCCTGCCAGAGACCGGCATCCTCCTCGGGGCCCCTCGCACCCTCTGTCCTCTCCCCACCCCGTGTTAGAAACCTTCATCCACTTCGGGTCCCTCCTCCTCTTCTCAGCGTCCCCGCACCCGAGTCAGGGACCTGCATCCTCCTCGGGACCCCTCCCACCCTCCGTGTCCTCGAGCTCCTGTCAGGGACCTCCCTCTGCCTAGAGACCCCCGCTCAGCGCCCCCTCCCTCCGGCGCCATGGGCCGGCATCGCCCTCAGAAGCGCCAGGGCCTCGCACCCGCGCCAGGGCCCGCATCGGCTCAGGAGCCCCCAACGCTCTCGGGGTCCCCTCTCCCCCGCGCGGCCGGCCGCACCTCCTCGGCCGGCTGGGTGTTGAGCACCAGCACCAGGCACGCCGGGTGGCAGTGCAGCCGGAGGAAGTGGTACAGGAGCCGGTCCGCGCCGAGCCCGCGGGCGCACACTACCAGCCCGTCCGCGTCCAGCAGTTCCAGCACCAGCTGCCGCTCATACTCCAGCAGTGGCGCCATAGCTGTCGGCCGAGCCGGCAGTCCCGGCTCCATGGGCGCCCTTCCGGGGCCGCGGCCGAGCCTGGCCGAAGAGAGCCGAGTCCGGGACGGGCGTGGGCCGAACGCAGCCGAAGAGAGCCGAGCGTGAGCCGAGCGTAGGCCGAGCTCAGCCTAGGAGAGCCGAGCGCGAGCCGAGCGTGGACCGAGCTCCTCCGAGGAGAGCCGAGCGCCAGACGAGAGTCGGTCGAAGGAAGCCGAAGAGAGCCGAGCCCGAGAGGGCGCGAGCCCGCCGAGCTCAGCCAAAGAGCCGCTGAAGCCGGGAGGAGCGCGCGCCGAACGTAGCCGAAGAGGAGCCGAGTGGGGCCGAAGAACCGTACAGTCCCGAGAAGGCGCTGGAGCTGCTGACAGGTGTCATCCCCAGGCCTCAGGCTCCAACCCCGGTCTGAGAGTGGGGCGGCCTGGATCAACGACTAGAGCCCAAAGCTACCCTAAAGCAAGGAGAGGAGAACTAATCCAAGCTAATCGTCAGCATTCAAGGGCGCCTGGAATGAATAGCCCTTTTCCTACAGCGAGGTTGGATTCTTACTTTTGCAACTGACCTCTCTGTCCCTATTAACATTTTTTTTTTGGGATAACCAGAATAGTTTACCACTTTCAGGCCCTTGTTTCACTCCAAAGGTCTTGAATACAATAAGCTATTTTTAAATTTTTAATTATTTGTTTAGAGGAATTCTCTGCTTTATTTATTTATTTTTTTTACTATGTTATGTTAGTCACCATACAGTACGTCATTCGTTTTTGATGCCCTGTTCCAAGATTCATTGTTTACTATAATACTCAGTGTCCCGTGCAATACGTGTCTTTAATTCCCATTACGGGGCCAACCCAACCCCCCACCCCTCTCCCCTCTAAAACCCTCCGTCCGTTTCTTGGAGTCCACCAGGTGTCCCCGAAGCCGTGGCGTCCTTTCTTCCACTAGAGGGACACCTTCGGAAGTTTTTGTGCTATACAAGGACATCCTGAGAACCCAACCAGAGGAATTGTTCTGTGTGTAAATCCCCTCCCGGCCCCAACCCCAGCCTTCCTTGCTGGAAAATGAAAATCACTTGCTATCCCATGACCTAGAAATAACCACTGTAACATCCTGAAATGTATACCTTCAATCTTTCTCTTTTTCTTTATACGTACACTCTCTCACCACACGATTCTCTTATTGATTTGAGGCAATCAATAAGGCAGGTTTCCAAGTTGTCGCTAACATGTGACAAACCTCTGAACATGGTATCGAGTATTCTACAAAACCCTTTTACACGGCTGATGAGATTTCTGTCATGAGATGTACCACACTTATTAATCTAATCCTTTATTAGTGAATCTGTTTCCACTCCTCCCCTCACTATAAATAATTTTTTCACTGAACATTTTAGTACGTAAATACAGCCATGCCCCTAAGATACACTTCGAAGAGATAATTAGTGGGAAAGAGAACAAACATAAGGCTTTTCATTACATTCACAGTGCTACGTTGCCCTCTAGAAAGCCTGCACCAATTTACATTCCCATCAGCAGTGTGCAAGCGGATCTGTTTCTCTATCCCGTTACTGCTTAACCAGGACTTTACTTACTTTTGTCGGATTAAAACAGCATGTAATAATTCCCGAATGCTGGTCGAATGCAAAGGTTTGTCTGCAATATTTTACATGCCGCGTTTCCTAAGAAACAGGTATTAATTTCTCCAGGGAGGTTATATAACTTGGGCAAGACCACTGAGCAAGTTAGTATAATGCTCAGGATGTGGTAAGTAGGAACGTGACACACTTTTAGGGTGTGTGTGTTTAAGTGACAATGAAGTTGAAACCTCATTCCCAAACTGTGGTAGGCAGAATAATGGCTCCCCAAAGATGTCCATGTCGTAATCCCTGGGACCTATGAATATGTTACCTTTGGTGGCAAATGGGACTTTGCAGATGTGGTTTCAAGATAGGGAGATTATCTTGGGTTATCCAGGGGTCCAGTGTAAATTACAGGGGTCCATATAACCTCCTGTTATAAGACCTCCTGTTATATGACCCTCCTGAGGGTCAGAGTCAAAGGAAGAGTGGAAGCAGAGGTGGGAGTGATGTAGGAGGGACCAAGAGCCAAGGAATGCAAACCATAAAAGCCAGAAAAGGCAAGGAAATGAATTCTACCCTAAAAGCTTCAGAAGGAACACGCAGCCCTGCCAACTCACTTTGGAGTTCTGACCCTCCAAATTGGAAGATAATGAATTGGTGTCATGTTAAGCTACTAAATTCATGTTAACTAGGTACAGCAGCATTGGGAAACATATACAGTCATTCACTAGTTCTATTACATTGAGCTTTAAGATGTCCCCAGTAGACCAAAACCAAACAGAAGGAAACCTAGATGGGAGTATTCAGGGAAGCAATAATTTGGGAGGGTGATTGGTCAACGTATATGTAAAATGTAAATACTTGTATAGATACACATACACATGAAGATGCATTCACTCAATAAATATTTACAGGGCACCTGCTGTATGTCAGGCCGTGTACTAAATGCTGGGAGTTCAGCAGTGACCCAAGCAGGCGACATCTTTGCCACCAAAGAAATTGTGTTCCAGTGGGAGCTTGTGTACGAAGATGTTTGTCAAATCATTTTGTGAACTATCATTACTTCTCAGATATTTCACTTAAATGTCCAATAGTAGGAGACTAATTAAAGTGTCTTCCTGCATCTCTAATACGTGGGATATCATACAACTATTAAAAGCAGTATATGGCAAGCTCCCAATACATGTGACTATATACTGAAAAAGCAGTTGTAAGACGTTAATATAGAGTGGCATCTCGTTTGTCTAAAAACATGAGCAAGGGACGCCTGGGTGGCTCAGTTGGTTAAGCAGCTGCCTTCGGCTCAGGTCATGATCCCAGCGTCCTGGGATCGAGTCCCACATCGGGCTCCTTGCTTGGCGGGGAGCCTGCTTCTCCCTCTGCCTCTGCCTGCCATTCTGTCTGCCTGTGCTCGCTCGCTCTCCTCTCTCTCTGACAAATAAATAAAATCTAAAAAAAAAAAAAAAAAAATAAAAACATGAGCAAAAACCCCAATATTTTCCCATGACTGCATAGGAGAGCTCTGGAATTAAATCTCTTAACAAAAGCAATTGCTTCTGGGGAGTTGAAATGAGTGACTGGCATCAGAGTAAGACCTTTACATTTTATTTTATTCCCTTCTATTCTGTTGGTTTTTCTTACCATGAACTTATATTGCTTTTATAATAAAACCAAAACCAATTCCCACTTGCTATATAAATACTTCACCAGCCCTAAAAATTATTATCTTGTGAATTCTAGATTTAATATGCATGTGGTGGGCAAAGCTTAATGTCAAAATTTGGTACCTGGGGAAGTGGACTTATAAACTCTCACAGATTCCGTCTTGACATTTTAGTTTTTCTCTTGGCAAAAGTTTCCAACTTAAGGTGATGGGATTCTTCTTTCTCTTCCTCTTTTCTTGTGCCTCCGTCACAATAATTCTGCGAACCTCCCCTTATATTTTAGACCGTTCTGATCACCACAGCCCCTTCCCCTGCAGGTCACTTTGTAAGTTTCAGTTTTTTGCCCATGAGGGCACAGGCCAGGAGGTTGGCCTTTGGCCTTTGAATTGGGGTGGGAATGAGATTCAGCATCATTTCCCCCTCTGAGCTGAGCTAGAACCCAGCACACCTTGGTTAACCTTTAGCTTGACTGGCCCTACAATTTCTCTTAACAACCTCGGTCTTTCTGGGGCACCTGGGTGGCTCAGTGTGTTGCCTTTGGCTCAGGTCATGATCTCAGGGTCCTGGGATGGAGCCTCACATCGGGCTCTCTGCTCAGCAGGGAGCCTGCTTCCTCCTCTCTCTCTCTGCCTGCCTCTCTGCCTACTTGTGATCTCTGTCTGTCAAATAAATAAAAACAATCTAAAAAAAAAAAAACCAACCTCGGTATTTCACATATCTATGTGAAATGCCTACTAAATCCAGAAGATGGGTAAAGAGTGAATGCTTCCCAGGCTTACCTCCTATTCTAGGGCTGGAATACCTGTGAGTCCCTTAGAGTTAGCTTGTGGTGGTTTAAAGTTGGAAATTGAGTTTAGGTACCTACGAGCTGTGTGACCTCAGGCAAGTTACTTAATTAACCTCTCTGTGCCTGAGTTGCCTCATCTTTAAAATGGGGGTGAGAGAGGTGCTTGGGTGGTGAACTCAGTGGAGCAACTGAATTATGGTTTTGGCTCAGTCATGATCTCAGGGTTGTGAGATGGAGCCCCAGTCGGGCTCTATGCTCAGCACGGAGTCTGCTTGGGATTCTCTCTCTCCCTCTCCCCACCTCCCAAATGGCACACGCATGTTCTCTCTGTCTCTCTCTTGCAAATAAATAAGTCTTTAAAAAAACACAGGGCTGGTCATAGGACCTACCTCACGTGATTGTTAGATGAAGAATATAGAAGGACATGAATATTCAACCAATTTTATTTTTTTTTAAGATTTTAATTTTTTAATTTATTTGACAGAGAGAAAGAGAAAGAGAACAGCAGGGGGAGCAGCAGAGGGAGAGGGAGAAGCAGGCTCTCCCCTGAGCAGGGATCCTGATGTGGTTCTCAAACCCAGGACCCTGGGATCATGACCTGAGCCGAAAGCAGATGTTTAACGGACTGAGCCACCCAAGCGCCCCAGCATTCAACCAATTTTAACTCAGAAACTTCATGACAGCTGTTTTAAAACAATCCAACTCATTCTAGGACCTGAAGCACACAGATCCGAAAGGATTAAAACCAAACATTCCCTCTTAATGCCTAGGAGTGTTTGATGCCTGAATCATCCCTACCCTCTGATAAGGGGAAAGTAGTCCGTGGTTGCTAACCTTTGGGGTCCAGGTTTTAAATGCTTTAAAGATGATTATGAAAGGAAAAGAGAATACCAGAAGTTTTACATAGAGGGGCATAGGGGGTTCAGGTCTAGAACTTGAAGGAAGATGGGGGTATCAGAAGTGAAGCAAGCAATGAGGTTTCTAGGTGGGGCCCAAAGTCCTAGGACCGACTTTCAGGGAAGGTGTCCAGCCCACAGTCTGGAAAGACAGAACCGAGACAAGGGGTCCCCAGAAGCCACGTGTCACTATCTTGCTTGGCCAAGAACCCCCCATCTGGAGCCTACAGCTCCTTTCCAAGTCTGTACCCTAGGGGTGGGGTTTGCAACTCATGGTCTAGCCAAGTTGACACATGAAATTAATTCAATGAATTGCAATACATCTGCTGTATTAAAGTTTCATTAGAAAGGCAATTAGGAAAAATTAGAGGAAACAATGTCTTAAAAGGTAATGAACAAAACAACTGAGAAATGCTGAGCTGGAGTGTGCTTTTAATGATCAGGTGGGTTAGGAAAACCACTCAGCTAGAAACAGGTGGGCAAATGACCTGACCATGATAACATTACCCAGGGTATCTCTAGCATAGGTTTGCACTGTGTAGACACGACAGCTAGATTTTTCCATGGATCTGCCGTGCACATTGCTAACCACTGTCCTGGCTCTAGCTTGCCCTGTTCAGCTCTTTCCTCCCCCTATATGGAGATGGGAGTTCCCTCTACCACCGCGATCTTCCTTGGAAAGATGATGTCCACTAAGAGGATAAGGTAGGTACTATTATTTTCCTTATTTTATAAATGAGGAGAATAAGACATAGAGAAGGTAAGTAGCTTGCCCAAGGGCCCCAACTAAGTTGGAGCAAGGAACACAGCCTACCTGACTTCTAAACCTGTAGGTACCCCTCCTGCAACTGCCTCCTTAGATGCCGGCCACTGGCAGCCCACGAATGACATCCTGAGTCTTTTAGACTTGAACATGTGTCTCATATGGTTGGTTCCCTTCCTTTCCATGTGTACGCATCCCTTTAATGTAAACTCAGAACACTCTTGGATCAATCCCTCATGATGACAGTCGGAGCTCTGTGCCTGTTGGCTGCTATGATACTTTTAAAAAGCTGCTATGAATTCAGCAACAGTTACAAATAGATTAGTGGATTATTAATCCCGACAGCATCTAGAAGCATTTGAAAATTTTTAGTATGTGACCTTGAGCAGTCTGTTAGGATTCAGTCTGCAGGCAAGGGATGGTAGACACAGGATGGAGGAAGTCTTTGTAATACTTGCAGAATTTTGCTGGGGACCTGAAGTTCGTGGGAACCCACTGTTGCAGATCACTTACATGAATTCTCTGAAAATGAAGTCACCTGTGTACTAAAACTGTATCATTAGTCCACTGAGAGAAGACTTGTATTTGGTTAACTACTGATTACTCAGAGAGGCAGAGGGAATTTAATCATTAAGCTAATCTCTTCTCTTGGAAATAAGGACTTTTGATGACTGTGTAATTAAAATAAAAATATAAAAATAGTTTTTACTGTTTGACAAACCATTCATCATTAACGGCAAAGAAAAAAAAAGTAAGAATGAATCTGAGCATAAAAACCAATTACCTGCCCCTCTTTGCAAGGACATCTGAAAATGATAGCGGTTCTTATGGATTAGGCAATTAACCTTTTGTACGGATTTACAAGGAGCCTGGAGGAGACTCTCCCTGGGGGACGAAATACTTAAGTCAGGCAAGCTTTGTGAACTGTGTTTTCCCTTATTTTTAGAGACATTACTTTTCTCCCACTGCATTTTCCCTCTTACAATGTATTCTGAAAGGGGAGAGAGGACTAGCTACATAATTTGTGGGGCCCAGTGCAAATGAAAATTCAGGGCATCCTGTTAAAAATGTAATGGGAATTTCAAGATGGCAATAGCAGAGCATTCAACCAAGCCTGGGGCCCATTTGGCCATGGGGTCCTAGTGATTACACAAGCCCTGACTATGGCCTTGACAAAGAGCTTTGACCTTGTGAATGACAATGTTCTAAGAACTATTCATTTATGGGGTGCCTGGGTGGTTCAGTCAGTTAATCATCTGCCTTTGGCTCAGGTCATGATCCCGAGGTCGTGGGGTTGAGACCCACATCAGGCTCCCTGCTCAGAGGGAAGTGTGCTTTTCCCTTTCCCTCTGCCCCTCCCCCACTTATGTTCTCTCTCTCTCTCTCTCTCTCTCTCTCTTTCTCTCTCTCGCTAATAAACAAATACAATCTTAAAAAAAAAAAAGCTGTCTGTCTTTGTCACTAGGCACTACCAACACTGTTGTAATCCATTTGCCTGATTTGGAGTTAGTGTTTCTTGTAAAGAAGGGGAAGGAGGGGTGGTGATGGGGGGGACAGCATTTCCCTGGCACCTTGTCACAAGGGGACTTACACACAGACTTCTGGTGTTTTCTCCAAATATGGTTCTACCTAGTCTCATAGAAGCACGGTCAGGGAAAGAAACAGGTGGAGGACAATAAATTTGGGCCTGATTACTGGATCACATTGCTTGTAGTGACCAATGATAATCTTAAAAAGAAATAAACCATGTCATGTTTCTGTAAGAACTTGTCATGGGGGTGGTACAGTTATACAGAATTAAATCTACAAATTATAAGTAATAGCTAGTTATCATCCCAAGCATGTATGCAAGAATATTATGATTACCAAAAAATCCTAATATTTTTTTGCAATCTGTCCCCCAAAACCCTGGAGTTTCTCATTAAACACAAGGAATTGATTTTGTTAAGTGAAAAAAGCAAAGTACAGAATGGTGTGTAAGATATTTTTGTCAATATATATTTATGCTTGAATATACAGAAAGAAAATGTGGCAGGATATATAGGCAGGTAACACTGTTGGTTTTCTATTGGAGGAAATTACACATATGGGAGTGAGGAAAAGAGGGAGATATTGTTCATTGTCTTATATTTGTTATTTTGGATCCCTTGGTATTAAAAATTAAATAAAATTAACATAAATAAAAATTGAATTCAATAAAAAATAAGACATCAAATATACATTGTGCTGCATTTTGGGGATAAAAACATCAATTCATTAAATAAATGAAATTAAGTTATAATCTATTAAAATATTTTTTCATAGCCTGGTCTTTTCCTGACCTCTGAGGTAGCTTAATTTGGAGTTCTCTTTTTATATTTTCCTAAGAAATGCCATGGGGTGAAGGTGCTTTCTCAGTTAAAAAAAAAAAATAGGTTCAGGAAATTCAAAGTTGGTTCATTTCAAAAGTGGAATTTATTATTTAATGTACATCTAATTGTTGCCTGCTTTTACCTGCACAGGGAGATATGATATACAGCATTGACATTTAGAGTGAGAAATTATGTTTAGAAGTCAAGACAAGTGCTTGGAATGACAGAAGGAGGAAATAGCTTGATAGTTTACATATCATTTCAGTGGGAGAAATGAGGCTGTGAAATAGCTTACTCATGGGAATTACTCTTTAAGACAAATCAACCAACCAAGGTTGGTTCTTTACTCAATGTGGAAAAAAGAAAGTAAATAGCATTCTTTCTTCTTGTCCCCTCCTAGGCCACTTTCAGATAAATCCTTGAATTTTTTTTTTTTTAAACCATGAATTTCATCAAAGTATATGAGGTCTGTCACTATGGTGGGCCACCCAGCTAGAGCTCTGCTGCCCACACTCCCCTTAAAATGGAAACATTAATTCTCCCATCTTCTGGAAATGTTGAGAATCAATAGCTCTCGTCCTAGCCTCTAAGACTTGTACCACTTCTTCCTGGGGCCGGTCAGGTGTAATCGGAATGGACAACGGTTGTTGGCAGAGCCCCACATTGGCTTCTTGGCTATCGGTGTGCTTTGGTGAGGCTGGCAGACTAATTGGCTTCACTGAGGGACCTCCATGCTTCACGTTCTCTATATATTTCCTCTTGGTCACGTTTGTTTCTTGGGAGAAGAATCCACCAGTGGGGGGGTCACAAAGTCTGCCTTCCAGAGCTCTGGGACTTCGCTGGGAGGTTGCTGCAGAAAAAAGTGGTCATGCCTTGCTGCTGGTTTTAGTGGAACTGATCATTTCCACTTAAAAAAAAAAAATATATATATATATATATTTATTTAAATTTATTTATTAGACAGAGATCACAAGTAGGCAGAGAGGCCAGAAAGAAAGGAAAGGAAGCAGGCTCCCCGCCGAGCAGAGAGCCCGATACAGGGCTCGATCCCAGAACCCTGAGACCATGACCTGAGCTGAGCTGAAGGCAGAGGCTTTAACCCACTGAGCCACCCAGGCGCCCCGATCATATCTACTTTTAATATGCTTTTGCTGGTCTAGGGTAGTTTACATACACGTCATTTCTCTTTTGAGGGGTTCATTTCAAATCTGGAACAGACGCTGGCTTTTATCAAATATTTTTCCAGCATCTGTTGACATAATCATGATTTTTTTCTTTGATCTATTGAAGAAATACGTTGAATTTTAGATCTCCTAGTATTAATCCATCCTTGATGTCCACGGGTGTTTTAGTTAAGTAGCTAACAACACTTTGGAACGTCCATGGATGTGCGTCTATGGGACATAACCACCGTAGCCAAAAGAGGCTCCATTCCAAGGAGTTTCAGCCCAGTGACACCGGCAAAAGCCTGGGCTCTGCAACCGGAGAGCTACGTCTTGGAGCCCTACTTCTGCATCTTAGGAATTTCATGGCTGTAGGCAAGTTTTTGAGCCTCAGACTTTTCACTTGTAAAATGAGAGCAAAGAAATGAAAGGTAAATCATGAGAATGCTTTGAAGATGAGCTGAGTTAACACGACACATAGTCAGAACTCAGCAAATGTTAGGGGAAGGATATTTCTGAATGAGACGGATGCCCGCAAGAACAGAGCAATTTGGCAACCACAGATGTCAAAAGACAGTGTGGAGGTCATTTTTTGAGGGTGAGCTGCAGCTTTAAAGGAATGTATTTTATATCAAATTGTCAGCACCCTGAGAAAATACACATTTCTGTCCCGAACTTTTTATTCATCACACATTTTATTTCAGACACCAGTTACATGTTAAATTATATTATTAAAACTAAATAAAGAAAATATATTTAGATGAAACTTTTTTCTCATGTCTTTCCCCAGCAAAATTGCTATGGTTCCAAAGAAAGAAGACTGTAATGGATAAGTAGAAATTGAATATTAACTTTCTGGGTGAATTTATTCTGAGTTAGCAATAAATCCAAGGGAAGGAACTGAAGAATAAAGGTATAGATTCCATTTAGTTAAAATATAGATGCATTCTAGATTTTACATATGTGTGCATATTGTATTAATTTATAGCAATATATAGATCAGTCAGTTTGTGCTTTGCCAATATGTAGCACATAGAGTATGTGTGAACATAACTACAAAAACTTAATCTGATTTGTGAGCATGTAACATTTAGCATGCTTTATTATTTTTATTCTAATTGACTTGCATAAGTGCAGATTTCCACTTGATGGAATCAGTAATAGGTCAGATAGGCTTTGTCATCTTTTCATGTCCTATTCTCGAACATAACTCCACAAATATAGATGGTCTTTACCATCTTTTGGGGATGTGAACAATTGCTTGTTCATTTTGATGAAGGAAATAAATTACCTTCCCATAACATCAGAGCGAGTCCCTAATCTCATTAGATAACGAATTTAAAAGACTCCAAAATGATTCAAGACTAGTTAATAGCATCTTAATTATCTCACATCATTTCAGGAAAAACAAAACATCCCCCTGGGATATTCTCTGTCTTGGTGGGACTAATGACTGATGAAGGTCTAGGGACTAGGCATGTATTTGTGTAACAGATTCTTCAAAAAGAAATGCAACGGAGTCAGATCAGTTGATTGCACTCTGGCAAAGTAGCTTGTTGGAGAAGAGAGGGGGAAAACTTGCATTGCAGGTAGAAGAGAAATGATACATGTTAGGGATAGAGTAGACAAAGTCAGTAATGGAACTGGTTTCCCCTGTAATAGAGTAAGATTGGACAGTTTAATTCTTTAGGAGGAATTTCCCTTACAGGGTAAAGAGAGGAAAGAAGTGGGAGAAAGCCCACCCAAAACTGATTGAGGAGGGGAGTGAATCATGTTTTGACTCAAGCTCTGATAGACACACCACCAGGACCAGACACAATGGCTTTGGCATCACTGCTCATCATCACAGATGTGTAAGTACACAAGAAACCAACTGACGTATGAAAGTATAGCCGATTTCAAAAGAGTGGGATCAAACTCAGCAATCTGAACAAAAATCACCTTGCAAACTAGAGGTGTTGGAGGAGATGGGAAAATACTCAAATTTTAGAATTTTTCTAAATTGTATCTGAACACAATTCTTCAGAGCAACATTTGGAAACATGGCATTTGTGAGTGGTCTTACAAGGAAAGAGGTGGAGATCAGAAGGGTTGTGCGGAGAGAAAATACACGATGGATCAGCTAAAATCCGCAATGGACCCAATTGTCTATTTATGGGTTGTCTACTGCAGAAAATGGAACCAGCACCATGGAAGACATGTTTAGTAATTTTTCCCAAAACTCAACGGAAGAGGACAAAGTCATAAACACAGACTTAAGGACTTAAGGGAAAGACAAAAGAAATGTAGAATAGAGAGAGAAGAATGAGAAAATTTTCAGAAAGAACAAACAGCATATAGAGAAGAAATAATTCAAAGGAATAATAGAGATGCCCCCCTTTTTTCTTTTAGCCGAATAAGGACTTCTATGTTAAATTTCTGGTTTCCTGAGCACAGGCCACAACGAACTCATGAAAATAGACTAGCAAAGAGTATAACCCACATAGCATCAAGGCTAAGAGGGATTTATGCTTGATTTTTTTCAGAGGTGTCAGTAGAAAGGGTTTGTAGAATTACAACAGTACCACCATATGGTCAGTGACTGTAAGGTGGACCCAAATTCAAGAGAGCAGAACCATGTGCTACAACGTTCATCTACAAATCAAACAGACTATTTTCATGAACTGTTTGAATTTTAAGAAGAAAAAGAACATGCTGGGCATTCAGACAGGAAAAAAGGCAACTTACGAAGAAAAAAAATAAGGCTAAGATTGAGAATGCAACAGACAATCTCAGACATGATCAAGATATATACCTTTAACGTACTCTTCCTGGAAGTATTTCCCATCAGACTCCAGGCAACTAACAAATGAATCAAATTACGGAAATTAAGAATACAGAATTCATGGTATAAAATAACTGCTTACACTAAATCTAAATTAATCTTGTTCATATAGCTATAAAGCAATGCAAATATTTTAAAAATCCTTAAAGAGAAGCATGTTATATATAAATGTATTTATCAGGCATCTCTAGAGAAATGAAACCAATAAGGTGTGTGCATGGGTTTATTGTGTGTGTTTATAGATCCAAGAGAGATCCAGGAAAGCCTATGGTACAATTTCAGTCCAAAGGCTGGCAGCCTCGGGATCCTGTAGAGTCAATAATGTAGATGAGGTCCCAAGGCAGTCTCCTGGAGACTTTTCTCTGACTCATGGGAAGGTCATTCTTTTTGTTCTATTTAAGGCTTCAATTGATTAGATTAGCCCCCCTGACATTTTGGAACACAACCTGTTTTACTCTATTGTTTAAAATGTTAATCTTTTTCAAAGTCATCCTTGCAGAAACATCCACAATAATATTATAATATTTCACCCACAATAATAATAATATTTCACCAAATATCTGGGTACCCTATGGCCCTGTGTAATTGACACATAAAGTTAACCATCACAGTAAATAAGAGTACTTGATAACCAAGATCGAAGATGACAAATCATATCCATTATGCTGGGAAACACCGAGAAGTGGAGTTCAGGAAAGAAACACACAGCGGTGAGCTGGTACCAACCAGCTCTCTGCAGAACAAGCACTGTGATGTTACCAAATGTCAAGGTGGGAAGAGATGTGTACAATCATCTGTGTGAGCCAGTACAAGATGCCTCCAGCACACCCTGTCTGTGCATATGTGCATAAACACTGAATTTTCACCTACTTTACTTCTCATTCATGCCTCATTTTTGATTTGCATTTGTCTGATAGATCTTCCTTTATTATTTTAAGCTTCCTTTTTGGTATATATGTTTTAATCAAAATAGAGATTTATTTTTTAAAATCTTATTTGAAATTCCTAACGATTTGACAGGGAAATATAATCCATTTATATTTACTGGCACAATCAGCATGTCTGGTCTTTTTTTTTTAATTTGAGTACTGTGAATACAGTGTACAACATAGTGATTCAACAAGTTTATACGGTATGCTATGCTCACCACAATTGTAGTTACCACCTATTACCATACAATACTATTACAATACCATTGGCTATATTTCCTATGCTATGCCTTTTATTCCCATGACTTAGTCATGCCATAATTGGAAACCTCCAACTCCCCTTCAACCATTTTGCTTATCCTCCAACCCCCGCCTTCCCTCTGGCAACCATCAGTTTGTTTTCTATATTTACAGATCTGATTCTGCTCCTTGGTCTTTTTTTTTCATTTGTTTTTAGATTTTAGATTTTCACCTGTAAGTGAAATCATATGGTATTTGTCTTTGTATGACTATTTCACTTAGCATAATAACCTCTAGGTAATCCTTTTTAATGGCTGACTAATATTCCATTATGTATACCATCACATTTAGTCTTATATCTGATATTCTGTTTTATGATTACTCCTTTTGTACTTCCATCTTTTAAAAAATTGATTTTCAGTGCTTTTTCCCCCCTTCTCTGTATTCTTGAGGGTTTCCCAAGTTCTTTGTACCACAATTTTCTACAATGTTCTGTTTTAAACTATCTGTAATATGGAATTTAATCATCCTGTTAGGGTTTAGATTTACTTGAATTCTTTTAAAATTTTATTTTGGGGGGCGCCTGGGTGGCTCAGTGGGTTAAAGCCTTTGCCTTCGGCTCAGGTCATGATCCCAGGGTCCTGGGATCGAGCCCTGCATCGGGCTCTCTGCTCCGTGGGGAGCCTGCTTCCCTTCCTCTCTCTCTCTCTGCATGCCTCTCTGCCTACTTGTGATTTCTATCAAATAAATAAATAAAATCTTTAAAAAAATAAAATTTTATTTGGCTTTTCAAAAATACATTTTTGCTTTCAATTCTTATGGCTACCTACTTGTATTTCATAGAGAACTCTTCATTTTCTTCCTATTTCGATATAAAATTAGTTGCTATTTACCAGTATTTTTAAAAAAATTTGTCCATTTCTTTTAGATCCTTGTTAAGTTCTGTATTTCCTCCGAATCTTTAGGGTAATGTTCTCCTTATGCTTTAGTACCTTTTTATAGCCTCAAATGGGAACCATAATTTTAAGGAAGCAAATCTTTGCCTCATTTATTTAACTATTCCACCTAAATATTTCTGATGGATAATAAGATCTGTGATATTTTGTGACAATGTATTATAAGTCCTAGGTTGCTGAGCACTTAAAAGAAAGTACATTCTGTGTGTTTTTTGAGGTCCTGGTACAAAAGTAGCTTTAAAACAATTCATGATCTATAGAACTACTTGTTTTCATCTACTGAGAAGAAAGTGTAGACACGAGAGGGATTATTAGAAATTTATATAGATGGAAAATATTTGGTATAAAAATGGCCTCATTTTGTTGGTAACAGCTATTAAGTCAGAAAAATTAAGTTTTATTGCAGGCTTTCCCAATACCCAAATTAATGTTTGATATATTTAATATGAATTCATAAGATTTAGGGTTTTAATAATAATAAAAGCAGTTTGGATATTTACAGATTTGTTTAGTGAAGAAATCTCCAAAAAAGCAATGCTTATTCACAGTCGTTCTGCCTCATCGTGCCTTTCTCAAGAACAGTGAATTTTAAGTGCCTTAGCACCAGAAATTTATGAATATACCAATATCTATGCTCATCTTTCAGACTTAGCAAGCCCCTTAGAAAAGTGGAACAAATTCATACAAGATGTATGCGGTTTTCCAAATGTTGTTTGTTTCTAAGTGTTCCTATAGAGAAATGTGAGAGGTGCCTATTTTTACAGTCTTAGGAGACACATACATTTTGGGCTCTGGGAGTGAGAAACACCTGCTGTTGTAAAAAGAGCCAAAGATACTCTACTTTGTCTTCAGAAGAGCTCTCAGTATTCCATAAGAGCACCTGTGCTGAGAATTAGTCAGTTTTTGCTCTCAGATACCCTACTGTGTGATTCTCCACAATGGTAACTCCTTCTTTTTGTCAGTGTGCAGGCGAGGCATGCTTCCTTAATGGGCTTAGCATTAAATATTATTATTCTATATCTGGAGGAATTTCTGCCAACGTGCACTTGGTGAATGTGACCCAGAAGTTCCTCTTAATTTGCTGCTTTGGGGTAGCTCAGTACCTAAAGTGGTGGCGGGCTCTGGGGACAGAACGTGGACTTCAGTCATGTCCATCTGGACTGAGGTCCAGCCTTGCTTTCATTAACAGTGCGGCCTTGGTAAGTCACATAGCGCATCATTTATTCAGCAATTTGTCGTAAGTCAGATTCTCCAGGAGTAGGCCCTGAGCTGAGGGTCCCCATGAAGAACCACAAGGAGTAAGAAGAAATAAGGGACTTATTATAGGGCCGAAGACTGGGAGAACTGAGAAATTATAACCAGGAACCACTTATTCTGAGTCTCTGTGGCCTTATTTATAAATTTGGGATAATGATACCTTCCTTTGAAATGTGTTCAACAGGGCAGAATGGGTGCTCAGAAAAGTAAATTTCCTTACACAGCTAAAGCAGGCTCTAGGCAAAGCCATTAACTAGGTCAGTGACTCCCAGAATTTCATTTTACAGATTGACACAGTAACTTTAAAAAATAGGGAAAGTTGTGGGCAGCTGCCCACCTTTTATTTTGCCACGTTAGGGCATTAGATAAGCAACTACTAACTATTATCACTATCAAGTCGTAAAAGAAATGACATTTTAAAAGAAAAAAATATGTAGAAAGGCTATTTATGATTGTCAATCTTAGCAATAATGAAGGATCATATTGTTAATTCAGTTTTATGACATGTTCTTTCTTTTTTCTCTTTTACACAGCTCAGTGAACAATGTCACGAGCAGGCATTGGTACAAGGGTGTATTTTGAGAACAACTTCACGGTGTCATACCTGAGTGTGTCTCCTTTCCATTCATCCGCATCCGTATTCCTCTCTGCTTCCTCCCCATTGGTTTGCAAGAATTCCATTGCCTCTCCTACTCCCCCATCTTATAAGCATCTTACTGTGATAATTACTATTTCCCATCCTTCCCCTCTTCCTAGATACAGAAAAGACTACATTTCCCAGCTTTCTATGGCTGATAAAGCCATGTGACTAGTTCTAGCCAATGGGTTGAAGGTAGAAGGGTCATCTGAAAGCATTTAAGAGTCAGTGTGTGATTCTCCATGTTTTTGGAGTCAGGCATCTCCTGAAGTGGAAATGCCGTGGAAGTAGCTACCACATGGCGGGTGGCTTCCCCAGAAAGCTGCCCAGACTTCGAGCTTTGCAGGAACAAGAAACAAACTCATGGAAAGCCCCTGAGATTTTGGTGTTGCTTATTACTTACTACAGCATAACTTGGTCTGCTAACTAACCGACACCACCACCAAGAGCCATTGGACACAAGCAAACTCACACCCAATCTTCTTAATAATTACTACACAGAATAACTATCAGTCTGGAAAGAAAGTAATACACGATTCTCAGGGTTTTTTTTTTAAGCTCCAATATTTTCTTCTCTCCGATCCATACTGGGAAGCCATGTTGAATTCTTCTGTTAGTGATCTAAATTAAAATCACATCAGCTGGCAGAAAAAAATTCAGCCATCCTTGAATCTATCTCCCTTATTACTGACCAAATTTTTTGTTGTTGTTTTTTTAAAGATTTTATTCATTTATTTGACAGACAGAGATCACAAGCAGGCAGAGAGGCAGGCAGAGACAGAGAATGGGAAGCAGGCTCCCCGCTGAGCCGAGAGCCCGATGTGGGGCTCGATCCCAGGTCTCCGGGATCATGACCTGAGCCGAAGGCAGAGGCTTTCACCCACTGAGCCACCCAGGTGCCCCCCAAATTTGTTTTTAAAGCTGCTTTTCTCTGGGTATTCTCAGAGACTCTGGATATCTTCCCCCTCGCATTTTCTCCTGGGTCTTGTTATTCTTTTAACGTTCTTGTTAGATAAGGTGCCAAGTAAATGCAGCATGATATATTACTTTAGGTTGTTTTCAAACAGTGCAATCAACACTCTTCTTGTTAACTTGATTCAAGCAAGCAGCCAAGACTGTTTGGATATATGTATTATTTATATTTTATATATGTATATAAAATATATATAAATAAAATATATAAAAATATATAAATATATATAAAATATTTTTTACATATATAAAATTAAGTTGTTGATTACTGCTTATTTGTTCTTTAGGCATGTATATGCATCTATTGCATTCTGGGCCTTGTAAAGACAGATAGAAGGTGGCAGATGTGTGCCTGAAGTTCAGCATTCCTGGAAGTCATGGAAAGGACTTTGGATTTGATTCTGAACACAGTGGCTGCATTCTCACACCCTCATAATATAGTCTAGTGGAAAGAGAGTGTTTTTCCTACTAGTTTGGAGCAAGTTCTGGAGCCTCATCCTAATTGGACATTGAAACATCCTGGTTGGAGGAACAGAATAGTGTCGACTGGCCAGGCCTCAGTCAGCTAACTCCTGAACCAATCATCTGGGGCAGGAGTCAGTAAATCACAGTGCAAGGACAGCCTGCCTACTTTTGTTAATAAAGTTTTATTGGAACACAGCCAGGTTCATTCGTTTAGAGTGTTGCCTATGGCTGCTTTGATGCTGCAGTGGCAGAGTTGTGTGATTGTCGCAGAGACCATAAGGCCCAGGAAGTCTAAAATGTTTATTATCTGGCTAGTTACAGAAAAGTTTGCCAACCCCAAGGCCAGGGATGAATTCATTTGCTCTGTCTGTCATAACAGAATCTTAGACCAAGTAGAGTAAATGACAGAAAATTATAGTTGTGTAATTTTGGAAGCTAGAAGTCTGAGGTCAAGGTCAGCTTGGTTTCTTTTGAGGCTTCTCTCCTGGGCTTGTAGATAGCTCTGTTCTCCTCTTCTTACAAGGATGCCAATCATATTAAATTAGGGCCAACCCTAATGACCTCATTTTAAATTAATTACCTCTTTAAAGACCTTATCTCCAAATATAGTCACATTCTGAAGTCCTGGGGTTGGGAGTCCAACATATGAATTTGGGGAGTGTGGAGGCTGGTGGGTGGGGAGACATAATTCAGCCCAAAACAAGGAGAATATGGGCTCTGACTGCCTGTGGCTAGGTCACATGCTCCATTGTGCGGAGGGGCCACTGAGAAAGGGGAGAGGTAATTTTCAAGTGGAAACCAGGATACTGTCACTAAACTATAGGAGAATGGATGCTGGTTGCTTAAAAAAAAAAATTGTCCAGTTATATATTGCCATTGCTTTGAATCTTCTAGAAGAGGAAAATGTATGGGTCTACTGGAAAGAACTCTGAAGAAAAAATTCACGTTTGGCTATAACATGAACCGACCTGCTGTAGAGATAATGAATCAATATAATATCTTAGAGGACAAAATATATACAACTATCTTCAGATGCAAAGTACAACAGCAAAACCAAAAGCCATAAACACAAAAACTTTTTTTTTTTTTGCCACACAATTTTGAACTATAGTTTATGAAAAGTCTGGCATTAAAGATCAAGGGAATGTGGAACACGTACGAGATACAGCACTCACAAATTGAGGATTTACATTAATTACGTGGATCTCTGCCAGCACCCGAAGTCCATGTTAGCAAGCTAACAGCGGTTCTTTTAATGGTAGACGTGGAAGGGCTTGGTGCCAAGAAAGAAAAAAAAAATCAAGCAAAAGGTACAGTCTGCTATGTCTGGGAAAGGAATTCATGAGCCAAAAGCCAGAAAGGGAAAAACAAGAATGACTCAGTTCCCAGTGGCTTGTTTCCTTTACAGTCTCTACAAAGAAAATCATCCAAATAAATTAAGAATGAGCTAGTATAGGTGTTCTCAAAGTGTGGTCCCCAGAGCACCAGGATCAGCATTACCTGGGACTTGTTAGCAATGCAGATTCTTAGACTTTCCCTCAGAATGACCAAATCAGGAACTCTGGGGATGGGGCCCAGCAATCTGTTTTAACAAACCCTCCTGTGAGTCTGGTACATGCCAAAGTTTGAATCACTGAACTAGTGAACTCACTCACACTCAGAATGAAATCTTTAAAGAGAGGAATTGCTGTATTAATTAAGATAATGTTCAGTAGCTCCATATAAAAGAGAACCAAAAGAGAACCAAAATAGCAGTAGCTTAAATATCATAGATGCTTATTTTTTTTTATTTAGCGGTCCAGAGGTAAGAGTTTAGAACTGATAGTGTGGCTTCTTGGCCATCAAGGACCTACACTCCTTATATTTATATCTGTATCTGTATCTATAGATAAAGTTTTTTTTGTGTGTGTTTTTGTTTGTTTGTTTCTTGCCTCACTAAAATGTAGGCCTTCAGAGGCAAAGTGCCTCATGGTTCAAAACAGCTGCTGGAACTCCTGCCATCACACCAGCTTTTCCATGCAAGAGGCAGGAAGCAAGGGAGAAAGAAAAACAGTAATCTCCTAGGTGAATCAGCCTTCTTCAAGAAGTCTCCCTGGAAACTCCAACCAACAAGTTATTCTCATATAATATTAACTAGCTCCAGTGATGAGAGAGGTCAGGAAACATTCCTTCTGCCACATGAAATAAAATTGGGATTCTTTTGCCAGAGAAGAGAAGAAATAAAAATGGGAAGGCAACTAGCAGTCTTTTCTATAGTTGCAATGGACTCAGCCGTAGGGCATTTGTAAGCAGGAGTGGGAGGTGTGTCCAGGGAAGAAGATAGTGGCTCTCCTTCTCCCCACTGTCCCAGAAAGGTAATAAAGAGTTGAACAGAGATATTTGGAGAAGTTTTCAGGGAGAATTCCAGACCTGAGGTTGGCCAAACCAGATCAAGAGCAGGGAAGATGGCACCTAAAGGATTTTGCCCCTGTGTTTAGATATGGCTTCCTTTTGTTACTCAAAGGAAAGCCCTAGCAGTGAGGACTTGAAACTTTCCCTTCTCATATTGAAGTTTCTTTCTGCAACTGACCCAGGTTTTCAGTAAAGACTGTCACAATCCAGCACCTGCACGCTTCATGGTGGCAGCCTTGGTGAGAATGAAGGACATGGCAACAAAGGGAAGGGAAGGGTTTCAAAGCAGGTTGATTCAAGAGTGACCATTATGCATTACAAAATAACATCAATAATTAAAAAAAAGTAACTTAAAAAAATGAACTCAGTTGAATCCATGGACAGCCACACTCATTGCCCTTCCACCTTTCTTTCTTTTTTTTCTGCCTTGTTTATGGGTGTGATATGTGGAGCTCTTGCAGCCATTTTTGACCATGAGGCAACACTAGGATGGAAGCCAACTATGAAGGATAACCATGTAGAAAGAAAGGAAAAGCTCAATTTCAGGAGCTATATTTACTTCTAGCTTTGTCTGTGTATCTCTGGACTTCCTTCACGTATGAAAACAACAACAACAGCCCTGAATTTGTTTAAGCCGCTCGCATCTTTTAGGGATTTGTCACAAGCTGCTGAATGCAATTCCTCACTGGTAAGAGACATCTTTTGCCATTTAGGAGTGTGATGTGCTTATAGGCACATTAATCACTGCTATAATTAATGTGAAAAACTTTGGTCTTTTATTAAAAGGGGGAGTTAGACTGTAACATTATGCTAGAAATATCAGCAATAAGGCATTGCGGTATGCTCTGAGGATAGCTGTAGACTGTTGTTACCCTAATGGGGAAGCGACATGTACAGTTGCAGCCAGGAACCTGGTGGCAGCTGCAAGGTTAGGGCTCTCTGATTTGCTAGCTCTTTGAGAGGCTGTGCAAAGTGGTGCACTGGTAATAACACTCACGCTGCATTGGAGAGGTTTCCATGCATAAAATAAGATGATTTCTTTAAGCAGAAGTGGTGCGTGTCAATGTGGGAACGAGGCCACAGGGCACTTGAGTAGAGACAGAGGTACAAAAAACTGGGAATAAAATGTGATGGGAAGACTCACACTGTAGGTATCCCACCTGTAGCCAGGTTTCCTCTTCCCTAAAGCCGTGGAAGTGAGCACAAATGAC
This sequence comes from Lutra lutra, assembly GCF_902655055.1. Classification (NCBI taxonomy): domain Eukaryota; kingdom Metazoa; phylum Chordata; class Mammalia; order Carnivora; family Mustelidae; genus Lutra; species Lutra lutra. Next base: position 11,179,997 of record NC_062295.1, on the reverse strand, counting down.
AACATTAGATGGAGAGGGATAAGTGGACTCAGCTTCTAGAACTTCTAGAACTTCTTGTAGAAGCTTCTAGAACTTCTCATAAGGTGTTTCTCCTGCATTCTCTACAGGGTGGCTAAGTTTAAGGGCTGCTTGGGACAGAGCACGGTGACAATGAGTACAAGATTGAGGAACACTGATGTATCTAGTGTGGTAGATTATATTATTGGTCCCCATTCTTCACTCTGACCCCAGTTTTTGAGTTTGGGTTCAGCCATATCATTTGCTTTCACCAATGGGAATGTTGGGGCTTGGGGTGTGAGCTGAGCTTGCAATAGGACTGTAGAGTTGGACCTGTTCTCTTGCATTTTATTTTATTTTTATTTTAAGATATTTATTAGGCAGAGAGAGAGAGAGAGAGAGAGAGAGAGGAGATGTACAAGGAGGGGGAACAGGAGAGGGAGACCAGGCTCCCCACTGATCAGAGACTCCTCCTCCCCCAATGTGGGACTCGATTCCAGGACCCCAGGATCATGACCTGAACTGAAGGCAGACGTCCAACCGACTGAGCCACCCAGGGGCCCCTCTCTTGCATTTTAGCAGCCACGAAAACACTAGCTTTTTGGTTTGGACCTATGGAGCCATCCTGAACCGACCCTACAGCCTGGAGCAGAGAACCTACACCTAGTCAGTTGCACCTGCGATCGCCAAAACACATTCCATCTGCAGACTCACAAACGCACGAAGAAATGCTTTTTTTTTTTTTTTGGTAAGCCACTGAGGTCTATGCAGCGTTACTGTGGCAATCATTCCCTGACACACCCAGAGTTCCCTTACAGTGGAGACTTGATGTCTCAAAAACAATGAGTTCCACTTTTTAAACCCGGGTGACCTGCGCCAAAATTAGCCCCAAGTTTTGCTTTAAATCCAGTAGAATCATCATCTTGGACGTACAACCTAAGTTGCCATTACTTCTAGCTCTGGTCCTGATGCTGTTGGTGGCTGCCACTAATGAGACTGAAGCAGACTGTAATTTTTATTGGGATGTCTGGATGCTTGGTGGCTTTTGGATGCTCTAACACCCGCCCTGTGCTGCCGTTCCTTTGCCGACGGGACCTCGTAGGGCTTTCGTTCCGGCCTCTCTGTGATTGGAAGGCTTCTGGCTGGTGTGGGAATCCACCGGCTTTGGGTTAATGGGTTGCCCAGTAAATGCTTGTTAAGTCAGATGTGAGTTTTTACTTTAATTAATGAAGCGTCATTTGGTATGGGCCCCTTCTTCGCTTGCTGTGAACAGGATGTGAAGCGAAAATCAGCTCCTTGCCAGGATTCTTTTTCCTCTGTGTCTTCAAATGTATGTAAATATCTCAAGACTTGGCTCAGTGTAGACAAAACAGTTTTGCTTCCGATGTTTTTGATGTCACGTAGATACAACCACATTATAGCATCTTTGAAGAGTCATTTTGAAGACATTCTTCAAAGGAATCGCTGATGCATTGGTTTCTAAGAGCAGTTACTATTTATCACAGAGTTTTATGGCCTTAAAGCATTTTGTGTGCTGTAGAGAAAAGTAGCATTAAAATACATTATACTTAAAAATGCAATCAGTGAGTAGTCAAATGAACAAATGTATTTAAACCCTAACCAATAAAACACAAGAGCATGATATATCGATTTTGCCTTTCCTTCTAAGCATGATTATAACATAAAAGGAAATTCTAAATTAAATTCAAAATCACAATAACCATAATTTATGACCGAATTGTGTCATGGTCGTGAAAGACTGCAGTCCAAGAAGAGAGGGATGGCATTTGCATATCACATTTTTAAAAGACAGAATTATAAAAGCCCCGCTAAGCTGAGCTTTATCTTCCTGAGGTTTTTATATTAAGGAGGCAAGCCTTTTATAATTTCCTAAACGTTTCTCTCACAATGAGATGTTAGAGAACCTCATTTGTTTCGAAAGTCAATGGATTGGGGCTTTATCCCCAGCAGGCCAGTTTTCCCGCCTTCCCCACCTCCAGACTCATTACTGTCCAATACTGTACTATTAAAAGTGTGCCTCAACGGACCTGCAGCATTGGTTTCACCTGGGGGCTTGGGGGAATGCAGAATCTCAGGCCCTGCCCCAGCCTTCCTGTATCAGAATCTGCATTTTAACATGATCCCCAGAGGACTAGTGTGCTCGCTAAGTGGAAGGATCAGAATCTATCTTTATTTCAGTTACCAGAAAAAGGCTGGGACACTAGCCACATCACACTTGAGGTGCCTGCTACGCTCCTCGTCCCCCATCCCCCCCCTTCGGGAAGGCTGTCTTTTTTTTTTTTAGGAAGAGAGAGAACAGGAGCAGTGGGGGTGGGTGGGCAGAGGGTGAGAAAGAGAGAGAATCTAAAGCAGGTGCCATGCCCAGCATGGAGCCCAACATGGGGCTTGATCTCAAGACTCTGAGATCATGACCTGAGCCGAAATCAAGAGTCGGAGGCTTAGCTGACTGAGCACCCCAGCTGCCCCTAGAAGGATGTCTTTCAATGTCAGGTTCACTGACACAAATGCTCAGTCACATCCCTTGATCTGTGGAATCCTTAAAGAGAGAGGGAGAGAAGAGACACTTGGCTGTCAGTCCTGAAGGAGGTCAACCACGTGGGAGACAGAACTGCCCCCTGACGGCAGATGACTTTATGTAGATGAGAACTTGAACTGACCGGGCTTGGCTTGCGGTGGAGGGAGCCACACACCAGCTACCACAGGGGACTGGACTGGCCACTGTAGGGCCCAGCTTCCCCTGCATGGGCTGCTGTCCTTGGGAGGTGGTCGGCAGTGGAGACTGGCAGGGTCTCTAGGGGCTGAGCCTTTGGCCCAAGACACCATGAAACAAGACTTACACCGGTCTCACTGATGGGGTGCTTACTATCTACCAGGAATCAAGCTGGCTGCCTTATGCATGTCATCTCATTCATTTTGAACCCTTCTGGGAGACATAGCCCTTACTATTATCATTTTCTAGATGAGGGAACTGAGATGCAGAGGTCGAGTGGTGTTCGAGAACCCTTGACCCATAGTGGCAAAGTAGGATTTGACCTCAAGACTGTCTGATGCCAAACTTAGGCTCTTCTTACTCCATAAAGAGCTAAGTGCCTGGTGCTTTCTGGGCAATGAGCCAGGGGTTAGGGCTTCAGGGTTCATGGCCAAGAATGAGGCCAAGAGGGAAGTGAAGGGCAGGCTGCATTCATGGTGGGCCCAGTGCGTGGTGCCTTCCTTCCCCCTTCCCCACAGAACTAGACTTATCTTGCTTGTGTGTGTGCTTGTGTGGGGAAGTCCAAGAGGGCTTCCTGGACCATACTGCCTAGAGCTGGGAATGGCTGGGTGTGCGAGCCACCCTGGGGCCACAGACCATAGCAGCCCCTGGAGGAGGAGCCAAGGGCAACGTTTTCTTCCTGCACCATGACAGGGAAAGAGAAACAGGAAGTGGCGGGAAGGAGGCCCACCATGCCTGGGCATAGAGGAAGATGAGGAAGGGTCTAGCTGATTCCTGCCTTTATCCCAGTACCCAGCTGGCTCATAAAATGTGCCCCACTGACTGTCTCCAGATGCCACCTCCAGTCAGCAAGTCCTCTTCCCCTTGGGGCTGGCATGAACAGAAAGAACACAGAATCATGGAGGAGAGAGTCAAGGGTCTTACCTTCCTACGTGTTGAGGAATAAACATTCCCTTTTGCCCAAGCAAAGAGGGGCAATGCCAAAGAGGCCGAAGACAGATTTTTCTGCCCCAAGAAATGTTGGCTCTAGTTTGGACAGCTGGCAAGTGGGTGCTGGAAACAGCAGGGGCAGGCTTGTGAGAACCCGTTGTATGTATCTTTTCCCAACTCTGCTTTTGCTGATGTCATGTTGGGAGCCTGAGATGGGCCACCGTGGGAGTCTTACACCATAGAAATTGGCAAATGCTACACACTGAAGCATATTTGTCCCAGGGAGCCAGTTGTTAAAACCTTGACCAGCAAGCTTCTGGAAGCAGGTATGAACAAAACACAAAAGATCCACAGAGTGGAGCTAAAGGGTAATTCAAACAAGAGGTCCTATCTGATGTTCAAGTGAAGTTCTCTTGCAACCGTGCGAGCAAGAGAAATTTCTCAAATAGATTTCTAAGGTCTAGCAAATGGCCTTCTGGCTTTCCAAAAATAATTCTGGTGAACCCAGAGTTCGGAGTAAAGGATATTGATGTAGATGATCCAAAAGGCATGAAAAGGGAGAGTTTTATTTTTCTCTGGGGTCCTGAGCTGGGATGATTATGTGCTGATCTGTTCAAGGGGGGCAAAACATGTCTTGAATGTCAGCAGAAGGAAGGATGATGGTTCCAATTTCCTGTGCCTGCCTTGTCCCAGGGCACCCATTTCTCCGCTGAGCAGGTGCCAAATGATGGAGAGGGACAGTGGGTATGAAGAGCTACCATTGCTGGCATATCGATGAGCACAGTTTTCCATCACTAGCACACTCAAGCCTTATGCTATTCCTTTTAATTTTCTCGGTACTGTAATTGTAAATGAAAAGCAATATTGCAATACATCCAATTATAACCAGATTCCTGTCCCCCAGGACTCATTGAAGAGAAAAAAAAATGTATTTATGGTGGAGAGGAGTCATTAATCTCTTCACTTATGGCTTTGCATATGGTCCTACAGCGGCTGGGAGATTGGGACTCTCCCTCTCTTTCCTTTCTCTAGAGATGCACTTTATCAAGTCTCAGCTGGGCGTTTTATTATACATTAGGCCTTGAAATATTTGTTTTGTAAGCACCTTGGTTAAGATCCACTGAGATTTCTTTTTTTTTTTTTTTCCACTAAGATTTCTTCTTTGGTCTCCAACCCTGAGACTATCCATTCTTTCCAGTGGGATGTCTAATTTGCATGAAACTTCTCTTTGACAGTCAAAAGCCCTGTTTGTTTGGAGAAAGCAGAAAGGAGGCAAACCATCCCTAGAAAATGGGGAAATGAAACTTTTTGTGGTTTTGTCTGCATGACTGGTCACTGTTCTGGAATGATTAGGAACCAGCTACAAGTCACTTTTCTCTTCCTTCTTATCCAGACCATCTCTTCCATAATCTTCCTGCTATTTAATGCACACTAATACTTAATGGATTATTACTTAGTATTTATGTATTAATAAAAAGGACATTAATAGTTAATGTATTGTTATCTTTTGTTGTATAGCCATATTTCCATGAGCTTAGGAACTTAAAACAACTCACATTTATCACCTCACAGTTTCTTTGTGTCCAGGAGCCTGGACACGGCGTAACTGGGTCTTCAGTGAGGCTGCAGTCAAAGTATCAGGTGGCGCTGTGATTTCATCTGAGGCTGGGCCGGGGAAGGATCTGTTTCCAAGCACGCATGGTTGCTGGAAGAACCCAGTTCTCTGTTATGGGATTAAGGGTTTTAGGTTCTTGTTTTCAGTTCCTAGGGGTCATATGTCAGTCCTTTCAACATGGAGCTTCCCAAGATATGTTAGCTTCCTTAAAGCCAACAAAGGAGGGAGAGAATCCAGCAAGACATGTACACCTGAATGTTTATAGCAGCAATGTCCACAATAGCCAAACTATGGAAAGAACCTAGATGTCCATCAACAGATGAATGGATAAAGAAGATGGGGTATATATACACAATGGAATACTATGCAGCCATCAAAAGAAATGAAATCTTGCCATTTTCAATGACATGGATGCAACTAGAGGGTATTCTGGTAAGTGAAATAAATCAATCAGAGAAAGACAATTATCATATGATCTCTCTGATATGAGGAATTTGAGAGGCAGGGTGGGGGATCATGGGAATTAGGAAGAGAAAAAATGAAACAAGATGGGATCGGGAAGGAGACAAAGCATAAAAGATTCTTAATCTCACAAAACAAACTGAGGGTTGCTGGGAGGTAGGGGGGTAGGGATAGGGTTGCTGGGTTATGGACATTGGGGAGGGTATGGGCTATGGTGAGTGCTGTGAAATGTGTAAGCCTGATGATTCACAGACCTGTACCCCTGAAGCAAATAATACATTATATATTAATAATAAATAAATAAAAAGGGGGAAAAATTCTAGTAGAAATAAACACAACTGTAAGCACAATTTATTTTATGAGTTGCTATTTGGTGATGTAAATAGTAGATCTGAATCCAAGCTTATTGCCCTGGACTCAGCCTATTTGTCAGGAACTTTTGGATGTGAGTGACAGAGACACATGGAACATGACTCAGAGAAGGGAATTTATTGACTCCCATAACTGGAAAGTCACACATCTAGGGCTCAGATGACATCATCAGTCATGGTGTTTCCCCAGAGAACTCAAATTTTAAAAATAGGCAAAAAACTTGAATAGGACATTTCTCTAGAGAAGATATCCAAATGGCAAAAAAAAAAAAAGCACATGAAAACATGCTTGGTATTGTTAGTCAATAGGGAAATGCAAATCAAAACAATTAAATACAACTTCACACTTGCTAGGATAGTAATAATAATAATAATAATAAATAAAAACATAGAACAGGTGTTGGTGAGGATGTGGAGAAAGGAACCCAGTGTGCCATTGGTGGAATGTAAATTGGTGCAGCCACTACAAGAAACTGTGGCGTTTCCTCAAAAAATTAGAAAAAGAACCACCGTATGATCCAACAATCCCACTTGGGGATATATATCCAAAGGAAATGAAAACTGGATCTCAAAGGGGTATCTGCACCCCCACGTTCACTGGGGCATTATTCTAATAGCCAAGATATGGAAACAACCTACATGTCCACTGATGGATGAATGGATAAAGAAAATGGGATCCAGATATTTTGATGTATTTATATATTTATTAGATATATTTAGGTCTCTTTAAATTTAGATAGATTTTTTTAATATATATTCTGGTATATGATCCAGTCTTTTCAAGGTAGGAATTCCTGCCATTTGTGACAACATAAGATGAACCTTGATGGCATCATGCTAAGTGAGACACAGAGAAAGACAAATACTGTATGATCTTACTTATGTGTGGGATCTTAAAGGGCCAACCTCCTACAAACAGAGTAGACTAGTGGTTATCAGAAGCTGGGGGAGGGCTGGGGGAACTAAGGGAGAGGTTGGCCAGAAATCCAGTTATAAGATGACTAAGCTCTGAAGATCTAATGTACAGCATGGGGATTACAGTTAATAAATACTGTATTCTGTACCTGAAAATTGCTAAGAAAGTAGACCTTAAATGTTCTGAAAAGAAGATAAATTTTAATTATGTTCTATGATGGAAGTGTTAGGTAAGACTCTGGTGGTAACCATTTTGTGATGTGCAAGCATATCAAATCAATGTGTTGTTCACCTTAACCTTACATGATATTGTTTGCCAACTACATAGCTCAATAAGGCTGGGAGCAGGGAAGGAATGTTCTGATACCTGCTACAACATGGATGATCCCCGAAAACATTAGGATAAGTGAAATGGGGCAGACATGTATAGTATATAATTCCACTTCTCTGGAACATCTAGAACAGGCCAATCCACAGAGACAGAAAGTAGATTGGAAGTTGCCAGGAGCTGATGGGAATATGACATGACTGCTGAATGGCTGGAAGATTCCATTTGGGTGAAAAAAAAGAAAGTTCTGGAACACTAGCCAGTGGTGGTGATGGCACAGCATTGTGAATGTACTGAAGGACACTGTGTTGTACTCCTTAAATGGCCACAACAGTCAATTTTATCTTTGGTTGTGTGTATTTTGCCACAATAATAAAAATTAAAAATGATCAAAATAAATAAAAATAATAGAATACATCCGTCTTTATTTCTCTACTTGGCTCTCCTCTGTGTTGGTCTCAATCAGTCAGGTTTTTTCCATTGAGGAGAGGAGGACTGCTAGGAGATGTAAGCCCATTTTCTTCTCTTTCGACAACTTCAGTGGAAAGAGGTTATTTCCTCACTTTCCTCATGGGAGTGGGGGAGAAGGGATGAGCTTGCCTGGGGAAGGAGGATTTGAATAGGATTCCCTTGGTGGGGAAATGGGAGAAGCAATTTCCAGATCTAGGGAAAATCGTGGACGTGAAACAGCCATATTCCAGGAAGAGCGGAGAGGACGTTGGGTTCAAGTCTTCAGCATTCCTGGTCGGTGGCATCTCCCTCATCTCCCCAGATCAGAGATGCCTCCCAGGCACCAAAATCATCAGGAAATACACCTTTATCGCTCTTGTTCCTCTTTCTCATTGGTTGGGGACATGGAGACAGTTGGGGTTTTGTAAGAATGAACATGGCGGAGTTTTAGTACTTTGAGACAAGCCCTCATGAACGACGCATGCTGAATCTTTGAGGGAACTTTCCAGCCCAGCTTCGGGTGCCACATGTGGTCAACAAAGTCCAGGTTATATAGATAGGCCAGTCACTTTATTCTCTCATCTCCGTGGTCCTTGACTTAATTTACAGTGCAGTGGCTATGGTGGAGGACTGGGGCCCTGGGAGCAGACAGAATCATGCCAGAAAAGTGAAATCAAAGCTTTTCACGTCCTGCCCCTGATGCTGTCCCACCAGCTTCTCACTCATGGGCTGTCCCTTGCCTTCCCCATCCGCCAGCGAAACAAGACAGGAGTGAAATGATGGCCATGATTAGCCCCCTTGTGCGGCTCCATTTGAAGCAGGTTATTTCTCAAAAGGCAAAACGTGTCCCTGATGGTCAGGAAAGCCTGCCCAGCCCGGCCAGCCTCAGTGGTTTGAGAGACACAGGGGAGGCAGAAGGAATGCATGCTGAGAGCTGACAAAGCCACTGGCCTCAAGAGTCTTTGAGCGAATAAACTCTGGTTCAAGCCACTGGGAAGGGACGAGAGAAGACAGCCAGGAGTTCGCTCTCCTCAAGGGGCTCCCCCTCCTCGACACAGCACAGTTGTGTCCCACATTCCATACGTGGTCAAGGTTAGTGGGGGGGAAGGTAGAGGAAGCTCTCTCTGAAGACACCTAAACATTTTGGCCTGAGCAGTCTGGTATTCCAAACAAACCTGGAATAATATCCCTTGGCACCCTTGACAAAACTCACAAGTGCTAATCCTAGATTTTATGAAAAGTGTACTAGTTGGGAATATGTTTGTCTGTGTGTAACAAACCGTGGCTTAAACATGATAACTTTTTTTTTAATATGACAGGAGCTGAGAGGTAAGCTGTCCAGAGATAATACAGTCAGCTCTACTCTTCTAGGACATCTGCATTAAAAATCACTGTTCTGCAAAACTGTACTGGGAAAGATGGGGTTGGGACGCAATGTTCAAGACCACCATCAGGGAGAAATCCACAAGATAAAAACTCAATGAAGACAGAAACATACTTTTTAAAAAAGATTATTTATTTATTTATTTGAGAGAGAGAGAGAAAACATGAGTGGGGGGAGGGGCAGAGGGAAAGGGAAAAGCAGCCTCCCTGTTGAGCAGGGAGCCTGACCCAGGACTCAATCCCAGGACCCTGAGATCACAACCTGAGCCAAAGACAGACACTTAACTGACTGAGCCACCCAGGTGCCCCGGTAGCATATTTTTTTTAACACATGTTAAACAGTTAAGAAACAAGTGTATGTAGCATGATAAATATGGCAGTTTGTCTTGAAAAATGGCTGAAGTCTGCTTGTGGAAACGGGAGTGGGACAGGTGCATGGCTCAGTCAAGCAGGTGCAGTCTTCTGCATTTAGATGGTGTTTCTCGTGGATGAAATTACATACAAGCGAAAGTGACATTTGCACTGTGCTCACATTGTTCCCGTGGTATTAATCCCAACGGAACAAATTCAGAACAAGCACGATCCTACAGCTGCTCAAGGAAGTCATCCCAAACCAGACTCCTTCTATTTTCTTGCTCTGCAAACTTTTGTGTGTGGCTTTTGTCTTCATGGTCTTAGGAGGGCTGCTGCATTTCCGGGTGTGATTTCTACATTCCAGGCAAAAGAAGGGAGGATAAAGTGTGATGGGCAAAAGTCCCTTTCTCTTTGAGAATTTTTGCCTGGGGAAGGTGAAGCTTCCCCAGGGACATCCATCTGTCTCTCACTGGTCAGAGTGACACCATGTAGTCACCTCTGGTTGCAAAGGAGTCTGGGAGGGTGAATAGATTAGCAAGACACCTTGCTAGTTAGTTCTCTATCATCATCAACCTGCAGGTTGAGAGAGCTGTAACAGGTCCAAGTTCTAGAGATAACTTCGTTTAGCAAATGTGTTCCTCTTTCAGGATCTGGAAAGACATCTGACCCCAGAGCCAATCTACCTGGGAGATCTTGAAGAGGTTGAAAGACATGTATCAGACTTGAAATTTCCTATCTGCCTGAATATGTCGATATTTTATTTTTAGCCCATCCTAGGAGTATTAATATGAACTGGTCTCATAAATATCAAATATACAACAGTTACATGCCAAGTTTCATGCTAGGTACTGAGAATATAAAGATATGATGATGGTCGTAAGTAATGCTTAATGAGCCCATACCCCGTGTAAAGCAACATTCTAAGTACTTGACTCATATTAGCTAGTGGACTTCTTATAACTCTAGGAGATAGGCTTATTATGCCTCCAAATTTATGAAGGATAAGGACATGGAGGCACAGAGACGTTAAGTAATAGACTGAAGGGCACTCAGCCTGGCGAGGGGCAACATCATGATTTCAACATGTCTGTCTTCTTGACTCCTGCTGAACCAGTAAAGGGCTTAATATTTAGTTTTCGAGGCAAGCACAGAAGCAAGTAACCAGTAGAGAGAGGTTATTGGTGGGCTTCATAGTATTTAAAACATCAAAAAAGTTAAGTGCCAATATTTAAAAACTGAGGGTTTTTTTTTCCCCCACAAGAATCTGGATTACTGGTGTCTTTGTCATGGATCTCCAGAGAAACAGGACCAACAGGGTATATGTGAAAATATATAGAGAGAGGTTGATAGGAGGGACTGGCTCATGGGATTACGGAGGCTGACGGGTCCCACAGTCTGCTGTCTGAAAGCTGGAGGTACCCAGTAGCTGGTGGTGTAGTTCTAGTCCAAACTCAAAGGCCCAAGAACCAGGTGAGCCAATGGTGCTAAATTCCCCAGAGCCGGGAGAGCCAGTGTCTGGGGCAGGAGATCTGGAAATCCTAGGTCCAGCAGAGAGAGCAAATCCACCCTCCCTCTACCATTCTGCCCTACTCAGGGCCTCAGTGGCTTGGATAATGCCCAGCACACTAGCCAGGCTGATCTTCTTTACTCAGTCCGAGATTCAAATGCTAATCTCTTCCAGAAACACCCTCAGGGACATGCCCAGAAATAATGTTTTACCCACTCTCTGGGCATCCCGTAGCCGAATCAAGAGGACGCACAAAATTAACCATCACAACTGGCTTCTCGTGAACACAACTCAGCATATTTGTCAATAACCAGGAGTAGGACGCGCTTATGGGGAGGCTTAGTGGTCACCGAGTGGTGGCTCCTTCCTCCCTTTAGGAAGGCACTCTGCGTCCTGCTCCCCGCTCTCCACCACACCCTCTTGTCCCGGGCCTCATCCGCTTTGTTCACTCGCGCTCGGTCATGCCTGAGTAAGCTTCCAGTTTGCAACTTGGGTTTTGAGTCTGCAATTCGCATTTGCAGTCCCTGCGCTATGATGCATGACGTGTACAGCAGAGGATAAAATCGGCGTCTTTAGGAAGCGCAGGGAGGAGAGTTGGGACAAACTGTAAGCAGGCGGTGTCTAAGGTGGGTCTTCAGGGTTAGGGCGAGCTGATTAAATGAGAAGGAAAGAAAGGTATTCCTGGCAGAGAGAACATCAAAAAAGCTTACGAAGGTGCAGAATATTGCTCCTTCTCTCGTGACATTTTTGTGCAGTTTCCCGTCGTTGGTGATCTATTCATTTGTTTGATACTAAAGAAAAGAAAGAAAAAAAATATCTGTTGGCCTGTAATCACTGTGGCCAGCCTGCTTTCCTGGTAGAGCTTTAATTTCCCTCTTGTTCTATTGATCAAATAAACAAAAAAAGTTGTTTTTTGTTGCTTTTTTTTTTTCCCTCTTAAGAAAAGATTTCTTTTTGAGCCGGCATTTTGCTTCCTTGTCTGATACTTGCTTTGTGTAGAAATTGATTTGTTTTCTTTCCAGGGTGCTGGGGAATTTACCTTCCCTGCCCTCACCTCAGCTTCTCCCACAGCTTGAGACTCTCAAATTGAAAGCTCAGGACAGGGAGGCTTGCTGAGGACAGACATGTGTAGACTGCTTGAGCTTGAATCCTGCATCCAGCTGTGTGTTTCCAGGAGGCATCCTCAGCCTCTCTGGGCTTCAAATTCCCCATCTGTAGAACGGCAACAACAGGAATCTCTACCTTTCAGAGTTGCAAGGAGTGGCTACAGGAGGAGGACTTGGGCCAATGGCTCCAATATGGCTCAGGACGCGTGGCTGTGGTTGTAGATGCTACTCAGAGCTTGGCTGTTTGTTGGGGAAACGGGAGCTGAGTTTCTGGCAGGAAGGTATCAGGAAGGTCTGAGAGGACAAAAACACTTAGCTTTGTAAACCCCTTCCCTTTTCATCATAGATGGGAGGGCCAGTACCACCCTGAGTCTAAATCCTTAGTTCAGAAATGTCGCTCTCTGCTGATCTTTGCTGGAAACTTCCTGTTGGGTAGATAGACACATCAGTGCCCAGATGCTGGGCCATTCCACCTGAAATCCTTGGCTATGCTTTGGCATGTGTTCCTTCCCTTTAGAGAGAGCCCAGCGGTGGGGTCAAGATGGGGGAGGGAGAGATGTGTGAGAAGAGATATGCTGGAGATCATGTTTCATGTGGCCCAGTGATAAATCAGTATTTGCACTGGGTATGCATTTTTGCTTAGAGTAGCACAGTCAGAACAGATCTATGTATTAAAAACCAAACCAAACCAAACTGCAGAAGAAAAAAAAAGAATCAGGTAATATTGTGGACTTCATGCAACAGGCTCCAACCTGGGTTCTTGGAGGCGCCTCATTGTTCTTATTCTGATGGGAAGCAAATGCCCTCAGGTCTGCTCTCTCCCTCCCCCCACCCCGCCCCCACTGCTTTTTCACTGTGATGATACTTTTAGCTGTCACCTTTCTGTGACAAATGTGCACCTTGTGGGTGTTGAATTTATTCAACTAGTCCAACTAGGAAAGATGACAAATGAGGAACAAAGGTCAGCTCTATGAAACACACTTGTAAAGGGGAAAAAATGTGGCTTTAGGGCGATGCTGGGGATAACACCTCCTCCAGCACAGCACCGAAGGGGATGTGCCATGAGACAAATTCCAATGTGACTGCTGCATATTTACAAAACGAGGCCAGAGGGCAGCAGGAAGAGAAAACACCGAGCCTCCCCTGGAACAGCGATTATGGACAAATGAGTCTGAAATTAATTGGCTTGCACAAAGTGATATCTGGAATTAATCTGCCATTTCTTTTGTATCTATGTCCGGCGCAGGAGGCCTGGAAGCTTAGGATGGGTGGCGGAGCCAATAACACCACCGTGCAAAAATAATTCTTAAAACAAGCAGAGCCAAGTGAAGGATGCTCTTTCAGCTCAGAGACTTGACATTCAAGAGGCAATGGAGGATAAGGAATGCAAACAGCTGTTACCGACTGGGCTGTTGACAATAAATATTGGTCCATGCTACTAAAAAGTCGCCCTGGTGCTGCGGGAAGGCTTGTGCTTCTCTCTTCCTGGGAGGGGAGTTGGTGGGAGGGGGAGGAGGGTGAAGGGGGGTCAGGATGAGAGGAAAACCTACCTCGCCTACTCTGTTCCCCATAGCGATGTTCCTTAAAAAGCACCTATGGGGGATGCCTGGGTGGCTCAGCGGGTTAAAGCCTCTGCCTTTGGCTCAGGGGCTCCTGGGATCGAACCCCGCAACGGCTCTCTGCTTAGCTGGGAGCCTGCTTCCTCCTCTCTCTCTGCCTGCCTCTCTGCCTACGTGTGATCTCTATCAAATAAATAAATAACATCTTTAAAAAAAAAAAAAAAAAAAAGCACCGATGGGAGAGAGGAGCTTCACCCAGTCCAGGGTGAAGCTGGTTCAACCCCAGCTCTTCCCCAAGTGTCGGCTGCCCAGAGCCCTTCACTTAGGTACTACCTTCACACATCACACGACATCTGAAAGTTAGGTGACGTTCTATTTTCTCAATAAACTTTAAATTTTAGAACAGTTTCAGATTTGGAGAAAAGCTGCAAAGAGAGTACACAGATTCTAGGATCCCCTAGTTTTCCCCCTTGTCAGTGTCTTATCTCACTGGGGTGCACGGTTCAAAAAGGAAGCAACTGACCAAATCCAGACTCTATTGGACGAGCTGCACCAGTGGCCTTGTCTTGGTCCATTTGGGCTGCTATAATAAAAATGCCGTAATTGGGGGCCCTAAACCACGAAGATTTCTTTCTCACAGTTCAGGAGGTTGGAAGGCAAGATCGAGGGGCTGGCAGATTTGGTGTCTGGTGAGAGCCTGCCTCTTGGCTCACGGATGGTGTCCCTGTGTCCTTACTGGTTGGAAGGGATGAGGCCACTCTCCGGGATCTCTTTTATCAGGGGACTAATCCCATTCGTGGCGGCCTCCCCTTTGTGATCTCCTCACCTCCCAAAGCCTCGTCCCCACCCCATACCATCAAGTTAGGGGTTAGATGCCATGCATGAATTTGAGGGGAACACACACACTCAGTCTCCAGCTGTCCTCCCCCTAACCCAGGATCCCATTCATGGTACCACACTGCTTGCTGCCATGCTGTGCCCCTCACTCCTCTGGTCTGTGACAGTCTCTCATCTCTCGTGTCCTGGCCATCTTGAAGAGTACTCATTCTCCTTAAGAAATTAAGCCTCAGAGGGGTTAAAGGACGTGTTCAAGTTCAGACAGCTTATGGAGGCAGGGCCAGATTTCTCCTAAGCCGCTCCAAGTCTGGTTCTCAGACCCACGCATTAGAATTACCAGGTAGCAGGTGCCTGGGTGGCTCAATGGGTTAAAGCCTCTGCTTTCGGCTCAGGTCATGATCCCAGGGTCCTGGGTTCAAGCCCTGCATCGGGCTCTCTGCTCAGCAGGAAGCCTGCTTCCCCTCTCTCTCTCTGCCTGCCTCTCTGCCTACTTGTGATCTCTGTCAAATAAATAAATAAAATCTTAAAAAAAAAAAAAAAAAGAATTACCAGGTAGGCTTGTGAGGACTCATGTGACTTCCAGAGTTTCAGATTCAGTAGCTCTGGGCGGAAGCCAGAGTCTGCATTTCTAACAAGTTCTCCTGTGACGAAGGTGGTGTCTTACATTCGGGGACCACATTTTGGAACTACGGTATTCAGCCAAGGCCCTCTGGAGCTGTTTACCTAGACCAAATTAATCAGAGAGCTATCAGATCTCCACTTCTCTTTCTGAAGTGTAGAAATGAAATCAGGCTCTGAAATGACTTTCCCTCCCTCCCTCCCTGTATCCCTTCTTCTCTCCCCACTTTTGAGCACCACCGACCCAGGCACAAGGAGAACAGTCAGAGGCACCTGATACCCTAGGTGACTAAAAAGGGCACAGTGCTTGCCACCAGGCAGAGACTGATTTGTGCCCCCAGTCCATCTCATCTGAGGTGGCTTTGTGGCTTTAGGTGACTGTCTTGGTCTTAGTGTCCTCATCTGAAAGATGCTAATAGCGAATTCCTACTCTAGACTGAGCTGAAGCAGTTATTGAAAAAGACAAGACGGGCAGATGAACCAGTGTGAGTTCTGTATGTTCCCCTGGAAATACTAATATCTTATTAATATATAGTTTCTCCTTGAGAAGGTTTCCATATTACTGATTCAAACTTTATTCTTCCTTTCCTACCTTTTTTTTTTTTTTTAAATTGAGCTGCTATAAAACTGAAATGAGCTCAAGGCAAAACCTGCAGTTGGTTAACTACTGATTTCAGAATTAAGGCACCAAAGGGAATGCACAATAGAGCCTTGCTGAACAGGTCCACTCACTGATTGAATGTGAACCGCAAATGGCAAAGTAAATCTTTATGTGAGTATCACAGCGACCTGGCATTCACGGAGGCCCCAGGTAAGAAATTACCAAGCCATTGTTAGTTACTTAAAAACAAATCACTTACATTACAGGTTGTTTTCTGGAGCCATTGGTGAAGGGGTAACTCCCGGTCCTCATCTGAGATGACTTTGACCCCGGCATTCTCTTAAATATTTCTTAGGAAGGGTCTCGGGGAAGAGAAACAAAAAAAACACACAACCACCGAGGGCGATCTGTGAAAGTGTTGCGAGGTTTTCGAAACTCCTGAAGAATTCATCACCTGAAGCCCTCCCCTATTCATGATTTATGCTATTTGCACGCTCTCTCTTCCTGTTCCCTGCTTGGATTCAAAGCTCAGCGTGACTTGTGAATCAGACCTGATTCACAATAAAATAAGGAACTCGAGTCGCTTTGTTTGTTTCCCTACACATCTCTGCTCCTTAATCATTTAAAACAGTCCCCCACAAACACAGGTTTCCTAAACCAAAGTACAGATGATGGTGCACAAGGGGCCCTGGGAGCAGAGAGCCGAATTCTGCTTGTGTTCGCATATTTAATCATCCCATTTTGGGGAGGATAATCCGTTCTAATTTTCTCAGACCGTGTTCACTTGCTTTCATTATTTTCTTTACTTCAAAGATCAGCTGGACGACTACTTTTCTTTGCAACAAGGCTTATGGTATTACTCCAAATCCATCTGATTTCATGGCCTTCAGGGTTGCTTTCATGTATTATGAATTTCTGAATTGGCACTATTTATTAGATGGAAACTTACAACTCTTTGTAGAAGTGTTATCTTGCAGAAATTGTTGCTAGGGTAGAAAAAAAAAGAAAGAAAAGACGGAAATATTAATGCTCTCAGAGGAAGGCTGAGGAATAGTTTGCAAAATCTACTCAGGAATCGTGTGTTGTTGGATCATGCTGTTGAGATGTGTGCTGTTTTCTTTTTGTCTCCTGGTTCCTCTCTCTCCGCCCCCAATTAAGCAGTGAGTCGGCTCTGTGTGTGCCTGGGGCTGCGTTTGTGGCACTCTCATCTCCTTTTCCTCTCTCCTACTTCAAAATCTTGAACCTGTTAATAACGAAAGGGTTTGATCACAGAAGGCCTTTTCCCCAGACTTAGGAAAGAGGCCTAGTACAGATTCCTAGGTTTCTGAAGTGGCAGAGCAGCAGAGAGAACTAGTAGATTTTGAAGCAGGAATTGCATATGCCTGTGAGTGACAGAGACCACTGTGTCCTAATCTTGTGGCTTAAGTAGTCCACAAAGTGGTCTAAACAAACCCAGAGAAGACCAGAGGCAAGCTGTCCAGAGCTGGTGTGCCAGTGACACAAAGCAATCAGGAGTTTCTATCTTTTTGTTCCTCTAGCCTCACTTTATGGTTTCCTTTTTCAAGGTTGCCTCATATTCCAATGTGGCTGCCAGGGCACCGGCCACCACATCTGCTTTCTTGGCAGGAGGAAGGTTGAAAGAGTGCTTCTCCCAGGCAAAGCAACCCTTTCAGAAAGATCTGTCCCAGCAGTCGCTTATGGTACATCTACTTATACCTCACCAGCTAGAACTTAGTCACACAGCTGTGTCTAGCTGAAAGGGAGACTGAGGAGTTTAGCATTTATAATGGAATTCTTTTACAAAGGAAGAAAGGAAGATAGATATTTGGAAAGCAACAAGCAGTGTATGCCACAGACCTGAAGGGGATAATAGACTGAAACAAGGTAAGCTTCATGTGTATTCTATGTGGGTCAATGAACATAGACCTCTGTCCTCCTTGATGAACTGGCAGAGTGAAAAACCAGTAGAACCTTACCATAACCTTGGAGGTAGGAGTAGGGAAGAACCTAAGACCTTCAGGTAAAAGGAATGAGGCTTAAACTAGAAATTAACTGGAGTTATAGGAAATAAAGAAAGCTTTCTTTTTTTTTTTTTTAAGATTTTATTTATTTATTTGACAGAGAGAAATCACAAGTAGGCAGAGAGGCAGACAGAGAGAGAGGAGGAAGCAGGCTCCCTGCTGAGCAGAAAGCCCGATGTGGGGCTCGAACCCAGGACCTGGGATCATGACCTGAGCCGAAGGCAGCGGCTTAACCCACTGAGCCACCCAGGCGCCCCAGAAAGCTTTGATTTCTTAAACGCATGAGTTCAGACTGACCTCATTTGTAATTTGTAATAATTATTGGGCTAGGGTATCTAAGAGTACAAGCTTTCCTTCAAATGCTTTTTCTTTCTTTTTTTTAAGTTAAGCATCAGGATTTGATTAATCGCCTTTGTTGTAAAAATGCATCATGTTGGAAGGCTTAACAATAATTTTCTAAAATGATCCACTAATTGCTGAAGACTGGGGCTGTATATTTTGCCTCTACAGAGTGCTTGACAAACTTAAGCACTTCACATGTGTTTGTTAAATGAATGAATGAATGAATGATGGTAATCTAAGAGATTCTGGACCTGTTGTGTTTTCCTATTTGTGCCTCTATATTTGCCAAAATTCCTTGAGCTGCAAGTTACAGAAATTGAAGTCAAAATGTTTAAGACAAAAGGTAATCTATGACTCTTAAACTTCAGCTATGGGCTTCAGGCACTGCTGGATCTAGGGGTTTAATGATCTCATCCGAATAAGGCTCTATATTCCCCAATGAACTTTTCTCTGTATTGACTTCATTCTCAGGTAGCCTCTCCCCTCTTGGGGCTAGAGTGACTATTAGTAGCTCCATGAAAACTTATTTTTTAGCTCTGAATCCAGAGGGTAAGAACATCATTTCTTAGGCAGCAGTAAGAACTCTTTCTCAATCATGTCATTGCCTCTGATTGTTCTGACACAGGATCAGAACCCTTCTCAGAATGTTTCACTGGAATGTGATAGGCTTTAAGACTCATGCCCACTGTGTCAATCTGGGTCCAGGAAGGAGAAAGAGAAATACACTAGTTACTTGTACAGAATAATTTAAGATGGGTGGGTCAAATCCTGTCCATTGCCTGCTTTTGCAAATAAAGTTTTATTGGGATATAGCAACACCCATACATTCAAGTGTTTAGTGTATGGCTGCTTTCAGGCCAAAAGATAGCAAGAGGATGGGGGTGCCTGGGTGGCTCGGTGGGTTAAAGCCTCTGCCTTCGGCTCGGGTCATGGTCCCAGGATCCTGGGATCGGGCCCCACATCGGGCTCTCTGCCCAGCGGGAAGCCTACTTCCCCCCTCTCTCTGCCTGCCTTTCTGCCTACTTGTGATCTCTGCCTGTCAAATGAATAAATAAAATCTTAAAAAAAAAAAAAAAGAAGATAGCAAGAGGGGAGATTAGTTACAACAGAAGCCATATGACCCACAAACTGAAAACATTTACTACCAAACTCTTTATGGAAAGTTTACCCACCTGTAATTCTATTATTATATAAAGGACTAATGCAAAATGAGGCCCTGAAAAGGAAGAAGAGTACAGGAAGATATCTTGGAAGGAGTACCTGCCAGAACTCTCTACTTCGAGGGCTGAAGGAACAAAGGGAAAAATCTTAGAATTATTAAACCTAGAAGTTTGGAGAAGAGGTCCTACAGAATTGAACCTTCAGACCTCCAAAGAAAGGAATGACTTGGTGCTAGTGTTGGTATCACTGAGGGGACACAGGAGGCTGCTTCTGGAAGTGTTGAAAAACCTACAAACCATAATCAGCTGGAATTTACTTTAGGATAAACTACCATGGCTGGGGCCAAAAAGCTTGCTGGGGTGATGAGCTGATGGGATCAGAAGTGGCAACAGGAAGGAGCGTGTCTCCTCTTGCTCCCCAGCCTCTTGGTCCCCAAAGTGGCAGAGGCCAAGCAGGAGTAGCAGCAAAGGAGAAACGTGCTTGCAAGGTCCTGGGCCCCGCATCACAAAGCACAGTACGGAAACAGGGGCTTGGAGTTGAAATACAACCGCTAAAAAGCTAGCACAAGCCACTCTTTGGCTACTCAGTATTCATCCACACCTTCTTCATGGATTTGAACTTCCACCAACAACAGACAATTTGATGCTTTCTCCTAACAACAGATGCTCCCCAAAATGAGGAGACTCAAAGTCACAAGGGTCATTATGTCCATTTCTGGGCAGTATTACTTACTCTCCAAAACAAGTCAGAGTCTCATCAGAATAATCTGTTACTTAGTGACTGACTTGTCAAGTTAACTGCCCTACCAAGATTTGTAGAAGAAATTAGGGAAGAAGAGAAGAGAGTATACAGGTGTGTGTGCACATGTGTGTGTGTGCTCGCACACACACACACGCACACAGACACACACACACCAAGCAAGGAAGATCTGCATCGTTCTATAGTTCTTGCGTCTGTAACTGGCCATGATAGTGAAGCTGTGACTCTGCATTCCTCCTCCTCCTCCTCCTCCTCATCTCTTAATTCCTTTGTCCTCAATCAAGAGCTCAGCTGTTTCTGTTCTTTACCAGGTGGTAAAATTCAAACTTTTATTTCCGAAGGGTTGGAAAGGTCAACCCCTATGTTTAATCATGCTGTTAAGGAAGTGTTGAGAGAAACTCCAGAGAATTTCTGGTGCACACAAGTCCTTCTACAGTTACGATATGGCAACAACCCCACGTCCTCTTCGTGATTGGGACCAGTCTTCTCTGCCAGTAGAGATGCTTCCTTCTTTGCTTTTCTTGTTAGTTCAGTGGCATAAGAAATCCAAAATGTCCAGATAGTACTCCTATTTTCTAACTCCATGAATTACTGTTGTGTCCCCTGATGGAAGCTTTGTCCCCTTGGAACTATGATTTCCAAAGCAGCAGAGCTCAAAGTTGCTAAGACGGGGAGCAAAAATCCTGCACGTGGATGTGAGAGTGAGAAGAGATATTCCTACCTTCACCCCTTGATTCCAGTTCCCAGGGGAAGAAACAGCACCACGATTTGGTTGCTCAATCCAAGCATATATTGCATTCCATAGACAGAACTCCATCCTTTCTGGCTGTTGCCTCCGCAATGGCTTTGTAACTAAGCCCTCTGCAGGCCATTTCTCCATTCCATGAGGCCAACTGCTCATACATGAGGGGTGCGTGACCCACCAGTGAATTCCACAGGCATGAGCCCAAGGAGGCATCTCTTTTGTGGCGAGGCATACATATTTCTTGATCAGGAGCAATCAACATGGGGGAAATGGCATGACCTTGAATAGGGTAGGCTATGAACCCATGCTTGGGCGTGGCTGCAGAAACACTATGGAGAGGGACAATACCCACGTGCAGAGCATGTATCTGTTCCAGGGAGGCTGTATCTCTGCCCCACCCGCCATGGAGGGGCTCTAGTTCTCTGTCCTGCCATGTGGTGGTTGGCTGTTCCCTGAAGGGAATGGGTCCCTGCTGAGCTTCCGTGCTGGTCTCCACAGTTGGCAGATTGAGCACCTGGTTAACACTGGTGGGGAGAAGTCCACATTGTTGAACTCACGGGTGGCCTCCACCCCGGTCAGTTTGCACATGGATCCACTGAGCAAGCACAGGGGTGGGGGGGAAAGGGCTGAAGGACAGCCAGAGAGCACGCCATCTTGCCCATCAGGTTACCGGGAACCCTCTCTCCCTAGGATTTATGTCTCACAGGATCACTCTGAGCCTACTCCAAAGTGTCCCTCCTTACGTACTTCCTACAGGTCTCCTGGTCACCAGCCTCACAGGTCTGCTCTTTCTAAGAAGCTCCCCACCCAGCCATGATTGGCAACTACCTGTATATTGGTGCAGCTCCAGGCTTCTAATTCTCCCTTGGCCAAGGGTGTACTGCCCGAGTTCTGACTCCTGGAGGATTCTTCTTCACCACTGTCCCTCTGGGCCACTTCTGAGTTGGACTGGAAGGCTGGAGATATACACTTTTGCTTGGCACCAGCAGGGCTAACCCCTGTCATTTCTCTTGACACTCCCTAGAACACTCTATCTTTTGGGCCTCCGTGTTTTTGGCTCAGCCCAGAATGCCTTTGCCTTGCTGTCTGTCTGTGAATCCTCTCCCAACAGCCTTGGACCTTCTTTAATACTGTTCCTTGGCCCTTGGCAGGTATCTCTGCTATCACACTTTTTCAATGCTTTTATTATGTATCCTACTCAAGCATCAGCTGGGTTCTCTTGGCCGCCTCAGGATTCAGAGTACATCAGCTTGAACCCCCATTCAGTTTCCCCCTCAGAATCCAAAGCCCGCCTCAAAATGTCTGCACATTCTCAGGTAGCTTACGTTCTCCCCTGCTGGTTTCCAAATCCAGATTTTGCACCTGTTTTCTCTGACTTTTGCCATATTAACCTGGTTGTGAAATTTAGCTCTGTTGACAATGTGTAGCTTGCCATTGTATTTCATTTTTAAAGATTTATTTATTTATTTGAGAGAGAAAGAGAGAGCAAGCACGAGCAAGGGGAGGGGTGAAGGGAGAGGGAGAGAGAGAATCTTAAGCAGGATCTATGCCCAGCACAGAGCCTGGAATGGGCTTCAATCTCGCGACCCTGAGATCACAACCTGAGCGGAAGTGAGTCGGATGCTCAACCGGCTGAACCACCCAGGTACCCCATCAATGTCTTTTATTATCTATACAGATGATAATCTCTTTTGCTCTATTAACATGTGTATTATATTAATAGGGAGCGTACTTACAGGAATCCTTGCATTCCTGAGAGAATCCCCACTTGGTCATGGAACATGAGTGCTTTTGGGCTCTGTTTGTTGGTTTTTTATTTAGATTTTTACATGGATATTCACAAGAGAAGGAGAGGATGGTCCATATTTTCTTCCCTATTTGTTGTTTTTTTTTTTCAGCTTCGTGAAAACACACGTAACTTCTCTTCCTTTTTGTTTGGGAAGAATCTATTTTCACCTTGGGTTATTTTTTTCGCCCCTTGCCAGCTAAGCTTTGAAATGTATTTCTTCTAAAAACTAACTTGGGAAAATGTTCTACTTCAACTACATGGCTCTGCCTATCTTTGATGGGTCAGGATAGTCTGGGTTAATCTCCAGTGCACAGAGCTGGAGGGAAAAGTAGCTTGAAAAGCCTAGAGAGGTAGCAGTGACCTTCAGGCAAAATTTTTCAAGGATTTGTTTTCATTTTAAGAACAAAAGTCAGACAAGGGTTTTCAATAGGGCAGTTGTACAATCAGATCTTACCTTTTGGAAAAAATTTTTTTTTATTAACATAATGTATTATTAGCCCCAGGGGTACAGGACTGTGAATCACCAGGTTTACACACTTCACAGCACTCACCATAGCACATACCCTCCCCAATGTCCATAACCCAACCACACTCTCCCTACCTCCCTTCCCCAGATCTTACCTTTTGAAGATCTCATGCTGACTTTCTCATCATGGGAAAATTACTCCTCTGAGGTTTAGTTTCCACATCTGTATATCACGGAAAAACAATACCTACGTTACAAGGTGTGCAAAAATCATTTTAGGCAAATGATATCTGTAAAACACTTATCCCAGTGTTTGAACATCACATTTACAAATAAAGCTGATTATTTTTTTGTTCATATTCACACAAGTCATTCTTTTTGTATTTAAACAGCAGTTTTGTACTACTTTTATATAAAAGACAGACCTATTTTTGTAAAGGCCTGTATATAAAATTTTGGGATCTTTTTACATTATTGATTTGTGGGAGAGCTATTGATTTCTGTATATTTATCTTGTATCCAGCCATCTTACTGAATTCTTTTATTTATTCCAGTATTTCTTCAGTTAATTCTCTTAATCATGCCATCTGCATATAGTTTATTTCCTTTGCAAGCTATTATTTGTGAATTACCTTCAACTTGTATTTGTTTGGAAGGTAATATTTATCCTTGGAATCCAAGCTAGAATCGCATATTACAAATAGGTTGTGTGATGGACATGCAACCCACAGTTTAAATTACCTCTACAGTTGAATAGGATGGTAATTGCAATGATTGCATAAGACCATTTGGAAATTAAAAGTTGGATATTTAACCTCCTAGGTGGAATAGAAAACAGGTTATTATGTGTATGATTGAGTTTAATAGGCTGTTTATATGACCTCCACATTGCCCATGTGAAATCATGCATTTATTCCATCTTGAACCAAGGAAAGGTCACAGAGGTTTAAATACATACCTCTTCCTCTCGCACCTTAGTGCTGATTTGGAATATAAAATAGGTCTTGATTTCTAGAATTGCAGATTATGTTTATCACTCAGCAAATATTATGCATATTTAAATGTAGATCAACATAGGGTGAGTACCTAGTATACAGTTCCTGACCTATAATAAGTGCTATAAGCAGAATGTTTATGTCCTGTTTTCCCATCAAAAGCCCATATGTTGAAATGCTAACCTTCAGAGTGACAGTATATGGAGGTGGGGCCTTTGGGATTAGGTCACGAGAGGGGTGCCCTCATAAATGGAATTAATGTCCTTATAAAAGAGACCCCAGAGAGCTTTCTTGCCTTTTCCCATCATGTAAGGACACAGCAAGAAGATGGCTGTATATGAATCAGGAGGTGGGGCCTTACTGAACGCCAAATCTGCCTGAGCCTCCGTAGTGGGCTCCCTAGTCTCCAGAACTCTGGAAAAATAAATGTTTGTTGCTTAAGTTACTCAGTTTATGGGATTTTGGTTACAACAGCCTGAACTCACAAGGACAATAGGCATACAATAAATACAGCTTCCCCTCCCCTCCTTTCTAAATGCAAATGTCCAAGACCTGTGGCCTAGCATTTTCATTCCCCAAACTAAAGTTCTTCCTGTGCTCATCTAGGCCTACACAGTCTACCTCCACCTCCTCTCTACCCTCTTCTATCATGTTTCCCTTCTTCTTCCTTCACTCTAGCCCCAGAGATCTTGATCTTCCCTACACCTTTGCATTTTGAATGGATGAATGTTACAGCTTCTGGCACATCATTGATGATGATGAACAATAAAACGATTGTGGCTTGAATTAGCAGAGTAAGACCCCAGCTGTGTTCTTTCCTGAGGAGGGGGTGGGGGGTTCCCTGGGCACTGAAGTCTTATATCTTAGGCATCGCTATAGACTGAACTGTGTCCCCTCCAAATTCATAGGTTGAGGTCTTAACCCCCACAATGTGATATTTCAATACAGGGCCTGTAAAGAGGGATGAAAGTTAAATGAGATCATAAGGGTCCATAGGGCCGGTGCCCTTATAAAAAGAAAAAGAGACAGCAGAGCGCTCTCTCCCCTGACCATGAGAGCAAGAAGGCAGTTTTCTATAAGACGGGAAGAGAGACCGCACAAAAACTGTGGGTGGGGAAGTAGCTTATCTGGTTACTGGGAATGGTGAAGATGTTCCTTTTTTTTTTTTTAAGATTTTATTTATTTATTTGACAGACAGAGATCACAAGTAGGCAGAGAGGCAGGCAGAGAGAGAGGAAGGGAAGCAGACTCCCTGCTGAGCAGAGAGCCCAATGTGGGGCTCGATCCCAGGACCCTGAGATCATGACCTGAGCTGAAGGCAGAGGCTTTAACCCACTGAGCCACCCAGGCGCCCCAAGATATTCCTTTTTGTGTATGCTCTCTACCTGCAGGGAAAGTGTGTTTTCCCTCTCCCCTTCCTCTTGTTATCTCTTCTATTTTTTGCTGAGAGAGAGAGTGCTGGGGGGAAGCAGGTTCTCCACCAAGCAGAGAGCCCGACGTGGGGCTAGATTCCAGGACCCCGGGATCATGACCCAAGCCGAAGGAAGAGGCTTTAACCCATTGAGCCACCCAGGTGCCCCTCTTATTCTATTTTTTTTTTTTAACTGTTCTGCTTAAGCAAAGGCAAGAAGAGACAGAAATGTTGGAAGTAAGCAAAGAGATCAGGTCCAACTACCATTAAGGAACCTGGTATTTTGATACATCTTAGCTCATAGTTTTTGTTGTTGTTGTTTTCTTTTTAGAGAGAGAGAGAGCATATACCTTCATGAGTGGGGGGAAGAGGGGCAGAGGGAGGGGGAGAGAGAGAATCTTCAGCAGGCTCCATGGTCAGCATGGAGAGCAACCTGGGGCTCGATCCCATGACCCTGAGATCATGACCTGGGCCCATATCAAGAGTCAGACACTTAACAGACTCAGCCACACAGGCGCCCTGCTCATAGTTTTTGATCAGGTCAATATTTTGAGTAGAGAAGAGCCCCTCCAAACCGGAACACCTCCATTTTTGGGCTTTCACTCTTGACACGACAATTTCATCTCTGCTTAACAATTAACTTCTGGGGTTCAGCATTGCAGGCATGATCTCGCCCCCACCATAAAGATGAGCTCATCTGTAAGGGTGAGGGAACTCAGCCTGCAGAGGGCAATGAGATGCACAGAGCTGATGTGGGCAGAGCCTCAGCTCAAGCCGGCTTTTTCTGCTTCAGTATGTGACACTGTCATTCTTTGGGCATGTATTTTACATTCCTTGTGCCGTCTCATCAATTCTGCTCATCCTGTAGTATCTGTTTGTGCATCCTGTTGTCATCCATCCCGCACCCCCTCACCTTAGCCCAAGAGAACAATGTCTCAGCAATCAGTCAATGCTAATATGCCAGCAATTTCCCAGAGCTTTGTTGCTGAGGAGCCTCTCTTGATTTATTATTCTAAGTGTGTTGCTCAGGCAACATTGATTAATGATCAATTTCTACATTACAAAATAATCATAGGGCCTGATAAACTGTTCAGGAAGCAGAAACAGCCTCTTGAGCAGGTATAAGTTATTCAGCCTCATACCAGATTGCCTGTGGCTGCTGCTTTACAGATTCCTAGTGGATGCTACACAGACTCCACATTGGAGTTTCTAGACTTCTTAAAGGGGTATTGGCCATCAGGTTGCAGTTTTCTGCTTTGTCGTCTATGAATGTACTTTACTTTAGAGTGGGGTGTTACCAAATGTAGTAGAATAGCCTTTGGCGCTCAGTTTTTTTTTTTTTTTCCAGTGGCAAGCAATGCCTAACCCACAGTAGGCTTATAAATATTGTGAATGATGAATGCATGAATGGGCCATTGGGTAGTATGGATATCTTTCTTGGCCCTGGCTGGTCACAGCTCCTTTCTGTGGGCTTCTCGGACATTCTTATGTAGTGTAAAGGATTCCAGGAGTCTCCTAGATTCTACGATGGTTGGGTAGCACCCATGCATTTTGAAACATTTCTGGAAGGAGGCAATAGAGCCCAGCTATTAGCGGTCTCTGAGGTCCAAGGGCTTGGGTTTGAATCTTGCCTCTCCTTTGCTAGCTCATTAACTTTAGGAAAGTTTTTACCCCATTGAACCTCAGATTCTTCATTGGTAAGACAGGGATTCTGTAGTTGATATCTGCTTCACGGGTGGGGCAAGATTAAAAGAATTAATGCATGTGGAGTGCTTAGCACAGTGCTTGGTACCTATTAAGTTCTCAGTGACTGTTAGCTATTAATTTCTGTTCCACTCCAGACTTCATGAAGACAACATTGAAATTAGCTGAGAAAGAACGAATCCACCGAGGGAATGAGAACTCGATAGTTTGCTGTAGATTTAGCTCAAGTCAAATATTTACAACAATCATGAAAGGAAGTTTGAGGGATTACCAAAACAATTAGTTTGATATGGCTTAAGGAATACCGTTCACTCTCGGCTTGGAGCTTGCTCTCCTTGTGTCCAATACGTTCTACTGATCCTGATTCTGTTCGTACTTCTGTCACTGTCCTTGGACTTCCTTACCGGTACCAGGATATAGTGCTAGGGGGTTCTTTGTTTCTGGACCTTTATTTTCAGTCTCGGATTCAGCAAAGTTCTTATTTTAATGACAAGGATTTTGTCTGCTGTATTCCCAGAGACCCGGCTTCCCTCCAATTCATTCTGCAAAGTACCTACTGTCTTTGCCAAAGAAAATCTCAAGGTTTTTGTTCCACTCACCTCTAAAGGTTGGTCTCATACCAGTCTTGGGACTTGCACTTTTGCAAAATTTTACTGGTAAGATGTTTAATTACTCTCCTAATTATAAAGTAAAATGCACAGATTTTAAGAGTAAATGAGTTTAGCAAACGTTTATGGCTATACCATCCAATCCCCTATCAAGATACGGAGCATTGTCAGCACTCCAGAAAGATCCCTGATACCCATTTCTGGTTATCCTCCCTCCCCTTCAAAGGCAACTGTCAATCTGCCTTCTACCTTTATAGATTAGTTTCGTATATTCTTTTTTTAAAAAAAGATTTTATTTATTTATTTGACAGAGAGATCACAAGTAGGCAGAGAGGCAGGCAGAGGGGGAGGGGAAGCAGGCTCCCTGCTGAGCAGAGAGCCCGATGTGGGGCTCGACCCCAGGACCCTGGGATCATGACCTGAACAGAAGGCAGAGGCCCAAACCACTGAGCCACCCAGGCACCCCTAGTTTCATATATTCTTGAACTTCTTTGGCTTGGTCTTATTTACGTCTGTCAGATTTATCTTTGTTGTTCCGTGGATTAGAAGTTCCTTCCTTTTTATTGCTCAGCCGTGTTCCATCGCATGAATATTCTGTGTTTATCCATTCTTGTATTGATGAACATTTGGATTGTTTCCAGTTTTTAACTCTATGAACAAAGCTGCAATTAACATTCTTTTACAAGACTTTTTGCGGACATATGGTTTCATTTACTTTTGTGGAAATAGGAGTGGAAATGCTGAATCATAAAGTAAGTGAATGC
Source organism: Lutra lutra (assembly GCF_902655055.1). NCBI lineage: Eukaryota > Metazoa > Chordata > Mammalia > Carnivora > Mustelidae > Lutra > Lutra lutra. The sequence continues at coordinate 11,151,468 of NC_062295.1, read as the reverse complement.
TTACAGGAATTGCCAAGCTGTTTTCCAGAGCGGCTACCCCATTTTTGTATATCCATGAGCCTCAGTTCCTTGGTGTCCTCACCAGGTCCTAGTGTGGTCAGTCCTTTTAACTTCAGCCACTCTAATGGATGATGACTAATGATGTTGACCATCCTTTCATGTGCCTTGCATTTATGGCTAATTAACATTCATTCAGTTGAAGGGACGAATAATTTCACAATTGGGTACTAAACTGAACATAATTTTCCCATGAATCCAGTTAATGGATGTCACCCCATTCCCTGTGTAATCCTGCTAAATGCCTTGTGATGGTTAATTTTATGTGTCAACTTGACTGGGCCATAGACTTCCCAGATATCTGGTCAAACATCATTCCGGGTATGTCTTTGAGGGTGTTTTTGGACGAGGTTAACATTTAAATCAGTAGACTGAGTAAAGTGTGTTGCCCTGTGGAATGTGGGTGGGCCTCATCTAATCAGTTGAAGGGCTGAATAGAAGAAAAACACTGATCCATCCCAGAGTAAGAGGGAACTCCTCCTGCCTGACTGCCTTGGAGCTAGCTGGGACATCAGCTGCTTCCTGGTTTCACAGTTGAATTGAAACATTGGCTCTTCTGGTGTCCTAAGCCTGCCAGCTTTCGGATTAGATCACATACCTTCAGGTCTCCTAGATCTCCAGAGTGCCACCTGTAGATCTTGGGACTTGTCAACCTCCCTAAGCACATGAGCCAATTGTTTCTAAGAACTAACTAACTAACTAACTAACTATCCATCCATACATCCATCCTATCTATCTATCTATTCATCATCTTCTCTTGGTTCTATGTCTCTGGAGAACCATGACTAATACACCCTTTCCCCTTGCACCGTTTTCTCCCAACGTGCCCCATTCCAACTCTGTTTCTGCATAAGCATTTATACCTAACCCTGTGTTGGCTTTGTTAAGTAGGCCGTAAATATAAACTCAGTGCTTTCATTTAACAGATTTGGGGCTGCACTTAAAACCTTTTGCAGAGAATGTGATCCAAAGTTATCTTTAAGGCATTCAACACAGCCACATTCAGAAATGGCGGCCTCCCATGAACACCGCAGGAGATGGAACCAACAGGTGGTGGGTCCCTGGATCTTAGGCTCTTGTTTTGTAACTGTTTTCCAACTAGAAGATATGAGGAGGCAACATAAAAATGAAATGTTTCGTGCCCTCCTAATAGCAGAATGACTAAAAGAATAACTAAAAGGATAATAAACCTCCACCCAGGGAGGGTTAAGGATGCTGCCAGATCAGCAGCTCTGAAAGAGAGGTTTGTCTCCTTGCTACAGGCTGGATGCAGACCTCTTCTTCATGATGGGAACTCGGGCATGACATTCCACGAAGCTGAACTCGCGTTAATCAAGAGCCTGTGTGCATATCCTGCCGAGACTCGACGGCCCGTTTCTCTCTTTCTCCCTCTCTTTTGAAACAACGTATTTATTTACTTGTTTGTCTACTCACCTATTCATTTATTTATCTACTGCATATAAGACTTATATATTATGTATTTACCTCCTAGGTCATTAATTAATTTAAAATGTATGGACAGAATGAGTAACTCCCCTATCTGGGGAGCACTTTAGTCCCCAGATAGGAATAAAATACATCCCTCCACTTTTCATCTTTAATTAACATTTCTATGTAATTAAACTTTATTAAATGTATTTAATCACATTTTCATTAAAATTTGTCTTCTTAAATTAACCACACCTTATACTTGTACGGACAGCAGGTCCAATGTCTTCCCTCTTGAGACCTGCAAGCCCTCCCCAGATTACACATGAGCCCCAGAGGGAGGCTACTCGGTTGGAACTTTGATTTCCAAATGCAGGTAAGGAGAGAATGAATTAGTGATTTGGGCACTAGCCCACCCAGGTAGGTGCACTGTTTGTTCACCGCTAGGGGTCCTGCTCGGCCTGCTGCGTGGGCTTCCACCCCACTACCCTGGAGACTTTCCTCAGCTCAGGGATCATTTCTAGGGCTGGGCTTACACCACTCCTTCCCCACCTACCTCCTGGGTGTGGTGTCAAGGCCCGGTTGTGGTTCAGAGGTCCCTTATGACGAGCATCTCCTCTGCAGCCTTGGTGTCCGCTTCTGCAAAATCAGAGTCTCAGTGCATTCTGGAGGATCTGGCAAGACCCATCAGCAGCAGCACCATCGTCATCATCATCTCAGGAGGGGGTCACTCTTCATCTCCTTCCCCACTCATGGTCCCCTTGACCATGCTCCCCCGAGCTTCTGGGTCAAGGGTGTCAGAAGGGACAGCACTTGCCGGGCTACAGGGATCTCATGACTCCTCCCTGCAGGGTGGTGGGTGCCTGTGAACCCCAAACCTGCCCCCCTAGGAGCTCAGGGGAGACACCAAGACAAACTTCTCTAAGGAGTTTCCTGTGCCTCTCTAGCCGACGTAACTGCTTACGATTATCTTACTGCATTATCTTGAGAACAGCTCACCAGGCGCTTTGCTATGGGAGTTGTGTTTGTTCATCATAAGAGATTAAAGAAACACAGATTCACAATGAAAGAAAGTAAAGTCGCTCATTTGTCCATCACTCCGCCTTCCAGAGCTGCTGGAGCTGCTCTGGGTCCCGGGTGTGCAGCAACGGCAAAAAGCCTTGTCCTCAAGCATCTTGCCTTCCAAGTGGGGCGGGGGTTGGTGGATATCAAACAGACAAATAACTAAACTATGTTACCTGTTCGATATTGAACAGTAGAGAGAAAACAGAAAGGCAGGAAGCGGGATATGATGGGTACCTCTATGTTCCGGGGAAGGTGACATCTTGGATGGGATGTCTCTCGAGTGAGAAGGCGAGGAGGGAAGAGTGAACCATGCAGAAGGAATGGCCAGTGCAAAACTCAGAGTCCACAGCATACCTGGCTTGCTCCAGGAACTCGAGCAGGCCCACCACTCTGTGAGGGAGGAGATGTGGACAGATACGGGGTGAGCGCATAAGCATCATGAAGCCACAAGCATGGAGAGCCCCCTTCCTTGCTGTTCACCAGTTTCCACAACAGGATTCCTAACGGCTGCTTCCTTACTGGCGGTCATTTATGTAACCCCCCAACCCACCACTGGACCTCTACAGTTTCTAGTTTTCCCGCATGATCACCTGCAAGCCCGTGCTGTGGTTTTTGCCTACAGAGTGTCAGGGTCCAAGGAAGGAGAGCACATGGTGGGAAATGGCGTCCCATTTCTGCAAATGGGACAAATTGTTGAGTCATTGCCCTTAAGTCCCATTTGTTTTGGGTTTGTGAAGGCATGACAATGCTGCTGCCCTCCAGGGCTGGGGATGGTGGCCTTTGGGTCCTGAGCAAAATTACTGGGATGATCTAATGCCTGCTAAATTTACAAGACAGAGGCAGGAAGCAAGGGTTGGGGGATGGGGGGAAGAGCTAGAAATGACAACCGAAGACCTGGAAATCTTTATAAAACTATCAATATCATTGCTGTTCTGATTTAAAAGTAAAGCATGCACATTAAAGAAAATTTGTAAAGCTCCCCAAAGAGTAAGTATTTAAGTTAAAGCCATATGATCCCATGTTGGAGGTAATGATGCAATGTTTTGTTGCTTTTCATCAGGTATGATCATACATGTATGTGGCTTTGGAGTTTGTTTCTTGTCACTTAATATTTTGTCAAGAGCACTGACTTACAATTGGAATATTAAAAACGACGATTTTTGCTCATCGTGTAATATTCCACCAGTTTTGTATCGAATGAGCCAGTTAATGAGCCAGCGTTGCAACGAATGCTGTGCGTTTTGGTTGTTTTTCAGTGTCCTCTTATCAATAATGGAGCCATGGAGCCCCTCATCAGGCATCTCTGATGTATCCCTGAATACTTGGACAAATTCCTGGGGGGGCGGCCACAGCTGGCACAGCAGATGAATTTTTCCTCTTCAAATGCCCAAAACCTTGCAAGGAAGTGGTTGATAACTTTACGCAACACTACTTATTTGTTCAACCGATCACGGCCAGGTGACCATCAGTTTGGATCAAGATAATTTTGACATTACCGTCCCCTTAGCAGCAGTTCCTCAGACTGTAATATAAAAACTTCGGACAGGTTAGATTCAGTTTTTTTAGGAAAATCCAACTTAGCGCTAAAAGAGATACAACTAGAATCGATGTAAGAAAGGAGAAGAGAGACTTAAAAGGGTTGTGCAGACCTTAATTGTATCGGGTCAAGAAAACATTTGTAAGGATGTATCAAATTTTTTTAGACATGCCAAAATTTGAATGGCGACTGAATTTGGGACTATTGGGATGTTACTCTTGACCTTTCAGGTACGATGTTAAAAGACGAGCCCTTATCTTTTAGAAGTATGTTTGGAAACACTGAAGATGAAATGATATGATGTCTGGGGTTTTCTTCCAAGTAATCTGGGGGGCAGCTGATGGGACAGAATGGGCTGTGGGTTGATGGTAGTTGGAGCTGGTGATGGGTCCTTATTCTTATTAGAGGTCAGCAAACTACAGCCCGAGGGCCAAATCTAGCCCACAGCTCACTTCTGTAAAATAAGTTTTATTGGAAAACTATAGGTATTTCCTCTGGCTAATTTTGGTTGAGCTGAGTGTGTTGCAACAGAGGCTATCTGGCTTGCAAAGCCCAAAATATGTCCCTAGCAGCCCCTTAACAGAAAGAGTTTGCCGACCCTTGATTTATAGTATTCTGCCTGTATCTGCTTATGTCTAAAGTCATTCATAATACAATGTTTAAAATACAAGTCATGTAAGAAAGATCCACATGATTCCTCCAACTACTACCACCCAACACAGTTTATCTACTAACACTGTCTTAAACACATTCAATCACGGCTGAATTGCACGGTCCCCATAATAAATTCCTGAAATATCTGTGAGATTATGATTCTATAAAAATTTACTGTTCGGTACAGAAAATACATGCATGGGAGAAGATTCTATAGGACACACTCTGGAAAGGAAATCCCCTTCCCATTCCTGTCTCTTGTCTAGCCAGTTCCCTTCCCTGGGGTTTCGTGTTTATCCTCCTGGGAATAGCCTTTATATATACAACCATGATATAAATATATAGTAAAATGTCCCCTCCTGTATCTCTAAGTGAGGGTAAACTATATATATTTGTTTTTTGTCGGTTAATAATATATCTTGGAGATCTTTCCATGTAGGTTCTACAATCATTCCTAAATTATAATTATATGTGTATGTGTGTGCACGTGCACGTGCATTAAGGTATATTCCTAATGTATACGTATTAAGATATGTATCTTTTTCTTTTTCCATGTTTTGGCAGAATCTTGGGAACACAGAGCCACAAGCATGGAGCTGAACCCTGGGGAGCATGCGTGGGGCTGAGCAGCCAAGGTTGGGGTGGGTATCTTCTACTGGACTTCCCCAGCCCCATTCTGAAGAAAGGCTATAGAGAGAATTCAACGAACTGGAATTTGTTGAATATTCAAAGCCTAGTTCTCCTCTTTGTACTTTATACTATTCTACTATGCTCAGCATCTGGGGGAGGGGCGGTAAGTATTTGCTGCAAGTCAATAAATGAATTTTTTTTTTTTGTCACAAGTTTTACCAATATTGTAGAATTATCATTTCTTCTCTCCACTGGTCAGAGATGCCTCAGTTAATACATCATTTATCAACAAAATAATTTGGAATATGAGGAGTCGGCGTGAAATGTGACTTACATGAGTGAGCGGCTTAAGTCTAAAATAACTCACAGAGTCCATTTATAACTAGAAACTTTGAATGGGGAAAATCAACATCTAAAAAGAAATGGCAAACATCATACTCACTCATCATTTTTTTTCACAGAAGATCTACATGGCTTCATGGTAAAAAGTCCCCAATCTCCTTGATGGTATTAGTATTTATCAGTGACTATGAACTCTAAGCATGATTTTGAACTTTTTAAAAAAGGTGCTTTGCCCCTACTTTGGGCTTAAAAATGGAGTATGGTTAGAAACTGGGTTGTGGCTCAAAATTGGCATGTTTGGGTGGAAGATTCTGCTCCAAGAACAGAGATGGGCTGGGGCTCTGGGATCGTGGGGACTGGGCCTCTCCCACACAGGACCATCTGTCCTTCTTCCTGGTCCAGGATGAGAGATGCTCCCAGAAATGCTTTTCTGTGTCTGGAAGGAACAGAGATTGGTAACAAGATTTATATTTTGACTCATAGTCTTCAACTCAGGGTTTATGATTGAAACAGGCTCTAGGGACTGTCAGAACTGCCACCCCACTCAGCTCCCGGACCCTCTCCCAGAGTGTACTCTGCGGGAAAACTATTTCCCTTGCCCTGAGTGCCTTAGCATGCTGCCCAAATCCTAGCTGCAGACTTGTCCTGGCTCAGCTCCAGAAAAGTGTTCCAGTTTTCTTTCCCTCTAACTACCTGCGAGGGTCATAGCCCAGATGGGAGCCTCAGTAGGATCTTCTGTTCTTTACAATTTATTATTTTCAGAGATGTTCCCAGCTTTTCAGTCGCAAACAAGAGAATAGGGGGCATTGAACATTCTTCTCTAGTGATCTTTTTTTCTTAAATATCTTCCCCATTCCCCCCCGATTATCAAAGAAATACAGGCTTGCTATTCAAAATATGGGAAATAAAGAAAAGAGTGCTAAAAAGAAAGTCTAAATCACCAATAATGTTGCTACCAGAAATAACTACGATTATTACTTGGTTTATTTTATTTCACTATTATCTAAATGAACACCTACCTGTATGAATGAATATAAACATAGTCATACTTACATGATTATAAACATTTATTATAAAGTTATTATACTTTGCCTATTGTTTTTCAACATTTTATTGTAAAACTATTTTAAACATACCGAAAATTAGAAAGAATTGTATAGTGGACACACATGTACCAACTATTAGATTCTGCGTTAATATTTCACTTAATTAACTTTACCATTACCCTTTCCTTCCTCTCTCCATCCTTCCCTTGTTCTGTTAATTCCTTCCTCCTTCCATTCCTCTACCTATCTCTCTCTCCATCCATCCACATATCCATCAATATATCCATCCATCCATCCATCCATCCATCCCTCCCTCTGTTCACCTATCCATACTTCTATCGTTTTATCTACCTTATTTTGGGGGTACTTTTCAAAGTAAGTTACAGATGTGAATACTATTTTCCCCTAAACATCTTTGTTCATACAACTTTTATCTTGCTTCTTCACCTAACATGGCATAAAGTTTCCTATGTTTTCACATATTCTTAAAAAGCACTTTAAAAAATAACTGCCCAATATTCCCTGGTGTAGATGTACCCTCTCTTATTTTCTAAACCCTATTATGGGAAATTTTTAATTTTCTTCCAGGTTTCCACTTTATTAAATGATACTGCAGTGAATATCTTTGAACACGAACCCTGGAACCAAACTTCTGATTATTTCTTTAGAGAATAATCACAAGAGGAATACTGCTGAATCAAACAGTGTGGATATTTAAAAAAGGATTTGAAGTACAATTTCTAGTTTTCTCTTGAGATGGGACCTTAGGGCCTACCATCTTACAAAGTTCAGTCTAGAGTCCAGGGGGCAGGGGATGTATCTATGTTGTGGTGGTAAGAGAGGGTGGTAGTGATGGGAATGTGGCCTTGTAGTCCTAAGTCTCCGGTCAAGTTTTGGGTGTAGTGAAAGAAAATATCCATGTTGGTATTTCTCCATGGACTTCTTTCTTGAATAAGTAGGGTCAGGGTTAGTTATGAGAGCCTGACTATGTGGCATGAAGGAACAGAGTATGCCATTCCTGCCATTAGGTCTTGGTGTTCAATCCTTTTGGCAACTGAGAGACCCTCTCTTGTGTAAGTATATCTGGGAGTGCCCAACCCAATTTCCAGAAAATTTCGTGGAGCATTAAAAGTCCACTAGGCATAGTGCTAAGTGCTATGGGGTTGCAAGACTGGAATATTGAGAATGACAATAGTTCTTTTTTTTTTATTATGTTATGTTAGTTATCACCATTGGTTTTTGACAACAGTTCTTAAGGAAAATACAATCAACACAGGGAGTCGTAGCATTCTGAATATAAGACCATATTAATGGGAATAACAGAGGCAGAAATCAAGGGGACAGAAGAGTATTTATGAAACTTTTGTTTGTGCTGGTCATGATATAAAATACGGTGGTTGTGTAGACTGTGGTTAACACGGTTTGGAAAGCCCAGAGGAAGACAAAAGATGTTATGAGATCCCAGGAGGAAGGTGCCTTTTGAGGGTTGGCAAGGTTCAGGGCAAATGTCCCAGAGATGATGGTATTTTACCTAAATCTTGAAAGACGAGAAAGGAATTTTCTAGGTGACAAGGACAAGGAGGGAGGGTCCCAACAGAGGGAACAGCTGGACAGTGTCAAGGAGACAAAGAGGAAAATGTTGAAATCGGATGACATAAGTTATATGTCATTACATATAATTATATGTCATTACATATAATGTCGTTACATATAAGAAGTTATATGTTATAGGTTATAAGGGATAGGTTTAGTCCCCTGGGGGTCTCCAGATTGAGACTCTGGTGGGGAGTGATGGGGACCCACTGGAGGATCTCCAACAGGGTGGTGACTGTTAGATTTGGGGCAGATAGTTTGTTGGCTAGTTGGGTGGTCTTGGGGTCATGGATTTGCTCATATGGACTCTTCTCTACCACTGCATCTTTTTTCGGGCTGTGTTCACTGCCAGCTTATACTTCAAGAGTCCTTTGAGGTGTCCTTTCCTAGAGTTGGGGTCCATGCTGGGTTAGATACACTTCTTACTCCTACAACATCAGGTTTATCCCTAGAACTCCCATTGTTTTTTCATTATCTGCTCATAGCCTACAGGTAGTTAAGTTCTGAGAGGTCAGAGCTTGTGTCTTATGTTCTGTTGCTAATATGTGGGCCTGCCTTGTTCAATCTGTTTGTTGAGTAAGAGGACATATTATGGGATAACCAGACTGAAGAAGACAAAGATCTTCTTTGATAGAGGCAGACTGCTTTCCTAGTCAGGCAATCTGCAAAGGCAAGGTCTCTCTCCATCTGTAAAGTGCGAAAAATAATAATACTTTGCCTGTGGGTTGTCGTAAAGATTAAAAGAGTTCATACCTCGTTATAAAAGTGCTTGATAAATGGTTCAAGTGTTCAATAAATGTGAATTCCTGGTGACTTTGGTGACTAGGACATCACCTGTTTGAGATACAGGAAGGGGAGTCCTGTAGAAAGAAGTTGGAATGGCTCGGGGCCATCCCATGGTCCATAGCCCAGGTTCTACTGATGGCCAGACTGTGTTATCTGTGGGCACAAAAGGCAGAACACAGATAATTTAGGCTGAACAAGGCTTCCTGATCTCTATCCTGAATTTGTTTGTGTTGAAGAGGTTCTGAGGGGCAGAAGGATGCTCAGTTAGGCCTGGGGTAGACCTTCTCATCCGGGGTGTAAACAAAGGGCAAATGTTGGCAGTGGGCATCTCAAACTATTTACCCAGTTGTGTGTGTTCTTCAGGAGCAGAGGCTGGAAATGCTCTCTATACAGAGCCGAATGGTAAATACTCAGCCTTTACGGGGCAGACAGTCTCTGTTGCAACTACTTGACACCGCTATTAGAGCATGAAAATCAGTCATAGATAATACAGAAATGAATAAGATGGCTCTAATGGTTCCAATAAAACTTTACTGGATGTTTTATTGTGTTATTGGAACCACAAACAAGATGGTTCGAATAAAACTTTATTTACAAAACCAAGCAGGGGGCCAGGTTTGGCCTGGGCGCTACAGTCTGAATGAGTTGTAGAACTTTGTTACACTTTAGTTCCTTCATCTGCAGAATGGGGTCATAAGAATACCTACCTTATAGGAGTGTCGAGAGCATTAAAGGAGATAAAATGTATAAAAGGATAAAAGCAGGACTTCTCAACCTTGATACTATTGACCTTTTGCGTTGGATATTCTTTGTTTTGGAGAGGAGGGTACAGCCCTGTGCATTGTGGAATGTTAGCAGCATCCTGGTCTCAACCTACTTAATGCTGGTAGCACTTCTCCCCTTATTTCTGACAACCAAATATGACTCCAGACACTACCGGTGCCCATGGGAGGCCATTAAGTGTCCTCGGTTGAGGATAATTCTAACAGAAAAAAATGACTGGCATTAATAGATGTTGATTCTTGAAATTTCAAATGTCGAGGCTGGTGGTACAGATTTTTATATATCCAGATATTACACAGTTTGGGATCTCTGAAGATAAGCACCAAAGTTTGTATAATGCTAATAACAGAAGTGACACCAGCCAACCCCTCTTAGTTCTTACTACGCACCAGGTGCAGCTTCAAACAGATCACCCGTATCCACTTACCTAAGCCCTCAGCAGTCTCCCCAGCGCTCCAGATGACAGTCTCTGCTGCGGATGTTGGTTGGTACAGGGAAGGAGAGGCCTGAGTCTGGGACACCGTAATGTGGCAAGCCCAGTAAAGCCAGGAAAGTTCCCTGAGATTCTGCCCGCCAGACCTGTTTCCACAGTCACATGCTCCCGCCATTACCCAGGGAGGCCCCATCTGTCCGGGTAGAAGAAGTTCAGGATCCCCCAAACTTGACTGGTAAAGCTTTATTTGGAAAAAAGAAAATCCCTTCGATTCTTGGTCAAATCACTGATTACGTTCCCCAGACACAAACCTGCTGAGTACACAAGAAGGAAGGTCTTCTAAGATAGCCAACCTTTCCTACAATAGGAGTTCCTGGGACTCTGGGTGAAGAAGCTGTGGTGGGATTTTTTGAGATGTGGCTCAGCTTTAGAGAGAAGATATGGACCGTAGTGATTACTTTTCTCTTCTCCTTCGGGACAGCAGGCAGATGTGCATACGGCATGACTTTGGAACTCTCCCCAGGATTCTCCTAGCAGACAGCAGTGTCCTTTTTATCCCTAACCATAAGATGGCACTCCAGTGCCTGCACTAGGACCTGGGTTGGCTGGAGAGAGGGCTCTTTGGCCGACCACAGGAGCAGAAAGCCACTGCTCTCATCTGTATTTGCTTTACATCGCTATGCTAACAAGATGCGGAAATTTTATTCCAAATGCGTTAATATTATTGAGTTTGCCAAGGATTTTTGCCTGGATCCTCGACAGAAGGCTGATGTTCAGGACCAAGAGGAGATGAGAAGCAGGTTAGGGAAGGAACCAGAAAGCTTGCCCATCCCAGCTGGCTTCAGTCTTTCATTCCGTGGATTGAGGCACTTTGTATTAACTCACTGCATTGCGCATTTCTTCAGGACTGTGGCTCATATGGAGGCTGTGCTCTGGCCTTAGTTCTGCAGGAGGCTGTTCTGCTGTTTCTAATGCAGCCAGGATTGGGAGCGGGGGGTGCAGAAGCAGACAGGTGTCTGCCTGGGGTGGGGTTTGGTTTCTCTCATGCTTCCCATCCCTTGATTGAATCTCTCTCCTGCTGGTGGATTCTTATCTGAAACCTTGTTTTTTTTTTTTTTTTTTTTTAATTTTTTTTAAATTTTTTTATTTTTTCAGCATAACAGTATTCATTATTTTTGCACCACACCCAGTGCTCCATGCAATCCGTGCCCTCTACAATACCCACCACCTGGTGCCCCCAACCTCCCACCCCCCACCCCTTCAAAATTCTCAGATCGTTTTTCAGAGTCCATAGTCTCTCATGGTTCACCTCCCCTTTCAATTTCCCTCAACTCCCTTCTCCTCTCCATCTCCCCTTGTCCTCCACGCTATTTGTTATGCTCCACAAAATAAGTGAAACCATATGATAATTGACTCTCTCTGCTTGACTTATTTCACTCAGCATAATCTCTTCCAGTCCCATCCATGTTGCTACAAAATTTGGGTATTCATCCTTTCTTTTTTCTTTTTTTTTTTTTACAGCTTTATAAACATATATTTTTATCCCCAGGGGTACAGGTCTGCGAATCGCCAGGTTTACACACTTCACAGCACTCACCATAGCACATACCCTCCCCAATATCCATAACCCCACCCCCCTCTCCCAACCCCCTCCCCCCATCAACCCTCAGTTTGTTTTGTGAGATTAAGAGTCACTTATGGTTTGTCTCCCTCCCAATCCCATCTTGTTTCATTTACTCTTCTCCTACCCCCTCAACCCCCCATGTTGCATCTCCTCTCTGAAACCTTGTTTAATTGAGGGTCGGGTTGCCCTTGAGGGTAAGACCACAAGTCTTCCCCACTTTGATGACTGAGGGCCATATATCCTGTGTTCCCCCAAGCCAATACCTTCCCCCTCCCAAGTCCAGCAGGGAGTTCTGGGTCTTACCTGAGTTGTAGTGAAGACTTGGTGCCAGAGTGGCTGGTTTTTCCCCTTAAGCCACACTCCTGTCTGTCAGTCACTGCTTCAGAATGCCTAGCTCCTCGGGTGCCAGGGATGCCCAGAGGACCTCCAGTTTTGCTCTGTTTCTCTTACTTCACTTTCTGTGCTGTCTTAAGAGCCTGAAAGCATGAATACGTGATCAAATGGATGGAGGGGAGATCTATTATTACCTGAAAGGGTATTTATTGTATGATTGCATGCCAGATAAGCAGGTGGAATCTTGACCTTTTATTATGAAAATTAAAGATCAGGTTAGTAGTTTCTGTCTTAAAGCAGCTTAGTCTTACAAGAATTTTAGATACGCTGTTAATGAGACGCCTGGGTGGCTCAGTTGGTTAAGCATCTACCTTTGGCTCAGGTCGTGATCCCAGGGTCCTGGGATCGAGTCTTACACTGGCCTCCCTGCTCAGTGAGGATCCTGCTTCTCCCTCTGCCTGCTTCTCCCTCTGCCTGCCACTCCTCCTGCTTGTGCTCATGCTCTCTCTGACAAAAAAACAAAGTCTTTAATAAAAACCTTTACGAGATGCTGATAATTATTAGATAATCATAAAAACTGCCAGCAGTTGAGCAACAGCTCTATGCCAAGCTTATACTTATATAACTTATGTATCATTATAATATGTATCACACTATTTTCATACTTACGTGCTCTTATGTATAACCTAACTAGAAACTTCCAGAAGTTATATATATTTACGTTTTCTTAAAAGAAGTCTGATGTGTAACTCAGTGGTCACCACCGTGTTTTTTTCAGTGTTCACTGTCCTCTTTCTCCTTCCTAATAAAATTCTGCATTTTTTTTTCAGTCATTCCCCCATCCCCTACTCAGCAGTTCCTTTCCTTCCTGGGGGCTATACAGTCGAGGCCATTTATGAGAAATCCAACCCTCTAGGCAGTGTTTGGTTCCAGAACTGGGCTTAACACAATTAGGGCTCAGCACTCCTCTGGATACTGTTCCTGATCCAGGAGGGAGTATGTCACCCACATGAGTGCCACTGGTGTAAGGAAGAATACCCCACCATCACCCAAATGGCCCGAAAGCTTGCTGCCTTCTGTAGGGTTTGTACAGTGAAGCCTGTGGCTGATAGCTTTCTTACAATTAGAAGGAAACTGGCTTTAGGATGACATTGATGCTTGGCTGGTGGAACAGTGATAATGGGAAGAATCTAGGTCCTTAATGACATCATTGAATGGCTGAATCAATCAGCTTGAAGCCTACTTGACCTCTAAACTTCCTGTTAAATTGTACATATATATATATACACACGTATGTGTATATATATATATATATATATACACACGTACATATATATATATATATATATATATATATATGTTTATTTGAGAGAGAGAGAGTGAGAGAGAGCATGAGAGGGGAGAAGGTCAGAGGGAGAAGCAGACTCCCCATGTAGCTAGGAGCCTGATCCGAGACTCAATCCTGGGACTCCAGGATCATGACCTGAGCTGAAGGCAGTCAGTCGCCTAACCAACTGAGCCACCCAGCCACCCCTAAATGAAATATAGTAAAATACCTTTATTGTTTAAGCCAGATAAAGTCGGTATTTTGGCTATTTTTAGTAATACGATTGCTTCTGTTAAGACATACAAAGAAAATGATATTCAGAGGGGTCAGCAGCAACAGCAGGGTCAAAAACAACAACATAATATTAAGGGACCAAAGGCCAGGCTCTAACCCTGGGCAGTGCCCCCTGCTGGTCTGATCTCCAAGCTCTAGATCCAAGCCCATGGAGCTGCCTCCAACTGAATGCGATATAGATATAGAATGTGCCTGGAAGAAAGCCAGGGGCTTGGGGAAAAAGAATAGAAAGAACTTACAACTAGGGCAGGGAAACACTAGAGGCTATTGAATGAAGCTCATTATTCCCATAGAATGTGAGACAATAGACATGTCAACAGAGTGAAAATCTGGTTAGCTACAAACTCTAGTGGGGAGAATAGTTCTACTATAAACTTTGATAATCTTTCATAGGACTTGAGATTGGATAAAAACTAAAATTGATGCCTCTGCCCACTTAGGGAGGGAATACTCTCTCCTTTTTTGGAAACTTTGTCTTCTCAATGCCTTGTTCTGTGATTAGGCAGATTTCTGTGATTTCTGTGAGAAAAGATGATTTTTCTATGTAAAACCAGAGAAAAAAAGCCCAAATCCCCAATGTCTTTTTAGACCAGGATGAAGGACAAGCTGACAACGGATGACAACTTGATTTTACCTTAGCTCCTGCCTCCTGGAGTGTGACTTCTTGGACCTTTGCCCAAAGTTGGATTTGTCTGTCACTTCAGAGGTTGGAAAGAAGCTTTGTAGAAGTGCTCTCAAGGGAACTTGCTGACCAACGGCACGAATGATACACTTGGGCCTGAAATTTGCCAAGAGATGAAGATGAGTGAAACTCTGATTGTCAGAAATATCGGGAAAAAAGCCTTCCTGAAAAAGGTGGCAGTTTAATTCAAGCCATGGGCTGGTGAAAACTTAAACATTTTTATTTTGAAAAGTTTTAAATACAGAAAGCTTGGATATACATTTCTCTGAGAAAGATGCAGAAATGACCCATAAAGGATAATGGACGTCATCCACAGGGAAATGGCAATCCAAACAACAAGGAAACGTGATTTCACACCTATCAGGACGGCCATGATGAAGAAAAGGATGCAGAGAATTTGGAACCCTTGTGCACGGCTGGTGGGAATGGAAAATGGCACAGCCTCCATGGAAAACAGTTGGTTCCTCAAACAATTAAGCATGAAGTTACCTTATGATCCAGCAATTTCCATTCGTAGGTATATACTCCAAAGAACTGAAAGACAGATAGCTGTATGGCAATGTTCACAGCAGCATTATTCACAATAGCCAAAATGTGAAATCCACCCAATGGTCCATCAACAGATGAATGGATAAACAAAATGTGGTGCATACATATAAAGGAATTTTGGCCATTAAAAAAAATGGAGTTCTGAGACATGGTTTAGCACAGATGAAAATGTCGGGCTAAGTGAAACACGCCAACCACAAAAGGGCAACTATCATATGACCTCCCCTTGTATGAAGTATCTAGAACAAGCAAATTCATAGAAACAGAAGGCAGATTAGATTACCAAGGGAAAGAGGGAAGGAGAGGTTATTGCTGAATGGGTGTGTTTTTTCTTTAGGGTGATAAAAAGGTTTTGGAGGGGCGCCTGGGTGGCTCAGTGGGTTTCCACTGCTTTCGGCTCAGGTCATGATCCCAGGGTCCTGGGATCAAGCCCTGCATTAGGCTCTCTGCTCAGCAGGAGGCCTGCTTCTCTTCCTCTCTCTCTCTGCCTACTTGTGATCTCTGTCTGTCAAATAAATAAATAAAATCTTAAAAAAAAAAAAGGTTTTGGAAATAGTGATGAAGCCTGCACAACGCTGTGAACAATCAGTACAACTTAAGAAAAATGTAGAAAAAGGTAAAAGTTGACAAAATATAGGAAAAAAATGAAACAACAGCAGAATGTATAACACTCACCCATATATATGCCTATCGGGTGGAATGAACAAATACTAATATTTTATCATAGTTTCCCTAGACATTTATATTGCTGATGAAGTTTTTCCCCTGTGCCATATATGGTGAATGCCCTCTGCTGCATCCCCGTGAGCAGTTGGAGTCCGCGTGCTGCTACAGTGGACAGTTTCTGTGCATCTTGCTGGCATGAAACTCAAAAGCCTGCATCTCTCAGCTTCCCTGGAGGAGAGCTGCCTTTAGTGGCAAGGAAACTTGCTTTCTGCCTGCAAGGCAATCCAAAAAGGCTCAGAGAAACAAAGCTCAGAGGCCATCCCTCAAACAATGAGAGATGCAAACTGGGAAAAAAAAGTATCTCATATTCCTTGTCTCTTGGTGTATCAATTCTGGGGCATACGCCTTTGTGACTTTTCAGAGGATCCCAATGAGACTGTGTGCCCACAGCAGGAACCCTCTGATGAATACATGCGTTATAGGCTTTTCTTCCCTTTCTTTCTTTCCCCACATCCCGCCATTGCCACCCCAAGAAACTCCTTATTTTAATTAATTAATTAATTAATTAATTAAAAGATTTTATTTATTTATTTGACAGAGAGAGAGATCACAAGCAGACAGGGAGGCAGGCAGAGAGAGGAGGAAGCAGGCTCTCCGCAGAGTAGAGAGCCCCATGCGGGGCTCGATCCCAGGACGCTGGGATCATGACCTGAGCCGAAGGCAGAGGCTTTAACCCACTGAGCCACCCAGGCGCCCCGAAACTCCTTATTTTAGACTCTGTTTTCAGAAGAACCCAAACTCGGACATCTCCATCTTCCTCATTTCCCTCTTTGCCCCTAAGAAGCAACCATTTCCATGAAGTTAGTGTCAATGCTCGTGATGGACATTTTTTTAAAAACTTGTAGCTAACACATCAACATACACTTGAATGGGTTTTACATAATTTTATGAATGACACCACTGTGTGTGTAGGGTTCTGCAATGTGCTTTTCTCACTCAATATGTTTTTGAGATTGCTCCATGTGATAACAGATCTGGTTCATTATTTTTGACGGCTGTGTGCAATTTTTTTTTTTTTTAAGATTTTATTTATTTATTTGTCAGAGAGAGAGAGAGAGCAAGAGTGAGCACAGGCAGATAGAGTGGCAGGCAGAGGCAGAGGGAGAAGCAGGCTCCCTGCTGAGCAAGGAGCCCGATGTGGGACTCGATCCCAGGACTCTGGGATCATGACCTGAGCCGAAAGCAGCCGCTTAACCAACTGAGCCACCCAGGCGTCCTGGCTGTGTGCAATTTTAACCATTGTATGACTGAACCACATTTAGCTGTCCCTGCCATGACAAGCATTTTCCTTTTCCCATTTTTTTTTAAACTATCATAAGCAGTATTTCAATGAGCTCCGTTATGCCTTTATTTTGTTTCAAGGAAATGTATCCAGCAGTGGAATTGTTGGATTGTACGGTCTGCATAAACAATAACTTTCAGGGCGCATGGGTGGCTCAGTGTGTTAAGCCTCTGACTTTGGCTCAGGTCATGATCTCAGGGTCCTAGGATCGAGCCCCGCAACGGGCTCTCTGCTCAGCGGGGAGCCTCCTCCCCCCTACCACCCCGTCTCTCTGCCTGCCTTTCTGCCTACTTGGGATCTCTGTCTGTCAAATAAATAAAATCTTAAAAACCAAACCAAACCAATAACTTTCAAAAAATGTGTTAAGACTAAATTCATATAATATAAAGTTGATCTCTTACAGGTAAATAGTTTAGTATCATTTATCATATTCACAGTATTGTGCAACCACTATCTCTTCCTAGTTCCAAACATTTCCATCACTCAAAAAGGAGACCCCGTACTCATTAGCAGACACTCCCCATTATCCCCTCCCTTCAGCTCCTGGCAACCTCCATTCTCCTTTCTGTCTCTATGGATTTGCCTGTTCTGGAAATTTCATATAAAAATTAAATTATACAATTTATCGCCTTGTGTATCTGGTGTCTTTCCCTGGGCATGGGTTCAAGGTTTGTACCTGTTACAGCTTCTATCAGGATTTTATTTTTTTAGATCTAAATAATCTTCCATGATATGCAAATATCACATTCCGTTTTTCCATTCCTCTGTTGATGGACATTTGGGCGGTACCCACCTTTCAGCTATCAGAAACAGTACGGCTATCAATGAGCATGTACCTGAATGTGTTTGAAGACCTGTTTTCGATCCTTTGGGGTCTACACCGTAAACAGTAACTTTTCCATCAGCAGGTGTAGAATGGTTGGATCTAAAGCATTTGTGGTCAACCACGTCTTTGAAATGGGGACCTCCTCATTGGAAGCAATTATGCTATAACCCAGACAGAGATCATTCAGTGGCTAGAATTAGAAACTCCAGCTAGGGACGCCTGCGTGGCTCAGTGGGTTAAAGCCTCTGCCTTCGGCTCGGGTCATGATCTCAGGGTCCTGGGATCGAATGCCAGATTGGGCTCCCTGCTCAGCGGGGACCCTGCTTCACTCTCTGCCGTCTGCTCCCCCTGCTTGTGTGCTCACGTTCTGTCTCTCCCTCTGACAAAATATATAAATAAAATGAATAAGTAAATAAAATCTTTGAAACAAAACAAAACAAAAAAACAATGCAAGATAGGTGATGGTACCCTGTTTTACAGAAGAGGAGACTGAAGTCAGAGGGGACCCACTTTGTGAGGTCAGGTCCATCTCACCGTAATGGTTGTGCCCCCTCTCTCATACCACTCGGCTAAATTATTCTTTTCATCAGCTTCTTTTAGAACTGCGGAATATCCCCGTTTCTTTGCTGCTTTATCTTGTGTATTATTTGAGCTCCAAATGGCAGCCCAGAGCCCCTGCTTCACTTTTCTTTTTTATTGGTGTAGCAGATGATGAGAAGGCTCCCTTTGCTCTGGCAATTGGGGTTGAAAATATTTTTCTTGAGAACTGGGACTTGAATTTCTGCCTGTGTACCTGCTGTAAACAGACTTCCCCTCTCCTTCCACTTATCACTGCTTGGAATTGCTCCTTATGGAAAGAGTCTCTCAGTAAAAAAATAAAAAATCAATTGGAAATTCCACTGGTACTGGCCCCAGATTAAAGCTCCACCTTATGTCTCCTTAAACTGATTATTTGTGGGCCAGGAATCCATGGGCTTCTTGCAGGAAGTCCTTTGGGTGAATGCTGGTGGGATTCTGGAGAGGACTTCGTCGTGATACATTAAGGGAGGTGAGCTCCGGGGGTCGGCATGGATGGGTTGAAGCAGCCAATATTGCTACGCGATTTAAAGCAGACCATTTCCAGAAGTTGAAAGTAAAGGGCTTATTCTGCAGAAGCGGAAATTTAGCAGAGCCAACACACCAAAGTGAAGACTTCCAAGAGAGCTCCGAGAACGCGTCTCTTTTGCAGAGTGTTGCATTCAAACGTGTGTTTAAACAGCAGCTAGGCTGGACCCTCTCGGGTTTATTTCCCGATCATTAGCTGCTTAAAGGAGAACATGCAGAACAATAAAGAGAAGAGAAGCTTCAAATTAAAAGGGAGAAATTTTGTCCTCAAGTGCGCCTGGGTGGCTCAGTGGGTTAAGCCTCTGCCTTGGGCTCAGGTCATGATCTCAGAGTCCTGAGATCGAGTCCCAGATCGGGCTCTCTGCTCAGCGGGGATCCTGCTTCCCCTTCTCTCTCTTCCTGCCTCTCTGCCTATTTGTGATCTCTCTGTGTCAAATAAATAAATAAAATCTTAAAAAAAAAAAAAGAAATTTTGTCCTTGAATGTGAAGAAATAAATGGATGTGGGGAAATTTCTAGAACTCCAAGGTAAATTAATAATAAAAATTAAAAAAAAAAAAAAGGATCCTTTTCACTCAAAGTCGACTTCTCCGAAGCTTGCAGAAGCTGTTTCCCCTGCTGGGGCCCCTGCTCCGGCTCTCCTGCAGGCCGGTCTCTGTCTGCTTGACATTCCATCTTCCGCCTCGTGGCCGGTGCACCCAACAATGGTCTCCAAACTCTGAGGCAAAGAAGGGAGGCAAAATTCCTCCTGTTGGCCTTAAGAAGTGACGTGTATTAGTCCCGTTCACAGTCCATTGGTCAGAATGAGACACGTGACCCTCTCCTTACTGCACAGGATGCTGGGAAATGTAGGCGGGGTGAAATGGAATATTTGCTGTGATTTAACCATCTCTTCTTTACTCCCTAGGACTTGGTGTGGTATCCTGCCTGTGTGTTTTCCAGTCATTCAATTGTAACGCGTCTCTCTCTCTCTCTCTCTCTCTCATTTTTTTTTTTGTAATTGCCTGTTAACTCCCCCATGCAAGTTCGGAACCTATAAGCTCTTTGAGAGAAAGGGCTAAACTCATTCACTATTGTATCTCTTACACCCAGTCTAGTACGGCAGCCGGTGGGGTTCACTAATTCCTTATTGAAAATGTGAAAAAAAGAAGGAATACATGACCTTACAAAAAAAAAAAAATAGAGACTTAGCTATACAAAATCGATCTATCGATCAATCAATCAATCAGTCGATCAATAAAAGGAGCCTGACATTGTTTTTATAAATCTCTCATCTAGGAGGTGAGTGCTTTATCTGCGGATCAGACGGCCTTTAATCTCCTAGAGATCAGTCAGGTTCTTTGATCTGAGAATCTTCAGACTGCAGGATTTGAAATCTCTCCCCCACCCTCCCCAGATTTGTACACGTGATGGATTTAATACTAGGCTCTATGGAAAGCTTCTTGACTTTATTCCTGCTAGCCTGTAAATCCTGACTTGTTTTATGGGTTCCCATCATGCATACCCAAATTAGGGAAAATAAGCTCAAGACTTTTTTCTCCCAAACACGACTAGATTTTAAAATTATTATTAATGTAAAAAGTAATACTTTTTTTTTTGTTTCATCACACTTGTGATACTGTGATTTATAGGAAATACATTTGGTCACCCGAATGATCAAATATACATATTTCTTATGTATGTTTATTCTCCACCGTAGTTCCTAGCTAATAGGAACTATGGATTTTTCCTAAGTGTTGAGAGTGATAAAGGTGTCTTTTGTATTGTTAATGAGGTTCTTTGGAATGTACCTAAAGATGGGGTGGTTGCACTAGGAGCCAACCTGTGAATTAGGGGATTGGAATTTTCAGTCTCATCCACTGACCTCCCCGAGAGAGAAGAGGGCCTGAGGACTGAATCATTCACCAATGGCCCAGGGGCCCGTGATTTAATCAACCACACCCATTTAAAGAAGCTTCTATAAAAAGGACAGGGTTTTGGGGAGCTTCTAGGTTGGTGAACACAAGCAGATTCTGGGAGAGGTGTGCCCTTTCCCTGCAAATCTTGTTCTGTGCTCCTTTCTTGTCTTGCAGTTTCCTGAATTAGTAAGTAAAATGTTTCTCTGAGTTCTGGGAGCCATGCTAGCAAGTTAATTTAAGCCTGAGAAGGGGGTCTGGGACCCTCTGTTCTGTGGGCAGTTGGTCAGAAATACAGGTAACAACCTGGACTTGCAATTGACATCTTGAGTTGGAAGGGGAATCTTTGGAAACTCCAGTCTGCTGTGGGTCAGTGAGAAGCACAGCTACCAACCTGGGGGTAGCGATTGGCCTCTGAAGTGGAGAGCAGTCTTGTGGGACTGAGTCCCTTTCCTATGGAAACTCATCTCTGGGTAGATATCATCAGAACTGAGTTGAATGGAGTGGAATTCTTAGACTCCAGCTAGTCAGTGTGGGGAAGCCTACACACACACACACACACACACACACACACACACACACACACACACAATTGGAGAACTGCGCCCTGAAACTCCAGAGAAAAACATACACTTTTAGGGCATGTGATAGGTCCAACCTCAACCCACGGCATGCTGGGAAATGTAATCTATGGCTGGATAGCTCCTCCCTTCACCACAAATGTCCCAGGGACATTTGCTGGCTGCCTTTCCAGCATCATTTGCCTTCATAACAAAAAGCACGTTGGCTTTCCTTGGCTGAATTCACTCTCTATCGTTCTCAGCCACATGATTTAGATGGGGTGGACTCTTGTCGTGGTGGGTGGGCTCTGCCACGTGTACGCCAAATTAGCAAGTCACACAGTACTAGCCGCGATGACGGGATCAAGGATGGGTCCTTCACAGAATTCAGGCCATTGGGAAAAGTGAATCCTCAGGCTTGTGCTAGAGTAGACAGAAAAGACCCTCCCTTTTATTTTTCCTGTGAGTATATGAGGTCTGGATCAGCTTCTGTCTTGCTGATATCATGTGATTCTAAATGGCATAGACCAGGGTTTCTCAACCTTCAGCACTAGTAACATTTGACAAGTGCCATACATCTATACGCATAGTTACACGCACATGTATAGCTAGCTGGATAGAGATCTCTATTTCTATCTCTCTTGTATATATATTCTTAAATTTTCTGTTATTTTATAGTGTTTTGACACCTTTTTTTTTTTTTTAAGATTTTATTTATTTATTTGACAGACAGACCACAAGTAAGCAGAGAGGCAGGCAGAGAGAGAGGTGGAGCCAGGCTCCCCGCGGAGCAGAGAGCCCGATGTGGGGCTCGATCCAAGGACCCTGGGATCATGACCTGAGCTGAAGGCAGAGGCCCAACCCACTGAGCCACCTAGGCGCCCCGTGTTTTGACACCTTTAAAAAAAAAATCATTCTGGCTGAGGAGAGACTGCCCCTTCTGGCCTAAACCTGGCAAAGGGCCCAGCAGGGAAAGCATCCCTTTGATATGCTAGCTAACCAATGCAAAACCAGATCTCTTCTACCCAGCTTTCACTCCCCAGGGGACCGTTCCTCAGCTTTCATCATTCCAGAGGGGGACCAGGCAGCTAGAGGCCACCCTGTGGCCCAAAGCCTGATGGAATGATTCCAACTAGCCATCCTGAACTGTTGACCCTGTCTTACCTTGCCATTCTTACGTAAACCTCAATAAACCTTGACCTAAACTCTTCCCTTGCCGTAATCTGCTGTTTTCCCCTGGGTCACCCCTGCGTGGCCTACGGTGACTCCCTTTCTAGAATCTGTGCATATGATAATGTTATTCTACAAGCATTCTCCTCCCGTTCACTCCCCTGGCTACATCTGACCAGCCATCCTATGGACACACGGTTTATTTTTTATTTTTTTAAAGATTTTATTTATTTATCTGTCAGAGAAAGAGAGAGCACAAGCAGGGAGAGCGGCAGGTAGAGGGAATCAGCAGGCTCCGCACTGAACAGGGAGCCTGATGTGGGACTCGATCCCAGAACCCTGGGATCCTGACCCAACTGAAGGCAGACACTTAACTGACCGAGTCACCCAGGTGTTCCAGTTTAAATAGCTTCACTGTCCGTTCATCCTACTGGTTCTGTTTTTCTGTTGAGGCTTGCCTAATACAATAGGTTTGGAATCTATTGTCAGGACCGGACTAAGAGGTTTTGCAGATTGTCTGAAGGGAGGGGGGGTGGGAAAGCGGGTATCAAGGATTGCTCGTACCTCTGGCCCATGCTAGTGCCCTCCCACCTGTCCTCGCAACTTGAAAGAGCAAAGGTTTTACAGAAGTCAGGCTCTGGCAGCTCAGCTTGTGGGTTTCTAAGTGATTTCATCCTCTCCTTTGGTACTTTCCTGCAAAACAGGGTTCACCTCTTCAGACCCTATTTGCCGTGCCTTCCAGCGCCTGCACCTTTTGCTGCCCATGCTTAATTAGCAGCATTTTTCCGGACAAACCCACTAGAACTGCTTGCAAAACTCCATGGAAGTATAGTGAGCATTTCACTGTCATTCCAGCCCCAAGAATCTCTCGAGGACTTTTTCATTCCTTTCCCTAGTCTCCATCACCTTCCTGTTGTGCTTGGATGGTTAGGGATCGTGGTGGTGGGTGGGATTTGAGCTGCGTTATTCCAGAAGACCCCAGGTTAGAGGAGACGGACGGCTCTAAACCAGAATTCCCATATGGGGGGGCAGAATAAGGGATCGCATCTGAAGACTTTCAAAGGAGACTGGCAGCCGCACTACTGATCTCAGGGGAAAGGACCATTCCTTTTGGTGGAGCCTTCATGGGAAGGTGGCTCGACTAACCAAGATCCTCCTGGAAATTTCTAGAAGTTATTGAAAATCTCTGCTCTGTGTGGGCAAACAGGCATCCGGGTAGTGGGTAATTGGGGCAAAGACCCCCACTGGGGCCCGGGGTGTGGGTGAGGTCTGCAGTTTCTCTCCTTTTGAGGAGAGACAGTGGCTCTAAACTACAAGGCACAACAGTTTAAAAAAAGAAGCCAAGCTCATTTATAATCAGTCAGCCCATGACCCTTTTCTCTTTTCCCATCATGAGTCAATGAGGCGGGCAGACTCACTGTGGCTCTTGCTCCTGTCCAAGGCTTTCCTTGAAAGTTGCAAAACCCAGGAAAGAGCCCTTCCCCATCGTAAAAACATGTGCTTGTAATAAAAATAAGATTCATTCAATACTGATATATATATAAATATATATATATATGAAAGAGGAAAGAGAAAAACCTTCTAAACTCCCACTACCCAGAGATAACCACTCTTAACATTATGATAAATATTCTTCCGGATATTTCTAAATACACATTCCCTCCCTGTCTCCTTCTCTCTCTCTCTCTCTTTCTCATACGAGCGCGTGCGCACGTGTGCACACACACACACACCCACACTCCTGTGCAAATGAGATCACATCCTGCTTGTTCCCTTATTCTGTAACCTGCTTTTTAACTCCATATTATGCCATGGTCCTTTTTCTGGGTCAACAAATTTAGAAATACCTCATCAATTTTAATGGCTGCTTAAAATTCCACTGTGTGGTTAAAATGTACAATAATTAACAGTTCCCTATTGGTGGACTTTTGGGTTGATTTCGATGTTTATTGTAGAGAGTGTCGCTTATGAAAACCCCTGCAGTTATATCTTGATCCACATGTATAATTTATTGCTCATTTAAACATCTCGCTGTTTTTTAAAGTACTGTAATAATAATAATAATAATAATGGTCTTTTCCAGGGTTGAGATGAGAAAATAATGTGGCATTTCCTGAGACTTCTGTGTCCCCTGGGAGAGTTCTCAGCATGGAAATGAAACCCAGAAGCCAGGCCTGAGTCCGTGCTGTCCAGAATTTTCTGACTATAAGGATCACGAGGATACACGCTGTAAGTCCTTGTTTCTGGGAATTCTAGGTCTGTGATCTAATGCAATAGTCTTAGGGGCTAAAACAGAGGCAACAGGCATGGGGGAGGGGGGACTCAGGGCCAGAGAGAAGCAAGAAGAAACTGGGAACTCAGAGAAATCATGGGTTTTGTAACTGAGGTTTGAACCAAGTTTCAATGTCTGGGAGGGGACACAGGAAAGGGTGATATGATGAGGTCTGTGTTAAGCACAAGATATATTGGAAGAATCAAAAGGGCTCACTGGCATTTGGAGGTCTGGGAAGGCTTCCTGGAGGAAGTCATCCCCAAATTAATACTCTAAGGTGTTTTGGAAATGGTTGGGAGAATGAACCATGAGGAGGGGCTCAGGGGAGAGCATCCTGGGAAGAGGACAAAGTTGTTATGAAGGCCAGGAGGGCCGAAAGTCATGGTGCTTACCCTCACTGAACCCCAAATCTAGACAAACAAATAAATAGTAAGTTCAAAACACAGTGCTAACTGTGATAACAGTGGGTTCCATGACCCAGACTGGGAGATGCTTGGGGGTCTGATATGACTGACTGAACCCTGACATTCTCTTGAAGGGCATTTCTTCCCTCTGGCCCCCATGGACCCAGAGGAATTTTTCTGTAATTCAGAAAACAGTGCACTGGTGGTTGCTTCCATGGCAAAAATCATGTCGTTAACCGTCTTTATTTTCACGTGGCCAAGATAGTAACTGAGGGAATTTACAACGTGGGAGGCACCATTTGGGAATGCCAACAAAGCTTTGTGAATATCCACCCCCCACCACCTTTTTTTGGTGATTACTTGTTGTTTTACATGAGGAGTGAGAAACACATTTGTGGCTATCTGTAGAGCTGGGATTATGAGAAGGACTCTGGGAGAAAAGTTCATTCCAAGAAACAGAAATGCCCCTGAGCTATATAACCTAAAATTTTGCAACTTCAAATTTCCCCTCATCAGCCTGTGGAGGTTCCTGGAATGTCTACCTCTAGCTGTGGGGGGAAAGGGTGATTGTGAATGAGTGCTTATATATGCAGCATGGTGTGGGCCATGATTCTCTGACTGTGGTTCATGAGCCACATACTCTAGAATCATCTGGAAGCTTCCAGGAGGCACATCTTTGGGTCCGACCTTGGCCCTTGGAAGTGGACCCTTCTGGCTGTTTATTTAACATCCATTTTGGCTCTGCTCCCATCTTCTTCTCTTTCCTAACAGAATCCAGATTTTGTGGTTCAGGTGGATGCCCTCCCCTGCACCATATTAAAACGCTAGGAAAACTAATCTGGTATAATTTGACTGCTCTCAAGGAATTGGTATTTT
The DNA here is from genome assembly GCF_902655055.1 of Lutra lutra. Lineage (NCBI taxonomy): Eukaryota > Metazoa > Chordata > Mammalia > Carnivora > Mustelidae > Lutra > Lutra lutra. The sequence goes on along the minus strand of NC_062295.1, from coordinate 11,125,191 downwards.
GCTGCCTATGATTGCTTCAGGAAGGGTCCTTGGACCTAATTTGGTCCAGTGAGAAGCAGAGGGAAGCCTGTTGAAATCTCCAGGGAAGTTTCCTCTTTCCTAAGAAAAGTCAGGAGGAGAAATAGCATCTCTTTGTCCTCTGGCTGCTGTTGACTCAGAGCTGACACCGAAGGAGCAGAGAGAAGAGATAGACAGAACCTGGGCTCTTGATGACACCTCTGAGTGGCTGAATTGGCCTGCCCTGAGGCTTGACCTCTCTGCAGACTTCGCTTATGTGAGGTACTAAACTCTTTTATTGAGTTGGAGTCTCTGTTGTCTGCAGTGGAAGCCCCATAAGCCATATACACTCACTGAATCAGCATCCCTGGTCATGGGCCGGCCCCAGGCTTTTGTGATGTACACTCCAGTGTGGAAATCACCAGAGAAATTGTGGGGACACTGGGCTGGCTATCACAGGTCGTCATCTGACCCTGGTTTGGCCACAAAGTTGCCAAGCCACTCAGAGCAAGTCATTTCCTCTCTCTGAGCCCCAGCTTCCTCACGGGACCAAGAAGGGATCTACCCCAGGAAATTTCTCCATCTTGGTCTTCTGCTGTTCTGCTATAATATGACTCTAGGTGAGCATGGTAGTTACCCATGCCAGGAGAGAGTGCCAAGGGAAAGGTCTCACAAAATGCTTTGACATCAGTAGCAGAGTGGCAAGGAGCTTTATTATTATCTTAAACAAAAGCTAGCTGCAGATTTTCTGCTCTCTAGAGAAATGGTGTAATTAATCTCAGGAATTGGAAGGTTCTATTGTTTAGAAAAATGCCATGATGGACATTTGGTTCTAATGTGGGGCATGACCCCTGCCCCCTTGCAGAGCCTGGGCGAATGATGGGGAGACCAGAGAGGGCTGAAGTTCTTGATATCCTACAGTCAAGGGCAAGGCAGCCCATCAAAAAAGAGGGTGGGAGGTTCAGAGCAGAAGGAAGATGAGCAGAGGGTTTAGGGAAGGAGAAGCCTAAGGAGATGGTTGGTGGTGACGATGGGGCTCAGGAGGATGAGTCCAGAGAGGATTTTCCTCAGATGAGAAGTGGTCCATATTTGCCAGGCAGTGACATCTAATGTCCAATGTCCTGGGAGAGTTTCAGAGTCTGCCCATCCTGGGGCGCCAGGGTGGCTCACACGGTTGAGCGCCTACCTTTCGCTCAGGTCGTGATCCCAGGGTCATGGGATTGAGTCCTATGTGGGGCTCCCTGCTCAGCCGGGACCCTCTTTTCCCTCTGCTTGCTGCTCTCCCTGCTTGTGCTCTCTCTTTTTCTCACTCTCTTTCCCTGTCAAATACGTGAATAAAAATCTTAAAAAAAAAAAAAAAAGAATCTACCCATCCTACAGAAGCAGGATCCCCCTTTGAAGACATCTAACCAGGTCCTGGTCATGATGCAGTTTTTCCAACTCCTGAACCGTTGGTTAGTTTCAAGTAATGAGGATCCTGGAGGAGGCTGAAGCTCTACGACGTCAGCAGCCACTTCCGAAGGCTCGGGATCTGCTTTCCCGGGCGACGTGCATTACTTTCTTCTGCAGGCTGGTCTTTGGGAAACACTGAAACCCTCCCATGAGACTGGAAGCGGACCTCTCAGCCCTCCCAGCCCTGCCTGGGATCTTCAGATGGCCTGGCGGGGTGGTGATGAAGCCACAGTTACTAAGAAACCAGGGCTGTGGCTCCAACAGCTGAGGGTTGTACGCTGTGCTGACATGATGGAGGACAATGGTACATCCCCAGACCACATCTGGTTGCAGATCTAATGGCTAAAAAATCATATTAATGAAGACACTGTGTCCTAGGGGGCTTTGCTCAGCTGCTTGCTCTCCTTTCATTCAACTTGTCCCCTCCTGTTGAGTTTACTCAATGGAACTTTCCTATTGGCATCCCCCACCAGACGGCTCTTCTCCTTGCCATTGGCTTCTTAGTTCACACCTTAGCATCTCTCATAGGAGTCATTGCCATAGACTCATAGGAGTCCCCCGCCTCCCATCATTTCTAACCTCCCTGCACTCTTGAACTCGTCATCGGGATTCGTTAAATGTCTCAAGAGCTGCTCGTAGCTCTAGTGTCATAAAAAATATCCTTCGGTTTTGACTAAATTTGACTGTCCCCACTTTTGTCTCCTGGTTCCCATCATTCACTTTTCTATTACAAATACCTTCACGAGATAAGAGCTTTTTAAGACCAGACTCCTTTTATAGATTCTCAGGGCAATTAGATAAGCAATTATGGATAGGAACGTGGGGACAGGTTTTGATTATTTTTTAATAGCTCAGTATTAACTCATACTCATAAGGACCCAAGCGCTCATTTCCATTTGACTTTTATTTCTGAGCTCCTTCTCTGTGTAAGGTACCAGGACAATTTCTGTAGAGACATGGGTCAGGCAGCTGTTGCCAAAGCTGGCTGGTGTGGTCCTTGATGATAACTCTGTGTAGGGCTTAGTACTGTTTTCTGAGTTAATAACAACATGTCCTTGGAACGTCTAGTTCTTGAAAATGTCCAAATAGGGTGCCTGAAACCACTTCATTTTTGTCATTTTCCCCCCCTAGTGATAGTCAAGTTCCTTCTCCATAGCTGTTATAACTAGGCCAGAAAGGCATTTTAATTTTATTTTATATATATTTTTAAAGATTTATTTATTTATTTTAGAGAGAGAGAAAGACAGTGTGTGCTTCGGGGAAGGGCAGATGGAGAGAGAGAGAGAGAGAGAGAGAGAGAGAGAGATTCTCAAGCACACTTCCTGCTGAGCACGGAGCCCACCCAACAAACGTGGGGCTTGGTCTTATGACCCCGAGATCATGACCTGGGGTGAAACCAAGAGTCACTTAACTAACAGAGCCACCCAGGAGCCCCAAGAAAGGCATCTGAGGAGCCCATTTTGATGAAACACAAAGGAAATTGACTTTTTTTTTTTTAAGATTTTATTTTATTTGAGAGAAAGAGAGAGAGCATGAGTGGGGTGGGGGCAGAGTGCCCTCTGAGTGGGGGCACAACCCCCATACCCCCATCCTTGTGGGGGTTGGGGAGACATTTGGCCAGATACTCAGGCCAGAGACAGGAGGTGCTCTGCTTAAATCCATTCGCATGCATCTGAATGTTGGGTGCCTCCTTCCTATAGAATCACACTGAGGACCTGGGGTGGGGATGATAACCTCAAATCTCTCCCAGGGCCCAGCAGGGGAGGCCCATGAGTGGGGCAGGTGGTGGGGTGATGGCGTGGGGTGGTGGAGGGGTACTGCCGAGCCCTGTCCTCCCCATTCATCAGGTGGCTGCTGTGTTAGTTGGGCCTTCTAATTCCTTTCAAGAGAAGCCATAAAATTATATTTTCATATGAAACAACCCCTTTAAAGATACCGACAATGAGTTAAAACTTACTAGACATTGTGCGGGGAAGGGGTAAAAAAAAACCCACAAGGGTTTCCTGAGACCTTATCCTTTAGCTTTGATGGAGCAAGAACTTTCATTTCCTTTGCAAAATCCTTGGCAGCTGCCTTTCTAGTGTCTGTCTGTCTGTCCTCACTAATCCACATTCCATTCTGAGACACAGTCAGCTGTTTGTCAGAATGGAAGAGAGGGGTTCGGGCAGAGATTTTTTTTTTTGAACCAAAATGTTAACTTTATTTAGCAAACACCTATGCATGGCTTACTATGTGCCAGCCCTGTTCTCAGCACAAATATTAGCTGGTTTCACCCTCCTGAGACTGCAAGGCAGCTGCTGATGTAGGAAAGACGATGTTAGGATTCGAAGCCAACAGCCAAGAAAGGATTCTTGAGACGTCTTTGGTGCAAAAGGGTGATTTTATTAAAGCATGGGGACAGGACCTCTGGAAAGAAAGAGCAGCACTGGGGTCATGAGGAGTGGCCCAGTATATACCCCCAAGTTGGCAGGAGGTTAAGGAAAGTTTAAGTCTCTAAGGAATTTTGGAAGCAAGGTTTCTAGGACCTTGAAAGGGCTAGCTATTGTTGCAAAAGGTCATTTATTACCATCTAATAAAACCTGATTCATGAGACCCTTCAATGTAGATCGGTGGGCCATATGCTTGGGGAATGATTGCCAACATATATCTTGGAGGGTTTAGAGATAAAGGAAGTATTCAAAGAAATTTTTATATGTTAAAACAGACTTCCAGGATCCTGGTTTATTGGGGGGTGGCGGGAGGTGGAGTTCAGGCTAGATGGCCTTTTGCCCTTAGCAAAGTATTAACATTGAGGCAATTGAGTTCCTAGAGGAAGGTCCCTCCTTCTGTTTCAAGGACTGGTCTGTAGGTAGTAGGTAGTAAGGAAATTTAACCATTTTTCTTCTGCCTTTGTTTCCCACGTCAGCTACTACATTAATCCCATACTATAGATGAGGAGACTGAGGCCAGCGAGGGTGTGTGACTTGCAGATGCCCTCAAGAAGGGCTGCAGCCAGGGGCGCCTGGGTGGCTCAGTGGGTTAAAGCCTCTACCTTCGGCTCAGGGCTCTCTGCTCAGCAAGGAGCCTGCTTCCCTCTCTTCTCCTCTCTCCTCCCTTTCCTTCTCTCTCTGCCTGCTTCTCTGCCTACTTGTGATCTGTCTGTAAAATAAATAAATAAATATAATCTTTAAAAAAAAAAAAAAAGAAGAAGAAGGGCTACAGCCAAGATTCAAGCCTGGGGAGTTTGACCCCAAAGTCTGCACTCTAAATCCGTTAACTCCAGTAGCCTCTAGAAACAGAGCAGAGAAAGCAAACTTTGCTTTCTAGTGAATGTAGAGTCATCCTTAAAATGGAAGAACCGGAGACAAGAAAATGTAAATGGGCCAGACACCAGATCTGACTCTGAGGGGCAATGAAAACTCGCGGTAAGGACCCAACCATTTCCTTCTGTCTCCACCACGAAAAGCAGCCTGGGGTCCCATGCGGTCCCCATTCTCCTGTGTTCTGTACCGCTGCTAGGGTATCACAGAGGGGGAGGTGGCTACTAAGCCTGAGAAATACAGAGAAATGAGGTAAAATATTTGTCTCCTATAAAAGATAATTGGACCCGGAGAGAGGGTTTGAAAGGCTGCCTTTAAAAAAGAGGAAGCTGAATTCGTTTCCAGTCACTAGAAGTATTCTTGGCAAGATAAGCATCAGGGTGGAGGGGGGGCAGGGAGTGAAAGGGGCAAGCATATTTATGATTCCTCAAGAAAGCTCCAAGCTCAGGGAGCACTGTGTGGTGAAAACAAGCAGCCCCGTGGGTCTGTTCTTTCTGACATGGATGGCGTGGTCAAAATTGCCTGATACTCTACCAGAACCTCTGGGCACAGCTCCGGGTCCTCCGGCCCCTTCGGGGTTATTGTGATAAACTGACAGGAGACACAACACTGGGGTTCCCAAGTGTAAATGAAGTTTCTGTACAGGCTTTGGGAAAGCCTGGAGGGTCTCCAAAAGTGGGAGGCCTCCAGGTGGAAGGCTGGTCATGGAGTCCGAGATCATCCAAGTTCTCCCTTTGCTGTGTTTTGAGTTTTGCAGGTGTGGATGTGAGGATGAAGCCAGCTAGCATGATGGGGAGGTTGGGTTTGAGTCTCTTACAAGGTGGGGCGGTGGGGGTCCTGGGAGGAAAATCCTGGTGGGAAGAAATGTGGGGGGGGGTTCAGGGTGAAGGTGGGGAGACTCCGGTCGACTGGGTTTAAGCAGCATCTCTGACTTTATCTGTACTTGGGTTGGGATCTCTGGAACAGCAGCCCTGGGGTGGCCAGAGAAGGCCCAAGGAAGTCTTAGGAGAAGGAGCTCTGGTCCACACTTCCCAGATACGAACTGGAGAACTCCAGAATCCAGAATCTACACCCAGCTGGCCCAGGATGAAAAATACCTAGCACACAGGCTGCCACTTTCCTGTCCTGCACTCATGGCAGACATTACTAATCAATCCCAGCAGGTTGTCTTGGAAGACTGGATATGGCCCCAGAGTCCTTTTCAGCACTGCTACTACTAATCAAATGGACTTGGCCCAAGAGAGGAACTGTACGGGGCCTCCCTGATGCCCTACCCAAGGACTCACCCTATCTCTTCTTCCTGACTTCCACCATATTGGAGGGAAACAGTGTGATACGTTAGTTAGGGTTCTGGTATCAGCCCTGGGGTATGAATCACAGCCCTACCTCCTACTGTTTGTGATCTCTGTCTCATTGCTTATCCACACCAAGTTTCAACTTCCTCTCCTGTGCGGTGAGGCAACACCAGCATCTGCCCTGTAGGAGAAATGATAATGGTAACGCGCACATGCGCATGTGTGTATGTAAATATCTAGCATGATGTTTGACTAGGTGCTCTACAAATGAGGTTCCTCCCCGCCCCCCCCCCATAAGGAGCCCCACAAAAGGTGTTGGGGAAGGGTTTGGCATCAGCTGGAAGGTAGAAGTGTGAGAGGTGGACTTGAAATGGCAGGAGATGGGGCAGTCAGGGGCTAGGTCATGCAAGGCTTTGAGGTCAGTGTAGGGACTTTGCCTCTTTCTTAAGATCAAGTGGAGCAGGAGATGGACAGGTTGGGATCCTCATAGTTTGCCATGCTCCCTCCTGCCACAGGGCTTTGGTTCAAGCTTGTCCCATTTTGCTAGAATGTTCTTTGTCTCCTCTCTCAAGCCCACCAGCATCTCATTAACTTTTTTTTTTTTTTAAGGTTTTATTTATTTGAGAGAGAGAGAGAGAGAGATCATGAGCAGGCGGGATGGGTAGAAGGAGAAGCAAACTCCCCACTTAGCAAGGGGCCTGACATAGGACTTGATCCCAAGACCCTGGGATCATGACCTGAGCTGAAAGCGGACGCTTAACTGACTGAGCCACCCAGGCGCCCGCATCTCATTAACTCCTGAAGGTCTTCCAGTTGGCTCTCAACCATCACCTTCTCAGGAAAGCCTTTTCTGATCTCCCACGCCCTTCTGTTATATGTCCCCTCGTGGCCACATCCTCAACCTCCAACCAACCCGCTACCCGCTACTGGAAGCTTCATACCTCTTTATGTGGTTAGATGACAAAACCAGTCTCCTCACTACATCGTGCCTGGTGAGACTGGGGGCTTGGCTTTGCCCAGCATTCTCTCTCCAGATCCTAGCACCTAACCTGATACACCGTAGAGGCCCAACAGTTGTGTCCTAGAAATATTATTCTGGTCATAGGGTGGAAAGGACACAGGGCCACGATGGAGGCAGGGAGATCAGTGAGGAAGCCATTACTCCAAACCAAATGAAAAGTCAAGGTGGCCTTGAACTAAGGTGGGGACAACCCAGACAAAGGAAAGTACATGATGTCAGGAGCTACTAAGGAAGCTTTGTCTTGATAAATTACCGGCAGGCAGGCAGTTTTTGTTATTCCTCTTTCTTTTTGTGGATTTTACAACGCCTTTGTGCTTAACAGAAATTCCCAAAGGAGAAGGAAAGGAAACTATAAAGTATTTGCAACTTGGGATGGGTGAAGTCTTATTCCCTCTGCTAATCAGAAGTGGAAAGAGACTATCTGGCCAATCCCTTTCCTCCAGATCCCGGCAAAGGTTGTTACCCGCCTTTGAAATCTGCACCTCGCTCTGCCAACTCACTGCTCAAAATCCCCAGTAGGAGTGTCTTAGGAGCTCAGGGAATTAACTTCTGAGCGGCAGAGGAACAGGCTTATTGAAGTCATCAAAGCTGAAAGCGCTTTTGAACTGTGATGTGTCCTGCCGAGCATTTTATGAATATGCAGATTCAAACAGGAGCCTGTGGAAGCCAGAGGAAGCAGGCAGAAAGAGGCTCTCTTTAAAATCCCAGCCAATGGAGGCACACATTTCAACTCATTAAAACACACAACAGGCTGTTATAGACACTTTTCAAAAAACAGCTTTCTATTGAGTAATATCCTGGGGGACTTTTATTTATTTATTTTCTTTGTAGAAAGTTTTCCAGGGCCAACACCAAAAGTTCTAAGGCAGGCGGTGGTCTCTAAGGGCTGGACGGAAGAGTAGGGCAGCTTTCCTGCGGGTGACAAATCAAATCGCGGAATTGGGCTTTCAAAAGGCACTTTTCTCCTTTTCCAATTTATCTGTCTAATCTCCCTGATTCATTTACACTTTTCAGTTTGATGGTCTGCATTTGACAGCGGGGCCCATATGCTTGCTGCTTTTGATGGAAAAGATTCTGCCTGGATTCTCTTCTTTAGTTTTAATTTCCTAATTTTAGGTTCGGCTCTCGGTTTTTTTAACCACTTGCGAAAGTGAGCGGCTTCCTCTCCGGCAGCATGCCTCAGCGGAAGGCTCCCCCTCTCTTCCCGAAGTCTGACGGTCCTGCACGGGGTGACCTTGAGGATTTCTCAGGTGTGGAGCAAAGCCTTATTGTCAGTTCCTTAGGCAGGAGACTCCCCCAGGGAGGAGGCCCCCTCTCTTGGGGGGTTGGAGCAGAAGGTGTGATTTTCCTTATTTGATAGGAAAGTCTTCATCCCTCCCTCCTTCAAGTCCTTGGGTATTACTAGTTTTCTTACTCGACATTACAAATCCATGGGAGCCTTCTATTTCTGTCTTCCCTCTAAGCAAAAAACCACTTAAGGATACGTAAAGAAAATGTAACTACAGTGGGCAGCTAAAATCTGCTACTTTCTATCGCCCAATACAAAATAATAAGACCCAAGACTCTCTCTATCACCTTCTCCAGGTCAGTTTCCTTGGATGTAAACAAACTAAGGATTCTTTACATCTCGCGAGAACTGTGTCACGTGACTTTGCACAGCCCTCTCACTCTCACGCTGGACAACCACGTGACTTGATTTGGCCAATGAGATGTGAGCAAATGTCACACAAGTAGAGGCAGGGAAATGCGTCATGATGGATTCGTCACTTCCACGAGAAGGGCATTCCCAGGCCCCCAGAGGGAGCTCGGACGAGACACAGAGCCGGGGAGCATAAGTCAAGCTCTCAGTCATCGCGGTTGACATCTAGCTGAGACCGGAAGAACCCTTGAAGCCAAGAGGATTTGTGAGCTAAAATAACTATTGTTTCAAAACACTGAGTTTTGGGGCAGTTTGCAGCATTCGTTTTTAGCAACAGATCACTACTATCTCCTGAGAATGTAATTATGAGTTAATGATGGCTCTGTGTGTCCCTCAGTGTTTCAGGGAACATGGGTGTGTGGGGAGAAAGCCACGTGTTGACAAGAGTGTTATAAGCTGGGTTAGTTTTTTTTTCAGGAGAGATGCCTGAGAACTTTCAACCAAGAAGACTCAGAAATTGAACCCCTGGAAGCCAGGGAAGGTCTTCCTTACTTTTAGCTTGTTTCTCCTTTATTCTTTTGGTGGGAGAAGGTTATATATTACAGTACTGTTCAACTATTGTTGGCATTCTGTATCATTGGCATTACATCTCCAGAACTTACTCATCTTATAACCGAAAATTGGTACCTTTTGACCAACATCTCCCCATTTCTCCCGCCCTCCAGCTGCTGGCCACTCCCTGATCTACTCTTTGTGTCTATGAGTTCAGTTTTTCTAAGATTCCACATATAAGTGAGATCGTACAGTACTTGTCTTTCTCCGTCTGACTTACTTCACTTAGCATAATGCCCTCGTTTCATCCATGTTGTTGTAAATGGATGAATAATGCGCACTCTTTCTCAGTAAATATATATATGTATGTGTATGTGTATATATACACATACACTTTCCTCATCTATTTAGCAGATCTATCAATGGATACTTGGGTTGTTTCCATGTCTTGTCTATTGTAAATAATGCTGCAATAAACATGGGGCTTCAGGTATGTCTTAGACATACTGATTTCATTTTCTTTGGAAATCTATACCCCGAGGTGGGATTGCTGACATCGTGTGTTACCATATTTCTTAATTCCTGGGTGCCATTGATTGCAAGACAAACTATTGTCCACAAACTGTTGATTTAACATCTTTTTTTGGAGGTGGGGGGAGTGACATTAAATGTACATATCAGTTACATGCCTGGGTGGCGCAGTTGGTTAAAGTTCAACTCTTGATTCCTGCTCGGTTTGTGACTTCAGGGTCGTGAGATGGAGCCCCATGCTGGCTTGGTGCTGGGCGTGGGGCCTGCTTGAGATTCTCTCTCTCCCTCCTCCTCTGCCCCCTCACTGCTCATGCTCACTCACTCTTTCTCTCTGGAAAAAAAACAAAACAAAACAAAAAAAAAACAAGAAGCAGCAGCTGGGCTCTTTGTAGATTAGTTTCTCAAAGTGAATTTTGAAAAATACAAAATCCATAGTTTGATATTATGGGATGTTAAGCCAATTTTTTAAAAAAGATTTTATTTATTTATTTGACACAGAGAGAGAGATCACAAGTAGGTAGAGAGGCAGGCAGAGAGAGAGAGGGAAGCAGGCTCCCCACTGAGCAGAGAGCCAGATGTGGGGCTCGATCCCAGGACCCTGAGATCATGACCTGAGCCGAAGGCAGAAACTTAACCCTCTGAGCCACCAGGCGCCCCTGTTAAGCCAATTTTTAAGAATTTTTTTTTTTTTAACAAAAGGAAAAGAAGGCCATGATTCTATGAATTTGAGAAACATTGCATTAAGCAGAATTGTATAGGTGTCTTTATTGCAGGACTTTCCAGGGCCTTTAATGCCCTATAATCTTCCCCACAGTGATTTCTGCACCTTAGGGGACTTGCACTGGGACACACTACAGGCTGGGATATGCAGCATGCCTTGCTAGGAATTGCCTCTTCCTTAACCACATGATAGCAGGAGCCGCTGTGTAGCAAATTCACCCTGCTCCTATGACCTCAGAGAGTGATGGCGTGAATCAAACTGGAGTAATCAGAATATTCTGTCCCCTTCAACTAATAAGTCCCTTCTGGAATCTGTACTTGGACCTTTGCACAAGGAGAAGCAGTGTCTTCCCATAACATGCAAAATTCAGGAGCTCTTGGTACACTGTATGTTCTGGGATGGCAACTGAGAAGGCAGCATGTCCCACACTTAGGGGTACTACCCTTTCACAGGGAAACATCTTTGGGACTGTGCCCCACCATATTCACTTCATGAAACTGCATTCTTTCGGGTTTCATCTTACCCATCCAGACTGTTTTTCTCTTGTAATGAGAATTCCAGATCTAGGCAACAGCTGGCAGTGATTCCATGGTTTCAGTATTGTGACTGGTATCTCTGTACTTCTTTTGATCTTTCCCTCATGGTCACAGAGTGGCTGCTGCCTTTCCAGTCATCTTTTCTTTATCCAAACCGGGATCACAGAAGGAAGGGTCATGTCTGCTGCATTTTACTTTTTGCCAAGAAAGTTAAAGCTTACCCAGGTCCTAGAAATCCTTGCAGCAGAATTCCATTATGTCTCAATGGCCAAAATTGGGGCCTGTTTTTCACACCGCCCCACCACATAGACAATGGTTTAGAGAAGGTTGTTCTTGAATGGTCCTCAAAAGGAATTTTTAAAAATATTTTTAAAGGGTTCTGTAATAATAGTGATAATATTAACCATCATCATCATAATAAATCATCTGTGATGGAGACCATCTGTGTCCCACAAAAGCTATGATATTCACCATCTGGCCCTTGACAGAAAATGTCTACCAAGTCCTGGCTTAGAGCATGGATTCTAGAGTCAGTCTACCTAGGTTCAAAGTCCAGCTCTGCCACTCACTGGCTATGTGACCTTGGGCAAGTTACTTGACCTCGCAGATTCCTCATCTGTAAAGTGGGGTTGTGAATAGCACCCACCTCACAGAGTTACTGGAAGAATGAAATGGACCATCATATGTAAAGTCTGAGACCAATGCCTGGCGCACGGTAAGGACGATGTAAGTCCTGCCTCACACTGGTGTCCACGGGGGCATCGGGCAGACCAGATGGGGCGAGGCAGAACTTCCGCCATGTTATTGACTAAGCTGAAACTCAGCACGCATGCTTCGAGCTTCAGGCTTGTGTAAGCTAAGGTGTCTTTAGTCCCAGGTGTGTGATGCACCGTGTTCTTAACCACACTTGCAGGTGTATCTGTATACGTACACGAACACTACAGAGAAAAGCAGGCTGGACCCACGCCAGCAGGATGGCAGGCGAAGGGTGGCTTGCTCCAGCTGTCCTGTCTCCCAGGAGTCGCTCGGCCAACCCTCGCATCTTCTCAAGCTCTCCTGTCCTGCTGTGACACCGCGTGGTTTCTTAGCAAAGTAAGGATGAGCAGCTGGTTCTCAGGGGTGTTCCAGCGAGCCGTCTTCGGCTGGCATCTGGGTGCAGCGGCTGTCACTGCTGCTGTGTGTTGAGTCACCGCGCTGCTCTGTCGGGGAGGAGGTGTGCACAGAGGAAGGTACCGATTCAAGAACCATCAGGGAGGCCATTTCTTTATTCTCAGAAGTAACTGGGTGCTGAGACCTTTTGAACAGGCATTCCAGAGGACCATCCAGGACCCTGTGGCCCATAGTTATTGGTTGGAATTGACCCAAACTGTGTGACCTTTATAAAAAAAATTTTTTTTAAAGATGTTTTTTATTTTTTTTCTTCTTTTTAAGACAATTTTATTTTTTCAGTGTTCCAAGATTCATTGTTTATGCACCACACCCAGCGCTCCATGCAATACACGCAAAATTTATTTATTTATTTATTTATTTATTTTAATTTATTTTTTTAAAAGATTTTATTTATTTATTTGACAGACAGAGATCACAAGGAGGCAGAGAGGCAGGCAGAGAGAGAGGAGGAAGCAGGCTCCCTGCTGAACAGACAGCCCGATGCGGGGCTCGATCCCAGGACCCTGAGATCATGACCTGAGCCGAAGGCAGCGGCTTAACCCACTGAGCCACCCAGGCGCCCAAAATTTATTTATTTTAGATAAAGAGAGAAGTGGAGGAGGGAGGAGCACGGGGAGGAGTAGGGAGAGGGACAAACAGATTCCCCGCTGAGAGCAGAGCCCGACTTGGGGCTCAGTCTCACAACCCTGAGATCATGACCTGAGCTGAAATCAAGAGTCACATGCTTAATGGACTGAGCCACCGAGAAGCCCCCCAGATTGTGTTATCTTAAAGTCACTAATCTTTTTTTTTTCTTTTTTAAGATTTTACTTATTTATTTGACAGAGAGAGCAAGAGTGCTCAAACTTGGGGAGCAGCAGGCAGAGGGACAGAAAGAAGCAGGCTCCCTGCTGAGCAAGAAGCCTGATGTGGGGCTCGATCCCAGGACCCTGAGATCATGACCTGAGCCGAAGGCAGATGCTTAACTGGCTGAGCCACCCCGGCGCCCCGACACTTAATCTTCGTAAACTTCAGTTTTCCTCATCTGAAAGATGGGAACAATGATGGTTTTTGTCTCATATGGTTAACGGTAGGATCAGAAGAGAGTATTCTAAAGCAGGGGTTAGCAAACTACTGTCTATTAGCTAAGAATGGATTTTGCACTTTTAAATGGTTGAACAAAAATCAAAAGCAAAATAATATTTCACAACACAGCAAAGTCACATGCAATTCAAATTTCAGTGTCTACAAATAAAGTTTTATAGAAACACACCCACGCTCATTCTTTTACATACTGTTTCTACGGTATTCTGCAACAACGGTGGAGTTGAGCAGCTGTGCTAAAAGCCTGCATCACAAAGACGACAATATTTACTATCTGGCCTTTTATGCACCATTGAAGAGTGAGAACATCATGTAAGGGAAGAGAAGCCAGTAAAAGGTGTGTCATCCAGGTGGGTCCCTTGGCCCTAATCCCATTAGGCAGCTCTGGGAATTGGGGTAGAATATAGACTTCGTGTTATCTGATCCAAGGACCAATATCAGTTGTTGGGGAAGGAGTGCAGCATTGATTTCCTGGTATTTCTGAGAATAGGCATACCATCTTGAATATAGTAAGAGCTCCAGAAGTAGTAACCATTAATAAAAAAATGTTAAGACAGACAACTGTGGAAATTGGCAAAGGATGTCAGTTAAGTCAGGCTCTGTGTGACCTTGGGCAAATACTTAACTTCTCTGAACCTCATTAAGACTGTAGTCAGGATTAAATGAGATAATTCTTGGCACCAAGTAAGTGTGCCATAAATTTTAATTACTATTAATACTTATTGGGTTGAAATATATTCACATATTGAGTCAGATTCATAAAACTTTTATGAAAATTGTGTCTGTTTCTTTTAAAAATCCCTGAGCATGTAATAAGATTCTGTAATTAAAATATTCGAGACATCTAAGGGCCAGAGAAGTCAAATATTAATGAGTTGAGAAAGGAGAATATGGTCTGATGGTGCCATTTTGTGGGAGTATTACGGAAGTACCTGGACACCCATGTCTGAGCATAGATATGTCCTAATACTTAATTAATTTCCAAGGTCTCTGCCACAGATCTCATTTTTATGGAAGTGAGAAGGCTCAGGAAGTTCAGGACGCGCTTCTAAAAGTCCTCTTGGGTCCTTGAGACTTTTCAATCCACTTGACTTCAACAAACTAAGGCCTGGGTGCACGTGGGCCAGTCATTGTTAGAGATGGGGACACAGAGCTAATTGAGGTGTAGTCTCCACATTCAAGCCACTCCTAGTCTGCATGAGATGTTCTTACCGTGATCACAATAGCCTGACCAATGCTCTTGAAGATACAAGAGGGAGGTTAACTCTGAGTGTCAACAAAGGTGTCTCCTACTTGAGGACAAGTGTGGGTCTGGAAGGATAAGACAGATTTTACAGTCAGGAAAGAGGAGAATGGACAACTATTTCCTGCAAAAGGAGGAAACTTGAAAGAATGCTTAGTGACTGCACTAAGTCCATGAGGAATAAGGTTGGAGCCAGAAAGATGGGGTTGGCGCCATCTTGCAATGGCATCTCCCATTTGAATGTACATCTTATTGTATTAATAATGGGGAGCCATCGAATATTCCAGGGCAGGGAACTAACGGATAAAATGTTCTGTTAAAAATTCTTCTGACCCAAGCATGAAGGATCTTAGGTGGGGAAGAATGGGAAGCAGGGAAGAGATCATTTCAGTTAAAGGTCCAGATAAGGGGCTGAAGTTAGAGAAGTACTGGAAGAAATGGAAAGGAGGGCATGAAGTGGTCTGAGTCTATGAATAACGAGCTTTTCTTCAGGGGACAGAAGGGAGAAACAGAGGCAGGGCATGGACAAAATGGTGGATCTCTTGTCTTTTTAGTTAGGGCTGCTGCCAGGCTCAAGATATCCATTCCACCATCCCTAGGGGGACCTGCTGTTCTCTTTGAACTCTGCCTCTTCTTTGTGGAAAGCCTGGCAACTCAATTGTTTGGCTTGGTCTTCTGGTGAGTTTGTGCTTATGAAAGTTACTCACATTTGAACATGGATGGAAGATGGTAATGGAAGGAGGAAACAAACAAATAGCACCAAGTCCAGGAAAAGACAGACTCCTGGGCCGCCTGGGGTGGCGGGGGGCTCAGTGGTTGAGCATCGATTCTTGATCTCAGCTCAGGTCTTGATCTTATGGGTGGTGAGTTCAAGCCCTGCACTGGACTCCACACTGGGCATAGAGCCTAGTTAAAAAAAAAAAAAAAAAAAAAAAAGGGGGCGCCTGGGTGGCTCAGTGGGTTAAGCCGCTGCCTTCGGCTCAGGTCATGATCTCGGGGTCCTGGGATCGAGTCCCGCGTCGGGCTCTCTGCTCGGTGGGGAGCCTGCTTCCCTCTCTCTCTCTGCCTGCCTCTCTGTCTACTTGTGATCTCTCTCTGTCAAATAAATAAATAAAATCTTTAAAAAAAAAAAAAAAGACTCCTTTGAAGGGTGGGAGTCTAATTAGGAGAGCAGGGTGTGAGGAAATAAGGTGGCTTCTTTTTATAAAAAAAAGAGGTAAAATTCATACAACATAAAATGAACATTCATCGTTTTAAAGTTGGCAACGCTGGGGCGCCTGGGTGGCTCAGTAGGTTAAGCCTCTGCCTTTGGCTTGGATCATGATCCCAGGGTCCTTGGATTGAGCCCCACATCAGGCTCTCTGCTCAGTGGGGAGCCTGCTTCCTCCTCTCTCTCTGCCTGCCTATCTGCCTACTTGTGATCTGTCTGTCAAAGAAATAAATAAAATCTTTAAAAAAAAAATAAAGTTGGCAACGCTGTGGCATTTAGAACATTCGAGATGTTGTGCAACCACCACCTCTGTCTAGTTCTAAGACATTGTCATCACCCCAAAAGGAAACCTTGCACTCTCATGCCTACCTTTCCCCGCCCCAGACCCTGGCGACCATCAGTCTGCTTTTCATCTCTGTGGGTTTACTGATTCTGGATGTTTCTTACAAATGGAATCATTCAGTATGTGGTCCTTTGTGTCTGGCTTCTTTTACATATCATTATGGACCTCAAAACTGTCATGCTGGGCCATGCCTCTGATAAGGAGGTAGATGTAGGTTCCATTCTCAGGGCATTTGAACTTGCTGTGCCCTTCACCTGGATTGCTTTCTCCTGGCACTGACACATGACTGACTCCCTCACTTCATTTCTTTTTTTTTTTAAACTTTTTTTTTTTAATTTGACAGAGATCACAGGTAGGCAGAGAGGCAGGCAGAGAGAGAGAGGCGGGGAAACAGGCTGCCTGCCGAGCAGAGAGCCCGATGCGGGACTCGATCCCAGGACCCTGAGATCATGACCTGAGCCGAAGGCAGAGGCTTTAACCCACTGAGCCACCCAGGAACCCCTCCCTCAAATCATTTCATAACTCAAATCATTTCTCCCTCTCAGAGAACTCATCACTTATGGGATTGGGGATGCCCCGAAAGACAAAGAAGGCCTCAAGCAGATAGACTTGGACTGTCAGCAAGAGGGAACTCCCCAAGGTCATGATCAGTGCAAGCCAGCTAATGCTTTGTTAAGCTCCCTCATCTCTGCTGGTTTTATCTCGTGGCTACTCTTGCACGGAAGGAAACTCCCGAGACCCGAAGATGCATGATCTCTTAGGGAAGATGGCTTAGGCTGTGTTTTTAAATGTAGGTTTTGCCAGGAATGAGCTAACTCTGGGAGGGGCCGTCCCTCCAGGTCATCAAGGCCCCGAATGCCAAAGCCTCAAGATACAGAATATAAAAACACACGGTCCATATAAGCCGTTCTCCGTTAGGACCACTTGTTACCTTGACTGTTTTTCTTGCCTTATTGCTTCCTCCGAGGAGGGTCACGCCCATCCCCAGGAGTCTGGAGGGAGAAGGGAAATCAACACAGGGCATCACACCAGCTGATAATGGCTTTTCTCTCCAGCACACCTTCCAGCTCCTGTGTGGCTCGGTGCAGCGTCCCAAAGATGCTTGGTACGGAGATGCTCTCTTTCTGCGTGAGGGCTTTCCAGGGCTTCTGGAAGCCTGGGATCCGTTTATTTAGTGTTTCTTCATTTAGGGGAGATTGCTCTGTCACAAACCGCTTCATGGTGGCGGTTGCCTCTCTTTCATCTGATTAGTCCTGCTTCTTGGAGACATTCGACACTGTTTTTTTTTTTCCCTCTGTTGTACCATATGTTTTTCCTTTGAGTCTGTAGTATT
Organism: Lutra lutra; assembly: GCF_902655055.1. Classification (NCBI taxonomy): domain Eukaryota; kingdom Metazoa; phylum Chordata; class Mammalia; order Carnivora; family Mustelidae; genus Lutra; species Lutra lutra. The sequence goes on along the minus strand of NC_062295.1, from coordinate 11,107,766 downwards.
TTGTGCTCAGATTCTGGAACTGTGATGTGGCATTTCTCTCCTGATGATTTCCTAGCAGGTGGCTTATCTCAGCAGCTGGTAACGGTAGGGGATGTTGTATTAGGGAGAAATCAGGTAGTGCCCGTCTCTGTGTGTCTGTAGATCCCTCTGTGATTTCCCCTCGAACTAGTCGCCGCTTGCGTTTACTGTCCCTTCACTTCTCACGTGTGCCAGCATCCGCCGTTGCTCAGACATCTGTTTGAGGAATGCTATATCTGTCTGCCTGTGACAGAGACGCTGGGGCTTTCTGGGGAGTCAAGTTCATATTTAAAAATGATAACGGAGACATGTATTGAGTCTTACTGGGTGCCAGACGTGGTGCTAAGTGCATTCCATGCGTTGCCTAATTTATTCTGCCCAATAGCCATTTCAGGAAAGTAAATGATTATCCCCATTTTATAGACGAGAAAACCAAGGCCAGGAGACTGGCTCAAAGCTGCGGAGATTCTCATTCCAGGGTTGTATTTACTGCTTGGACCGGATCACGGTACACGTGGGAGGATTCGGACAGATCTGGACACTTCTGGGTTGGTGATTTGTACATGTCTTTCTTTACCTAATAAAGTTCTGGGGATGCAAGAATTCTTAAGTATCACCAGAGAAGTAGTCCAAAATTGTGGACTCTAGGCAAATTTGTGAGGAGAGGACATTTGGCTACAGGGTCTTCATCGTCCCCCAATTTATTCAACTTTTTTTTGAGGTGGGGGGGATGTTTGGTGTCCTCCTGGCCGCTCCTTCCCCTGATGCTAGGGTCAAAGTAATCGAAGCTTTAAGATACTGCTTTATAGGAGTAGTCACATTTTACCTACATTTGTGACCTCAGTTCAAGAAGTAAAGCTCTGAAGGGTGGCTATCAGGCATTTCCCATTAATTTATTCAAGTGTTCACTGAGTACTTACTTTGTCCCAGATACCGCACCAGGCTCTGAGTACACAGAGGGTTAGAGGAGGTGGCCCCATTCCTTAAGAGGCTCCCAAGGTTGTTGGGGGGAGACAGGGGCACACACTACCACGACGCTGTGAAGAATGCTTTAATGGGGGAACGATCATGGTGCCATGGAAGCCAGGCTGTCAGCTGGTGCCTAACCCTGAGAGGAGTGAGGAGGATAGTCCTGGAAAAGGGACCTTTGAGGTGATAAAACACTGAGTGAGCAAAATCAACTCAGGCATTCCAGGTAGAGGGAAGAGTGTGTGTGTGTGTGTCACAGGGATGTGATTTTTTTTTTTTTTAATGTGTGTTTCCAGGTCTTGTCACCTTCCTCCTCCACCATCACGTTAAGGAGAATGGAGTCCTTGCCAATCCCGTCTCCTCCGGGCTCTTCGGGATGAAAACAATGGAGGAACGGGGAAAGAGAAAGGCAGGATTCGAGGTGGCAGGACGGGATTCTTCCTTGAAGTAGAGAGGAAGAGGAGGGGAAAGGAAGTCAGAAGGGCAACCAATAAAGAGTAGACAGAGAGTGGGAAGAGAGAAGAGGAATTAGTTTATAGGATGGAGGTTGGGGAGAGTTCTCCAGCAGGCTGGCAAGAGAGAGGATTTGGAGATGTTTGGAGGGGAGAGAAATGTGAGGGGAGGAAATGGTGTTGCGAGAAATCTGGCTGAGGTTTATGACTTGGCTCCCCCATAATGTTCTCTGAGAGACCCGCGTACAGAATGCAGTTGCTTTGTCACTTGCTTTGGCTGCTAGCTTGGGCTTTGCTCTATGACTCCAGGTGGGATCTGAGCCCCCGGGACCCTCAGAATTTATTTGGGTTACGTGTATAAGTGCTGAAAGACATTCAGTGACCTGGTTCATAGACAGGAAAGGATTTTTGGTTGGTGGTGAGTTTCATCATCCCACGCATGCTAATGGTCCCCTTAATGATGGGGAATCGTCAGAAATATGTTCATTCACTCAACAAATATTTATTGAACACCCGCCATGTGTTTGATCCATTTTAGTCCATGTGGTTTATCATTCTGCATTCTAAAGGGTATGGACAGAGGCAAAGAAGGGATGGTCAGTCTCCAGTGCAAGGAGTTACTGTCAGATGGTCTCTTTTGCCTGAATCTCAATGGAAATTCTTTGTGTTTCCAGCCCATGTTGCCTCTGTTTAGATTAGGAAAATTGTGCCTATTAAGAGCTTCCTATGTGTCACTGTTTTCCGTATAAAACTGTGAAAAACATTTAGTTCTTGTTCTTAAGGAATTTTGGATTAGTGCGGGAGACACAGGAGAATATGTAATTTCAATATAACGTGGTAGAAACAAGGACAAAAGTAGGACATCCTACGGGAACACAGAGGAAAGACACTCGGGTTTTCCTGAGTGTTCATGGAAGGCTTCCTGGAGGAAGAGAGACTTGGGCTGAGGATTGAGAAATGTGAGAAACTGGTCAGGTAACAAAGGTGTGTGTGTGTGTGTGTGTTTATGTGTGTGTGTGTGTGTGTGTGTCTGTCCCTGGCAACAGAGCGAGAAAGGGCATGGTCATGGAAATCTCAAATAGCACATGTGTTGGGGGGGCTCCAAGGGGTTCATTATTTACGTTGCTTCATTCAGCATTTATCGACTGTCGATAATATGATGTCAGAATGTAGCGTATATAATATGACAATGGAATGCAGTATCTACAATATGACACTAGGATTTAGATGGGGTATTCTTGCTCTTTGAAGTCTATAAATACAGAGATGAAAATATTTCCGATGATATTACAAGCAATGTAACGATATCATAAGTTTTTACAAAGCAAATTTTTGTACAATTTCTTTTTTTGTGAGGGAATAACACTGTAATTCATTTATCAAAAGTGTCAAAACACGTCAACATCCCTCAGTCTTGCCAAACCTTCCTTCCATCGTGCGGGAAATAGTGGGAAGAGAGACAAAGTCATGAGTCTGAATTTCACACCTACCAATGGGACCTCAGGAGAAGTGCTTTTCCTCTCTGAGCCTGAATTTCCTCTGTAGAATGGAGACGCTAATGTGCCTCTCTCGATAGTTGATGGGGTGGATCAAATGAAAAGTGGATACAACAACCTGTAGAGAGACTGGTCCATCATAGGCACTTGAAAACTCGTATCCATATGGAAAGTCTTAGACTTCAGAATCAGACCTGAGTTCTAATTCCAGTCTGACCCACCTGGTTGCGATGTAGCATTGGGCGAATCGCTTAGCTCCCAAGTCTCTGTTTCTTCACTGATACATTAGGAATAGTACATAAAGCACTGGGCACATATTTCACTCTTAATAGTGGCAGCTACTGGGGCGCCTGGGTGGCTCAGTGGGTTAGGCCCCTGCCTTCGGCTCGGGTCACGGTCTTGGGGTCCTGGGATCAAGCCCCGAATCGGGCTCTCTGCTCAGTAAGGAGCCTGCTTCCCACCCTCTCTCTGTCTGCCTCTCTGCCTACTTGTGATCACTCTCTCCATCAAATAAATAAAATCTTAAAAAAAAAAAAATGGCAGCTACCCCAGTGACTGCATCTGCATGGAGTTTTCATTTTTATTTATGTTTTTCTTGGAAGCTGTTGGGTATATGAGGGTAGAGAAAGCTGAGGCAACAGACAGTTGTCAGAATGCCTAGTGGCTCCAACAGAAGGTGATTTTTTTTCTCATTTATGAGTCCAAGCTGGATGTTTCTGGTTGTCGGATGGGTCACCTCTGCACGGTGATACCCAGGCATGGATTTTGGTGAACAGTTAGCAATCTCTGCCACGTGGAGTATCTTTAAAATCAGATTCCTGCCCTGCTGTGTGTCCCTGTGAGAATGACATGTACCTATTCATCACTGCAAATGTGCTGCTTCTTCAGGGTGAGAATGATTAGGGTTCCTGGCTCCTCTTCTTTATCCTCTGTGAGGAGGGCCCAGAGATAGGCAAAGGAGGTGTCTAGAATTCTGGATCCTTCCATTTGATTCAAGAAACTAGTGTTCCAAGATGTCCTCCATCCAAGCCCTGTAAAGCTACTGACCCCCCCGCCCAAAAGTTCTGAATCTATTAATTTTACTACTGAGTGTGTGTGTGTGTGTGTGTGTGTGCGCGCGTGCATGCGCACGGGCACGTGCGTGTGTACAAGGGTGGCACACGCAATACTTCCGAGGTCCAGATAGGTAATGTCAATGAGTGAAGTGGGCTGAGTGGATACTGTGATAAAATGGAAAGTTCTAGAATGCACAGTGGCCCTTCATTTCCCAGTGCCAGGCAGAGTTTTGCATCGTGGGGACATGAGACTGACGTTAGCTTGTTTTTCTAAAGAAGTTGGAAATACAGATTTTTAGATAAAATCTCCTTACTTTCAAATGCTGGCAAATCACTTAAATAAAAACAATACTGTGGGTCCAACAGGACACATCTGCAGGCTCTCCATGGGCCCGGGAGCTGCCAGCAGGTAGGGACCACTGACATAGATAATGTGAACAGAGGAGACTCTGTGGTCTTATTTGCACGGCTGGCTCGGGGAGGCTAGGATGAGCACTGCAGATGGACGAAGGTGAAGAAAATTCATTTCTTTGTCTGTCGGGGGTGGGATTTAGCAGAGAAATCACTGTTGGCACCTCCTCACAGGGGTTTGTCACAGTGTGTGCCTGAGCCCATTGTGATGGACATGACTTGAGTTTCTCCTCTTTTGTGTATTTCTCCTTGTTAGTTAGGAAGGTAACCACTGAGATCGAAAGACTGAAGAGATTTTTGGAGCAAGGGGAGACAGCATCCTTCCCCACCTCCATCAGGAGACACAAAGCAGGATGGGGTTTGGTTTTCTCTTTCCTTCTGGGAACTGGTGGTGGGAGCAGGCAACCAGCCATCCTTCTGCTCTCTGTGGTTGTCACAGGGCCTTGCAAGGTGGGTTTGTTTGTGATGTAATTTCCAAGTCTATTTCCGCTTCATTCTTGAGCCGCGCCTCTGGTAATTGCAGGGCATAACTCTCTTTATTTTTCATGAGCTACTTACTTTGGAGGGAGGGTTAAAGAGAGCTGGTAGAAGGAGAGGTGCGTGCCTGAGCTGAAGGGTTGCCTTGCCTTCCTTGTCCCCTTCACGGGTTATTGAATGAGCTCCTGCGAGGTGCTGGGCTTGGTGGCAGGTGCTGGGGGTATGATGAATGTGACCAGCATGGTCTCTGCTCTCAGAGAGCTTCTGCTCTCTTTGGAAGGGCAGGTGCTTATTCAGAAGCTGATATGTGTGTATTTTTGTAAAGATTTTGTTTATTTGAGAGAGAGAGAGAGAGCGCCAGGGTTGGGGGGAAAGGGGCAGAGGGAGAGCGACAAGCAGATTGCCCCAATGCAGTGCTCCATCCCAGGACTCTAGGATCCCAACCTGAGTCGAAGGCAGAACGCTTAACCAGCACGACCACCCAGGCGCCCCACTGAGATGTGTTTTTTTAAGAAAACAAAGTAGATAGAATGCAAACAGGGACTGTGAGCAGGGCTAACTTCTGGGTGGCCTAAAGGAATAGTTGACGTGAGAGCTGAGGTCTCAATGCAAAGAAGGAGCCCGCCATTCGAACGGGTGTGGGAAGAGTGTTCCAGACAAAGGGAAGGGCATATGCAAAGTGCCTGAGGCAGGGATGGAGTTGGTGTGTGCTGGGGACAGAAGAAATGGCAGTGTGGCCCGAGCATGGTAAATCATGGGAAAGCAGTGTGTGATGAGGCTGGAGAGATAGGAAAGGGCTAGATCCTGCAGCAAGTTCACGGTCTGGGATCCCAATTCCTTTCTAAGCATGGTGAGTGCCCAGTAAAGGGTTATAATCAGAAGAGTGGCATACTCTGACTTAGGTTTTAAAATGATCACACTCGCAAATGTTCGTGTAAGGAGTTTGCTGTGAACTGAATTACGTCCACTCTTCGGCTGGTTCATATGTTGAAGCCCTAACCTCCAATGTGATGGTATCGAGGATGTTAGGTTATTAGCATCAGGGAACTTGACCAGGTTCACTGGCTAGTAAGTGACCAAACCAGGAGTTGAACCCAGGTAGATCAGAGTCCAAATTCGATTCCCTTCTCCTAGTACATAGCACGCACACCATAGCCTCCTGATGAAGAACCCAGAGAGGGAATCAAAAGCCTTTAGGCTGGATTCTGGTCTGCTACTCTCTAACTACACTTAATGTCTCAGTGTCTCAGTTTTCTAATCTGTGAAATGGGGTGATAATAGTTCTTACCTCTTAGAATTGTAACAAGGTTCAAATGAGTTGCTCCTTTGAAGCACTTAGAACACTGCCTAGCACATGTTCACTGTATAAACATCTGTTATATAAATAACAGAAAGGAAAGCAAAGTCCAGCTCTAGTAACCTCTGACCCTTAGGTACTGGAAGGAGATGACAGGAGGTAGTTGTGTTAGACACTTTTCGATTTCCTCGGGCCACTCGTCAGCTACTCTGGATTGCCCGTGGATGAATTTTGAGCACTGAATGCAGCTTCCTCCTCTCCTCCATGTAGGTGTATCCCAGGAATAGACTGGAGAGGTCTTGCAACAAAGAATCAAAATTCAGTGATACTCACATGTGGCAATGGATGGAGAATTGAGTTGTCCCAACTGGGGTGTTGTGCACCTGGCATCAAATGGGTAGAGACCGGGGATGCTGAGAAACACCCGAAAACACAAGGGCCCCATGACACGGAACCATCCTACCTCCATGGCTGTAGGAGCAGAGATTGAGAATCCTGACCAAATCTGACCTTGGCTCCATGTTGATAAGATGATGGTTTTTAAGATGCATTTGGTCTCTTTTGAGATACAGAGTCATTAGAAATCAACAAGCCTGAAAATCCCCATGAATGCTCTCCACTCCTAGGTGAGGCTACTGGAGCTGAGCACCTCTTGGCATTTCTTCTTTTAGCAGAAAATTCTACCAAGGAGAGCTGGTGGGAGTCAAAAAATCCATCAGTTCTCATTTTACCAGGCATTTAGGAAAATAACTTTTCTCCTGCAGAAGAAATTACATGAATTATATTAAAATCGGTGCTAAGGTAATAAAATTACATGCTCAGGACTCTTCTAAAAAATTTCTCTTTGTCTGGCAGGGTAATTTGAGTGTGGGGAAGACAGTCTCCCCAGCCGCCACACTTCCACATAAAGATGGAACAGAGGAAATTGGCTCGACCATGCTCTCGCTGCATGTACCATTCTGTGAAATTCCAATTTTTTTCTCTCTCTCTCTCTTTTTTTACATCTGCAGATTTAATCACAAGGCAAACTTTCTGATGCAGAGCCACGAGAAGAATAATTTGGGGTTGTGTTAAAAATATGTGAGAGGCGACTTCAAATCACCAAATGGACTGTGGTGCCCAAGACAGGGGCAGACACCTTGGGACTGCGCAGAAATGGGCTCTGATGTCACGTGAATCATCCTCATGCTGGCTGACAGTGTTCGACTGGTTTGAAAGGACATGTATAGAAATGTGCATGTGATGAGAAAAAAGTCTTTAGCTCCTAGTGCGGTAACAATTTTTAGCTCCCGAGGGGGGGGGAAAAGTCCTTGCTTTAATGTACGAGAAAACTAAAATGACGGGAGAAAGCGACATCTGTTCTTAAGATTCCCAGTAAAGGCTTAAAGACGAATTGATGAAAGCAAGGTATTGGCCAAGGCCAGAAGGGATGAGGCTGGCAGGGAAGGGGAGCGTGCTCGATGGGAGTCCAAAGAGGGCAGACTCTGAAGACGGACGTCCCAGCTGGTGTGAACAGTGGGGTTTGAGCTTTACTAATAGTGGACCTCAAGCAGGGATGGTTGCGCCCTCCCAGGGGTCACATGGCAGCCTCTGGAGACATTTTTGGGGTCACGTGGTGGGAGGGTTCTGTTTGGGCGTGAAGGCCAGCGGTCCTGCTAAACCTCCCACGATGTGCAGGACAGCCCTGCACAGAGACTATCTGGTCCAAAACATCAAGAGAGCCCCAAGTGGAGAAAGGGTTTTAGCACTTTCCTTCCTTCAACTGTAAAATGGGAGTAGATGCTACATTTCTTCACATGGTTGTTCCAAGTGTTAACGATGGCAGTATGGGGGAGGGTGCTTTCTCCCAGGGGTGACGGTCTTCACGGAGTGCTGAGATCTCTAGGGCAACCCCCAATTTTATTTCTCTACCTCATCTACCATGGTCACAGAGCTCCTCCTCACATGCACATCCGACCCTGCCACTTCTTTCCTTAAAATCTCTCTGTGGTTTTCCATGGACTCCTCTAACGTACTCAGACGGATCTTTGCAGGCTGCTGTTTCAACCCTGCCCTTCTCCATTGCAACCTCCATCCGGAGTGCAATACACTCTCTCCCACCTCCGTGCCTTTGCACCCACTGTTCCTTTTCCTAAACCTGCTCATCACACTTCCTCACCCAGTTAGCTCCTGCTAGTTCGGATGGCCTCAGCCTCCATGTCACCCCCTCCAGGAAGTCCTCTCTTTCTTGCTTCACAGGAGAGAATGTGCCTACCATCTGTGCTCCCACGGTGCCTTCACGCTTACCCTATCCCAGAGCTTGTAATGCTGTACTGTAACTGCCTGCTAAAATTTTCCGGCTTCTCCCCCGGCTGGGAGCATCTTGCTTGCAGTTGTATTCTCAGTGCCAATAAAGTACTTGACCACCTAGAGTACCACTGAATAAATATTTGTTGAGGGAGTGAAGGAATAAATGAATCAGTGAGCTCTTTGAACGTAGCTGTTTGCAGCAGAAAATCACTCCCTTTGATTCCTCTCTCTTCTCCTTCCATGGGCCACTGTGTTACGGTCATGCTAGTAGACGATGGTCCACAGGGAGAAGTTTGTTGAGAAGAGCCCAGAAGAAGGTCAAGACACTCTTTAACCTTGACCAATGGCCCTGACATAATACAGAGGGAAGTGTCCTTGCATGGAAATAACCTCTTGCCTCCAGAGTGAATTAACTGCTATTTTCTGCAAAGTATATTAGTCAGAAAAAGATGAGAACGTAGTGACTTGTCAGTAGCTCTGGGACTCTGTGTGTGTGTGTGTGTGTGTGTGTGTGTGTGTGCGTGTGTGCGCGTGTGCGCGCATTCCAGGCTATTTTTGATCATGTGTCCATGTGAATTTCACTTTCTCTGCTATGTAATTACGCTCCTGGAGGACAGGACCAACCTCTGCTTTGTCTCCGAGGGTCCTGGCCATTTTAGGGTATCTCGTCAAAATGCCTAATGAGGAAAGCTTTCAGGTCAATATCTCCCCCGTATGGGGGCACCATATAAATGTGGTGCCCCCCCATTTATACAAGTGAGTAAATTGAATATTCTCCAAGAGGTTAACCATGTCCATATAGCAAGTTAGCAACAAAACCAGGACTCAAGAAAAATTAAATAAATAAATAATAAATGGCGTAGCTTCATTGGAGACAAATTATAGAAGCTACGATGTCTTTAAATTTAGAAAACAAAGTTAGCTTCTGCCAGAATTGCAAGGCAGTTCTGACGTCTTCTGAAAGCCACTTCTCCCATCCAATTTTATTCTTAAAGTAGGAAGCAAAAGCTCACAGGGACACTCTGATGCGTCTCCCCTTCCATTTATCAGTATTTTTGCCTCTCATTATACCCATGGCCTAGTTTTCTCGGGCTCTTTAGATGTCAATGAGTGTATTACGCTAGGTATTGTCCTTGAAACTTTTTGAAGTCCTTTAGGCATTATGAACGAGGTCTAAACCCCAGCTGAGTGCCACCGACTACTTTGGCTCTGCTCTATTTCCTTAAGAAATCTAAAGGATGGCGTTCTGATCTTCCAAAGCAGAAACTGATAAAGAAAGGCCGCCCTCATGCTGAGACTTTCCCCCCTTTCTTGGAGGTAGCAGAGAAATTGCTGAAAGGGACTTTCATTGTGCAGGATGCCACTGTCTTCTACCAACAGAAAGCAGGCCGGTAGCTCAGGAAGAATGGAGCATGATTTGGGGGAGGCAGGACCACGGGTGCTGAACCTGGGGGAGGGTGGGAGTGAACATTCTGCATTGTAATTCCAGGCTGCGCTGGACAGGGACACAGAAACCCGTCAACTAGAGCTTCTTCCTACAGCTGGTGCTCATGACAGAGGGATGCTGGATTCTGTCTTTGGATCCACATCTCTGGTTGCTTATGGGCCTTTCAGAAGGGGACCTGGGTCTGTATTTTCTCTTTGGCTCTGGGCTGTCACCAACCCAGTGTAAACATGATTAATGATTCTCGGTAGAGTCCCCTGAAGCTGTGTTGGCAACTTCCAGGGTTGGAGGGGAGAATGGAGGGAGTTTACCTTCAAGGCTTGGAAGGGAGTGTGTTGTGCTGAGGGCCTGCTCTTGAGTGGGTGGAGTGGGTTCATGAAATCTAATTTAAGGGACTCCAAGAAGACCCACTCAAGCCCCAAAATACCACCCCTTCAGACTCTGAAAATGTCAGCTTCAGCATCCATCCCTATTTGCCCATCACGTCTTTCTACAACTTCCTGTGAGGGGGCAGCACGTTAAGGCTGTAACTATCCCACAAGGGCAGTTTCCTCTGGCCAGGTTTTCCTCTCGGCTGTGCGTAGGGGATGTTGGGGTGCGGGACCAAAGCCAAGAGATACAGAGAAGTGGCCATCACTGCTCGTGGCCATTGGAAGCTCCTTCAGTTGCCTCTGGGTTTCTTTAATATACCAATATGTACAACCAATGTTGGTGTTTCAACAAGTTGGGGGATAACACGAGGTTGCATTCCTTTTGACATTCAGCTTTTTTAAAAGCAGGGCCTCTGAAGCCAGCCAGTGTGGATTCACATCCCGGCTCCACCATTTACGGGCTCCATGACCTTGGACAATTTACTGAACCCCCCTCCATCTTAGACTCCTTCTGTGTAAACGAGAACACTTATGCCACTGGCTTCATCATGTGAATGACGAAGTGAGAAGTACACATCACAACACGCCCTTTCTATTCTAGGACTTGCACATATGTGCAAAAAAGTCATTAGGACAGTCCAGTGATGGGGGGCAAAGGAAAGAGATTCTAATTACAAAGAGGGAGCACTTTGAGCAACAAAATAAATTAGTATTGGATTATAACCTAAAATATAAAATAAATATCCGTGAGTCCACACTACCACGAATTAGTGATTGAACAAGTAAATAAATGGGGAAGAGAGACAAATATCCCATCCAGAAGCATTCCAAATAGTTTAGATAGACAGTCTGTCCTGGAGGAGGCAGGAGCATAGCTGCCCACTCCTTAAGCATGGGTTGCACACAGTGAATTCTTTCCAAGGAGGACAGTTCAAAAGGGGGAGGCTAGTTACTGTGCACTGGAGAAATCTGACAAAAACTTCCTCAGCCAGGGGATCAAGGCTAAAATCAACAGTGATAAATCAGGCTGATACTATATGCCTTCAATGTGATCGGATAGAAATGGCATTTATCCTGTGGTCTTCCTCCCCCATATCCAAAACCCTAGTCTAATCATGAGAAAAACACCACACGAGTCCCGAGAGAGGCGAATCCTACAAAATACGTGATTGGGACATCTCAAAATTGTCACAGTCGTCAAAAACAAGGAATGTCTGAGAAACTGTCATAGCCAAGAGGAGTCTAAGGAAACACTGACTACATGTGCCATAGTATCCTGGATGGGATCCTAGGATTTAAAAAAAAAAAAAAAAGGATATGGGGCACCTGGGTGGCTCAGTGGGTTAAGCCTCTGCCTTCGGCCCAGGTCATGATCCCAGGGTCCTGGGATCAAGCCCCACATCAGGTTCACTGCTTGGCAGGAAGCTTATCTCTCCTTCTCCCACTCCCCCTGCTTGTGTTCCCTCTCTCGCTGTGTTTCTCTGTCAAATAAATAAATAAAATCTTTTTTTTTTTTTTTAATAAGGATACTGGGCAAAAGATTAAGGAAATCTGAATAAACCACTGACCTTATTAATAATAATGTATCAATATTGATTCAGTCCCTGTAATAGATGACCAAACGAATCCAACATACTAGTAATAGGGGGTACTAGGTTCAGGACATATGGGAATTCTTTGGGTCATCTTCTCCAATTTTCTGTAAATCTAAAAATGTTCCGAAAAATAAAGTATTTTAAACGTTATTATCATCATTATTAGTTCTTCTCTGGAGTTCTCTCTCCTGTGAGAATTTTAAGGCTCCCAGGAGGACCTGTTAACTCTTAAGAGATCAGTCCCAGTTGCTACCACCTTTGGGAACCAAGAAGGCCTGTTCTTTTTGGCTGTGGTTAATGTGGCCCCCACATGGTACAACTCAGGTGATCTGGATGTGTTCTGGTTAAAGGCTCATCTAGAGGAATATATAGTAACTGTGAAAACGGTAATTGAGCAGCCTGACGGCACCCACGGCCACTAGGGAAACTCTTTAGGTAAACCAGCCTCCATTCCAGGCAGAATTGATCCTTTCTTCCCCTGCCTGTATACATCTTGGCTGAATTACTTACCACATTAGATTTTCATTCATCTTCTCTGCCCATCTGTGGACTCCCCAGTGGAAGACAGTTTTCTCATTTATCTTTGTACTTCCAGGACTTCACCCTATGCCTAGCACAAATGACTCAAAAATGGAGGATTGGGTAGAAGTTTACACATGCAGGGCTGAAACCCAATTTGAATGCCTGCACCCAAACAGAAGAGTTGGTGGGATGGATTGTATTTTCCAAAGATGCTTCAACAATAGCTCCCCTCCCACTTGCTCTTTCTGTGTGACCTTCACACTCATAGCCTGGGGACATCTGTGCCCCTTCCCCTTGAACTGGGTGGACCTTTATGGCTGCCTTGACCAAGAGCAGAGCATGTTGCTGAAGGGATGCGCATGAGTTCTGAGGTTCCGTCATAAAAATCTCACGGACTTTTCTGTCCTGTTCTCTTGGAGTGTTTACCCTTGGAACCCAGCCACCATGTTGTGAGCATGTCCAAGCATGGTTATGGAGAGATACCCATGGAGAGGAAATGAGGTCCTGGCTCACATCCTCAGCTGAGCTTCTAGCTGCCAGCCAGTATCAACTTGCCAGCCATCTTGGAAGTGGATTCTCCAGCCCCCAGCCAAACTACTCCAGATGCTGGCATGTGGAACGGAGATGAGCCCTCCTACTGTGCCCTGTCCAGTTTGTAGATTCATGATCTAGCCAATGGCTATTGTTGTTCTAAGCCACTATGTTTTGGAGTGTGTTACTCAGGAATGAATAACAGGAACAGATGGATAAACAAAATTGTCAGGTGATTTAAAATAAGACTTAGGAGTTATTTTTCCTTCTTTCTCATTTCACGCAAAAAGCCTTTTGACACTGGAGTTTATTTTTACTATCAGTGGGATTGACTGAGAGGGACAGAGTCACATTTGGAAGCGAGTAACCACAAGGATCTCAAAAATGATAATTAATGTATTTATCAATCAGTTAATTCAGCAATTATTTGAGCACCTGTTGTGGTCCAAGCCCCTGGCTAACTGGTGGGATATGTCCGTGACTGAGCCAGACACGGCTCTTTGTCTTCATGAAGCTTAACATTCTAGTGAGGAAACCAAATAAATAATCAAACGATTATTTTTTTTTATAAAGATTTTTTTTTTTATTTGACAGAGAGATCACAAGCAGGCAGAGAGGCAGGCAGAGAGAGAGGAGGAAGCAGGCTCCCCGAGAGAGCAGAGAGCCCGATGCGGGGCTCGATCCCAGGACTCCGAGATCATGACCTGAGCCGAAGGCAGCGGCTTAACCCACTGAGCCACCCAGGCGCCCCTCAAATGATTATTTTAAATTAACGATTAATTTAACCACTGTGGTTAAAGAACTGAAGAATATTTAACCTAGAAAATGGCTTTGCCAACTGTCTAAGGACTGTGCTGTGATTCACGCACATGGCTTGGGCTTCCTCATGGTATGGTGGCTGGGAGGCTGTTCATTTCATACTGATGCTGTTCTGTGTGATGTTTGTCTTTCTTTCTATCTATCTATCAGAGAGAGTATGTGCAGGTGGAGGGCAGAAAGGAAAGGGGAGAGAGAATCTTTTTTTTTTTTTTTTTTTGGCAGTGGGGAGAGAGAATCTTAAGCAAACTCCATGCTGACCATGGAGCCTGATGTGGGGCTCAGTCTCATGACCCTGAGAGCGTGACCTGAGCAGAAACCAAGAGCGATGCTTAACCCAACAGAGCCACCCAGGTGCCTCAGTTCTGTTGCTTTTCTACTCCCCCATCCACAGGTGAGCTCCCAGCATGACTGGCAGTAGGTGACTCTGTCCCCTGGGCAGAGATGATTGGCTCAAGGGCAGACACCTAACTCAGATGGAGCCAGTCACATTCTTGGATCGTGGAGAAGGCCTGTTTATGGTAGTGTTAGAGATGAATGTCTGGGGACTCCTTCTGAGAAAACTGACCCTGAATCTGCTTGGCTCCTGAGGCTGATTGGCTTCCTCCTCCTTTTCCTTCCATTTCCCCAACTCTCCCTCCTGTCTTTCCTCCTCCTTGTTCTTCCTTCTCCTCCTTCTTGATGTAATCAGATACCCCAGGATATTTCCAGTTAATTTCCTTTAATGCCAAAGCTTCCCAGAGTTGGTTTTCTTTACTCACAATAAAACTAAACCTTCAACTTTTACGAAGTCCAAGAGGGACTATCCCTGTCTTTTAAGACTCCCAAAGGATAGAACTATAAGACCAAGGATCAGAAGTCACAGTGGGAGAAATTTCAGCTGAATACATGAAAGAACTTTCTAAGGCCTGGAGACATGTGCAGAATGGAGGTGGGGAGCTTCCTATCTTTGGAGGTTTCCAAACAAAGGCTGGTCATCCACTTAGATGTAATGTCATCAAGAGGATTTAAGCATTAATTCAAAAATCCAGCTGGTTAATGATGATGATGATGGCAACTAACAGTTTTGTTCACTTCCTGTTTCCCACGCACCATAATAAGTGTTTAACAGGCATTATCTCATTTAATCTCACAAGGTCATTCATCTGATGAGACAGATTTAAAGTCCTACTTGAGAACCCATGATCTAGGCTCCTCTGTTTTAAGTGCACCTTATTCCACTCCAGCCCCCAAAGCTCATAGGATTTCAGCTCCTTTTCCTTATTCCACATCCCAGAAATGGCCCCCAGATGAAAAGGGAAAGCCAAAACCTTGGGTAGTTGGGCCCTGAGTAATACAGAATACTTCACCTGAAAAAAAAAATGCAGGCATCCTAGCTAGACATACTAGATTCAGAAGACGGTAAAAGCCAATGGTCCTCTTAGCACAGTGAGTCCCATACAGGTGGGGCAGCTCATTGAATATATCCACCCATGTTTCTAGGTACGTGATTTTCTTCTTCTTCTTTAAAAGATATTTATTTATTTATGAGAAGAGGAGAGCATGTGTGGGTGGGGGCAGGAACAGAGGAAGAGGGAGAAGCAGACTCCCCGCTGAGCACGGAACCCCATGCTGGGCTCCATCCCAGCACGTAGAGATCTTGATCTGAGCTGAAGGCAGACGCATCACCGAGTGAGTCACCCAGGCGCCCCTCTTCTTCTTTTCTTTTGTTACACCTTCCAGTTTGAACATTTACCTGAATCATTTCTACTCTTTCTTTCGGAGCTCCGTTAGCTTTATGATAATAATTATTATTGTTGTCTTGTTTATCTTTTCGCCGCAGAGCCTCCCTCCCAGGTCTGAATGATTCATTCTGTGTTGCATATTGCTACCGCTGCTGACAAAGGGTGTGTTTGCGTGGGGGAGAAGATTTGAATTGCCAATAGTCTGTTTGATGACTGTTTCCCAGAAGCAGGCGTGATTAAATTCAGAAGTTTCTTTTAGAAATGTGCCTTAAAAATAAAAATCCCCAAACTCTACCTGATCATTTATCATTATTTTAAATCATAGGGAAAATTGAAGGTTCCTATCATTTCCTTAATTGAATAAAGGAGACAGACTTGGAAGGAGCCTACTGAATGCTGAACAGACTCCAATCTCCTAATTAGAGCGTTTACCTGCAGAGTTCCCTTTGCGGAGGTGGCTCAGGGCCCTGCTTCTCTGCCCACCTGTTTCTGACTTGCTTCTGCATGCCTAGTAGGTTAATGCTGAGGCCAACCCAATGCGAGATTCTTTAACAGAATACTTAAGCCCATTCCTGTTGTGGAGGGAACAGCAGATCTTCTAAAAATCTTTCGAGCTTGTATTAAGCCTATTATAACGTTTCCAAGGAGATGCAGTCCAGCAGAAGGCAAAGGGTAGTTGTCGTCTGGTGTTGGGACCTTGTTTACTGAACAGGATTTGGAAACTCATCCCTTTAATTATTCACCTCCACTTCCCAGACCAGGTGGTGTTTGAATTTAGGAAGGAATTGTGTGCCTTCCATATATCATGTTTCTTAGACTCCCAGCTTTGTGGCCCTCAAATGAGGGTTTTCAGATAAAGAGAAGTGTGTTAAATCTCCAGACCTGAGAATTCTGCTGGCTTGTCATACAGACACTGGCCCCTTAAACACTGGATGACAGTTGGGTCCCAGACAGGGGATGGTGAATACATTTGCGGGGGGGTTCCCTAGACGAAGCTGATAATAATAGCTGAAGTGTATCGAGTGCCTAATTATAAGCCAGGCATTGTGTTGCGGGCAGTGGGGGGGAAACACTAGCTAATATTGTGCTTCTGTTATTAACAGAGAAGACAACACTGGGGGTCTCTCCATCTCTGAGCCATCAAGAATCTTCTCTAGCCATAGAGGGAAAAAAACCGTGAATATCCCAATTCTGGTGACATTTCCTGTAACTGCAGGGGGACTGTTTTTAGGAATATGGGTACCCCTGAAGTAGGGGGCAAAAATCCCAACAAATTCCATGACCCTGGGGATGTATCTTTCTTGGTTTTGCTCACTCAACAGTGAGCAAAACCAAGAAAGATACATCCCATTTTTATTACCTAACTTTGAGCCTCTCATATATGGCACACGAGTCAGCAAACTTTTTCTGGAAAGAACCAGATGGCGAATATCTCAGACTCTGTGGGCCATGTGGTCTTCCTTGCAACTACTTAACTCTGCTCTTAAAGCACAAAAGCAGCCACAGGCAATAAGTAAACAAAGAGGGGTGGCCTTGTTTCAATAAACCTTTATTTATAAAAGGAAGCTGCGTTTTGAGGACCCTAGTGTTTGCTGGTTCAGAGATGGCACAGAGTAGGTCCTCCATGAGTATTTGTTGAGAAAGGAAATCTGAAGTAGGTCCAATAAATGGAATTTGAGATAGAAAACTAATCTTTACAAAAAGTCTTTGGGGCCCCTGGATGGCTCAGTTGGTTAAGCGACTGCCTTCGGCTGGGGTCATGATCCTCGAGTCCCAGGATGGAGTCCTGCATCTGGCTCCCCGCTCAGTGGGGAATCTGTTCTTCCTCTGACCCTCCCCCCTCTTGTGTTCTCTGTCTCATTCTCTCTCTTTCACATAAATAAAATTTTTAAGAATCTTAAAAAAAGTTTTTAACAGCCAATACCTGCTTCTTGTAGACATTTTAGAAAATAATAGTACATTAAGAGGAAAATCATGACTAAAAGATAACCTCAGTTAATAATTTGGTGTCTTTATTTCTTATTAGTCATTTCCAATAAATGCCTTTCCAAAACACAGGGTCAAAACCAAAATTTTAACATATGATGATATGTAGTTTCTCTGCTTTATGGAAGGTGATAAATGAAACCACCTTCCTTTGGGATGTACCAAAAGGGGCAAGTCTTCTGCTCCAGGGGATCTGAAGTGAGCCCAATCACCTCCCAGTCAAAAGCAGATTTTGGCGCAGCACCTGAAAAATCCTGAAGTGCTTTCTGGATCCTGAAGGAAGATTTAATTAAGAAGCTCAGTAGAATTTTGGCATGGAGTTCTGCGTTGCTTGTGTGTGGGGTAACTCATTGAACCCAAACGGGACATTTCCTCTCTGGTTCTGGATGCTTGGGAGTGCCTGCAATGCATTCGCAAAGGCCAGAACATTCTGAGAATGTGTTCCTCTAAAATGGGCCAAGAAGGGCTGTGATGAATAGTTGAGCCACAGGAATTAATAAATTGTTTATTTTTTAAAAGATTTTATTTATTTATTTGACAGACAGAGATCACAAGTAGGCAGAGAGTCAAGGCAGAGAGAGAGAGGAGGAAACAGGCTCCCTGCGGAGCAGAGAGCCCGATGTGGGGCTCCATCCCAGGACCCTCAGATCATGACCTGAGCCGAAGGCAGAGGCTTTAACCCACTGAGCCACCAAGGCACCCCAGGACTTGTTTATTTCATGACATGGTGAGCCATAATCTTCCAGTCACCCTCCCCCAGTACACACACACACACACACGACATCCCTGCATGCATCGTCTTTGGGGGTATTCCAACTGCCCTTGTCTAACACGAGTATAGCCCCTCTTGCCATGCACAGCCATTGCCCTGCTCTTTTCACCACTGCCCTGTCTCTCTGCACACACTAGAATCAGCCCTCGTACTTACAACTCCAAGATCAAGAGCCGCATGCTCTACCGACTGAGGCAGCCAGGCGTTGCTCATTTCCAGGAGCCAGCAAGCTCATGGTCATCTAACACAATTCCAAAGGATGCTGAGAAGCATCTAGTGCTCAGAAGACCTCTAGAACCACCAGGCAAGTGATGACCACCTCTTCTCAAATTTGGGAATGGGCAACCAGCCGCCAACCTGTATGTTTTAAAACCCTTAAATTACAGATATTTGGGGTGATAGGAAGAGAGGTGGCCAAATCATGGGCATGAGGCGCATTTGATATGCGTCCATCTGGGCTCTTGCCATCCTCGACGATGACTACATAGAATTCCACCCCCTACCCTGAACACCTCCTTTGTTCTGCTCAAAGGCCTATGATG
The DNA here is from genome assembly GCF_902655055.1 of Lutra lutra. Lineage (NCBI taxonomy): Eukaryota > Metazoa > Chordata > Mammalia > Carnivora > Mustelidae > Lutra > Lutra lutra. The sequence continues at coordinate 11,088,999 of NC_062295.1, read as the reverse complement.
GCCATTTACCAAATATACTGTACCATGTCCCCTTTGAGCAGCTAGATGCTCAATCTGGGAGCCCCCCTTCCACACTGGGAGGGAATGAACACAGGGGAAGAAGCGAGGGGTGACGAGCCCATCATGTGCCGTGTCCTCTCTGTTCAAGCCTTGATTTATTCTACCCAACAGCGTGTTAGTAGGTAGTGCATCTATATGTTACAAACTCCCCTCTTGCATCTGCCCCTTTTAAAGCAATTGAAACAGTGCCTGGTACAAGGTAAGCACTGGGTAATTGTTAGCCATTCTTCTTCTTGGTCCTGGTGCTCCTTTGCTCAGCAGGGCTGTGGGAGCAGTAGCGTTCTTATGAGCTTTTGCTTTTGCCTCAGACAGACTTGCATTTGAGTCTCTGCTCTGCCTATATAAGCTGAGCTCTCTGGGGCATGCTGTTTTCTGGTTCCTAGTTCCCTTGCCTGAGAAATGAGGGTGATGATAAAACTTCTGTTACGGAGTTACTGTGAATGTGCTCAGCACAGAGGAGGGTCATTCTAGAAGATCCTGGGCTGGCACCAAGACCTCTTGCTAGCCAGAGGTGTTTGCCAGCTAGCTCTGCCAGCTGTGGAAAACATCTGGCCAACGATTCCTTCTGTGAGTATTGATGGACTGTCTGTAGCATGCTTACTGGTGTTCTGGGCACTGGGGAAGAAGTTGAGAACTCACATCCCAGTTAGGAGGAAAGTAACAATAAACAGGTCAATAAGCAATAGATAATTTTCGGCAAAAATGAGCATTATGAAGAGAGTTAAGCAGGATGATACGAGAGGGATAGGAGGCAGGCAGAGGAGGACAACATTAACAGGGTGATCTGGAAAGAGATTAACGAGGGATGCCACTTGAGCTGAGGAGACGAGAAGGACCAGCCAGGGAAATGTTTGGGAGCTGAGGACAGAGCAAACAGCGAGGGCAAATCTGAAATGACTTTCTGGCTGAAGTCTCCATTAGCTTCTTAGTCCCCACATTTCCCTCTCCTTAATAACTGGCAGCCTGAGAGCACAACACTCTAGACCAGGTCAGTCTGGGGACACCCAGTTCCAGGGAGGGACTTGGGGATGAATGGTGATCTTCAGAATCAGCGAGTACTGTTTGGGCTGCTGTTTAATTTTGGAAAGGCCTTCAGCCTCTGCTGGACTTCTGTCGAAAACCAGAGCCTTGTCCTGCCCCAGAAACAGTCCCAGATGTGTATGAGCACAGATGGGTCCGAGCGCCGCTCGCTTCCAGCAGGTGAGGGAAGAAATCCATTAGACCATTCTGCAGGCTTCATTCCAGGGAGGGTCCAAGCCCCTGAGCCTCAAAAGATGTAGTTAATGATCCAGAAAGAGACTGTAGAGGCATTTATTCATTCAGCGAGCATTTGCTGAGCACCTTCTAAGTGCCGGGCCATTATGTGGGTCACGCGAAGGGGAAGATGAGCCAGATGTATTGCTTGCTGTCAAGGAGCTCATTCTCTGGTGGGGAATCAGGTCATGGTTTTTGTAGCTACTGGTTGGTTGATTTGGGGCCATGGTGCTGCTTCTCTCCAGGCCTCAGCTCTCACTTCTACAGGTCTCCACCAGGTGACGGCTATGGTCTTCCCAGTACCGTAAGATCACAGGTGTACAAGGGAAGACCAAAACAGGGGCAGGACAGGAGCAGCAAAATCAGGGCTGAGGCTTGCAGGGAAGTCTTTTGGGAATGAGAGTCAATAGAATCTCATGTTTCGTTTTGTTTCTTTTATACACTTGCCTATAGATTGAAACAGGTTTGGTTTCTTAATTAAGTAGAAAAACCTTCTGCCATGCTCCCTGAGATGGATTCTCTGGTCTTTATTTTTTAAGTTAAAAAAAAAAAAAGGCATAGTCTCAGAATGTATATAAGTTTCCCATCAAATTTCCCACTGGATTTGGAAACATAGTTTTCTAAGTAAATGGAGAGAGAAACTGTGATCCTTAAGGACCTGCATGAATTCACCACACGGAAGCCATTCATCGTCAGCCCAACACATATATTTTGAGCATATCTCACATGTATGTGCTTGCTACCATTTTAGGCACTGGGGATACAGCAGTGAATAAAATTGTTAAATGATTTTTTTTTTCGTCTCTCGCGGTATTTACATTCCAGAGGGAATGGCAGGGGGAGTAGCAGATAATAAGATAAACACGTGAAGAATATAGCAAGCAGGAGGATGGTAAGTCATGTGCAGAAAAAGCAGGGAAGGGAGTAGGGATGCTGTGGTTTCTTTGCTTGTGTTTGGGTTTAAAAAGGGTCCTCGGCCGGGAATGAGGACTGAGTGTTTAATGATTATGGAGTCTCTTTGTGGGGTGATGAAAATGTTCTGCAGCTACACGGAATCGTGGTGGTTGAACAACACTGTGTATGCACTCACTAAAACAAGCTGCACATAGAAAATAGGTAATTTTAGGGGCGCCTGGGTGGCTCAGTGGGTTAAAGCCTCTGCCTTCAGCTTGGGTCATGATCCCAGGGTCCTGGGATCGAGCCCCGCATTGGGCTCCTTGCTCAGCGGGGAGCCTGCTTCCTCCTCTCTCTCTGCCTGTCTCTCTGCCTACTTGTGATCTCTTGTCTGTCAAATAAATAAATAAATAAACCTTAAGAAAAAAAAAGAAAATAGGTAATTTTATGTATGTGACGTTCACCTCAATAAAGAAAAGGCTGCCAGGGAAGGACTTGAAGAAAGGAAGAGACTAGGTCCTTTTTATTTTAATTATCTTTTTAGACTACATATATAAGTGGGATCATACTTTTGTGGGAAATTTCTGGTGGCCCACATCTGCTGGGGTTACTCATGATGCAGGACCGGTGCTGTATGACCTGACCATCATGGCCAGGGTTGAAATAACTCCCAGCCGAGGCTCTGAGGAGTCTTCTGGGAAGAAGATGAGTAATCTTTGCACCATTGGCTAAAGGAATGTATAAATTGTTGCATGCAGCTTGACCAAATTTATTTGTGTGTACGTGTCTCTCTGTGTGTTTTCCTGCTACTGAGTAGGCAGGAAAGTTATGAGAAAGACCAGATCAGTAAAAAAATAAATCTGCAGGGACGCTTGGGTGGCTCAGTGGGTTAAGCCGCTGCCTTCGGCTCAGGTCATGATCTCAGGATCCTGGGATCGGGTCCCGCACGGGGCTCTCTGCTCAGCAGGGAGTCTGCTTCCCCCTCTCTCTCTCTGCTTGCCTCTGTCTACTGTGATCTCTCTCTGTCAAATAAATAAATAAAATCTTTAAAAAAATAATCTGCATTTTATCTGTATATCTGAGGGGTAATGTTGTGAAACTGAGACCCCCAGATCAGTTCTGGATATTCACTATTTTGGACAGGCCATGGAGCAACGACAGTCCTTAGTTCTCGTAAGGTTTTCTAACAGGTATAGGACCTTAAAAAATTTGAAACTCCAAGCTCCCAGCAAGTACAAGGAAAGTTGTTTTGTTTGCCATAAATTGCAGTAGGCATGCTGGGACTGTGGCAATCAACTCTGGCTGCTTTGGGCATGGGGGGTTGTGGAGAGAAGAATGGGGGAGGTTACTTTGTTTTCATCCCTCACCAAGAGAGATGTTTCCTTGGGTAGCATCTGTACTCAACACACTTCTGGAACGCACCACCAACAGGCTGTGCCATTTGGACCAAGACCACTGCCAGGAAGTAAGACATGTAGGAACTGTCTTGTAGGAGGGTGTTTTTGCTCAACTAAATTCCTGTTGAATATATTAATGTGTGGGACAATAACAAACCATCCTACACTCTAAATTTCTACTGTAAAAGTTTCTTTGCACAAAGACCCAAACGCAGGTAATAATGATGTGACACCGTAACGGGAAAATATTACATACAACCTGTTCGCCTATCAGAAAAAATTTATGGTTAATCCAAACAATGGAATAATAATACACATCATCATAATACAGTGGACTATTGAACAACCCTTTGTGCTTGGGGATGCCAACACCCTTGTGCAGTCAAAAAGCTGAAAATAGGGCATGTATTTTGTGGCTCAGTCAGTTGAGTGACCGACCCTTGATTTTGGCTCCAGTCATGATCTCAGGGTCCTGGGATCGAGCTCTGTGATGGGCTCTACCCTCTCTCGGTAGAGTCCTCTTGAGATTGTCCTTCTCCCTCTGCCCCTCCCCCCGCTCTCTCTCTCTCTCTCAAAATAAATAAATAAATCATTTTTTAAAAGTCTGCAAATAACTCTGGACCGCCCCCAAAACTTAAACACTCACAGCCTACTGTGGACCAGAAGCCTTACCAATAGCATGGACAGTCAACACACATTTTGTATGGTGTGTGTATTATATACTATACTGTTACAGTAAAGGAAAGAAAATGTTAATAGGAAAAGTCATAAGGGAGAGAAAACACCTTTATAGGATGTACTACATTTACTAAAAAAAAAAAAAAATCTCTGTATTAGCGGGCCCACTCACTTCGAACCTGTGTTATCCAAGGGTCAGCCACACAGCTATAAAAAAAAGGCATGCTAATGGGGCGCCTGGGTGGCTCAGTGGGTTAAAGCCTCTGCCTTCGGCTCAGGTCATGATCCCAGGGTCCTGGCTCAGGTCATGATCCCAGGGTCCTGGGATCAAGCCCCACATCGGGCTCTCTGCTCTGCAGGGAGCCTGCTTCCTCCTCTCTCTCTCTCTCTGCCTGCCTCTCTGCCTACTTGTGATCTCTGTCTGTCAAATAAATAAATAAAGTCTTTAAAAAAAAAAGGCATGCTAAAATAAAACAATCTTTAGAATATATCAGAAGACCTCTGTATAGTTTGTTTCCATTAGTACAGAAATCAGGCTGCGTATCTCTGTGTCTGTATCTATGTATGTACGCCTACACTTCTACCTTTTTAAATCCATGTTTATACGTATTTTGTTTGCTTTTAAAAAAGCATATTTTGGGCAAGATTTGTAGGAATCAAATACCCTTTGTTGCCGTTATGGAGAAGAACTGGGGGTGCGTAGGAAATCGGAAAGAGGGGCGTCTGGGTGGCTCGGTCGTTAAGCCTTCGGCTCAGGTCATGGTCCCAGGGTCCTGGGATCGAGTCTTGCATAGGGCTCCCTGCTCAGCGGGGAGCCTGCTTCTCTCTCTCTCTCTCTCCCTCTACCCCCTTCCCCCTTGCTCATGCTCTCTCTCTCAAATAAAGATTTATTTATTTATTTATTTATTTGACAGACAGAGATCACAAGTAGGCAGAGAGGCAGGCAGAGAGAGAGGGGGAAGCAGGCTCCCCACTGAGCAGAGAGCCCGAAGCGGGGCTTGATCCCAGGACCCTGAGATCATGACCTGAGCCGAAGGCAGAGGCTTTAACCCACTGAGCCACCCAGCTGCCCCTCTCTCAAATAAATAAATAAAATCTTTAAATAAAAAATCCTATTTGCTTGTATTCCTTAAATTATTATTTTTCTTATATTAGAAACTATTGGGTGGATGCACATGTTTTTCCAATAAAAAAAAAAAGTCAGCCACACACAAACACACAGTACCTGCAAGAATTATGTATAGTGGCTAGAATACATATCTGGGGGACAGACTGTCTCAGTCTGAATCCCAGCTTTGACCCTTAGTAGCTGTGTAGCCACAGCCAAGGTACTGAACCTCTAGGATCCTGTTTCTTCCTTTATAAAATAACAAAACTAGTAGCTTCTTCATGGAGTTGTGATAATGATTAAATGGGTTAGCACAGGTGCAAAGGTCTTGGAACTGTACCTTGCACAAGCACTCTCTGCGTATTTCGACCATCGATACAGCACCGTAAGGCAGAGCGATGTCACGGATGGAGACTGAAGGTCAAGGAGGTGGGGTAACTTGCCCCAGTGGCTCAGGGAAGAAGTGTTCTAGCTGAGAAATTGCATTCTTTGGGCATCACCGCTCCCCACTTCCCTTGCGTAATTACACGCATCATGAGTTCCCTCCCATTGTGGCCAGTTTCCTTTGCGCTTCCAGTAGTCTGTGTGTGTGCCGGGCTGGTATGTAAAAGGTGAGGTTGAGAGAAGCTGCCGGAAAAGCCAGAGTGGGGGGGTTGGCTGAGGGGGTTGTGTTGTGGGTAGGGGTGGTGGAGAAGAGACTGGGGACTCGGGAGCCTGGCCTGGTCTCTGATGTGAAAATGGGATTGCGAGGGAGTCAGGCGAGAAGCAGGTGAGACGGAGTGCTGTGATGTGTTTCATTAGCGGGTGTGTTGGGAGGGGAGGCACACTTGGATACCCAGTTCCACAATCTCCTGGGCCTTATGGACACACGTCATGGATTATAGGTGAACCAATCACCCACCAGGCTGGAACTTCCAACATAAATTATTCTCCTTCCCACCACTTCTGACAAGTGCCTCTGTGTCTCTGTAGTAGACTGCAACACTGGCCATATGCTTCTCTCATTAAGCAGAGCAGCCCATGTATCCAGCTTTTGAAAGAGAGATGCCCATATGACTTGTTTTGGCCAACAGAAAGTGGTAGAAGGGGCACTGCCCCTTCTGAGCCTAGGCCTCCTTGCTCTTGATGTTTCTGAAACCCTCCATCACCTGTGAACAAGCCCAGGCCAGCATAACGGATGACAAGAGACCATTAATTGCAGATCCTTGTTGTCCCTGATACAGCCTCCCAACCAACAGCCACATGAGCCAAGTCAACCCAAGTGGCCCCAACTGGCCATCTGCTGAACACAGACACACACAAGACCCACATTTGAGATCAGCTACACCAGCAGAGGCCGAAGAACCTTCCTGCTGAGCCCAGTCCGAACTGCCGTGCCATTGTAGAACAGTGAACGGAAAAAATGATTGATGTCTTAAACCACTAAGTGATGGGGTCATTTGTTACACAGACACACTGATACACGGACCATGGAGGAATGGGTAGCAAAGCTCAACTGGCCGGAACAGCCGGGAGCATCCCAGGCTGAGTTCTGGAAATTTTGTTTGTCTCTCCGACCTCTAGTCGAGATTTTTCTGGATAAGGAGCACTTTGATGTTAGACTTCACGTGTCTCTGGTCATTTTTTCTTCAAGTATGGCCAACTTTAAACCCAAGGAAAACCTGAAATGAGCCTCTTTCAGCAACCCAGGGAAAGGGACGGTGTGGGTGATTTGACCCAATGGTTTTTGATCTGTGATTATGAGAAATTACTGAGCTGGGGGGCACCTGGGTGGCTCAGTAGGTTAAAGCCTCTGCCTTTGGCTCAGGTCATGATCTCAGGGTCCTGGCATCGAGCCCCGCATCAGGCTCTCTGCTCAGTGGGGAGGCTGCTTCCTCCTCTCTTTCTGCCTGCTTCTCTGCCTACTTGTGATCTCTCTCTCTCTGTCAAATAAATAAATAGAATCTTTTAAAAAAAAAGAAAAAGAAAGAAAGAAATGACGGAGCTGAGGCAAGGAGCTGCAGTTCCAGAAATTACCACGCCGGTAACCCCGTCATATCCTGCCAACTCTAATCAGCATATTTTATTTGTTTATATATACATGGATTTAAAAGAAATACATTTTTGTGTACTCACTGTGTTCTGGTCGAGCATCTCTTGGACACTCTGACTGTGTGTGGGTTCACTGACAGGAAGAACCGTCCAGTTGAAAGAAGTTTGAAACCCTCTGCTGTGTCGTGTTTTCTGGGTCCTTTTCAAAAGGTGGAAGCCTTTTCCTGAAAAGGTGATTTTGGCTGCAGTTCGGAGCCACCTGTCATCTGTGGGTCTGCCAGAAGGCTGGCCTGGCCGGAGGAAGGGTCGGGGCAGACTCCCTTGAGATGGGAGGGGGTGGGGAGCACAGGACAGAGATTTTGAGGGGTCTGACTGACTCACAAGGTCCCACCAGGGCCCCCCTCTACAGGTGTGCCCTTGTGGGCCCAAAGGAGTGTTGAGCCCCAGCTCCTGGCCTACCCCCAGCTGCTTCCTGGCACTATTCCTGCGTGAAGCTCCCTCCCACACCCAGAATGTTCCTGCTGCCAGGGGCTGTGGCCAGAACAGAGCAGGCCTCCCTGACAGTGGGGATTCTGACTGCTTCATTTTTCCTTCTGCTCCCCTCACATTCGTGTCTTCTCCCCGGGGCCTCGTGCTGAGCAGGGAAGGAGAGGCCTGCCCTCCTGCCTTCTTTGCTTTCCCTTCTCTCATCCATCCAGTCTGTGTTCTCTCCTGTTGGTTCTTGCCTTCACACATGAGGGTCAGACACCAGACGAGGATTCAGGAGACGGGGCTCAGGATGCTAGCTCGGGGCCTCCCTTTCCTCAGCTGTGAAAAAGGGGTTGGTTTTTATTTTTGTTTTTGCTTCGGTTTGCTTTGGTTTTAGTTTCTACATATAAGCGACATCCTACCATATTTGCCTCTCTCTGTGTGACGCATTTCATGAGGCCTAAAACCCCCAGGGTTCAGCCCTGTCGTCACAAATGACAGGATTCCCTTCTTTTTAATGGCTGAATAGTATCCCATTGGGAGTGTATACCACAGTTTCTGTGTCCGTTCATCTGCTGACGAAACTTGGGTGGTTTAGTCTTTTTTTTTTTTTAAGATTTTATTTATTTATTTGAGAGAGAGCAAAAATAAGTGGAGCAGCAGAGGGAGAAGGAGAAGCAGGATCCCCACCGAGGAGGGAGCCCGATGCGGGGCTCGAACCCAGGACCCTGAGATCATGATCTGAGCCGAAGGCAGACGCTTAACTGACTGAGCCACCCAGACACCCCCACTTAGGTTGTTCTTATATTGTGGCTACTCTGAATAATGTTTTAGGGAACATGGGGAAAAATTTCTTCTTCTTCTTCTCTCTCTCTCTTTTTTTTTTTGTATCTCTTGAGACAATGGTTGCTAACTACACTTGTTGTGGTCATCCCTTCACAGTACATATAAGTCAAGTCACGGTGATGTACACCTCACACTTCCACAGTGCTATCGGTCAGTTATATCTCGGTAAAACTAGACAAAGAAGAGGGAGCCAGGGGTGCCTGGGTGGCTCAGTGGGTTAAGCCTCTGCCTTCAGCTCAGGTCATGATCTCAGGGTCCTGGGACTGAGCCCCGCATCGGGCTCTCTGCTCAGCAGAGAGCCTGCTTCCTTCTCTCTCTCTCTCTGTCTGCCTCTCTGCCTACTTGTGATCTCTCTGTCAAATAAATAAATAAAATAAAAAAAAGAGGGAGCTGGCCCCAGGGCTCCCCAAACTAGTGATCTGGAGTGACCTGCACAGCTTGGCCCCATCAGGATGAAGCCTGCCCAAGGTTCAAGCCAGAGGCCTGCTCTCTCTGTGTGACAAAGGAGATTCGCATGTGTCCAGCAGGGGTTAAACACAGAGCTACATTAACATGAGATGTCACTTTTACATAATAAGAAGTTGTGGAGAACTGAATGGGAGATGAGTTTCCCTTTTTGTGAATCTGTGTTTTGATGCCTTCTGTGTCTGTGTAACATGACTAGCCTCTTGAGGACCTAAAGGAAAACACTGGGAGAGACCATATGGGACCGATGCTCTAAACTTATCTAATTATTTAATAGCTGCACTCTGTACCTCTCTGGCGTCTTTCAAATCCCCCTTGTTCTGTGTGGCACTGTGTCTGTCCCTGGCCAATGTCACTAGAAGTCCTAAGTGAATTTGGAAGTTGATCGTGCGAGGGGATCTGTAGCTCCCACGTGAGCTCTCTGTCTCCCCTCCTGTCCACCATTGTTCCCCTTACGTCCATTGATACTAAGTACATACACATGGGAATATAGGCAGGTTGATGTCATATGAAAGGGAGTTTTTGAGCTTAATTGTTCTTAGACCGCACAGTGACTATGTGGAAGATAGAAGTCGATAGCACCAGGTGCTTTGAGACCCACAGCTCTCGGGGCTGGGGAGGCAGCCGTAAGAGGGACAAAGGGCCTTGCCCTCACAGAGCCGATGGGGCAGCAGACAACAGAGAAACACATCCATGGTGAGGGCAGTCGGCCCATTAATGGCCTCCAAAGATGTCCACGTCCCCATCACCAGAACCTGCGACTATGTCCTGTCACATGGCAGGTGGGAATTAAGGGGGGCTGACCAACTGACCTTAAGCAGGGAGATAGATGATCTTGAATCAGGCAAGTGAACCCAGTGTAGCCATAAGGACTCTTAAGTGTGAAAGAGGGAGGCAGAAATCAGGTCAGAGAGACAGCATAATGAGAAACACCTGACCGGCCATTGCTGGCTTTGAAGACGGATAGGCAACGTGAGCCAAGGCAGGCAGGAAGCCTCTAGAAGCTGGGAAAGGCAAGAAAATGGATTTTCCTCCAGAGCCCCCCGGAACAGAACATAGTCTTGCTGACACCTTGTTTTTAGCCCACTGAGACACATCCTGGACTTCTGACCTCCCGACACAGAAGATGATACATTTGTGTCATCGAGGCCACTAAATTTATGACAGTTGGCTACAGCAGTCCCAGGAAACTCACACAGATCTCTCAGTTCCCCCCTCTCCGCTCCAGAGATCCCTTTCTGTTTCCCCATGTGACAGCAGAGCAGTGACCCACGATCTTCAGGAGTCCTGGCCATTCTTGGGGAGAGGATGGCGGACGTGTCACTAAAGGAAACAGGAAGCAAATCTTCCTGTGGTTTCTGAAAAAAAAAAAAAAACCCAACCCCCCCTGAAAGACCCCCACATTAAACAGGGAACCAATCTTCAGTAGCACTTGCAATCTCTTTTTCTGTCCCAGTGTTGTAGGCTCCCCTTCGGAGCCTTGCCATATGGCAATGTTTTTCTGGGTTCCTGCGATGCAGACAGCCGTTTGACAAGAGTCGCCTCCCTGAGGGTGCTGGGAGCTGGGGCGTGCTTTCAAAGGCCTTGATCTACAGTCCTTCTGGTGTCTCCAAGTGCCTGCAGCCTATGGGGTGGGGGGTTACCTGCCGAGGGACCCAAGGGACCAGGGATGGCAGGGTACCAGCCACAAAGTAAGAAGGTGGAATTCTTTGTTACCATGACTTAGATGTACCTCCTGCTTTTTTGTTTATTCATAGATATTTTCATACATTTTCACTGTGACGAGTAACACATATGCAGCAAAGTGAACATAACACCTGGGAAATCCATGACCCAGGCGAGTGACACAGAACACTTCTGGTATCCAGAGGCCTCCTTGTGCCCCATTCTTAGAACTACTCCCTCCCTCCTTCCCAGATGCAGCCACTGTCTCACCTGCTCCCGCTCCCATCCTCTTCTTTTCCAAATTTCAAAAACAACATTGTGAACATTCAAACAATGTCCAAGCTAAAGGTGAACGAACCTGGGGAGCCATTTCTTGTTAGCAATTCCTCTTTTTTTTAATATTTTATTTATTTATTTGATAGACAGAGATCACAAGTAGTCAGAGAGACAGGCAGAGAGAGAGAGGGGGAAGCAGGCTCCCCGCTGAGCAGAGAGCCCGATACGGGGCTCGATCCCAGGACCCTGAGACCATGACCTGAGCCGAAGGCAGAGGCTTCAACCTACTGAGCCACCCAGGTGCCCAGCAATTCCTCTTTCGATGAAAATTAGGAGGCAATAGTTCAAAGATGGGGCTGTCTACAATAATAACATAAATGACAGGTGCCCACCACACGGCTTACGGAATGAAACATGATCGATATGGTTGAAGCCCCACGCGTTCCTCTTCCCGGAAGAAAGCTCTCATCCCCCAAGCTTGGTGTTTATTAACTCCGTGCATTTTATTATATTTTTGCTACCTAGTGATAGATTGTTTGGTTTTCCTTATTTTCACACCTTATCCTACTGTGCCTATTGTGTTTTGCTCCACGCTACATTTTAAAACACCTTCAGCCTCTTTGGATTTTTTAAAAAAGAAGAAAGTCTCTTTCATCTCTGTCCTATCCCCAGTCGCTGTCATCAGAGGTAAGGCGGGTAGGGGGCTGGCGCCTATTAAGTCCCCAGCCTTCTCTATGCAAGCACATACCTGCAAAATTGGGTCCTCAGAACAGTTAGGAGCCCAGGCTCCGGATCTGAACACCAGCTCCATCACTTAGCAGCTCTGTGACCTTGGGCAAGTTTCTTCCTCTCTCCAGGTTTGATTTCACTCAACTCTAAAATGAAATGATAAAAATAGCTATGCTAAAGTGTTGGTGAGCAGATTCAATGAGGTAACAGATGGTAAAGTACTTACCTTAATAAGTGCCTGAGAGACTGTGGACTCTGAGAAACAAACTGAGGGTTTTGGAGAGGAGGGGAGTGGGGGGTTGGGAGAGCCTGGTGGTGGGGATTAAGGAGGGCACGTACTGCATGGAGCACTGAGTATGATGCATAAACAATGAATTCTGGAACACTGAAAATAAATAAAATAAAATAAATAAACATTATTTTTTAAAAGCGTATCAGGCTCTCTACGGGAGGCTGCTTCCCTTCTCTCTCTGCCTGCCTCTCTGCCTACCTGTGATCTCTCTGTCAAATAAATAAATAAAATCTTTAAAATAAAATAAAATAAAATAAAAGTGCCTGGGGGTGTCTGGGTAGCTCAGTGGGTTAAGCCTCTGCCTTCAGCTCAGGTCGTGATCTCAGGGTCCTGGGATGGAGCCCCGCATCAGGCTCTCTGCTTGGCGGTTGGCCTGCTTCCCACCCTCTCTCTGCCTGCCTCTCTGCCTACTTGTGATCTCTGTCTGTCAAATAAATAAATAAAATCTTAAAAAAAAAAGTGCCTGTATCAGGTGCTCAGTAAATGTTTGCTGTGTTGTTGGGTTATTCTGTAACGTGCTTTACCCATTGAACAATCTATCATGCCATCTTCCCATGTCTGTAAATAGAGGACTGTCCTAAAACACACACTCACGTATGTGTTTGTGCATGCGCACACACACACACACACACACGCACACTCATACACACAGTACCTGTAAAAAAGGTCTTGTTTGGAAATTCCCTATTCATGATCAATTTCATCCTAATTCACTGGCCACCTTGGAGCACCCCCTGCTTTTGCCCTCTGTAACCAGACGTCTAGGCAGGTGGAAATATATTCATCATGTCCTTTAGGAGTTCTTAGCCATGTATGACAGCCCCAGTCCCCACAGCCCCCTAGACAGAATATGAAGGGTTAGTCAACTTGGATCGAACATCTTTTTTCACTGACCTCTCACTGGTTTTCAGCATTTCTTCGATTATAAATGTAGGCAACAAACAATAAGAGAAATAACAATTCCTGTGACTTTGTCGCCATTGGAAATCATAGCTATTTTCATATCTCATTTTAATTGTTATGGCATCTCAAATATCCTTCAGACTCACCACTTCTTTGAAAATTACACTAGTTGTTAGACCCGCTGCTAGGTTTTTTTCCCCCTTTAATGTGCTAATCAAGACTAATGTGTTCTGCATACATATTGCTCTATCACTACTTTAATATTTCCAAAATAGATTTCAATATGATTACTCTTCTTAGTAGTCCAATGGATCCTGTTTTCTTCATTTAAAAACTATTACCCTGAAAGCGTCTAGAGTCTTCGCCAAATTCCCAAAGGGACCCATGTTGCCAGAGAGATTTGAACCCCCTACATCGTAAAGGGGAATTGAGAGGCAGGAGGAGAAGTCTTGCCTTTGTCCCTTATTTCTTATATTACCCTAAGTATTCCTTTCACTTTTCAGGACCTCCATTCCCTCATCTGTAAAATGGGGCATCGATCTTCCTAGATGTTCTGTGTCTAAAATCTTCTCCAGCTTGGTTAGACATGCTGTGTTTTTTCAACTCACCACATTTTGTAAGTGTAGTCAGTATTTGCCATACGCTTTGGCTGCTCAGAATCTGAGGTCTTTATGTTCAGAGGAATCTTCCGAACGATGAGGATTAGTCTGTGAAGCTGGACATGGCAGCCACCTGCTTTCCTAGTCTCCTTGGCAGTGACCCATCCAATGACTTTGCCAGTCAAATATACCTGATATAGACTTTGAATCAGAAACTGGTGAAGAAGGAAGACATTAGAGAGTTCATTTTGGAGAGGAGAAACAGCCACTTCCTTATTCTAGAGTTTCCAGGGCTACACTAGGGTACCATGTTGATCGTGTTGGGCAGATACAGAGCCTTCACTGGCATAAGTCTAAGAACGAATGTTCCATACTGTGACTGGTTATGTAGCCTTCAAATCTGTAGTCGTCCAGCCCTGCTGGAGATTGTGCAAACTACCCAACATCCTTTAAGTCAACTTCTTCCTTCTTAAAATAACCAGAGGGTTCCTGTTGCTGGTAATATGAGTCTTGGGCTTAAGGGATATTGGAAGGCATAAACCCCATCGTTTTGGAAATCCACATCTGAGATTTCAGACTCTGAGTTTCTCTCTCCTTTTCAAAAGTGGGATTTAGTATGTGTGTAGTTTTTCCACAGCAAATGAATAATGGAGAATGATCATGGGAAGACCCTCAGTGTGGTAGCCCTTCTCCAAGATGGCATCCAATGATCTCGGCCCTCTGATAATCACATCTGTAGGGAATCCCTTTCCAGAGTGTGCCGAGGTTGGTCTGTGTGACCAACAGCAAGCAGCAGAAGTGGTGGGTATCATTTCTGATACTAGGTTATACAAGATTGCAGCTTCTGTCCTAGGGGCTCTCTCACTCTCCTTCTGTCTTGGTTCACTCACTTGAGGGAAAGCCAGCTGCCATGTTGTGAGCAGGCCCATGGAGTAGCCCACATGGTGAGGAAATGAGGCTTCTGACCAAAAACCAGTGAAAACTGAGGTTTGCCAACAAACCCATGGGTGAGCTTGGAAGTAAATTTTCTATGTCATTCGAGTCTTGAAATGACTGCAGCCCTGGCTGCCTACTTGACTGAAACCTCACAAAAGACCCTGAACTAGACCACCCAGCTGAGCTGCTTCTAAGTCCCTGACCCTTAGAATGTGAGGCTATCTATCTATCCATCTATATATATATTTTTAAAATATAATTATCCCTCAGGCGAGAGGGATAATTTGTTACACAGTAGTGGATAACTTGAACACAAGATTAAATAAAATGTTCTTGGGGCGCCTGGGTGGCTCAGTGGGTTAAAGCCTCTGCCTTCGGCTCCGGTCATGATCTCAGGGTCCTGGGATCGAGCCCCACATTGGGCCCTCTGCTCTGCAGGGAGCCTGTTTCCCTTTCTTTCTTTCTGCCGGCCTCTCTGCCTGCTTGTGATCTCTGTCTGTCATATAAATAAATAAAATCTAAAAAAAAAAATAAATAAAATGTCCTTGCTAGTTAGTATGTGTAGCTCAGAGGAAGCAAAGCATGATACAAGGGTAGTTGGGAACAGTGGGATGAGTCTCTCTCCTATTGTGTAGACAGTAGAATATATAACACACAACTGAATAATAACCATAATATATATAAACAATTCCTACAAATTAGTATGAGAAAGATTTACTACCCAATAGAAACATGTTTCTGCGACCTTGGGTAAGTCACTTAATTGTCTCCCCATTTGTATAATTGGGTTAACTCAGGGCCTTTTTTCACAGAGTTCTTAGAGTCATGCCTGATACAGAGGAAGTACTATGTAAGTGTTGGTTACATAAAACAGATTATTTCCACAGAGAGATACTGGATCATCTCCTTTATATGTGGAATAGAAAACGGTCAAACTCACAAGTAGCAGAATGGTCATTGCCAGGGGAGGCGGGGAAGGGGGAGAAATGGGGAGGTGTTGGTCAAAGGGTACAAACTTTCAGTTATGTAGAGTGAATAAATCCTAAAAATGTAATGTCACAGCAAGGCTTAAATAGTTAACAACAATGTATTGGTAAAAAAGTATTGTATACTTTAAATTTGTGAAGAGGATAGATCTTAAATCTACTTACTCAAAACACACACACATCACACACACACACACACACAGGCACATGGACACACACATCCACTGGTAACTTTGTAGAGGTAATGGATGTGTTAATTAGTTTGGCTGTGATGTATATATACACAATGTATATATATTCACACCTAGACATAGTCACAATGTACAAAACATCAGTTTGTACATTTTAATTATCTAAAATTTTATATACAGAAGATATTTCAATGAGGCTGTTAAAAAAAGATTAAAACGGTTTGTTGAAAATAGAAAACAAAAACCCCAGATATTCAGAAAAATAGCTATAAAATAGACAATAAGTTTGATCAGCACGAGGGGAAAGAGAGCTCAGGGAGAGGGAGTCTTCTAGAACTTGGCATCCCTTGGGGACAATCCTGGGGCCTTCTCTAAGGAGAGTTTTCTCCCCCATAGGTTTCCAGCAGAAAAGTGTCCCCATCCCGGGCCGGGCCGGGTCTGAGTCTAGCCTGATTGGCATAACAACAGCAACAGCTGTGTTCTCCTTGGGGACAATGGTCTGACCTCAGAGGGACTGTGCAGGCGAACGGACTTATTTTTAGAATATCTCATTTCTCCTCAACGGCAGGCAACTGGAATGTCTGCATGAACCATTCTGAGGCTGGATGTGAATGGCGGAATGAAAACCTTTAATTAAGAGTCAAAGACTTTAATCTGCCTATAACTTGGTTTTATTCCTAAATCCTGCAATTTTTTGTAAGAAAAAAAGAAACTGAGAGAACACAAAATGCCATCCAGTACAAAGCCATGAACATGTTGAGCCAAAACAATTGTAGTCTCTTTGGCAATTAAACCCTCCACTCTTCTGATTGCTGCGAGAAAATGTGTTTTTCTCTCCCCATCTGAACTGCGCGCTCTCGCCAGTTCTGCTGACTCAGCACTGAATCTATTTCCTTCCTCTGTCCTGCAAACACCCCTGTGCTCTGCAGCCTCGGTCCACTTCCTTCCTTCCCGGTCCTCTTCCTCCCGGGTATCCCCCATGAGCCAGCTAACTAAAACGAGGCCTCGTTTCTTTTTTTTGGCCACTGAAAAATAGGGGAAAAAAGGGCATCACGTCTTTTTAAAAAGATGCAGATTTTCCACAGTTTTGGGGAAGGAGGCAGGGGCTTCTGACGAGGGGGCAGAGGCTTGTGTCGGAGATGCCAAGGGCTTGACAGGATTGAAAGGGAGGAGGAAAGCTCTTGAGTTTCTCAGTTGTAAATAATGTAAGGTCTGCAAGCACTCACCTTTGGAAGCCGACGGAGCTGTGGGGAGCTTGTGCAGTGGGGTAGACAGAATTGCTGAGGCAGGAGAGAAGCAAGCTTAGTGGCTGGAACTTGACTCCAAGCTAGGAGAGCAGCTCATCAGGGTGGAAGAGGGGCTCAGGCAATGGAGGAGAAGCCTCGGGGAAGACCGGGGGTCCGTAGGCACACAGGGCGTGCAGTGGATGGGGACAGCTTCCTTCCCACGAGTTGAAAATTCTCCCGGCTACAAAGAGAATAATTGGATGGCCAGGTGGCTTGTATCAGAGTGAGAGAAGGGGGAAACACAACAGGACTCATATAGGTCTTATGACATACTAGGTAATCTCGTAGGTTAGCAGTTGGTAAATGTTTTCTGTGCTGGATATTTTAGGCCCTGTGGCCCATAGGGTCCCTGTAGGAACTACAACTATCCAGCTCAGCTTTGGTCCTTGGTATGTAAATGAGTGGGTAAAATCAAGTTCCAATAAAACTTTATGGACACTGAGGTTTGAATTTCATTTTTCATGCGTCATGAAATACTCTTCTTTTGACCACCCCCCCCCACCCAACTCTTTAAAAATACAGAAATCGTTCTTAGCTTCCTGGCTGCGGAAACAGGTGGTGGGCTAGCTGTATGTGGCCCTTGGGTACCAGCTTGCTGATGCCCTCTGCTAGACGCTTTGTATACGTGTTCACTGTTTCAGTCCTCCTAACCCGAAATAGTCTCCTGGACAGATGAGAGCCCAGACGGGTAAACGTACTGCCAGGGATCGCTGTTTATGGGTTGAGTTGTGTCCCCACCTCTCCCAAATTCACACACTGAAGTCCTAACACCCAGTACTTCTGAAGGAGACGTGATTTGGAATCAGGGTTCTTGGACATGTCATTAGTTAGGAAGAGGTCATCAAATGGGTCCTCATCTAAGATGACTGGGGTCCTTATTCAAACGGGGAAATTTGGACCTAGAGATGCACCCAGGGAGAACACCACGTGAACATGAAGGCAGAGATCAGGGGGATGCTTTGGCAAGCCATGGAATGCGAAAGATGGTCAGGAAATCACTAGAACCGAGGCAAGACCCATGGAACAGATTTCTCTTAGGGTCCCCCGAAAGGAGCCAACTTGCCTTGGTTTTGGAACTCAAGAACTGTGAGGGGATAAGTTTCTGTCATTGAATACACCCAGGCCGTGGTCCTTGGTTATGGCAGCCCCGGCAGAATGCATGCGGTTGCACGGCCAGTAAGAGGCCTGTCTGGGGTTCACAGACAGTTTGACTGCAGAGTCTGGGGGCTTGACGCTGTGCTATTCATTCTGACCATAACTCTGTAATAAAAATTAAATCCGGTGTGGCTTTGGAGCCGGACAGAACGAATTTCAGCTCCTGTCTGCAATTTCTATAGGCTGTGTGCCCTTGGGCAAGCTACTCAACCTCTCTGAGCCTCGCTTTCCTCATCGGTCAAGGGCGAATTCCCAGAGAGCCAGGTGGTAAGGATATCATGTAAGAGATCTAAGATAACCTATAATGCAAATAATTTTAAAAAGCACACGGCACAGAGCAGGTGCTCGATGGCTGCTTGTCATTTTTGTTATTCGCTTAGCTATCCTCAGACTGTCTTCTTACGAGTTTTCCAGTGTCACCGGAGCGGGTTTTGCAGCCCTTTCCCCGGGTAGGTCCTTCCAGCTCTCCAGTCCTCAGCACGGTCCGTCAGGCTTGACGCTCGGTTCAGCCTAACGTGGGGAGGGCCCGGACTAGGACACACCCTCATGACCTCATCCCTACTAATTTTATTGGGTAACGCCTTAGTTCCGGATGATTCCATTGGAGGATGCCTTCGAGAGGACGTGACCTGCGGGGGAGCCTTGGGCTTCTCACGCAGGTGCGTCCTTGAAATGCACAAGCTTTCGCGCCGTGTGGGCCATTTCCAAGGACCCAGACGGGAGAGCGTGAGGTCCTGTGCAGACCCTCTGGACGTAGATGAGACCGACCCCCCCGTTAGGGCCCCCATGAGCTGTGAAGATCCTGGCAGATGGAGCGGAGATCTGCTTGTCTGTCCTGCAGCGCCTGGGACAAGCCTCGCGGGTAAGTCCTTTGGGGTCTTAACTCTGCCACCCAGGCCTCTGGAGGGGCCTCTCTCTTTGCTCTCGCTCTGCCCTCCGTGCATAGAGCCAGTTTCAGGTTTCCCCCCAGAGAGGTCCGGAGGTTTCGAACCCAACAGGTACAGTGTGGCTGTACGCAGGGCAAGAGGCTCACGGCTCACCTGTTGGGCGCAATGAAAACCACCTGTGGATTTGATCCGCAGGTGATGCAGGGTGAGAGGCGAGAGGGCTCGGAAGGAACACTTAGGAGCCGTCTAGTCGGGAGGCCATGGCCCTGGAGACCCGAAAGAGGAGAAGCTCTCGAGGCCCTGGGTTGCAGAAAAGGCACCTGGATGTTCCCTAAAAGCTCTATTTCGGGGGCACTGTCTTCGACTGCCTGGTCTGTTGCTTATGCTCAGATCGTGGTCCTCGCGTTCTCTGACTACACGAAGTTCCCAGTTTGGGTTCTTGAGACCAGATAGGAATTCGTTCATTTGAGGGAAGAGAAAGTTCTGTGTTCCCATGCCCAGCTGTGAATTCCTGGGTAGAATTCTACCAATGGAATTTTTTTTTTTTTAGATTATTTATTTATTTATTTGACAGAGAGATCACAAGTAGGCAGAGAGGCAGGCAGAGAGAGAGGGGGAAGCAGGCTCCCTGCGGAGCAGAGAGCTGGATGGGGGGGCTCTGTCCCAGGACCCTGAGACCATGACCTGAGCCGAAGGCAGAGACTTAACCCACTGAGCCACCCAGGCGCCCCTACCAATGGAATCTTATCCAACTGGACAGGCAGCAGAGAGCAGAACACTGGCAGAACCAAGCCTGGATCCCAGGCAGGTGAGTTTTGATCGAGACCCAGAATGTAGACAGTGACCGTTGTCAGAGCCCAGAGGAAACCACTTGTGAAAATATGGCCATTGGCGTCGGTGTTACGAAGGACCTCAGTACCTAATGGGGGAATGTGCTAGAGAAGAGGAAGAGAGACACACAAAGGGAGAAAAACAGCAACCAACTTGGCAGAATCTAGACAGAAACCCTGCTTTCAGTCTCACGACTACCACTTTGTAGCTGTGTGATCTTGAGGAAATTACTTAGCCTCTCTGAGACTTAGTGTTCTAATCTTTAAGATGGAATTAGTAACCGCTACCTCGTAGCGTTGTTGTCAGGGTTAAATAAAGATATAGGAATAATAATACAGATCTCTCAGGATGGTGAAAAGCCTAGTGGGACACCCGGTCAAAGTCCGTGCTTAATAAATGGGGATGAGGGATGCCTTTGGTGCTCTGTCCAGATCCACTTGGATTCCATTTTTGTGTGACCCCTGGCTTCGGTCCATTTCCACTTCCAGCAGCTCATGCCAGAAGCTCTCTCTTGGAGAGATCCACGGTCTTGGATTAAGGAGCCTGAAAAGGGGATTTTGTGTCCCCAGAGGGCAGCTTAAACCAAGAACTGGAAGGCCTGCTTCATCTGCTACTGCTTGGGACAGCTCGGAAGTGTGACTTACACTTCTGAGTCCCCTGTGGCATCAGACCAAAGCCCCCCTTGGTGGGGTTCTGCCTGGGTTTGCAGACTTGCTTGATCGACACCTTCCTCCCCTGTCCTGCCTCCTCTCTCTCTTACTGGTTTCTCCTGGACATTCCTTTGATGGATCCCTGGCACACAAACCCTGTGTCTGGAAAATTCAATTTAAGAGCCACAACTCTTTTCATGTTATATGCTAGTCTGAGTTTGGAGCCTCTGGAAAGCAACCAATCAACAAACAAGAGAAGACACCAAAGTCCTTTTTGCATAAAAAATAAAGGACCAATCTCTAAGCAGATGACAAAGGGGAATGCTAGAAAGAAATCATTTTGGGGAGAGATGAGATCAAGGTTGTATCTGGCTGGTAGAACTTGAGCCAGAAGACTGAGTTTGGGGTTTTGATTCAAAGGTATTCGGCCTTCCCAGGGGGGAGTAGGGGAAAAAGAGGGTCATTAGGACTTCCATCTGCTGTGAAGAAGGGTGGGGCAGCTAAGAGGGCGGTAGTATTTCCTTTTTACACGTAGCCTTTTGTTCTTCTGTTACCAGTCAAGGTAGTGGTTTCAGTTCCAGAAATTGTCCATGCGAAGGGATTCTTGATGCCTGATTGCTTTATGGTCCTGTTCCCCCCCACCCCATGGAGATACTTATCGAACAAACGTTTAATAAGCACATGAGCACGAAACAACCATGTAACCTGTCCTGTGGCTCAAACTGCCTTTTACACCTTCATCAAAAATCAATGGACTGGGTGTGTGTGGATCTCTCCCTGAACCCTATTTTCTGCTTCATTGATCAATGCGTCTACCCTTTTGTCAATGCTCCCGGCTGTATGGCTGTAGCCAGGACCTCTAGCGCAGTGTTAACGAGGATTGATAACCCTTGCCTTGTTCCCGACTTTAGGGGGAAAGGGCTCAGACTTTAGACTTTTGCCGCTGAGCAGGATGTTACCTGTAGGGTAGTTATTTTATTTTATTTTATTATTTTATTGTATTATTTATTTTATTAGACTGTGCACCGGCACGTGCATGGGAAGAAGAGAGGGGGGAGGAGGGAGGGAGAGAGAATCTTTTTTTTCTTTCTTTCAAGATTTTATTGACATTCCAGTTAGCTCACACATAGTGTTATACGTACGTGTAATACTAGTTTCAGGGGTAGAATTTGGGATTTAGTGATTCATCGGTTGCATACAACACCCAGGGCTGATTCCATCAAGTGTTTTCCTTAAAGCCCATCACCCAGTTACCCCATCCCCCCATCCACCTCCTCTCCAGCAGCCCTCAGTGTGTTTCCCTGTATTTAAGTCTCTTAGGGTTTGTCTCCTCTCTTGGTCATAGTAGGGTCCACGTCCACTGCAGAGCCTGAGGCGGGGCTCGATCTCAGGACCCTGAGATCGTGACCTGATCCGAAATCAAGAGTCGGACGCTTAACCAAGGGCGCCACCCAGGCGCCCCTGAGGGAATTACCTTTAATTCCTGTCTGGTGGAGAGATCTTGCCATGAAGTTTGCTAAGAGGTTTTCCCTCTCAATGTCTTGCTGTGGTAAAACACGGAGATTGATGGCTGAAGGCTGAACCAACTTTGTGTTCTCAGGGTCATGATGCTTGGTCCTTGCTAGATCTCATTTGCTAATGTTTTTGAGGTATTTGCATCCGTGTTCGTTGGGGACGTTGGTCCGCAGCTGCGCTATACAATCCAGTAATCTCTGGCTTCGTGTGCTGTATAAACTTAAATATAGATTAAATTATTGCATAAAATTAAAAATTGGTTTCTTCACTTAACAGCAGTCCTATTTTAAGAGCTCGACAGCCACATCGGACAATGCAGGTATTTCCACTATGGGAAGAAGTTCTCTTGGACAGCATATTTCCAGTTTCCTTTCCTTGCTTGCTTTCTTTTTTTGTGTGTGTAAATTTTTTTGCCTGGTTTGCTGTTGGTGTAATGCTTGCCTGAAGAATGAACTGAAAAGGCTTTTCTCCTTTCCTATTTCCTGGAAGTGTCCACGTAGATCTAGAGGCAGGGAAATATGGTCTATCTTGGGGGATGTTCCGTGTGCACTAGAAAAATCTGCAGGTTCTCTTGTTGGGTGGCGTGTTGTAGCCGTGTCGGCTAGGTCAGGTTGGTTGATCACATTGTTCGAGGCTCACATCCCCACTTGTTTTCTTCCTACCTGTCCTAGCAAGGAGCCCTGAGCACTCATCTCCCCCTGTCCTTGTGCTTTCATCTATTTCAGTTGTATCCGTCTTCCCTACTGATACTTTGAAACTCTTGTGTGTGTGTATAGTCAGGCAGGAGGGTTGTGTCTTACTGGTAAACCGATCCCTGCATTGTTACGCAACTGTTTGCCTTCCCCAGAGGGTCTAAACCTGTGCTGTGTGTTTGCTGCCCTGCTCCACGGGCTTGAGGTTTTAGAGCTGTTGGGGAGAAGGTTCTGGATGTGGGCTTCTGCACTGACCCCAGCAGCCTGGGTTCAGTCTGAGTCTGAACCACCAAGGACCGCTCTTCCTAGCATTATACCCGGCTTCTGAGCTTTGTCTCCAGGCACCCACTGGACGTTTGCAGAGAAAAGAGGGGAGGAGCCTGCCCTTCATGGGTGCTCAGGCCACTGGGTCTCCCGGTCCCCTGGGATGTTGGACGTGTTTAAGGAACGTTAAGTTTTCGAAGCTTGTCCGCCTTGGTGTTGTCATCGAATTGGGAGAGTAACGCTCCTTCCAGCTCTCTGCAGCCTGGGTGGAAGTGAAACTCTATGTGATTGATAATTTAATAGCTTTTTTGTTCTAAAAGTGTTTTTGCAAATTCCCAGTTAAAAAAAAAAAAGAGGTCATTTCAGTATTCAATGAAAAGTATGCTTTAATTAAAATTGGAAAGGATTTCAGTTTGGGGAATGCGAGGACGGATTCATTAGTGCTGTTAAAGGGTGCATAATTTCCGAACAGTATTTTGCAAGCCAGGTTTTAACCCAGAGAAGGAATTTTCGGAGCTAACTTAATAAGGCACTGGAAAGCAGGTTTCTTCAAAAACTGCTGATAAACCTTTCCCTGGCATGGTATCATTTGTTTAATTGCAATTTTGCCATAATGGCATCACTCTGGCCAAAGGTATTGTCCTGTTAGGTGGTATCTGCCTGTCCTTTGCCTTGGCAGGTCCTCAGGTACAATTTTTTTTTTTTTTTTTTAATAGAGCGCCCTCCCTTTCAATAATTAAACCTCATGTTCAGTGTGTGGTTCGGGCATAGAGATCACAGGGAAAGAGAATTAGCATGCAGGTAAGGCTCAGAAAGGGTGAGGACTAGGAGTTGCAGAGAAGAGTGTGTTGCTTAATAAGGATAAAAAAGCAGCTTTTACTTTATACAGAGTTGTTAATTAGAGTCAGGGGCCCTGGAGTGAAGGCCGCGTTTCTAGGAAAGGGTTTCTTTCTATTTCTGGGTCTTGTCAGACAACCAGGTCTTAGGGATGGCACACAGGCCATTGATTAATTTCCTTTTTCCTTTTTTTTTTTTTAAATATTTATTTATTTCTGAGAGGGATGAGGTGGGGAGGGGCAGAGGGAGAGGGAGAGAGAAACCCCAGCAGACCCCGTACTCAGTGTGGAGCCTGATGTGTGACTCGATCTCACGACCCTGGGATTAAGACCTGAGCCGAAAGCAAGAAGTGGATGCTTAGCCCGCGGGCACCCTTAATTTAGTTTTTCTTAAGGGATGCTGACTCTGGGAAAGTCCAGCTGGGTATCCTGGAAGGAGCTTTTGGGATATCTCTGCAGACACCAGTCCCATTGTGCACTATGTGAAATGGTGTCTCTGCCCTGGGGCTGGGTTGAGACAAACGTGCGTGTTAACGCTGGTGTTTCCTCTGTGTGACCTTGGGCACAGTCACTTAAGGTCTCTGACCTTCAGTTTACTCACCAGGGAAATGGGCTGATAATCCTTACGTCTACGCATTATTTGATGAATCCATCATTTGGTGGATGAAGTGCTGAGACCTATAAAACACTTGACACGAGGCATGACACTTAGTAAGTGCCTGGTCCGTGAAACTTCCCTTCCCTGTTCCCCCTTTGGAGCTGCGCGATGAAGGGGACGTGAAGCTGGCTGTCTGCCAAACCCTGGCCCCAGCATCTTGATTTTATGAGAATGCACCATTTTCCATTTGCAGTTTTAGGAACCTGGAGGCACTTTTGTTAAATGGGTTGAATTTTGCCTTGTTCCCTAAAGGTGATTTCATTGTGCGGGGTATGATTTTACAAATGTTTAATAATCGGGAGGGAGACAAACCGTAAGAGACTCTTAATCTCACAAACAAACTGAGGGTTGCTGGCAGGGGTTAGGGAGAGGGTGGCTGGGTTATGGACATTGGGGAGGGTATGTGCTATGGTGAGTGCTGTGAAATGTGTAAGCCTGATGACTCACAGACCTGTATCCTGGGCAAATAATACATTATATGTTAATAAAAATAATTAACAAAAAAATAATCATTTCCTTTGTACAGCTTAGAGGTTGGAGTGGCTGTCCCCTTGGCGGATCGCTGTGGCTGATTCTCTCCCTCGGTGAGCGCTAAGCTTTATGCCACTGGGGCGAGGGATTCCAAAAGGCTTGGTTCTCCTGCTTTAACAGTTTATTAAATTAGCTAAGATCGTCTGCGTCACCCTGACCTAGGTCTGAATCATGGCTTCACCGATTCCTAGCTGTCGTGGCCAATGCAAATTCCTTTTTGTGAGTTTCTGTTTTCTTGGTGACTACCCGGAAGAGGGTTACCTTACCTACTTCAAAGGGCTGTGATATTCAGTGAGATCACACACTTAGAAATGTTTCTTTGAACAGTTTATTGAATACTTAGTATTGACTGGCTCTGGGCTAAGCACCTTGTATAGACTGTGCACTTTAATAACCATCCCAACTCTGTAAGATAGGGGATATTATTTTTTTAAATAGATTTTATTTATTTGTCAGAGAGGGAGAGAGAGAGTGAGTGAGCATGCAAGCAGACAGAGTGGCAGGAGAGAGAAGCAAGCCCCCTGCTGAGCAAGGAGCCCGATGTGGGACTCCATCCCAGGACCCTGGGATCATGACTTGAGCCGAAGGCAGCGGCTTAGCCGACGGAGCCACCCAGGCATCCCAGATAGGGGATATTATTATTCCCACTTTACTGGAGAGGAGGCTGGGCTCTGGAGTGTCCAGGAGGTGGTGATGGGACATGAACCCACTCCAGGCTCCTAACCCTGTGACTCTGCTCTCTTTCAATTCCTTTATTTTCTTCTTCTTTCCCCTGACAAGGCAATTTAGAAAGAACTCTTGGTATTTGGTGACATATTCATGGATCGCATGCCTAATACTGCCTTCTGAGAATGCTTTGGGAACTTTTCAGCTACTCTCAGAATGGCGAAAGCAACACAAGATATTTTGGAAGACAAACTCCCGAAATGGTGACTCTTAACTCCCCGGTATCTTAGGCATTTGAAACCTTAGGGTCTGTAAGCCTTCCTTCTGCAGGGGGCAAGGACTCTGGGAGCTGAGCAGACAATACTACCACGTTTCCCACAGATGAGAGGAAAGATTGATTTTCCAGGGGAACAGAATGACCAGCAGGAACTCTGTCTGAGGCCTTTCCTCTTTGAAATCCTATCTGAAGTTCATTCTTTAGATCAAGGTTGATAAACAGAGGGGTGTGCCCTAGATAGGAAAATGACCCTGTGGGTTTGAATCTGAAGGTTCTGCACTTGGCCTGCAGTCTAGCACGAAGAGATGACATCTTGTCCTAATTTTTCTTACCATTTTCCATCAGGTTCTAATGAGCATGCAGCTGGGGCTGTGAAGAGAAGTGGACACTTACTCCTTCAGCCTCCGGAAGACTGTCTGCTAGAGAAGGTACCTCGGGAGGGGTTTATCGGCATGGCACTGACTCCAGGAGTTGTATCTATAATGGAATCTATAAGTGTGTTTTTGACAATCTTGAGATTTTTCTCCAAAACCATGTATTGAAGAGGAGTACTTAGTTTCAACATGCTGGCCCCTGACTCCAGCCAGAGCACCTAATCCATCATTAGCAAGGGAATTTCCCCCCCCCCCCACCCCAGAGAGAATAACGTGTAGTCTTCCTTGAGTCACCTGTTAAAAGACCTATGTTACCCACATGACACAGCCAGGTTGGTGATGCGGAGATACACGAGAATGTTCTTTATGTGAGATTCCTTTCTTGTTAAAAAAAAAAAAAAAATCTAGTTGATGAGTAAGGCCTTGAGAATCTTATATAATTATGGGGCACTTGGCTGGCCCAAGGGGGTAGAGCACGTGAACTTGATCTCAGGCTGGTAAGTTTGAGTCCCACATTGGGCGTAGAGATTACTTAAAAATACGAAATAATTAAAAAAAAAAAAAAAAGAACCTTAAGTAATTATACCACCACACAAAGGAGTGGTAGAGCCCTTTCAGAGAAATGGGCCTCCCCAGGATAAAGCGCCAACCCTTTTCTGTTTCTCCTTAATATACACTCCTGGCTCTTGTAGACCGTTGATGAAAGAGGAACAGAAATAAGAAAATGTCCTTGCAACGCTTTCAAGTTTGTAGGCACAAATGGGTCGCCATATCTTGCAAGCTTGTTCTAGCCCAGCTCTCTGTATATATGCTTTAGAATACTTACAACTCGGAAAAATCGATATTACTTACTCCACTTTATAAATTAGGGAAGGGAGGCTGCAAAGGTGTAAGTAACTTACTTACTGTGGGATCTGGCCTCTGTCTGAAGGACTTGAGAGCTTCTGCCCATCCTGTTCCTCTGTAACCACTAGAGGGTATCATGAAGGAAAAGACTCTGTTCCTTTTTTTCAGTCCTTCATGTACAGTTAAGGATCTGAGCCCTAACCATCATAATAAAAAGGCTAAATTCACAGAGAACTTACTACGTGTCAGGATCTCTGCTAAACTCTTTATATAGACTTTCTCATTTAATTCTCTCAGAACGACCCCACGAAGTACATAGTACCGCTATTCCAAATTGACAGGCGATGTTAAGTAGCCTCCTTCCTATAGTGAGCTTCAAACCCAAACAGTCTGGCTCGAGAGTCCATTCTTTGAACTGCCCTCACTTCCGAAGACTGCCGATCTGGGACACAGATGGTTCAGAAGACATTTCCGTTGAAGTCAGGCTAAGTAAGGGGTCAGGCCAGGTGGATAGAATCAATGGCAGCCACAGTTAGGGAGTTCGGGGTCAAGGCATTGATGGGTTTGGTAAGGTGCCCGTTGCAGCAGAACTTTCAGAACAACGGAGAGCTGCCCGGAGAGTCGTTCTTATGATTGGACTAAGTCAGGTAGACCGGTCATCCTTACAGAAGGGTTCGTGTCCTCTGTTTACTCTCTTTATCATGAATTGACCTTCCTTCCTTTCCTGCTTGGCTCAGCTTCTCAGAATTCGTGGAATCATTTTCAGTACCTTCAGGAGCTCTGCGGGTGGTCTGTGGTTGGTGCGACCAATGGTTTGAGCCTTCACAGAGTTCTAGAACATCCAACAGGGCTGTCGGGGATGCATGGTGGTTGGAGAGGGTGGCAGGGGTAGAAGGTAGAATTCTCCACTCCCTTAACCCATTTTATTCTAATTCACAGTATGGTTAAAACTTGGGGCAGAGGGAATGAAGAGGTATTGGCTTCTGGTTTTAAAATCACTACAGTGGTAGCTAATGGGGATGCATGGCCCAGCGTAGGAAATATCATTAATATTAGGTCACAATTCTCTGTGGTGACAGACAGTAGCTGGATTTATTGTGGCGATCCCTTTACAACGTATATAAATGTTCAATCGCTGTATCATACCCCTGAATCAGTATAATATTGTATGTCAACTACCCGTCGAATTAACAAAAGCTTCTAAAGTAAAAACCAGACCAAAACAAAAAAACCAGGGCCATGGTCCTGACAGTGCGAACAGTCAGAAACAGTTCATTCGGAAGATGCAGGCAGTGTCACAAGGATGCTCATGATTAATTGCCAGATGGAAGGTACCGTCAGACCCCACTGGAGGGTGAAAAAGCATTGTAGGCTGGAGTGGTCTCAGAAGGCAATTGAAAGATGTATTTGGATAAATGCAGATAAGAAGGGGTATTTTGGGAAAAAGTAAAGAACACAGAAAATTGCAGAGGGTAGGGAGCTGGAAAATGCTTGGTGCAAAATAAACAGGCTGGGTGTTTTTTGTTGTTGTTTTGTTTTGTTTCCTGGAGACCGTGTCTCATCTTTGTGTGTGATCAGATTTGATTCCTATTTTTATGTAGATATGCAAAATGTGATCAGAATGGAGAAACATCGGCTACGGCTTCCAGGCCATTGGGGCGCTGATCTGGATACACAAGGGCTCGTGCACCTCCTTAGCCAGACAGCTCTATTAACACTGGATTTCTGCTACAATTATAAAGCATTGTGGGAGATGAGCTGTGCAGTAACATTTCTCCCCAAGCAACCAGGGGGCCCAGGGAAGCTGGATTGTCATTGGTTGGAGACAAATGACAGTGATCCCTTGAGATGTAATGTTGCAGGAAAGATACATTCCTATTATGAGGCTGTCATTGTGAAGGTTCCTTCTTGTTCCCAGCTCAGACAGAGGAGGGAGACAAGGTACCATGTTAACGGGACTGAGATTTCACCCAGAGTACGGAAAGATCCGATCCCTGCCATGTCCGGAAAACCATCCTTGGGGATTGGATCACATTAAATGCTTTAGGGAATGAAACATTGGATTTTCAAGAGAAGGAATCGGTCCAATTCTGACGGATCGGGCAAGGCTTGGTGATGACATTTAATTCGCCCTTTCTTTGAAAGAGACCACAAAATCCAATGTCTGGTACAGAGGGTTCCCAAGTGGAATTATGGGGTTCTGGCCATTTTTAGGGATCCATTGGCTGGGGAAGGATGCAGGTAATGAGGAAAAGTGGACATACATTTTTCTTTGGCTTTATGTGTGCTGGGAAACAGAGGGTTATGTCCGTTCAGTCTGGGTCACTGGGAAGTGTGGGAGTGTATCTGTGCATGTGAACATACAGATGTTGGTACCTCGATTGGTGAATATTAAGATACTCACCCTTGGCCGAGCAGTCATCCCGATTATTCCCATACCTGATGCCTTCTGCTTGGTAAAGCAGCAGAGTGGTATATAGGAAAGCGTAGGAGCTTTAGCATTGGAGAGATCTGGGGTCATGTCCCAACTCAGCCACTTTCTAGCAGTGTGACCTTGAGCAAGTTACTTAACCTCTCTGAGCCTTACTTTTCTATATCTTTTTTTTTTATTGTTATGTTAGTCACCATAAAATACACCATTAGTTTTTGATGCAGCGTTCTAACATTGTTTATGCACCACACCCAGTGCTCCATGCAATCCGTGCCCTCCTTAATACCCACCATCAGGCACCAACCCCACCCCCCTCCCCTCCCAAACCCTCAGTTTATTTCTCAGAGTCCACAGTCTCTCATGGTTGGTCTCCCCCTCCGATTTCCCCCAATTCACTTTTCCTTTCCTTCTCCCAATGTCCTCTGTGTTATTCCTTATGCTCCACAAATAAGCAAAACCGTATGATAATTGACTCTCTCTGCTTGACCTATTTCACTCAGCATAATCTCCTCCAATCCTGTTCATGTTGATACAAAAGTTGGGTATTCATCCTTTCTGATGGCTGAGTGATATTCCCTTGTGTATGTGAACCACATCTTCTTTATCCATTCACCTGTTGAAGGACATCTCGGCTCTTTCCACAGTTTGCGAGCCTTATTTTTCTTAGCTGTTTCATGGGGACACGAATCACTAATCCTTTCTGCAAAGCCCTTAGAATGGTGCCTGACGTATATGAAATGGTCAAAAATGTTCATCATATTTTCCCACATTATGATTTAAGCAGTTATGCCCTTACTTCCTGGGTGAGATGGACACTTCCTGCTATTTTCTTCCAGTATCTTTTCCCTCCTTTTCCATTAATATCATTTAGATTTTCCTTTAAAAAAAAACAAAAACACCTGTTCCCCCTTTTCGGTTGATGTGGCTTGGGTAGAGAGCTTCCCTTGCTGCACAGGTAGATGCTTCTTCATTGGTCATGGGATTCCATTTTCTCGCCCACAGCGATCAGTGCAGGGGTGGACATGTGACCTAAAATGGGCCAATGAAACTAGAGAGCCTCGTATGTTCCTGGTTCTTTCTGGAAGAAAAGCCTCTATTCCTCTGATGCTGTTAAGAATGCATTAGGTGGTTCTTCAAAAAGTTACACATAGAATTACTCCATGACCCATCCGTCCCACTCCCAGGTATATACGGAAGAGAACTCAACAGGTGTTCAAACAAAAACTTAGGGGTTGAATGTTCATAGCAGCGCTATTTGCAGTAGCCCAAAGGGGAAAACAACTCAAATGTCCATCAGTTGATGAACAGATAAGCAAAATATGATCGATCCATATGATGGAATATTATTCACCCGTAAAGGAAAAAAGTTCTGATGCGTGCCACACCAGGGATGAACCCGGAAAATAACTTAGTGACAGCTTTGGCGACACCCACCTCCTGCTGAGGGAAAAAAACTCTGAGAAAACTCTCAAAACAAGGAGATGGAAATTGTTTCCAGGGTCAGACAGCTCCACTCTCCCCATGAAAGGAAAGGCAAGAAGCTCTTTGAATCCCACTCTCCATCATTTCCTCCCCATGAGCTCACCGGATAAGGCACAGCTCACATGCTCTTTTTCCAGAAAGACTTCAGAGGTGAACATAGTCATTCCCGGCCTTAGGTAGAAATATTTTTACTTTTTGTAAGCGTCTGTTTCTCCTATGGGATGTGAGGTCTGCTGGTGGCAGAGACCGTGTCTGGTTCTTATTTATATCCCTCCCCTGTGGAGCCTGCTACCGTGCCTGCTGCACGAAGTGTTTGCTCCGTGAATGCTTAATTTGAAGGGAAGAGTGGGTCCTGACTATGTGCCAGAGTTAACTATAACTGCCTTTTCTATCTAGTTTTGTTTAGCACTTAGTGTGCTTCTTTAAAGTTTCGAAGTATGGACTAAACATAAATTATAGCTATATGTAAATGTGCCTAGCTAGACCTAGACCTACACCTACCTTTATAGCCCGTACCTACACCTGTATCTGCGTTTGTTTGTACATCGAAGTCTATGTCCAAAATCTGTCTCGTACCGTCTGTCTGGTGCAGTGCTACCCAGGGAAATAGAGATCCTTCCTTGTCTATGAAACCCTCTGTACCATTGAATTTGACCCACAAGCGCAGGAATCATTGAATATTACTGTTCTGCATATCCCAGAGGTCCCCGAATTCTTGTAATACCTCCTGCAGTGGAAGCTTCCGTTGTCATCTTCAGCTGTAATAATAATGATAATAAAGATAATGTCAGCTCCCTGTTACTGTGCATTTGCTTTGAGCCAGGATCTCGGAGTTCTTCCCCTACGTAATTTCGTTCAACCCACGCAATGGTCTTCTGTGCCAGGCTCTGTGGTCGTCCTCATTCTACCAGTCCATGAGGCCGAGGGGCGGTGTAGCATCTTGCCCAAGGTCACACGTTCCAGCCCAGGGCCGAAGCAGCGTTCCAACCCCTCGGAGCTCCTGCTCCGTGTTCCTGGCCAGGGTCCCCAAGTTATACCCATTTCCAGTTTGGCTTTTTTTTTTTCCTCTCGCCTTTCTCTCTTTCATGTCCCCTGGTTCTCTGAGCCTGTGACCGTTGCCAGATGGGAAATTCCGCTGGTGGTGGACGGTTTGCTTTCCCTCGCACCTCCTGCTCTGTACCACCTGCCTCCCGAGAACAGCATCTGTGGGGTCTTCGTGGTGCCCGGACGTCCTCTCTTCAGGCACGTGTCTCTCTGGTTTCCTGTCATTCTAGAAGGGGTTTGGTTTGGGGGCATTTCTGATTTGGTAACTTCATGAAGCCTGAGGGGGTGGGAGTGGTCACGAGTCCTTGTCCTCATCGCCCCCTGTTATGCGTGGCGATGTGCGTGCTGGAACCCCCGGCCCCCGTTCTCTGGGGACGACATGGGAGATGACACAGATGGGACAGAATCTGCTCCCCTTCAGAATCCATTGCCAGGCCTCACAATCGGTCATCATCGTAGTGACAGTCTCAAATATAGAAGCCCGTTTTTCTTTAGAAACTGGACTCAGTAGCCCGAACCCGCATTCCTGAGCTCTTGGTGGCGGGGGTGGGAGGGGCAGCTGTGCAAGGGGAGGAACTGAGTGAAGCCCCTGGGCCAGTCTGGGCTGATCTGGCTTCGGATGCATCTCTTGCTGTCCCCCCCCACCCCCAGACTATAGTCCTCAGGGCTCCAAAGGAGCAGAGTTATACTGAGTTTGGCCAGTGGGAGGCGCCAGCGGGGTGTTCTCTTTACCCCCTGCCGCAGCTCTGCGGTGGCCGTGTCCCCTCTGTGGCTCCAGATCCTGTGGGACGGCCCAGCTTTTGTCCTGGGCTCTAGTAACACCCATTGTCCCTTTGTCCCTTGTCCTAGGTTTCACAGTATGTTCTTCTGTGTACTCCCCTCTGGCAGGAGACCAGGGCTAGGATGAAACCAGTGTGGCTGAGTTACATATTTATGGGACCAGATCCCGTCTTTATTTTAAAACTGGATTTTTGGGACACCTGGGTGGCTCAGTTGGTTAAGCAGCTGCCTTCAGCTCAGGTCATGATCCCAGCGTCCTGGGATCGAGTCCCACATCGGGCTCCTTGCTTGGCAGGGAGCCTGCTTCTCCCTCTGCCTCTGCCTGCCATTCTGTCTGCCTGTGCTCGCTCTCTCTCCCTCTCTCTCTCTGACAAATAAATAAATAAAATCTTAAAAAAAAAAAAAAAAAAATAAAACTGGATTTTTTTTTTTTCATTATGCATTTTTACCCCCTGCATGACATTAGACTTTTCAAGGTATTGCATTAAAGGAGGATCGCTTCAGTGTCTCATTTCGCACCTGGGTCCTCTGCTGCCTCTACAGCCAATTCCTTGCACTGAAATCCTGCTGTTGGAAGTCCTCACAACGTTTGTCTTCCCGGTGAGGTACTGACAGCGAGTGCCTCACACAGGTTCTGCCTTACGTAGCCTCGTGAGGTAGGGATTAGTATCCCTTCATTTAACATATAAGGGAAGGGGGCGCCTGGGTGGCTCAGCGGGTTAAAGCCTCTGCCTTTGGCTCAGGTCCTGATCCCAGGGTCCTGGGATCGAGCCCCACATCGGGCTCTCTGCTCAGCTGGGAGCCTGCTTCCCCCTCTCTCTCTCTGCCTGCCTCTCTGCCTACTTGTGATTTCTGTCTGTCAAATAAATAAATAAAATCTTTAAAAAAAAAAAAAACATATGAGGGAAGATGCCCAGAAACCTTCACTCTCCAGCCAGTGAGCCTGAGCTCTGATGGGACAGAAATCGATCTCGAACCCAAGTCTTCGGGACTACAGAATTTTCACTCTTTTTTTTTTTTTTAAAGATTTTATTTATTTATTTGACAGACAGAGATCACAAGTAGGCAGAGAGGCAGGCAGAGAGAGAGAGAGGAGGAAGCAGGCTCCCTGCTGAGCAGAGAGCCAGATGCGGGGCTCGATCCCAGGACCCTTGGATCATGACCTGAGCCGAAGGCAGAGGCTTTAACCCGCTGAGCCACCCAGGTGCCCCCAGAATCTTCACTCTTAACCATTAAGCTCCGAGGTTTTATTATATATAATTTCAAAGGATTCATCTAAGAACAGAAATCCCTTTTGATAAGGAGGAAACCTTTTGATTATGGAGACGTCTCTTAAGAAAGGAGACTCTCTGGGCTCTTTCAAGCTTGAAATTTATATGAGGAGAATATAAGCGTGCGAGGACGGGTGATATTGGGATGAAACTAGGCAGGTTCATATGCTTCTCAGAGCTGATTTGTCTCCAGAAATCCCCAGAAAATATCACTTCTCTCATTTTCCTTCATCCTTTTGTCTGAGTTTGAGCTGAGAAGGTTTTTTTTTTTTCCCCCTTTTTCTTTGTAAATTCTCTTGATTTTGGTTATATAACAGGCCCAGGCAATTGCCTTTGCTGAACAAAAGTCTCAAATGAATAGATATCAACGGTAATACCAGTAATTAACAGTTTCTCTCGGCACTGCATGTCTGCAACTGCTTTTATTGATTTATTTTGACTCCGTTCCATATAGGACAATTTTTCAGCTCACGCAAACATATGCTTATCTCCTTCTGGTTTTCAGCATTCTGGGCCCCGTTTCCAGAGACCGTAATTCCTCAGAACAGCTCCGACCGGAGAGCGGATGAAATGGGGTAAAGGCATGCCCACTGTAACCCTGAGGGGGTATCTGTGAGCGGGAAGAATGGGGGAACCTCTTAGCTTTGGGGTTTGATTTTCTGTATTTCCCTTCTGATCTGGTTTTGTTGGAACTTGGGAGTTTGTGGAATTGTGTGTGGGGAGAGGGAAGGAGAATGGGAGAGGTGTCATCTAGGTGAAAAGATAAGAGACAAAAGTGGAAGAGGGACAACTGGTCACCAAGCTTCCCCTGACTTCATAGCTCTGCTTCCTTGTGATCAGTCCCACTGATGTAATTTTTCTTTCCTTCAATGAAGGGAAAAAATGCAGAGTATTAAAAAGGCAAGTTGTTTGGATGGCCAGGTCAAGGAGATTCCCGCCCTCCCCAGGAGTGAGCCCTTTTATTCTTTGATAAAGAAACCTCAGACAAAGGGTGCCTCGGTGGCACAGTTGGTTAAGGTCCTACTCTTGATTTTGTTGTGACCTCAGGGTCATGAGATCAAGCCCCACATCCATTAGCACCGAGTCTGCTTGGGACTCTCTCCCTCTGCCCTTCCCCACCATCCCCTTCAAATAAATAAATCTTAAAAAACAAAAAGAAACCTCAGATGATACACACAGAAACAAAGGAGGAAGAGGGAGTTGGGGAGGAAACTCATTTTATGTATTTCCAAACCTTCTGTGGCGCTGTGTGCTGATGCATTCCCCCACACCCTCTCTGTTTTAACGTACACATATGTACGCACACACGTACACACTGCAGTTGAGATCCATGGAACATACCTACTAAACATACTACTCTGTAACTTGTGTTCAGATAAGTGTTGTGTATCGTGAACCCATGTGCATGTCAATAATTATACCTATGTGCCGCCATTTTTCATGGCCAAGTAAGATTCCACTGGATGGCTGTACACAAGATACTTAACCAATCACCTAGTGTTGGATATTCAATTTGCTTCTTTTCTTTGCTGGTCTGTTTTCCTTTGAAGCTCTCCTTTTCTGCCTCCCCCTTTCTTCCTTCCTCCCTTTCTCCATCCTTCCTATATAATCTTTATGAAATAAATGCCCTTGATCTTTATGCATTAATCTGTAAGCATTTGCCTAGGACAGATTCTTAGGGGCTGATCGTTGGGTCAGAGGATGCCTCTCTTTTTAGGCTTCTGATATGTTCCCTACTCTGTCCTCTGAAAAGATTGTACTGATGCCTACAAAAAAGGTTGCACTCTGAACCTCAGGACTTCACCATCCAGTAAGGCCTGTCGTGTTTGCATTGAGAGCTCTAGGATGGCTATAAGTTAACCAGGCAAGGGTGAGGGATGGTGGTAATGGTGGTGAACATCGCTGGCAGAGGAACCCACCCAAGCGAAGAGCACTAGGTAGAAGAGAGGGAGGGACTTTCAAAGAAGCCAAGTGAGCACAAAGAATGTGAAGGGGTATATTGTACAAGGTTCTCCAGCGAAACAGAACCAGGAATGTATCTATGTCTGTCTGTCTGTATCTGTATGAATCCATCTAGAGAGATTGATGATCAGGAATTGGCTCATGTAGTTAGAGAGTGGCCAGTCCCAAGATGGCAGTCAATGAGCTGGAGACCCAGGAGAGCCAGTTTCAGTCCGTGTTCAGAGGTAGGAAAGTAATGTCCTAGTGCGAGAAAAGTGGAGAAAAGCCAGGAAGGAGTTCCTTCTTACGCAGGGGCAGGTCAGCCCTTTTGTGCTACTCAGGCCTTCAACTGATTAGACAAGGCCCACCCACATTAGGGAGAGCAATATGCTGGACTCCGTCTACAAAGTCATATATTCATCTCATCCAAAAATACTCTCCCAGACACACCCAGAATGCTAGACCAAATATCTGGCATATTGTGGCCCACTCAAGTTGACTTATAAAATTGACCATCTTGGGGGGGGACCAAGAGAGGAGATTTGAGAATTGAGCAGTGGGGGAGGACATGTGGATGGAAGGAGAAAAGGGGCCATATGAGGGCTTGTGGATCACATATGGGGTTTTGGTTTGAATCTTAAGAGAGGCTTCCCCACTTCCCCGAGAGGATTTCCTGAGATGACATCCCAGAGAAAGAACTTACACTTAACTCCTGTCCTGGCATCTGCTTCCGGGGAGGTGGTGATGGTGTGCCCAGCCTAAGGTGCTCCTGGCTCCTTCCATCGGAGTCCTGCACAGTTTTACTGCTGCTCTTGGGGCTTGGCAACCACTGAGGCTCTCCCGTTGGAGGTTTTTGTGATGAGCTGAGGGCCAGGACTCTCACCATCTTTTCCCTGCTCACGCTCACAACCACAGAGCTGGGGTCCTGGGGCCTCCATGGGCAGGGTATGGAAGCCTTGCTTGCAATGCATTTCTGCTCAAGGCAGGATGTGAGGGTGGTACTCACCAGCATGCCGGCCACAGTGCCCATACCATACGCGGGGCTGAAGGATTAATCGCTAACCCCCGCCCATTCCCGGATAACACACCTGCCTTCTCTTCGCCTCTGTCACTTCTGCTGGCCTGTGGATCCCCGTGACGGCATCAATAATTCATATGATAACCAAAGCACCAGGATCCTGGCGTGCTTTCCAATAGTCAACCAGATTCTGGCTTCCTGCCTGCCTTCTGGGTCAGGGATGGCATTCTGCTTTCCTGAACTGCAGGTGGCATCAGGTGAAGAATTATCTTCAGGCTGGACACTTGCTGTCATTTCCCTAGGATGCAGCACTGGGGATGTGAATTAAATGCTCGTAATTAGAAGGCACCTTTCTGCCAGGCTTCTTTAGGGAAAATTTCCTCCTCACTCTCTCTCATATTCCCATGGTGACGAGGAGGGGGAATTTCATATCTGGCATCAGGCAGTGGTATCAGAAATAATGGCTTGAGGCACCAGGAAGATATAATCAATATTTACCTGCTGAGAGGTCCCATGATGGGAAAGAAATTGTCTCTCTTCCCCACTGCATACGTCCCAGTTTGGTGTCCTGCTTTCTTTATGTATTTGGCAGAAGGGAAAGAGGAGAAAAAAAAGAAAAAAAACAAACAAACCTGTGAAGCCATTACATCGTCAGCGTGTATAAGATAATCCATTACTGAGGGACAGGGAGCTCCACATATCCGAGCAGGTCTGCTGGTTCTCTGCCTGGCTTCCAGCATTTGTATGCAAACAGTTGCTGTATGGAACGTACTTTACCTTTCTCCCTTCCACCCTTTCCTTGCCCAGAACAAATTATAATTGATGACAATTTTTTCGTTATCTGAGTCACCTCCCTAGAGGTGTCCTGCAGGAAAAGGAAAACATATGTGGGTTGATCATGTTTCTCTGGACTGTTTTATCATAGATCTGAAGGTGTGAGAATCGAGCTCTCCCAACGGCCCCGGTGCATAGCATCTACATGATTTTATTTTTCCCCTGGGAGAAGCTCACGGGTCTGAGGTTCTGGTTGCGAACAAAACAAGAGAATGGATGCTAACGAAAGGAAGTAGAAACGGATCTGTGTTTTGGAAGACTAGTCGGAAACAAGCAAATGCTGTCCCGGGCTTGGCCTCGGGACCCGCCAGCCTGGGGTGTCCCCTCCGATGTGGTTGCCCCCGGATCCTGGGGATTCTGTGACTGCTCTGCAAAGCCAGCTCCAGCTGCATGAGTGTTTCTGAAGACTGATGGCTTTGTCCCCTCTGTTCAGATTCATGTTCTGGAGGGGGCACCTACCAGCTGAGCTCTATTATGCCAGCTATCCAGCTGGGTGGGGTCCGGGTATCAGGGACAAATAACACCATCTGGGTCGAGGAGTCTCTGAAAGGACAACCTTTTCCATTACTCACCCCTTCTCCTTCCTGTGAGCACCCCCTATCCCTCTCCCCCTTAATTTTCTTCCATGACTTTTGTATCATCTAACATGTAATTAACTTTTAGAGCCTTTATTGTCTTCTAGAATCTGAGATCTTACTAGAATCTAGGGCTAGAGTCTGAGCTGCTTGAGAGCAGGGATTTTGGTCTTCTTTGTTGCTAAGTCTACAGTTCCTAGAACAGTGCCTGACACATGGTAGGTGCTTAATCAATGTACAGTGAATGAATGAATGAATGAAATGGGAGGGATGGTTTGGATGCTGGGCTGCTCCGGAAGATAAATACCCCTCACCAGAAATATTTCGCATTCACAGCAAGAGAAATGATCCCTTTCTAGAAACTACCTCTTTGTTTTTAGCAAGATGGGACAATGTGCAACTCATGCACTGTGGAGAAAAATGCATATTTTTCCCCATTAGATTTTCTGCTATGTGAAGTTGAGATTTTTTTTCAGCCAGAGTTCATTGACCTCTATTTGTCTCTAAAGTGAGTCGTAGAGGCCTCAGTAAGGATCCTGGAGCAGGGCAGAGTTACAGACAGGCTCTCTTCTTACTCTGGGCAGAGAATAAATGGGGAGTCTAGTTCTTCCGCTAAGATATTTGGAGAGATGGCACCACTTGGCATGGGGCATTCAAGATGGCGGCGTCATGGGAGAGGAAGTACAGGCCTAGCTGTCTGAGCTCCCCAACCCTGATGACGTGCTTGCAGAAGGACATCTGTTGAGCACCTCCTGGATGGTAGCTACTCTTCTAAGTGCCATGCATGTTCTGGCCTCTGAGCTCTCCATACTGTTACCCCCATATTGCCGCTGGGAGACTGGAGCACATTTGAGATTCATGTGAGCTATGTCAAGTTGCAGGGGACCTCCTCCCCCCACTTTCAGAGTCCTAGAGAGGAACCCAGCTGCAACACGGTGCCAGGATCACCTCTTTGAGGACAAGAGAGGAAAGTGCCTGTCTGAGAAGGCCCATTTTCCCTGCACTCATCAGCCCAAAGGTGGTTGTGTTGACAGGGATTTGGCCCAATGGACTATCTGCATTTCCTGGGGTGGGGCGTACAATCATAAGATGCACAGAAGAGAGCAAGTTGTGATAGAAGGTTCTAGAACTGCCTGTGACCACCCTGGTGGGTGGTATTATTAGAGATAATTTCCCTCTGCCTTTACACAGGGGCTATTGAAGTTCATACCCTGCTTCTGCCCCCTTTTCACTGCCACCAAGGAAGGCTACTGTTGTCTTTAAGACACAGGATTTTAGGAAATACATTTTTTCTTGGCGTGACATGGTGCTAATGAAGCTATAATTTTTTTCCCCCACAAGATTTTCCCTACAATGGTGTAGTCATTGCAATCAAATGAACACAAACTCAAAATGTGCCTTTATTCTGGGACCAAGGAATTAATTGTGAGCTGGAGAAGGATTAAGATACAGGAAAGCAGATAAGGTTCGAGGTGCCTGGTTAAATTTGAAATTGTAGATAAATAATCAGCGAATGATTTTTAAAACATAAGGCTGTCTCATGTAATATTTGGAACATATTTATACTAAAAATCACTCCTTGTTTTTCCGAAATTAAAATTTACTGGGTGTCCTGTACTTTTGTTTGCTAAATCTTGCCATCCTAAGAAGGACACGGGTATTTCTTTGTCTGTGGCTCTTCCTGGCCTTGGATGAGCCTCTTTCTCCCTGGATCCTGCTTAAATGTGAAATCAGAAGTCATAAGAGGCTCGACAAAATGACAAGAATTTTAAAGTCCTAAGGCATTAATTCATCCTTGACAGGAGATCTGGCCAATCTCCTTAGGTTCACTGATTTGAAACGGCAGTATTCTCCTATTTTCTGGCCCTCACTCCATTTCCCACCAAGAACCAGGATGGACTGGGAAACAATTCTTCCCATTCTTTTTTTTTTTTTTTTTTTTAAATATTTTATTTATTTTTTTGACAGAGATCACAAGTAGACGGAGAGGAAGGCAGAGAGAGAGAGAGAGAGAGAGAGAGGGAAGCAGGCTTCTTGCTGAGCAGAGAGCCCGATGTGGGACTCGATCCCAGGACCCTGAGATCATGACCTGAGCCGAAGGCAGCGGCTTAACCCACTGAGCCACCCAGGCGCCCCAATTCTTCCCATTCTTGGGGTGTTTTCGGGAAATTGTCTTCTTCGTATGGAGGGTGGGGATGTAAGGCCTAAAGGTAGGTGTACGGTGGTTAATTCCAGTCTCCCTGTACTTGGTGCTGATTTCTTTACTAGTCGTGAACAGACAGGGACGTCTGGGTGGCACAGTAGGTTACATGTGGGACTCTTGATTTTGGCTTAGGTGGTGATCTCAGGGTTGTGAGATCGAGCCCCACATTTGGCTCTGCGTTTAGTGGGGGGTGGGTCTGTTTGAGATCATCTCGCCCTTTACCTTCCCCTGCCAAGAGCTCACACTCTAGCTTTCTCTAAAATTAAATCTAAATCTTTAAAAAAAAAAATAGTCATGAGCAGACAGGTGCGGCTAGCAACACTGAGGAAAGACACTCCCCCAATCTGGGGAATTAAGACAGTCTTTCTCATTTCCATGTTCTAATTTGAGACGTTCTTGATTTTCATTTTGGCTAATCATCAACCAGCAGTGGTATCAAACATTTTAATGCTTAAAACCTCTGCCCCCACCTCGCAGACTCTCTCAAGCAGTTTATGGTGTCTCCATCTGCCCTCAACCATCAGGAAGGAAATCTCTGTTACAGGAACCTTACACACAAGTGGAAATTCCTTTTGTAATACAAATTACTCCTCTTCTCCATTTTATTGATGGGGTGAATTTTGCTGCTTTTGTACATTGATTTTTTTTAAAAAAATTTACTTATTTTTATTATTTTTATATATTTTATTATTATTATTTTTAATATTATTTTTTATTTTTTAAAAGATTTTATTTATTTGACAGAGAGAGATCACAAGTAGGCAGAGAGGCAGACAGAGAGGGAGGGGGGAAGCAGGCTCCCTGCCAAGTGGAGAGCCCGATGTGGGGCTCAATCCCAGGACCCTGGGATCATGACCTAAGCGGAAGGCAGAGGCTTAACCCA
This sequence comes from Lutra lutra, assembly GCF_902655055.1. Taxonomy (NCBI): domain Eukaryota; kingdom Metazoa; phylum Chordata; class Mammalia; order Carnivora; family Mustelidae; genus Lutra; species Lutra lutra. Next base: position 11,047,291 of record NC_062295.1, on the reverse strand, counting down.
CAAAGCCACCCAGGCGTCCCTTATTATTTTTTTTAATGATTGTATTTATTTGAGAGCGAGTGAGCAAGCATGAAGGGGGGAAGGGATAGAGAGAGAGAGAATCCCAAGCAGACTCTGTGCTGAGTTCCGAGCCCCTCGGGGGCCTCCCATCTCATGACCTTGAGCTCACAACCCCAGCAGAAATCTAGTCGGGAGGCTTAACTGACTGAGCCTCCCAGGTTCCCCTGTCCATTGATTTTTTTTTTTTTTTTAAAGCAGTATGTTCTTGGATGTCACTGGTGTCTTGACCTTGTTTCCTCTTCCTTTCTTCTCTCCTGTCAATATCTACCCGACCCTTCTCATTTCTGTGTTTGATCCACTGTCAAACATTGTAGCTCAGAAGAGCGGTCTTTAACTCTGGCAAACCCCGCCCCCCACCCGTCCCTTCGCCCCTCCTGGCCCCGCCCCACCCCCTGGCCCCACCCCACCCCCTGGCCCCACCCCAAGAATCTGACTTCAGTGATTTGAGGTGGGGTTCTGTCATTGATATTCTTTACAGGCCCCTCCCATGATCTTAATTATAGCCTGGCTTGAGGACCACCAGCCTAGCCTAGAGGTAGCAAATAGAGAACGTGAACTAAGGTCTGGACTCATCCTAGTTTTACCAGCTGTGATACGATGTCCTTTGGCAAATTACCACTTCTTTGAGGCTCAGTCTCCTCATCCATAAAATGGGATAATAATACCTAATAATAATACCTAATAATAATACCTATTATTAGGTGGTGGTGAGGATTGAATGAGGTAATACAGGTCAAATTCTTAGACCCTAGTGACCCTTTATTAATGTTGGCTGTTATCTGGGCCAAAAGCGATCAGCAAAACTATGGCCCACAGTCTGAAGTGGCCCACCGCTTGTTCTTGTCAATAAAGATTTATTGGGCCACTGCCATTCCCACGTACTTACATATTAAATACGTCACACTGGGACTGCTTCTGTGTGATAGCAGCAGAGTTCAGTCGTGCAGTAAGAGACTTGCGTGGCCCACAAAGTCTACAGTATTTGCTCTGAAACTTTACAGACAGAGATGATTGTAACTTAGCAGCATAGCATAAACCTGTAACATAAACCTTGTTTATGCCCTCCTGGTGTTCAGTGAAGTTTATAGTTTCGTGGGTGGAGACACCGTCACTGCTCCCGAAAATTCTAATAGAGAGGCAGTTTGGTATCATGGAAAGAGTCTGGGATTGGTTTCTTTTCTCAGATCCTCCCAAACAAACATTTGACCATAAGTGACCTGCTGTTTTTCCCCTTAGAACTTCTGTTTCCTCATTGCTAAGGTGGGAGGGTGGGGCTACATGACCTCGATAGGATCTTTCAGCTCTGGAATTTTCTGATGCGATCCCTGGTGTTCTGTGGAGGTCTCAAAGCATGGCTCGATCTATTCTATGGGAATTGGGCCAACAGAGCTTTCAAATTGGGGGTGATGAAAACACCAGTCTTTTCTCCCTGTGCAGGATGGTTGTTTTATAGCAGACCAATACAATTCTGAATTATAACTGGTCTTCCTTCCCCAGAGGTTCAGAGAAAGGTTCATAAATCCCTCTGTGGTAAGATGAATAATGACCTCCAGAGATAGCCAGGTCCTCATCCCTGGGACCTGAGAATGTTACCTTATATGGCAGAAGAGATTTTTGCAGAAGACATTAAGAATCTGGAAATTGGAAGCATCCTGAATTACCTACTTGTGCCCTCAATGCAATCGCAAAGGTCTTTATAAAAGGGGGCAGAAGGGAGAAAGATTTTACTAGAGACGGTGATAGGACGGTCTCAGCTGAGAGATGTGAAAATGCCAGGCTGCTGGCTTTGAAGGTGAAAGGAGGGGCCCTGAGCCAAGGAATGTTGCTCTAGAAGCTGGAAAGAGCAATTAAATGGGTTCTTCACTCCATAAAGCCTCTGGCGGGAGCACGGCCTTGTCAATACTTTTGATTTTTGTTCCTGTGAAAGTGCTGTAGGGCTCCCGACCTTCAGAAGTGTCAGAGGAAAAGTGTGTTGAAAAAAAAGTTTGTGGTCGGTTTTGGGATAGCAGCCATAGGGAATGAATACACCCCTCTTACGCAGAAAAAAACCTGTGCGTCCCAAGGAGGATTAGCATGTGCCTTTATTTTTTTTTTTAAGATTTTATTTATTTATTGCACAGAGATCACAAGTAGGCAGAGAGGCAGGCAGAGAGAGAGAGGGGGAAGCAGGCTCCCCGCTGAGCAGAGAGCCTGATGCGGGGCTCGATCCCAGGACCCTGGGATCATGACCTGAGCCAAGGCAGAGGCTTTAATCCACTGAGCCACCCAGGCACCCCAGCATGTGCCTTTAAAATAAATCTCAAAGCAGACAGAAAATTGATAAAGTAATTACAGTGGAGTTGAGGAGAGAGGGAGAGGAAAATGGAGGGAAAGCTGGATGGGGTGAGAGAAAACATGGAAGGCTTGAGTTCTTCCCCACTTCTTCGTTTCTGTTCATTACTGTGGGAGGCAGATGACTTCGATGACCCCTGTGCCCCCCCCCCCTCAACTGGTGTTACTCCTCGGGGCAATCCAACCCCTTTGAGAGCCCTTGGGACCTGTCCCTTGGTTCCAACCAATGGAATATGGCAGAAGTGATGGGATGTCACTCACATGATTACATTTCATTATCCAGTTCTCCATCATAACACACTAGAGAGAGAAAGAGACTCTCCTCTTATCCCTGAAGAAGCAAACAGCCATGTGTAGGAGTGGGCCACAGTGGAGGGAACTGTGAGAGGCTCTAGGATCTGAGGGCAGCTCCAGCTTCTGGCCAGTAAGACACCAGGGCTCTTTGTCATACAGCCACGAGGCAAGGAATTCTGCCAGCAACCAAAATGAGCTTGGAAGCGTATCCTTCTCCAATCAGCCTTCAAGGTGAGGTGGCCGCCCCCCCCCCCCCCAAGCTCCTGACATGGCGATTGCTGCCTTGTGAGACCTGCTGCAGAAGAGCCGCTTAAGCTATGCTCGGATGCCTGACCCGCACAGACTGAGAGATAATAATGTGTCTTTTAGCTGCTGTGTTTGTAGTCATTTGTTACCCGGTCATAGAAAATGAATATAATCATTGCCAATAAAATTCATCATGGAAGTAGGCGGCGTAGATGACTCTCTGTGTGGTTTTACCTGAAGTCTTTTACTTTCACAAAGATGACCTTTCCCCTCCCTCCGTGGATACCCAGCATGCCCATCCTAGTGAGTCTTTACTTATTTTTTTATTTAAAAAAAATTCTGTGTATTTATTTGACAGACAGCGAGAGAGGGAACACAACAGGGGGAGTGGGAGAGGGAGTAGCAGCCCGATCCGGGCTTGATCCCAGGACCCTGACACCATGACCTGAGCCGAAGGCAAAGGCTTAATGACTGAGCCGCCCATGCATTCCCCCGAGTGACTCTTTATAAGTGAAGATGTCTCAGATCTATTTAAGATGGAAATATTTTTGAGGGGGTGCAGAACATGGAATAGTCGTTCTATTTTTAAATTTAGATTAGTTCAACTCTTTGCTAAATTCAGTAGTCAGGAGTATAGGGAATCGTACACAGGATAGTTAATTCTGACTGGGGCAAAAGGGAAGGCTAGGAGCAATCCAGCTTAAGAATAGCATTTAATATTTATGGAACATTCGCTGTGGGTCCGATACTTTGATACTTTCATGCTGACTCTTTTTCACGTGTATGTTATTTAATCATCACATCAACTTTGTGGGTAGGTACTTTGACGATCTCCAGTTTACAAATAAGGAGACAGTGGCACAGAGAGTTTGTGTAACTTGTTTTAAGTCACACAGCAATAAATAGTGATGTCTGGGAGGGACCATATGTTAGGATCCTTGAGGAGGCAGGGGTTTGAAGAACGACCGTGGGTATGCAAGAAATGGGAAGGGATCTTGAGGCAGGAGGAAGGTTCTTTGAAATGGCGTGGAACCCAAGGCAGATTCTACCAGAAGGCAAATTGAGAGGCTACTTATGAAAAAGATGGCACCTGGTTTCATTAGAGATGTCTGAAGGACTGCCGTGGGGATGACTCTGAGACATGTCCAGGTTCATTGGGAAAGAGTGATCTTGTTTATTAGTGATGTCTGCCTTCAGCTTACAAATGAGGGAATCATAAGACTCATGTGCTGTTGGTTTGTCATCTTTGATTTAGGGCCTCACATGGGAAAGAGCTTCTCCAGATCATTCTTAAGCAAGAACATAAAAACACCCTCCCAGACTAACTGAAAAATTTGGACCACTCCATAGTTGTAAGAGATATTTCTGCTTTACTCATGTAAGTTTGCACAAAGAAACACTAAAAAATTGCATGAATTTAAATATGTACATTTTGGACCCTCTTAATGAGGATAGAATGGACAGATACTGGAGGATCTTCTTGGCTCACAACAGTTTCCTTTTGTGGTTATGTTTGGGCCTTGATTCTTGATTCTTGATTCTTGATTCTTGATGGAAAGAGAGCTAGCTGCTGACCTCAGAATGACTGATGTCCCAAACTGGGCCATTCATAGCTCTCCTTCACCCAGGCCTCAATGATTGGTCTGAGGGAAGAGCACATGACAGGAGCTGGCCAATCAGAGTTCTCCTTTTGGCTTTTTCAAATTGGAGCTTGGACAGACAAGACTATTTTTTGCTAACCTAGCTCCTAAAAGGTTATTCCAGAGCAAATCTCCCATGTGTATAGTAAGTCAGAGTGCGGCCACCTTTTAGGGACACCTAGGCATGAGACAGAGTTGAGGAGCAAAAAGTATCATATTGGTTTTAGAAGCTCAGGATTTTTTATGACTGATTTTATCTGCTCTTTGACTTACAGTGTATGTTTCTGTGATCCAGTACCCATGCCTCCCACTGGTGTTTTTGCCCCTGCTTTAATGAACATCTAATAACTTGTATCTATTAAAGGGGTACTGTTTGATGCATGAATACATAATTTATAATGACATCTATTTAAAATAAAAATATGGGACATCTGGGTGGCTCAGTCACTTAAGCATCTGTCTTCAGCTCAGGTTATGATCCCAGGGTCCTGGAAGCGAGTCCTGCATCAGGCTCCTTGCTTAGTGGGGAGCCCACTTCTCCCTCTGCCTGCTGATGCCCCTGCTTGTGTGTGCTCTGTCTCTGACAAATAAGTAAATAAATAAATAAAAATCTATTTAAAAGTAAATAAAAATAAAATAAAAATATGACCAAAGTGGTATAGAACATGACATGACTACTGATTTTAAACTTAGATTAGTTCAAGTATTTGATAAATTCAGTAGTCTGTAGTATAGAGACTGGTACGTCTAATACACCTAATAATCTGTGTATCTAATATGTACTCTCCTGGGAGACAGACAGATAGACAGGCAGACACACCCATCAAACCATCACCACAATAAAATAATGAATCTGTCCATCACACCCCAAAGTTTCCTCAAGGTTCTTTGCAATCCTTCCCTCTACCTCCCCAACGCCAGGCAACAACCAGTTTGCTCCCTGTCATTACAGATTAGTTCTTCTTTTCTAGAATTTTATGTAACTGAAATCATATAATATGTACTCTGTTTTTTGGTCTGGCTTCTTTGACTCAGTATGTTTGAGATTGTGTGGATTAATAAATAGTTCATCCTTTTTTTTTTCGTTGCTGAGTAGATATTCCATTCTTTCTCCATTTACCTATCAATAGGCATTTTTTTTCCAGTTTTTGATCATTATGAATGATCATACTATGAATATTTGGAAATATGGAAAGACTGGCCTGTATGGTAAGTGTATGCTTAACTTTGTCAGAAACTGCTACACCACTATCTTGATATTTACGAAGGTTCTAGTTGCTCCACGTTTTCACCAGCGTTTGGTATGGTCAATCTTCCCTCCTCTGCTTTTGGCGTTAAGTTAGTTCTAGTTGAGTTTATGTCTCTCGCAACCAGAGAATCGTGATGAACGTGGCGGAAGGAACTCTATTTTGGAGAACTTCATCTATAGAATTTGTACATTTGGATACTGACAAATATTTACTGAGAACAAACAAGTGCTAACACCCAGCAGAATCTGTCTAAAAGCTTAAGACATGAGTAGCATGACTTAAGTGCATGAGCTGAAGACTGGGCATGGCTGAATGATACTGATGCATCAGGCCAGGAGAAATTCTATCCAATAAGTAATAGTATTTATTGTCCTGGTCACAGGACTTATTATTTCAGCCAGCAAATGGAACTCAGAGACTAAAAAGGAGAAATGGTTGACGCGGTTCATTTAAGCAATGCGGTTTTTTAAAAAATTCCATAATGAGTTAATAAGAATTTAATAATAGGCTTAATAATTGTTGTCAGCACACCTGTGATGGGGAGAAATGTTCTGACAATGGCAACACATTTGAGGGAAGTGATGTGAAACGGCAGAAGTGGCAGCTTTCCGGGGATTGCCTGGACCTTGCCAAATCTAGGGCCACCTCTGGCTGGACACTGATTCAATAGTCAGTGAATGAGATGGCTTTTGAATCAGCCAGCCTTCTTGCCTCCTGATGTAGCCACTCACTGGCTGGGGGCTGGGTAACCTTAGGTAAGTTATTGTACTTACTCTGTGCCTTCATTTCTTCATCTACAAAATGGAGAGTAGAAAGAACTACAGGGGCACCTGGGTGGCTTAGTAAGTTGAGTGTCCAACTCTTGGTTTTGGCTCAGGTGGTGATCTCATGGGTCATGGATCTGACCCCTGCGTCAGGCTCTGCACTCAGTGTGTACACTGAGTCTTCTGGAAGATTCTCTCCCTCTGGCCTCTTCTAAAGTACGCTCTCTCACTCTCTCTAAAATAAATAAAGAAATCTTAAAAAGAAAAAAATAAAAAAGAAAGTATCTACCTTGTAGTGTTGTGTTAACCCATGTGGCGTGCCCAGAGCACTGACATTGAGTATGTATTCTCTAGATGCTGTTAATTATCGATACAGCTATGTTGATGATGGACAGCTTTTTTTTTTTCTTTTCTCTTTCTCTCTCACCGCTCCCCCCCCCTTTTTTTTTTGCCACATTCCCGGCAAAGCCAACTGATTTTTCATGTAATTATATTTAGATTTTTCCAGGCACTCTACTTTATATCGATGATTTCAGTTCCTCCAATAATTGATCGTTATTCCTCCTTTACATGGGACACTTCTGGAGCTCAGCCAGATTAAGAAGCTGTATTTGGTGAAGCCAGCATTCCAACCAGAATGCTGAGATTCTAGCACAGATGCTCAGTGCATGATTTGAGGCTGCTCTCATGAGAAGAGATCATCAGTCCTAGGGTAAGAGATTGGTGCCACCTCAGGGAGAAGAGAGAATGTTGCTTTCTACCCCAGCACATTCTGACCTCCTGGGAACAGAGCTCTCCTCTTAGTTGTGGGAGGGAAAGTGCCTTCCTCCTTTTCTCTTACTTCTGTGAGACCCTAGTTCTATATTCCTCATACCTCCATCCGTAGGCCTCCCATCATGCTCGGTAGGAAGCTGACCAAGTAGAAGGATTGAGAGCTTTCGGTGAAGGAGATCTTGGATTCTTCTCCTTTCTGTCTTAGAAACATATTTCCCACTGGGCTTGGGGGCAGGTGATCCCACTATGGACAAGAGACTGTTTCTTGCCCCCCTCCCGAACTCCTACCCCAGCTGTGTGGGGCTTTAGGAATTGAGCTGGAGACGCGGTTTTCTGAGACATCTGCTCTCATGGTTTAATGGGCATGGTTAGTCTTACTAATAAGGACTTTGTGATTCAGGGAAGACCACAGAGGCCAGGGAGTAGAAAACCCATATAGGAAACCCATCTCCATAAACATGGGAATGAGATCTTTGGGAAAATGGGGAGAAGGGAAAAGAATGAAGCAAATTGTTGAGAGAGGACAAAAATCCCAAATCAAACAAGAAGAAAAAGTGTGCCTTTCTAAAAAGATTGGAAGGCAGTGACTAACATGAGGAACAAGACAGCCATGAAGGGTAAACTTGACAAGAGAGACCAGGAGTGCTGTTGAGTACTGCTGTGTGTTTACTGGAGGAAGATGGATGACGGCCAGGAAAGCGGCCAAATGGGAAATATGATAAACTCTTAAATGCAAGCAAGAGAGATTCAAGTAATGAGAAGCTCAGATAAGACAAACAGGAGAAATAAAACCCATATGAAAGCAAAGCTGATGGGCCGAACAGAATGGACAGCCAATGGCTGGGGGAATGTGAAGCATGAAGGAGACAAATCCAAAGAGAAAGAGACGGTCTCGGCTGATATGGCTGTCGAATGGCTTTGACAAGGGAGGTAAAGAGGGACAATGAGGGACTGAGGTGATGGACAAATCCCTTAGCTCCAAGTCACATCGCATTAGAGGGATTTGCTTTGTGGTCCGTGACCGTGGCCGCTCTGGGAGACACGTGGGTGCACATTCAGAACTGGTGACGCTGGTTCCTTTTTTGTTTGGGATAAACTCTGAGGTGGAAAATTCTAGAAAGCAGACAAACTCTCTGAAGTTAGCACTCTGTTTCCCAACTCACACTTCCCCAAGGAAGGCTATCTGTTTTAATGTCAAAGCCTATGGCATTTTTCTTCCCAGGGTTCCCCTTTGGTTTTAAGTCACGGTTCTTTGGTTTTGTCCCAAGCCCTCACTGAATACACTGTGGTGGGTCAGTATTGGTAGTGTACTGATCATCCCTAGACTGGTTTCAGGTCTGAGCTCTGTCACTAACTGGCCTCAGCTTTCTCACTTTGGATGGAGAGGATCATATTCTGTCTGTGGGGTCAAATGATAGGAGGAAAGTTCTCAGCATTGTGGCCAGACTGTGCTAGATGCTGGGATCTGGAGCAACACACAGTCCAGTGCCATGCAGCCCAAGGCTATGAAGTGAGGCAGGTATGCTAACATGTGCCTTCATGAAGTATGAGAAAGGCAGCCATGGAACCATCCTCGAGATGGCCTACAGGAGGGCCATGCTGAACTCTCTTGGGGTATGGTTGAAGCCATGGAGAAGCTTTTAATTTGCAACCTAGGGGTAAGTGGTTGGAGGAGGAAATTTCAGGCTCAGGGAACATGATAAAAAAAAAAGGCATTGGATGGTGGTGACGTAGTATGGCAGGTTTGGGGACGTGGCTTTTGGTTTCGTTGAAAGTGCTTTTCACAGAAGGTTAATAGGTATAAAGGAAAGAGGAGATGCCATGTTGAAATGAAATTTAGAACTTTTAGGCTAAACTAACTGGTTTCTTTATCAGAAGATTTGGGAGAGTCTTAGATTTGCTTATCAACATGATGAATCTCCAAGAGGGATCTATGGGACACAGTGTCTTCCAAATTTATTTGAGCACAGAAACTTATTTTGAAGAGGAACTTGCATATCTAGTATTGTACTCCTTCTCCCCTGATGCATAATAATAAGATGTAAATTATAGGGAATAAAAAGAACATTTTATGAAATGCTGACCTCCAGAGTGTGAGGAACAAGACTGTGAGTGGATTATTTGCTTGCTAGAAAAGTTATGTTACAGTAACACTAGAAATCTAAGACAAAAAAGTGTCACCACCTTTAGAGGACATTAAGTATATTAAGTTACCTCTATCCAATGAGGGTAGGTAGGCAGCCCTGTGCTACATTGCATCATGGGATGAATGTAGGCAGGGCACAAAATGGAAGTCACCAGCAAGTCTTCCTTGGTTTCTGTCTATAACTGTCTTACCCTAAGGGAACATAGAGGTGCTATGGAAGAGGCACACAGGAGAGAGAAGGAGATTCATAGGTGTAGAGAAAGTGTCTTAGCTATGAAAGAGAGAGTGAGTCTCCCCCACCCCCAGACTAGAGAATTCCTTGGACATTGGTAGGAAGAAAAGTCAGCTTTAGTTCCTTTCAATGCACATGGGTGGCTGCAAGACATAGACAAGTAGGCATGGCTGGCATCGCCATAGAGAGGATATATTAGTTAGCTAGTGCTGTGTAACAAACTACCCTGAGCATAGTGGCTCAGAACAGCAAACATCTAGTCTAATGTGCAAGTATGAGAGGAAAGAGGTTAGATTGGAGAAAAAAGGACATCTGAGAAAATGGACACAAACAGAGTGAGATACAGTGGTTATTGTGCTTTGTATTTTTATGGGTCCAGTAAACATGTTTGAAATATGAAAGGATAAATGGATGGTTGGAGGATTATTGCATTAGTGTCAAATCAGAATACAAATAAAGAGTTTGGAAAAGAATTTTAAAAAAACCAGCAAAACATTTATGACATCACCGTTTCTATAGGTCAGGAATCTGGATGTGCTTGGCAGAATCCTTGGGTTCTGGGTCTCTGAGAAGGCTTCAGGTATCAGCAGGGGCTGTGGTCATCTTGAGGCTTAACTTGGGGGAAGATCTACTTCTGAAATCACTCATGACCTCATGTGATTGTTGGCAGGGTTGAGTTCCTTTTATGCTCTTGGACTGAAGTCCTCAGTTCTTTGCTAAGTATTTGCCAGAAACTGCCCTTGGTTCCTTGCTAGATGAGTCTTTTCATAGTGGAGCTTGTAACATGCCAGTTGGCTTTCTCAGAGTGCATGAGAAGAGCCAGAGAGACAGTGCTGGCAAGAGAGAAGTCAGTATTTTATTAGGGGACCTTGGAAGTGACATCCCATCACCTTTGCCGTATTCTATAGAGTAAGTCACTAGATCTCGTCTACACTCCAATCAGAGTAGGAGGTGTGACTGTCTAGCCTGGGGGCTGATATACTTTTTCTGCATAGGACCAATAACAAATATTAATATATTAAATATATTATCATATATATCAGATAATTAAATATTCATATATATTGTTGAATAAAAATATTCTTAGGATCAGTTTTGTGAATCTCAGAGACAATTCTGTCTTATTTAATTAGCTGATTTGAAGAGAGCTGAGGGGATTATATGAGGGCATAAATACTCGGAGGTGGGGTCTAGCCGGTAGGGACCATGTCAGAAGCTTCCCAACACAAAGCACTACTGTCATTCTTTTTTTTTTTTTTTTTTTACTACTGTCATTCTTAAAGGAGTTCTACAGAAGCCTGGATTGGAGGAAGTGAAATTAACTGAGGTTGATAACAAGGGGTGTATCTTGATGAAATCCCAAAAGTTCATTTTCGCTTTTGTTTCCTTTGCCTTTTGAGACTTGTCTTGAAAGAAGTTGCTGTGACTGATGTCGAAGAGGTTACTGCCTGTGTTCTCCTCTAGGATTTTGATAGATTCCTGCCTCACATTGAGGTCTTTCATCCTTCTTGAGTTTATCTTTGTGTATGGTGTAAGAGAATTTCTTTTCGAGTTTCATTCTTCTGTACATAGTTTTCTAATTTTCCCAGCACCATTTATTGAAGGACCTGTCTTTTTTCCACTGGATATTTTTTGAAGATTATTTGACCATAGAGTTGAGGGTCCATATCTGGACTCTCTAATCTGTTCCACTGGTCTATGTGTCTGTTTTTGGGCCAGTAACGTGCTGTCTTGGTGATCACGGCTTTGTAGTAAAGCTTGAAATCAGGCAAAGTGATGCCTCCAGCTTTGTTTTTCTTTTCCAACATTTCCTTAGCGATTCAGGGTCTTTTCTGGTTCCAAATAAATTTTAGGATTGCCTGTTCCAGCACTTCAAAAAATGCTGGTGGAATTTTGATTGGGATGGCATTGAAAGTATAGCATGCTCTGGGCATTATAGACATTTTAACAATGTTTATTCTTACGACCCATGAGCATGGAATGCTTTTTCCATCCTTTTGTGTCTTCTTCAACTTCTTCCATGAGTATTCTGTAGTTCCTCAAGTACAGGAACTTTACCTCTTCGGTTAGGTTTATTGTAGCCACTTTGGAAAACAGTGTGGAGATTCCTCAAAAAATGAAAAAATAGAGCTACCCTGTGACACTGCAATTGCACTACTGGGTATTTACCCCGAAGATACAGATGTAGTAAAAAGAAGGGCCATCTGTACCCCAATGTTCGTAGCAGCAATGGCCACAATCACCAAACTGTGGAAGGAGCCAAGATGCCCTTCAACAGATGAATGGATGAAGAAGATATGGTCCATATATACAATGGAATATTATGCAGCCATCAGAAAGGATGAATACCCAACTTTGGTATCAACATGGACAGAACTGGAGGAGATTATGCTGAGTGAAATAAGTGAAATTTATTTCACCAAGTAAAATAAGTGGAATTATCATATGGTTTCACTTACTTGTGGAGCATAAGGAATAACATGAAGGACATTAGGAGAAGGAAAGGAAAAGTGAATTGGGGGAAATCAGAGGGGGAGACCAACCATGAGAGACTGTGGACTCTGAGAAACAAACTGAGGATTTTGGAGGGGAGGGGAATAGGGGGATGGGTGAGCCTGGTTGTGGGTATTAAGGAGGGGATGTATTGCATGGAGCACTGGGTGTGGTGCATAAACAATGAATATTAAAACACTGAAAACAAATAAAATTTAGATGTTAAAAAAAAACAAACAAACAAGGGGGATATCACTGGTAGTCTGTGTGGGTATCCGACCCATCCCAGAGGAAGCCTACCCTCTCTCTTTACATCAGATCCTAGAATTACGATCGAGGTACAAGAGAGTTACCGGGGAAGTCCAAGAATGGCTAGGAAAGGGAGGCATATTTACACTTTTACTAGATACTGGTTAATTGCCATCCAAAAAAGTATGTACCAGTTTTCGTAGGCAGAATTCACAACGTTTTCTTATTTTCTCTCCTTTTCACTGGAAATGTGTTATGCAGCTCTTACTGCTGAGTACAGAGGAGTGGAAGTGATCAGAGTAAAATGTTCATGTTCAGTCCAAGTCAATGAAGGATGAATCATAGACATTACTGAACAGCCAAAGAATAGCTCTGAGATTAGATTTAGTGAAGCTCAAGGAGGGAGAGCGACTTGTCAAACAGTAAATGAAAGTCAGGTTGGGAAACGTTGGAGAGAAAGGAAGTAAATTGACCAGAGAAGGATTTGGCGTCCAATATGGAGAAAAATTCCAACTCTGAAGCCCAAGCTCATCCAGACATTAGCCTGAACTTTGTATGGGGTCATCTGTTCGCAATTTGTCCATTCATCCAATGAATATTTTGTTCACTTGCTATGTGATAAGTGTGTTAGGCATTGAGGCTATAATAATGGGCTGTATTAGGGGTCAGAACACTATGGCCAGTGAGCCAACTGTGTCCCACTGATATGTAAATAAGCATTATTAGAACACGGCCACACTCATTGATTTATGACTTGTGTGTGACTTTTCACACTACGACTGTGAAGTTGAGTAGTTGTAACAAAGACTATGACTTGCAGAGCCTTAAAAGACCTCCTCGTTGGTTCTATACAGAAAAAAATTTGCCAACCCCGAGGCTAGATAGCCATGGTTCCTACCCTTAGGGGGCTAATCATCTACAGGAAAGATGGACATGAATCAAATACTTTCTTAAATGGATCATTGCCCGTGGTGAGTAGTGTCCTGGAGAAGTACATGATGCTGTGTTGAACGTGGCATGGGACACTTTTGATAGGATGGTCAGGGGCAACTTCCCAAGGACATGGATTTTTTTTTTTTTTTAAGGGAGTTGATGGATGAGAAGGAGCCAGCCTGTAATTAGGGAAGAGGTTTCCAGAGGGAAGGGAATGTATCAGAAATCTGTGCTGGGAAAAGTTTCGTCCTTCCCAGGAACAGAGGAGGCCATTGTGACTGGAACATGGAGAGTGAGATGAGACTCAGTAGAGATCAGATCGTCAAGGCCTCCCAGACCAAATCCAGAGACTTGGATTTTGTTTCAGAAACAGTGTAAAGACATTGAAAGTTCTTAAGATCATGAGTCTCACAGACCACTGTGTCTTATTCACTTAGCTGATCTGAAGACAGCTGAGAGGGAGGAATGTTCAGTACCTAGACCCCCATCTTCTCTTCTTGATAGAACATTTCAGAATGTGTGGACAGAAACAATGGTTTATTCGCTGATGGTGAAGCATGTCAGCTTAGCCACAAAGACAACAAGGCCATGGAAGCTTCTAGAGATGTGGAGCAAAGCATTCTGGCTCTGGTGGCAATTTCAACAAGCATACCTTTTACTGGAGAAGTCACATAGCCCTTGGAGAGGTCTGACTCACAGGACTGTTTGAGGACATTCTCATCTTAGGGCTTCTGAAGTGAAGAAAGCAGCTGATGATTTTTAAAACTACTGAGGCTGTAATTTTATTTTTCATGTATAAATGTAGGAAGAGTCACAGACAACTCATAATCTTCATGATAAACCCTCGTCGTCTAACTCTGAAATATCATTTTCATTGGGCAACCTCTTACCAGTGCTAAAGATGTCCTTCGTTTGGCCTTGCAGTTGTTGCTGAAATTGTTCAGGCCTGAAAAGAAACAGCTAAACAAGAAATCTCCTGGAGCCCCTCCTTGACATTGAGCGAGGAATTAACTCACTTTTTCTGGAATTTACCTTATCTTAATGTCTTTTTAATCTTTTAGAAGAAGCGTACAATTTAGTTCTGAGCTTGAAAACTACCAGCATCTTTCCTCAGTAGATAGCTATGTAATCGAATAAGCTTTCAAGGTGTCTCCTAGTTTTCTTTAAAAGCTTGTATTACAACTACTTAAAATCTTGTTGCTTTTTTCTTTTCATCACCCCACTAAACAATGAGAAAACCAAAAGGCAAGCTGCTTAAGACAAAGTGTTATTGGTGAACAGTACAATTGCTGATGTCTTCAAAGTGTGAAATTATAAAAATAAAGCCCTGTATACCCACATGCAAACATTTCTACGCCCCTAGCTCCAGGGTATCATGTTTGATAAAAATATCTATATCTATATCTATTAATATAAAAACAAATGTGAAAAAACTCCTTACAGTTATTTTATAATCAAGAATGAGATAAATTAATAGTTAATATAATTAATAGCCTATAAGGCAATACCTTTATCATCAGAGAAAGCAAAGACATTTATACACCATTAGTGGGTTTTTCATTCATCTGTGGATTAGGGATCTGCTTTCATCCATGAGGGGTTGAAAGGGAGAGCTGGGATTACTAGGACCT
Organism: Lutra lutra; assembly: GCF_902655055.1. Taxonomy (NCBI): domain Eukaryota; kingdom Metazoa; phylum Chordata; class Mammalia; order Carnivora; family Mustelidae; genus Lutra; species Lutra lutra. Next base: position 11,032,248 of record NC_062295.1, on the reverse strand, counting down.
GGATGCTCAGAGCTGGTGTTGGGAATATTGGCAGAAACTAGATTGGACCACTCCTCTTGTGGAAACCCTGATACTGATAGAAATAAACTGGAGAGAAGCCCTCTTATCTCTTCCTTCTTTAGTATCACCTATTCGCAGAACCTAAAAGGAAGCCAGCTGGCAAAGAATCTGTGAAGTTTGGTTTGCACAGTCCCACTTAGATCACATACAGAGTACAGAAGGTTGAATGTAGAGCTAAGAGGAAATAAATAACTGGAACAGTAATATTCTTTTGTGTGAATAAAACATCTTGGATTGGTAGGAGCCCCTTTGGGCTGGGTTAGCTTCTGGATCCTCTTGACTTGAATCCACTAAATTCTGATAGCTTCCTTTCTCTCTGGCATAAAATACTCCAGGCTCATACATTTTATGCCACAGACCTCAAGTCAGGTATTTGTGCAAAAAGCCTAGGTTCCTTTTTTTTTTTTTAAAGATTTATTTATTTATTTGACAGAGATCATAAGTAGGCAGAGAGGCAGGAAGAGATAGAGGGGGAAGCAGGCTCCCTGCTGAGCAGAGAGCCCGATGCAGGGATCGATCCCAGGACCCTGGGACCATGACCCGAGCCAAAGGCAGAGGCTTTAACCCACTGAGCCACCCAGGCACCCCACCTAGGTTCCTTTTAACAGGGAATGGTATTTAGAGACCAAAATCTGGGCATCATCGGTGTTCATCTAAAACCCTCATTAAAAAAATGTATTTATTTATTTATTTGAGAGAGCATGAGTTGGGGGAGAGGCAGAGGAAGAAGCAGGCTCCCTGCTGAGCAGGGGACCCTGGGATCATGACTTGAGCCGAAGGCAGATGCTTAATTGACTGAGCCACTCAAGTGCTCCTAAAACCCTCATTTCAAGTAGCATTTGGCTCAATTTATATTGTATAAGATCCTAATTGTGACCTTACAACAGTTCAGGAATGTTGAGTAGGAGGGCTATCCTTGTTTTTGCTCTTAGTCTCTTGTTGGGAGAAAAGATTCTGGGCTATTTAAGGTTTTTCCTCATAGTTGTGCTTGCTTTCACTGGTTTCATGCTTAGTCATCAAGCCTCTGGTTTTTTAAAATCTTAAAGCATATTCCAAGGTGACAGTATAATTTATAATTTACTATTCTGTATAAAGATTCATGAAGATTAGGGCTCCTGGGTATCTTAGACAGTTAAGCAAGCATCTGATTCTCAGTTTCAGGTAGGGTCATGATCTCATGGTCGTGGGATCAAGCCTGGGGTGAGGCTCTGTGTTCAGTGCTGAGTCTGCTTCAGATTCTTTCTCCCTCTGCCCTTCTCCACTCCTATTCTCCCTTTCCCAAGAGAATACATACATACATACGTACATATCTTTGAAAAAAAAAAAAAAAGTACATTGGGGCGCCTGGGTGGCTCAATCCATCAGTCAAAAAAATAAGTATGGTGTATATGTGTTATCAGGAGCTCACTATTGTGGGAAATGGATGTAAGTTGAGGAAATAAAACATTAAGCAAATCTGTGGCATTCCCGGAATCTGAATTGTGAGAGAGCTGTGGATTTTCTATACAATTAAAGAGTGGAAAAACAGGTTCATATAATGGAAACCTCATTGCAAATCTGAGTGTGCAGAGGTATGCAGAATCACCCAGGGAAATCCTTGCTTAAGTTCATCAGAACCTTTGGATCACCATCAGTCATGTCAAAACCCAGTTATTATTATCCCAAGTTTTGCTCCTTTGGAGAGTCTGTTCTCTTGGAGGCATCTGTGGATTATATTCTCATAGTTGAAAGAACGTAATTATTTGATCGCTTCCCTGCATGTAAAAGTTCTATGCTTCATAATTTCAAATACAAAAAACTCCACAAAATTGGTCAACCTGGAAAAATGCTTGGGTGTGCTTATGACAAAACCTTTTGAGAGCTCAAAATTTGAAAAAGCACTTCCCAAATCCTTGAGTAAAGTGAGTGTTTCAGGAAGCTACGTGATATTTATTTGCAGCTTTAAAAAGCCCTTAAGGGGTGACTGGGTGGCTCAGTTGGTTTGGTGACAGGCTGTTGGTTTCAGGGTTCTGGGATCAAGTCCCACTTCGGGCTTTGCTCTTGGTGGGGAGTCTGTTCAAACATTCTCTCTCTCTCTCCCTCTGCCCCTTCCCCTGCTTGCTCTCTATCTCTCTCTCTCTCAAATAAATAAAGCGTAAAAAAACAAAGAGGAACTCTCAAACTTCACTAAGGCCTCTATTTTGAGGCATATTAGAGGATGGGATTCTGAATAATGCTCCTGATGCTGTCCTGGTTCTAATGAGAAGAAGACATGCACAGGGAGCTGGGTGGGAGTGGGAGCTATCATAATTGTTACTAAAGCTAATCAAGTCCCAAAGCATGGGTAAAGTATTATACAACCAGACTGGAGAACGCAGCTTGGATTGGTGTCTTCTCTTACCTTCCCCAATATTAGGTCTTAAGCCTACATCCATGGGTAGCACCATGTGTCAAAGCAGCTTCCGAATATTCTCACTCAGGTGCTCTGTGAATGGTCCCTGTCTGCTTTAGCATCTCTAGGACTTCCTAGGAGGGGACCAGAGAGTACTGGATGGCCTGATCTGCAAGGAAGCAGAAAGGAATCTGAAAGATCTATGGGTCATTGAGAGGAAGTGGGTGAAGCCCCTTTCCTTGTTTTTGAGGCAAACTGAGCCCTCCCCTGGAAGGCAAACTCTTAAGAGTCTCACCAATAAAATTTGTTACTCTCACCCTCAAGGGAGGAGCAAGGAGAAGATGGGGTCAGCGGTTGGCACTATCTCATTGGGGCCCATCCCCAAGATGGTAGGCATCTTGGTAGATGTTCTTTCTTTCTTTGGAAATCTTAGGACAGAGGAACAAGGAATCTTCTCCTTTGAGAAGCAGGGACCACAGAGTCCAATGCTGCCAGGGGCTGGGAAGGTGTTTTGAATAAATGAAGGGGGCCAGGTGGGAAATGAGAGATCCAAAGACACATTCACCCAAAGCCCAATAGTGTCTGTTTAGGTCCGGTGGATGCCGGCGTATGAGAATATGGGTTCAGAGTTGCCAAGACCTTCTAACTTTTCAAGAGATGCTAGGAATTCATTTTTTTTTATGTAAAGTTTTTCAATTTGGAAATTTTGGCAAGTAATTACACTTAAAAAACTACCTTTCAGGCCAAACAGAACATTTCTATGGCCCCATGGGACACCAGTCTATGGTTGGTTAAGAGCATTATAAACTGAGACAATGAAACATCATTTTTTTTAAACTTCTGGTTAGGTGTGTGAAATGAGCCAACCCTCCCTCCCTCCCAAGGATAAGAATAAGAGAAAGGAAGCTCTTAAACATACTGAGTATTGGTATTTGTATTTCCTGGTTTGTCTTCCATCTCTCTGCCCTACCTCTCACTCAAGACAGTCTTGGCCCCTCCCTCCCTTCCTTCCTACCTTCTTTTCTTTCGAGATTTTATTTATTTATTTGAGGGAGAGAAAGTACACACAAGCAGGGGGAGTGGAAGGAAGAGGGACAGAGAGAAGCAGGCTTCCCACTGAGCAGGGAGCCCGATGTGGGGCTCGATCTCAGGACCCTGATATCATGACCCAAGCCAAAGGCAAACACTTAACCAACTGAGCCACCCAGGTGCCCCTCTTGGCCTCTTTCTGTTGCTTTGCTAGGTCTCTTGGCACCTTCTTCATTTTTAGGTCATGTGGTCCCGGCACCACAGCATCGAGACACCGACACAGGCTGAAGTTTGCTGTCAGTCTGATTAGCATATGGAGGAACTTGGAGCTGCTATCCTTGACAGCTGAGACATGGAGCCCCATTTTCAGACCATAAAGGCTAAGCTTTCATCCTGTGTCAGTGTCAGTGTCATTCTGCATCCTGCAGGGACTGGAGCCAAGTGCATGGGATAGCTTTGGACAGAGCCCATCTTCAATACGTCAGTGCCTCTTGCAGCTGGTGATGGCCTTGAAACGTCATGTGCAATTAGAGGGCTCCTCCTCAAGTTCCCATGACAGTTTGCATGTGGCTCAGTGCTTTCTGGAGAGCAGACTTCAGAGAGTCATTCACCATTCAACAAACATTTATGAAGTTCCTGCTAATGACTGGGGATCCTTAAAGACATTGGCTCTTCAGCATTAAATGAGATAAACTTGGTCCCTACCTTCATGGAGTTTACATTGTAGTCATGGGAGACAAGTGAGCAGACACACAGATATAAGATGATTGGTGATGTTACCGACTGAGGGCAGGGTCTCCTTTCGTTGCTGTGGCTGAGGGGTCATCTCTAGAGGGATGACGTTCAAGCTCATAACTGACTCATATATATTTTTTAAGTGCTCAGGTATGTTTATTTACTTATTTATTTTTATTAGATCCTTAGTCCAGAGTTATTGAAGAACTAAGATTCCTAAATATTTATTTATTCTGGAGAGAGAGAGAAAGAGAGAGAGAGTGAGCAGGGAGAGGGGCAGAGGGAGAGAGAGAATGTCAAGCAGAATGATTCCTCTGATGAATGCAGAGCCAGAGGTGGGGCTCAGTCTCATGACCCTGAGATAAGGACCTGAGCAAAAATCAGTAGTCGATGCCCAACCAACTGAGCCACCACATGCCCTAAGAAATAAATTGTTAAAGTTGAATACTATGAGGGTCTAGAAATGGCACAGAACAAAGTATTAACACCAGTTATCTCTTAGTGGTGGGATTCACATATTCATTTAACTTAAGAAGAAGCATTTACTGAGTGCCTAATATGAGTTTGGTTATATTACTGACTGCTGGAAGTGCGGTTGTGAGCAAAACAGATTGGGTTAAAATATGAAGGGTATCCTGAAGGAAAAAGTGTATCATGGTAAAGAATAAAAAAGAGAAGCACCTAATTTATAATGGTGGGTCAGGGCAACTTGAACTGAGACTGAGAAATGAGAAGGGTTCAGTTGTGTGAAGAATATTGAGGGTGGGGACTAGGAGGAGTATCCCAGGTGATGGGAGAAGCATGTGCAAAGGCCCTGGGGCTGGAAAGAATTTGTTGTATTTGGAGAACTGCAAGCAAATTTGTTAGGATGGAGCAAAGGGGTCAAGAGATAAAACTGGAGAGATTTTGAGGATCCAGGTCAGGCAAACCCTGGAGTTATGAAGAATAGTTTGGATGTTATGGGATGAGCAATGATAAATTTTTGAGGGGTTGGGGTTTTCAGTTGGAGAGTGCTATGACTCCATGTACATTTTTGTAAAGATCATGCATGGTTGTTGGTTGGAGAGTGGGTTTCAATTTTTAGTTGAAGCAGAGAGGCCTGTTAGAAAGTTGTTGCATTTGTTCTGCTGAGAGATCATGGTAGCTCGGACTAGGGAATCAGAATTGATCTTTATGGTCCTGTAAGTTGATCATTGCACAATTGCACAATTCCAGGGGGTACAGTTCCTTAGACAACAACATAAACAGTGCTTCCTGGAGTGGCCCTAAGTGTGGGACAGTAGTATCAGGAATGGGTGAGAGAGAGGGAGAGGGAGAGAGAGAGCGAGAAAAAGAGAGGGGGAGGGAGAAAGGGAGAGATGGTTGGATTCAGGATGTGCTACTAGATTAGACTGGTAGGAGTAAAGGGAGAAGAGGACACTTGTGGATGGCTCCTCGGTTTCTGCATTAGATCACTTCAGGGATGTTGGTGGCATTTTCTTAAATGGAGAAACACTGCATATGGAACAGTTTGCAGAAGAAAAAGCAAGAGATTTTTCTTACATTTGCGAAGTGTAGTATGTTGGGAGCCATCCAAGGGAAGATGTCAAGTAGACAGTTGGATATACAAGTCTGGAATTCAAAGTGGAAGTCGAGGCCAGATACAAAACTTGGAAGTCATCAGGATAAAAGTTGCATTTAAAGCCATTGAGTTGGAGAGAGAAGAGATGAGGTCCTGAGTCTGTGACTTGAAGAACTTGATCGGTGAGGCAGGAAGAGGAAGGTCGATTAAGAAAGCAGAGGAGGAAGGGGCACTTGGGTAGCTTAGTCAGTTAAGCATCAGATTCTTGATTTCAGCTCAGGTCACGGTCTTGGGGTTGTGGGATTGAACCCTGAGTCGGGTTCCACGCTCAGCCTGGAGTCTGCTTGGGATTCTGTCTCTCCCTCTGCCCCTCCCCCCCCAACAAATAAAATCTTAAAAAAAAAAAAAAAGAAAGAAAGAAAGTGGAGGAGGAGACACTGAAAACTGGGAGCAAATTAGAAAAGCACAGCATCTTCTAATTTGAGAGAGAAGGACCCTGGATGGTTTTTGTCCTAAGGAGTTGTTTTTAATTTAAGTAATAAATATGAACACATGTATTTTTGTCTCTTCTCTGGGGATGCAGTTATTTTTCTGTGCATGGTGGGGATTGAGCTGATTTTGCCCTGCAAGGTGACCAGTTGCCCCTGTGAGCGGTGGTTGGGTATTAGTGAGATGTGATTCCGGGACATGTGGAACCTGACATTCTCATGTTGCCCCGGCGATGTACAATCAGGACAGCTGAAATGTGCTTGTTGGAAGGCAGTGGTCTCACAGGGGCAGTTTTGGCCTGCCCCACTGCCTCCCTACCCCCGGGGATATTTGACCATGTCTGGAAACATTTTCATTTGTTACATCTGGATTGTAGGGGTGTGTGTGAGGGGGTAGCTGCTGGCACTCGGTAGGTAGAAGGAAGCAAGGGATGCTGCTAGACCTACTGCAGAGCACAGGCCAGCCCTCGAGACCAACAGCTGTCCAGCCCCGAAGACCAATAGGGCTGAGGTTGAAGAATCTTGTTGTAGCGAGTGCAGAGTTAAGTCACTTGCTGAAATTTTGTTGTTCCTTCCTGAAAGTCTCCTTGGGGGAAGAGAGAAACCTACCGAAGCTAAGGGTCAGCTGTCCTTATTTCCCAGGAGCATCTATGCCCAGACACGGGGTTGATTGAAATGATTTTTTTGGCGGATGCCTCACACGTCATCATCTCAGGCTGTCAGGGGGATAATTTGTAGAATAATATCTGTGGCTTAGAAATGCAGGGTTGGTGGTGGTGATGGTGGTGGTGTTGGTGGTGGTAGACAGTGTGTGTGTGTGTGTGTGTGTGTGTGTGTGTGTGTCTTTCCTTGTGGAGAGTGACAGAGATGGAATCTTTGATTTGGGAGAGAATTAGAAAGACAGAAGCACCAATGCTGCATTTTTTTCAGTTATTCAGGATTCCTAAAACCTACCTTTTTTCCCCTCTCAGAAATGGCACTTATCTTCTATTCTTTTGGGAATCAATTGAATTCTTCCTTTACTTATGTTTAAAAAAAAAGAAAAAAGAGGCTGGGTGCCCGAAGGAAAAGAAAATGACCAGACTAATCTTGGTCTCACATATGGATTCAAAAGCAATGTGGCATTTCTATATCACCCAAGATTTTTTCATAATGGAAAGTGTGTCTGTGGGTGGAAGGCAAAAGGCGATGGGAAAGAGAATTATAGAGAACTCAGAATTTTAGATCGTTAAGGAACTTAACAGATCATTTCATCGGACCTGTTTACAACCAGATACCTTAAGCTTTAAGAGAGTCATGACTAGTCTTCATTCGCTTCTTCCCCAACTTTGAGATAGTTCAAAAGATGGCCTGAGAATCTTGAACAGGGATACAAAACTGGCCTGAACTTTCAATGCTGGAGGAGATCAGCTAATAGGTCCTGACTATGGAGGGGGAATAGAGTATGAATTTAAAAAGGCTTTGGTACAGATATGAGAGACCATGTTAGCAGTCAGAGTCATACAGGAATTGAGGTATATGGGGACACTGGGGAATTCTGTTCATCACTGCAGACTTAATGCTTTGACGGCGCCTGCACGTAGTAGGCTCTTGGTAAGTTCTCTGTTGAATGCAGGCCTCAAGGAAGTTAAAGGGGAATTTGATTTGGAGGAGGGTGAGGAAGGATACCACGCTCACTGGGGAAGACATTACCTTTCCCATTCTTTGCCTAGTAAGATAACTCAGAGAAATAGATGGTTAAGAGGGATAGTAATAGTAAATATATGTAGGTATTCTAGATGATAGATACTATTAATAAATGTAAATATTCAATGTTAGACATTACATATAAAACATTACTATTCATCTATATTGATACTAATATTAAAATAGAAAATTTTCGTGATGATGAAAAATAGGAAAATAGAAAATTTTCATGATGAAAATTTCATCATTTTCATGATATTATTTGTGTTTAGTTTCATGGAAGAGAATGCCTAAAAAACAGTGGCTTCCACAAGGAAAAAGTGTATTTTCCTCACATGGTGGAAAGTTTGGAGATATTGAGGGGGTCCTGAGCTCAAGTGGTGACCCAGAGATGCCCCTGGGGACCTGGGCCCCTTCGTCTTTGTTCTTCACCAACCACTCTTCGCGTATATCCTTGTCCAGATGGACACAAGATGGCCGTTCTTGCATCAGGGGAGGACAAGAGTTGTTGAGTCGATTCCACTTTGATTTATCAGGAAAAAAGTGGTTTGTCCAGAAGCCCCACCCAGTAGACTTCTATTTACATCTTGTTGGCCAAAACCAGGTCACATGCTCCTTCCTAACTGCAGGGGAATCTGGGAAGAATGTTTGTAATCCATCCTGGACAAAACAGGAGTTTTGTTAGTGAAGAAGAAGATCTTTTAGTGCAGAAGAGCTTGACGCACAACCCTAATTCCACGACTGAAAGGAGCAAGGCCCACATCAGGGAATGGACTTGCCTGGTCCATACCAATGAGTTCGAGTCAGCATGGAAGCCTCATTCCAGGCCATGACTTGGCTTCACATCAGCATACAGAGCAGCATGGAGCTTTGGTAAAACGATATCTGTTTGTCACCACCTGGGAACTGGGTTTTGGTCTCTGCGAAAGGTTATATGTTGGGGGCCGGTGAAGTCCTTAGGAGTCTGGGAGATATCAGTGTCAAGCGAGACAAAAATCAATATAGTAGTGGCGATGCTGCCTTTTGTCATCATGAACCCAGTACTTATAGCAGACATCGCATTCAGCCCAAGGAGAGTAAAGCTGGGCATCATGCAGAGCCCAGTGGAACAATTCCAGACATGACTTTTTCCTAAGTTCTGGAATGTGGTTGGCCAAGTAAGTGCACTGGTTTGCACACACCAAGCACTCAGTACACGGTAACTGTGGTTATTCTCATTTGATGGGTAATATTGGCCAACAGAGATGTCTGATGCATTGTAGGATGGAATTACATTAGAGTAAGTAAGAAAGATGTAAAAGCTACGTGGTTAGGTTGGCTAACACATAATTATAATTTTGCATGCATGTGGGGGAGAATGGAAGAAAGGAGCTAAGCATTTAGGTTTCTTTTTCTAAGTGGGAAAGGGAACCACTGGGGTGAGGCCGGGAGGATGTCCAGCAGGGGCGTGACGTGATCAGATAGATGTTTTGGAGAGATCTCCCTGTCTACCGAGAATGGAGGGTAGGAGTGAGTGTGAATGTGGGGAGACTCAGGCTGTGTCAGGAGCGCAGGTGAGATACGATGGTGGCTTGGAGCACAGTGCTTGTGGTGGAAGCAGGGAAGAGTGGTCAGAGTTAGGACATATATTTTGAAGGTAGAACACAAAGGACTAACTGATGTATTTCGTGTGGGACTGGAGAAAAGAGAGGAGGCAAACATTACTTTTGAGCCACTGGCATGGTGGGGTTGCCATTTACAGATAGGGGGCGGCTGTAGGAGGAGCAAGTTTGGGGGGTAAGCGATGAAATCGATCATTTTGGACCATGTTACATTTCAGATGCCTCTTAGACACCCAAGTAGAGACTTAATTAGGTAAATGGAAATTTGAGTCTTAAGTTCAGAACTGAAGTTAGAGCAGGAGAATTACATTTTAAAGTCCTTATTATATTGATGGGATTTAAAGCCACAGGTGCTGGATGAGGGACTTGAGAGATTAAATGTCAGCAGAGGTGAGAAAAGAGTCAAAGACTGTATCCTGGGATGGTGAGAAGGAGCATCAGTGAGGAAGGGGGAGACCAGGTATGGTATCTTGGGTCAGAGTGGAGGGAAAGCCCCCCAAAAGAGGATGCTTAACTGTGTTGAAAGATCCCGAAAGTTTGAGTGTAGTGAGAGTGGAGGTGATCATTGTGTTGGCACCTTGGAGTCACTGGGGACGGTCACAAGAGCAGTTTTTGTTGGTGTGCAGGGGGTGCTGGCCTGATTGAAGGGTAGAGCTCCAGTGACTTCTCCAAGGTTCTCTGAGAGGATTCATGGCAAGATTGGTTTGCTGTGTAGAGGAGTTTGAACTTCTTCATGAGGCAGTAGTGTTTTAGCAAGAATAGTGACACAGCCAGATTTGCATTGTATTAACGTCAGCTTGGCTGTGGTATGGTCAAAGTGAGGTCAGTTGAGGGATGATGGTGGCCAGAGCCAGGCTGGTGGCAGCAGAGAAGAGAGAGTAACTTGATTTAAGAGAGATTAAGAAGATGGAACCCCTGGGGACGCCTGGGTGGCTCAGTTGGTTAAGCAGCTGCCTTCGGCTCAGGTCATGATCCCAGTGTCCTGGGATCGAGTCCCACATCGGGCTCCTTGCTCGGCAGGGGGACTGCTTCTCCCTCTACCTCTGTCTGCCTGTGCGCTCGCGCTCTCTCTCTCTCTCTCTCTGACAAATAAATAAAATCTTAAAAAAAAAAAAAAAAGAAGATGGAACCCTTAGATCTTGAGGATGGGTAGGAGGTGAAAAACAGGAGGTGGGTTCAAATCCAAGCTCTGCCACTTGGTAGCTCTGTGAACTTGAGCCTGTCTCTTAGTGTCTCTGTGCCTCAGTTTACTTATCTGTAAAATGAAGCTAATAACAATTTCTACTGCCTAAGGCTGTTCTTGGATTACACAAGATTAATGTAGGTGAAAAGAAGATGTGGTATATATATACAATGGAATACTATGCAGCCATCAAAAGAAATGAAATCTTGCCATTTGCAACGACGTGGATGGAACTAGAGGGTATTATGCTTAGCGAAATAAGTCAGTCGGAGAAAGACAACTATCATATGATCTCCCTGATATGAGAAAGTGGAGATGCACTGTGGGGGGTTTTGAGGGTAGGAAGGGAGGGAGACAAACCATAAGAGACTCTTAATCTCACAAAGCAAACTGAGGGTGGCCAGGGGGAGGGGGGTAGGGAGAGGGTGGTTGGGTTATGGACATGGGGGAGGGTATGTGCTATGGTGAGTGCTGTGAAGTGTGTGAACCTGGCGATTTACAGACCTGTACCCCTGGGGCTAATAATACATTATATGTTTATAAAAAATTAAAAAATTTAAAAAAATGATTAATGCAGGTGAAATGTTTGGCACAGGGTCTGGTATGTGGCCGCTATTGAGAACCATAAGCAGAACCTTTGAACGTTTTAGATGTGCTTAAGCCCTTGCTAAGCATTCTCTCTTTGGGGATTGCTACTTACTTTTTCAGCAGAAAGAGCCGAAGTATCCCCTGTGCAGAAAGACACTATTGCCATTTGTAAGAATCTGCAGCTCAGGCATCTCTCATTTTTGCTAGGAAGGTGACATGATTCAAATTTAATACTAGGTGTCATAGAAGCTATACATTATTATTTTATGTCATTAGTGAGACTCAGATATCAACAATTGCTTGGCTAAAAGGATTCACTCAGAAAGAGGGAGATATGATTGGCCGTCCCTGTGATTGACATCCAGCGACAGTAGGGTTTATTGGGACAAAAATTTTACAAGCAGGGTGATTTGCATATATCATGCCTTTAATTTGCCCACACAGATCGGGCACTTAGGTACACAATTACCCAATTAATGGGTGTCATTTCCTAACTGCGGGGGCAAACATGATAATTGAGCCCTCAAATGGCTACGTGCTCACAATTTGCTTTCTTTTAGGAAAAGGTGGCACTTTTGAGTTTTATGGTGAAGTTAAAAGCGTCTGATAGCTCAGGATTCTTTCCAGACTGGATGATGGTGTTCTTCTGGCACAAGCTGAGCATGGTGGTTAAGAAACTCAGGGAGCCATTAGATCGAGAGTTTTCACATGGGGATTGCTGATGTGTTAATAGACACCATGTTGGAATTCCTTGTTCTGGGATGCACCACTGCACCACCACTGGAATTTTGTCAGTAGATGCTGAAGTGTCTTCCTACTTTGGGATCGCCTTTGTCCTGGTGGGACAGTAACACCTTCCCCCAGGTTGTCCTTCTCCACTGAGTGGGATGCTCTTGCCTCAAAAGTGGGGGTCTTCTCTTTATCCATCTGGCATCCCCTTGGGTGTCATGGCACTATTTCTTAGTTTCAGATGGACCCAGGGAGGTTTCTGGTCTCTGCCTGGCATAAAAGGAGCTCCGTGGTGGGACGTAATATTAAACTTGGAAGTTTGAATCTGGCACCAGGTCCCAGTTTGGTGGGGAAGCCACTGGAGCTTTTTGTGGAGTTGCTCGGTGGAAGAACCAATCTTCCTTTCATCTTTCCTCCCAATCTACCTCCTTCCCTCTCCCCTTTCTTCCTTTCCTTCCTTTTGGTTTATTAAGAGAAATCCAATAAAGTTGCGCATAAGACTTAATAGATACCACACAAAGGAAGATACACAAATGGCCATTAAGCACAGGAAAATTCTGAGCATCATTAACCAATGGGTAAATGCAAATAAAAATCACTGTGAGATACCACCGTACCTTCTACAATGATCAGCACCTCATACGTTGGTGAGAATATGAGGCAGCTGGAATTCTTCTAGATTGCTTGTGTGGGTGTCCTCAGGTACACCCATTTTAGGAGACGGTTTGGCAATGTCTTCAGTAGTTAAACGTATCCCTAGCCTATGACCTGGCAATTCCAGTTCTAGGTTTTACTCGAGAGGAATGAAAACATATGTCCAAAAAAAAGGATATGTACAAGAATGTTCATGGAAGAGGATGGAGTTGAAAGTTATGAGTACAAGGGAGTTTTATGGGGGTGATAGCAATATTCTGTATCTTGCTATAGATGTGGGTTTCATGGGTGTGTGTGTTTGTTAAAACCGATGAAAACGTTGAGATCTTTGCTTATTGCTGTATGCAGATTATACTTCAATAAAAACAAATACACACCAAAGGGAGTTTTATGGAGCCTATAAAAATAATATGTATGAATTATTTAAAAGCAAAGGCATTTTTTAAAGGTTGTATTTATTTACTTGGCAGAGAGAGAGATCACAAGTAGGCAGAGAGACAGGCAGAGAGAGAGGGGGAAGCAGGCTCCCCGCTGAGCAGAGAGCCCAATGCGGGGCTCGATCCCAGGACTCTGAGATCATGACCTGAGCTGAAGGCAGAGGCTTAACCCAGTGAGCCACCCAGGTGCCCAAAAAGCAGAGGCTTTTGAGAGATGAGGTTAAAAAGTATTTTTATGAGTACTCATACACAGGGAGGTCTTGACTCAGATTTGGGTGTAGATTTCAGTTCCGCTTTTAAGCTGTATGTCCTTAGGTATTTTATTTCCCTACTCAGAGTCTCAGTTTCTTTGTATCTAAAATGAGGGTAGTAATACCTACCTTACAGGGTTTGAAGGAGGGATTAAATGAGAAAATGCAAAGTGCCTGGAATATAGGAAACATTCGATCATTTTTAATATGATTTATCTATTTATTAGTATTTATTGAGTGCTAACTATAGGTAGGGGATAAAATGATGAGACATGCCTTCATTTGGAGTCTTATTTCTGAAGGCAGAAATTAGTCAAATAATCATACACATAAAAATAAATTTTTTAAAAGATTTTATTTATTTATTTGACAGACGGAGATCACAAGTAGGCAGAAGGGCAGACAGAGAGAGAGGGGAAAGCAGGCTCCCTGCAGAGAGCAGAGAGCCCGAGGTGGGGCTCGATCCCAGGACCCTGGGATCATGACCTGAGCTGAAGGCAGAGGCTTTAACCCAATGAGCCACCCAGGCGCCCCAAAAATAAAATTATTTTTTGTGTTAAGTGCTAAGAAAATCTAGTGCTGTGAAAGGTTATTATGATGGGACTTGAGTTTGTCTGAGCAGTCAGGGAAGGGTCCCCAGAGGATGTGATGTTGAACTGAGATCCGGAGGATAATTAAGATAATAATATGGGTGAAGGGTCATGCGGTTAAGCCAATCAGGCAGTGATAAAGATGGCAGTGAAGAGGACATGGTTAGCTCCACATGAAATATATTAGACATGATGGAGCCGCATCCTAGAGACAGGAGGGGACAGAAGAGGAGGATGATTTGAAAAGTGTGAGAAACATACAGGTTCGTCCTGAATTACCATGGCCAAGCCAGGATCATCATCATGTCTTCAAGTGTTGTTCTCTTTTTTACCAAAGTGTTTTGCTTTTTTGTACTAATCAAGATAATATTAACTGTGGGAACTGATATTTCCTGGAATCCCAGTGACTTCACTCACTAGAAATTTACTTCTTGCTCATGGAAAGATCTTTGTGAATGGACAGTCACTCCGTGACCCCAGGCTCCTTTCACGTTACAGCTCTGCCCTCTTTCTTGGACCTCGGAGTCCTCTCTGATCTGTTGCTGATGGGGATAATGCAAGTGGGGAAGGCACACCTGCTGCTTCTTTTATTTTATTTATTTTACTTTATTTATTTTTAAGTTAAATTTTATATTTCAATTAGCAGTAATCGTGCCTCGGATTAACCTCATTGGCTATGATACTGCCACTGCGCAAAGCTATTAAATTTTATATTTTCCCAAGATTCATTGTTTATGCACTACACCCTGTGCTCCATACAATCTGTGCCCTCCTTAATACCCACCACCAGGCTCACCCATCCCCTCACCCTTCTCCCCTCCAAAACTCTCAGTTTGTTTCTCAGAGTCCACAATCTCTCATGGTTTTCCTCCCCCTCCGATTTCCCCCATCTCACCTCTCTCCATCTCCCAATGTCCTCCATGTTATTCCTTATGCTCCACAAGTAAGTGAAACCATGTGGTAATTGACTCTGTCTGCTTGACTTATTTCACTCAGCATAATCTCTTCCAGTCCCATCCATGTTGATACAAAAGTTGGGTATTCATCTTTCCTGATGGCTGAGTAATATTCCATTGTATATACGGACAACATCTTCTTTATCCATTCTTCTGTTGAAGGGCATCTTGGCTCTTTCCACAGTTTGGCGATTGTGGCCGTTGCTGCTATGAACATTGGGTTCCAGATGGCCCTTCTTTTCACTACATATAATACATACAGATAAGTATCTTATCAGTAAATACCCAGTAGTGCAATTGCTGGGTCATAGCACACCTGCTTCTCATTCACTTTGTACTGGAGGAGGTACAGGTCTCTTCTACTCACACTCAATTGGTGAGAACAAGACACATGACTGGGACTAGACGCAAGCAAGGCATGGTGGGATATGTAGTCCTTGGATGGGCAGCTACTTCCCAGCAATAATTTTGCGCTCTGCAAGGGAAGAACCCATCTTTGGTGGCAGCTAGCCATTTTGGTCACAACTCATACCTTTTAGTGAACAGCACCCTCTCTGCCCTATTTCCCATCCAGTTGGGGCTCATTTCAGTATGCTCTATCCGGAGGCTTGCATGCCCATGCCAATTGAAACAGAAGTGCTGGGTTCTCCAGCCAGACAGGCTCACCATGGGAACTCTGAGGTTCATAAATCACCACGCGGATGCCGTTCATCATCTGAAAAATGAGGAGGAAGGGCTGCCAGAGCCTAGCTCATAAAACAGATGTTCTTTCTGTGGAGAAGAGCGATGGAAGCAAGGCCACAAAAATCGAAAACCCAGGAAACTGGTTATCCTATCTTAAATAAAAAAGCAATTCACTCTGTACTTTTAGTACACCTACCTGCTAGCGAAAAAAAAAAGTCATTTTTTTTCCACCCGTTTAATTATATTCCATTTCAAGTTGGGGTGGTAGCTGTTTTTCCTTTTGTATTTGCAAACCCAGAAAGTATGGGCATTAATTTTTGCCGGCGTGTGACAAATGCAATGATACCACCGTAACAACCGCAGGTACGATACACGCGGTGGTACACGCGGCTCCACCAACCTTATCATTAAATCCCGCTCAGGATAAATAAGCCTCATTTCAGCTGGAGACATTTGTTCTTGTTAGGGTGCCGCCAGCATGGCATGAAATATTAAATGACAAGGGTTAATTTTGTTCTCAGCGAAGAGCTCCTGTCCAATTTCCCATGAGATTGCACAATAGGTCACTGTGTCAGGCTTGAAGTAATAGCCTTCGCTGGCCTTCCCAGGAAGGCTCTGTACCACGGCTGGGTTGATGCTTCTGAATTTTGCGATAGGAAAACAGAGCTGATTCCCGCTGCCCTCTGGGAAGGAACGGGAAGCAGGGTTGCTCCCAGGCTGTGCCGCCGTGGCTTCGAGAATTTGTCTCCCGTGATCGGTGCTTCATCATTTTCTGCTGGCTCCCTTGTGACTAATGGGGATGTCTGAGGTCTCCATCCCCTGGACCCGCGTCTCTCATGCTTGCTTTTTCCTGCTTCTTATCCAGAGACTGTGTAAAATGAAAGGGTTGTTGCTTGAAATTACGCTGATGCTTTATTAATATGTTAAATGATCATACTCAAACTATATTCACTTATTACAGTGCATTATGCAATGCATTAGTAATGAATGGAAGCACTTAAAGATCTGCCTATAAATCAGTTGAACATGGGAAAAAAGAATCATTGTTTATTTATGAGGTCTGGGAAGGAAATTATAGAGAGCAAACCTTACGTATCTTCCCATTCTAAAAACATTATGAAACATTGATTATATGTTTGCCATTAAGTTTATGTTCCTGTTGCCTTTATGTTCTGGATATATTATTAATCTTTCTTAAGAATCAAACCTCTGAAATCTGTTGTCTGTATGAGTGGAAAGCTTCAGAGCTAGGCAGTAGAGTTTGCTTGGGCAGAAATCAGGCGTGCTTTCTCCGGCCACACTGAAGGTTTACAGAAGGAGTCTTTCAAACGTGCTGCCATGGTGGTGTGTTTAACCACTGCCCAGGAGCCACTAAGGGTCTGCTTCCCAGTAAATGCAAATTAATAGACATTCAGTGGGTGTCTAGTCTTAGAATCAATGATGGCATCAAGATGCTATTAGAACATATAAAATAAAAGGTATTACAGCCAGGCATTCTGGGACATTCTTCCCTACCCCATAACAGTGCCTCTTCAAAAGATTTCAGGTGTGAAATGCTCACATAAAATTATAGCAAATAGGAAACAAGCCACATTTCATGGTTTGATGAAGATCCTACTGAAAGCTATTATTTTAAAATCTTTTGGTAAAGGAGGTTGAAACATGTGGTCCTGGATAAGAATCTGTTGGGATCTCTGTTAACTTCTAAACCCCTAAATGTTAGTACAGCAACAAGACGAACTGATGAGCATGTTCTAGGATGTGTACAGAGATAAAAGGACTCAAGGTGACCTGACTTGCTTCTCCGTAGGATCTGGCTGCTTGGATGGACCAAGTGCAGGAAGAATGAGTTAGTCTACTGGTAACCAGGGCACTAGAACCTGGACTACTCTAGGGTTAGTAGTCCCTTCTCTGGAGGATGAGGAAGAGGGGATCAGACAAGAACTAATCTGAACCCTCTCTTATTCCTTACCTAGTCTGCTGACTTTGGAACTAAGACAGTGGACCCACAGACATAAGTAATAGTCCGTCACCATTTGTTAAATGCTCACAGTCTTGCAGAAGAGGTGAGCTTGTTAAGTTATAACACTTTACAGCAAAATACTAAGAAGAAAAAGAGTAAGAACACCATAACCTGTGGAGTGTTGATGGTGCATTGGTACTAAGCTAAGTACTTTGTGAGTGTATACAAGTTATGGAAGGGACTTGGACAAGGGAATGATTGGCTTTGGCAAGATAGGATCCCTGGAGGAGGTGGCTTGTATGCTGTAGTGGAAGAAGGAATAAGAGCTCTAGACTCACGAAACAGTGTGCGTGTGTGGAATGACACAGATCTGGAACATCCCCTGTACAGGAGAGATCTGTAAGTGTCTTGGGATCTCCAAACATATTGGGAGGACAGAGCTGGTGCGAGGTGAATTTGAAAACAGGAGACAAATGCACAGTGAAATTGTACTTTTTATGCAGGGACAAGAAATGTGGGTTTTATCCTGCAGCTGGCAGTCAGTTAAGGGCTATATAAATAAAGGAGAGAAAGGACCGAGCGGGGTCTTTGTAGAGATCGCTTTGGCTCCTGTCGGGACGATGGCTAAAGGAAGCAAGGCAAGAGTTAGGAGCCAGACGAGTCAATGGAGGGTCTGGATGATGTAGACGTGATCATTGAGGGTGGAGGATGCTTTGGAAAAATATGGGAGAAGTAGAATTGATGACAGGGGGGCTAATAGGATGTGCGGACAGAGGGAGAACAAGGAGTCACAATGACTTCATGTTTTATTAGGCAGTGGCCTAAACCCTAAAGGTTGGAGTCAGAGGCAGTAGGCTGTAAGTTGGCTGCTGGTTTCTACCAGAGTTCTTTGGTTGGAATCAAAATGAATTGTTCTTCTGAATTTTTTTTTTACTTTGATAAAATACACATCACATAAAATGTATTATGTTCGCCATTTTAAGTGTACAGTTAAGTGGACATTCTAAGTGTACTGAGTGGTATTAAGTACATTCATAGTGTTGTACACCTGTCAGCATGACCCAACTCTAGAATTCTTTTCCTCTTGTTCAGACTGAAACTCTGCCCCCATTACACACGAACTCCCCATTCACCCAGCCCCTAGTCCCTGGCAACCGGCGGTCTGCTTCCTGTCTCTGTGAGTTTGATGACTGTAAGTACCTCGTCTAAGTGGAATGGTACAGTATTTAGTATTTGTCTTTTTGTGACCAGCTCCTTTCACTGAGCGTAATGTCCTCAGGGTTCACCCACGTTGTAGCAGGTGTTAGAATTTCCTTCCCCTTTAAGACTGAATGCTATCCCAGTACACGTACAGACCGTGTTTTGCTTACTCATTCATTTGTTGATGGACACTTGGCATTGTTTCCATTTTCTGGCTCTTGTGAGTAACGCTGCTCTGAACACGATTATACAAATATCTTTCAAGATCCTGCTTTCAGTTCTTTGCATATATATATATATATAATTGAAATTACTGGATCATACGGCAAGTCCATCTTTAATTTCCGGGGAACGGCCATAGTGTTTTCCATAGTATCACCAATCGTGATAACAGGGCCCAGTGAGAATTGCAGGTCTACAAGGACCAAAGTCACTTTCTCAGTTCCAGTCCTGGTCTAGCTGTTTACTAGCTGGGTAACTGTGAGCAAATCAGATCACCCAAACTCTCTCGTGTCCAGAATGAGGATAAAAAGTACCCACTGCTGGGGCACCTGGGTGGCTCAGTGGGTTAAGCCTCTGCCTTCAGCTCAGGTCATGATCTCAGAGTCCTGGGATCAAGCCCCACATCGGGCTCTCTGCTCAGCGGGGAGTCTGCTTCCTCCTCTCTCTCTGCCTGCCTCTCTGCCTGTTTGTGATCTCTCTCTGTCAAATAAATAAATAAAATCTTAAAAAAAAAAAAAAACCAAGAACAACAACAACAAAAAAAGGACCCACTGCTCAATTGTTCTGACAATTAGAGAAACATCTGGGCCTGTAGTAAAAGTTCAATTAGTAGTCATTTTGATTCTTCTTAAGTTAAATAACATTCCTCGTGGTGGGCCTTCAAAAAGGGAGGTGGTGAAGATGACTGTGGTTTTAAGAGCTGACCACCTGCTCTGAGATTTTATATTCTGCCGTGGTCCCTAACTCGGCACGTGTGCTGGTGTCTTCGTTACTTTGGGTAGCTCTAGCAAAAATACCATACACTGGGTGGCTTAAACACCACAGTTATTTCTCACAGATAGAAGGCTGAAAGTCCAAGATCAAGGTGCCAGCAGATCTGTTGTCTGGTGAGGGTCCACTTCCTGACTCCTAGACAACCGTCTCCTTGTGTCCTAGAAGGCAGAGAGGGCTCTAGACTCTTCATCGCCTTATAAAGCTGCAGATCCCATCATGGGGCTTCCATCCCCGTGACCTCATCTCAACCTCATTCCTTCCCAAGGGGCCCCCCGTCCAGATACCATCACCTTGGGGATTAGGCTTCAACACATGAAATGCAGGGGCCATAAGCATTCTGACAATAGCAGATGGCTTCTTTGCCCCGTGCTTTGTCTTCCCTTTCACTGAACCATCAGCTACGAACAAGTGTATGTCCTGATCTTGCATGCAAGAAACACATTTGACATGGTGAACACATTTCTACTTCACCTCTTCGGCAGAAGCTTTCATACTGGATAGTTGTTAGTTCCAGGATGGAGTGATTAGGTGGCAGCCACAGAGGCCATGATAAGAGCAGAATCACCATAGCTCAGGTGGCCAGAAGCACTCGGAAAAAGAGAAAAATCAGCATTGTGTTAACCTGTGTGCTCTGAGTGATTATCCCTGTGAAACACTTGTGGGGTGCGTAATGAAATGAGTGTCGCTGATACTGTCAAATTCCCCGGGAAGAGGAAAGGGAAAATCTTCCTAGCACAGAGATTTTCATTTATTTCCATGTAAGGGGAGATGATATAGGTTCACTTTGTGGTTTTTTTTTGTTTTGTTTTGTTTTCTTGGTCCCCCCTCCTCCCGCCAACCTCATATAGGGCAGTGCTCAGAATACAAATCAGGAAATTTGAACAATTCCTATTCTTTATGTAATTCCACGGGAAGATATTATAGTGATCTACCATAAATGCTCTGAAAATTGAGTGATGAGCTACAAAGATGTTATAAGCGTGGTCCTCCTTTGGATGTCCAGTGGTTACTGACAAGCTCAGCTTTTGAAATTGATCCAATAAGTCCGTGAGATGGCTCCTTTTAGTTGTTTTCTCTGGCAATAACACTTGTTATAATACCAACTCACCCCAGGATTTAGGATTATCTTTTATTTTTAGTGGCGAATAGAAGGTCATGTTTTGGTCTCTAGTAGGTTTTCCATCTATTTCTGTGTAATATAGAAATCCCCTTGCTTCCTGTAGTCCCTTGAGGGATTTCAATCTTTCCAAATTTATTTGGGCTGTGGAGGCTGGCAAATTGCATTCATATCTTGGCTCCAAAGCTTATTAGCCCATGTTAACTTTGGCAATAAACTTATCTGCGCCCAGGTTTTCTTACCTATAAAATGGGGATAGTATCTATCTCATAAAGATTACATAGGTTAATGTAATGCTTGGTACGGTACATGGCCCATGGTACAGTAATTCAAAGCTGATGCTGGGCTCTTGAAACAGGGAGATAGACATATGATTTGGATGTAGTGGTTAAAGAAGATAACAGTCAATGAAGGGTGTACGGACACTTACCGTTCCTCCTCATCTCAGTTTTCGCCCTTGGTTCTGGGTCAGGGTACTGCAGTAGTCTAAGTATTCTTATTTGAGATGGGTGAGGACTATATCCGATCATAGCTTTGACTACTACAAGGCTTGCGTCTTTGGGTGACTTCCCAGAACGGGAAAACCAACGCATCAAGACCCAACTTGGATTTCAGTGGACTGTGTGAACAGATAATACAGAGGAGCACTTCTGTGGGCCCATCCAAGACCCTGGCTTAGTAAAAAGCATTCCTCCCAGGCCCCTCCCATCAGAATCCATTCTTCTCACCTGCCTATGTCCCCCAAGGTCATTATTGAAGAACTAGGGCTTATTTTGTACAAGCTTAATCATTCCTAAGACCACTGACTATAGGCTCAATGTCTAATTTTTTTTGTTGGCTCAGGGTTTTTTTTCTTGTTTAGGGACAAAACTCATGAGCATCTGGTGCTAAAGCTGGATTGGCAGTGGCCAGTGTGGCATTGCTACTTTTCCCTTATTGACATAAGGCTTGTCATTAATAATAGAACTTGACTTTTGCTCTTCTATTTCCATCTTCCTTCGTATAATACTTACAAACAGAACTTTAAGAAATGGCTTCTTTGTGAGATGTTTACACAAAGCCAGAGGACTGTTCTGGAGAAGCTTGATTTGTCCTTCTAAGGGCTCCTCCTCTTTCCTTCCAGCAATGATGGCCAAATGGGGAGGCTGTGGGATAGGAGGTGGGAGTTTCAAAATGATTAAGAATAAAGCTGCAATTGTTGCTTTTAAATTTGACTCTCTTAAACTATCATGACATAACTATATAAATCACATTTGAAATCATGAAAGTCAAGCCAGCAAAGATTTGTTGAGGACTACCATGTCTAAGGCTCATTGGAAAACACGATTAAGGACAGGAGGATGAATGAGAAAGGGTCCCTGACCTCACTATCTTACTGTAGTGTCTTGGGAGGAGAGATGTGATTAAGAAAGAGGCCCAGAATTGAAGTGTGGTGTCGTGAAATCCCGAGTACAGTTGAGCACCCTTTGTCTCTGGTATGTAGGGGAATTCCAAGAAAGCCTGTCAACCCGCTCATTATTTTCATTGGAGGCATGTTTGCTTTCATATCTAGCAACAGACTTTCTACCCAGCACGTTCCCAAGGTAAGATTTACACAAAATAAAATGCATAAATCTTAAACGTATGACTTGGTTAATTTTTACCTATGTATATACTTGTCCGAGTACCATCCAGTCTCTATCTTCAGATCAAGAGACAGAGTACTTCCCCCCACACCAGAAAGTTCCTTTGTGCTCCTTTCTTGCCAAGTCCCCTCTCCAGAGATAAGTCATATTCGTACTTCACCACCACAGATGAGTTTCTGGTATTCTCGAATGTTCTATGAAGAGAATGCTGCGCTACCTGCTCGTTTGCATACGACCTGTTGTTTTTACTCAGCATAATGGTTGTGAGATCCGTCCATTTTGTCGTGTCTGTAGCTGATTCCTTGTGGTTACCGAGTAGTATTTCATTTGTTTATTCATTTACCTTTTGGGGGACATTTAAATCTTTTCTAGTTTTTGTCTATGATGAATTAAGTGGCAATGAACTTTGGTGTACAAGTGTTTGTGCGGACATACACATTCATTTCCCTTGAGTAGGGTCTCTTGAACTGCTGGGTCATGGGGCATGTGTACATGTGGCTTTGACAAGTAGGCAAACTCTTTTCCAGAGTGGTGGTTCTGTGTTATACCACCACCAGTGGTAGGTGAGAGTCTCCACTGCCCTTCCTCAGACTTTCCAGTGGTCTCTGAAGCCGGAGAGACCCTGATTTAGACTCAAAGTCTACCGCTCAGTAGCTTCATGACCCTGAGACCATTACTTATCTCTATCCATGAAATGGGGATAATAACCATCTTTTGCATTGTTTGTAAAAATTGAATTATTTGTGAAGATTGGAAGCTATATATATTGCTATAGAAAATGCTCCAATATATGGTAGCTTTTATTATTATTATTATTGTATATATAGTCTCATCTTGTCCAGTTGCCTTAAAGCAGTGTTTCCCAAGATGTGGTGTATCCTGGTACTCGCCATTAAAGTTTTACATGGATACAGCATTATATAATACTGGGTTACATAGTGAAAATTTATTTCTATTCCAGTGTTCTTTAATCCCAATTAAATCAAATGAGGAGGTGTTAGTCTGATTTAACACCTCTCTGCCACTTGCTAATCTTCCTTTTTAATAAAGACAGAAACAGGACACAGGCTCAGTCTTTAGCTCGCAACAGTATGTAGAAAGAATTCCATGTTGTTTTGTCTTCCTTCTTTTTAGATTTTCACTGTTTGTAGAATTGGTGGCAAGTGATACTAGTAGTATTTATGGTACTGAGTTAATATTTTAATAAGTCATTGAAATCTGAAAAGTGACTAGTCTGAAAGAAAGTAATGTTAAGGAGATAATTTTACTTTAGGAACTCAGCTAGGGCAAAAATCATGAAGTTTTTATATGACTGAAATTTAGAAAACTGCTTCATAGGAGAGATCTGGCAGATATTTTAAACCCTACTTGACAAATGACAGAATGAAGGCATTTGTAGCCTTTTAATCACATGCTTATGTATTGAGATCTGATAGTGACATGTGAGTTAATGAAGCAAATCGTAAGCTCAATTTTGTGATAGGATCCGTACTGGTACTTCTGCCTCCTGACTTATTCTTTTCAAGATGTAATCCCGAAGATAACAGAATGTCCTGCGGGGCACCTGGGTGGCTCAGTTGGTTAAGCAACTGCCTTCAGCTCAGGTCATAATCCTGGCATCCCAGAATTGAGTCCTGCATGGGGCTCCCAGCTCGTTGGGGCGTCTGCGTCTCCCTCTGATCTTCTCCCCTCTCATGCTCTCTCTTACTTGCTGTCTTTCTCAAATAAATAAATAAAATCTTAAACAAAAAAACCCAGAATATCTTTCTCCCCACTAATTATACAGCTAATTCATGCTTATTGAGACAGAAAGGGTACAGTAAACATAAAGAGAGAAGAGATCGCCCCAAATCCCGCCATCCTTGCTTACATTTTGCCATTGTTACCTGTCCATCTGTCCATCCATCCATCCATCTAATCACTAATTTATTCATTCATGTATTCACTAAGAAATCATCCATTTCCTTGACAATACTGACTAGCCCTCTAATATGTACCAGGCGCTCTTCTAGGTGCTGAGGCTACAGAGGTGTGCAACACAGAATAAGCATCCTTGCCCTCATACTTTCCTCATATGTTCTATAATTCAATGTCACTGCATTATCTGCTTTTATTTATTTTTTTTTGAAGATTCTATTTATTTACTTGACAGAGAGAGAGGGATCACAAGTAGGCAGAGAGGCAGGCAGAGAGAGAGAGGGGGAAGCAGGCTCCCCGCTGAGCAGAGAGCCTGATGCGGGGCTTGATCCCAGGACCCTGAGATCATGACCCGAGCCGAAGGCAGAGGCTTTAACCCACTTTAACCCAGGCGCCCCACATTATCTGCTTTTAAAATTAGTCTAATCATAAGCATCTTTATGGGTGCGTATGTGGGTAAGCATCATCCATTTTGATATCCGTAGAGCGTTTTACTTAAATATAACGGCGTAGAAGTCGAGTCATTGGCGAGTTTGCCACTGTTGGGCTTTGGGTGATTTCTGTCCTTTCCAGTGTGTTGAAGGATACTGTACATATGTAAAACTTTCCCTGCCTGATGGCCCTTCTGCCTGATTCCAGTTCCGTCACTGACGGTATGTGTGGCTCTGGTCAGGCTGTTTTAACCTCTTCGAAACTTTGTGCCCTCATCTGTTAAATGGGACCTTTAAAATAATCTATCTCATACAGTTTCTGCAAGGACCAATTGCTTGGTCTCTTGACAACATGTTAAGCGTGGAATAGGTATTATCTGATATTAGTAACTATGATGATTCCAAAAATAATTTCTTCCTTGCATTTTTATTATTTATATCTTAATGGATGTACTTAATGGTTTGGATCTGATTCACGTTTGTGTCACTGCCCCTGACTCCTTCACAGTGCTTTGAGTGAAGTAGTAGCTCAGTAAATGTGATAATATGGGATGAATGAATTATTGGATGAAAATGAAGTAACAAGCATCCGAGTAGGGGCCATGGTCAACTGTCCTATATCCTGGGGCTCCCTTCAGGCTCAGATGGCTGTAAGTGATTCTCTGGTCACAGCCCCAAAACACAGATAGCCGAGAGTAGTAGGGGGAACAGGTGCTTCTCTGGGCTAAGTCAGTCCCCTCCTGTGGGTCCCACGTTCAACTGTATGCTAACCTCCCAACACACACTGACATAGCCGTGTGAGTGTGAAGGGACACACACTGTTCATCCTTGGGGCCCAGGTCTCCCTAGGAACACAGTGGGTCTGGGTCACTGGAGTGGAGTTTTTGAACTGCATTGGGGCCAGCCAAGTGGGACCAGAGTGGGAACAGCTTCAAACTTTGGGGAAAAAAGGGGAAATGGGTGCTTGAGTAAACGTCCACATTACTGCTCATGTCCTTTACCATGAGATGCTGGACACAGCGCTGATGGGTTTTAGGGTCAGGTAGAGTTGGGTTCAGATTGTGATTTTGCAAGTTATTAGTTGTGTGACATTGGGAAAATAACCTCTTATGGTTTTAGTTATGAAATAGGGATTCTACTGCCTTCTTGTCGGAGCTAAGGGAATTAAATGAGGTAATGTATGTGCACAGGTTTCATGAATGGTTTCTGTTGTTTTCTGTGACCTGGGGCTGAAGTTGAAAGTATTCTCTACAGGATCTTTATTTATCTTCTCTCTCCTGGGAATCAAGCATCACGAACTTTTCTGGGCTGATTAGATCCTTCTGACAGATGCTGTCCTACCAGTATTGTCCCCCAAATTTTCCATCCAGACTTGTGGATGTCATGTCCCATCCCCTTGGGCTCTGCTGTCCTACTAGAGAGAGTTACGAGTTAACCCTTGTGAGTGGAATAGCATGTCTGGAGTCCAGAATCTGATCTAGATATTTCTGCCTGAGCTCTCATAGGTACTTCATCCTTATATCTGTCACAGCGCCTATCGCTTCGTGCACGGAAGTCAGCCAAACTAGATGGCAAGCTTCTCAAAAATAGGAACCATGACTCATCGAGCTCTGAATCTGGGGCACCCAGCAGAATATAGGTGCTCAATAAACACTAGTGGAAGGACACCCTGTGGTTTCACTTATTTTCCTAGTAGGATGGAAAGTTCTTGAAAGCAGGCCCTCATCTGTTTGGTCAGTGTGGAATCTGTAGAGCTTGGTAGGCTCTCAATGGCTCGTGGTCGACCAAACAAATAAGGCAAGGAGGAAGAGACGGTTACACTTTTCAGGGTTTGAGAACAGGGCATGAGCTGGTATAACCAGACCCACACAAAGAAGGCTCAAGCCACCGTTCAGAGCTCTCGGCATCTTGTCTTCTCTGCCCCCTTGGATAGCAGACCCTCAGCAACAGGTCCCGCTCGAGTGCCCCTGCCTTGATGGATCATTTTCCTTATGATAAACAGGAAGGGAAATCACTATGGCAGAAGCACCTTGTCATGCCGCATGCTCTGCCTGTGATGGATGTTTCCCTCATATGAAGCCGTCAGTGGAAACCCAGAGGAGATGACTGCTTTGCAGACCTAACCTGGAGCCAGCTCATCATGAGACAGCTCGCCTGATTTCCACTGCTCAGCAGTCATCTTTTTCTTGCAGGGCTAAGGAAGAATGGAGTTTTGACGTAAAGACAGAGAAAGCTGTCACCGAATTGCTCCTTTTCTCCTCTGTGCGTTGTTGAAAAGACACAGACTACAGGGGTCACCATCCAAAGAATAGGCACTTGGAGGTTCAGGAACTTTTAAATGCTTTTGGGGAGCATTTGGCATGATTCAGCAAAGTCGGTAATGTACATGTGCAAAAACCCCCAGTAGGTGACGTCCTACGTATGTGCCCTGGAGAACTGAGTGCATTTATGCGTGGGGATCCATGTACAGGATCTGCTGTGCTGAGAAAAGATGATTAGAGGGTAGGATAGAATCAGGGAGACCAGTTAGGAAAGCATAACAACCAATTCCACTGGGAAATGATGGTGGCTTAGCCAGTGTAGGAGTTGTAGGTGGGTGGGGGTGTGACTCAGGGCTGCTGTGTACAGTTGAGCAAGTTGGGCACTGCACATCTACGGGACTTATTCCCATAGCTGTGATGGGAATGGGACCCTTTAGGGTTTTGCAGTGCACAGCTGTAGGCAGCAGTCCCATAAGAAGGAGGGGGATCTCACAATGGTAGACATTTTACTTTGCTCCCCATTCCATCCCTAGGCCTTAGACAGTGTCTAGCACAGAGTAGGTGCTCAATAAAAATGTACTGCATGAATGATATGTTTGCTTCCATCTCCCGCATTCTTGGAAACAGCAGCTGCAGGTGAACCGGTGCTGGCTGACGTGTGTTTTGGCAGATCTCATAAATGTCTCCGTTTTACTTTGTGGAGTGCCCTGGTATGCAAGCCCCTTTGTGTCTCAGAACCCCATCATTTTATGTCATCAGGTGCAAGCCAGCTTTTAATGGCATTATTTGAAGAAAAGAAGGAAAAACAGAACTTTATTATACTTTGTCATCCCTCCCTAGTGAAGAATCACATCTGAGTCACCTCTCACTCGCTGATCTGTTCTGGATGCAATTAAAGTTAAATCGCCTTTGGGACCCAAGCAGTCTCATCTTTATTTACAGCGCCTGCAGATGAAGCAGCTCCCTTCTAATTTTAACGGCTCCTCCAGTGGCAAAAATCTCTTTTCCAAAGGACTAGGTGGAGAAGCGATAAAGAATGGTTACTGATCATTTTCCTCTGGAGACAGAATGGCAACCGGGCCAGGAGAGGGAGCAAATGTGTGCCATGGCATTAGATGTCCTGCACGCTTTAGGCTGGAAGGCGGGCACAGCCTTTTCTCAGCTGAATGACCTTGAATGGGTCAGGGAAACTGGCTGAACCTATCACCTTCTCAATCAATAAGTTGTGGGGGGAGACCCATGTCTGGCCAGCCAGTCCTAAAGACGGTAAGATCCCAGGGAGGTCATCTAGAAGAAAGGTGCTGAAAATTTTTAGTAACAGTGAAAGGGAGTGAAGGGTGGGGAAATTATTCTTTAAATTGATGGCCTGCGTTTTGTTGGAGACCCTTCTCGTTACGTATCATTGTGCTAAAATGCCTTACTTCCCCATCTGTCTCCCTACACTTTCTTCCCCTGCCCCTTTGCCATCAAATTCACCCAGCAAGTCATTGTTCAACGTCTACCATGTGCTGGGCACTGAGTTTCTAGCAGAAACACGATAGATGCGGTTTCTGCCTGTAAGCAGCTTACAAGCTAATGGAAGAGAGGCCTAGAAAAAGGACGATCACCTACACGATTATGTGATTAGCCTCTTGCTGCATCCCAGGAAGGGAAAGCATCGGGAGTTGTAAGAACATATCAAAGAGGCTAAATCAGACTGAAGGGTCATGGAAGCCTCCCTCCGGAAGTAGTCCTTATGTGGAGACACGAAGGATGACTGGGAGTTAGCCAGATGGAAGGAAGGAATAGCCTTTCAGGTGGGTGGAACAGCATGTGCAAAGATCTGGAGCCAGGTGGGCCAGAATAAAGCAAGTGAAGGGAAAGAAGTCAGGAGGATGGAAGAATAGTCAGGGGAGGGATCAAGTAGGCAAGGTAATGGGTGAGAGGGATGGCATATTGACAAAAGTTCTTCCAAAGGGAGGCTGACGCAGTGTCCTGGCAGTGAAGGCAAAGAACCAAACCCAGCCCAAAGGAAACAGGCAAGAAGACTGAGCCACGATAAACAACTCTGGTTTTGTTTCACCTGGAGCATTTACCACGTTTCCCTAGAAGGTGCGGGCTGGTGTGTATCTCCAGTCAAATCACCAACCTGGAACTTCGCGTATGTCCCAGCAGCTCCTTCCAAGAGGCTAGAGAATGAAGATATTCCTTGCCCGTCTGACCCCAGAAGGAAGGTCTGGGGAAGAGGGAAAGGCCAAGACAATTTCCAGTTCTGTGCTGGGTTAAGCTCTTTGTGTGGGGAAGCAGAACTTCCAGACACAGAAGCCTGGTGCTGTGGCTCACCCATTTAATGAGAATCTTCAGATGACAATCCTTCGGAAGTTCCTATCAATCAGCCTATGACAGTAGTCTAGTAAACACCCTCCCTTCCCCAGCTGGACTCCAGCAGATAGACAGCTTTGCCCCCGGGGGACACGTGGCCTCCCCCTCTCCCACCCCCTTGCCTCTAAAAGCTCATTACGGAGCCCAGGCAATCACAGTTACATTGCTAATTGAAGAAGAAAGCCACAGTCAGCACAGAGTGAGAATTATTGGACAATATCAATGAAAAACTTCCTGAGTGCCCCCTGGGGGTGTCAGCATCAGCAGCCACTGCAGGGCCCTGGGCCAGATACTAATAAAAGAGGGGCTTAAAGTGGACACTGAGGAAAATTGGCCATCTCCGGAGATTCTCAGTGATGGCCTGTGATGCGGAATTTTGAGATATTTCAATGTAGTGGGACTTAATTGAAGTGGAGTGGGGTGGCAGATAGGACTCATTGCTTGGGAAGGCTTTCATCGGACCAGCAGGGAAATCTGGACTGGACTTTTCCCGCCATGATTCAAACAGTGGGTCTGGCTCGGGAGAATACCTCTGTTCCCCCTTGCCAGGTTCTGCACCTTCAACGTGACCATCACTTGCCTGAGGACTTTGTAGGAGGGTCGAATTGCTCACACATGTGTCGTGAAGAATGTCAGAGCCTGGGAACAACAGGTTCTTCCCTCCCCGTGAAAGGCACGCTGGGAGGGAAAACCATTTCTTCTCTCCCAAAACAATAAAGGCTGACTCTCATATTGGATGCAGGTTTTTTTTTTTTGTTTTTTTTTTTTTTATGAATTCTCCTTGCATTCAGTGAACAGCCTGGTGCAAGGGCTTCAGTGTAGAAGTGTTTGAAAAAATATTAGTTGGTTGCATTGAACTTCGCGGGGGGAGGATAGAGTTAGCTTAGATAAGACCGCCAGAGAGAGAGAACTCATGAGTATGGCTTTCAGCTCCGTTTTAACTAGAACAATCCCTTTTTACCCTTTTAAAAAAGGCTTTAGTTACAGAAGATTTCCAACAGAAGCAAAAATATCAAGAAAGGGTAATGAGAGCAAGGGATGTTTGCGAGAGAGCGGAAGAGGAGCTTTCCGTGGGAGCCCCCTCCCCAGAACATTGATTTTTGACAGTTACCCATGGGAGACAGTAGCTTTGTGGCGATCTGGGAGTCCAGTGGAGAAGTCCCAGCAGATGGCTGGTGTAAAAACAAGCCAAGATAGACACAATGAAGAGAATAGCTTCAACATGCCCCTCTGCTCCATGGCCACAGCTCCATGCCAAGGGTGACCCCTTCAGTCCATGAGTTCTCCAGCGGGGTAAGGGAGAGCCTGTGAGTGTGAACCTGGTTTCCCAGCCACGTAGGACATTGGCCAAGAGGACTTCTGCCTCCTCCATCCAGAATACAGAGGTGAGCTCTGTGACCGAGGGCCAGGGAGAGGCCGGGAGCACAGCAGCCAGGGCTGGGAATGAATTGAAGCCATGCAGATCCAACGAGCTTCTTGGTGGGCTGCATCAGGAAGTCCTCCCATGAGCTGCTGGGGATGCCTCGTCTTTGGATCCCCCAAACTGACCCGTGGGCACCCCCAGTGCTTTCCCAAACCCGTCTTCCTCCTCTTGTGTCTGGATCCCTGGCAGCATTCCCGTGGATGGAAAGAAAGTGTGAGCCTTGGCAGACAGCTTGCAAGCAGGTGCCGAGAACCTGCCCAGCTATGCAGGATGGGGAAAAAACTCACAAACCTAAGCATCTCAGGGCAGTCCCCCACTTAGGGAAAACAGACGGGACACTCTCAGCACTAGGCCTGTTTTCTGGGCCTCAAGAGAGGCATAGGATCTTAAGAATTCTTCTCTCTGCAGTTTCCCAAATGCTTTCTGGCCCGCACAGCCCCTTCTTCCCTTCCTGCTCTTCTGATTAGAAATCCAGAGCTCTATTTTCCCCTGTGCCATGCACTTCCCATGACTGCGCCTTACTCTGAGGCCAAGACGCGGGAGGAGAGAGGGAGCAAAACAGTAGTAGAGACAGGGACGTTTCAGGTCTTGCCTGGCTGTGGCTGCCACGACTGTGGCTACTGCTGTCACAGGATTTATGGGGGACTGGGGTGCCAGAAAATGGAAAAAGCATAAAAAGAGAAATTGCCCCCCTTCCTGGACCTTTAGGGGCAACCTTCCTCATTAGACTAGAATGAGGGTTCTCTGGGAGTTCTTACTGTCTGGATCTACTGTTCTACTTCTGGGTTTTGTCATGCCTTTGGTCTAGGCTGGGGGATATGAGTGGAGGAAAAAAAAAATCCCAGAAATTCACTGTTGGATTGGTCCTGCTTTGAGTTTTGTTTTGTTTTTTTTTCTCCGTCTCCCCCAACTTCCCCCCAATTGGCCTGCTGCTGTTTCCTTTTCAGAGTCCTCAGATGCTGTCTCGAATATTTGCAAGGTTGTTCATTACATGGGAGAGACAAAGCGGCAGTGCTTCCCCCATGGCACCCACAACTGGAACCCAAATAATTCATATTGTAAACATTTGTTTAAAAAAAAATATTTGTTTATTTTAGAGTGAGTGGTGGGGAGAGGGGAAGAGGGAGAGAGTCCTGGGCAGGCTCCCCACTGACCGTGGAGCCCAGTGTGGGATTTGATCTCACAACCCTCAGTTCATGACCGGAGCTGGACACATAACTGACTGAGCCACCCAGGTGCCCCCAAATGATGCATATTTTAAAACCATATTATGTATTATTGGGCTTTGGTTTTGCACTTAGGAAAAAAAGTCCATTTTACTGGAGTACTATTGACATCCAACAAAATATAAACATATTAAGTATACATCGGATGGATTTTGGCAAATCCACGTACCCATATAAACATTATCCCGGTGGAGATGTAGAAGATTCTCATCACCTAAAAAAATCCCCTCATATCCCTGCTGCTTTAAAAAAAAGTTCGAGAACTTGTGGAACTGAAGATACCGTTCGCTCTTGAGTTTTGGAGAGTAAAATCTCCCCATTTTCCAATGGCTTAACTCCATTTGAGTGGACTCCCAGATGAGGAAGCCCATAGGGTAGTTATACACCGAGGGCAGAGAAGGTGAGAAGCCAAAAGAACAGCCCATTGTGGAAGGAAATGTGCTTCTCTTGGCTTGGGCAGGCAGGTCCCCCGCAGAACCCTGCTGGCCAGTCATCCAGATGGCAACTCCCCAGGAACCTTGGCATTCTGTGAGTCTGCCAACAAAACAAACACAGAGACAGCAAGCATATTTCTCAAAAGTCAACTTGATCTACCTCCTGGGGGGGAGGCTGCGAGCTGTGTGCCAGTCACATTAGAGTAGTCAATTTCCTGCCAGCAGTCAGGGGACGGTGAAACCCACATGGTCTGTGGGGGTACCCTACCTGCGTGCTACCCTGCCTGAAATGCACGTAGCCCTGGAAAACAGCCCCGCTCTTACTGGTCGAGGACAGATGTGAATTCAGAAGAACTTGCTCTTGGCTTAATTCATGTTTATATGGATGGGACTTCTCCAGGGGCAATCAGGTTGGGAACACATGTGTGTGGGCTGGTAGTCATTGAGATGCATAGGTAGTCTCCTGTCTCTTGGCCGGTTGACAAGTAAATTGTTGCCCCTGGAAACAGCTATCAGATTGAAAATAGTAAGTTATGAATAGCCTCTATCCTTCTTCATGTTTGAGTTCATGGAAACTGTTACTCACCTTTAATACTGGCAGATAATTCATGGCTGCTCGTACTGAAGGGTATTAATAAAACTCTGTAACTTAAGCCCTTAAGAGTGGAAGGGAGTCAGGGACAGCCCATAATGAAAGAATCTTAGTATTTACTGGTTACATACATATTATCCAGAAGAAGGTTAAAAAATACATACCTTTTTCAGGTCCAGTCCAAAATCAAACCATACAGAGGCCATTATCAGCTGCTGAGGGAAGTGCTGGGAAGTGGCTCATCCTTTCCACTCAAGTTTTGTCACCAGCATCTCAACAGGGATGAATCCATATGTATTGGTTACAATGTTTTCCCTTCATGGTTATTACAGACCTTAACTCCCTTCTGCCCTCTGCTCCTCTCATGATATCCTGCCTCTTCTATTCAGTACTTAAAAATTGAATGTCAGTTGCTCAGCTCTATCTGGTTCCACGGAGGACCAGTGTAGGGATGGGGGTCTGGGTTGAAGGTAGATGGTGACTTTGAACCCTGTGGGTAGTGCATTGACAGTCCTGGATGTTGAAACTACCACCATGGTCCTCCTCCTGGCTCTGAGTTCTTGGCATTATTCTGTTAAAAGAATTTTTGTTGTTATTGTTAAAAGAATTTTTATCCCTCCCCACCCCACCTGGAATTGCATGATCAAATGTGACCTGTCCCCATTTGGTAAATTATCTTTGGAATGTCCAGGCCCCAGGAAAGAGAGTAAGGAAAGAAAAACCATAGCTGTGTAAGCTATATTTATATTAGCCAAAAATAGAAAATAGACTGTTTGGAAAGTATATCCCTTTTAAAATAATAAAAGCACAAGGATGTTGAAATGCAATGATTTCTTGAACAACTCAGAGTCTTTAAAAATATACATGTATGGATTTGGGGGCACCTGGCTGGCTCAGTTGGAATAGCATGTGACTCTTGATCTTGAGGTCCTGAGTTTAAGCCCCACATTGGGTGTAGAGATTACTTAGATAAATAAGCCAAATGATTCCTAAACGATTTGGGAACTGCAGTTTCAGAAAGCTCATCTGCACCCGCATGGGAAAGAAGAGAACAAACAGCTCCATCCAAGGAATGGGTGACGAAGAAGGTATGCTTCTCTTGAGCAATAGATGAGAAGAATAACGCCCTCCAAAGACTTGATGGGAAGGGAGAAGCTGATTGCAATGAGTAAAATGAAGAATGTGCTGTTAGTGACAATATGTGGACATTAGTTATTTGAGGAAATTGCATTGTTCAATGTTAGATTAAGAATTTTTAGAGCAAAAAAAAAAGTCCTTTTTTTTTTTTTTTTAAATTTTTTATTTATTTGACAGACAGAGATTACAAGTAGACAGAGAAACAGGCAGAGAGAGGAAGGGAAGC
Organism: Lutra lutra; assembly: GCF_902655055.1. Taxonomy (NCBI): domain Eukaryota; kingdom Metazoa; phylum Chordata; class Mammalia; order Carnivora; family Mustelidae; genus Lutra; species Lutra lutra. The sequence goes on along the minus strand of NC_062295.1, from coordinate 10,997,736 downwards.
AGGCTCCCTGCTGAGCAGAGAGCCCAATGAGGGACTCTATCCCAGGACCCTGGGATCATGACCTTAGCCGAAGGCAGAGGCTTTAACCCACTGAACCACCCAGGCGCCCCCCCCAAAAAAGTCCTATTGATTTGCAAAATGCAAAGCTAGGGAAACAATATCCACAGCCCTGAAATTTCCCAAGGGGGTAAAAATAACAGGAAAGTTCTCCTACCAAGCTGAAGCATGACATAATATCTGTTGTTTTTAGTACCAGGGACACATTTCTGTTGATTTGGAACCTTAATTCTTTTAAACTTTAGGCTCTGTGCAGACTGAAATATTGGTGATTATTGCAAGATAAACAGAGATTTCTGGTATTCTGTGGAACACCAGAGAAGGGAAACCTCTTCCATTGTTCAGTCAGTCATCTCTTCCATAGTTCACTGATCATTCAATCAATGAATCAATCAGCCATTCATTTATTCCACAAATATTTACCGAGTGCTTACCACATGTTAAGTTTACTGCTATGCCCTAGTGACAGACTGATGGACAATCCTAGTTATCTGGTGTCTGTGTTTGAAGACCGGCCCCCTATATTAGTTACCTGTTTTTACGTAACAAATTATCCCCAAACTTAGCTTCAAATACTGAACATTTATTATCTCCCAGTTTCAGTGGGTCAGGAATTCAGGAGTATTGTAATTGGGTGGGTCCGTTTCAGGGTCTTCATGAGATTAAAGTCAAGATGCTGACTGAGGAAATGGTTGGTTATCTGAAGGCTTGACTGGGGTTGGGGGATCCACTTTCAAGATGGCTCCCTCACATGGCTGTTAGTAGGATACCTCCAGGTCCTTGCCACATAGATCACTCCATGGGGCAGCTTGAGTATCCTTATCACATGGCAGCTGGCTTTCCCCAGAGCCGGAGATCCGAGAGAGAGCAAGAGAAGATTTGTTTTTTTTGGACTGTATTTTGGAATTATATCCTGTGACTTCTGCCACCTTCTGTTCCTTAGAAAGGAGTGACTAAATGTGCCATACCCTCCTATCCTTTTAATGGAGGATGATCATAGAACTTGTGGACATCTGTCTTACACCTCACTTTGTCTAAAGGACTTTATTACTTGTGTTATGGCTAGGATCGAATGAATACTTAACGGTAATGGATAAGCAAACCGACCTAACTATTAAACCACTTTCAGGTGTTAACTCTGCAGTGAGTGTTGGCCATGGTGATGCATTAGAATAATTGGGGAGGGTAGCTTTCCAAAAATTTTGATACCTGAATCCACCTCCAGAAATTCTGATCCGAATGGCTTTAAACGTGGTCAGATATTGGCAATTTTTAAAAGCTCCCCCGGTGATAAACCAGTGCTCCAATAAGCTGAAAAATTGATTGATAAACCTTTACGCAACTAGCTGTTGAATGCCACCATTGTCTTTATTTAATCATGTGATTGGATGAGCTTTCCAAGTGTTTGGACACATAACCTTTGTCACCATTTTCTCCATTCCTGTGCATTTTATACACATTCTGGTTTGGTTTTCTTATTTATATTGGATTCATTTTCTCAACTATATTAGAGTTTGACATAATGATATTTTCTTACAGCTTCATCATGCTTTCACACATCTAAAGGAAAAATCTTAACTCCAGCGAAATTGGCTTGAAGCATGTGTGTGCTATGTAAAAATGTCAGAAATGCTATAATTATATTTTATCAGGTGAAGCTTAACATTTTAATAGGCTGTGTCTAAGTCTGATTTGACAGGGTGTTTTTGGATGGTGAAATGGATGCTCAAAATAAGAAAACACCACTCAGGAACTGAATGAATCACTTCTGCCAGACAAGGAGATCCGAGTTTATTCTGAAGGGTCTGGATAATTTTTCTGAAGTGCTGTCCTCTTTTAATGTATGTTTATTGCATCTGATTTGGCAGGGTGGGAAAATAACCCTTCTGTGACTTGTTAATCATTAAAGAAGAGTGAACATGGGCAATGTTCCAACAGAAGCCCTTAGCTGGGTATTTATTTCATCTCACCCTGGGTGTAATTCACCAGAATACCAAGAGTTTAAGCAACTTCATTAGCTACACGATTCCATCCATTCCTTTGTGTGTCAAGACATAATATCATCAGATTGGAAGAACTGGCCTATTATGGCCGCACGATGATTATCATTCGCACATGGGAGTGCACTAATGTTCTTGGGTTATTCTGCTTATGAGTGAGTTTCCTTGACTTTGTTCATAAACAACACAGTTGCGAGTCCCTTGTATTGAGTTAGGTCCTTTATTGGGAGTATAGTTTGGCACGTTAGCTGGAAAATAGATAAGCTACATATTTTACATGGGAGGCAGGCACTGCCAGCTCTTGTGTGAAATGTTGATCTTTATCTCTAAGAAAGATTGCTTTTTTCCCTGGAGTCTAAAACGATCCCCCTTTGGATAGGTGGGTGATCAGGCTACAACATCTGCTATCCCAGGACTGCCAGGTTTGACTCAGACAGTCTGACTGCCAGCTTCCTTCCTTCTTTAGAAGGCATTCTGTGGGGAATATAGGTTAAGGGTATGGGATTGGAAGTTAGACCTGGCTTTGAGTCGCATCTTGACAGCCCTCTGTATGACCTTGGGCAAATTATTTCTCTACCTTCTACAGAAAGATGTCATGAGGATTAAATCAGCGCACAGATTCTTCTTATTTCTGTTAGCCTCGCATATTTCTTCTATCTTCTGTTGGTTATAGTTCCTGTTTCCTTTGGGAAACTTACTCCATAGTGCCCATCCTTACCCAGGGCTGGGCATTTGGTCACAGAAAACCCAAGCAGAACTTTATCTATAGAAATTTTTTTGTGCTTTAAAGATATCATTCCATTGTCTTCTGGCTTCCATTGTCATTGCTGAGAAGTCATCTATAATTCTTTGAAGGTAATGCTGCTTTTTCCTCTGGTTGCTTTTAAAATTTTCTGATTGCTATTGGATTTTGGAAGTTCTACTGTAATGTATCGAGGTTTCAATTATACATATATTTATAATTATCATTCCTACTTGGGATTGATAGAGTTTCTTGAAATTGTGGTTTGATATCTTAAGTCATTTTGGGGAAATTCTTTTCAAACTTGCTTCTCCTGCCTTCCACCAGACTTTCTCTCCTCCCTTCCTGGGCATCCAATGACATAGAGCTTTTCCAGAAGTCTCATATTCCTCTGATGCTCTGTGTTCCATTCTTGATATGTTCTGCTAATATAGCTTCAGATAGACTAATTCTTTTATTTTGTGTTTAATCTGATGTTAAATTATCTACTGAATTCTTAGTTTTTATTTTTGTATTTTTACATATTTTGTATATTTATTTATTATGTTCAGTTAGCCAGCATTGGTACAAGTTTTTGTTGTAGCGTTCAACAATTCATTAATTGCATATAACACCCAGTGCTCATCCCAACACGTGACCTCCTTGATACCCATCACCTGGTCTAGAACCTCTCTTTGATTCTTTGACGTGGATTGTAATTCTCTGGTAATTCTCTCCATCTTGCCTTTTATTTTCTTGAATATGTTAAAGTTATTTTAATTTCTCTGTTTGATAGTCTCATATCCCATTTTCCCTCCTCTTTATCTCCTCACTTGATATTACTGGTATCATTTTATTAAATGCCAGATAAACATATGAAACACTGTAGAAACTCTGGATGATGTTATTGGCCTCTAGAAAGGGCACAGTTTTGATTTCAGAAGGCAGCTAAGGTAGAGGCAGATGACCTTTATTTGGCATAAGATTGATCTAACAGGAAGCTGGGTTTGCCTTTGTATGGGATGATCTATATTCAGTTTGCCCTTAATTTGCTGGTGGAATGCTTCAGGGCTCCCAGTGAAAAAAGCCTTAGGGTGTTTACCGAAACTTCCTATTTTTGGCTAATCCTGTTTTTGTCTCACCACCATTGAGAGACCACTATAAACTCTGCCTAGCCTCCCAGGATTTTAGTTTGTGCTTTCTCTTTGGTTTCTCAGCCCCTTAGCTCCTGGTTACAGATTTATAAAGGCCTCAACAGGAAATGCAAAAGCCAAATGTCAAGCTTATTTTTATCCTCTCCATGACCTTGGGCCCTCAAGTTATGGCTACTTCAGTCACCATGAATTTTACTTTTATTCAGCATCCCTAAGACTTCCGAAAGTTGTTCTTTTTAACCCTCTAGCTAATACTTTTTAACTAGCACCTTTAAGCTGCTTCCAAATTAGCAAACTTGTTCAGTGGGAAACTTGGTACAGAATATTGAGTTTCTCATTACATCCTGGCCACCTTGGTAGCTTTCCAATGACTTCAGACATACTTTTTTAAAAATGTCCAGCTTTTCTCATCATTCTTGTTGGAACTATTGGTCTGATACAAATGAGACCATTATAGCTATAAGTAGCACTCTCTCCTGGAAATTTTAATTTTGGTCTGAGTCAGAAGAAGTGGAAAGGCCAGTGATAATTTCCAGGGAATCAGTTCTCGGCCTTCTACTGATACCATCTCTTGTGATGCCCTAGCTATGGCATTTTCCTGAGGCTGATTGTTCATTCCCTCCTCTTGAATATATCACCCATCTACTCTATTTCCAGTAAAAATCCTCTTTTTCTTAACCTCTTGTGAGTTTCTGTATATTCAAATAAGCCATAAACATGAAACACATCTGTCACTTGGCTACTTAGAATAAGAAGACTCAGTTATATTCATGCAAGATCATTGTGTAATTTTTTGGGGGGTTGGCAAGTGGCCTTGTTTTATTAGGTGTTAAAAACAACTCTGTGGGGCACCTAGGTGGCTCAGTCGATTAAGTGATGAAGCGTCTGCCTTTGACCCAGGTCATCATCCCAGGACCCTGTAACAGGCTTCCTGCCTCCCTGCTCAGTAGGGAGTCTGTTTCTTCCCTCTCTCTGCTCCTCCCACCCCCACTCATGCTCTCTCATGCTCTCTCTCTCTCAAATAAATAAAATCTTTGGGGGAAAAAAAAAAAACAACTCTCACTAGATTGCTTGGTGATCTTGGAGAATTCATCCTCTTGGGTCTCCGTTTTCTTACCTGTACAATTTTGTTTAGACAAGATGATCTGTGAGATTCCTTCAAGCCAAAAATCCTGTCATTTTAATTTGTAGCTCATTGGCCCGCATAGGAATTGAATCCACACACTTGTCCTTTAAAACCCTTGGTCTTACCAGTCAATCAGGCTAACATTCTACATACAACGTTCCTTGTTAAAAAAGAAAAAGGCAAAAGAGGCTCGCTATAAAACTTGCTGCCCATGTAAAGCGAGGCCCACCTGAACAGAAATAATCTTTGTTTGGATAACATTGTGCCAGGGATAGACTTAGTTGGAAAGGTCACCTTGAAAGTGAATGGCAAAGATTGGTTCTACCGGACTCAGATGTCACTATAACCACACCTCAAGGTGTTCTTTTAAAACCTGAGCACTTTACAAAGAAAGATACTAAAAAAATTAATTGGGGAGATCAATCCTCCCATTTTGGAATAGCTTTATATAGTTACTTCTAATTAACTTAAGCATATATATGCAGAGCTCTATAGTTGTATAAATATATGCACCATATACACCAGAATCTTTGGCTTTTCTAACGGAATGTGAATTATTAACTGGGCTTCCAGCTTAGCAAGAACCTGTGCATGTGTCACTGTTAGCTCTGTGGAGGTCATTGTCTCAGTTCTTGGTAAATAGTTGAAGTTTGAAGCTTAATTATGAGACACATTTATGAAGTATTACCAGTCTAGTTTACAGGTCCTTGAAAACCTGGATTTTAGTGAAACTAATTTATTGGCACACTTTCTTTGCCCTTTGGGGAGAATTGCTTTAGCCCTATGATATCCAACCACATCAGAGATCCCCCCGCTTCTGTCCATACTCATACCGTCCCCAAAGGCCAAAATGCCATCTTTAATCATCTGGATTATTTCAACCCTTTACCTCAACTCCCAAGCCATTGGTCTTCTCATAGTCTCTGTGGGTCCCCTACACTCTGTTCTCCCATAGATGCTGAGTGATCTTTTTGAAATAAAGTTTGATTGGGCCACCCACTTGTTAAAACCCTAGAGGAGCTTTTGGTTGGTCTCAGGACACATTGCTTCATTGTCTGACTCCTGTCTACCTGCTCAACCTCTTCCTCTACCAGACTCCAGCCCTCCATCTCAGCCACAGTGGCTCAAGCTTACCATAACAACCTTCCTCCTTGAGGCAGTTTCATGTGTTATACCTTTCGCTTGGAACAAACACTCTTCTTTCCTCTCTGTGTCCAGGAAAAGCCTACTCAGCCTTCAGATCTCATCAATCAACCCCCTGGTGGAGACTAAATCATCAGTCATCATCTTTCATGACAGCATGCATTGCTGCTCAACTGCACTTACAAATATTCCTGTATTTTGTTGACTTTTATCCAAATATCTCTTTAGAAGCTAGGTTCCATGAGAACAGGAATGTTCTCTCTTCCTATTTACCATTTTTTCCACTTCCCAGAGTACCGTAAGAGTGCCTGGGATATAGTAGATGCTTAATTAATATGTTCAGAATAAATGAAGGAAACAACGTGCTTGCATTCATCATTTCATTTATTGGGAGGATGATTTTGAGGGTGTCTCCATTAAACTCTCCTCTCAGTGAGCACACAGTGTTGAACATTTTCTCTCGTTTCACCACCAGAGATGAGCTACCTCATAAATGATTGATTATTTTTTTTTTCTGTTGAGAATTAAGTAACTGGTTGTTTTCCCATTTTGCATGGCTTTTAAGCAGGTCCAAGGGAAATTTAGCATTGACTTTCAGCTGGTTATGTCCATTAACTGTGATCTATTTACTCAGCAAACCTTTACTGAGCACTTGCAGTGTGGAAAACACTGTTAGAAAGTAAGCATCATGGTCCTGGTCTGTATATATGTCTCTAGTAGCTCGAAGAGCGCCTGATTCATACAAGGCTTTTAAAAAAACCTGGTGCTAGAGATTACAGGAATGAGCAAAACTGCTGAGATCTTCGCCTACAGGGGCTTGTATTGATTCAGATAGCTGATAATTAAAGAATAATGCAAATAAGTCTCACAATTCCAATGTTGAGATGTGCTGTAGAAAATAAGTCTATGGGACTGTGAGAACTTGGAACACGAGGGTTTGTCCTGGTCAAAGGAATGTATGAGGAGATATGGAAGGAGTAGATGTTAATCAAGCAAAGAATGGAAGGAAGAACATTCCAAGGAAAAGCATGAACAAGTGTCCTCCCGAAGAAAGGAGCATGGTAAGTGGAAGAGATTGCAATTAGGCCAATGCGATTGGGATGGAAAGCGTAAGGAGAAATGTGTGCGGATGTGGAGGGATAGTAGAGGCCTTGGACAAAGTATCTTCTAAGACTTGTTAAATCCGTTTGTCTTTATCTGGAGAACAGTGGAAAATTGTGAATGGTTTTTAAGGGTGGGAGCATTTTATTTTCAAAAGAAATAAAATTAGTGTTGACTCTAATGTGGAGACAGCCTATATACACGATTTTATGGTCTCAATATTTCGTACAACCTAACTTTTTCTTCTATAATACTTTCTTTGGCCAGACTACCTAAATATAGAGCCATATTAGGAATTCTTGTGCAAGTGGCTTGTTGAAGGAGTGTTCTCTGGAGGAGAGTCATGGCTAGGGTAAAGAGCTCATCAAGGATGAGTTCCTGGTCAAGACGAGCACCAGCCTAATCCCAAGGGTGCTCTTGGAGCATGCGTGGTATCTTAAGATTTAATCTCATCTCGAGATGAGGAACCTGCAGGGGTCAACTGTAAATCCAGCACTTCTAGAAGCTGAAAGGAGATCTGAGTGGGGCACCAAAAATGTCTATCAATGATTACCTATTCTTGGTTTGGAAGAAAATTAATTCTGAAGTATGTCATTTCATTAGTAATAAATGCATATGATTTTTTTTAAAAAGCTAAAAAGATGTATAAAATGTCTCTAGTTTTCTTCCCCAGAGGCAACTGCTGTTAAGAATTTCTTATAGATCCTTTCAAAACTAGTTTGTAAGTATTTGTCTCTCCCTTTCTTCAAACCAATTTATAGCATAGTACACCTGTTTTACACATTGTTCCCTTCACCTAACAATGAAACTTACAGAGCATTCTGTATCAAAACATAGAAGGTCGCATAATCATTTTTAACAGCTGTAGAGCATTATATCGTGTGTATGCCCCATAATATATTCACCTTGATTTGTTCACTTAATATTCCTTATATGGATGTGCTATGCATATGTCTATAACCCACCTCAAATATTTGGAGTAGATGAGAAGGTAAATAACTAAAAATAACATACAGGATCTCCTATCCTGTGAGAGTTCACTTGGAAGACAAATTGTAGGACCTGGGAATACTACATTCGGGGAAGGAAACATATTTTTTCTTCTATGACCCTGTAGAGTCCAATCAGTGATGGATAGTTAATGTATTATGGCTGGAGGACCATGGCTGAAATTCTTGTCATTTCATCTAAACAAGGCAGAAGTCCCAAGCCAATTTCAGTATTTAATAGGATTTCAAGGGATCCATTATGACTACATCCAAAGCTCTCCAAACTTCAGTCCAGACTTTCTTTATTGATTTAATGTAAAGCCTAATAAAATTCTATGGCTTAAATATAAAACAGCACGAACCTGATTCAGGCTCAAAGGCAATAGTGATGGTACCTTTTTCTATATCTTTATCTTTGAGAATTGAATTATCTTATTGAGTTATGGTTTAATGGAGCCCAAGGACTGAAAATGTTCTTGCCTGGTTGTGTTACAAAGTCTTGCAAGATGAAGAGCTGCTTTGAAAGCTAAAGACAGAATCTTGGCTTCTCCCCTGAGATAGCCTGAGTAGCCATGATTCACGCACTGCAGGTGCAAACACAGAGCTGGGCTGGGGTAGGGATGCTGATGTTTCCTCAAGCAGAGCCTCCCTGGGTTCCTTTTTCCCTCCTTTCCTAAGGACAGATGCTCCATGGTCAGAAGCCATGAGTAAAACACTTGGCCCCAAACGTAATGCAGCTCTGTGATTGCTGTTTGATTCTGTATGAAGCCATGTGGATAGAGCTTAGATGTGGGTTCGCGCTCCCCCCCCCACCTCGGATGAACATATTTTACCAAGACAACTAACACCTAGAATTACGATCCAAGACACAGTGCTTCATAATACTCCGCTAAGCCTCAGATCTCTCATATATAAAACAGTCACAAGACTGTTGTAAGGGTTCTGTAAGATAGTTCATGTAAAGCCCTTGGCACGATGCTGGTAACAAAGCAATCACTCATATGGTGTATTTTCAATAAAGATCTAATGAATGCCTCATATGAACCAGGCGCTCTTTGAGCTACTGGAGACCTATATATAGACCAGGACCATGATGCTTACTTTCTAATTTGGTAATATGAATAAGCAAATAATCAAGATATGTCTAGATAGTCATGAGTGATCTGAAGATAGCTTAACAATGTCATGTGATTGAAATTGAGCAGTTAAGAAGAGATGGTAAGATGGACTGGGGTAGTGCACTGGTCTTGGGCTGTTTGTTCTCTGATTTGTCTTTTCCACTTCCCTGTTGTGATCATTATGGTTGGGGTGGGGAACTGTAGTATGTGTTTCCCAAGCTCCTATGTCATCTGGTATTCAGACGGGTTCAGCCAATAGAAGACACTGGTGGGAAATTAGAGGGGCAGGGACGGAAGAAGCCAGGGTATTTCTCCCCGTCTCTCTGTGCTTACTGGGTCCCTAGCAATGGTAGTGTTTTTTCTCTGGCTCTGATTTCTGCTGGGCTGGTCTAAAACTTCTTCCGGCTTCCACTTGGTGATCCTGGCTTGGAGAGCTAATAATACCACTTCTTACTTTTGGCTCTCCAGACTTGGGTACACTTAGTTTTCTTGCTGTTGCAAATCTTTAGGTAGTCATTTATTTGTGTGGCTCCAAAGCTTATCCATCAAATGTATGACTAATCGCCTATGTTAAATTACCTCTGTTTAATATACTTGCAAATGTTTCTGCCTTCCTGGTTAGATCCTGACTCACAGTTAGAGGAAGTCTTTCTGTTATGCCATTTGAGGTAAAACCTAAAAGATAGGGAGCTAATCATGTGTTCTTAAAGAAGAATGTTCTAGGCAGAGGGAGCAACAGGGACAAAGCCATAGAGATTAGGGTGAACTTAGAGCATTTGAGGAACAAAGAAGAAATAAACATGATTTCAGCATGGTGAGTGGTATAGAGAAGAGGGTGAGGCTGGTTGATGGAAAATCTTAGAGGACACAGTAAAGATTCTGGATTTTATTTTAAGGGGATTGGGAGCCATTGGAATGTTTTATGGTGACAGAAGGGGCCCATAAGTAATATGATTTATATTTGAAAGAAATTGCTCTGGCCACTCTGTAAAGAATATTATAGGTTTGTAAGAATAAGACAAAGACCAATCAGGTGCTTACTGCTTATGATCTAAGCAAGAAATGATGTCAGCTTGGGCTAGTGTAAAAGGAAATAAAGGAAGTGGGAAGATTCCTGATATGTGTGGAGGAACAGCCCACAGATGTGACTGAAAAGAGGAATCCAGAGTGACTCCTAGACTTTTGACTTGGAAGTTTTTGTTGATGATATAATTTACCCAGATGAAGACTAAGGGAGTCACAGATTTTCAGGACAAAGAAAATATTAGATTTTGAATATGTTAGAGATGCTTGTTTGAAGTCTAGATAGAATGACCATGTAGGGAGCTGTAGAACATGTCTGGAGATCAAGGGAGAAGTCATGGTTAGAAGTATAGATATGGAAATCAACAGCACCAATCCATGGGCATGGATAAATGGTCAAGGAAAAGAATATAGACCTATATCAACCATTATAATCATTTTTATTGCTATTCTTATTATCTTATCACAAGGTTTCATCCTTCCCCAAAGTCAGAACTTTGACCAGAGCTTGAGACATGTTGAACTGACAGAAGACCATGATGGAAATGTATATAGTGAGCAGCGAAATGACCAGTTTGCCTAGAGTTTGTTAAAATATTCTTATCCTTTTCTCTGCAGACCAGATGGCTAGCTGGGTAAGTAGTAAGTGTGATGGATGGTCTGGGGCTGTGAGCATTACCTCCATGTGCAAGTTTTCTGGAGAGAGGCCCAGTCTAGTTCATTACAGAGTAGTGAATAAATCTGCTTCATATTCATATTTGGTTTGAATAATTGAATCATCCGTACCAAATTGCCTTATATATGAATGTTTCGTCAAGTATAAGACAAATTGTGATGAGTACATTGGGGTGTAAAAACACTTAGTTTTTTGGGGTTTTAAAAAATAAATTTGAAACAGTTTGTTTTTAAGGCTAAACCAGCTATTTCCAGAAAATTCTCCAGAACAAGGCCAAGGAAAATACTTATTTACTTCAAAGCAAGAGTTTAGTAAGGCACAGTGAGTTCCTGATGGACCTCCTTATTCTTAGGTCATTGTTTGGTGAGTCACCAGGAGCCCACCTGACCTGCTACTGTTCTTCAAGGCCTTGTGGGCATGTGTGGGGAGACCTTGATAAGAGAAAATGTTTTGAATATTCACACAGGGTGGAATTAGGAGTGACCTTGGTGTTACCATATGGAAGTCAGATATATCCAAGAATGACACCAACAGCAGAGTCTATAAGATGCTGTTTGTTCACTCTTTTTTTTTTTTAAAAGATTTTATTTATTTATTTGACAGACAGAGATCACAAGTAGGCAGAGAGGCAGGCAGAGAGAGAGAGAGGAGGAAGCAGGCACCCTGCCGAGCAGAGAGCCTGATGCGGGACTTGATCCCAGGACCCTGGGACCATGACCTGAGCCGAAGGCAGAGGCTTTAACCCACTGAGCCACCCAGGTGCCCCTGATTGTTCACTCTTTATCCGAGCCTTATTGTAATGCGACACAAATGCATGGTTAAAAAACTAACTTTTTCGGTTGTCCATCTCCTAAACTGATAGACCGTGGTTGGTTCTGTTGATTATAGGCAGGGACACATAGAGTGGCCTGATAAACAGCAACAGGAAGATGACCCAGGGTGACGTTTCATCTTCTCCAGTGCCAAATTCAGAGCATGCTAGCCTTGAGGGTGGTTTAGCAATTGCCATAATATTCGTGATAAACGATATTTTCCAAATTCCTAAATTAGGCTAATCAAATCTATCAGAATTCTGAACATCAAGATGTTAGTGCTACCAGGAAGTCCCTCTTGCCTTGGACAGTGTCAGAAACCCAAATAGTAACTTACCCATGAATGCTGTTTATCTATGGCTCTCTCATTTTCTTTCCTGTTTTTATCCCAGTGGACCAGTAATACATTATACCATTAATCTATAATAGTTGCACGTTCATAAAGCAGCAGTACAGACGATGGTAAAGATGACAAATCAGCAAATTGAAGGCAAACTGAATTTAACAATGGGGCACACATATCCACCAGTTTTATTTGTTGGTTTGTTTGTTTTGTGTTGTTTTCTGTTTGTTTTTTGGATACTGGAGGTCCTGAAATGATTTCTCTAGGCAGTTCTTTTCCAGTTTTAGTGCTGCTCTCATATCTCCAGACTTGTTACAGATCTATAGTAATTAATTCAGTGTGGTACTGCCATAGGTATAGATAGAGAAACCAATGGAACAGAGGAGAGAGCCCATGTAAAAGAGGTGGTATTACTAGCAGTGGAAAAGGGAGATGTTTTCATCAGTGGTGCCGAGATATTTGTTATCTATATGGAAAAACATTGAATTGGACCTGTACTTCACACACTATGCACAAAAGTGAACTCTGAATTAAACACCTGAATGTACAAAGGGAAACAGTAAAGCTTTTTATAAGAAAATAGAGGTGGATGTTTCCATCAACTTCAGATATGGAAGGATTTCTTGAACAAGATGCAAAAAATCCATAAAGAACATGATCAGTAAATTTAACCTTGTGAAAACGAAGCATATACATTCATCAAAAAACCACATATAACAAGTGAAAATTAAAAAGCTGGGGCTTGGAGTGCCTGGGTGGCTCCAATCTTAAGCATCTGCCTTTGGCTCAAGTCATGATCCTGGGATCCTGGGATCGAGCCCCATGTCAGGTACCTGCGCAGCGGGGAGTCTGCCTCTCCCACCCCGTCTCGCTCTATATGCACGCTTATGCGCTCTCTCTCTCTCTCAAATAAATAAATAAAATCTTTTAAAAAAATTTGGGACTGTCTCCCTTTGATTCTGTATGGGAAAGTTAGTACATCAAGACAATCCCAAGCTCTAAGAATGTTGAAAGATGTCAAGGGTACTCACATGTGACAACTTAGGCTGACCTCATCTCTGTTATTCACGATCCTGTCCCTCCTATCAAAGTAATAGAAAGGATAAATTTAGCATAATTGCATTTCTTGCTGGTTCTGCAGAGTGTCAAAGTACTTTTGAACTACTTGAGTTAGAAATATGCTCCTTGGCTTCTCTCACTGATGCTAAAATATACAGTTTCTTCATAGAGCTGGAGTTTATAACTTGAAATCATTTGTGTGAGTGTGTGTTTGTGTGTGTGCATGCATGTGTGTTTGAGAAGCTCAACGAGGCGCCAAAAATGAGTTTCTCCCCCAGAGTTTAAATGTAATTGCATGCTCATTGTAGAAAAGATTTTTAATACAGAACACAAAAGAAAACTTAAATCACTCCATTTTCCTGCCATCCAGAGTCAATATTATTAACATTTTGGTGTCTATTTTGTTCTATGTGTACCACGTTCTAGGCACAGTATTGAATTCTTTTTTTTTTTAAGATTATTTATTTATTTATTTCACAGACAGAGATCACAAGTAGGCAGAGAGGCAGGCATAGAGAGAGAGAGAGAGAGAGAGAGGGAAGCAGGCTATCCGCCGAGCAGAGAGCCTGATGCGGGGCTCGATCCCAGGACCCTGGGATCATGACCCGAGCCGAAGGCAGAGGCTTTAACCCACCGAGCCACCCAGGCGCCCCACAGTATTGAATTCTGATCAGTTCACGTAACAATGCAAACTTCCTCTGAGTTGTTAGAAACAACTCAGAAGCTCCAGGGACATACTAGCCAAGTATCAATCCTATATTTGCTACATATTCACTCTGTGGTCATGGGCAAGCTACTTGGTGCCTCTTGTCTCAGTTTCCCCATTTGTAAAATGGGCTCATGACAGTATCCCCCCCCCTCATTGGGAGGGCTGTTGTGAAGATGGAATTTGATACTTAGACAATGTTTAAAACTGTGCTCGGCAGGTAGTAAATGGTAATTGTTGTTATTACTGTATGTTTAAAGGACCCTCCAGACCTGCTCAAGTGTTTGGGCTGGGGCATCTCTTGGTATCTTCTACTACTCTCTGCACACAGAAGATGCTACAGTCTGGAATGAGGGGCTCATGAGTATCCTAAAAGGGATTAGTCCAAATGGGGTAGTTTGGAGATCTTCAAAGGCTCAGGGCACAGGTGGTCTTCCATTTGCTAGGAAGAAGCCATTGGAAACCTGCTGGGAGCCATGGCTAGAAGGCCCCCATTGACTTCAGTGAGAACTGCTCATTGGGGGTCACAGCACCCACCCCCAGATGGCCTTCCTCCAATGGTGATGTTTGGCTTGTCTCTTGGTGCTGACTTTTCTTCATGTGGTCCCCATAGGTCCATTCTCTGTTCCCTTAGTCTTAGGTGGCATCCGTGCCCCCAAGATCACACCCTATCTCTCCTCCCAACCAGAAGAGAGATGGGGGGCACGATCACCTACATTTTCCTTTCCAGCCAGTCATTGTTACATAAATTCCATCAGCTAGCTTCCCCTAAAAGTGACTCCTTGTGATCATCAAGACTTATTTTGGAAGTTGTGAAGACTGGATGCATTTCTTTCTTTCCATTCTTACCCTAATAACCCCAATTTCCTTTGAATGCCTCTGATTAACTAGGAGAAGGGTCATGTATAATGGAGTACAGAACAAAAAAAGCTATGAAGATTAATATTGTAAAATGTTAGCTCATCATAAATGAATGTATCATAATTTGCTTAGTCACTCTCCTATTGCTAGACATTTAGATTTTTTCCAATTTTTAGCTATTAAAACGACACTGTGATTAACATAGCTAAAAACCCTTTCATATTTTGGATGACTTAGGATGAATTACCAGAAGTGGTGATTCTGGGTCAAATAATACCCAAACATAATAAATGCTTTAAGAATTTCCTTTCTTGTGTTAGGAGTAGATTACATTGTTTTATCAGGCTGTAGAAAATTAAGCTTAGGAATAAATTTTTTTTAAATTTTTT
Source organism: Lutra lutra (assembly GCF_902655055.1). NCBI lineage: Eukaryota > Metazoa > Chordata > Mammalia > Carnivora > Mustelidae > Lutra > Lutra lutra. The sequence continues at coordinate 10,982,458 of NC_062295.1, read as the reverse complement.
ATTTTTTATAAACATAAATTTTTATCCCCAGGGGTACAGGTCTGTGAATCTCCAGGTTTACACACTTCACAGCACTCACCATAGCACATACCCTCCCCAATGTCCATAACCCCACCCCCCTTCCCCCAACCCCCCTCCCCCCAGCAACCCTCAGTTTGTTTGTTTAGTGAGATTAAGAGTCATTTACGGTTTGTCTCCCTCCCAATCCCATCTTGTTTCATTTATTCTTCTCCTACCCCCTTAACCCCCCCATGTTGCATCTCCACTTCCTCATATCAGGGAGATCATATGATAGTTGTCTTTCTCCGATTGACTTATTTCGCTAAGCATGATACCCTCTAGTTCCATCCACGTCGTCGCAAATGGCAAGATTTCATTTCTTTTGATGGCTGCATAGTATTTCATTGTGTATATATACCACATCTTCTTTATCCATTCATCTGTTGATGGACATCTAAGTTCTTTCCATAGTTTGGCTATTGTGGACATTACTGCTATAAACATTTGGGTGCACGTGCCCCTTCGGATCACTACGTTTGTATCTTTAGGGTAAATACCCAGTAGTGCAATAGCTGGGTCATAGGGTAGTTCTATTTTCAACATTTTGAGGAACCTCCATGCTGTTTTCCAGAGTGGTTGCACCAGCTTGCATTCCCACCAACAGTGTAGTAGGGTTCCCCTTTCTCCGCATAGGAACAATTTTTTTTTTTTTTAAATATTGCCATTTAACTGTCTGGATGCCTCTAATACCCATTGTATTAACTAAAAGAACCCACAGCAGCTTGGTGATATCTGTGTTTCTTTGGCTAATGGCTTTGTTCTCTCTTTATTAGTAGACTTGGTAATAGTGAAAGTTTGAAACTTTGAGCTAAGAGAAAGACTACACTTTTCTGGATCTTTAACTGAGAATCGATTAGTGGAGGTGGCATGGCCAATGGGACAAGGAAGTAGATAGTGCCACCGAGTGTCACCTGTGCTATTGGAGTAGGTTCTCGGAGGTATCAATAACCAAATTACAATCTGCCAGTCTCTAAAGGGAAATAAATAGGAGGGTAAACTGCACAGGGCATTAAGATCACTACTGTGTCCCATTTCATTATAATATTTTCAAGCAGAGGATAGAAGATCACCAAACAAACACCAAGAACAGAGATATCCCCTAATGTTGCTTTTGTGCTGTCTGGTCTCATGGATGGACTAAGCTTTGTTCAGTGGAGGATTCTGCAAGGGTTGTTATCAACCTGAGCCTAACATAGACACCAAGATCTTGAATGAGATGTGGTTTTGTCCATCGGCAACATAAAACTCTTTAAAGCAAAAGAGTCTTCATTGAAAATAAATGGTGTTATGGAATATTATAGGCAATGTCATTGTACTTATGACGCAAGTGTGATTATAGACAACAAACTAAAAATGTTGTCCGATAGGCTTGTAATTAGCATCCTGTTGATCCTCACCAGGAGCTGCTGAAGGATTTAGCCAGTGATTTTTATTCTCATTTGATCTGGATTTTTCTTTCTTCTATAGAACCTCTAAGATCGATGAATTATTTTTTGCATATCTCAGGCTCTTCTTGCCTTATGTGGACCTCTACTGGAATGCTTGCTTCCTTGAGTTAGAGAACTTATTACCAAAAAGTGCAGAAAATCTTCAGCTTCTGCAAGTGTAAAGGCTCGACATTTAGTTTAAATATGGAGCCATCATCAACTGCGTTGCTATGGAGATCCTTCCTCCCATGTGCTCTGAAACATGTCTGCTGCCAATTATCCAGAAATAACTTCTCTATTTCCATGGAATTTTCTGTGTCTTACCTACTGCTGCCTCTGTATTCTGTTTGAGCTTTGGTGGAAGGAGGAGGGCTTTTCATTTCTATTCTTTGCAGGCAGGAAAGATAATTTTCGATGTGTCCAAGCTGAAAAAGATCCCCGACTGTGTCATTTCCTGTGTAACACTATTAAACATCCCTATTAGCCACAGTGGATGAAGGTTATTTATTTATTTTTATCCATTTCCTACAGTGAAATAGGCTACCATCTTGGTAGCAGTGGTGGGAAAGGGGGTCATGGGTCAGTTTTACATTATCAGTCAAATCTTCTGTGATAGACTCTCAGGTCTGTTTGGTCCCCCCCTCCCCGCCGCCCCAGGAGTTTGATGAATCATATATTTTTCCACATGAGCTGCCACTCAGACGCTCCAGTAAGCACTTAGGAGTTAAGGATGGGATTTTTCTACTTCTCTGTCTTGATTTGAATCATCAGTGCTTGCTTGAGGACTAAAGAGTCTTCAGTGTCCCTTTGGGAGATTTGAAAGGGCTCAGTCTGTAACCACTGAACTGGACCCAGTTGGTGGCTTTGCAAAGCAGCACGATTTCAGTTGTGCAAATCCCTGTCCTGACTCTCTTTGTAGGTCAGGGGCCTCTGCTGCGGTGGGATCTTCGTCGTTGATCCATTCCTTTCCATGGGCTTAACCAAGCAGTGTTCCCAGAACGTCCCAGCTTCACAGAAGACCTCCACTGCATTTGATAGACTTGCTTCCAGAGAGTAATTAAATGAACACAGATCTGTTCTGAAGTCCCAAGTTTCTAGCATTCATAGCAAAGATGGAGAAACTGGGATAGTTCTTTTTTTTTTTTTTTAATAAAGATTTTATTTATTTATTTATTTGACAGACAGAGATCACAAGTAGGCAAAGAGGCAGGCAGAGAGAGAGGGGGGAGCAGGCTCCCTGCTGAGCAGAGAGCCCGATGCGGGACTCGATCCCAGGACCCTGAGATCATGACCTGAGCCGAAGGCAGCGGCTTAACCCACTGAGCCCCCCAGGCGCCCTGGGATAGTTCTTTGAACACTTTGCCCATTGGAGGCATGTATAAAAAAGGAGATAAAAGGTTCATTCGCAGCCACCCTTTTCCCCTTTCCCACGTTCTTACCACAAGTCTTAGAGAATATCATAGAACAGATTCCAAAGTGTCGCTGGCAGGGTCTGAGATAGAGGTGATAACAGGGGAGGGGCAGTGGGAGAGTATCCAGTCTTGTACGACTTAGAGGTCAGCCTACAACTTTCAGGCCAGCAGGTTCCAAATCTTTCAAACCATTAACACTTTCCGCGACCAGAATCCCCAGAGAAGCTGCGTAGAAGGGACTGAGGGTATGATCATTGAGCTCTGGGAGGTACAATGACTGCCCACACTCAATGGTCATTTAACATGGTAGAAATCACCATGCCTCTTGATAGCATCACCAAAACAATTTTATTCTTCCTTTCCACAACTCTGTACCAAAAGCTATTATAGAAGAATGGGAATTGCAGGAAGGGAGTCCTAGGCAGTGCAGAGGAGATGACAGTCTGTTAAAGAGTTGGTTACAGGAGCGCCTGGGTGGCTCAGTGGGTTAAAGCCTCTGTCTTCAGCTCAGGTCATGATCCCACGGTCCTGGGATCAAGCCCCGCATCGGGCTCTCTGCCTCTCTCTCTGTCTACTTGTGATCTCTGTCTGTCAAATAAATAAATAAAATCTTAAAAAAAAAAAAAAAAAGAGTTGGTTACAATGCACGTATGGGCATGGAAGACTATCCAGACCTAACTAGAGGGAGGAGATTTTGACTCTCTCCTCTGTATGTTGTATAAATGCTTGTACTACTTAGATAGTAAAGTGTTTTTAAAATGTCATGAAAAACCAACTCTCCACATTTATTAGTTTGCTTGATTTTACCATCCAAATCATGGGTAAGGAGGGGCTTGTCTACAGCGCCCTCCACTGGATGCCCTCAGGTCACGCGTTCCCAAGTGAAAGCTCCAATCTCACCTCCCATTCAAGAGAGCACTCAAAATGACTTGAATCTTGGTGATATGATTATGGGGGTAAACTTATACAGGCTTTAACTTCCTTTTAAAAGCAAAGGTATCTATAAACTTGACGTATGTGTCAAAAGCAAATCACAGGAGACACAACGTGTTGAAACAACACATTTGAGAACCACTAGTACTGACGGGCAGTCATTGCCTTTGGGTGAGATGCGCTAAGGATTGCGTGTGATGCCAAGAAGATCAAAAGGCCATCCTTAACCTTAAAGCTCCTTGAAATAGAGAGGGGAAGTCCATATCACAAGACAGCTCATGATGAGTTCCTGCCTTCATTTGAGTGTCTAGATATAATGAGGACAAATTCCAGCTGGGAGACTGGGGAATGTCTTCGCTAAGGAAGTGTCTCCACGAGGTGGTATGATTAAGAGATTTGGAGGTGTGTCCAGGTGAGCTGAGGTTGAGGAGGGGTGTCGTAGGCAAAGGTTGTATTTAGAGGACACTGCAACCCCTACGGAGACAAGGGATTTGTTTCATTTGCCGCTCTACCTCATGTCTATGGCCAGCTGTAGAGCAGGTGCCCAGTACTAGTCACTCTGTAAAGGACAAGTCCAAGTTAGCGGCAGTGGTATAAATTGAGCTGGTCTGGGAAACAGACTAGAATCTCAGGGCCACGTTGGTAAAGCGATAGCTGTTCTACGTTTTCCTGACATGCTGGGTTCTTGGGAGTGCTGCCCGAGTAAGTCCTTCAACAACAGCTTTGAAAGATGGATTATTTCTTGGATCCAGAGCTCCTTACCAGTTGCTGAGCAGACGACAAAGAAAGGAGAAAAGATCTCTGCCCAGGAAAAGTTTACGGATTCCTCTGGGTGACTGGCTTTTAATCAGTTACCTATTTACATAGCTTTAGACACTTATCTCTGTATTCATGTGACCCTCACCCTTATTCTGGAGTGAGGATGGATAGCTTAAATTATTATTCCCTCTGCACCACCGCTTCGGGATCCTGAAGTGGAAGGACTTGTCACTGGTCTCCCAGCTCGGTGGACTGCAGAGCCAGAGAGAAAAATCAATGTCTCTCCGCCTCGCTGTGGTTCTTTCTACCGCACTGGCTGGGACCCTATGAGGCCTCCGTGAGCTGCTTGGTAAATCTTAAGAGGCGACGCTTGCTGCTGTAATTAAGGTGTGGATAATAGATTTCCACTCCTTCGGGAAAGAGGAACAAAACAAAACAAAGCAAACAAACCAACAAAAAACCTTGAGGTTTTTCCTCTGCTTTGTGCACTGAGTTGAAGGTTTTGAGGCGTAGTGAGGCTTATAGGAGTTAAGGTCCGTGCTTTGAGTTTCTGTCCATCTGGGGAATTAAATATGCTTTTTTTCCCACCCCTGATTGGAATTCTTATCAGATTTCTTCTGTTTAGTTCATCTGCATACAACCCCCTTTAATTTACAGGGAGTAAAACCCATCCTTCCTGTCGATTTCCCCCAAATTTCCTTCTCCAAATGGTCCAAGACCTTCGGGCAAATAAGTCATGGGATCTGTATGCTGAGCTGTACAGGTAGGGCTCACCCTTGGAATAATCAGGAAGCATTTGTCCGTATTTGGTTTCTTCCCTTCTTCTTTCGTGCTCCCCTTCATACCCTCACATTTTCCTTTTTTCCACTCCAGGAGACATTTTAAAACAATGGACCATAGGCCTGCTATGTGCTAGGCACCTTGCTATCTGTATCAGCTTTCTGTTGCTGCAAACGCATTAGTCAGCCTGCATTTTACGGGTTCAGGAACCCACGCATGGCTTAGCTTTATTAGCTCAGGCTGAAATCTGGGTGTCAGCAGGGCTGCAGTCTTCAGCAGATGCTTGTGTGTTCTTCCAAGCTCAGGTTGGCGGTAGCATTCGTTTCTTCAGGTTGGCGGTAGCATTCGTTTCTTCCGAGGAACACTCTCAGCTCCCAGAGGCTGTCCTCAGGTCCCTGCCACGTGGCCTTCTTTCATAACATCGGAATTCTGGAAGACACCGGGGAAGCACCTGCTGTTGCTTATCTCCCTGACTTCATTTAAGGACTCAACCTGATTAGATCAGCCCCTTGGGGAGAATCTCCCTTTTGATTAACTCAAAGCCTATTGATTAGGGACCTTAATTACATCTGGGACATATCTTCATCTTTCCTGTATGATGTAACCTTGTCGTGGGATTGATGTCCGATTGTACTCGTGAGTCTTGCCTACACTTGTGGGGAGGGGACTGATTACATAGAGCGTGTATCCAGGGGACAGAAATCTTGAGGGCTGCCTCAGAATTTTGCCTACTTAACGCAAGTAAGATACAGCAGTGAGTAAAACAGGCCTCAGTTACACATACATTTCGTAGGAGAGCCGGAAAATAACAAATAGGTATTTTTAATTCATAATATGTTCTATGAAAGAAAGAAATAGATTGATATGAAAAAATACTATGCGTAGGTAGCATTTAGATGGGATAACATTTATACAGAACAATATGAAATGAAAAGGATCAGTCCCGTAGAGATCTGGGGAGGGAGCATTCCAGGCAGATCCGCCAGTGAGTTTGAAAGCAAGGTCAGGAAGACCTGTTCTGTTTCTGAAGAAAAGAAAGGAGGCTGGCATGGTGGGAGCAAAGCAAAGGAGGAAATGAGGTCTGATAGGTATGGGCATGGGCCAGGTTAAGCAGGGACTCAGTAGCCATGGTAAGACATTTTGGAGATGGGAAGCTAAAGGTAATTTAAACCAGGGCAGAAATAAGATCTGATTTAAGATCTGTAATAGTGTGATTTATAATAAAAATATATTTCGTTTTCATTCCATCTTTTGGCACAGAGCTCCTCAAACCCTTGGGATTTGCTAAGTGCTAAGAAAGATAAAGCTGTCCATTGTTAGGTTAATAAGGTGACTTTTGACCTTGTCTAAGGATGGGTGCTGGTTGCCAGTGGAGCTGATTATGTGACTAGAGGGTTGGAACGTTCAGTCCCAGCCCCACTTCCCTCACCTTCAGGGAGAGGAGAGGGGCTGGAGATGGAATTCCAGCCCAATAGCCAGTGATTTAACCAATTATGTCTATGTAATGAAGCCAACATAAAAGCCCCCAAAATATGGGATTCGAAGACCTTCTGGGGTTGGTGAACATGTGGAGATTTGGAAACAGTGACGTGTCTGGGGAGGGCATGGAAGCTCTGTGCTCCTTCCCACATACCTTGCCCCACGCATCTCTTCCATCTGGCTGTTCCTGAGTTATATCCATTTATACTAAACCTGTGATGTAGTATATAAAATGTTTTCCTGAGTTCTGTGAGCCACTCCAGCAAATTAATCAAACCCAGAGGGGGGGTCCCGGGAACCTCCAATCTATAGCCAATTGGTGGGCTTTCATTTGGCTTCTGGGTGTGTGTGTGTGTGTGTGTGTGTGTGTGTGTGTCTGTGTGTGTGTCTGTGTTCGGAGGGCAACCTGTGGAATCTGACATCATCTCCAGGTAGGTAGTGTCAGAATTGAGTTGAATTGTAGAACACCCAGCTGGTGCTGGAGATTTGCTTGGTGGTGTGGGAGAACCTCCCACATGGTGGAATTGGGTGTGGAATTATAAGATCCCTTTTTGTAGAAACTGAATCATAGAAGTCCAAGAGAGGAAGCAGGGAAACCAGACTGGAGACTGTTCTGAGAGTCCAGGAAAGAGATGATGGAAGGCTGCCATTGAGTGTTGGCCATGGAGACAGAAAGAAGGAGATGGCGTTGAAACATATTTTAGAGACATTCAGAAGGCCAGGAGTTGCTGATGGATGGGATGTGGCACTCAGCAGGGGCATTTCAATTTTAAAAGGTTAATCACTTTGCCTGTGGTCACACAGTTAATGAGCATCTATAGTCAGTTGTGGATGCAGGTAGAGTAGCTCCAAATCCCCTGTCCTTTCTCCATCCCTCTAATTCCTTAGCAGATCCACATGGGAACCAGAGAGCAGATACATCATTAAATGAGATGGCTGAAAATATGCTGTAGATCCACGTTTTCTCCCCTTAAATGTAGGTAGAAATAGTGGGGCATTTTGCTCAATAAACTCCACATATCTTCATCTTTATTGCAAACCAGAGGAGGATGGTACTGGAGGCCATGGTCTTTCGGAGTGGAAGACCCTCTTTCCCTGGAATTTCTCCAAAGGATCCTGTCACAGGGTCTTGGACACTGGTTGGTTACCATTGTGTTGTGAAAGCACGTTTGTATAATGAGCAAGGGAAGAAGGCAAAGAGGGAGTAATTGCGCTAGATTTGGTTTATGATTGTGGCTCTTTTATTTGTGAGTCAGGTTTGAAGGCTGAGATGACCTACAGAGGCCCTCAGATGATCATAAAAACAAGCTCTCTCTCACTGCCTGCCCTCCTGACTGCCCCGTCCAGAGGAAGACAAAAGCATTTGCATAAGCGCCAGACTGAATGATTTGCTGTCTATTAATCCACATACTAGAGATAATAGTTTTGTTTTTAAAGTGGCCCTACACTGTACTAACACAGACAGGGCCAGTGAGAAATGGAGGGTCTTAATGATGTTAAATAAGCTAACCTAAATGTTTTTTTTAATCTCAGTTTTTATCTCAGGATGTCCAAAAGTTTCTTGGTTTCTGGTGGAAAACAATGAGATAAACCCGAAAGGAGGAGATACAGAGGGGGAAGTATTGCCCTGTCCTGACCAGTACCTGGGCAGGTGGCATGCTGTATGAGTGTCCCTGAGAGTGGAAATCAAAGTCCTCCAGCTTCTTAGAGCGGCCGAGAAATAGCCAGCTTTGAGAAAGTCAACAGTAGCGCCAGTGTTTAGAGATTATTTTATGAATCTGTCAAATTAACACTTGTTGTTAAGTAGAGCACTGGGGGGCTGGGTGGCAAGCCGAGCTTCAGAAACAGACCACAAGAGGAATTAAAATAGAGAAGTTTATTATTTCAAGTCCTGGAGGAAGTACTTGGCATGCCTCAAGGGGCCATGTGGGGAGGTCAAAGCAGAGTAAGCGCAGAGAGAGAACCTGGGGCACATGCCTTTGTTAGGGTCTGTGTTTTGGGGTTCCTGGGCAAAAGCTGGATTGGTCAATTAAAATCAGAAGAGCCAGATTTTGGGAAGCCCCAGGGAGGTCTTGGCTAAGAGCTACACAGGGAGAGACTATTGATAGCAAGGGCAGCTGGGGAGGTCTTACCAAACTCACATTTGCTCATGACTCTGCGGGCTGTCATCTGGGCCATGTGCTTTTATGACGGCCTGTTGTTCATTTAAGTCTCTGCAGTCCCATTGGCCAGCAAAATGGATACCAAGGCAGCATGGCCATGGAGCCGCTTAGCTAAACTCTCAACCGCTTATTATCATCTCTAGTCATACAGTTCATAGCAATAATATAATATACCAGAGCTAACAGTTGTGGAAGACTAATCATGGTCTAGACATTATGTTAATTGTTTTACATGACTTATCCCACTTAATTCTTATAATAATCTCATCTTGCAGATAATAGTATTATCTCGCTTAAAGGGAATGGAGGCTTAAAGAGATTGAGAAACTTTTCTGATGACTCATAGTGAATGGCAGAGCTAGTATTAGAATCTGAAGGTATTACACTCTGGGCTTGTTTATATTATTTTATTTTATTATTTTATTTTTGAAGAGAGAAAGAGAGCATAAGCAGTGGAAGGGGGAGGGGCAAAAGAAGAGGGAGAGAGAGAATTTCAAGCAGGCTCCACACCAAGCAGGGAGCCTGATGCAGGGGTCAGTCTCATGTACTGAGATGTGCATCATGTACATCATGACCCTGAGATCATGACTGAGCTGAAATCAAGAGTCAGATGTTTAACTGACTGAACCATCCAGGTATCCCTGGGTTTAGTGCTTTTAAATAGAAAATAACAAAAATAAAATGAGTGCCTTAGATACTGGACCTCCAGAAAGTGCCATGTCGATTCAGTCCTGTTTCTGTCCCTTCTCCCCACCATTTTATGGGTGAAGACATTGTATCTTAAGAGGTAGAGTGACTTACCTGAGGTCACTTACTTGTGTGAATGTTTAATGATCTGGAATTCCAGGGGACATTAAGTTGGTTAGGAAAAGTTCCGAGCATCAATGGCATTCTGTTGGTATTATCCATGGGAAAATTGAAGAATAAAGGGGTTTTGGACACCTGAAAAAGAAAAAGATGTGGAAGGTCTATAGCTATGTCTGTTTGTGAGGTGACTTTAATGTTAATGTGCAGAAAATCTGCTTCAGTAGAAGAAAACATCCTATCGAAATCTGAGGAAAGAAAGTTAAATGAAACAGTGATTTAAAAATCAATAGCAAATGATTTTTTTTAATTGCCAAGTTACACATAGGAGTTTCTCATTTTATACATTTAAAAATACAATTATAATAGAGTCTGGTTTTTGTTTTTCAGGAAATATCTTCTGAGATGTTAATTTATAAATGACCCAGGTTTGTAAATTCCAACATACCAGTTTTTTCCCCATAAAACTTCTAAATTCTGCCTAAATGTTATCATTCCCTTAGTGTTCTAAGCTTTGTTTCCTACAGACCAACATTAGCAATTAGATTTTATGGGAGAAAATTTTTTTTTCTTCAAAGTAATATTTTTTCATAAGTCAGAGGAATTACTGCATCTTTGATGACTGGTGGACTATAGGATTTGGTGGTCAGCTGTGTCCATTCACTAATTACAACTCACAGAGGCATAATGAGCTTATAGTTGCTCCTTCAAATCATAAAGGGATCATTTCAAATGATAAATATTCAGGACCAGTTATAAATTATAAAAATCAAGAAAGAGAAATGGCAGGCGCCTGGGTGGCTCAGTGGGTTGAGCCTCTGCCTTCAGCTCAGGTCATGATCTCAGGGTCCTGGGATTGAGTCCCGCGTCGGGCTCTCTGCTCGGCAGGGAGCCTGCTTCCTCCTCTCTCTCTCTGCCTGCCTCTCTGCCTACTTGTGATTTCTCTCTGTCAAATAAATAAAATAAAATCTTAAAAAAAAGAGAGAGAAATGGCAACATTCCACAGTTTTAGCAAGATAAACTGATAATTCTGCTTCAATTACATGCTAAAATTGAGACCATTTGAAAAGAGAAACATTCCTTTTAGCTAACGTACTTAGGGGGCATGGGGAGCCTCTCTTTCTATAGTTATAATCCTGTCTCCATCCCTCTTCAGCTCATCAGGAATTCTTAGGTGCAGACCAAGCTCAAAGAAAGAAATAGCTTAGAGCTGTCTGGCCTTGCAGATCCATGCATACTGTTGCCCTAACTTCCATGATGATGGGGGTCTTTGTTAAGAATAGAGGTTTTTCTCTTTAGAAATTCTCATCCGGTAGGACTGAGTTAGAGCATAAGATTCTGTGCTTTTAATGACTGTCCCAAGCCATTCTTATCATGAGGAATTTGAAGAAATACTGTGATGTGAGAGGAAATGCCACTTTTTGCCCAGAGTGTGATGATTTCAATAGGAGAAAGGTCCCAGCATAAATCTAAAAGACCCTCAAGGAAGCTCCTCATTGGAGATGCTGATAATCCTTCCCCTTTGGGCACGTGGTTGGCTTTTGAAATTCACTACATTGGTTTAGTCCTCTTATAGATAACATAGTATCTCCTCCCACCCCCATGTTTATTAGAGGTAGGGAAGATATATTAAAAGAAAAAAAAATCAATCTTCTGGAAGTGAATACTGTAGTGTCTGAGATGAAAAACACATTGCGTGGTATGAACAGCAGATTAGATGTTGCAGAAGAAAAGATTAGCGAACGTGATGATGTAGTAATAGAAACTACCTAAACTGAAATGTATTGTATGTAGAAAAACACTGGGAAAGAAAAAAAAAAAAAACCCCAGCATGAGTGAGTTGTGGAAAACTTTAAGGGATTCAATATATTTGCAATGGCAGAATAGAAACAGGGATGGGCAGAAAAAGTATTTGAAGAAATAATGGCTGAAAACATTTTGAATTTGATGGAAAGTATAAACCTAGGTGTAAGCAGCTCAGCAAACTGAAAACACAGTAAATACGAAGGAAATTTATTTTGAGGCATATCACATCGAATTGCTTAAAACCAAGTGATGAAAGAAAATCTTAAGGCAGCCAGAGGAAAAACAGACATTGTGTACAAAGGAGCAATTTTTAAGGATGACAGCCAATTTCTTAGACACAGTGCAGAAAGACCGGGGAGCAACTTCAAAGTATCAAAAGAAAAAAAGCTTGTCAACGTTAAATTCTATACCTAGTGAAAATATCGTTCAGAAAAGAAGGTGAAATAAGGACTTTTGTGACATTTATAATGGCTGACTTTCCTTTTACAACAAGAACACAGTTTTTGGAATCAGTTTTTTATTTTTCCTTTTTGGATGGTGCTTTTGCAGCTCATTTTTATAAGCGAGAGGGAGAAAATGCATTTTGGTCAAGTTTAAAGAAAAAGAAATGTCTGGTGTCAAGACCAGTGTCTTCCAAAACCAAAATACTTTCTTCATATTCTGCTCAGATCTCTGGTGAGAATACGGATTCCAGGATAAGTGTTCAGAAAGCCAGTGTGCTGTTCCCTCTGGAGACCCTGAAAAGGGAAAGATGATTACAACCTCTGTATCCTTGTGGAGCTTCAAGTCTCCATGTGTCACACATTCTTCGGGAAGTGATGGATTCCAGATTATTCAAGACAGATATTGAATAACATCTGAAGAGATCGTTCAGAGCAGTGGGCATTAATGACATTAATCTTGTCACCAGCCAGAAAAAGTCACAGGCGAAAGGGAGCCAGGTCCAAGGTGTTTTGTGACTCAGACTTTTGTTGTTGCAATTTTAACATCCCAGAAAAAGGAGATTACCTCTAAGACAATGAGTACATCAATCCACATGTGGTATCAGTAAGCATTTATTAAGCACTTGGAATGTGACAGCATTCCATTTGCAAACCATCCGTGCACACTCTCCTTGAGGAAGTTATAACTCATGTAAGAGGTAGACCTGGAAAATAGTTATAACACCATCAGTTGAGTTTATCAAAGAGTTATTATGTTAGTTGAGCACTGACTATATACCAGGATCTCTGACAGATAGTGGAAAACAAGACAAAAGTCTATAAAGCGTATAACATAGCTGATGGGGTGCTATGGTAACAGAGAAAAGGGGGTTTATCCTTTTTTTCCCTTGGGTACTTTGAATTATGACAGTTTAGTGAGTTTGACTTCTAATATTCCTTGGCCAAACTAAAATCTTTATGACTTCTGGATTTCTTCACTTATTTTGAGAAGAAACCCTTTAGATGACCTCAGAGACTGAGTCAGGATGCATATAATAAGCTATGCATGGCTTATTTGATACTTCATTTGCTGTTGTAATGGCAACTCAATTATTTACGTGGTGAAGCACACTTGTACTTGAGCCTAGATGAAATTTTAGCTGTTTAACCTCATACCCCCTACCCTCCCCATCGAACATGGGGAGAGTGAGAAATCTCTGAAGTCATTTGGTTAATGGCAGAGTTGGAAATAGGGTCCCTTGTCCCTTCCTATAATACCTTCCAGTTTCCAGTAGCATAGCTATGAAGTAGAGGGCATGAGAATTAAGTATGGAAGGCATTAGGACCACAGGTTTACTCAAAAAGTCCAAGTTGAAGAAGCATAGAAATTAAAAGAGCAGATGTTCAGGGCTGAATTTTATAGTCCAGGGGACCAGAGTGCAAATGACGGTCAGAACCACAGAGAACATCAAAGAGAGCACTTGGGTGAAGTTTTGGCTCCAGTAAAGGGAACCAAGAGTACTTAACCCCAAAGGTCACACCATGCCTTTCATAAGCAGAGGATTTTTTTTTTTCCACTTGAGGAAATTCCATACTAGGTGATGACATGGGAATAGCATGACATTGGGAGTTAGAAATTCTGGAGCCAACCCTCACCTTTTACTGACAGTGATATTCAGAACAGTCACTTGGTACTTCTGGACCTCAATTTCCTCATGTGTAAAATGTAATAAAACTTAAATGTGCCTTTTAGGGGCTCTGTAAATATTAAGTGAGATAATTTACTTGAAATGTATACTTTAAGTAATGAATTACTATGCAGAGTCTCTGTTTTTATTTTTATGTATATGCTTCCTGGTGTGGGGTTTCTCATGGTACACTGGGACTTAGTATTTGGGTCTTCTTGTCTCCTTTTGGTTCTGGGTCCCCAAGAGTTCATGGTGGTAGATTGAACACATTCCTTTATGTCATTCCTTTATGTCTCCTGAAATCCTCTCAAACCACAGTAAAAATGAAAAAAAAAAGGCAAAAACAAAAGCTACAAAGACAGAGAACCTGAGAAAACATAATGGTGGACAAGAAATGCCAGCATATTTGTTGCTGGAAAAAAAGATGAATATAGGATAACTGAGGGAGCAGATTGAGGAAGTTGAAAACTAGGTACCTATAAGTATCTAGTACTTATACTATAGTACTAGGTATATAGTATATAGGTATAGTAGTACTTATACCTGGGGAGAGAGGGGAAATGAGGAGGTTAAGGGGCTCAAATTTTCAGTTATGCAAGATACTTAAATTGTGGAGATCTACTATACAGCATAGTGCCTATAGCTGACTGTACTGTATGGTGTACTTAAAATGTGCATAAAGAGTAAATCTTATGTTAAGTGTACTTACCACTAATAATAATGATGATGATGATGATGATGATAGGGTGAGAGAAATCTTTAGGAGATGATGGATATGTTTATCGTCTTTATGATAGTGATGGTTTCATGAGGGTATCCCCAAATGCATCAAGTCATATACATTAAATACACAGAGCTTTTTATATGTTAGTGATTCCTCAATTTTTTTTAAAAAAGATATATATGAAATTCAGGAAACTGACACTCTGATTTAGCAGAGAGGCAAAGGGAATCTTCACATTAATGGGAGGGATTTTCTGTGTCCTCAAGATCTGTGTAGCCAGTCTTGACAACTATAAATTATAAGTGGATAAAGGAAGACTCCTAGAGGGTTATCTTCAATTAAAATAATACCAGCAAATTTCTCTTTAAACATTTCTGATTGACACTCTTGTTTGCCCTCTCCCCTCTACTACTAGAAGTGGCTGAATTAGTGTAGTATAGGAATTCTGAAACTGACTGACATATTTCCCTCCATATCATAGATAAGGAAAGCCAAAAAAAATGTTATTATTTCAAGCTTCTGGTTCCATGGACTCCAGGTCAACTGCCCACTCCTGAGATCATAATTCAAACATGATATTAAAATAATTCTTGGCTGCTAAACACACAGGAATTAGAAACATCCCATATTCATTTAAAGGTATTATAGAAGATCAAGAAGTCATACTCTTGAGAATAAAATGAGTAGATTTTGGATTATCCTGGATTTAAATCTGAAGGTGTAACACTAATAGAATCTTTAAAAAAATAAATCTAATAAATACCACTTAAGATTGAGGACTGGAAGAGAAGAAAACTGAAATATATTGGTCTCCTACTATGCGCTAAGTCTTTGCTCAGCATGTAAACTCTACACAGTATTAAGATTCTTTTGTAGAAGTGATGAAGGTTTGGAATGCCTCCCCAAATCCTTCTATTAACTTCATTTGTTTTCCTAGCTGGAGGGATACTAATTCACTCCTTGTTAGGAATTCTGAAGCCATGGTAGGTTAGAGCCAAGTCAGAGATACAGCCAGCTGGAGAGATCATGATTTTCCCTGGAAAGTTGTGGGACGTGGGTCTTTTCCTTCACCCATGAAATTTCCATGTTTACTCATGAGTTTCTTTCTTCTTAAGTTTTAGAGCCTGCAGTTAATCTTGTCTGACTAAAGGGCCTGTACTTGACTTACTGTCATTTGTAATTATATAAAACTTACAGTAAAAGCACTGACCTCTCCATAGTTTTATTCTTATTGGCTCTGTTTTCTCATGAAGCAGGATCACCATATCAGCCTTGAGCTCTCAGCCTCTAGACTTTCCTATGAGGGAGAAGAGATAGATGTGACTTACTTTAAACCACTGGTATTTTGCATTTCTGTTACAGTCCAACCTAATTGAAGTCAAAAGTAATTTAAGTCCTTTCATTCACAGAATATCCTATTATTTTATTCTTTTAATAAATATTGAGAATCTACCCGATGCTGGTTTCTGGGGACAGAATGATGAGCAATAAGAAACACACATTAATGGAACACCCATTAGGAGATATCAAAGAAAGAAAATTTGCTATTCAAGGTAGTTAGGTCATTATCTTGTTAACTAATACATAAATGTAGAATTTTAAAAAATCATAAAAGCAAAATGAAAGCAGGGCCACTGTGGGAGTGAGATGTAGGGCAGTGAAGTGATTTCAGTATTAGAGAGCCCTAGACATTCAGGGGATCGATAAAGGCTAGAGCTATAAAGCAAGGTTGAATAGGGGAGTTGATATGACAGATTGCTTCCTTTCTAATTTTGCCTCAATTTTTGGGTCCACTGACAGGGGTATCCAATGCCAAGTGTGAACTAAGCTTTTGCATTCCACTTGGGTACCATTACCTTTTCTCTATTAACTTGTCTGAGACATTTTGGGAAGGAAGAGAAGGGCTCATTACCTAGGGATCCTTGAAGAGCCAGCCTATTATACAGTTCTGGGAGTGCCCATAGAGCTCATCTTTGATTGCTAAATAGATGAGATATCACAGGTTTAAAATAACTTCATACCACCAAGGGTCACTTCAGAAGATGTTCTCAGCTGAGAGCTGCCATTCATCCTATGGTGGGGGAAAAAAAAAATCCACAAAGCTATTCGTAGCACAGGAATAAAGGCAGATGGAGAGAAAGAGCTCAATACCCAGCATCTCCATCTAAAAATAGCTACTGTCAGGGTGCTCAGATGGGGGTCACCTCAGGGAGGGAAAGAAATGGAGTCAGGAGAAGGCAGGTGGGAAGAACAGGTAGCGGCCCCAGGTTCCTCATGTTCTCCTGGAAGCTGATTCTCCTTTGATCATTCATTCTTCAGATGCTCATTAACCATTATGTGCCATGCACTGTGCTACACACGCAGGAAAAAATGGTGCAGACAGACATGGTCCCTGCTCCTATGGAGCTCACAGAGAAGCAGAACATGAAATAGACCAGGGGGAGCCTGGGAAGGCACAGAGAAAGGCAGAGAACACAGGCATTTTTGGAGTGTTCACGCTCCTCTTGGTTAATCCCCACAAAAACGATGAAAGACATCACTATTATCACTACGTCCATTGTAGAGAAGGAAGCCAGGTCTCGGAAATGTAGGTAATCACCCAAAACTCTGCTGAGTAGTAAGAAACAAAAACACAATTTTCACCTGGGTCAGTCTGACTCCACTGTTTAAGGAATCAGTGCTTACGTGAATGTTGCTTGGTTTATCACCAGTAAGGGTCTGTCCTGGGCTGGCTTCCCTCTGAAGCTTCCCCCACAAACATTAGCCCCACAAGCGTTCTGGGAGTATCCATACTCATTTTATTATTAACTAAGATGAATGTTATTCTATTATTATTATTTTTAATTAATTTAGAGAGAGAGAGAGAGAGCAAATGGTGGGAGGGACAGAGGGAGAAGGAGAAAGAGAATCACAAGCAGACCGGGCTCGATCCCATGACCCTGAGGTCATGACCGGAGCCGGAATCAAGTCAGATGCTCAGCCACGAAACTGCCCAAATGCCCTTACAATAATTATTATTAGGAGGAGGAATCTGCCACAATATATTAAAGAAAAAATTAAAAATCAAAGTCATGGGGCACCTGGGTGGCTCAGTGGGTTAAAGCCTCTGCTTTCGGCTCAGGTCATGATCTCAGGGTTCTAGGATCGAGCCCCTCATCGGGCTCTCTGCTCGGTGGGGAGCCTTCTTCCCTTCCTCTCTCTCTGCCTGCCTCTGCCTACTTGTGATCTCTCTCTCTCTATCAAATAAATAAATGAAATCTTTAAAAAAAAAATAAAAAGATTAGGGCACCTGGGTGGCTCAGTGGGTTAAGTGTCTGACTCTTCATCTTGGCTCAGGTGGTGAGATCAAGCCCTGTATGGGGCTCTGCACTGGGTGTGGAGCCTGCTTAAAATTCTCTCTCCCTCCCTCTGCCCCTCCTCTGGGTCTCTAAAAATTGAAAAAAAATAAAAGGTCAGTTGCTCTCTGGTCTTATTATTCACACTTTCATGTTTGAGCATCTCAGAGGGAATTGAGCTTACCATCCGCTTGGACTTGGGAATCCCTGAGTCCAAGTGACCACAGGGATCCCTGTGGGGTGCCCGTTGATTAGATACTGGCCTTCAGGGTCAGCAGAGCTGTGGCTCCCAGAGACTGGGTCTTGGACGTGTCATTGACACCATCCAGTGCGGGGGCGGGGGTGTGTGTGTGAGAACCCAGCTAGCTAAGTGCTCCTCAGCCAACCTGGTAGAATCCATTGTTTTTTTTTCTTTCTAATCTCCAGAAATGATTTTCCCTAAATGCCTTGAACAGGTTAAAGCAAAGTTAAGGCATTTCACTTCTGCTTGAGTTTCCCCCAACATGCTTCCCTTGTTGGTTCCCAGACACGCCCCAGCTCAAGGTAACCCCTGCGGAGGTCTGTTGGACAGACCAAGAGCAGGGTTACACCAACCTCACACACTGGCTACGTGTTAAGTGGTTCAGATTTGCTCCAAATCAGGCAAATGGGGATGTTTTCTGGAGAAAGATTAAGAAAATAAATCTGGACTCTGTGAAGAATGAGGGGAGCCACTGCTGGGAAGGGGAAGCTTTTATTCTGAACAGAGGTGTCACTGAAAGAAAGAAAAACCTGACCCTTTTTAGACGTTGAATAAGAAATGAGAGCTTTCTGCAGACCCAAAGGAAAAAAAAAAAAAGTCTTTGTAGTTTGCTGGGAATATATCTAAAAAAGGTGCAGAGGATACAGAGGAAACAAAGGAGAGAAAGAGAAAGATATGAGATTAAAGTAAAAGTTGGGGGGAGAGAGGAACAGAGAGACTATAAATATAAACATGAATGAATGTGACAAAACCAGGTCTTACAGAACCTACCAGAAGCAATTATTTTATCCCCCCCCCTTTTTTTTTTTTGCTGCTTCTGTTTCCCCCTGGGCTGCTTAGGGCCATTCACACAGCCATTCCAGCCAGACTTACCCTACTTGGACACCGCCCAGTGTTCCTGATTGCTTCTACCTGTTGTCCTCTTTCCCGGACCATACTAGCTGGTCCTGAACATTTTAGAACAAAGGAAAGTGCCTTGAGGGTCAGGGAATATGGGTTGAGATTTCAAACTGCCATACCTAGGTAATGTGACCTTGGGCAAGTCACTTCTCTTTATTAGGACCAAGTGTCTCCACCAGTAAAATGAAGGAATGGGGTTAGATAAAATCTATCACCCTTTTTGCTGTGAGGGTTGGTGGGGCTATTTGGAGGGCCACATAGCTCCTGTAGGTCTCTGCTCCCTGATGGCTCCAGTGCCCCTGCTAGTGTCCCAAGCCTCCTCAAGCATCAGAATCACTTGAAATGTTTTACAAGATTAAAAAAAACAGACAAATAAACCCAGCCCCCATCCCAGTCTGCTGCTTCAGAATCTCTGGGGCTGGTTCCTGGAAGTGGGGAGAAACATCAAGTTTCCCAAATGAGTTTTGTTTTCACGGAAGTTTGGAAAATAAATGCTAACCTAATTGGGTGTCATGGCTGATACGGTTTGATGTACTGTTTGTCCTAGTTAAAATACTTATATTTTAAAAGAGGCCTCCACTGTGTCTCAACCTGAAGGTTATTAGTGTTAGTGAGAATAACATAGGATAGGAGGAAACGTTTATTTTTTATTTCATTTTTTAAAAGATTTTATCTATTTATTTGACAGATGGAGATCACAAGTAGGCAGAGAGGCAGGCAGAGAGAGAGGGGGAAACAGGCTCCCCGCCGAGCAGAGAGCCCAACTCGGGACTTGATCCCAGGACCCCGAGATCATAACCTGAGATGAAGGCAGTGGCTTAACCCACTGGGCCACCCAGGCACCCTGGGAGAAGTGTTTACTGAAAGCCTCCCTAGTGCCTGGAAACAGTTAAATGTCTGGTTCTGTCACTAGCTATGTGAGCTTGGTCACACAAGTAAATTAACTTCTCTATGACTCAGTTTCCTTGTCCGAGATCTGGGTAAAAATAGTACCTACTTGCACAAGAAGAGTGTGTTGCCCATTGTGATCATTATACGGGTTTAGCACGGTGACTGGCACATAATAAGCCCTCAGCATACATTCATTCTTTCCAGTGGACCCTAGGATCAATATCTTGTTATTACCATTTTACAGATCTGGAAAGTAAATTCCTATGGGTCAAATTCGTCACCAAAATGGAGTTTAGCGACAATTTGTAAGTGATGCAAGTGGATTTGAGCCCAGGTCTATGGCACCCCTCAAATTTCCGTTCTTTGGTCTATACCATTCAGTCACCTACAGTAGCTAAGTGGTGAGCCAGTCCTGGCTTCCTTGGATCACTGGTCAATTCAGGATTCTATATGATCAAAGTGGTTGTTGAACCTAGGGGGATGGTCCATTTCTGTTGGTTAGAATAGACTTTAGGCTTTCGCATGGCAAAGGATCTTCCTTCATTGTCATGGTTTTGCGCGGGAGAGTTGTGCTGATTTGTCTTTTCCTTTGGAGGATTCCTAATTTGCCATATTCCCACCTGACTGGCCCAGCTGCATCAGGTTTGATGTGCGTTTCTAGTTTGATCTCTTATCTATGAGATGGAGTTTCCACATACAAGTCAAGAAGCAGAGTTTTCATGTGTCTGATAGCCATTTGTATGTCTTCATTGGAGAAGTGTCTGTTCATATCTTCTGCCCATTTTTTTATATGATTGTCTGTTTTGTGTGTGTTGAGTTTGAGGAGTTCTTTATAGATCCTGGATATCAACCTTTTGTCTGTACTGTCATTTGCAAATATCTTCTCCCATTCCGCAGGTTGCCTCTTTGTTTTGTTGACTGTTTCCTTTGCTGTGCAGAAGCTTTTGATTTTGATGAAGTCCCAAAAATTCATTTTCGCTTTTGTTTCCTTTGCCTTTGGAGACATATCTTGAAAGAAGTTGCTGTGGCTGATATGAAAAAATGTTCATCATCACTAGCCATCAGGGAGATTCAAATTAAAACCACATTGAGATACCACCTTACACCACATAGAATGGCCAAAATTAGCAAGACAGGAAACAACATGTGTTGGAGGGGATGTGGAGAAAGGGGAACCCTCTTACACTGTTGGTGGGAATGCAAGTTGGTGCAGCCACTTTGGAGAACAGTGTGGAGATTCCTTAAGAAATTAAAAATAGAGCTTCCCTATGACCTGGCAATTGCACTACCCAAAGGTACAGATGGCGTGAAAAGAAGGGCCATCTGGACCCCAATGTTTATAGCAGCAATGGCCACGGTTGCCAAACTGTGGAAAGAACAAAGATGCCCTTCAACGGACAAATGGATAAGGAAGATGTGGTCCATATACACTATGGAGTATTATGCCTCCATCAGAAAGGATGAATACCCAACTTTTGTAGCAACGTGGACGGGACTGGAGGAGATTATGCTGAGTGAAATAAGTCAAGCAGAGAGAGTCAATTATCATATGGTTTCACTTATTTGTGGAACATAACAAATAGCATGGAGGACAAGGGGAGTTAGAGAAGAGAAGGGAGTTGAGGGAAATTGGAAGGGGAGGTGAACCATGAGAGACTATGGACTCTGAAAAGCAATCTGAGGGTTTTGAAGGGGCGGGGGGTGGGAGGTTGGGGGAACCAGGTGGTGGGTATTGGAGAGGGCACGGATTGCATGGAGCACTGGGTGTGGTGAGAAAACAATACTGTTACGCTGAAAATAAATTTTAAAAATTAAAAAAAAAAAAAAAGCAGAGTTTTCCATCCCAGACATGATGTTTCATTTACTTTTTGGGCCTGAAACAGGGGTGGAGGTTTGAGACTCCTCTGTATTCATAACCCATGGTCACATCCAGGCTCAGAATTTGCATACTCTGTGAACATCGCTCTCATCCCGTCCAAAGTATCTCACATCAGGGGCAGTGGGATGGCATGCTTGCTGGGCTCAGCTGCGACAACTCATATTTATAAAGTGCTATAGACCTGAATGTTTGGGTTCCTCCTCCCAATTCATGTTAAAGTCTTAATCCCCAATATGATGATATTTGGAGATGGGGCTCTAGGGAAGTAATTAAGGTTAAATGAGGTTTTGAGGGTGGAGCCTTGACCCCTTGTAAGAAGTAGTGTCTTTTTAAGAAGAGGAAGAGAATACATATTGCCCAGGAAATGTGTATTTCCAAGCATAAGTTGGCCATCCTATATCATCTGAAGAATAGTATGGAACTTGCTGTGTTCCATACTCTAGAACTCAGAGTTCTAGAACTCTTAAACTTTTAGTTGGGGGATCAGGAAAAAAAACTTTTGAAAGAGGTACATTTGGTAGCAGCATAAAGCAGAGCAGAGGTTTTAAACTGGGAATTAGGGGGCTGGATTAGTCCACAAAGACGTGGTCTTCTTTCGGTCTGTGTGTTGTCCTTTAATTTTTTTGTTCGATTAAAAACAAACCCAAATGCTGTTTGACCTTAGGCAGTTCACTTCTCTGAGTCTCGGTTTTCTTACGTGTTAAAATGCTTGTAGATTTGAGGATTAAATGAGATCACGTATACAAAGCACAGAGCACAAAGCATGGCCCGTTCCAGGTGTCTAGGAAAAGGTGGCTTCTATTTTTTTTTTTAAAGATTTTTATTTATTTATTTGACAGAGATCACAAGTAGGCAGAGAGGAAGGCAGAGAGAGAGGAAGGGAAGCAGGCTCCCTGCTGAGCGGAGAGCCCGACGCGGGGCTCGATCCCAGGACCCTGAGATCATGACCTGAGCCGAAGGCAGAGGCTTTAACCCACTGAGCCACCCCGGCGCCCCAAAGGTGGCTTCTATTAATGTTACATAGTAAGTACATTAATCAGTGTGAGTTTGCCACCATGGAGAGTGTCAGACCTTTTCACTTGGTTGATTTATAGTGAATCATTTTCCAATTTGATCATTTGGAGAGTGTTACTGATGGATTATCCAATCCACGTAATGGTTAGGTACCAGCCCAGTACACCCACACACCAGCTGCCATGAAGGCTTGATGTCCTCCAGATGTCATTTGGAGAAGCTGCTCCTTCTTTGAGTGACAGCCCAAAAGCTGTGATGACTTGCCTTGAGGAATGTTGGCTTGCCTACCGCTCACTGCCTTGGTCTGTACTTGGTGTCCAAGACTTGCCCTACCTTTGGATTTCAGACAATAGTTCCAAGAGTTCCAATAGTTCCAAGAGTTCTCATGGCTGAAATCCTTTGAGAGTGGGAACGACAAACAGAAGTGGGATCATGAAAGGAATGCACAGCTTGCCAGTGTCCTTTGCATGGGAACCATCACTGGCATGCACCTGTGTGGTGATTGGCTCTTCACTCCTTGAACTTCTGTCCTCCAGTATAAGGTCCTTCAGGTTAGAATCCATGAGCTACTCCCCTTTGTATCTCTAATTCTAGCATAGGACCTGGCACAGGGGCAGGGCCTAGGACAGGTACTTGAAAATGCTTATGAATAATTATTTTTTAATTTTTAAAACCTTTTTAAAAAAGATTTTATTTATTTATTTGGGTGAATGAGAGAGCGAGAGAGAGCACGAGCCAGGGAGGAGGCAGAGGCAGAGGGAGAAGCAAGCTCCTCTGACTAGGGAGGCTGACATGGGGCTCGATCCCAGGATCATGACCTGAGCGAAGGCAGACACTCCACTGACTGAGCCACCCAGGCGCCCCAATTTTTAACATTTTTTATGAAAAAATTTCAAATGTACACAAAAATAGAGCCATTGTATAATGGACCTTCAGGTACGAATCACCCATCTACAGCAATTATTAACATTTGCTACTTTTGGTACAGCTGTTCTCCCCAGTTTTTTTTCTGGAATACCTTAAAGCAAGCAAGATACAGCATTTCACCTATAATTGCTTTAGTATGCATCAGTAACGGATGAGAAGCATGGCTGTAATATTGTTGTCACACCCAAATTTAACAGTAATTTATTATGTAATACCTATGATCAGGTTTATATTTAAAATTCTGCATTTGTCTTAACATTTCTTTCTTCTTTTTTTTAAATTTAATTTAATTTTTTCAGTGTTCCAAAATTCATTGTTCATGCACCACACCCAGTGCTCCATGCAATCTGTGCCCTCCTTAATACCCACCACCAGGCTCACCCATCCCCCCACCCCTCTCCCCTCCAAAACCCTCAGTTTGTTTCTGAGAGTCCACAGTCTCTCATGGTTCATCTCCCCCTCCGATTTCGCCCAATTCACTTTTCCTTTCCTTCTCTTAATGTCCTCCATGTTATCCCTTATGCTCCACAAGTAAGTGAAACCATATGGTAATTTACTCCGTCTGCTTGACTTATTTCACTCAGCATAATCTCCTCCAGTCCCATCCATGTTGATACAAAAGCTGGGTATTCATCCTTTCTGATGGTTGAGTAATATTCCATTGTATATATGGACCACATCTTCTTTTCCATTCATCTGTTGAAGGGTATCCCGGCTCTTTCCACAGCTTGGCTGTTGTGGCCATTGCTGCTGTGAACATTGGGGTACAGATGGCCCTTCTTTTCACTACATCTGTATCTTTGGGGAAAATACCCAGTAGTGCAATTGCTGGGTCTTAGGGTAGCTCTCTTTTTAATTTTTTGAGGAATCTCCGCACTGTTTTCCAAAGTGGCTGCACCAACTTACGTTCCCACCAACAGTGTAAGAGAGTTCCCCTTTCTGCACATCCTCTCCAACACTTGTTGTTTCCTGTCTTGTTAATTTTGGCCATTCTGTGTGGTGTAAGGTGGTATCTCAATGTGGTTTCGATTTAAATTTCCCTGATGGCTAGTGATGATGAATATTTTTTCATGTGTCTTTTGGCCATTTGTATGTCTTTTTTTTTTTTTTTTAAGATTTTATTTATTTGTCAGAGAGAGAGAGATCACAAGCAGGGGGAGCAGCAGGCAGAGGGAGAAGTGGGCTCTCTGCTGAGTAAGGAGCCTAATACAGGACTTGATTCCAGGACCCTGGGATCATGACCTAAGCCAAAGGCAGTTGCTTAACTGACTGAGCCACCCAGGCATCCCTCCTCCCCCTCTTCCTCCTTTCTCCTTCTCTTCCTCTTCCTCCTCACCTTCCTAGTCCTTCTCCCTCTTCTTGGCCATCGTTTGAATGCCTCTTCAGCTTCATCTTAGAATACTCAGCTATATGACTCATTCAGTGACTCTCAGAGTTAGTTTATGACTTAGGCATATGTTGGCTTTGTTCTGTACAATCTGAGTCAGGATATTTCAGGACCTCAAAGTTAAGGATTTCACCACAGTTCACAAGATACACATATTAGTGAAAGAAAGCTTGTGCATATCTGTGAATAAAAAGGAAGACTAAGACATTTCTGATAGAAACCCACATGCGTGTGCACACGCAACTCATAACATAACCTGTAATTCATTTCAATCTGGCACTAACTACCCAGGGTTAACATCAGATCCCACAAGTTCAAGGATAAGGTCCCTAGCAAGAATGCCCTTACTCCAGACCCCAACCGCAAGTAGGAGTGTCCAGCCTGCCTCCACTTTTGCACAACCAGCTACAATTTCAGGGCTTCCAACTTCTTCATTTCAGTAATTCCCTGGAAGCATTCACAGAACTCTGGCAAGTTCTATACTTACAGTTACCATTTTGATATAAAGTGTACACATGAACAGCCAGATGAGGAGACAGAGTGGCAGGTTTAGAGAGGTCTTTAATGCAAACAGAGCTTCTGTCCTCTGCAGACGGAGTGTGCCTCCGTCCTGAGACATCGATACGTTCCCGTAACTGGGCAAGCTCCCTAGTCCTTGGCGTTCAGAGTTTTTTTGGGCCCATTTGATTGAGTCATTGGCTGCAAGATTGAACTCAAGTCTTCTCCTCTCCAAAGGTCAGGCAGCTGTAAGTTCTAACCTTCTCATCATGAGATTGGTTCTTCTGGTGACCAGAGACATTTGTTTTCTTTTTTTTATTATACCACCCAGCTTATTCTTGATTGAATGTTATTTTTCCTGGTGAATATTGCTATTACAACCCTGTCTTGTAGGTGCCTAGTGTAACAGTTCACTATGAAACATGCTCTGTTATCTCTTTGTACTCAGATGGGTCTCAACCTCTTTGGGTCTAAGAAGAAAATGATGCCCACGTTCTTTGTATGTGGGCTTCACCCATGGGGGCCTTTTCTCCCACCTTGGTTCTTTTCAGGATGAGGCCAACTCCATTTCTGCTCGTATGTAAAATATCAGTGTTGCTGTGATTGGATCTGATAAATGAGTGTGGAGTCAAATTGAAAAGTTTAGGAAAGCTCTGAGGATATAAAGATTGAGGTATCAGGAAAGTACTCTAATTTTTTCACCTACTAGTAATTTTACTATGTAGTTTCCCAGAAAAAAAAAATTACATTGTCTTCACATCTGCTATTTTGTTTCTGTCAGTAATGGTTAAGGCTAGTGACATCTTTCAGTCACCTGGGAAGCTCTCAAAAAATTGCTTGGATTCAGGCCAGACAGTTTCCCCCATTGCCTGGATTCAAATTTAATTGATTCTAATAAGTTGATCTGGACTGGGCTTTGGGCATTGGTATTTTTAGAAACATGCCTAGGTGGGGCTCCTGGTGGCTCAGTGGGTTAAGCCTCTGCCTTCGGCTCAGGTCATGATCCCAGGGTCCTGGGATCGAGCCCCGCATCGGGCTCTCTGCTCAGCGGGGAGCCTGCTTCCTCCTCTTTCTCTGCCTGCCTCTCTGCCCGCTTGTGACCTCTGTCAAATAAATAAATAAAATCTTAAAAAAAAAAAAAAAAGAAACATGCCCAGATAGTAGTGTGAACTCCTAGTTTCAATGCCAATGATTACGTTTGGAAATATTTATACATAAATGTATATATATGTGATATATATACAATTGGTATACATTCATATATTTCCTTCTCTCTCAGTTGACAGGACCTCAACATGACACCCCACTTCTTAGCTTCTCATGCCATTCTCTAGTAAATACTGTTATCCACTAAAACCTATCAGTGCTCCTTGGGGAAATGGTTGATTCTAAGACTGGGGAAGAAATACACAAGATAAGCCCAGAGCGGCTGGGGTGCCCGAAAATGAGGAAGTACTCAGATAAAAAAATCTCAAAATGAGAAGGATATGTCAAGGGCACAAAAGAGTCCATTGACAAGTGCTTCCCGTGACCATGGCAGGAATAATTTGAGTAACAAAATAATAAAGGAGTATCAGATCATTACCCGTAGTAAAAAATAAGTATCCATCCAGCTGTCCATGTTGAGCTACAAAAATAGTTAAATAAATGGGGGACCAGACATATCTCTTATGCAGAATTCCAAATAATTATGTAGATTGGTCCCTCTTCAAGGAAGGGGAGTCTCAGACCCCACTCTTGAATGCGGATTTTACATAGTGACTTCCTTCCAAAGAGGACAACGAGAGAAGGGAGAATACAATGGCTTTACAGTGAAGAAACCTGGAAAATACTCAGCCAGGTGACCAATGTTTACATCAAGAATATCTTTGGGGTGCCTGGGTAGCTCTGTCAGTTAAGTGCCAGATTCTTGGCTTTGGCTCCGGTCATAATCTTGGGATCAAGCCCCACATTAGACTCCTCTCTGAGCATAGAGTCTGCTTAAGACTCTCCCTCGGCCTCTCCCCCATTTCCCTCTCTAAATTAAAAATAAATAAATAAATAAAAGAGTATCCTTTAAAGCATGTACCCTTGATATCATGGCACATTACCTCTCTGTTCTTCCTTCTATAAACCCTCACCCCCAGTCTAATCATGAGAAAAACATCAGATAAATCCTGACAGAGGAACATTTTACAAAATACTTGACCAGTATTCGCACTGCCATGGTCATCGCAAACAAGATATGTCTGAGAAACTGTCACAGCCCGGAGGAATTTAAGGAAAAAATCCTAACCAAGTGTCACATGGTATTCTGGAAGAGAAAAAAAGACATTGGGCAAAAGCCAAAGAAATATGAAGAAACATGGGCTCTGATTAATAATAATGCATCAGCATTGGTTTGCTAATTGTGGCAAAAGCACCATATTAATGGAAGATAGTATTAAGGAGGTCCTGGATGTGGGGGATAGAGGGACTCTACTATATTCACGATTTTTTTTTGATAAATCCAAAACTATGCTAAAATGGAAAGCTTATTAAAGAGAACCTACCCAATTATTTTCTTTCTTCTTCTCCCTTGCAATTCCCCAGACTAAAGGAAAAGAAGAAAATGATCCATTCTGCAAATCCGTTACTATGCAGGGTGCTGCTCAGGTAAAAATTGGATTATCTAACCGTTAAAACTAAGGTGTGACTTTCTAATAAGCTTAACATTTTCCAGTGGTATTTACATTTTAAAAGAGGCTCTTATTTACTCAAATCTCAAAA
This sequence comes from Lutra lutra, assembly GCF_902655055.1. Taxonomy (NCBI): domain Eukaryota; kingdom Metazoa; phylum Chordata; class Mammalia; order Carnivora; family Mustelidae; genus Lutra; species Lutra lutra. The sequence continues at coordinate 10,954,182 of NC_062295.1, read as the reverse complement.
AATAATACCCAGGAGATCTTTCGGAGCTGAGCCTTTTTGATGCTCCGTATCTGTGACTTCCATAAGTCATCCGTACAGAGAACACCACCATAAAATTATATTCCCAGACTTCCCAACAGACTTCTGAAGTCTGCATAGACAGATTGACAGCCTTTGGTGCCACTGCTCAAAATTTCAAAAAGTTAAACCAGTAGAGACAAAGCGTGGGTGCAGTGGAAGGATCTTGGCCACCCAGAGGGAATTGCGTTCTGATTCTGATGCTAGTACTTGTAGCTATGGGACCCTGTTCATGCTGCTTAATTAGTCTGAGTGCCAGTTTCCTTACTTAAACAGAGATAAATATTGATAATGGTGCCTAAGTGACATAATACACGTAAAACACCAAGTACGGTGCCCAGCCCATAGGAGATTAAAAAAAAAAAAAGATTATTATGGTGCTGTTGTTGTCATCAATCATCATCAACGCTTCCTTTATTTTCAAGCTGAGTAACCAGGAGCAAATTACCAGCATCCTTCAGCTTCAGTTCCCTTGCATAAAATGGTGATAAAAACCACATATTCCATATAAAGTTGCTATGAAAATTTAAATGAGGTTAATGCTTTTACTGTGTTTCCTCTTGTGCTATAGCACTGCTGCATCTGTCTCTGTCTGCCCATCATCCATCCATCCATCCGTCTTCATATATGTCTGTCTATCTATCTTTAATGTTTAAATGAACAGACTCCAGATTCACCTAAATGTGGTTAACAAAACAAAGCTAGAAAATTTCCCATACAGGAATTTGTAATTGTTTTTAGCAGTGGAGAGGAATGAGTTTTGGAAAGACTCAAAGGCCTTCTTTGATATTCATGTGTTCCAGATAAAATTCTCAAATAATGCATATAAATGAAGGAAGCTTAAACCTGCAATAATTAAAGAAGAAAAAACCTATTGGTTTTGAATAATATTGAAACTGGGCTTTTATTACATTGCCAGGCCTTGAGTTTTGTGCACAAAATAAAGCCAAGGCCAGGGAGGTTGCCTCTTCTTAAAGGTTACTCCTAATTAATAATTTGTTGAATTAAGAAATTGTTGGTACTTTCTTGCTTGTGGCACTGAGGCCAGCTGAGAAATCATTAATAATTCTGGATGCTTGGAAGCCTGAAGCCAGGAATACTTCTCTTACTTTTCAGTGCTCTCACACTGTGATAACAAACACAGTGGTTAAATATCCTTTGTCATCCTGGTCATCCCATTCTCCATTGGCATAGACTTAAGACCACACTCTGCGTCCTCCCTCAGGCAACACAGACCCAGCTTCCTCTCGTGTGCAACTGCTAAACAGGCAGATTTCATGGTCAGATTGTCTGGTTGAGTCTGACTCTGAGATCTTTTGGATTAAGTAAAAATCAAACATGGAACATGGAGGGATGGGAAAGAAGAAGAAGGGGCCCCAGTATTGAATCCTGAGCAGTGCTGATCTTTGGAGTCAAGGAGAGGAAGAGGAGTAACAGCTATAGAGACATAACTGAATGTTCTAGAAGACCACAGATCCCAGCTCTTAAAGCCAGTCTTGTCAAGTGCCATTGAGAGCCTGAGTAAAATAAAGACAAAAACATGGGTATTGAGGTATTGAGTTTGACAACATGACGGAGGTCATTGGTAATAGTGGCCAAAGTAGTCTATTGGGGAGGAGAAGGAGAGGGAGCAAAGTTGGGGAAATGAATGAGATATGAGGATGTGGGCGAAACCCATGCCTTCATTTGTGTTTGAAAAAAAATTTTTTTTTAAGATTTTATTTATTTATTTGACAGAGATCACAAGTAGGTAGAGAGGCAGGCAGAGGGAGAGGGGGAAGCAGGCTCCCTGCTGAGCAGAAAGCCTGATGTGGGGCTGGATCCCAGGACCCTGGGATCATGACCTGAGCTGAAGGCAGAGGCTCTAACCCACGAAGCCACCCAGGCACCCCTGAAAAATTTCATAATTAAGTAAAAGAAAAACATTTCTAAAGCTACTATCAAAAGCTGTACACACACACACACAAACACACACACACACACCCTCCCTCACATTTCATTTAAAGAATGACATAAAATATGAACTCGAGTCCATAGGATCTTAATATTGTCCCACCCTGCCCTGCCCTGCCCCATCTTTCCATGGCACTACACTATAGTTCTGCCCAAAGTAACCCCTGTACAACTTTTCCCTTTCAGATGCCTTAGCGATCAATCATTTACATTTTACTGCTTTGCTACTCTCCTCCTGAGACACCATTTTGAGGTCCAGACACGACTTTGAGGTGAACACTATTTTCCCTTCTTAGGAGAAACTTACTCTCAAGCCTCATTCCATGGAAGAGCAGGGTCTTCCTTTCCTTCTTCCATGGCCCTTACCTGACTATATGGTAAGAGCAAAAGGTCCAAGTTCTTTCTGTGGTCTACAGGACTCAGTATGACCAGCTGGATCTTGGTCCCTCTTTAAATCCCTTTCACCACTTTTCCCCCATTGTAGTCCTCCAGCCATATTGGCTTCTTTGCAGGTCCTCAGACATACAAATATCTGCCTCAGGGCCTTTGCATCTCTTCTCCCCTTTGTCTTGAACATCCTTCCCCCAGTAGTCATATGGTTCACTCTCTAACTTCATTTGGAACTCTGCTCAGGTGTCACCTCTTCAGATGCCACCTTTCCTAATTTCCCATGCTAAAAGCGTGCCTCCTGTCACTCTACCTCTTACTCTGCATTTGTATGTTACTCATCATACTTAGAGCTCCCTGATGATTTTGTTTATTTAAATTTGTTTATTGCCTATTTTCTTTTATTCTTTAAAGATTTTATTTATTTATTAGAGAGAGAGAGAGTGAGCATGAGTGGGGGGAGGGGCAGAAGATGAGGGAGAGGCAGACCCCTGGCCAAGCAGGAAGCCCCACATGGGGATTGATTCCAGGACCCTGGTTTTTGGAGGGTGGATGGAAAGTTTGTTCTCAGTTTAAAATGCAGCTCAGAACCCATGCACTGTAGGGTATTTTCTGGTCTAAATGTAGCTTTAGAGGTCAAAATATGTTTCATTAGGAAGGGGACAGAAATAAAACTTTTTAAAAATAGTTTGCTCTCTTCATTTTTCTTACTTTTTCATTTTTTAAAATATAATTTCTCTTTTTTCACCTTCCTCTTTGAGCTTTCTATGTCAGCCCTTCCTAAAAATCCAATATGTATTATATTTGCTCCTTAATTTATTAAAAAGTTTTTGAATTTTAATTCTAGTATAGTTTTCATACAGTGTTATATTAGTTTCAGGTGTACAGTATGTGATTTGGCAATTCTATACATTACTCAGTGCTCCTTATAATACGTGTCCTCGAATCCCCATCAGCTGTTTCACCCATTCCCCACCCACCTCCCCTCTGGCATCCATCAGTTTGTTCTCCATAGTTAAGAGTCTGTTTTTTTTTCCTTTCTGCCCGTGGACCGCCGCCAAGTAAGCATCGTTAAAGTCTCCCCTCCCACTGCCGTCATGTCTAAGTCAGAGTCTCCCAAAGAGCCTGAACAGCTTCGGAAGCTCTTCATCGGAGGTCTGAGCTTTGTAACAACCGATGAGAGTCTGAGGAGCCATTTTGAGCAATGGGGAACACTTATGGACTGTGTGGTAATGAGAGACCCAAACACCAAGTGCTCCAGAGGCTTTGGGTTTGTCACATATGCCACTGTGGAGGAGGTGGATGCAGCCATGAATGCAAGGCCACACAAGGTGGATGGAAGAGTTGTGGAACCAAAGAGGGCTGTCTTAAGAGAAGATTCTCAAAGACCTGGTGCCCACTTAACTGTGAAAAAGATTTTTGTTGGTGGCATTAAAGAAGACACTGAAGAACATCATCTAAGAGATTATTTCGAACAGTATGGGAAAATCGAAGTGATTGAGATCATGACTGACCGAGGCAGTGGCAAAAAGAGGGGTTTTGCTTTTATAACATTTGATGACCATGATTCTGTAGACAAGATTGTCATTCAAAAATACCATACTGTGCATGGCCACAACTGTGAAGTAAGGAAAGCGCTCTCTAAGCAAGAGATGGCTAGTGCTTCATCCAGCCAAAGAGGTCGAAGTGGTTCTGGAAACTTTGGTAGTGGTCCTGGAAGTGGTTTTGGTGGGAAGGACAACTTTGGTCACGGAGGAAACTTCAGTGGTCGAGGTGGCTTTGGTGGCAGTCGAGGTGGTGGTGGCTATGGTGGCAGTGGGGATGGCTATAACGGATTTGGTAATGATGGAAGCAACTCTGGAGGTGGCGGAAGCTATAATGATTTTGGCAATTACAACAATCAATCCTCAAATTTTGGACCCATGAAAGGAGGCAATTTCGGAGGCAGAAGTTCTGGCCCTTATGCTGGTGGAGGCCAATACTTCGCCAGACCACGAAACCAAGGTGGCTATGGTGGTTCCAGCAGCAGCAACAGCTACGGCAGTGGCAGAAGGTTTTAATTACTGCCAGGAAACAAAGCTTAGCAGGAGAGGAGAGCCAGAGAAGTGACAGGGAAGCTACAGGTTACAACAGATTTGTGAACTCAGCCAAGCACAGTGGTGGCAGGGCCTAGCTGCTACGAAGAAGACATGTTTTAGACAATACTCATGTGTATGGGCAAAAAAACTCGAGGACTGTATTTGTGACTAATTGTATAACAGGTTATTTTAGTTTCTGTTCTGTGGAAAGTGTAAAGCATTCCAACAAAGGGTTTTAATGTAGATTTTTTTTTTTGCACTCATGCTGTTGATTGCTAAATGTAATAGTCTGATCATGACGCTGAATAAATGTGTCTTTTAAAAAAAAAGAGTCTGTTTTTTGGTTTCTCTTTTTCTTTGTTCATTTGTTTTGTTTCTTAAATTCCACGTAGGAGTAAAATCATATGGTATTTTTCTTTCTCTGACTGACATATTTCACTTAGCATTACGCTGTCTAGATGTACCCATGTTATTGCAAACGGTAAGTTTTGTTCTTTTTTATGGCTGAGTAATGTTCCTGTGTGTGTGTGTGTGTGTGTGTGTGTGTGTACACACCCAGCTTCTTCATCTGTCAGTGGACACTTGGGCTGATTCCCTAATTTGACTATTGTAAATAATGCTGCAGTAAACATAGGGGTGCGTGTATCTTTTCGAATTAGTGTTTTGTATTCTTTGGGTAAACACCCAGAAATTATTGGTTCAAATGGTAATGCTATTTTTAATTGTTTGAGGAGTTCCATACTGTTTTCCACAGTGGCTGCACCAGTTTGCGTTCCCACCAAAAATGCACAAGGGTTCTTTTTTCTCCATACCCTCACCAACCCTTGTTGTGTCTTGTTGATTTTAGCCATTCTGACAGGCGTGAGGTGATATCTCATTGTGGTTTTGATTTGCATTTCCCTGATGATGAGTGATGTTGAGCATCTTTTCATGTGTCTTTTGGCTACCTGGATGTCTTTGGAGAAATGTCTGTTCATGTCTTCTGCCCATTTTTAATTGGATTATTTGTGGGTTTGGTTGTTTTTTTTTTTCTTTAATGTTGAGTTGTATAAGTTCTTTATATATTTTGGATACTAACCCTTAATCAGATATGTCATGTGCAGATATCTTCTCCATTTCAGTAAGTTGCCTTTTGGTTTTATTGTTTGTTTCCTTTGCTGTGAAGAAGCTTTTTATTTTGATGTAGTGCCAGTAGTTTGGTTTTGCTTTTGTTTCCCTTGCCTCAGGAGAGGCAACATTTAGAAAAAATGTTGCTACTGCTAATGTCAGAGAAGTTACTGTCTGCACTCACATTTAGGTCCTTAATCCATTTTGAGTTTGTTTTCTGTGTGTGGTATAAAGAAGTGGTCCAGTTTCATTCTTTTGCATGTGGCTGTCCAATTTTCCCAGCACCGTTTGTTGAAGAGACTGTCTTTTTCTCTACTGCGTATTCCTGCCTCCTTTGTCAAAGATTAATTCACCATATAATTGTGGCTTTATTTTTGGGCTCTTTGTTCTGTTCTATTCTCCTGAAATAGCTGTTTTTTTTGTGTGTGCCAGTTCCATGCTGTTTTGATTACTACAACTTTGTAGTACATCTTGCAATATGGATTGTAATACTTCCAGCTTCATTTTTCTTTTTCAAGTTTGCTTCAGCTATTCTGGGCCTTATGTGGTTCCGTACAAATTTTAGGATTTGTTTTCTGGTTCTGTAAACAGTGCTGTTGGTATTTTGATAGGGATTGCATGAAATTGTACATTGTACATTGCTCTGGGTAGTATGGATACATTAACAATATTCATTCCTCCAGTCCATGAACATGGAATGTGTTTTCATTTTTTGTGTCCTGTTCAATTTCTTTCATTAATGTTTTACCATTTTCAGAGTACAGGTCATTCATCTCCTTGGTTAAGTTCATTCCCAGGTATTTTATTATTTTGGGGGCAATTGTAAATGAGATCATTTTCTTAATTTCTCTTTCTGCTATTTTCATTATTCGTATATAAAATGTAACAGGTTTCTATGTAATGCTCCCACATGACCTCTTGATTCCTTTATTTCTTGCTATTGAGCTATAGAAAAAAATTTTTAAAAATGCCATACAATATGCAAGTCCTGGCTATAACAGATAGGCAATTTTCTTTCACAAGTATATTGCTTCCCTATTTCTCCACTCTGTCTCTGCCATCTGCTTGTCCAACTTTTTCTGTTTTGTCTGTCTCTCTCTTTTTGTATGTCTCATACACAAACAGAAGTAATATATATGGTTTATGTGTGTTTATGTGTATCTCTGAGTGTGTGACTGTGTGTGTCTGTGTGTGTTTCTGTGTTTATGTGTGTGTCTTTGTGTGTCTGCATATATGTTTTTGCATGTGTCTACGTGTATTCTGCACACCTTTGTTTATGTGTGTGTCTGTTTCTGTGTGCGTGTGTGCATTTGTGTCTGCCTGTGTGTATCTGTGTGTATTTGTGCCTGTGTCTTTGTGTATCTGTAAATGTCTGCATGTGTCTGTGCATGTATGCATTTTTGTGTGTGTCTGCATATATGTTTGCATTTGTGTCTGCACATGTGTCTGTGTGCATGCATTTATGCGTGTTCATGTGTGTCTTTGTGTGCGACTCCATGTGTGTATTTGTGCCTGTGTGTCTGCACGTGTGTTTTTGTGTGTATGTCTGCATATGTCTGCATGTTTGTGTCTCTCTGTGTGTGCATTTTTAAAAAAAAATTTATTTATTTATTTGAGAGAGAGAGATCACAAGTAGGCAGAGAGAGAGGGGGAAGCAGGCTCCCTGCTGAGCAGAGAGCCCAATGTGTGGCTCAATCCCAGGACCCTGAGATCGTGACCTGGGCCAAAGGCAGAGGCTTAACCCACTGAGCCACCCAGGCGCTCCTGTATGTGCGTTTTTGCGTGTCTGTGTCTGAATGTGTGTGTCTGTATTTGTCTGCATATGTATCTCTGTGGGTGCATGTGCATGTGTGTCTGTGTGTGTGCACGTGTAAGTATTTTCCCACACATGACTCTGCTTCTTTCTCTTTCATCTTAAAGCAGCTTTCCTCTCCCTTCATCAGGAGGGGTGGGACTCCATAAGCTACTCCCACTCACCATCCTGTTGACTTCAGCAGGGCCAGGTGGAGCATGAGGGCCCCTCCAAAAGGCTCCTTTTCTCTCACTCCTCATGGTAAAGCTGCCAGTGTTTATTTGGTCACATGGCCTGTTTGGGAAGATTTTCCTGAAATCTTCCTGCAAATCCCCATTTGTGTTTCAGTCTTTGTCTCTTTCTGCCTCAACCCCCGCCTCCCCCCAACCAGAGGTCAGTCACCTTTCTTCTCTGCTTTTCAATTACCTCTAGTGCTTTTATTCCCATCCAACTTCAGCTGCTACCTAGCAATTTGAATCAGGGTGGTTAGCCTCTGATTTTTGGGAGAAGCACGCCCCGATAATAAATGTTGGTTCACAGGTCCCATCCTCTGTCTGTGTCATTTCATGGCAGGAAGAATGAAGGGACAGTAGCAAGCCAGATCCCACTACTTCTTTCAGGGAATTCTGTTAATTTCGCCGTGAACAGAAAACCTGTGGTCTTCCTTTGAAGCAAGGACATTTGAGGCCAGCATTTTTATAACTTTGTCCAGGGTCAATGATAAGCTAACTTTCAAGACATCCGAATGATATCTAGAAGAACCTGTCATGTTGGGGTTTGTGTTTGGGGTTAAGAACACATTCCAACAATTTTTGACCTATGAAATCTGTCTTTAGGAAGCGGTTTCCACATGTGTGACATATTTAGACTGCCTTGGAAAAATACCATTTTTATTTGACAGTTTTAATATTTTGAACACTGCATGTTGACGTTTTTATCAGATGGGTTGTTTTTGTTGGCAGTGGGAGTTTGCAAACTAATGAAGAAAATAAGAAAGGAAATTAGCTTGAAGCTGCTGAGTATTTGCGACCAGAAGGTAAACGAAGGAGGTACCAGTGTCTAGAAATAATTGCCATCACTGCCACAGTCCTCCATTAGTGCTTGTAAAAGACCCAGGGTCTGACAGTTAAATTAAAGCTTGCAACCCAGTGAAAAATGAGCAGCAGAAAGCTTGAATTCTGGTAACATCACGCTGCATGCCACTTACTGTATGGCTCGACAAGTTTGCTCCATTCATAATATTCACTGGGGGGTAAGACGGCTTGGGAGCTATAGAAAACAAATTCGTCTGTAGCAGGCAGTGTTTACAAAGCAATAACCCAACCAGCCATTAAAGTAGAAGCTTGCTCAGAGAAATTCTTCTTTTATTATGTGACACTGGGTGATGACGGGAGTCTGAGGTTTGAGGTTTGAGGTCAGACAGATTTGGGTATAAAGCCCAGTTGCAACACTTATTGGCTGTGTGCCCTTGGGCTAATGACTTAACCTTTCTGATCCTTAGTTTACTTGCCTTCAAAGTATAAATAAAAATATGACCTATGGGGTGCCTGGTTGGCTCAGTCCTTGGGCGTCTGCCTTCGGCTCGGGTCATGATCCCAGGGTCCTGGGATTGAGCCCCGCATCGGGCTCCCTGCTCAGGGGGAAACCTGCTTCTCCCTCTCCCACTCCCCCTGCTTGTGTTCCCTCTCTCACTGTATTTCTGTGTCAAATAAATAAAATCTTTAAAAAAAAATGTGACCTACCTAGGGACTCTTGCCTGGGTGGCTAAGTTGGTTGGGCGACCGACTCTTGGTTTCAGTTCAGGTCATGGTCTTGGGGTCCTGGGATTGAGCTCTATGTTACACCTGGTGGTTCGTATGGAGTCTGCTTGAGGATTTTCTCTCTCCCTCTCTCTTTCTCTGCCCCCTGCCTTGGCTCATGTGTGCTCTCTCTCTCTCCCTGTCTCAAAGAAATAGATAAATTTCTTTCATCTATTTATTTAACAAGTGACCTACCTAATAAGATTACTAAGGAGTGAAAAAGAGAATGCATATAAAATGCATAGCATGATGTCTGGCATATCATAAGCAATAGAGTTGTTCTTGTTCAAACAAGTGGTGGAGGAGATTAATGACCGTGGAGACATCTGGAGGCTTCGTGGAAAAGGTGCAGGTTGAACTTGATCTTGAACTAAGAGTAGGGTCTGACATGAGCACATGGGTCAACAAAACTCTGCAGACATAAGAGTCGATGGCTTATTCCGAGCATGAGAGACAAGGGCAGGGAGCAGGGAATGACCTTGACCTAACAGTTTCCAGACCACTTTCTCTGTCACTCCTGCCACTTAAGAAGTGACCTTTCCAAATAGCCATGTGACGCACTTCCAATTAGATTCCCCTGTTCAGTTCTTAAGCATCTAAGACCCAAGAAAGTGCCACCATTTAGGTAGTTCACCCTTTTTCTCCCAAGACCCTTGATGTATTTATCCCTTTGCCTCTCACCCTGCTCAGTGCCTGCCAATCTGCTGGGTGAAAAGTGGTATCTTCTGATTGCTCCTCATGTAAGAAATGGGTACAAAGCTTCAAAACACAGTGCTGTAATCTTTTAAGAAATCAGTGCAGCAGTATTTGTTCATATTAGATCTATAAATAGCCCTTGACCCATGAATCCAACTTTGAGGAATCTTTCCTATAGAAATAAATGTTACCAGCGCATGAAGGTAAATGTACTCACATGTTTATTGCAGTATTGAAAATGGCTAGAAAGGGCGGATGCAAATGCACTCATGTATAGTTGGTTGAATTAATGGAGAGGTCTGCTTGCTCTGTGGAAGATGATCAGCTCTGTAGAAATTAATGACGTCTCTGTATCAACATCTCTACGACCAAGTTGCATCCTATAACAATAGTGTGATCCAGTTGTTTTAAAAAGTAGGGAAAAAAACTTTAAGAGTACGGTGTCTATGTTGACATATGGTTGTATGAACGTAGGAACGAGAGTAGAAACTCACATACCGAAGTTAGCCTTGCTTCCTTGCTGGAAGGGTGGCAGGGATTGAGCAAAGAGGGAGAGACTATTGCCTTTTTCTTTGTAAACCTGACTTTAACTTGTTGCCACACGCATGCATTTTGTAGCTTGAAAGGAAAATCCAATAAAATACATAAAGAGCACACTTACCTGCTGAATGAGGGTACAGTAAAGGAAAAGCTGAGTGAAAGGGAAGGAAAATCGTGGGAGCCAGGAGCATAGAGAGGGAGAATGACAGCGGCTTTTGTTCTTCTATGTGCTGGGTTGGCTTAAAGTCTGCTTCAGGGGGCATTTTCCTCCCTTGTATAGTAAGGAGGGAGATGAGAAAGTCAATGCACGTGTCTCAGCTTGGCATGCAAACTTCCTCTCAAGAGGCAGTCTGTGCTCCCTTGCCCAGCATCCCCTCCCACCTTAGGCATTAGTAATACTGAACTGCTTGCCTGGCAGCCCACATGTCATCACAAACACACACGCATGCACACACGTGCATAGACATTCATACGTGAGCTTTATGTGGCCTCTCACCCCTGTGTTGTTCCTTGAGCCCAGAGCGCTCCTCACATTTTTAAAAAATTTTATTTATTTATTTATTTTGACAGAGAGAGATCACAAGTAGGCAGAGAGGCAGGCAGAGAGAGAGGGGGAAGCAGGCTTCCCGCTGAGCAGAGAGCCCGATGTGGGGCTCGATCCCAGGACCCTGAGACCATGACCTGAGCCAAAGGCAGAGGCTTTAACCCACTGAGCCACCCAGGCGCCCCCATTTTTTTTTTTTTAATCACCTGCCCAACTCTCAACTCTAGATTCCACTTGGGAAAGAGTTCCCCACCCGGGACCGGGCTGAGCACCCCAATACATGTCCCCTCAGCACCCAAAGTTTTCTACCTGCACGTGTTTTGCTATCTCCCCCCTCAAAATCAGTTTTCTTTCTCTCTCTCTCTCTCTCTCGCTTAAACCATTCTAATTTAGTGTGCGTCTCTTACAAGCAAGACAGCAAGAGTTGTCCTAGGATTTCCAAAAGCGCTGTGAATTAGGTGAATTTTTATTTGGCTTATATTTCAGCTGAGGAAATGAGGCTCAGAGCAGCTGAGTGACCCCTTCAAGGTCCCACAGTGAAGTGTTGATAGGATCCATTTTTAAACCGAGATCTGTAGACTCCCACCTTGGGACTTTGCCACTTTCCCTGTATTGTAAATTGCGGAAGTACACACTCTGATGGAATGAACTGGTAACTCTCTTACTATTATCCAGGTGTGCTTTGTATTCTACATTGCGTCAGAGAGTCCTCTGGTTCATCCAGTTAGCTGGCTCTTAGACCATAATACCCTAATGATGAGGTGTATGAGATGGGAAGCTTTAACCTGCAAGTAACAGGAAGATCTGACTTAAAAGAGCTTAAAGCAATTAAGGAGATCTATGAGCTCCTGTAAAGAAAACTTTGTGTCAAGACATGAGCGAGAACTCTAGGCTTCCCATCTTTTCTCTCCGCGAAGCCCCCTTTGTGACTTTCATCCTCAGGTGGCTCGCCTCATGGTTACAGGGTGGTTGCTGCAGTTCCAGCCCTTGCATCTGCACACAAAAACAATCAAATGTGGGCAGAGCAAGGGCTGCTTCTTGTATCTCTTTAGGACAGGAGACAAAAACTCTACCAGTCCTCCTCTGTGAGTCTGAGCAGGAAAAGATTAAACTTGCCCAGGTGTTTGTCCTTTGGCTCCAGTTCCTGGGAGGAAACCTCTAAGCCCTTGGAGTGTCCTGCCAGATAAGAATGACTTCGTTTTCTTGATGCCCTTGGCTATGCCAGAGAGTCTATGGGTACCATCCAATTTATGGTGGGTGGCCTTGGGCCTTGCTGTGTGGTTCAACTTCTGGAGGGGCTGCAGACTAAGGTCAGCCATGAGGCTGGTCAATCATGTCTACATGACTGAGCCCCAATAAAACCTCTTGGATACCAAGATTCAGGGGAGCATCCCTAGGTGGCATCAGTCCATGCATCTCCTCACACGTGGTTGCTGGGAGAAGTGAGCACCACCTCCATGATTCCACTGGAGAAGGACCACTGGAAGCTCCATGCTTGGTATCTCCTGAACCTCTTCCCTTGGCTGATTTCAATCTGTGTTCTTTCACTGTAATAAACCATTAAATGGTTAGTATAATTATAGTGCACTATTGAAACTGAAGGTGGTCTTCAAGACCCCCACACTTGTAGTTGGTGTTGGACGTAACTTGCCCATAGTCATAGACAGTCAATGCTAGAGTCAGATCTGGACACTTCTCAGGGTCTGGAGCTGCTGAGCTACACTGCTGTGTCATGAGGTCCTACCAGTGGGGAGAGGGATTTTGTCGTAGGAGCAGTAGGATGCCACTGAAGGGTTTTGAGTACAAGATGAGTTGCTCATTTTAAAAGGTCATTTGGGTAAGAGTAAAGTGTTCCAAACTGCCCTGAGTAGTCTCACCCAGCCTATCACTCAAGAACCACATTGGATGCAACCTTGCTTCAACCAAAGAAGCATTTCTTTGCTCTGTTGTCAGTCTTGAATTCCATGTCATATTTCATTTGATTGGAACATTTCATGGTCCTTAGAAAATAAAATTAGAAATCCATTAATCTAGATGAGGATAGAAAAACCATGGCCTGTGGACCAAATTTGGGAATTTGCCTGTTTTTATAAATAAAGTTATATTGGAACACGGCCATATACATGCACGGACATATTGCATATGTTTGCTTTTGTCGTAAATGGCAAAGCCTAAAATATTTACCATCTGCTCCTTTCCAGAAAGTATTTGTGGACTTCTGGTCTAGATCAGGGTTTCTCAACTTGGTCACTTGACATTTTGGATTACATCGTTCTTTTTGTGGGATTCTGATCTGTGCATTGTAAAGTGTTGAACAGCTTCCCTGGCTTCCACCCACTGGACACCAGAAGCACTGCTCATAGTTGCCAACCCACTGATCTACATGATACTATGTTCTTTTCAGATCTGACCTTCTAGACCTTTATGGCTTCTTGTACTCCCCTTCATGAAAGTGCTCAACAGATTATGACTACCATTTTTATAGAATTTATTCATGAATTTTTAGAGAGAACCCTTCTGTGTCCCATTCTGACTTAATCGTTTTCTGGATGGATCTTTTTGGTTATTTAAACAACTCCAAATGGATCATTTCATCAATATGTCTTAAAAATAACTCTTTTGCAGAGTGTGCTTTTGGCCTCATTCAAGGTGACAGATGGTGGCCTGGGACATGGGAAGGAGGAGGAGGCTTGGTGTTAAGGTTCCAGCTTAGCCACTTTCACAGAGAGAGGCATTGATTGGACTGGTTGGTTAAATTTCTCTGAACTTCTGTTTTCTCATCTCTGAGATGGGGATAGTAATGACTGCCTTACTGGGTGAGAGAGTGGGTTTTGTGAATCATGAGATATTATTGTGGGAATAATGAGAATTGGAAACATGACATAGAGATTATGTATGTACATCTCCAAGGTGTATGGCCAAACATCATCCTGGTACACATTGGATTTCTTGCAGGATAGGAGGGATACTTCTCCAAACCACCCAAGTTCTGAGAAAGTTCATAAAACAATGATAACATTCTCTCAAGTCTCCGATCACTAGTGTAACAATACTTACAGGGTATGAAGTAAAAGCAAGTTGAAAGTAGGCTACATTTTATGACGTGGTGATTATAAACTCTCAGGAACTAGAAAATCACTGGAGGGTTAGAAAAGAAAATGATACTTGATTATAATATTTCAAAGACCCCAGTGTCAGGACCACAATTAAAAAAAAAAAAGAATCAAGTGTGGAACTCTAATGCTTTCCATTTTCACAGTTCCTCCTGCTTTTGTGAATTCTAAGAATTCAGAGATCCTCTGTACCTGTGTCATTGTCAAGTCTTGAAATCTTTGTCTCAAAATCTATTTCATTGTACTAGTAGCTATGGAGTTGTCTACAGTTTAGTCATTTCCCTGCAGCCAAAAGATTGTACAATGGTGTAATCAGGGAGGCATGTAAGCTAATTATCTGTGGTTGAATTTTGATTCAGGTTCAGCTTTTCTAATAGGAGATTTTATAATTAGGTTTTGTGTGCCACTCTATGAGAGGAACTTTTTTCTCGTATGTACATACATGTACGAGGGTGCGGACACGGGAATGCTGATGATGTGACGTGTGGAAAGCTATCCAGGGAAAATGAACGGTCTGACGGACTCCATTCAAATGCCAAAACGACTGAGAACCTTTCCGATCAGGGTATGGATCCTGGCCTGGAAGTTGAGAAGTCTGGGTTGCATTCTGGTCTATGCCAGTTACCTGGTCTGTGTCCTTGAGAGAGTCACCCCACTCTGGGCCTGTTTTCCAATCTGTAAAATGGGCACTATAGATAGAAGGAAGGTTTTGTTGTTGAGGTTCCTACTCCTCTCCGTCAGCCCTTCTTTGTCCTCTGACCTCCAGCCCCACGTTTAGGCCAATTTAACATACTCATCTCCAGACCCTTTCTCTCTTACCTCCCCCATTCTAATCCGTTCTTCTTGCTGACTTGACTATTATAGGATAATTTTCCCAAGAAGGCAAAATCCTGTAACTCCTGTAGTGATACAGAATAAGCTTGTGTATGTTCACTGGGTTGAGTAGTGTCCCCTCAAGTTCATGGGTAACCAGAAACCGTGAATGGGATCTTATTTGGAGGTAGGGTCTTTGCCGATGTAACTAAACTGAGATGACATTGTGCTGGATGAGGGTGGGCCCTAAATCCAGTGCCTGGTGCCCTAGGAGAGGAAGGAAATTTGGAGACGGCAGGCAGGGAGAATACCGTGCGTGGATGGTGGCCAAGAGCTAGAGTGCTGTATCTACGAACCACGGATGGCCAGCAGCCATGAGAAACTAGGGAGAAGCAAGGAAGAATTCTGCCCCAGAGCTTCAGAGGAAGCATGACCCTGCAGACCCCTTGATTTCATACTTCTGTCTTTCAGAATTCCGAGGAAATGAGTTTCTGTGTTTTTCAGCCACAAAATTGGAGGTAATTTATTATGGCAGCCCCCAGAAACTAATAAACAGGAAGAGGGAATTGGAAAGTAATTCAGTTTGTTGTGACAAACTTTTGCTGAGGGCCTGCTGTGTGGCTTTCAGCCTTGTGCTGGACGTGGGGGATTTGCAAGTTGCTGACCAGGAGCCCCAGTCACCACTGGTAACATGGGGGAGTGGCCACACGGTAGAGGCTGATTTGCCTTCCTCTTTTGGTCTTCCAAATGGATCCTCCTTTCCATTACAATGTTTGGGTTTTGTCATTGGATTGGATCCCTCTTCTGGACCATTGGAAACCCTGTCAGTCCCACCTCTTACTCCAAATGCTGCTGTGATAACCAGTTGAGAGAGATGTCCATGGTCTTCAGCTGGCCAGCCTTCATGGGGGACCCTCAGGATGTACCTCTAGCTTCTTGCCTCAGGGCTTCTCTGACACCGTGGTGGTACTCAGGAGGCCTGCAGAACCTTACTGGCATTCACCTGGGGACCGGGAGAGGGGGAGAGAGAGAGAGAGAGTGTGTGTGTGTGTGTGTGTGCGTGCGTGCGTGCGTGTGTGTGTGAATGCCCACGGACTACCCATGAACAATGCATTTCTTTAGCATCTGCAGACTGAGGGCCCTCAACAGGACAGCTTTGCATTGCTTTCCTTTTCCTCTGTTCCTCTTCCCTGGACCCTCACTCCAGCTTCCTGCCATCACTGCCCAAATAAGCCACCTGCACACTGGCCCTTGTCACTGGTGGTGCTCAGGAGACCCAGGCTGAGAAAGCATTCTCCTTGCCCCTCAGTGCCTTCCTCTGTCAGCTCCTCCTTCTGTGCAGCCTCAGGCTCCACACCTCTCGTGCAAGTCATTCTCCTCATGCAAGTCATTCTCCTCTTTGCTCTGGGACCATTCATGAACCTCGGCGCCATTTTGATCACGATGGGATGAAAATGGGAACCGAAGGGGAGTGGAACCAGTTGAAGGGTTCTCCCAGGTGTTGATGTCACGTGAACATGTTCTTCCCTGCAGGGTGGTTACTCTGGACAGCGGAATGAGGCCTTCATTGTCTGCAGCTCAGATCCCGTAGGTGCCTCTGGGGGCCTGTGGCAGGAAGGTGGGAGAGGGCCATTCCTACCTCTTTGTTATTTCTTTCAGGACTGAGAGCCCTAATGGCTCCAAGTGCAGTCCAAGTGCACTCTTCCTACTGAAGCTGCAGTTGAGGGCCACAAACTAAAGGCTTGAGGCAGTACGAATCTGTTACCTTACACTTCCATAGGTCAGAAGCCCTAAAATCAAGATGTTGCCAGGGCTACATTCCTCTTGGAGGTTTTAGAAGAGTATCTGTTTCTTTGTGTTTTCCAGCTTCTGGAGGTCACTTACAGTCCTTGGGTCATGGCCCCTCCTTCTTCCACCTCCAGTTCCATTATCACATCTCCTCTGATCTCTTGCTTTCATCTTAAAGGGGCCACTATGGTTTCGCTCTGCTCAGCATGTCATCCAGGAGAATCTCCCTGTCATTATATCCTTAATTTAATCATATCTGCAGATTCCCTTTTGCCAGGTGTTACCTTTATCATATGCACAGGTTCTAAGGATTAGGGCATGGAAATCTTTGGAGGCAGCATTATTCTGCCTGTTTTTTTTTTTTTTTTTAATCTTATCTGGGACATTGGTGAAAAGACTCCATCCATCCATATCATCTATCCATCCATTATCTGTCTGTCTATCCATCCATCCATCCATCCATATCATCTACCATCTGTCTAGCCATTCATCCGTCCATATACATAATCTATCTACTTACCTATTTTACTCACCATGATTCTTAAGTAATGAGAAATGCTTATACCTGGCATTAATTATCAAACAAAATGAAACGGTGAACCAAGAACCTTCAAACAATGAAATCACTACAAAGGAACAAGATAATTTTAGAAATGACACATGGACTCTGATGCACCTTGTTCAAAAGTAATGTTCTTTTCAGGAGCAAATATTATCAAGTGGAAGTCTCAGCTTATCTCAAGGCTTGACTCCATCACTTCTCATCAGTCTTCCAAAATGAGGTTCCTGCTCAAGAATACCAAACTCTTGCTCAGCTGTTAATTGATACAGTGAGGTTGAGATATTAATATTCAGCCCATTTCTTCGCTTCCAGTCCTCGTGGGTAGACATTTTCCTTTGTTGGAGTTCCCCAGAAGCACAAAGTAACAGTTCCAACCACCAGTGACTTAAACAAGAAGAGATTTACTTATTTCTTACCAAAGAACATTTGTAGTAACAGAGGACCATACATGTCTGCTATAGTTTGTGTAAATGTCTGCACACCACAGTTTCCCATCTTGTGGTTCCTCTTTTTCCTGTTGAAGTTGTCCTGATAATAATGTACAAGACAGTGACCTCAGAAGCCTGTGTCCTGTTGGCTTTGGGATGGAGAGACCTGAGAGTTTCCTCCAACGCATCTGTGTCATGGTTTCTAGAGAAGGTGTAAGTTTTCTATTCAAAATGGCCTCTGGCCCTCTGGCCTTGTATTCATCGGTCAGCCCGAGTGTGTAATGTAATTATATCATTCAGCTGATAACCAGAAGGGAGTGTGTGGTGAAGACGAGGCTGTACTTCCCTAAGCCAGGAAAGGTAGTGTTGCCACCTCCAGTGGTAACTTTCATTGTGCCCTATGTTGATGAGGGAAGCAGGGAGTTAAGATTATAATGAGAGGCAAGAGAGAGCTCAGGAGTGAATTGATTCCTGTTCTCTGGCACTTGCTGAGATAGCATCTTTATGGACTCAGCCTGTTTCCCTCCTACTAAGGCTGGTTTCCCAAGGAAGGATTCCTAGGGATGTATCATTCTGGGCTTGGTATAGCAGGTGCTAAGGGTTTGTGTCTTTGTATATACATGCCCACTAAACATTTGAAAAAGGCAACGATTTTGGACAGAAGTTTTGATGTCAGAGAAGTTGCCCTGGCAACCAAAAGCTCCTTCATAACACCAGGTTATGCTTTTCTTTGTTCTGCTATTCTATTCTATTTGATATTCTGTCAAATCCTCTCCACTCTGGTTTTTCTACAAGTAATGGACCTCCCTCCTTCTGTCCTCTTCTGCCTCCACTCTAGATGGACTGACTTTCTCATGATATCCTTTTGACCAGAAACATTAAATCGCTTCCCATTTCATAGGTTTCCTAATGAATAGGGCCTACTCTTCTTGGTCAGATCCAAGGTTACATCCTTGTCTAATCTCCTACTCTTGCCCAGAAAGTTTCAGCTATAGGAGACACCTTGCCTTTTCCTACATCCATGACTTTGCTCAACACTTACCTTCATGTAGAATTTGCTCTTCCATCATTGCCTACAAATTTCTGTCTATCCTGCAACGGACAGTTCAAGTGCTTTCTGCTTCCAAAGCATTCTGGGATTTCCTCAACCAGGTGAAACCTTGTTCTCCTTCAAGTTTTTCTGCTTAGATAGTGTTTATGTAAAATTTTTTTCCTTAGGTATTGTTTCTGAGAAATGGGCTCTTCATTGACTATGATTTTTTTTTTTTAGTTATTGGTTCATAATGTCATAATTCCCTTAAAAGATTGACTTAATGTAAATAAGTGTAATTTTTTATTGTCCAGCTCGGCAATTCCCTGTCCACACAGAATGATTCAATGAGCTAGGATGATGTATTTTGTAAAAAAACAAGCAAACAAACAAAACCGAAAAAACGGTAGGCATTTCTAAGCATCATTTAGTTAGTTTTATAGAACTTATTTAAGTTCTATAACTTATCTTGCTCTCCCTATAGGTTAACAAGACAAAATCCAGAGAATTTTGCACAATATTCCAGAATGTTCTTGACCCCTTGGGGCCTATCCAGTAACTACCAACCTCATTAGCCCAAGATTTAGAGCTTGTGTTTCAGTAGATTCTCTAGCATCTTACGTGAGCTGATACAGAAGGGAGATCTGTTTGGCTTTCTCCATAGACAACCTCCAACAGGATTAATACTAAACTTGATTCAGTAAATGTACTTTTAATGGGTTTACTTCAAAACGAGAGGGGCCTATCTGTGGGTCTTGGAGAGTTCAGAACATTATAAATGCTATTCTGCTCAGTTGTAAGTAAAAGACACATTTTCGCTCAGGAATGCTTAAATCCAAGTCGCTTAGGGCTTGAACTACCCCTCTCCCCCTTTATAGCATAAAAGTAATTTTCCCAGATCAGTAGCGAATTGTTTACTGCATCACATTCAACGCACTGACAAAATAATAAGACCCTCTGGTCTCAATCTAACTATTTCTTACGAAGCAAGAGTGAAGCCGTAGCTGTTCGGTATCAAATCAACTGCTTGGGGGTGGGGGGGTTTCTTTGCAGTTGTTCTATAAAGCAGCTAAAACAGCTGTGGGCCAAGTCATTAATTAGTTGACAAAACTCATTGACCTAATTTGGTCATTATGATGCTAGAGGAAGTTGTCCACATGCCAAGAGTAGCGTTTTGGATGGTACTCTTCTCAGAGCGTTCGTATCACTGTGTGAGAGCACAGAATGGAGCTGGTGCCCCCTTTCTCTTCCTCTCTCTCTCCCTCTCTCTCTGTCTCTCAACTCCAAGTCTATGGCGCTTCTCTCTCAGAGAGCTACTTCACCATTTTTCTGTCTCTCTGCTTTGTTTTGTTGACTCCTGCGGTGTACTTTTACTTGTCATTCCCATCACTGACATTGCTACCTGTTTTCTCACACCCAGAGAGCTGCAGTGCCTTCCAATAAGCCCTTGGTTTCTATGCTTTCCTCCATGCAAACAAATTTCTTTTAAAAAGTATTACTTTCATTTACATAAATAATGTGGGACTGTTGTCCTTACTAAAAGACGTGGAGGATGTGGGTGAGATCTCTTTGACCACCTTCTTATGGGATACCCCAATTATGTTCCTCTTTTCAGAATCTTCGTGTGTGTCAGTCGCATATGTGAGCCTCTCTGTATTTGCAAACATACGGGCCGATAGAAAGTATGTAGAAACATGTGCGCGTGTTGGTAGTGTTGTAATTCATTATTTTTTGGCAACATACTTTTGTTCATTCAAGGATACAACTTTTGGATTTTCCCAAAGTCTCGGATACAGATGGACTTCTTTCTTTTTAACTGCTGTGTAGTATTCCATGGTCTAAACATACCAAAGCTTATTAGGCCATTTTCCTATCGATATTTGCATATTTTGTTATGAAAAGCAATACTAAATTTATTTCTGCGTTTTCTAAAAATGATGAGCACCGCCTATAACACTATCAGGGGACCCGCACTGTCAAATCCAAATGGCATTTGAGAAGTCTGGTCCTGATCCTCTTCTGTCCTGATACTTCTCACTGCGCCCTTGCCACATGCCCACCACCCAGCTGGTGTTCCCATCCCTTAAACACTGCTTGTGCTTTGGCTCATTTAGAACAAACCTCAGTCTACCTGTGGTCAGGATCATCAGCATCACTTAGCCTTAGATAGTGTTTATTATGTTCCAGTTGTTTACTAATACTTTGTATGTTTCTAATATTTCCTACCACTCTGTAATGTAGTTATGGGCACTGTCCCCATTTTACAGATGAAGAAACGAAGACTGAGCAAGATTCAATAATTTGCCTGAAATCCCCTGGCTTATAAGTGGTGTGGCCTGGATTCAAATCCAGGTAGCCTAACTCCAGAATCCATGCTCTCAGTCACTCATCTTTACATTTTCTCTGGGACACATTGTATGCCACTGCCTCCTTCACGCCCTCCTCCATCACCACTCCAGACCTCTACATTTATTCCCCTGTTCAAATGTTGTTGAGCTCCCAACTACGTGCACGTTCTGTGCCACATTCTGAGGATGTATTCCACAGACAAAATGATGCAGTCTATGACCTGAACTTGTCAGACTAATGAACATGACCTTCGTATTGAGTGTTCCTCCCATCGTTCAGAGGGACTTGTTACAAGCTGCTGTTTATCTTCTGTGGATGTGTTTTGGATTCTCTAGGCCGTTTAGGGGAGCACTCGTGTTTTTGCTATTGGGCATCTCTTCACACTCAGCTCATCCTAGATGCTCAATTAGCATTTAATGGTGACAGTGCTATAATAGACATGGTCCCTTCTGATCAAGACTTGCCTACAAGAGCATTTGAGATTCAGTGCCACGTAAACCCTGGGAATTGCTGATAACTCTAACTCTGTGTCCAGAGACCCACTTGGCATACTGCAAGAACCCACTTGGTGAGGACCTTGATGTCCCTGCTGAGGAAGGAGGACTTGAGTATCTAAAGATCATCTGAAGGACCTCATCTGGGGACATCATCTGAGGCCTTGGGTCCTTTCAAGGCAGATGAATGAATCCTGGAGACTTCACTGATGTGCCTTCAGGAACATGGAGGCTGAGCAAGAAGTATTTGGGGCCAGTCCTGGCTCTTGGACCCTGAACATCCCACACGAAGGCAGAGAAAGATTTTAAAAGTTCCTGTCCATCAGAGTGGCCACCCCTGTCCACGTGGCCTTCTGTAAGAATGTCGAACTCACGCCTGCAGCAGGTAGACACAGCAACAGCAACAAACACAACTAAAAAAAAGGGGGTAAAGAATTGAGTTAGAGGTGCAGAGCTATCTGTTCCAGGCCATTAATGCCAGCAAAAAGCAAGAAAAAAAGACATTGGACCAACTTTGCTAAAATTGTGTCTTATTTACATGCCAGACAATACCTCTTGGAAGGGATTATTTGTTTATTGATTCTCTTCCAACACTGGGAATTCCACTTTGTCCATTTACGTGTTCTGAGCTTTTTAAGCAAAATATCTTTCCTTTTATGGGCTTGTTCTCCATCCTTGCTCGGAAAAGGAGAAAGTCTTCTCATCCCAACACTTTGTGTTCCTTCAGTGCTCTACAGGGATACGCACAGCCTTGGAAGGACAGCTCATTGTCTCTGCCTCTTCAGTGAAGGAAAGCTGATGGCTTGAGTTAGTGACAGAGGAAATGTTAGGTTATGGGTCTCCAAATCCTTGTTTAATCACCAGGACTATACCACGAAGCTTTTCTTCTTCCTGCCAGGTGTTCTCTTTTAACATGAAGCCCAGCATGAGCCCCAGAGATCTGCATACACTTCAAAATCATATCTCACTATTTCTGCATAGGCTGAGCTCTGTAATACCAGCCAGCTCTTGGTCCCCCCACATCCCTCAGCCCTTTTAGGCTGCTTAGCTTCTGTGCCTGTGGCTTCCTCTTCCCTTCTTAGCCCCTTTTGTGTGGTGAGACCCAGCCTCAGTTCAAATGTCACATCTTCTGGGAAGCCCTCCATGCCATCCTTTGGGGCTCCAGCTTCTGGAGATGACACTCCCCTTTAACATTAGCTCAGGTATATACAGCTTCAATCCAGGAGAAGGCAGGACGTCTAGGAAGTTTGTCCTGGATCTCCAGGTGTTCTTGGCAGAACCTGGAGTTGGGGGCTTACTGTCTCCTCGTCATCTCTTGCTCTGAGTCTCTGTTGAATTTCTCACCTCCTGCAATTGCTCTCTTCTCTCCTTTGACCCCCCACCACCACCCCGAGCCCAACCCACACTGACACAGTCTTCAAAGGTCTCCAAAGTGCCGCTGACCCAGGTTGTTCTGTCTAGCAGATATTTATTTAACTGAAGAAGTTTTGTTCATAGCGAGAGATTACATCATAGAACAGAATGGACAATAACTTGAGATGAAATATTAGATGTCATGATCCCAAGAATTCATCAAAGCTTTTCTGGCACCGGGCATGCTTCACTCGCTATATCTTAACTGAGGATTTCACTTTCTACCCCTTCCTTCCTTGGCTTCCCTGGATACCCACAACACTATTCCCTTACCAGCCTTGAACACTTAACATTCTCATGACTTTTTTTCCAATGGAGAGCATTTGAGCTTCTCTCTCCCCACTTCCCCAAACTAATCCTACTTTACAGATCCCAAAATTTCATTAAGATGGCCCTACTAAATGAAGAACCCTCTTCCCTGTTTTTTCCCTTTAGCATTATAACTCATCTGTGGATTTGCGGGCATTGTTTTTTTGTTTGTTTGTTTTTTGGGTTTTTTGGTAGTCTCTCCAGTGGGTGAGCAGATGAAATTGGTACATGGGAGGCAGTCAAGGCAGTCAAGTCAACTGATTTTTTTATTTTCCCATTTTTTTTAAGGTTTGCATTTTAGTTTTACAGTGAGCATGTATTGGTTTACTATTGTATTTGTAATAAAACTATTAATGCAGAAAAGTTTAAAGTGTGCTTTCAAACCAAATTACAGCTTTTTTTTCAGTTCTTTGGGCAATATTCCATTCTCGTACAGGAGTTTCTTTCACAGGGTCCCTGTCAGCAGAAGAGAAGCAACATAAAGATTTATTTTCCTCTTGTCCAGGGCGAAGCAAGTCCTTTGTTTATGCCAGCCTTTCCAGATAGTACATGAGAAGTCAGTGACTATATCTTAATCATCTTTGTGCTTCCGTGGGAAATTACCCATTGTCTAGAGCATGATTCTTTGTGTTATCTAGTGCTAACCTTGCATTGTCTACTCTGTAAAGTGTAGGTAATTGATAGCAACGCAAAATAATTTGTGCCTGCAGACATGCAAAAATTCTGTATGATGGAGGCTCACATCTGCCAGTGTACTGGAGGCTCCCCAATTGTGCAAGAGGCCAGTTTTGCTTCCATTTGGATATTTATTTCAATGTTTATGACCTATCTCTGTGTCTAGTCTCTCCATTTTCTTTGGAACTGATAGAAACATACTACCAGTTCACTCATTAATGACTTCAGTAAGCTCTCTAACATTACATTCTCACTTTGTATCTGTATGAGATATAAATGTGGGGTAAAATGTGATGATTCTACCTTTTTTGAATTTGAACATGATCCCTCATCAATTTCTCTACTGCCTGGGCCAAGGACTGATGATCGGCGGCCCACAATACATGCTTGTTGAATGAATGCGTGAATGAATGAACAGGGATGTATATCTCCGCTGCTATGAAAATAACATTAGTTCAAGTATGTGCATTATTAATAGGTTTGAATTTGCCTATCGCTTCTTAGCTAATGGCCATGTTGGTGATAATTTGGGTTTTCCCCAAGCCATATTCATTCCATTTTCTTCTAATTAGAAGAATATTTTTATTTTTTGTTAGAAAAATATTTTTTAGAAAACTTGGGAAAGATAGAAAGTATAACGGATAAATTGTAACCAACCCATAGTCTCTCTCCCCCAAGTAGTTTCTATTAATTCTTTTTATTCCTTCTAGTCTTTTTTCTCGTCTATGTATACAGCCAGAATTTACCACATACCCACTGTGTGCCAGGCACTGCAGCCATCACAGTGAAGGAAGCATACGAGGCACCATCCTCTTGGAGCTGACATGTTAAGTGGGGTAGGGGGGGAGAAAAAAATAAACAAATGAATAAGAAAATTCCAATCAATAAAGAGTCCGTGTATGCTTCCCAATGCATATTTTCTATCAGTTTGTGTGATTGGCAAGATTAATTTCAAGTCATGTACCCTTTATTAACAGCCCATGTTCAAACATATAGGTATGGAATTTGGTGTTGAATTGGCATCTGCCTCTCCCCTCTGAGCCACCCCTCCCCTCCACCCCCAGAACATGGTACAGTCAGTTGTACAGCATTGAAGGCAGTCGCCTTGCAAAGATCAGTGGTTCTGCTGCTCCTCATGGCCTCTGAAACTCAGAGTCAGGCTTGGGGAACAGAGGGTAATTTTTTTTTCCTGTAGAGTTGCAGACAAGAGGATCTGCCCAAAGTTCCAGAAACTCAAATTTCCCTTTGACTTGTCCTAAGTGGGGGGGGGTGTGCTGGGGGCCGCTGCTTCTTGGAGAGAGGGAGTGATATTCGTAGCGGACAGACGAGGCAGCCCGGTTTGACCTTCTGCTCTTGGAAAGGAGGGGCTCCTGCAGGGGTGTCACGCATGTCTGGGGAGAAATCACAGTTTGCAGGCTTCTGGTCTTTGTAGTTTCTTTTCTTTTTTTTTTACACTTTAAAAAAAAATTTTTTTTATTTTCAGCATAATAGTATTCATTGTTTTTGCACCACACCCAGTGCTCCATGCAATCCGTGCCCTCTCCAATACCCACCACCTGGTTCCCCCAACCTCCCACCCCCCGTCGCTTGAAACCCCTCAGATTGTTTTTCAGAGTCCATAGTCTCTCAGGGTTCACCTCCCCTTCCAATGTAGTTTTTTTTCTTGTCAGGATGTTTCATTTAAAATGAAAGGTTCTTTAAAATTGAAAACTTGTATTAAATTTTGAGGACCTTATCTGAAAGTACATATCTTGAGATAGAGAGAGAGAGAGTGAGAGAGAGAGAGAGAGAGAGAGTGTGTGTGTGTGTGTGTGTGTGTGTGTGTGTGTGTATTTGAGGCCAGCTCCCACAAAGGAACTTTGCTTGAAGGTTGGGAAGGGAGACTGTTTGAAGGGCTTACATCTAATTGATTCCAAGCCATACCTTACTATTGATGTATAACGAATATCCTATGGGGCAGATTCATAAGCTGCTTCTGTGAACTGGGACACGAGACCCCTGGTGCCGTGACATACTATACTGGCCTTATCATATCGTTAGAGACAAGAGGGACAACATCTTTTAGCCCTTCTGTGTCTCTGTCTCCTTCTGTCTCTTTCTCTCTGATTCTGATAGTTTAGAACTTTGTGGTTCTAGTTAGTGACAAACAGAACTTCTCAATTGAGGCATCAAAAAAAACATGCAAGAAGACTCTTCCAGACACAGGCATTTGAGAGATAGTATGATTGTTTTGGAGCATATCTTCACCGGCTCTTTCTCCATAGACATGTGTCTCGATTCCTCTCATCCAGAAGTTGATTACTGATCTTTAATATGTTCTAGACTTTTTACCCGCCATATTGGATATTGGATTAACGCAGCAAAGGTCCTTTCCCTGCCCCCTTCCCATTCAGTTGCTGTGGGCCCAGGGCCCTGGAGTAAAATGGGTTGAAAAAGAGACCCATCGGCTGGCAACATCTTAGGAGCTGTGATTGGACAAGGCGTGATTATGGGTGGCTTTCAACAGTACCCTCTCCTGCTACCAGCTCTCCTCCCAACACGTTTCCTTACCCTCCCAAGTGAACATCATCAGGAAACACTGGGTAAATTGCTTAATGGCCTTCACTCCCTGACCCAAGAGGTTCCTGCTCATTGTCCCTTGGAGCAGAGAAGAGGTTTCTAAGTCAGACTTGTTTGGTGGTTATATTCATTCAAATAAACTCTGGCCTTGACACCCTGGTCACAAACCCCTTGATTCCATATACCTGAAAGGAGAAACCCCTGTCTTTCTTCTTTCCCTCCTTGTACTTTGGAGGCTAGTGACAGTACCCAAGATCTGCAGGGAGGTTATTAAACAGATGAATCTTAACGTGATGGTCTGAGGAAGGAAGGGAAAGAAGGTTATGCACACACCATCTCTCACAATGGGAAAGGTGGGGCGTTTAAACTTTTCTGTTCAAATTAACTGACAATTTCATTTGATTGGTGTCCCTCTTGTAAGACTAATGTCCCCTCTGTGGGTTTAAAAGTGTTTACCTTAACTGTCTATAAACCCATTGTAGACCTGATGGTCTATATGTCTTTGTCCAAGCCACCGTAACTTCTGAGTTAGACTATTGCAACAGCCTCTTGAATGGTTTTGCTATTTCTACACCTGCCCCTGTAATATATTCTTCATACAACAGCCAGAGTGATTTCTTAAAAAGCATAAATTGCGTTATATTACTCCCTTCCTTAGAACCATCCAGTGACTTGTGCCCCTTAGATGAAGTGGAAGCTCTTCACCATGGCTTACAGGGTCAGTGTCTATCCATGACATTTCCGTTTCCTCTTCCATTCACTTAATGATGTTTTCAGAATTTATCGTTCCCACCACAGGGCCTTTGCACCACCTGTTCTCTCTTCCTGAAAGACTCTTGTGTAGTGGGTTTCTTCCTGTCACTCAGTTATCAGATTAAACTTCATTTCCTTATGCAGTACCAAATAGCTCTTCTCTCGTTCTCTATTACTTTACTGCAAATAAATTTATTTTAAAAAGCATTCATCTCTGTATGATCGCTTTTCTTTCTTTTTTTTTTTTCCTCCTTTTGTTTCTTTGTCTTCTGTCCTTCCCCAGCACCAAAATATGGAAGCTCCTGGAGAACAGAGGTCTTACCTACCTTGTTTACTGCTATATCTTTGCTTAGCACCTAGTACACAGCTGGCATGTAGTTAGTGGTTAATAAGTATTTATGGATTGAACAGATGAATTGTATCATATCCCCTTTGGTCTAGATCAGAGGCCAGATTGTCTTTGGGGAGGAAAGGATGTTTTTGCATTGACTGTGTTTGTAAAACATTGCAAATGGATGTGAGAGGGTGGGACCACTGACTTCCAGAAATACTGGTTCCTGAGGTTACCAGCATTCAGCCCATCATGCCTGAGCAACACCTACTCCTAACCCTTCTGTTTCAAGCTATTGATTTCCAAATGTGGCCCAGAGATGGCTGTAATTAACTGCCTGAGCTTTGAAAAGGGTTTCCAAGCTAACTCAGAGCAACCAGGCGTTTTGTAAACAGTAGTTAGCTAGAAGAAAAGGTAAAATTGCATGTGTCATCCTGTCTCCTATCATATGCATTTTGAGGTTCAAAGGGAAAATATTAAAACGAATATCCCAGTGTTCTCATTTGTACTTGCCTTTGAAAGAGGCAAAGAAGAAGCTTTTAAGTAAAGTAGAGCGGTGGGTACGTCTTTTTATATACGAAGGCCAGGAATGCTTGAGAAGCAAAATAACCATGCCAGTGATAACCATTTCTTACCTGTCAACTATGCCCAGTGAGAAATTTTACAGAAACGGGTGCGATTACTCTTGTAATAATTTTCGAGTTCGATATTGCTGGCCCTGTTCTATAGACAAGGCTGAAACTAAAGCCCAGAGGTAAGGAACACAGTTAAGTGACTCATTAAAAAAAAAAAAAATCATTCATTCATTCATTCATTCTAGAGAGAGATGTATCAGGCGTTCTTTGTGTATCAGGAGTTTTGCTGGATGTTGTACTCTCAACAATGAGCAAAACAGATAGAGTCCTTCCCTGACTCCCTGGAGTTTAGAGTTCCCAGTAAGGAGGACAGTCATTCAACAAACAGCTGTGTAAATGAATATTGAATTCTTGCAGGAGATCAAAGTCTGTGAAGGGAAAGAACAGGGCACTGTGGCCATGAGAGGCAACCTTCTTCCAGTGAGGGGCCAGGAAAGCCTTTGGGAGGAAGTGACGATCAGCTCAGACCTGAACAACGAGGAGGATTTGAGGACAAAGGGCTCCAGGCATAGGTGATGATAGATGTGATAAACCTGGGCTGGGACAGAGCTTGGTGAGGCTGGGTTGGACAGACCCACATAGCTGGATGGTGGTGAGGCCAGGAGAAAGGCTGGTGGTCAGATGGGGACGGGTATATGGAAATTTGGATTTTATTTTACAGGTAAGTGGAAGCCAAGAGAGGGGCCATCTGAGACTGCTTCCCTAGAAGGGTAAAAATGGATAGGGCCACAGACCTCTCAGAATGTTCCCTAACACATTTTCTTGGGGTCACCTTGGAGGAATATAATTCATGCCCCCCCTTTGCCGAGCACAGTGCCTTCCAGTTCCAAGAGTCTGCCAGAGTAATTGTGCCAATGGTACCATCAGACAATCCACACAGCTAAGGATGTTGACCCTTCCAAAGCTCAAAGGAGATTACTCATATGAAGGAATAATGATAATAAGATCCAGCCACAAAAATAATGGAGAAAGGAATTTAAAAGACAAGTGAAGATATGATTATACCTGGCTACAGTGTCACATGTGTTGCATGATCCTGTTTATTTTTTATTTTTCATTTTTAAAGGATTTATTTTTTTATTTGAAGAGAGAGACGTGGATAGAGCAGGGGTGGGGAGAAGAGGGAGAAGCAGGATCCCACTGAGCAGGGAGCCTGGCGCGGGGTTCCAGGACCTGAGCCAAAGGCAGACACTTAACTGACTGAGCCACCCAGGTGCCCCAACATGATCCTATTTTTTAAAAATGCTATTTAAAAAAAATCCATGTGTTGGAAAAATGAAAATAACTGGTTGAATATTTATCAAAGTACTGAGTCTGGGTGGGATCTCAGGTACGTATAACTCCCATCGTAATTTTAAGAGTAGATATTCCCAGCCCTAACTTCGAGATGAGAGGAAACTAAAAGGCAGAGGCAACACATGATTAAGTCATTCATCCATCCATTCATTCATTCATTCAAGAAATATTTATTATGTATTTACTATGTAGCTGGGGTGATTCTAGGCACTGAATTTTCAGTGACAAATGTACGCGATGACTTTCAAAAATGTACTCTGAATTATTTCAGACATACTAAAAACATATCAAAGAAAAAGTATAACCAATATCCAGGTATCCAATACTTAGCCAAAGAAATAAAACATTACCCATATGATTGATGGTCTCTTGTGTTACTCCTTTCCCATAACACCTGTCCCCTGCCCTTAGGGATAAACACTGCTACAACTTGGGTGTTTATCATTTCCATGCATTTCTTGGATTACAGTTAATTTTTATCTCCTTTTTGCATGCTCACATTTTTTAAATTTTCTGCTGTGAGCGGGTACCCTTTCCAGAAAAAAAAAAAAATGCCCAGTAAGATTTATTATTTCTAAAAACCCAAGGGAAAATCAGACTTGAAAACAAAACCAAAAAAATGCCCTCTCGAAACTGCACCTGGTGGCCTTTCATCATCTTGGTGGGTCCTTTGACCCATGCTGCCCCAGCAGCTTTCTCTCTCCCACCCACCTCAGTAGATCTAGAGAACCATTAGCCAGAAAGGACTCCTTCTCAAGTTCTCTTGCCTCCTAAAAATATTTTAAGGACACTGTTGATGCCTGGAGCTGTGATTGTCAGGCTCCTGATGGGAATATGTCCTTGATCTCTTGTTACTCCATGGATACCCAAGTTCTTCTGGACAACACTGACCAAGGGCAAAGAAGGTCAGATGTGCAACCCTAGCTTCAGGGAGGAAAGTCATCCAAATGCATTTCCAATACAAAAGCTACAATTAGAATGAGACTTAACCTTGCATTTTTTATGATGTGTGTCTTAGTCAACATCTGTGTTTGCAAAGACAAAGGGAATTAATATTTAATATGCGCCCAGTGGAAGGAGAGGGAGAAGAAGCCATTCTCTGCCGCGTTTCTGAGTCTTTAATCTTAAAATATCTGCCTTTAATCTCCTGATTATGAGATGCACATTGTCCCTTCCTGTTTCTCATTGATGTCCGGTGAGAAGCATTTTATCCTTGGACTCAGATGAACCTGGGCTTTCCCTCCAGCTCTGTCACTAATGTACGATGTGATCCAGGGCTTCAGTGTCCCCTTCTGAGAAATGGGACAATAATGGCTCCTTCACAGGGGTGCAATGAGGAGTCAGATGCACTAGGTGAAAATGGCATGAAGAACCCTAGGGACCCCGTGGGGGGGGAGGATGGGATGGCTCTACATGTCAGAGAGGGAATAAAAAGAATCTGAGTTGGACAGATCGGTGTACAAAAAGGGAAGGAGGAGCCTGAAATTTTAAAGCCTCTCCCCGATTTATTTTTATTATTATTATTATTTTGTTTTTTGGTGCTTAGAGGCTCTGAGTCTCAAAATATTTGACACTTAATTTCTACAGAGATATTTTTGTGTTTATGACTATGAAGATAGATCCAAGGCTAAATTGCTCTTCAAAATCTGGGAGGGCCCGAGGGTGAAGAACCAGAGGAGATAGTGGTGTGGGGAATTGGGAGCTGTCAACAGGGCAGTATGGAAGCCAGCCAGAGAGCGCTGGGCTGGCGGGCACTTACACCCCAGTCCACTGCCCCCCCCCGCCCCCGGGCATCTTTTTCCAGCACAGCCTTGCATCTCTACTCATTTTCTATATGCATACGCACGCCCCCCCCCCCCCCATCTTGCATGCTTTGTTCCACCTCTTGTAGTCGTCCCAAGAACAACTTGAAATTTTTGTGTTTTATGCTTGCTGATCCCTCTGTCCGGGATGGGCTCACTCCTCCCGCTTGGGTCTCCCTCTGTCAAAATGTCAATCATCCTCAAACCACCTCTGTCCTCAGCAGCTCTTTGAAGCTCCCGCGGCCTCCCAGGCTGAGTCCCCTCCTCCCTGGGCACCCCTGGGGGTTGTGCACCCTGCCTACACCTCCTCTCCTTTGGACTCCCACCGCTCAGGTTGACTTCTTGGTGTGTGAGTCCTTTCTTGAACAGCAGACTGAGGGCTTCCCGAGGGCAGGGGTGGTTCTTGATCATTGTTGCTGGTGAGTGTCTAGCTTAGGGCGGGACACACAGTTTGCAGCATGAATGAACACAGCCATGTCCAACTATTTACTGAGCTACTACTCTGTGCCGGGTGCGGTGTGGGCTGTTTACAATACTGGGGGTGAACAGAGACAAAGTCCTTGTCCTCATAGAGCTTACCTTATAGTGGCCAGGTGACAGACACGCATAACAGAGGTAGAAGTATTTAGTATGTTAGATAGTGATGGAGGAAAATTAAGGGTTGTGAGTCAGGGAGATTGGGAGAGCCAGGGGTATGGACTGCAATGGTTAATAGGGTGATCGAAGGCCTCCCTAAGAAGACTTGAAGGGGGTGAGGGAGGGAGCCATGTGGGGATATGTGGAGAGGCCTCGCCGGGGGAGCAGGCCTTGTACATCAGTGTGGCTGGGACGGAGTGGACAGGGTCAGGGGGAGGAGACAGGAGCAGGAGGAAGGTTGCGTAAGTCCTTGTAGGTTATTGGATGGGTTTACGCTTCTACCCTGACTGAAATGGGGAGGCCCTGGGGACTTTTTTTTTTTTTTTTTAATTCATTGTTTATACACCACACCCAGTGCTCCATGCAGTACGTGCCCTCCATAAGACCCACCACCAGGCTCCCCCAGCCTCCCACCCCCGCCCCTTCAAAATGCTCAGATTGTTTCTCAGAGTCCATAATCTCTCATGGTTCATCTCCACTTCCAATTTCCCCCAACTCCCTTCTCCTCTCCATCTCCCCATGTCCTCCGTGTTATTCCTTATGCTCCACAAATAAGTGAAACCATATGATACTTGACTTTCTCTGCTTGACTTATTTCACTCAGCATCATCTCTTCCAGTCCCGTCCATGTTGCTACAAAAGTTGGGTATTCATCCTTTCTGATGGAGGCATCATACTCCAGAGTGTATATGGACCACATCTTCCTTATCTGTTTGTCTGTTGAAGGGCATCTTGGTTCTTTCCACAGTTTGGCGACCTGGGGACTTTGAAGGAGAGGCACCGATCAGTGTGACCTCTGTCCTGCCAGGATGGCTCTGGCTCCCCCTTTGGAGAATGGACCACCTGAAGAATGGGGAAGGGATAATGACCAAGAGAACAAAATAAGTAAGAATTGCTTGACATAAATGAGCAAGAATTTCAAAATAGCCTTGACTAGAGACCACCCAGGAAGTTTTTTCTTATGGTTGTGCTGGCTTCTGACAAATGTCTGGCCTTCTCTTGGCTTCAAAAGGCTATGTCCTCCCCCCACAACTCCCCCAAAGCAACACGTACACACAATTCTACGTTCAAATCCAGGGGAGATGTGGGAGATTTTACTCTTTTATATTCTCTTTCTCCCTCACACACTGGGTGCCCACACACCGTGTCATATCACAGCTACAGCTTTCTCTTTGAAAACCGGGCTTCAGTCCTAGCTTTGGACCTTCCCAGCTTTGGCCAAACCTCTCTGAATCCCAGCTTCCTCATTCACAAACTGGAGCTAATGATGCCTACCTCAGTTAACAGTGGGAATGAGAATAGCTCCTGTGAGAATCTAATAGGTTACTAACAAGTATTCCAGAACTTTCCTGACCATGAAGACTTGTTTCAAAGAAACTTGTTAAAAAATACAGATTCCCGGCCCTCCTCCCAGGACTGTTTTTAGTTGGACATCGTCAGGAGAGGAGCACCAGGAACAGGGATTCCTAACATGCCCCCTAGGTGATTCTTTTTTTTTTTTTTTTTCCCCTAGGTGATTCTGATAACCAAGCCAGTTTGAGCTATTATATATGGAGGAAGTTTGTACACTGTTAAGTCCTTCTCAGATGCTCAGATGATATTATTGTTGTTGTCTTCCCTTCCCATCCGTAACCCACTGTCCTTGGCAGGTTCGATTTTAGAGTCTGTGGATATAAGTAGTGCCAGCCTCTTGAGTATGTGACTTGTGCACAAGGCCCCACACTCAGAAGGGCGCCATGCTTGGTTTAATGGTCTGCTGTCACCATCTTCAAATTCTTACTGATTTTTTTTTAATAAGGAGCTCCGCATTTCCATCCTACAGTGGACCCTGCAAATTAGGTAATTGTTCCAAGGTACAATAAAGAAATATTTCAATGAGCCAGTTGAAAATTGAAATTCCTTATCCCCATATACAGCACTTGATAGAATTACTAACTGTGTCCCCATAGCTAAACTCAATAGCATTGTACGTCAACCTTGTGAAATGGATGATTTAATAACGTGTGTTCAGATGAAGAAATTAGACCTCAGAGCTCTTCAATGACATATGCAAGGAGCACGAAACCAGCTGGTGGGAAAGCTTAGAGGGCTTTTGTATTACAAGGAGTAATAGTTGGTTTAGCGGCTTATAGATTCTTGGGTCCCTTGAATTATACTCTAATAGCCCAGGAATTAGCATTTTATAATAAATAGTCCACGTATTTTAAAAAATCACCAATTAATTTTGAACATTTCTGATTTACAGTAATTACCAAGTTTATTGGTTCCCAACGTGATGGTGGAATTTGTTTATAAATTTGGATTCCTAGGTGCTGCTCCAGGATGCTGAATCAGCATCCCTGTGGTGGGGGGGATCTTTGAATTTATAGCACAGACCATTTACATGGTCTTCCTGGGTTCGAAAGTACTGACATCAGTGACCGATTTGGGTGACATTTCTTCCGTCACTCGGTGACACCCATCCATCTCTTTTCTTTCTGATCGTGGACACTCACTCTCTGCCCCTGACCTGCGGACCCCTGGAGAGCCTCTGGGTTACTTGAAAAAGACAAGGATAGACTCAGTCCACATGCTCATGGGGAAGTTTCCCTCTTCGAAGTTCAAGAAAAGGGAGTAGGTGAGATAGGGACACTAGCGATGTTCATCTTTCCAGAAACTTGTATTCTTTACACTGTCCCCTTCTGAAACTCTGGATCCAGGACAAGTATCTCATTTGCAAGATCCCAGCCTTTTCCTTTTACTCCTACAGACCCAGGGAGGATCTAGGTCCTTATCATGGTGTTCTGTGACTCAGGGCAAGAGGAATCTGGGGACTTAAAGGGGGTGGTTCTAAAAGAATTAGCATGACCAAAGGAGGGACAGGAGGAGAGTCTGGGTGCCAGTTGTCTAGAAGGCAACACTTCCTTCACTTTGATGTGTGCCTGAGTCACCTGGGGATCTGGCTGGAATGCATGTTCAGTTCAGTGGGCCTGGGGTAGGACCTGGGGTTCTGCATTCCAGTCAACTCTGAGGCGGTGCTGATGCTGCGGGTGCATGGATTACTCTTATGGGAGTGCGGTTGTAAGGCATTCTGCCCTCGCGTACCCGACAAGCCCCTAGCAACGAATTGGGGTGAAGCAGGCTAGAATATTCCTGTTGGCCGGGTAACTAATTCCATGTAAAGACTCAGCATTCTATAACTTTCATGTGTGCTCCCTCCTACGGTTAGCATCTCTACAGATAGCCTTCATCAGGCTGTACTAATGACAACCAGAGTTTATTTCCAAAATATTCTTAACTTCCGTGGGAACAAAATGAGGCATCCAGGAAAACAGGGCAGGGATTCTGTGCTGCTTCTGTGTGATTTGGGATCAGGGTCTGGGGTTTGGGGAACAGATACTGTGGGGTCAGTGGCTCCAGGAATGCAGGAGGAACAATAGAAATGACCCCCGGGGCCGCCATCTACCAGCCCCCTACCCCACCTTCCTCAACCCTTGACTCTCCCGCCAGAAGGGTGTATGCCCAGGTCATGTCTCCATAGGTAACCCGATACCTATGCAGGAAACAGAAGTATCAGGACCCCCCACCCCATACCCTCCGATCATCAAATACCCTACCATATATGGATGTGAGCCCATGCCCTGCCTTGGCCCGATAAAAGACCCCCACCGACTCCCTCCCAGGGCGACTTCCCCCACTCCCCTTTTTGGAGTCCAGGAACCTCGCCGGAGGGTGCCCACCTCCTCCTGGCGCGACTTTCCTGGCTCCCCTTCTGAGCCCTGAAACTTCACCGGAGAGTGAGTTTAATAAATCTTGCCTTGTGCCTATCTCACCTGGTGTCGTGTTTATCTCGCCTATAAAACCTACCAGATACTTGGGAAAACAAAAGAAAGCCTACCTATGTGTAGTGAAGAATAAGGAGAAAGACTCAAGGTAAAGGCTGTAGACAGGTTTGTGCGCGTGATTTAGTTATATCCAAGCTATTGGGTTCATTGGCTCTCAAATGGACAAGCTTGGATCTGAGCCTGGAAAGAACTCAGACTTGAAGGTCCTGCCTCCCAGGGTGATTGTTAGGATTAGCTAGACAGAGTAAGTAAAGTGTCTTAACTTTATTAATTCTTTGAACATTCAACCAATATGTATTGAGTGCCTGTTACGTCTTAAGGAGTAACACAGTGAATGAAGCAGGTGATCTCTTTACCCTCATGGAGCTTAAAGTCTAGCAGGGCAGATAGACATAAGCCAATTAAAATAAGAGATGAGCAAAATGTTGCAGATGGTGTTGGTATGCTGCTGCAAGCCTCTCAGTGGGTGTATCCATCCCCCAGCTGTCGCCGGTCTAACAGCTCCTATCTACAACCTTGTGCAAAGGCTTGCCAACGGGCAGTTGAGATTGTCTCAGAACTTACGAGCCAGCCCTCACTCACAGACGGACTGACGCAGGGTGTGGAAGACCAGCTCCCTTTGCATCAAGGCAGGCTGAACTTCATGGTGTGGTTCCTGCTCCAGAGTTCCCCGTGGGCTTGAGGCTACTACATGTCACGGGCTTTTCATGTCCCATCCTACCTCCTGCACCTGCCTTACAAGTTTCTCCCAAGAGCAGTCCCTTAGTGAGCCAGTTAATTGCACAGATTCCCTAGGCTCTGCTTCTGGGGAACACGGCTTGAAATACATGATGATTCCTGGTAGTGTTTAGGGCTGTGAAGTAATAGAACAGGAGAGGTGGGATGGAGGGTGACCAGGGAAGGTCTTATTTTAGATCAGGTATCAAGGAAGGGCCTGTTAGAGGAGGGGGCATTTGAACTGAGACGGGAATGACAAGGGTGAGCTGCCTATGCACTAACCTGGGTGGGAAGCAATCCGGGTAGAGGGAGTGGCTAGTATAGAGACCCTAGCAGCAGAAAAACTGGCACATTTAAAGACCTGGAAGACCTTCAAGGGTCTTCCCCTTGACCATTAAAAATGAGGTGGAATGTGATGGATGAGAGAGGATGGAAGGAGATAGGGGAGTATCTGGGAGCAGAGGGTCACAGATGAGGGCGAGTGGGAGGAGATGCGGTCAGAGAGGCAGTCATGGCCGGCTTCTTTGTAAGCTGGGGAGAGAATGTGGATTGTATCCCAACTGGGAATATGGTTGGGAAGCCATCGGAGGGGAGTGAGACCTGATTCACATTTCACAAGGATCACTCCGCATGCTATCTGGGGAATAGATCACAACCTGGGGTCTAGGAAGGATAGTCACCAAATAAATAGTAGCTCAATCAGCAGGTCAATTACCAGCCTTCAGAGATGTCTTAGAAAAAGGTTCTACAATAGGAGAGAAATTGACACAACCACCCTCCAAGGGCTATTTGAATAAATTATAATTCAGGAACCTCTTACGTGAGCACACCTGGGGCTGCCTGACTCACCTTCTTGGACTTTTCAGTAGTATGGTGTTATGTTTATTGAAAAAACTGAAAAGACATAGTTTCAAGCACATAGTTACTAGATTCTTCTATTGATAGATTTTTAAAAAAATTTTATTTATTTATTTGACAGAGAGAGAGAGAGAGATCACAAACAGGCAGAGAGGCAGGTGGGGAGGCGGGAAGCAGGCTCCCCGCTGAGCAGAGAGCCCAATGTGGGGCTCCATCCCAGGACCCTGAGATCATGACCTGAGCCGAAGGCAGAGGCTTAACCCACTGAGCCATCCAGGTGGTCCTACTGACAGATTTTTTAAATTGACTCCCCCCCCCCCCGCCACCTTTTATTGAGGTTTAAATATAGAAAGGTGAGACATAACTTTTCAGAAATTGGGCAGACACAGGTCTTCTTAGGGTGAGAGGTGGGAACCTCTCTTTGAAAGGAGTGATGCCCTACAGCAAGGTCTAATAGGAAGGGCCCTGGCATATGGGAACCAGAGGCTTGAGTTACAGATTCACTGTTGATGTAGGGGAAGCGACTTGTCTTTTGGGCTTTCATGAATGTTTTGTGATCATTTCTTCCCATGGATACCCGCTTACCACGCCATTTCCAGAAATGGGCTGTTTACCGTAGTTGATCTCTCTCACCTCCCGTCCTTGGTAATAGGATCCTTCTGTGATTTGTCTTCCAACAGCAGAATTTACAGAATACCAGCATTTGACACAATCAGATTGTGATACAGTATGACCTTACTTTTTTCTTCTTAGGACATTTAATCTTCAACCAACTGGTCTCTCCTTGCCCTCCACTTAACAATCATTTTTTTTTTTAATATTTTATTTATTTGACAGAGAGAGATCAGAAGTGGACAGAGAGGCAAGCAGAGAGAGAGAGGGAGGAGGAAACAGGCTCCCTACGGAGCAGAGAGCCTGATGTGGGACCCGATCCCAGGACCCTGAGATCATGACCTGAGCTGAAAGCAGCGGCTTAACCCACTGAGCCACCCAGGTGCCCCTTAACAATCATTGTTTTAAATACATTCTTTTATGTTTCCTAGTGACGAAAGGAATCCACCCATATTACAGAAAAAATTATAATATCCAGGCGAGCTAAACAATTATTTAAAATAATGGCAGGGATGCCCGGGCGGCTCAGTCGGTTAAGCAGCTGCCTTTGGCTCAGGTCATGACCCCAGGGTCCTGGGATCGAGTTCTGCATCGGGCTCCTGGCTCAGCAGAGAGCCCGCTTCTCCCTCTGCCTGCTGCTCCCCCTGCTTGTGCTCTCTCTTGCTTTTTTTCTTTCTCTGACAAATAAATAAAATCTTTAAAAGAAAAAATAAATAGATAAAATGACAGAGAGTAATTGAGCATTTGCAACGCGCCAGACACTGAGTTATGCATGTATTTGTATCACATCATTTTATTTGTCATCCCAACACTATGAGGTAGGGACATTATTATCCCCATTTAAGAGAAGGGAAAACAGGCTGAGCGGGTCAGCGGCTTGCTCAGCAAAGCAGCTAATAGGTAGCAAAAATAAGTTGGCCTAGGTTGCCCGATCCCCAGACTGAGCCCTTAACTATTGTCCTACCACTTGGACGAATCAGCAGTAATATTTGGGACACAGCTTGCCATGTTTTGCCATGCGTATACAAAAATCTGAATTTGTCCAATTTTATTATCCATCACGTATACTCCTTTCCAACCAAAGGTAAAACTATGTAAACATGTACATTTTCGGGGCACCTGGGTGGCTCAGTGGGTTGGGCCTCTGCCTTCGGCTCAGGTCATGGTCTCAGGCTCCTGGGATGGAGCCCCACGTCGGGCTCTCTGCTCCGCGGGGAGCCTGCTTCCCCCTCCCCCTCTGTCTCTCTGCCTACTTGTGATCTCTGTCTGTCAAATAAATAAGTAAAATCTTTTTTTAAAAATTTAAAAAAGAAAAAACATGTACATTTTCACATAACCTCACATAAATCCACGCAAAGGAGGATGTAAGGGCCCTGTCTCGCTCACCCCCATATCGCTAGTGTTTTGAATAGTGTCTGGCATGGAGCAGGCACTCGGTGAATATTTGTTGAATGAATGAGTTGACGACACACTCGATCAGGAGCTTTTATCAATGAATACAGAGACGTTTCATAATCTGATTCTTCTTCCGAAGCAATAGATCGTAAACATCATCCACGACATCTGCTGTTTTAGCCACACCTCGTTTTTATTTATTTATTTATTTTTAATTTTATTTAGTTACTTGAGAGACAGAGAGAGAGAGAGCACAAGCTGGCAGAGTAGCAGGCAGAGTAGCAGGCAGAGAGAGAGAGAGAGAGAAACAGGCTCCCTGCTGAGTAAGGAGCCCGACATGGGGCTCGATCCCAGGACCCTGGGATCATGACCTGAGTCGAAGGCAGTCGCTTAACCAACTGAGCCACCCAGGCGCCCCTACACCTCATTTTTAATGGCGGCACGTGGTTATGAATGGACATTTTTTTAGTCCTTGTTTTCCCTTATCCTTTGTGAGCATCTTGAAACAGTCTCTTGTCTTGGCTTCAGCAGTGCGTCCCTTACCTGGTTTTTCTGTGCTCTGTCTGGTTGCTCCAGGAGTCTTTGCCTCCTCTTCTCCCACCTTTCTTTTCAAGGGATGTTGACCTTTCTCAGGGCTGGAACATGCGCCCCTGTTTTCTTCTCTCTTTATACTTGCTGGGCAAGTCTGTTCACATACTCCTCTGTAGTTAGGATCCTCCTCTTTTCCAGATGCCCACCAGGAGCTCCGTATCCATTACCATCTCTCATTTACCCTTCACAGCGGTCATTTGAGGTAGATGTTGTGAACTTGGAAGCATCGTGAGGCTGCATAATTTTACAATGTCACACAGCTGGAAGACAGAAGGTCTAGGATTTTAAGTCAGATCTGTCTGAGGAAAACACAGGAGCTCTCTCTTCTGTGTTCTCCATGCACTTAACATAGAACTTTTTTTTTTTTTTTTTGCTCCTTAACTACTGCTTGTTGAAGTAGTAAATCCGATTTTTAAATCCCCAAGGACTGCTTTTGTGAGTCATTTTTTTCTGACTAAATGTGTTCTCTCGTGTATTCTCTTATTTGTCTTCCTCATCCACTTTTCTTTCCAAATCTTCCTCTCCCTTTTGTTTTTGCTGATGAATCTTCAAGCCTGACATTTGCAGATTTCCACCCAAATATAATTTGAATTTCAGTGGAATTTCAGAGTCTCTCATGTAACTAGGGAACAGTTAATG
Source organism: Lutra lutra (assembly GCF_902655055.1). Taxonomy (NCBI): domain Eukaryota; kingdom Metazoa; phylum Chordata; class Mammalia; order Carnivora; family Mustelidae; genus Lutra; species Lutra lutra. The sequence goes on along the minus strand of NC_062295.1, from coordinate 10,913,607 downwards.
TTCCCTAATGGAACTTTGGCTGCCTGGAAGGATCCTGATCTTAAACCCATCAGATCACTGCAGTCAGATGGATCAAATAATTAAAATGGGGATGACCGGCTTCAAAGAAGCCACTTGTCACTGCTCACTCAGAAACTGGTACATTGGGGCTCCTGGGTGGCTCAGTGGGTTAAGCCTCTGCCTTCAGCTCAGGTCATGATCCCAGGGTCCTGGGAACGAGCCCCGCATCCTCGTTCTGTACTCAGCAGGGAGCCTGCTTCCTCCTCTCTTTCTCTCTGCCTGCCTCTCTGACTACTTGTGATCTCTCTCTGTCAAATAAATAAATAAAATCTTAAAAAAAAAAGAAAGAAACTGGTACATTTGGGGAATCAGGGGAGACAGCAAGAGTCTTCATGGCAATACCATCCCCACACAGACACCACCTTTCTTCTCCTCTCCCACATGGATGCAACATCCCTCCCATGGAGACAATCCATGGAGAGACAGATGACTGTGGAGACAGAGGCTGGGCTTTGGGGAGTTCCAGGAATCACATAGAGATTACACTGTGTGACCATCCTAAACCACTCAAAGTACTTTCTGTACAGAAATGAGACTTGGTGGTACTCCTGGGATGCCATTAATGCTTTCCTTTCATTCAGATGGATCCTGCTGGGGGATTCTGAGCATTGGGAGAAGCAAATCATCCAAATCTGTGTTGGGATCAGTGTTGGCAAAGTCTCAAATGAGAACTCAAATCTCAGAAAACTTAAACGGTGCTGAAACGGTCTGTTCCAGCCTGTCCGATAGAACTTCCTGTGGTGATGGAAATGCTGTAGATGTACTCAGTCCAAACCAGTTGCCATTAGCCACATGTGGTCTTGAGTCCTTGAAATGTGAGTAGTGCAAATAAAGAACTGAATTTTAAGTTTTTTAAAACATTTTAATTAGTTTAAATAGCCATATGTGGGGGCGCCTGGGTGGCTCAGTGGGTTAAAGCCTCTGCCTTCGGCTCAGGTCGTGATCCCAGGGTCCTGGGATCGAGCCCCGCATCGGGCTCTCTGCTCAGCAGGGAGCCTGCTTCCCTTCCCCTCTCTCTCTGCCTGCCTCTCTGCCTACTTGTGATCTCTGTCTGCCAAATAAATAAATAAAATCTTTAAAAAAAAAATAGCCATATGTGCAGTTGTTTCAAGGAAAGCAAAGTCATGAGAGGCATTTGGAGAGAGGGTAGAAGGTTAAAAAAGAGAGAGTGAAGAGTGTTAGATGGTGGGCGATAGGCAAGAAGGAAGATACACATGTCCCTGTCTCCATGACACTCATGGTGTAAGGGAAAGGGTCATCACGATAGGTGTAGAAATGGAGTCTTGCCATAGGGGAGAGAGATTGGACTTCACACTGAATACAGCATGAACAAGTGGGAATTTAATAACCAAGGAACAGGGGTGCCTGGGTGGCTCAGTTGGTTAAGTTGGTCATGATTCCAGTGTCCTGGGATCGAGCCCCACGTCAGGCTCCCTGCTCAGTGGAGAGCCTGCTTCTCCCTCTCCCTCTGCCTGCCTCTCTGCCTACTTGTGCTCTCTTTCTCTATCTCTCTGTCAAATAAATAAATAAAATCTTAAAAAAAAATAAATAACCGAGGAACAAGGGGGAGGTCAATGGATGGAAAATTGCTAAGACATAACTTAGAGGGTAAGGAGGATTCTGCCTAAACCAGTCAAACAAGATTCTTGCTGGAGACAGGCCAGGGTGATCAGACATTACCTAGAGGATGGTAGAGGGTGAGGAATGTGGTTAAACACTGAAGGGTGATCAGGTATGGGAGGATGGGAAATTCTGGCAAAACCAACCAGCAGAATTCTTGTTAATATCGAACAATGCAGAGACAAACATTGGAGTCCAAAAGCCGGGCCTCGTTGAGAAAGAGTTCAGGGGAATCTGAGCAGAGTTTGGTCAATGAGAGAATCTTCGCCACTAATACATTGGCCTCTTTTACATCAAATTTTCCAAAGAATTTTCCATTATTTCTACTACATCTACTACTACTGTCTGCTACATATGCTGTTTTCACTTCTACTCTTTCTATTACTTCTGCTTCTATTGTAACTCTGTTTGCCACCATCATCATTTTTCCCCAGTGCTTACAGGTGTTGAAATTTTAGTCACTGACCATGGGTGTCAACCTGACTTCTGCATGAAAGATCTAGATGAGGCATAAGGCATTCTCAGATGGATATACGTTAGCATAAACATAAGTAAGCTAAATAAAAGGCCTTGTCCCAACATGTAATCCTGGATTCTCAGCACTGAAGTGAGAAGGATGACTTTTGTTTTGTTTTATTTTGTGTGGTCTTGTCCGTATTCTAAATACATTCTAAAGACAGTACGGAAGCTCCTCAGAAAATTAAAAATAGAACTACCATATGATCCAGTAATCCCACTTCTGGGTATTTATCCAAAGGACATAAGCTCACTCCTCTTAAAAAATACCTGCACACACCTGCCCTGTTCACTGCGGCATTATTCACAACAGCCACGACATGGAAACAACCCAAGTGTTTATCAACAGATAAAGAAATGTGTAGGGGCGCCTGGGTGGCTTAGTGGGTTAAAGCCTCTGCCTTCAACTCAGGTCATGATCCTGGCCGTCTTGGGAGAGAGCCACGAATCAGGCTCTCTGCTCAGCAGGGAGCCTGCTTCCTCCTCTCTCTCTGCCTGCATCTCTGCCTACTTGTGATCTCTGTCTTTCAAATACATAAAATCTTTAAAATAAAAATGTGGTGTATACGTACAATGGAATATTAACCTTAAAAACAGAAAGAAATCCTGCCATTTGCAGCAACACTGGATGGACCTTGAGGGCATAATGCTAAGTGAAATAAGTCAGACAAAGAAAGACAAACATTGTATGATCTTACTCCTGTTTGGAATCTAAAAAAATAACTAGACTCATAGATACACAGAACAGATTGGTGGTTGCCAGAGGTGGTGATTGAGGCGGGTGGGCAAAATGGCTAAAGGTGGTCAAGAGGTACCAAAAACAAAACAAAACAAAACAAAACAAAACACCGACATCCTAATTAGAAGCTGTTAGGATGCAAAGCACGTTATTCCCAAGTCTAAAGAACAAGTTATTCCTGGACCTGAAGTTTTCTGCCTACATTACTTCTCATTTTTCTGGGTAGCTATAGGGCTTTTATGCTGCATTTCAAAGTCAGGGATAAAAGCTTTCCATAGTTTTTTCTTTCTCCAAAAGTCTGTACTGAGGACAGAGACCAAGGAGAGAGAAAATGCCATCACAATGCAATTATCTTTGTGGTCTGCAGGTCTGAAGGCACCATTGTCTGAATTGAATGATGTAAGAGGAGGGCTCTCGCTCTGATTCATACATAGGTTAAGATAGTAAGAAGCAGCAAAAACTTGCATTTGGGGTGGAGAAGTGGGGGGCCTGTGATGTAACAGGCAATCTCCTACCGGTCCTAAGATGTATAACTTAAAATACTCAATGTGTATTTTGGAGGAAATGGTGTTTCATTAAAGCAAAATTTTTATTTAAAAAAGTAAATACAAAAAAAGTTTAAAACTTTTTTTAAAAGATTTTACTTATGTATTTGAAAAAGAGAGAGGGAGAGAAAGCAGGAGCAGAAGGGAGGAGGGAGAGGGAAAAGGAGAAGCAGACTCCCAGCTGAGCAGGGAGCTCAGTGCAGGGGTGGGTCCCAGCACCCTGAGATCCTGACCTCAGCCCAAGGCAGGCACTTAACTGACTGAGCCACCCAGCTACCCTCCCCCCCAAATATTTAAATATTTTGAAAATATATAAATGAAGTCAAAGTGATCCTCCCACCTCAAATCTCTCATTACCCTTTCTAGGGAGAACCAACGTTAATGGTTTCTTGTGTATTTTTCATACATTTCCTATGCAGGTACAAGCATATCCTTTTTTTCCTTTACTACAAAAGGGATAAACGGAAGCACACTGTTGTGCCTCTTGCGTTTTTCACTTTCTATTTCCATATAAATAATTCAGATCTACCTGACTTTTTTTGTTTCCCCCAAATAGGTGTACACTGTCATCTATAAATTGAGAGAGTCCTGACCTGCTCCAAAATTTAACAACATTACTTTTGGTGAATTAGGTTGTTTCTAGTCTTTCTCTTTTATGGGCAACGCGGCTATGAACTTCCCTGTGCATATGCATAATGCATTGCTGCAAAGAAAAGTGCAGGATAAATTCCCGGTAGATCATAGGATTTGTGTCTTACAGTTTGCATATGATTGATTAAATCGCCTTCAATGAGGCTGCCCTGATGTGCACATTCACCATTTATTCAAGCTCTCACTAACACTGTATATAATAAATACATTTATCTTTTCTAGCCTGTTGGCAAAAATTAGTGTTTCATTGTTATTTCGATTTGCATTTCTTTAATTATGAGAGAGGTCAGGTATCTTTTCATATGCTGATGTGTCATTTGTTTACTCCCCCTCCCCCAAGGGCTTTCTTGTGTCCCTTGCTGAGTTTTCCACTGGGATATTGGCCATTTTTTATTTCTTTGAAGGAGCACTTATTCAACAAAAGAAATCCATCCTATCTCTGTCATTGGTGTTACAAAATATTTTTCCCTCAGCGTATGATTTTTCTTTTGAGTTCATATATTTTGGCTGGGCAGAAGTGTATTTATTCTGATTTATTCAAATTTCCGTGATAGTTTAGGCCTGAAGGACAGCCAGTCCTTTGGATCTTGGTTCTTTGATTCATACGTTCAACAAATATTTATTGAGCGTTTACTATATGTTAGGTATTCTTCTAGGTTCTGAAAATAGAGAAGTGAAAAAAAAATCACAAATCTATGTTCTCTAGGAGTAGTGGGAGAAAAGTCAGATAGCTAAGAAGCCAGAAAATGGAAATATATAGAATGTTAGATGATGGTAAAAGCTCAGGAGAAAATAAAGCCAGGGAAAGGAACAGGCGTGTCCCAAGGTGAGGGTAGGGTGGGCTGGGTGCACACGATGGTGATGGGTAGGGTGGCAATTGCAAATTTTGAAGTTTCAAAGCTTTATCTTACCAGGAAGGGGACATTTGAATGAAGATGTGAGAATAGCTAAGGGAATGAATCATGCCCATGTCTGGAGGAAAGCATTTTGACCCAGAAAGTAGCATGCACAAAGGGATGGTGATAAAAACAGCAAGGTGGTCCTTAGGACTTGAAGTCAGAGGTAAATGGGGAGTCAGAGGTGAATGGCAGATTGTTGGACACTGTGGGGTTTAGAAGCCAAGTGACCAGTGTGGAGCCTGTGATTCTGATAAATATGATAAATGATAAATTGATGGTTGCTTGGACTATGGTGATACCAGGGGAGGGTTGAGGAGTTGAATTCTGGAAGGCTCCGATTTTGGTCTGAGATCGGGAAAGGACACATGTGGAAGTACATGATTAAAAGTCCAGGTTTGGACATGTTGAGTTTTAAATGCCTATGAGGCATCAAGAATAGAGGTTGAGAAGGCATTCGAATAATGGGTCTCATGTTCAGGAGAAAGTTTCAGACTGGTAATAAAATTTGGGAGTCATTAGCTTGGAGATGATGTTTGAAGCCATGAGCATGAATGACCAAGGAAATGAGGAGAGATAGAAGATAACCATCCAGGGTGCCTGGGCGGCTCAGTGGGTTAAGCCTCTGCCTGCAGCTCAGGTCGTGATGCCAGGGTTCTGGGATCAAGTTCTGCATCGGGCTCTCAGGTCAGCGGGGAGCCTGCCTCCTCCTCTCTCTCTGCCTGCCTCTCTGCCTGCTTGTGATCCCTGCCTGTCAAATAAATAAATAAAATCTTTAAAAAAAAAAAAAAAAAAAAAAGAAGGTAGCCGTCCAAGGACAGAGCCCTGGGACTCTTCCAAATGGTGATGGGAAAACCCATGATATCTGAAGAGCTAAGGGTGGAAAATGGGGAACCAGCACAGGGATCTATGTGTGAAAAGGCCTGGAGATGAGGAAGAGCAGGGTCTAGGTCAGGGTTATACACTGGGTGCTGGTACACCTCATTTGGCCCATGACTGTATTTTGATTGGCCCATGCAGGTTTTTTTGTTTGTTCACTTGTTTTGGTGGAATGAGTTGGCAACATTTGACAGTGGGGATTTCACATTTTTAAAAACTTGGGTATCTGCCATCTCTTGGATTGTCAGTCTGTTTGGCAATACTGGGGCTCACATTTCCACCGAGCAGCGCTTGGCCATCATAAAATACTTTCCACCCCCTTGAGAAGCATTGTGTGGTTTGGTGCAAGGGTCCCCTGGCTTCTTCATTCATTCGTTGTGCCCACTGCAAAAATCCATGCCCTAGAGTTTGTAAACAGGATCTTCTTCCAGTATGTCTACCTTTTCAGCCGATCCCAGGACCAGGTGTTGGAGCTGACCTCTGCTATGTCCACCCTGGTCCTCAGAGTAGAATGGCAGACATCAAAACTCCTTGTATGGGGCACCTTGGTGGCTCAGTGGGTTAAAGCCTCTGCCTTCGGCTCAAGGCATTAGTCTTAGGGTCCTGGGATGGAGCCCTGCATCGGGCTCTCTGCTCAGCAGGGAGCCTGCTTCCTCCCTCTCTCTGCCTGCTTCTCTGCCTACTTGTGATCTCTGTCAAATAAACAAATAAAATCTTAAAAAAAAAACAACCTCCTTGTATTTTTCCCTAATACCCTGACATACTCCTTAAAAGAGGCTGAAGATGAAACTTGCAATAAAAAAAAAAAAAAAGACAAGGGTTTGAAGTCAGATTTTTATAAGAAAGTATAGACAGGCCTTGGAAGCCATCATCATGATTATTACTGTAGTTATAATAATGGGAGAAGACACTTGCTTCATGCCAGACTCTGGACTAATGAGCATTTTGTAAGCGTTGCCTTGCTTCGTGCTAGGAGTAGCCACTTGAGGTAAGAACTGTTATTATCCCCTAATATAGACAAAGAAGTTGAGTCTACTTAAGGTCACAAAGCTAGTAAGTGACAGAGCCAGGATACAAACCCAGGTCTGCGTGTCTCCAAAGTCTGCAGTGTTTTTTTTTTTTGTTTTTTTTTTTTTAAAGATTTTATTTATTTATTTGAGAGAGAGACAGTGAGAGAGAGCATGAGCTAGGAGAAGGTCAGAGAGAGAAGCAGACTCCCCGTGGAGCTGGGAGCCCGATGCGGGACTCGATCCCGGGACTCCAGGATCATGACCTGAGCCGAAGGCAGTCGTCCAACCAACTGAGCCACCCAGGCGTCCCAAGTCTGCAGTGTTTTGACCAGTGTCAAACATTCAAAGAGAAACTTGTCTTCTTGGTTGCCATTGCTTGGGTTGGTTGCCGGCCGAACAAAGCACTTTGCCCTTCAGTCCTCTGGGTCAAAACTCCCCGACAAAGACCTTCCTGAGCCCAGCCAGCACAGGAAGTCAGGGCCCAGCCAGCCACAATGAAATGTCTTCTTTCTACCACATTCTAGTTATCTTGTTTTATGACGAGTGGCTTACTATTCCTGGCAACACAAACCCCGTATTATATTTCCCTCCTGCCTTCTGAAATTTGCAACCAAATGAGAAGTGGTTTGGGCTCATTATGGAAAAACCATCATCTGCAAAGCAGAGACGGGATCAGAAGGAGCCCACTTGGCCGCCACTCCGTTTCATGGATGTAGATTTAATTAGGCCTCTGTGTAACACGGGCTTGGGAGCTCTCTTTTGTTGGTGTTATGGAAAGTGCTTCCTTCTTCCGCCTTTGAGCTTTTTTTTTTTTTTTTTTTTTTTTTTGGTGGGAGTCATTTGACAACTTACCTAGAAGCCAAAGCCATTGTGCAAGCGTGATCAGAGATGCAGGGTCATGAGCTCCCTTTTTGTTCACCTTTTGGGAAATCTGACATCATTGGAAGGCCTGGAACTCTGGTTCCAACCCCTGTAATAAAAAGGCTCCTAATAGCTTCTCCCCATTGGTTCTACCCACCCACCTTCTCTTTCTTTCACTGATGACCTTGGGCCTTTGTAGCCCTCATACCCTCATCTTTCCTTCACTTGGCTAATCCCTACTCATGCTTCAAGAAAGTCTCTCTCTCTCTTTCTTTTTTTTTTTCAGGAAATGTCTCTTTTTTGGGAGCCATTCCCAAGCATATAGACTAGGCTAAATCCTTCCGGTACCATGGTGCACTGTGGGTATCTTTCCTTAATCCCTATAATTGCAGTTTGCTTTAATGACTGTCTCCTCGTCATCCAGGAGGCCCTCTCAAATAATAATTTTCAAAAAGTCGAAAAGATGACTTTCATACAAATATAAATTGAGCACAGGTCAGGATTTTTATTCCACTGTTTAGTGAAGAAATCAGTAAAAAGGTAAAATTTACTCAAGGAATATTTTGAAGAACTAGGTATTTACAGGCGTTTTAGAAAGAGGAAATTAGAATAAGATTGCTGGGTTAGATAAAATGGAGTCATGTCCTATAGGACAGTGGGACTGTAACCTTTAAGCCTGTCTTTTCCCCTGCGTAGAAATCTGGAAGATGCCACGCAGCTTCACAGTATTTGATCTGTAATCAGAGAATAAAAAGTAAAGTCAACACAGATACATTCTCTAAGAGAATTCAATAAATCTTGAGTGAGCAGAATTCTTAGTGCTGTTACGTGATATCAATAGGAGATGCTATGGTATTTATTTATTTATTTATTTGCCCTTATTTCTGAATTTTGGATATTTTTTTCTTACCAGTCTGTATCGTCAGAGCCCCTTTTGTGATGGTGCACTAACATCTAACTTAACAGCTGGCATAGGATTTTTGTTATGTTCAAGATTTGGTGGAGAAGTTGCCACCTACCTACTGAAATTAATTTGCTACATAGTAGCAAATTAATTTGATGCGTGTATTAGTCAGCTCAGGTTGCCAGAACAAAATGCCTCAGACGGGATGGCTTAAATAGCAGAAATTTATTTTCTTGCAGTTCTAGAGGCTAGAAGTCCCAAGATCAAGGTTCTCACCGTTAGGTCCCTAATCAAAGGAGCGAGACTGATACAAAGCAAAGGTCAAGCAAAGCTTTATTTCGCGCCAAGCATCGAGAATCAAACCAACCGGTCAGGGCCGTTTCTTACAAAGAGGCGACCCCTCCCAGCCTCCCAGACTAACTTTTATAGAGCAAAGGCCATGTGGTTGAGCCTGGCCACACACAGGTGGCCAATGAGATTGTCACACACAGAGAAAGCTGCACAGTCATGCTAGGTCACACACGGGTGGCCAATTGAATTTCAATTTACCCTAGTAGATATATGCGTGCCCCACTGATTGGATGTCTCCACCTGGCCTGACCCGCCCTTGTATCTGGGCTTTTGCTACCTGGGACTGGTTTCCCGGACTTGCTTTTAAGTAAGTTTCTCTGGGAGGGGCAGGGTCAATCTAAGTTTACTGCATAAACAACAAAATGGCTCCCTCTGGCTAAGTAGGCCCTTACACTCACTATGTCCTCACATGGCCTTTCCTCAGTGTGTATACAGAGAGAGAGAGGAGAGAGCTCCCTAGTGTCTCTTCCCAGGAAGGGCACTAGTCCTGTTGTAGCAGGGCCCCACCTTTATGACCTCATTGAACCTTAACTTGTTCCTTACTCCAAGTACAATTACACTGGACAGTTAGGGCGTCAACATATGAATGGGGTATTTACATACATTATATATTATGTACATACATTATATATTACATACATTATGTACTATGTTACAATAACGTAATTCAGTCCCAATTTTTGTGGGTTGAATTGAGTTGAATCAAGTGTGAATCAGTTTTTTTAAATAATTTTTTAAAAGATTTTTATTCATTTATTTGACAGAGAGAGAGAGGTCACAAGTACATAGAGAAGCAGGCAGAGAGAGAGGGGGAAGCAGACTCCTTGCCAAGCAGAGAGCCCGATCTGATGTGGGGGCTCTATCCCAGGACCTTGAGATTATGACCTGAGCCGAAGGCAGAGGCTTAACCCACAGAGCCACCCAGGCACCCCAAGTGTGAATCAGTTTATTCACTTTTATACATGACAGACTTTCAAGGCTTCTTATTCTAGATAAACTGTGCAGGCCTCACTATTAAATTGGAGCCTGTCCCCTTCTATTATCCCTCTCTCTTATGGATATACAACAGTTTGTAGAGATCAGTATTAAGCAGTGCAAGAAGGCTTTTCTCCTCTTGCGTGGGACCCAGTAATATCTGTTGGCTATAAAATAGCTTAGTGGATGTCTGTCATTTTATGTCTACTCAATATTTGTTCCCTCTTCTTCTGGTATCAGATGCTCCCTTGTCCTCTGGGAGGGACAAGGGAGGTTCCCCTTGTGGGGAACCTCACCTGCCCTGATCTCAATCCACATGACTCAGGAGGGTTCACCCCATTCTCATTTGTAGCAGTAGCCAAGAGACTGGGGTATGACCCATCAGAACACAATGACCTGTTAGACCTGACTGGTTCATGGTTGGGCATGTGGTTTGACCTGAGACAATTACAGCCTTACCTTGGACGTTTTCTAGAGCTATCAAGAAATAGTCTTTCTCTTTTCTTGTAGGGATGCTCAGCTTTTATACCATAAATCGAAAAAAGCTGCCTTTTGCAGCCTTATTGTGATATCCTTAGAATGAGGCTACTGAATGCTGGTTCCCCAAAATATCACCAAAACAACCTGCAGATAAGACAAGACAGAGTTAAGACAGAGATAAGACAGAGTTAAGCTGATTTTTATCCTATAAAGAAGAATATTACCTTGACAGAATCTGAGTAGCATCTCAAAGGAGTGAGGAGAAAATTGAGATATTTATTGAGATGTTGAAGTCAATTTAAGGTGGGTCCCTAATGTTAGAATCAGTAAGGGGGCAACTTACTAATTAGAATTAGTAGAGGGTGGCTCAGTCAGTTAAGCGTCCGACCCTTGATTTCAGCTCAGGTCACGATCTCAGGGTCCTGAGATTGACATCCACATCTCGCTCTTTGCTAGGAGTCAAGCCTGCGTGAGATTCTCTTTCTCACTCACCTCCTGCCCCTACTTCTCTCTCTCTCTCTCTCTCTCAAATAAATAAAGAAATCTTGTTTAAGATTAGTAAGAATTGTGATATAATAGTTTTGGCTTGGTGGACCCAACAAGATCAGAAATTTGAGATGAGGGGTCCAGAGAGTCTTGGGTATACACTATTGTTTAATGCTTCTATTGAAGACTTGATGGTCTTTTATCAAGTTCCCTGGACAAACAATACAGTTATTCACAACTTTCATCTTGGTGGGCAGGTATTTCTTGGAACAGTAACATTATGTTGATGGATACAGTGAAATAGTAAAGTCATATTAACGCAGATGGCGAGCTGTGACTATGGATGGTTTTAGTACTCCAAGTCAATATGGTGGAAAGCAGAGAGATGAAAGCAATGATTCCTTTTGGCAGTATTTGCATTTCCAAATCCAGGCATATTGAAGCCAGAATGTGGAATGTGGAAAACTGAATCTTTCTGTCTCTCTGTATTAGAATCACACATTCATGTCCTTTATCATGCAACCACAATTTTATTACCTCTTAATAAATGGGGTAGATTAGATTTCCCAACTTTGCTGATGTTTGGCCGGTCAGTTGGCTGGGCTTGGCCGGTAGAATGTAGGAAGGAGTGATGGTTGCCAATTTCCAGCATTTTCCATTTCTGGCAACCATTCCTAAAACATTCCAGTTCTACTCACCCCTTGTGAGCTCCTGTGATCAGTCTTGAAATGATCAGGTTCCAAGTTGCCACTACCTCTTTGACCAGACCTCAGACTGAAGAACCATGGAGTCGCAGAACTAACCAGAAGTCCTGAGTTCAGTCTGACCCGCCCAAACCCAACCTCTGTCAGTCCAAATGTGGCTGGCTGTCCCATATACCTATGAGAAAGAAAGATTAAATGTTAACTTTTGTTTTTGAAAGCCATTGAAATTTAGATGTTGTTTGCGACACAGTACGAAGTTACTACCATTTGGAGTTCACTCTTGGACTTTTAGGTACATAATCCAATAAATTCTTCAGGTTCCTTTAATAAGTTTTGAGTTGGAACTTTGCTATTTGTTGTTTTCTTGTTTATTTATTTATTGGGAGCCTGTTTTTAATAGTAGTTTTGTTATGTATTAACTAGAAGAGTTTTCTCCATTAGCATCTTTTTTTTTGTTTTAAAGATTTTATTTATTTGACAGACAGAGATCTACAAGTAGGCAGAGAGGCAGGGAGAGAGAGGAGGAAGCAGGCTCCCCACTGAGCAGAGAGCCCGATGCGGGGCTCGATCCCAGGACCCTGGGATCATGACCCAAGCCAAAGGCAGAGGCTTTAACCCACTGAGCCACCCAGGCGCCCCTCCATTAGCATCTTTTTATGGCATAGCATTACTTTTGGCTTGAGCCTCTAAGACATCTGGGTCTTTCTCAGGGGAACCACAGACTAGCCTGATGCTCTTCATTTTGTACCTGAGCAATTGATTTTTTTTAAGGCAATATTTATCCCTGTTAATGCTCATCTTTTGGCGTGTGCCCAGTGTTCCAGTCTACTGAGATCTTTCTCAATTTGATTCTTACATTCTGGGGATTAGCTGTCCCATTCAGCATTTTGTCAAACACAAATTGGATCAGCATGACCATGAGAGCCTCCTCCAAACCCTTCATTTCACTAGAATGATCTTGTGGTGTTGCATTAAGACTGACCCCAACCCACACAAATAATCATCATTTAGTCCAGGTGTTCTCGATGACTGCCCACAAGACAGAAATATCTTTCAGCTCATTGTTTGAAGTCAGGAGATACTATGTAGCATATAGATACCTATAGATATAGATATTATATAGATACTGTGTAGCAGTGGCCTGAAGCAAATCTTCCCTGATAATATTCTTCATATCTATCCACAATGGCATGACCCACTTTTCAAGTCAGTGGGTGGGTATCTTTATCTCTCCTGAAAAAAATAAAATGGCCCAGCTGCTGAGTTCTAGTCCCGCCCCTGATAAAAACCCATTGACCTTGAGTGAGTCGCTTATAGCTTTCCTCTGACTGTGATACCATGACTTGGACAGGATCTCTAAAAACCAATTCAAGTCCAAAAGAACAAGGCAGTTGTGAACTTACAAACACATCCAACCGACCTCTGCCTTCTAGACTGACTGTGTGTAAGGCACATTTAAAAAATCTGGGGAATGTGCCTCCCATCAGAATTTCCCTATACATTCCCCGATCTAGCATTTCACTGTGTTGCAATTTTCTGTTAGCTTGTTTATTTGTCCTCCTTATCTTTGGGCTTTTTGAGAGCAAGGATGAAGTTAATGTAGTTGTCACAACACCTGATATCATTTCTGGCACATAGTAGGTACTTAGTAAGTATGTGCTTGGTTGAATGAACAGAGCTTGTTCTGAGGCTCTGTGTGCGTGTGTGTCTGTGTGTTTGTGTTAGAACAGCTGGATAATGTTCATCATTAGCCTGAAGCATTGGCTAATGTTAAATTTAAATTAAAATATACTCTTGGGTGACTACATCTTCAATTTCATGGTTGATTCCTTTGTGATTGACTTATTAAGTTAAAGCAGGAGTTGCACACTAAAATACCTCGCGGGGCCAGGAAGGAAACATAATAAATGAGAATGGTTAGGTCCAACTGGAAAATACCCAGTATCTTCACAGGAATGGATATGCACTGCTGCTAGATAGTCTACTTTTCAGAGTGGGAGGGGTTTTTTTTGTTTTGTTTTTGTTTTAGCTTTCTTAGTTACAAAATGTGCTCTAAAAAATGCAAAAATTCCTGATTTTTAGATTTTTTTTTTAGCAGTTGCAAGCTTTAGAACATAATTTAAAATATTATGGGGCCAAATAAACACATCTGTAGCCTAGATACAACTCACAGGCCATCAATCTGAGAAAGAGAGTTAAATGTTTTACATCTGAAATGGTATTTTAGTTTACAATGAATATTTAATTTACAATGAATAACCTTGGATACATCAAACACATATCAAATATGCTTATTGTGGAACAATACAAAGCCTGTAACAGTGGTAAGAATTCAGTTAAGGGCCAGTTTAGAGATCTGAGGATAGATTGCAGTGGGCACACATCACCAAGTGTTCCCACACAGCAATTTACAGGAAAGATTAATTTTGGAATTAAAGATCAGTCTCCAACAACTTGCACACGTATTATATTAAACGAGGCAGATACCTTGAGTCAGTCTTATTTCCAAATAACTAATCTCCATTATGGTTGAAAAGCTCCAACCACACCCCATGACCTTGCCCCACCATGTCCTCCATGGTTAGACATTAATATTCATTGAGGGAGATGGGTCTCTTAATTGCTTATAGCTTTCAGCCCATCAGTCATTGTTCTTGGTTCATCCCACCCAGTTTAGTAGCTACTAGTCAAGCCTGTTGAAATTATCTGATGTATTTGCCAAAATAGAAACCGGCCTGGCTCCTCAGAAAAATGGCCACGTTAATCAAACCCTACAACTCGCAGCAAGCAGAAATCCATCCGAGGGTTTCATTTTATTAACCATTAACTGAAAAACATATTTAATATTCATGCCCGTTGACCCTAGATATCCAATTGATAAGATATCACATAGCGTTAAAACACACACAACAAGATAGTCAAGTAACTCTGCAGGGTTATGTCTAAAGGGACTACAATGACATGGACAGAGCTAGAGAGGATTAGGCTAAGCAAAATAAGTCCATCAGAGAAAGACAGATACCACATGATTTCACTCATGTGGAATTTAAGAAACAAAACAATCATTGGAGAAAGAGGCAAACCAAGAAACAAGACTCTTAACTATATAGAATAAGCTGATGGTTACCATTGGGGAGTTGGGTGGAGGGATGGGTGAAGTAAGTGTTGGGGATTTAGGAGGGCATTTGTGATAAGCACTGGGTGATGTATGGCAGTGTTGAGTCACTGTATTGTACCCCTGAAACTAATATAACACTGTATGTTAACTAACCAGAATTTAAATAAACACCTTACAAGAAAATAAAAGGACTGTTGTGTCTCAGGTTTTGCCTCCCTGGAATCTGAATTTAATTCAGGATTTATTAATAATAAATTGAAACTTTATTTCAATTTATTAATTTTAAATTAATAATACATTAATAATAAAATGAACACGACTTCCTTATGATTTAATTAATTAAATAAATAAAAATATATCTAGCGATCAATAATGTTAATTACTAAAGGTAGAATTCTAGATTCCTGAGAGTGTGAATTCCAGTAAGGGCAGAAATGGTGGGAGAATGAAGACATGGGGAACCGAGTGGAGTGTAAAAATGGTGTGCTCACCCACAGTTGGAGTCTGATCACTTATGCCAATGCCTGCCAATTTGTAGAGATGAGTGGGGATGCTCTGTTAAGGATGATTTCAAGACCACATGCTGATTTAGGAGGGAAGACTACTGTAATGGATTAGTAATGTCTGCTACTGGCATATGTAATGGATTAGTAATGTCTGGTACTGGCATAGAAGTAAGGGATGGTGGTGTGCATGCCGCATCTATGCTGTCTGCGGCCTAAGTAGAATGTTTACATAAAATTGTCAGAAGTCTTAATTTTCCTGGGACAGTCTCAGTTTATGCCTGTCATGTCAATTAATCCCTGTTAATTATGCACCATCCCTCCTTCATTTTCATGAGTATCCTAGTCTGGATAATAAGTGATAGATAACCACCCAGGAAAAATTTTTGTGTGATTATCATTAGCTCATTTTCTTACTCAAGAAATATTCCTAAATCCCCTTCTGTTGCGCTTTGATCATTCATGATTAACCACAATCTTCCTTTCCCTAGATCAGGATTTTTCTCAGTATTCTGCTCAAAACATCTCAACAAGACAGCCTTTGCTTCTTTAGGCACATGGGTGATTCCCCACTTCCCATCCATAGCACTCTCTGATATATTCTGGAATACAACCATGAGATCGCACTCCTCAGTCACTCCTCTATCTCTGATCTGATCTTTCGCCCCACCTTCCTCCCCACAATAGCTCCTTTAAAAAAAAAAAAAATTAACCTCTCTTTTAGTGGAGCTCATTTGTGTTTTGTGCCATACCAGGTTTCCTGTCTGCGTCAAAGAGTGTTGATTTTTAAAAAACCCAGATTAGCAAAAGACTGAAGAAATGCGTGTCTCAGATTTTTGGCCATGAGAGATTCCTGGGACTTCAAGATCTTTGCTTGTTTCTGGATTTTATGTTTGGATTCCCAAGGATGGAGCCTGGGTCCTTTAAAACAAACACCTACTACAACGGAAGTTCCAAGCTGTCTTTGTGCTAACAGACACATCAGTCAGTTTGTTTGCTATGAGCAAGCTCTAGGATAAGCCAGTTTCACAACCTCAGGGATAGTAACATTTGGAGCCGGATAATTCTTTGTTATATGGGACTGTATAGGTGGTATTCAGTGACATGCCTCGCCTCTCTACTCACTGGATGCGTGTAGCACTCCCACTCCCCCAGATGTGAACAAAATCATCTCTGGACGTGGCCAGATACCCTGGAGGGGAGGCAGAGTTGCTGCCTGGTAGTAAATGGGGAATAGGCGCCCTGAATATCATGACAAAGAAACTCACTCTTTCTGTCCTCGAACAAGTCGTATGAGCAGAAACATTGGCAAGTAAGTATGGTACAAAAACCCTTAAGTGCCCAGGTAAGGGTTTGGCAGAAGTATTGTGAAAGCCAAAGAAGAAAGGATGGATGTGCTTCTGGACAGTCAAATAAGGCTTTACAGAAGATGGGTTTTTGGGGCTTCAGATGATAATTCAGTACTCTCCGAGTGGGACGGAAGGGAAGAACATTTGAAAAAGAGGAGCAACATATGTAAAAGTGCTGACGTACGAAGGTTAATGTGTTTGAAACAGTAAGGCGGCCCCTGGGTGGCTCTGTCAGTTAAGGGTCTGACCCTTGACTTCAGCTCAGGTCATGATCTCAGGGTCATGAGATGGAGCCTTGCATCAGGCTCCATGCCGGGCATGGAACCTGCTTAAGATTCTCTCTTGTGCTCTCTCTCTGCCCCACCCCACCCCCACCTCTTGTCCTTTTTCTCAAAAAAAAAAAAAAAAAAAAAAAAAGAGAGAGAGAGAGAGAGAAAGAAAAGAAACAGTAGAAAGTCTAGAGGGGACGGAGAGAGGAGTACATTGGGGAGCGTGTCAGGGAGTCAGAGATGGCAGGGACAGATTCAAGCCCAGTCTTGAGACTTACTAGGAAATGGAGTTGCACTTTGTCAACGGAGCAGCAGAGAATCACAGAAGACTAACAAGGGATATGGTCAGATCTGGGCTTTAGAGAGATGACTTGGGTGTTGGTTAGAAGCAGGACAACAAGGTGAACATTGTCTTTGGAATCAGGCTGCCGTGGGCTGGGGGATTGTTCTGCCATTGACTTGCCTGTGGGACCCTGGGCAAGCCGTTCCTTTTCTTTAAATCCCTGTTTTCTCCTCTCCAAAATGAGGAAGATAACCCCCTCTACCCCCCTGGCTTGTTGTAAGGATTAAGCGAGTTAATCCGTGTAATGCTCTTAGAATATCTGGATGTAACTGAAGCTCATTAAATAATTATTCTTTTCAGATTGCAAAGGGGAGCAGGGCTTGCGACTGGAGGCAGGGAGGCCAGTCTAGAGGAGGGGGTAAAGCATGACGGGGGCATGAGACAGCACAGCAACTGAGTGATGGGTCAGAGAGGAGTTAGTTCCCACCTGAATTGAATTGACTCAAGAAGTTTGCATTCTTCATGCTTCCAGCAGCAAGGGACCCCGTTCTCCAAACAGACACATCCCTGGATATCCCACCACATCCACCTCTGGACAGTCCTCTGCAGGAAATTTCCACCACTTCCGACCTCCCTTAACAATGTGAACTTATTACCTGATCGCTCTTTGTTCAGAAAGAGTTAATTAAATGTGGATCCACAATTGAAGAGTACATCTTAATATCATTCTGCCTTGTCTGAGTTTTCCCTTCTTTTCTGCTGCCTACCTTCTGTTCTGAGGAAGAGGAACTACAAATGACCTGTTTCAGGACCAAATAACAATTTAATAGAGTGGAGATTCATTAAGACAGTGCTGATGGCGGCTATAATCCCCGAATGGACAAACAGCCTAGAGGATTTCAATTTTCTACCAGTTTTCTGACCTCAATTTACAAGGCAGAATTAAGTTCTGGAAACCAGAGAACAGAAAAAAAAAAATAATGGAACTTCTGGCTTTTAATCACTGGTAGAATCATGAGGAGTTAGTAGACCTCTAACCTTATCATTCAGTTCTCTCTTTTAAAGAGAATTTTATCAGGAGCAAATAGCTGGATGTGATTGCTATTTCTTTTCATTTTCAAAATGTATTCTTTCAAAGATATTTAAAAAAAAAAAAATCATGTGCCACGGCAGTGCCACGTCTTGGGATAACAGTGATAAACAAGACCAGCCTAGTCCTTGTGCTCTCAGAGCTTACTTTCAGGGAGAGCCAGACAACAAAGAGGGGCTACTAGGAATATTGTGACAATGACTATAAAGAAAATGAGCCAACTTCTTTTTATGTAGTTCAAGGAAATGAAACCCAATTTTAAACAAGATTCTTAGGGGTTTTTTTTCCCCCACATCATAAGCGTATGAAGCTGACAGACAATTTTGTACCCACCTGTGACAATTTTTGGAATTGACTTAAATTGATTGAGTCGTGGGTTAATGACCCAGAGTTATTATTTGCTTTGCTGCCTATCTAGAAAGTCAGGGCTCAGAAAAAGAAAAGGGAAACTTTTCTTTGTTTTAGGTTCTCCAGAGGTAGATGAAGTCTGATTTCTTAGGGCATCTTGGAAGAATTTTAACAACAGTAGTTAAGAGGGAGGGCCCTGAAGTCAGATGCTGGGTCCAAACCCGGCTCTACCGCTTAATAGTGTGCAACTTTGGGCAGGCTCGTTCACCTTCCCGTGCTGTCCCAGTTTATGAAATGGGATGCTATTCCACTTCTTAGAGCCGAATGAGGTGATGCATAAAAAGCTTAGCAAAGTGTCTGACACATGTGACATATTAAAGAAAGAATAGAGCACATAAAGGAGATTCGCTATTTTGCTGGGTGGGGTGGAGGTTACTAACCAGGTCTCTGCGCTGTTGCCTCTGGCAACAAGAGATAGTAGTTTCAAATCCAAGTTTTGCAGCTCCTAGCTCTATGAGTCTGGGCAATTCATTTCACTCTCTAAAGCCCAGCTTTGTCCTCTGCAAAATAGGGATAACAATGATCATAGACTTCCAGTGGTGGGGATAGGAAGAGATGTTTGTAAACCATCGTTCTCAACGCATGGTGGACATCATCATCATCATCGTCATCAGGGCCAATTCTTTTTCTGTGTAGCATGAGTTTTCCATTTTTTTTTAAAGATTTTATTTATTTATTTGACAGAGAGAGAGATCACAAGTAGACAGAGAAGCAGGCAGAGAGAGAGAGGGAAGCAGGCTTCCTGCTGAGCAGAGAACCCCGATGCGGGGCTCGATCCCAGGACCCTGAGATCATGACCTGAGCTGAAGGCAGCGGCTTAACCCACTGAGCCACCCAGGCGCCCCTAGTTTTCCATTTTTATCTGCCTTAGGTTGTGTTGCTTAGAAGCAGAATTTGCAATTGGGGTTCTTGTGCAAGTGGTTATTTGAGTGAGTGCTGTCAGGACAAACTCGAAGTGCAGTAAGAGAAACAGGAGGGGGTCGGAAAGGTGGGATGCAAGGAAGTGGTTTCAGGTGATGCCTAGATTTAGCTGGGTCATACAGGGAGCTCTGGTGTGGGAACTGTAGCACGGAGTTTGCCCTATCTATCCAGGGAGCTGGGGTTTATACCCCTGTATCAGTCAGTCATTGGTTGCTGGCCACTCCGGGGAGAAGAACCTCATTCCCCAGACATGCTGGTGAGAAGGCATCTACCGACAGCAGGGCAGTCCTCCAGAGAAGCGTGCGGTAGGAGACCTTTGCAGCCAGCAGCACAGCAGCGGGGAGGTGACTGCACAGGCCTTGCATTGAGGATTTGGGAGGGACACCAAGAGCACTTCTGTACCTTTCTAAGCACTTTGATTTTCTTCTGGGGGTCCCCTCCCCTACTCTCATTCTGATCCCAGTTCATGGTGACCCGAGAACTGGATGTGTCTAGCCATCGAGATTGTTTCCGGGATCATCATGGGATCTCATAAAGCCAATGAGACCCCAGGAAACTTTTGCTAGGTGTGAAGACTGGGAGAGAGCTTTCAGCTCCTTTCTGCAAATAGGGCGAGCAATTACGGGTTTACAAGTTGGGCCAGCCGGGGTCCAAACATGGGGAAGGAGAATGAAGACAGCCTAGTGAATGGTAGTCTGGTGATAGAAACCAGGGAGCACCTAACCAAGTCCCTGGATCAAGACATGCCTGAAGATTACTCTACCCTTGTACATCCAAGTTAAGCGAGCCCATTTTTTCCCCTCCCTTTTGGTTACTTCTCTGAGCTGGGAGTTGTTGGTTCCTGCAACACTTGAGTCCTGACTGATATCATCACTGTAATGGACCTGGGAGCATGATGCAAATGAGAAGCAGTCAATCAATTTATAGAATCATTGTTGTTATGTAAATAAAGTTCTCTTTTGACTGAGTGAACAGAGGCTTCCAAAGCCAGGGCAGCTTTCCAAATTAGGTTTTCATTGTCTGGGGCAAAGAAAAGGCGAATTAGGCAGCTCAGAGGGCACTAATGCTTCCCCTACCTCTGAGAAAGAGGTTTTCCCGCCAGCTTTCCCGACTGCCCAGGTCGGGTGCTAGCAAAGTGACCTTCAAACAAAGTGGCCAAGCCAAAGCTGACAGCCCAGACGGGGCGGGAGGAAGGGATAGAATCACGTCGGAAGGAGAGGCAGATAAAGGCAGAGCTGGTGAGCAAATGGGCAATGTCTTGATCTTGTTAAAAGATAAACTGAGGCATGGGCGCCTGGGTGGCTCAGTGGGTTAAGCCGCTGCCTTCGGCTCAGGTCGTGATCTCAGGGTCCTGGGATTGAGCCCCGCATCGGGCTCTCTGCTCAGCAGGGAGCCTGCTTCCTCCTCTCTTTCTACCTGCCTCTCTGCCTGCTTGTGATCTCTCTCTGTCAAATAAATAAATAAAATCTTAAAAAAAAAAAAAAAAAGATAAACTGAGGCACACTTGACAATTTTCAGAGTTTATTTGAGCAAACCTTGGTTTGAATTAGGCAGCACAAGACCGGAAGTGGTTAGGAGTGGTCCGCTACAGACTGGAGCCAGAGGAAAGACTCTTACAGAGATGTGGAAATGAAGCAGGGAAATTATTTGATTCACTACAGCTTCTGTGATTGCCTTATTTGGGAAAGGCTGGTTGGCTGATTGTGATGGGTTGTCCTTCTGTTTCCATTTCTTGACCTTGAGGCATCAAAGGCTTAGGCTTGGTTGGCTTCTGTAGGTTCCTAAGGCTTTAAAGCCACCTCAGCCTAATGACCTTCCTGTTTAATTAATTTTAAAAAACGAGCAGAAACAGTTCACTAACACAGAAAACCCCTTTTAATCCACAGAAAGGATTAGTGATAAGGCAAAATGCATTAACCTTCCTCGCGGTTATCAGCATTTTAAAAAAGTTTATTGGATTTTTATTTCCATTTCTTCCTCTTTCTCTTTTATTTTAACTTTTTCTGTACCCATACAGTATGCATTCGTATTGCCCACTGGGCTCAAATCACACGATCTCGAAACTAAATGCAGTCAGAAGAAGAGACACAAGAATTTGTGGGGGGAAAAAAAAAGGTGTTTGACTCCGTTAGACTGAGCTTAGTTTCTAGCCTTTCTGGATAAAAGAACAATCTTTTCTGTGAGTCGGTTTTGGAAACTTTGTAATGCCTTTGGTCTTAGCTGCAGGATTCTTCCAACTTAAGGATGGGGAGCACGCCATCAGTTTGGGGGTGTTTAAGGGTATGAGACTTCAAAAGCCACAAGGGGAAGACTTTTGAGGAGGGCCAGCCAGAATCAGTAGAGTGATGGGTAAAAACACTAGACAAGAAGTGATGAGAAAGAAAAGTGAGCTTGGGGATGAGATAGTGTGGAGACAAAGGAAGGGGAGGAAAGTGGTTGCTGGTTCTAGTTATGGGGGTCCTGCTTGCCTGGCCGATCGGGGCAAAGCAGCCAACTGTGCCTGGCATATGGTACCCCTGGCTGGTTGATTTAGCCAAGAGATGTAGTTTCCTTGGGCAGCATTTCTCAAAGTGTAGTTCAGGGACTGCCTACATCAGCAAGAGACCTGTTTAGAAAGCTGATGGTTCTTGTACTTACCTACTGCTACTTAATCAGCATATCTGGGCATGGGACTGGCAGTTGCATTTTTTTTTATAGCTTTTTTGAGGGGTAATTGACTTAACAGTAACTTTACATATTAAAGTATATGATTTGGGGCCATCTGGATGTCTCAGTCTGTTAAGCATCTGACTCTTGATTTTGGCTCAGGCCATGATCTCAGCATCCTGGGATCCAGCCCCGTGACAGGTTCCACGCTCATTGTGGAGTCTGCTTGAGATTTTCTCTCCCTCTCCCTCTACTCCTCCCACCCACTCTATTTCTCTCTCTCAAATAAGTAAATCTTTTAAAAAAATGATAGGATTTGATGAGTTTGGACGTTGTAATCCATCCGTGAAGTCATCACCACAATCAAGATCATGAACGTATCCGTCACCTCTGAAAGTTTCCTCAAGCCTTTTTGTAATGCCTTCTTCCTCTGGACACCTTCCTTCTTCATCCTGACATAACCATGGATCTTCTGTCTCTATAGGTCAGTTTGCAATTTCCTAGAATTTTATATAAGTGGATACATAGCCTACATACTCTTCTTTTCTGATATCTTTCACTCACTTACCTACCCCCCTGATGATAGAATTTTCAGATGTTTCTATTTTTTGGCTATTAAGTGTAAAGCTTCTTTGACCATATTTCTACAAGTCTTTGTATGGACACATGCTTCCCTTTCTCCTTGGTACGTATGAGGAATATTTTGGTGGAGTCGTCCATTTGTTGAATGTTTAATTTTTTTTTCTTTTTAAGATTTACTTATTTATTTGAGAGAGAGAGAGAGAGAGTGAGAAAGAGTGTGAGCAGGAGGAGCAGAGGGAGAGGAAGAGAACCTCAAGCAGACTTCCCCACTGAGCACAGAGCTTGATCCCACGACCCCAAGATCATGACCAGAACTGAAACCAAGAGTCAGACACCCAACTGACTGCTCCACCCAGGCACCCCAAATGTTTAAAATTTTAAGGAACTGCCAGACCATGTTCCAGAGTGGTCGTCGCTTTTTATATTCTCCCTGGTAGTGTATGAGTTTTCTCGTTCCTCCACATCTTCATCAAAACCTGGTCATATCCATCTTTTACATTTTATTCTAGTATGAGTAAAGTGATATCTTAATGTGGTTTATTTTACATTCTCTCAATGACTAATAATATTGAGCAATTTTTCATGTGCTTATCTACCTTCTGGCCTCTTTAAAAAAAAAGATTTATTTATGAGAGAGAGAGAGAGCATGAGTGGGAGGGACAGAGGGAGAGGGAGAGCGACTCTCAAGCAGACTCCACTCTGACCATGGAGCCCAGTGCAGGGCTTGAACTCATGACCCTGAGATCATGACCTAAGCAGAAACTAAGAGAGTCAGAGGCTTAAGTGACTGAGCCACCCAGGTGGCCCTGCCTCTGTATGTCTTTTTTGGTGAAGTGTTTGTTCAGATTTATATTGGATGGTTTGTCTTCTGTTATTTAGTGGTAGGCGTTCCTTGTGTATTCTGGATAGAAGTCTCCTGTCACATACACATTTTGCAAGTATTTTCTCCCAGTCTGTGGCTTCCTTTTCATTCTCCCAGATGTATGTTGGCATCTTTGGCTGTATGTGTGTGAGTCTATTCCTGGCTTCTTTTTTCCTATTCCATTGATCTTTGTGTTGTTTTCTTTTGCCAACACCATACCATACTATTTTGCCAACACCATACCATATTATTTTGATGACTGTAGCTTTATCCCAAGTATAGAAATCCTTCGGTTCAATTTCTCTAACTTGTTCCTCTTTTCCAAAATCAGGGGCTTTGTGTTTCCATATTAATTTCAGAAGTGGCTACTCACCGTATACAACTATGGCCTGCTGGGATTGCAAATGAGTTTGTCTAGATTTTATAGATCAGTTTGAGTATAACACCTTACCAGGATTAGGTCTTTCAACACCATCCCTCTCTCTCTCTCTCTTTAGATGTTCTTTCCTTTCTCTCAGCAATGTTTGGTGATTTTTAGGGTTTATAGATCTTGCACAACTTTGGTCAAACTTATCCCTTTCATATTTTTGGTGTTATTATTTTGGTGTTGTTATTATTATAAATCTTAATTTCCATGTATTTGTTGCCAGTATACAGAAACAAAATTGATTTCCAAAATGTATGGACCAGAAACCTGTTAAACTCACCTGTTAGTTCTAGTGGCTTTTCGGTAGAGTCTAGGAAGTTCTCCTTATAAATGATCAGGTCTGTGAATAAAGACAACTTTACTTTTTATTTCTCATATGGTGGCTTTTGATTTCTTTTGATTGCCTTATTATGCTCCTAGACCCTCTGGATTGATGCTGAACAGAAGTAGAGACATCAGACCGACCTAGCTGAGCCTTGATCTTGGAAGGAAAGCATGGAGTCTTTTACCATTAAATATGGGGCTAGCTATAGGTTTTTCCTGGATGCCTTTATCAGGTTGATGAAGTTTTGTTCTATGCTGGTTTTCAGAGGTTTTTATAAGCAATGGATGTTTGTTTTTTTATAAAAGGGTTTTCTGCATCTATTATTGAACTGATCATGCTTTGTTTTTTTTTCTTAGAGGCTGCTCGTGCGTGAATGCCAAGGATCAGTTTTCAAATACTAAACCCAGCTGTGCTGCTGAGATAAACCCCACACAGGTATATTTATTATCTCTTTACAAAAATGCGATGTTTAATTTGCTTGATTTTTATTGAGAATATTTGCATCTGTGTGCATGAGAGACATTGTTCTACAATTCTTTTTTCTTCGACTGTCTTTTTCTGGTTTTAATGGTCAGGGTAATGGTGACCTCAGAGAATGAATCCGGCAGTATTCCTTCCTCTCCAGTTTTTTTTAGAAGAAGAGTTTTTGTAGAATTGGTCTTCAGGTAAACCTCATTTTTTTCTTTATTAACATATAATGTATCAATAGCCCCAGGGGTACAGGTCTGCAAATCACCAGGTCCACACACCTCACAGCACTCATCACAGCACACACCCTCTCCAATGTCCATAACCCCACCACCCTCTTCCTACCTCCCTCCCCCGGCAACCCTCAGTTTGTTTTCTGAGATTAAGAGTCTCTTATGGTTTGTCTTCCTCCCGATCCCATCTTGTTTCATTTATTCTTTTCCTACCCCCCAAGCCCCCACGTTGCATCTCCTCTTCCTCATACCAGGGAGATCATATGATAGTTGTCTTTCTCTGATAGACTTATTTCACTCAGCATAATACCCTCTAGTTCCATCCACGTCGTCGCAAATGGCAAGATTTCATTTCTTTTGATGGCTGCATAGTATTCCATTGTATATATATACCACCTCTTCTTTATCCATTCATCTGTTGATGGACATCTAGGTTCTCTCCGTAGTTCGGCTGTTGTGGGCATTGCTGCTGTAAACATTCGGGTGCACGTGCCACTTCGGATCACTGCATTTGTATCTTTAGGATAAATACCCAGTAGTGCAATTGTTGGGTCATAGGGTAGCTCTATTTTCAACTTTTTGAGGAACCTCCATGTTGTTTTCCAGAATGGTTGCACCAGCTAGGCAAACCTCATTTTATTGTGCTTCCCAGATACAGCAGTTTTTACTAATTTGAAGATGTGCAGCAATCGTGTGCCAAAATTCTCTTAGGCACTTTTCCCAGCAGCATTGACCCACTTCATGTCTCTGTGTCACGTTTTGGTAACTCTCACAGTTTTTCAAACTTTCTTCTTATTATTATATCAGTTATGGTGATCTGTGATTGGTGATCTTTGATGTTACTGCTGTAATTGTTTTGGGATGCCACAAGTCATTCCCATACAAGACAGTGAACTCAATTGATAAATGTTGTGTGTGTTATGACTGCTCCACTTACGGGCCATTCCCTCAATCTCTCTCTCTCCCTTGGGAGTCTCCCTGTTCCCTGAGACACAACAATATGGAGATTAGGCCAATAAATAATCCTACAACGACCTCTAAGCGTTCAAGCGAAAGGAAGAGTCGCACATCTCTTGCTTTCAATCAAAAGCTAGAAATGATTAAGCGTAGTGAGGAAGGCATGTCAAAAGCTGAGATAGGCTGAAAGCTAAGCCTCTTCCTCCAAACAGCCACATTGTGAATGCAAAGGGGAAAGTTCTTGAAAGAAATTGAAAGTGTTACTCCAGTGAACACATGAATGATTCGAAAGCAAAATAGACTCCTTGCTGATACAAAGAGAGTTTTAGGAGTCTGGATAGCAGATCAGACCAGCCACAAATTTCTCCTAAGCCAAACCCTCACCCAGAACAAGGCCCTAACTCTCCTCCATTCTATGAAGGCTAAGAGAAGTGAGGAAGCTGCAGAAGAAACATTTGAAGCTAGCAGAGGTTGGATCATGAGGTTTAAGGAATGAAGTTGTCTCCGTAACTTGAGAGTGCAAGGCGAAGGTAGAAGGTGCAGCAAATTTTCTAGAAGGTGTAGGTGAGAGAACTCATTGAAGGCGGCTGTGCTGAATGATAGATTTTCAAGGTAGATGAAATGGCCTTCTGTTGGAAGAAGAAGCCATCTAGGACTTTCATAGCTAGAGAAGAGAAGTCACTGCTTGGTTTCAAAGCTTCCAAAGACAGGCTGACTTCCTTGTGAGGAGCTAATGTGGCTGGTGACTTTCAGTGGAAGCCAGTGCTCATTTGCCATTTTGAAAATCCTAGGGCCCTCAAGAATTATGCTCAGTCTACTCTACCTCTGCTGTATGAATGGAACAACCAACCCTGGATGACAGCACATCTGCTTACAACTTAGTCTCTGAATATTTTAAGCCCACTGTGGAGACCTGCTGCTCAAAAAGAAAGATGCCTTTCAAAACACAACTGTTCATTGACAATGTACCTGGTCACCCGAGAGCTCTGATGGGGACATGCAATGAGATTAATGTTGTTTTCGTGCCTGCTAACACAACGTCCATTCTGCAGCCCACGGATCAAGGAGTCATTCCAACTTTCAAGTTTTACCATTGAAGAAATAACACTTTCTAAGGCTACAGCCACTCTCGTTAGTGATTCCTCTGATGGATCTGGGAAAAGTCGACTGAAAACCCTCTGGAAAGGATTCACCTTTCTGGATGCCATGAAGAACATTTATGATTCATGGGCAGAGGTCAAAATATCAACACTCAATGGGGGAGTTGGAAAAAGTTGATTTCAACCTTCATGAATGACTTAGAGGGGTTCAAGACTTCAAGATGGCAGCTGTGGTGGAAATAGCAAGAGAACTAGAAGTGGGATAGGACTGCATTGCTGCTATCTCTTGATAAAACTTTAACACAAGGAGTTGCTTCTTATGGATGAACAAGGAAGGTCATTTCCTGAGAAGGAAACTACTCCTTGTGGAGAGGCTGTGAAGATTGTTGAAATGCCAGCAAAGGCTTTAGAATATTATGTAAACTTTGTTGATCAAAGAGTGCCCAGATGGAGGGGATTGACACCAGTTTTGAAAGAAGTTCCACTGTGGGTCAGATGTGATCAAACAGCATCACGTACCACAGAGAAATTGTTCAGGTAAGGAAGAGCCAATCAAAGTGTCAAACTTTATTGTTGTTTTATTTAAGAAATTGCTACAGCCACTTTTGCCTTCAGTACCCACGACCCTGATCAGTCAGCAACCATCAAAGTGAGGCAAGACCCACCAAAAAGATTACGTCTCATTGAAAGCTCAAATGATGGTTAGCATGTTTTAACAATAAAATATTTTGAAGTTAAGATAGGTACATTGGGGGTGCCTGGGTGGCTTAGTGGGTTAAAGCCTCTGCCTTCAGCTCAGGTCATGATCCCAGGGTCTTGGGATCAAGCCCCGCATCGGGCTCTCTGCTCACTGGGGAGCCTGCTTCCCTTCCTCTCTCTCTCTGCCTACCTCTCTGCCTACTTGTGATCTCTCTCTCTCTCTGTGTCAAAAAATAAATAAAATCTTTATTAAAAAAACAAAAAGATAGGTACATAGTTTTTTAGACATAACACCATTGCATACTTGGTAGACCACAATACAATATAAACATAACTTTGATATCCAGTGGAAAACCAGAAAGTTCATTTGACTCACTTAATTGGGTAGTTGATTTATGACGGTGAATCTGGAACTGAACCTGTCCTATCTCTGAGCTATGACCGTAGTTCTTCAAACGTTCGATAGAATTCACCAGTGAATTCATCTGGGCAAGTTAGTTTTCTTTGTTGGTGAGCTTTTTAAACTATAAATTCATTCCTTTAGTAGGTAGAAGGCTCTTCATGTCTTTGACTTTCATTGGACTATCCAAGACCCCTTGAATCACTTTGGTCATTGGCATTTTTAAAAGCTTTCTAGATAATTCTAACGTACAGCCAGGATCAAGAGCCCCCGGTCTAGTCCAAAGCATGGAGATGTAGCTCATCAATTTTAACAGGTGTGTCAGGAACTCTTGCTTTGCTTCTTCGTTCATGTTCACTTAGGTGGTTCCTGATTTCTTTCCCTTATGTGCTATTGTTTGGTGCAGAAAGTGTTATTGCTATACTCTTTTCTCCATGGCATTATAGCTTTTATCATTTTATAATCTCATTTGGGCAAGTTCATGCTTTTGGTCGTGAGTGATATTCTCTCTGGTGACCCTACCATCACTCATCATTACAACTGGTTTTGCGTTTGCCACTTGCCCAGTGTATCTTTAACCTGTTTGTTTTAGGAAGAAACAGCATTTGGCTGGAATTAAAAAAAAAAAAAAACAAAAACAGGGTGCCTGGGTGGCTCACTGGGTAAAGCCTCTGCCTTCTGCTCAGGCCATGATCGCAGGGTCCTGGGATCGAGCCCCGCATTGGGCTCTCTGCTCAGCGGGAATCCTGCTTCCCCCTTTCTCTCTGCCTGCCTCTCTGTCTACTTGTGATCTCTGTCAAATAAATAAAATCTTTAAAAAAAAAAAAAAAAACTTATCTGGAAGCCTTTGCCTTTTCATACGGATATTGGCATTTTCTTTAGGAATCCTGAAAGACCCTAAAGTCTTCAAGCCTCAAATTCAAGGATATCATCGCGGAGTTTCAGGCACCATGCCAGCCTGAGAGACCCCAGGATACACTGTTTCTTTCTTAATTTATCACTTTTTTTTCCTTCTCATTTACAAGAGGCTTAAATTATTAGCACTTGTCTAAACAATGCAGCTTCTCCTGGGATCTGTGAGGAGGTGTTGCTGATAACGTCCAAATGATCTCATTCCCCAAAGCACAGCTCCAAAGCGCCCGTTCTGTCATGGGCATTGTTCAGAAAGCGCCTGAATAATTCCGAGTGACCCATAGCCCCGACCCATTTATAAAAGTGCAAATTGAAAAGTAAACCAGAAATTTCATTTCCGTTTCTGGGGCTCTCAAAGCTCTGTGGATTCCCTCCACGCTGACTCGTCTCATCGGTGAGGGCAGGGAGAGGCAAAAGGGGTCTCCCCAGGGAGCCGAAGGATCAGATTCCCTCCAGCATGTTTTTCTCATCCTCAGCCGTATTTGGGGAATTAGGACTCTCCATACCACCTTTCAGGAGCTCTCCATAGTACCTAATTAAACTAATCAGTAATTAAACACATCCTCAGGGCCAGGCACCAAAGCTATTCCAGCTTTGGAATAGCTGATTTTGTGTATTTGTTGCGACAACCTCATGAGGGAAGCACTGCTAGCTTCCCATTCCTCAGATGAGAAAACTGAGGCTCTGAAAAGCGACATCGCCTGCTCAAGGTCACCCAGCAAATTGGACAAGGAGTAGGAGTTTGCGTCCAGTCTGGTCTGGTGTGGTGCCAGAGTGATGCCTTTTTTTTTTTTTTTAAGATTTTATTTATTTATTTGACAGAGATCACACGTAGGCAGAGAGGCAGACAGAGAGAGGAGGAAGCAGGCTCCCCGCTCTGCAGAGAGCCCGATGCGGGGCTCGATTCCAGGACCCTGAGATCATGACCTGAGCCGAAGGCAGAGGCTTAACCCACTGAGCCACCCAGGCAGCCCCCGAGAGTGATGCCTTTAGTGATGATTTTGGTATGAAGAACTCATCCTGATCAGGCTCCTGCCAACCTCTCTGGTCTAATCTATCTACTGTGGACCCCTGGACCCCTTGCAGCCTCACCATACCTACCTGCCGTCGAATGTGCTTGGCTGCCTTGCCCCTCCCCTCCTTTGCTCAGGGACTGACACTGCCCAGAAGTGACCACTGTCTTCCCTGTGGTATTCTGTTCATAGCATCTGGTGCAGTCACCTCTCCCCACCCGACCCTCCTCTAGAGTGTGAGCCCTCTGAGCACACAACTGTGTCTCACTCACTTCTGGTTCTAAACACTTGGCACAGTGCCAGGCACCCAGCAGATGCTGAGTAACAAACTGGATGTCCTCTCCCCACCACCACCACTTTTTCTGTCTCTCCATTAGGAAAAAAAGAAAACTCAAGCCCGTTGATCTGTCATTTTATTGTTCTTCGGACAAGTAGGAGGCATGTCTGTTTCCACCAGTGTATTGGTTTTCCTCTATGGTATTGGCCTTAAACACCAAACTGTCTATAGCACCTACAAGGGCTCAGGCATGCTTATGTTTCCTCTCCAGAAATTAAAGAGGCCAGCAGGATGTATGTTTCCCCAGAGCGGATTCTGACTGCTTGGCTTCCATATGCAAACATCATATGCAAATGTCACATGCAAATACCATATGCAAATATCAAGGTGCATGAATTTAGAGATCCAATGTATTGTATGGTGACTATAGTTAATAACACCATATTGAATGCCAGAAATTTGCTAAGAGAGTAGATTTCAGGAGCTCTCACCACATACACACACACACGTAACTATATGAGGAGAAGACATGTCAATTAGCTTGACTGTAGTGATCAACTTCACATGTATATCAAAACATCATGTTGTACTCCTTAAGCCTATACACTTTTCATTTTAAAAAGTAGATGAACGGGGTGGGGGGCTCCTGGATGCTCAGTCGGTTAAGTGTTTTGCCTTTGGCTGAATCCATGATCCCAGGGTCTTGGGATCAAGTTATTTGCTTGCAGGTGATAAGAAATCTAACCCCAGTGGTTTAAACAAAATAAAGAAAATCCATTGGCTCATGTCTTCCTAAGGTTCCAGCCTTCAGGTATGGCCAGACCCAGGGGCACAGACTTGTCCCTTTCTATCTTTGTCTCTACTTTCCTCTGTATTGGCATGAGTCTCAGATGGGATCTCGCTGTGTGGTGTTAGGATGAGTGCGGGCAGCCTGCTTTTAGATCTTCCGTGGTTTAGACACTCTTGCTTTTCTCTGCAAGAGTCCCAGCTACATTCCCATTGACTTTGAGTCACATATGCGTTTCTGACCAGTTTTCTAATGGCTGGCTGGGAGGCTGATATGCTCTCTGATGGGCTGGACATGAGCCACACACCCCATTCTTGGTCCAGTCGTTCTTCTCCACGACATCTTCTCCATGCAGATGAAGAACTGGGGAGAAGGTGTTTCCCTTGAGGAAGGAGAGAGGATAAATGCTGATGACAAAAGCAGAATCTGCTCCAGAGGCCAGAGCTGGATGATTTGCTGTAAACCAGCCCACCTAACCTTACCTTTAGAAAGCCCCTGCATCTCTCTATTCCTAGAGACAGAGATGGCCACAGAGTGGTAAGCACCAGCTGCATACCTCCCACCATGCAGTAAGCTCAGGGCTGCTTTGGCCCCGGGCTAATGAGGCATGGGTTGTTCGCAAACCCCTCTGCAGAGGGATTGCAAACCACAGAAGAAATTTAATAGTATCATCAAGAAATCACACCACACTTGGACTCTTTAAAATGCACTCCTTCTTCCCTTTGATCTTGTTCGAATGGATAATGCCCATGGTACTTGCTGTGACCTAAATCCCTCACAAGACTGCTGAAGAGGAAAACTGCACCGGAGAACAGCAGCCTAGAATATCAAGTGCAAGGGGCCAATTATTCCTGCTCCTTGAGACCCCGTCTACCCGGCTTGCATATTCATGGGATCTCTAATGCAGATGAGATAGCAGCTGTTGATTAAAATCGGCTCACTTTGTTGTGGGGGAATTTGGGGACTCCGGGGAGGCCTCTTGAAGCTGATCAGTGGTGAAATGTCCTCTTCAGGGGTTGTTCTGTTCCCGCTTTGTGTGGTCCTTCGGAATAATAAAAAATCTGGATCTTTCCGCTTCGAGGAGGAACAGATGCTTGCCCTCCGGCTGGGTTGTTTAGGGAGGGCTGAAAGTCTAGATATAGGTTGGGAAGGATAGGGTCTTAGTTTATCTGCTGCAGATAAACTGAATTAGATTTTTCATTTTTTTTTTTTTTCCAAGGGGATGAGATAGGGAATAGGGTAGAGATGGGACTCAAGTGTTTCCTGCCTGGGATGGTCTAGGTAGTGCTTCTCTCTAACAGACACACAAACCATCTGAGTATCTTGATAATGTCTCAGATTCTGTTTTGGGTTTTTTGTTTGTTTGTTTGTTTTTAAGTAGGCTTGATGCCCAGCACAGAGCCCAACAAAGGGCCTGAATTCAGGACCCAGAGCTCGATACCCAAGCTGGTAGCAAGGGTCTGATGCACAACCGACTGAGCCACCCAGGCACCCCACGGATTCTGTTTGAGTCGATCTGGGGTGCAGACTCAGATTCTGCCTTTCCCACAAGCTCCCAGGTGGTGCCAATGCTACTAGTCTATGGGCCAGGCTTTAACTACAAGGTTATAGAGTGATGGCTCCAAACTTGGTTGCCTTTTGGAATAGCTTGGAGAGTTTTTAAAAAATCAGGATGCCCAGGGGGCACCTGGGTGGCTCAGTCGGTTAAGCGCCTGACTCTTGGTTTCTCAGCTGAGGTTGTGGTCTTGGGGTGGTGGGATAGAGCCCTGTGTCAGGCTCCGTGTCTGGTGGGAAGTCTGCTTGAGATTTCTCTCCCTAGCTTATGCTTCTTCTCTCTCTCTTAAATAAATGGATAAATCTTAAAAAAAAAAAAAAAAAAATCAGGATGCCCAGACCATATCCCAGAGCAGTTAGATGGGAATCTTGGGGTGGCCCCAAGAATCAGTAAGTGAGTAAAGCTTCCGTAATTCCTAGGTACAGAGAAGTTTGAAAATCAGCGGTGTAGCAGGCCACAACCCTACCTGCTGCATGTTATAATCACCCGGGGAGTCTGCAGAGTACCGGTGCCCAGCCTCAGGGTGAATCCCTTGGGAATCATGTATTGTGGGGACAGACCTGAGCAGTTCTATGTTTTAAAAGCTTCAGAGCTGGGGCATCTGGGTGGCCCGGTTGGTTAAGTGGCTGACTCTTGGTTTCAGCTTAGGTTACGATCTCAGGGTCATGAGATGAAGCCTGGAGTTGGGCTCTGCGCTGGGTGTAGAGCCTGCTTGGGATTCTCTCTCTCCTCCCTGCTCCCTCCCTCCCTGAAAAATAAATAAATAAATAAATAAATAAACAAATAAATAAATAAATAAAAGCTTCAGAGCTGAATATCTATAGCCAAGGTTAGTAGTCAGAGATGTAAGAGGAGTTGACCTCTGTGGTCGGTCCTGGTTGAGATTCTATGAGTTGCTTTTGCTGTTGTTAATCATGAGGGACATTATGGGAAGAACCTTCACTTCTGCCCTTCATCCGCTTCCCCACCTCTCATGCCTCTCCTTCTTAATTTCATGACTACAGAAGTAATATGTGTTATTTGTTAGAAATTTGGAGACACAGAAAAGCGTGCCAGATGAAATGTACCCCAAAAGCACCTTCAAACACAGCTATGATTATCATAGGACTCCTTGAATAGAACTACGACTTCCATTTTGGCTTCTTCTTCTTCTTCTTCTTCTTCTTTTTTTTTTTTTTAATTTTATTGGGGTAAGAACACTTAACATGAGATCTATACTCTCAGATTTTTGGGTGTACCATGCAGTATTGCTGACTATGGTGACATTTTGTCCAGCATATCTCTAGAGTTTACTCATCATGCTTAACTGAAACTTTATACTCATTGATTAGTAACACCCCACCTTCCTCCTCACCCCACCCTCACCCCCAGCACCCTCTGATTCTATGAATTTGACTAGTTTAGATACCTCAAATAAGGGGAATCCTACAGTATTTGTCTTTTTGTGTCTGACTTATTCCACTCAGCATAATGTTCTCAAGGTTCATCTGTGAAGTAGCGATTGCAAATTTTCCTTCTTTTTTAAGGTGATGCGTATCCGTTATATGTACTATATGCGTTCATCTGTTGTTGGACACTTGTCTTGTTTCTGCATCTTGGGTGCTGTGAATAGTGCTACAATGAACATAGAAATGCTAATCCATTGTAGAGATCCTGATTTCAGTTGTTTGGGGTAAATACCCAGTAGTGGGATTTCTGGATGGTATGGTAGTTCTAATTTTTGGCTCACATTCTTCTGGTCTTTTTTATTTTGCAAGTTTAGAATCGTTTCATAGCCACATTTTCCCTCTATTAATACATCATTTCTCTATAGCATATCTTTGTCTATATTTGTTTTCTTTCTTTTTTTTTAAGATTTTATTCTTTCTTTTTTAAAGATTTTTATTTATTTATTTGACAGAGAGAAATCACAGGTAGGCAGAGAGGCAGGCGGGGGGGGGGGGAAGCAGGCTCCCCGCTGAGGAGAGAGCCTGATATGGGGCTTGATCCCAGGACCCTGAGATCATGACCTGAGCAGAAGGCAGAGGCTTAACCCACTGAGCCACCCAGGTGCCCCATTAAAGATTTTATTCTTAAGTAATCTCTGTGCCCCACCTGGGGCTCAGACTCCCAACCCTGAGATCAAGAGTTGTAGGCTCCACTGACCGAACTAGTCATATGCCCCTCTTGTTTTATATTTCTTAATGACTGCCATTTATCATGATTCATTTACCCATTTTTCTTCCCCTACCTTTTTTTTTTTTTTTTTTTTTTTGGAGAGAGAGCATCTTAAGCAGGCTCCATGCTGAGTGTGGAACCCATCACAGGGCTTGATCTCATAACACTGAGATCATGACCTGAGCCAAAATCAAGAATCAGACACTTAACTGACTGAGCCACCCAGGCGCCCCTACCCTTGATAAACATTTAGCTGGCTCCTTACTTTTATACAGTCTCTTTAAGAAAACTTCTTACATGTAGAATTATGGACCCAAAGAGCAGGAACATTCCTTCAGGAGGATGGATTCATACTGTCTGATTAGGGCTTTGGATTGTAATTCAGTTTTAAATATTCAGTACCTTACCTCTAGATGAGTCACTGCATCTCCAGCATTAACAAGGACCTGGTCCATAGACGTCATTCAGCGTGTTCCTAGAACAAATGAATGAGTAGACTCTGAAACATTAAACACATTAAAAAAAAAAAAAAAGTCATGGCTTGGATATGTCAGGAAAAGACTCTAGAGTATAATGTACTTTTTACCCTTACAAGCTACCAAGCCCAATTTCCCACAAATGCTTCCCAAAGTGAGGGCTAACATCATACTTTGCTCTTGGTAAGGTATCAGGAAATTAATTGTTCCATTTCTCAAAGACCTTTATGTGCTATATATATTTAAAAAAAAAAGCCCTCCACAATAGCAATTATCTATAATTACTAATGAAAACAGGTGTCTTAAATGCCTTTTCAAATTGAGACATAAATGTTTCATTATCATAGCAGGCAACGACCAATATCCAATTTTCAACGAGGTGTTGAGATCAAACAACGCAGAGGATCGTGGAGGCACACGAAGGGAACAGCGCTTCCTGGGTGCTGCTCCTTGTAAGAATTTGGCGGAGGGACAGAGGTTGACAAGCATTCAAATAAGAAGCAAAGAGTATCTTGGGGACGTGGAGCCCTGCATGCCTATGAAGTATAAAATAGCAACAGTGTAGGGGGGATGGAGTCTCTTCTTCTAAAAGCCTTTTCAAGGAGTATAGCTCAATCACGCTACGGTCTCTGAGCTCAGTTTCTGCATCTGTTAAGTGGCCAAGAGGAAACCTAAGGGCATTTGGCCACAGAACTCCTTTTATAGGTAAGCCAGAGGGGTGCTATGGGGTGGTAACTGAGAATGGATAAAGGGATAGTAGCATCGTGGCTGGCGTGTGCCTGGGGATGTGATTCCATTCTTCTATTTCTCCTTTAAAGTTCTCTTTAATTCCCAGTTTCTGTGACCGTGGGATGATAAAGGTGGACTGGGAATAACAAGATATCTCAGTCTTGTGGAAATTGGAACTGTGTGTTCCTGTCCCCGTACTTCCTGTTGCATTGCGTGCCGGGAGTTATAATTCATAAGCAAGGAGTCGACAGGAAAGCGGTGGGGAGGTGTCGGACCTTGGCCTGGCTGGCTCAGAGCACTATGTTGACATGTTTGAGGGAGGGACACATTTATCTTGGGGGCATGTGTTTTTCTTGCCTCCTGGTTTTCGCTGGAAATACTGAAGTGGGATCAGTATTTCCTCTGATTTCATTCTTTGGGTATTCCCTGTGTTAATCCAGATGATGGAGTTTATGGTGTCCATCCAGTGGACAATATTGCTGGCAGAATGCCCCCCTGGACTTTGTGATTTCCACACATGCAAGCCCTGGGAGCTGATCTGCTCTAAAAGGCGTCCATGGCCCTGTGTTTGAGGAAAACCACATTCACCCTTTCCCTCCTGGGAAATTCGCAACGGAAACCGACATAGTACCGCAATGAGAGTCCTACGGCAGAGAAACCCAATTAACTGGGTTTAGCTGGTTCTTCCTAAACCTATTTGGCCACAGAAGTCCTTTTATAGGTAAGAACTATTAACATCCCACTGAGCTAATGTTCCATGGAGCGCATTTTTTTTAAAGATTTTTAAAATTTCTTTATTCAACAGAGAAAGTAGGCAGAGAAGCAGGCAGAGAGAGAGGGGGAAGCAGGCTCCCTGCTGTGCAGAGAGCCTGATGTGGGGCTCGATCCCAGGACCCTGAGATCACGACCTGAGCTGAAGGTAGAGGCTAAACCCACTGAGCCACCCAGGCGCCCCCATGGAGCGCATTTTAAGAAACCCTAGTTTACAGGTTTTTTTCTTTGGTTTCTCTGTCGTCATCTTTTGCATTCTCATGTATCTTGATGAGTATCTTCCTCCATTAATG
Organism: Lutra lutra; assembly: GCF_902655055.1. Taxonomy (NCBI): domain Eukaryota; kingdom Metazoa; phylum Chordata; class Mammalia; order Carnivora; family Mustelidae; genus Lutra; species Lutra lutra. The sequence continues at coordinate 10,876,320 of NC_062295.1, read as the reverse complement.
AAAAACTGAGCCACAAGGCAATTTCATTTTTTGTCCATCCAACATTCTGCAGATTTATCGGTCCTCCTCTCAAGCAGGTGATGCTGGGGAATTTCTAATCGCAGGGTGCTCGTTCTGCTTCTATAACAGGGTTGCCCGCTAAAAGAGAAGACATCTGGTTGAATTTGAATTTCAGATAAATGATGAATAATTTTTTAGCCCATACTTACACTACCTTTTTTGTTTGCTAAAGCTGGTAACTGTACCATTAGGGTGCATGTGTACCCTAAGCCTGGCCAGGCGTGGAACTCCCTCCCTCTATTTATAACATCTGTCCCAGGGGTTGGTGTCCTCCCTAAGCCAGGTTAATGAAGGACTTTCCCCTGCTGGAGGAAAAGGACTCCACCCTTCTTGTCGCAAAGCTGAAAGAATGGTAGTCAGTGACTGAGGAGGTGAAGATGAGACCACCATCTAAGGAGAAGCAAGCCAAAAGATGGAGAGCTAGAGCTCTCACAACCTCAGTGATGTCCCTTGATATTTACTCCTTTCTGAAACGAGGTCCACCTCCAACTTGCTAGTCACATGGCCAATACACCTTCCCTTTTTTTCTTTTCCTTTTTCTTTCCTTAAGCTAAAACGAATTGTAATCAATAGAGGAGCAGACCTTCTTTTCCGCCATCATGGTCCCATGTATAACATGACATACTTATCATCTACTGTATTTCAGAGCTTGTGCTAAGTGATTTCCTTTGCTTATCACTTGGCATTTAAGCCTACTCGGGTCCCTGCCTTGACCTTCGTGGCACAGTCAGACTCAGGGAGGCAGCACTTCTTCTAGGAACCTTCATGCCACCCCCCTGCTTCCCACCTTTGACCACTGCTGGGTTGCTAGTGTTTGAATGGCGTCCTGAAGGATCCGTCTTCTTTAGCACAGAACTCACACAAAACTATCAGATGGGATTCTGCTGCAGACCTTCTCCCTCCTGATAGCTCTCAATGGAACAAGGAGTGGTTCCTGTCCATGGTTTGCTTTGTTACTTGGAATGCTTCACCGTGGAGGAGCTGTTGAGCATCAGTGTTGAGAGTGAAGTCATGGGGTGTTGTAAGGATGCGGAGCAAAGTCCTCCTCCTTGGAGCCCTTGTGAGTTAGGTAAGGAACGTAGTGACTGGTTGGAGGGGAGGCCACTGATTCTCTCAAAGACATTCATTTGGATGAGCCAAGCTCTTCTGATATTTTGGGACCACTAACTGCCAAAAAGTTCACTTGACATTGCAAATTTCTGACCCTCCTATATCTATGATATCCAAAAAGATGTTAAGAGACATAAATAATGGAAACAATGCTTTTGTTCAAGGACTGAGATGACCCTGTCATCTCTCTAGGTCCCTCTCCCCTTCTTCCTTCCAGTGTATGATCCAGCTTTTGTGAATTATTAGTGATTCTTTGCACATGATCTCTCCACCCTGTATCCGCACACACCGTTCCCCCATACTGGAAGAGCTTTCCCACCCACTTTCTTGAAGTGAAATCGACCTGGGTGACTCCTGGTCCTTTCTGGATGTCTGGCTCAGTCATTACCTTCTCCTTTGAGCTCTCTTTAGCCTGCACATGAGGCCGCTCCTCTGATTCTTCAATATCCTGCCTTTACCTTCATCACTGAACTTAGCACGCTGCGTTGTAATTATTGTAATTATTGGCGTGTCCAATTATTATTGGGAGTCCCCTGGGGAAGTGTGGCCTTATACATGTGTCACAGTCTAGTGGGAAGCTGTAGCTTTTCCTTGTAAATATTCTCCCTTCCATCTTTCCACCAGCCTAGAATTTGGGTAGATTCTTTAGGTATTGGCAAAATGGACACCAAACTTTGGTGCTAAGTCTAGAGCAAGTGACCCAGCCCAGCCAATCAGCAGTGTCCGTCATCCTGGCTATGGTGATTGGTTCAGGGATGGGCATGTGAACTATGGTGATCCAATCAGAGTAAAGAGCTGGTCTTCGGCTGGAGACGCTGGACCACAGAAGCGCTTTTCTTCTGGACGCTGGGTTGGGAAGATCCTAAGGAACTCTGAGACTCTTACAGACTTTTTGTTAGTGTGAGGGAAGCTGTCCTGAGGACACAACTAAGAGAACGGCAGAGAAATGAAGCTAGGAAACTAATGGTAACTGCAAAACTAAAGATAGTTTCTAATCTTTGCAGCAACCCATATTGAAAACCCACCTTAATTCCCTAATCCTGGTATCTTCTGTTCTACAAGTCTATAAATTTTGTGATGCTCATTTTAAAGCCAGTTTGGGGTTCATTTTCTGTTACTTGCAACACAGAGTCTTGACTTATACTCAGAGCTCCCCTTTCTTCCCTACAAACTTTTGGTAGCAAGAGCTATGCTCAAAATCAAGTCAGTCATTGCAGTTGGGGCGACTGACTTTAGCTGAAGGTGCATGCTGCATTTTGATCTTCTGGGAATACTCCCTGCCTTTCTTGTAATCCACCTGGTCAGCATTTACTGAACACCCGCTCTGTTCCAAGCACCGGGCCAGATGCTCTGTGACATCCCTCTAAGAGCAGACATCTCATCTACGGGGTACTGGCAGTATTGTGAAACATATGGAGTCCTGAACCACAGCTTAAAAATACATGCTCTCTCTGCCCCCCAATTTGTTTTGTGACCTTAGGCTGACCACTGCCCCACCTTGGGCTTTCGCTTCTTATCTGTGATGTGAGGGCATTGGTTGACAATTATCTAAAATCCTTTCCAGTAACAACATGCCACCTTCAGTGTACAAATAACGTAAATATACTTGGTATTGTGGCTGGTCAAAATAGAAAGAGCTTTAGGCTTTCTTACCCCACTGGTATTTGTGAAGAGTCCACTGTGTTCTAGGTGCTGAGACACAGCAGTGAACAAAGCAGATAAAAATACTTGCTCTCTTGGACTTTATGTTCGGGTGGGGAAGGCAGTCAATAAACAAGTACCTAAGTAAGATACATAGTTGATCCTCATTTTTCATGGATTGTGTGTTTGTGAATTTGCCTACTTGCTAAAATTCATTTGTAACCCCCAAATCGATACCTTTGGCACTTGCAATGGTCATTGGCTATAACACGTGCAGAGTTGTGAAAAATTTGCCACTTGAATGGGATTGGGAGGGAGACAAACCATAAGTGACTCTTAATCTCACAAAACAAACTGAGGGTTGATGGGGGGAGGGGGTTGGGAGGGGGGTGGGATTATGGATACTGGGGAGGGTATGTGCTATGGTGAGTGCTGTGAAGTGTGTAAACCTGGTGATTCACAGACCTGTACCCCTGGGGATAAAAATATATTATATGTTTATAAAAAATAAAATTAATAAAAATTAAAAAAAAAAATTTGCCACTTGACGCACACGGTTCCCAGCTGAGGTCCAGCAGGGAGGGGCTCTGCCTTCCTGTTCAGCTCTCACACTGTAAACAAATGTTCTTTTAGCAGTCCGTGCATAGCCAAGTTTTTCACATTTTCATACTATTTGTTAGTGCTCTCGCCATTTAAAAAAGTCCCCACCTAGAGTTCTAAGTGCTGTCTCCTGCCCCTAAGAGCAAGAAGGTTGTGATGCGCCTCACAGGCAAAATACTGTTGTCTGATAAGTTTCATTCAGGCAGGCCTTTAAAGAGAAACACGGGAAATGAGGTTATGTATTGATGGGTTGACAGAGAAGTTGTGACCAGAAGCTTGCAGGAACCTAGTCCTGTAATTCCCCTAGGAGCAAACCACTCAGTATTTGCTAATTCGGTGTACGGCAACTTCACAGGACATAACTACTAGAAATAACAAGAAGCAACTGTTTCCTATGTCAGACTGGTGGGAATAACTGAGAAAAATAGAGCAAGGAAGCAGAAGAGAGTCTATTTTGTAGAGGAAATGGCAGGAACGAGAGAAACTCTGCAGCGGGAGGGTTTGCGTGTTAGAAGAGCAGCCGGAGGAAGCTGGTGCGGTCAGAGGAGAGCGAGCTGGTGACAGTGGGAGGCGATGAGGTTGAGGAAATCCTGGAGTCCAAATCATGTAGGGCTTCGTGGGCTGCTGCGTGGACTTTGGCTTGGCTCTGATGCCTGAGGAGAGATACGATCTGAGCTAGTGTTAATGGGGTCCCTTTGGCTGCAGTGTTGAGAACAGACTGAAACAGGACCACAAGAAGGGATCAGCCAGGAGGCTGTGTGCAGTCACTTGGCGAGAGCCGATGGTGGATCTCGAGCAGCAGACCTGCACCGTCACCGTTAGCCTCCCAACGGAGCATGGCTTGCTGGGAGTTTGAGAGGCTCTCTCCTACTGCAAAAGTCCTTGAACTTGAGCAGTAAATTATCCTTAAAGTTTCATTAGTGCACCTTGTCGTGGCTCTCTCCTCGGACGCCCTGTGCCATGTTCCTCCTGAGAAACAGCTATAAATAACCTGCGATTTTGCTCTCATCAGGAGAATAGGACCTGGAGTTGCCTTCTGGACACATTAATAACCACCCTCTCCTCGCCCTCAAATTAATCTTGTTATGAGGCACCCCTGCCATGGGTGTCTTCTAATCGTCATTTAATTCCATGCTGTTATTCACCAGGCTGTGTTTCTCAGTGGCCTCGGGACCATTGGGTTCAGTTGAGTTTCCAGCCAAGTATCTTTTCCAGAGGTGCCTGGGTTAAAGCCTCTGCCTTTGGCTTGGGTCATGATCTCAGGGTCCTGGGATCAAGCCCCACGTCAGGCTCTCTGCTCAGCGGGGATCCTACTTCCCTTCCTCTCTCTCTGCCTGCCTCTCTGCCTATTTGTGATCTCTCTCTCTCTGTCAAATAAATAAATAAAATCTTTTTAAAAAAATACCTTTTCCAGACAAATCCATTGTGTCGCTATGCAGAGATTGTAATTTTGGTCTCATGAACTGAATTCGTCTTCCTGGCTGATCCAGGATGATGTCTAGTTCTGGACAAATTTTGTACAAAATCTAAGAGTCAAGGGGAAGGCAAGAGATCTGAAGTCAACTTTCACCAGCTCCCTGGGGACCACGGGAGAGAGGAAGAAAGAACTCATATCTGTTGAGCAGGTACCCTGTCCATTCATTCATTGAGTGTTTACTGAATGCCTACCTTGTGCTAGGCGTTGTTCTAGGTGCTGAGGATAGTGCACAGAGTTAGCACACGCATTAATCAATTAAATGAGAAGCAGAGTGTATGCTGGTTAAGAGCATAGACTTTGGAGTCTCATAGTGCTCAACCCCCAACCCCAGCTGCGTGATCTTGGGCAAGTCACTTAACCTCCCTGTGCCTCAGTTTCACCAAGTGTAAAGTAAGAAATAGTAAAAACATCTGGGCGGAGAGGTAGAAAGTACTGAATACAAAGTACTCCTCCTCTTTCTCCTACCTGAGTCACACTGGGGACAAGGATCTTAAGAGAACAATGGAATATGAGCGTAGCGGGCAGTGTTAAAGCTTGTCTGGTCTAATAATCCCTTTACGCTACATTACAACAAGTAGCTGCCATGTGTTTTCTTGCTGATCTCTGCGGGTAGGGAGCTCACTACCTCCCAGGCAGTCCATCTCATTCTCAGACCTCTGGTTTCCCTGAAATACCTATTGTATAAGTTAACCGGTTCTCTCTCTTGCTCCTTTTCAAGTCCGTGTGACTTCCTGTTTATGCAAAAATGGCTTATTTGCATACAGACCACAGGTGCCCTTTGTTTTCCCAGCACTTAAAGGACCTACCCAACCTTCTTGGGGTTTAGGTGAAGTCTTCCTCCCAGCAATTTTTTAGGAAGGTTTTGAAAGTGATCATACCATCTTAGGTACGATAGAAGAGGCCTCTACTGTGGGGGTGGGCAAGACTAATAGTTTCTAAGGCCGGACTAGGGCTAGGGTCTGTGATACAAGTTTTGTACAGGTAGAATATTCCAGAGATGGTAATAGCTACCATTTATTAAGTGCTCATTATGAACTAACACTGTATATGGATTGTTGGTTCATTGAGTCCTCATTACAACCCTATGATTGTTATTAGCCCTGTTCAGTAGGTGTAGAAGCAAGGCTCAGAGAAACTCAAGTTACTTGTCTAATGACATGTAATAAGTGGTGAAGCCGTATTTTGTACTCATGTCATCTGATCTCAGAACCCACTTTCTTAGCCAGAGACCACAGCTTCCCTGGGTCATGGTGGTTCCCATGATATCATATAAAATACCGTGTATACTATAAATTACTATGTCGCTGCAAGGCTAAGAGTTTATCTCTGTGCCTAGTGGCATACTTGGCATATAGTAAGTTCTCAGTAAACACGGATGGATGGATGGATGGATGGATGAATCACTCCATGCATAGGATTGGTACAGTCTGAATGACTTTTTAAACCAGCTTAAAAAATTAAATTTCCTTTTATTGAACATCAAAGTTAATATTGAGTATAGAAAAACCTCATTTCTTGGAACTGGAGTTTTGGAAGCATCCTGGGAACAGTAACCGTGGGTTTGGAGCATTGGAAACATTTGGGGGGAACCAGAAAAACCTTCAGTGACTCTTCTTCCCTGCCCATGTCTGCTTAACCTTGATACTCTCTAGGTCTCCTCTGAAGTTCAACCTGGGGCATTAAGGAAACAAATCGGAGAGCTCCAGTGTCAAAGAGATTTTATTGCTATTTATTTTTTCATGAATTTATGATACATAGGGTACTTGAAGGAACAAGCAAGCTGTGGGTCATTTGCATGCTCACGTAGCTGATTAATTTGCCCATTGGCTCAGCTATGGAATGGAATGAAGGCGACAGTGTTAATTTTTCTAGAAGCAACCGGAGAATACATACTTACCTAATACATGCTTCCTGCTCCAGACCGATGCATCTGTAGGTGCTGGTGATTTGGAGGTGGGAGAGCTGGGAGGAGGTGCTCCTGGAATTTGGAGCCAGTGTGTATAAGCACTCATACGTAGCAGTGTCCACAGAGATCATAGTCGTGGGGCCATGTTAAGGTCAGGGTCACAAGCTCCTTTAACAGCTGTGTTCACAAGTTAGCAATCCCACTTAAAGAGTTTGCTTGGAATCGTTGTACCATGAGCAAAAGAAGTCCCCAAAAGCAGGTTTCCAGAAGCAGGAGGATAGCAGGAGGGAGCCTTTGGGTCCCACCTCCACTCCTTAGTTTTTCGGATTCTCATCAATGAGCACATCAGTGTGCATGGAATCTGCGTTGGGCCATGTGGTTTAATAAAATCAAAAAGCTCTTTCAGAGGTGATCACACAGGGGTTCAAATCCCGATTCTACTACTTACTTAGCAGCCACGAGTCCCTAGGCAGGGCTCTTGGCTTTCTCAAGGCTCAGTTTTATTATCTATAAGATAGCAATGAACAGGGGCGCCTGGGTGGCTCAGTGGGTTAAAGCCTCTGCCTTCGGCTCAGGCCATGATCCCAGGGTTCTAGGATCGGGGCTCTCTGCTCAGCGGGGAGCCTGCTTCTGCCCCTACCCCCCGCTGCCCTCTCTGCTGTCTGCCAAATAAGTAAATAAAATCTTTAAAAAGAAAAAAGATAGCAATGAACATATTTAATCATCCAGGATTGTCTGAGGGACTAATGCAAGGGCACATGCGAAGTTTCTGGCATAGGATGCTTTTCAAGGTCAGGTCTCATTTTCTTCCCACATTTCTCCCACATGCCATTGATACAAAAGGACAAATCCTATTCTTAGCCAATACTAATTGGGTATCAGAACTCTGATGCTGAAGTTAATAGAAAATCCATCCCAAGTTGCTTTGAATAGCGAAGGGACATCTTGACCCGGGTAAGTGAGCCTCCCGAAGGAAGCTCTGGCTTCAAGCACGATTTGATCCGGCTTACATGGGTACTTTTCATTTCACCTCTCCAAATTCCTCCTTTCTGCTTCTGGAAGTGACTCCCCTCGTGATTCAGAATGGCTGCTGGGAGCCTGCAGGAGTCCTTTGCTTCCTAGTCCCAGGGCAGCAGGAACCAAGAATGTCTTTCCTCCTATATAGATAGGGGGGGAAGATTTTTTTTCCCCTCATGCAAATAGATTTCTTAGCTCTTTGGCTCAGAGTGTGTCAGGTGCATTAAGCCCATCAGAGCAGCTTCTTGGGGAATGAGGACTGTTTTACGCCAATCAGAGCCCATCCCTGGAGGCGAGGGCGTGGAGGAGCTGTTGGGATACCAAGCCCCAGACTGTGGTTTCGTTACAGAGAGGGTAGTAGATGCCAGTTGCTTTTTCTCTTTTTCCTTTTCCCCAAAACAGTTCCAGTTCCCCTAGAACACTCTAAGTCTCGACCTTGCACCATTTTGGAGGACCTCACAGAGCTAGCTCTCAATAGGATGCTATTTTTAATCTTGCACAGTCCCGACTCATTTATTATGTGTCACAAAGAGATGAGGATCGTCATCTGGGTCAGACCGTGGTCTCCGGGTCTTCCCAGCTGGAAAAATCTCATGCAGCCCCCACGAGAGTGGAAAACATGCTCAATTATAAGGGAGTGAATTGGTACTAAGTAGAGCACCGTGCTACAATTTGGTGATGATTCAGAGGGAAATGATGGTTAAGGCTTAACAATGATGCCACAAGACATTTGCTTCAGAATTTAGTTGCATGATTATCCGTTTTAAATGGTGGTTCAGATTGTCAGGAATCCCTGTGCCAGCTCACAAGCCAGGAAGGGTTTGAACGAGAGCAGGTGCCTTCTGATTTGAGCGTCTCTGTGGAATCTTTCCTCTCTGCTGAGGCACCGGTATCCTAGACCAGGCGTGCCCCGAGGCGAATGGTCACAAGGCACCTCTTACTGGGTAGATCTGTTTTCTCACCTGTAAAATGGAGGTAGCTAGTGGCATGTCCTGCAGAATTTGCAGTGCAACCTCAGATAGATAATGCCAAGCTCATTGTTTGGTGCAAAGCAGGTGCTCCTGGAGATTCCTGTAATTCAAGGTAGTGATAGGAGACTGACCATTAGGGGAGTACCTGTAACCCTCGTCAGTTACAGTCTGCCCTCATGGTGCTTCTGTTGTCCCATCGCTGGAAGGGGGCTATGGACAGCACCTGTCTTATACAGTTGTTAGGAAGAGTAAGTGAATTAAAAGGTACATCCTTCAGTGCCGAGTGCATAGTAGGTGTTCAGGGAAGACAGAGTCCAGTGGTTCTCAATCATGAATGAGTTTGTTCCCAAGGAGCCATGTGGCCACACCTGGAGATGTTTGGCCTCTTGCTCCTGGCATCTGGGGTGTGGAGACCAGGGATGCCACTAAGTATCCCACAATGCCCGGGACGGCCACCGATGACAGAGACTTACCTGGATCGAAACATTAGTAGTGGGCGAGGCCCGGAAAGTTTGCTATAGGCCAAAGACTGGAGGTGGTCCTCTTTGGCTTCTTTTGTGCCTTTTGTGACCTCTGCTTCCTGTGGAAAATTCTTCCTGTAGGACAGAGGCCAACTGTCAGAGGACAAGAAACTGCATTGGCCCTTGTGAAGTAGATGTTGCTTGTGAGCATTTAAAAACACGTTAAAAATAAAGCTTTTTAAAAATTTATTTTTTTTAAAAGATTTTATTTATTATTTGACAGAGAGAGAGAGACAGTGAGAGAGGGAACACAAGCAGGGGAAGTGGGAAAGGGAGAAGCAGGCTCCCCACTGAGCAGAGAGCCCAATGTGGGGCTCAATCCCAGGACCCCCAGGATCTTGACCTGAGCCAAAGGCAGACACTTAATGACTGAGCCACCCAGGTGCCCCTAAAGCTTAAAAAAAAAATCATTATTCTAAGACAACCCTGCACTGTCCCACTTCCTGTGTGTCTTTCCATGTCTGATCTGCATTCACATACTAGTCCCATGAAGTTGTGACCTTGAGCAAGATAACTTCTAAAAGTCCTCTGTGGCGAGGACTTTTCTCAACTGCCTGATGGCAGTAATGATGCATTTCCCCTCTGGGGTCATGGCAGGGATTCTGTGAGTTCCAGTAGCAAAAAGCACAATGCCAGACCCCTCGCTGCAGCGTGCCCTGGCTGTTGGCAGCCCTGTGGCGGTTGACTTAAATAGCATCATGGCACCTACCCTTCCCCGCTTTTGTCGATGCTGAAGAATCAGCAGAGAGCACAGATGTGAAAGCTGTTTTCCTCCAAAAGTCAGAAGGAATCCTAAAGGTAAGGCTTTTGTTCCTGTTAATTTACGGGTTGGTGGCAGAACGACCTGGAAGACTCCCTCTGGTGAGGACTTCATGAATTTCAAGAGCACAAATCCTGCTCCCCGCAGAGCCTAACTTCCTCATCCTGGATTTTGTGGAGATGAATTCCAGACCCCCGCGTTCCCCAGGAGCCCGCTTCTTATTTTCTGACTGCTTCACTTATTCCACTGCGATCGATTTGCCATTTCGTAGCCGAGAAAAACACAAAGCAAAAGCAAAAAAGTGTCCTCAGTCTTTTTTTTTTTTTTTAAAGATTTTATTTATTTATTTGACAGACAGAGATCACAAGCAGGCAGAGAGGCAGGCAAAGAGAGGAGGAAGCAGGCTCCCCGCTGAGCAGAGACCCCCCAATGCGGGGCTCAATCCCAGGACCCCGGGATCATGACCTGAGCCGAAGGCAGAGGCCCCAACCCACCAAGCCACCCAGGCGCCCCTGTCCTCAGTCTTTTACCAGTTGTATGTCCTTTGACCCGGTCCTTCGGGAAAACAGTATGAAGCCCCTCGGTGTGTGTTTCTGTGCAGGGCGATTGTGGATCTGCGCTCTGGGGATGGGGCGGGGTGTGAGTGCGTCTAAGTACTTACATATGCGAGTGCATGTCCGTGGTGCGCCTGTGTATCCGTGTGTGTGGGCCTGTGTCTTTATATGTGTGGGCGAGTGTCTCAGAATCAGTGTGGAAGTCTGTACGTGTACCTGCTGTGTGTGCATGTGTGAGTGTGTGAGCTCACAAGTGCAAGCGCACACCAGTTCTGCATTTGTAAGTGTGCGAGTAGATGAAAGTGTTTGTGGTGTGACTGATAGAAGCGTGTCAGGGTTCGTGGGAATTTTCAGACATGTAGGCACACATGCACATGAATATTGGTGTGCCTGCTGAAGGCTGTGACCTCAAGTCCGAATTTGTGCCTGTGTTGTGTATTTTAGTGGCTGTTATCAGTGGTTGTGCATCTGATATATTTCTGTGTGCTTTTAGGGGCGTATGTGTGCATGCACATGCTTGTGTGTATGTGAGAGAGAGAGAGAAGACAAGGGAAGCAAAGGTCCTCGGTGCATTTTTTTTTTGTCCACCACTACTCACATGGATTATGTTTTTCCCACTTAGTCTGCTCAAGAAAGGAACAGAGACAAGACCTTATAAACTCAGAGGGGAAAAAGTCAGTTAGTTCCCCCTTCCCCTTTCACAGTGACTCCTTACTGATACTTTAAAAAATGAGAGTGTATTAAAAATGAAAGATGGAGGCTATTTTAAAAAGCTTCATTGTGTATCTGACATTCCCAGAAAGGCCTGGAGCCAGAAGGGCCAGACTCTCAGCCGTGAATCCCGCTTCATTTGCGTTCCGATGAGCTGCACATCCGAGGGAATGTGCTGGGAATCCCAGGCATAGCTGCGTGTCTGCTGACCCATGTTTAAGGTTGCTGCTTGGCTGGTTTTAAAAATGATGATGGGGACATTTGGGTGCTGGAAGGGGAAACCCGTGGATTTTAACTGATCTCAGAAAGTTCAAATTATATATAGAAGGTTTGAGCTGGTGAGGTGCTTACCCATCTTCTAGTTTAACGTTCTAACTGTGTGGTGAGGAAACTGAGGCCCACAGCAGGAGAGATTCTAGGGGCTGGAAAGAAGATGGGTGAGGTCTCTGTGGAGCTTAAACCTGGGAAGGGAGTGGTGGGTGCGTCAGCCCTGCTAACTCAGCTCCAGATGCACTTACTTTCTGTTTCTCTGAGCTCTCTTCTGCCCCAGGGACTTTGCACTTGCTGTTCTCACTTCCTGGAATAGTCTAGACTTGACATGGCTCACTCCTGGTCATTCAGCTCTTAGCTCCCATATTAAACCTTCACCGAGCTCCATCTGAAGTCCTCCACACCCCCACGGTCATTCCCAGCAGACCACCCTGTTTGTCTCTGCGGCCAGTCCCACTAAACACAATGATCCCATTTGTGTGTGTAATGTTTACTTTTTGTTTTCCCCATCTAGAATGTGAGCTCCAAAAAGAGAAGAATCACTTCTGTCTTGTCCACTGGCATATATCAATTGCCTGGCACATCGTAAAGTATTTGTCAAATGAATGATTAAAGGAATAACTGCAGAATTTCCCAAAGTCCTAAGTTTTACGACAAAAATAAAGGAGGGAAATAGTCTCTCTGAGACACTTGAGCTGAGAGCTCGGTGACGAAGTCTCAACCCTGGAAAGGTGGAGGGAGGGATTTGGCTCCCACTCGAGGAGGAGCTCTGTGGAGGCCAGCGTCCCTGGGGCTCTGGGAGGACAGAGAAGTAGAGAGTCACAGGGGTGAGGCTTGTGAGAACACAAGAGCAGGGGGATGTTGGGCAGAGCTGGGCACACTTTTCCAGTGAAGGGCCACACAGTAAATCGTTCAGGGTTTGCAGACTCTGTGGTTTCTGTTAGGTCGGCTCCAGTCTGCCTTTCCAGGGGGAGCAGCCACAGGCAGTGAGAAGACTAGTATGGCTGTGGGCCAGTAAACCCGCCTTTACAGAAAAAACCTTTAGGCAGGGCTTGGCCCCCGGGGTGCAGTTTGCAGACCTCCGATGTAGGGCTTCCTAGGCTGTCGGAAGGGGTTTGTGTTCAACCTTGGGGAGTCAGGACGTCTTCGGATCTGACTTGTCTGTAGGCTGCGGAGAGTGGAATGGAGGCAGGCAGGAAGAAACGGGAACGAGAGTCTTAGGTCAGGCGTCCATCTGAAAGAAGTGGGGGCTTGGCCGGAACTGCAGAGTCCGAACTCCCCTCTCTGGGCATCTCATTTCCTTACGTACCTGGATGTGAACTCAGCTGTCTTCCTTGGTCCCTCAGCTTACAGCAGTCCTGTGTGTGACATAGGCTGCTTGGGCTTTCCCCAGCACGGAAGACTGAGGGGGACTCTGAACAGACCGTGCTGCACACCCACTACCATGGCCCATGACCTTGTCCTCCAAGTTCCAGAGGCTACGGGGCGGGGAGAGCAGGGGTTCTCACGTGCTCAGGGAAAGGCAGGACGCAAGCCATATACCGTGCACACAGAACACACACATATCATGCATTTATGCACATGCTACACGCCACACACATATACACACACAGCATGCACATCTCACATACATCCACATGCCATATGCCATTCCCGTACACCACACCAACATGCGTGGCCACAACACACACTTACCGTATGCCACACGCATGCCACATGCCACATACACCTCACACATACGCATGCCATGTGATACACACACACCATGCCCACACGCATACCCACAAGTCACACAGATGCCACACGGCACACACACATCAAATACACATGCTCACACATAAGACACTTGTCACATACATGTCACGTACACATATACGCAACACACACCTCAGACATCACACACATATATACGCACACCACATGCCACATGCACACACACGTATATATCCAGACACACCACATTCACCTCACATACATACCACACAACACACACCATACCCACAATACACACAAATGGCCACACACCACACACACGTCATACACATAACACACACACACCATATACATCTCACACACACACATGCATACACACAGGCCTAGAATTTAGAGTCAGACGATACTAGATTCGAATCCTTTACAGACTTAGGCAACTCAATTTCTCTGAATCTTCCCTTCTTCAAGAGAAATCCATAAAAATTTGGTGAAGATCCAAAATATGGGAGTTTCTTATGCTTGAACACCTACATTCCTGCCATAGTTGACACCCCTGTTTTATTGCTATCTAGTAATGATAACTACAGTTTATTACAATACAGCATAGTAAAAATGTTATAATTGCTTAATTATTTAATATACACCAAGAGCTCAGAACAGTGCCTCGTGCACAGCAACCACTCATAACCCCTGATCGTCAAATATGTGTTACTGCTTTATGGTATTACTAAAAGTTTAACCGTCACATCACCCTGAGGTAGGCATTATTATTATTTTTTTTTAAAGATTTTTTATTTATTTATTTGTCAGAGAGAGAGAGAGAGCGAGCACAGGCAGACAGAGCGGCAGGCAGAGGCAGAGGAAGAAGCAGGCTCCCCACAGAACAAGGAGCCCGATGCGGGACTCGATCCCAGGACTCTGGGATCATGACCTGAGCCGAAGGCAGCGGCCTAACCAACTGAGCCATGAGGTAGGCATTATTAACAAAGCAGAAAATACACATAAGATCTTCCAACCATATCTCTTCCGGCATGGTCATGCGGACAGACACTAGGGTGGGGCCGTGTGGTGCACATGCGTGCATGAGGGCACTTCACATGGGCATGGACACACGTGCTTCACAAACCACTGTAGGTCCCATACATGGAAAAGTTTATTCTATCAAATCCGTCATTTTGAAAGAAACCTATTTGGGAACAATTTCTAACCAAGCTTTGTAAGTAATCTTAACTATCAGATGGCACGTCCAGGATGATGTTAGGACTTGACCAGGAGGAAGCCCAGAGTGGCCTGTGGGCCACTTCACCATGCCCATTTTCTCCCCTGTTCAGTGGGGGAGGGCTCATAGGCTGCCCTGAAATGGGTCACTCTGGGAGTAGGGATACTTTATCCCACACTGTGAGGCAGCATATGTTTCAAATCTGGGCCCCCCCGAGCCTCAACATCCACATCTGTAAAATGGGCACAATAAAAGTACTCAAAACAAGGCAGTTGGGAGGATTAGGTGAATTAATCCTTGCAAAATGTTTAGTGGTGTCTAGCATAAATAAAGTGCTCAGCGGGGGCACCTGGGTGGCTCAGTCAGTTGAACAACCAACTCTTGCTTTCAGCTTAGGTCATGATCTCACGGATCGTGGGATTGAGCCCCACGATGGGAAGTCAGTGGGAAGTCTGCTTGAGATATTCTCTCCATCTCTCCCTCCTCTCCATTCTTCCCCTCACTCATGCTCTCTCTCAAATAAATAAATAAAATCTGTTAAAAAAAAAAAAGGAAAGTACTCAAAAATTTTATTCTTAAAGCCCGCTTTATACTTCGAGACCCTATAATTTAGTACCAGCACAATCTTTATCTACAAGAGAAAAATGAAACCTCATCAGTGCTCTGCTCTGAGAGCCTGGATTTCTCAGCCCTGATTGTTCTGGAATTGTTCATCATCTTCTGAGCATATATGAAAGCCTTGAAGGTAAGGGCCAGTTGGATTTATTTCTCTACCCCCGAATGACTGAGCACAGTGTTCAGCTGGTTTCCATACTGGGGGTGACATCAATCCAGTTCTCAATTCTTAGCTTTCCTCCTTGAACCACAGCCTTTCTTACTGAAGCCAACCCAAGTCTTAACTCCATGAAACATCCTGGCAAAGGTGTCTTTCTCAACATTGCTCCTGTAACTTACTGTACATCATAATGCTGTTGCACTTGGAGGTTGGAAATGACCTCCGAAAGCTATAGGCATATTTGTTTATCACTGACTCAGTACTATAGCTCAGAGTGCTGAGCTGGCCGCACACTCTGTCCCTTGAAGTAAATTTCAACAAGCCTGTTGTGTAGCGCCTCATACAGACCTTCTCCCCGAGTTCTTCTTTCCTGTATCAAATCACTGCCCAGCTGACTCATGCCTCTGGTTCCATTTTCCCCCTGCAGTTTTAGTTTCTGGGATTTTGCCCCTCGACTTCCAGACTCTGCTCGGCTTGTCCTCCCAGGTTCCTTAGGTCACACTCCTTGGGTTCATCTGCCTTCCCTATTCATGAGCTCTGGCCCATGGGAGATTATAAGAGCATACCTTCATGTCATCCCATTGGTTAAGCGTCTACCATATTGGAAATAAACACTCCCCTATTCTGTTACTGCTTATATCACAAAGTGGGTTATTTTTCTTTCTAGCACTTACTATATTAACATTACAGCATATTTTATTCAATGCAATTAATTGTCTTCTTTTGTCTAATTCCCCACCTCCCAGACCCCTAGGAAATAATGCCTTCATGGAGGGCAGAGGTCTGACCTGTGGTATTCCCAGCAACTTGCAAAGCGCCTGGCACAGAGTAGACACTCAATACATATTTAAAGAATAAACGAATGGGCAAAAATGTTGAAGTCAGGATGCTACAGTGACATGACAAAGACACTCTGGAATCAGATAAACCGAGGTTCAAATTGCCGTTGGGACTACTAAGCTTATAAGGCACAAACCCCCTACTTCTAGGGGTCATAGCTTAGCAGAATCTGCCTGACACCAAAGCCAACGCAGGAGAAGCATGGGACGAGGAGACAGAAGACAGTCCTGATGATGTCACTTGAACTTCAGATCCACCAGACCTACAGCTGGACTGCTCCTTGAATTTTCATTATGTCAGCCAGCGAAATCCCCGTTTTGAGTTCTCTTGCTTATTTTGACTTAAATAAGTTAACTTATACTCCCTGCATGCCTGAGTGACACTCCTGTACATTTTGCTGTCTTTGGTGGTGTGGGAAGGACAGATCATTCTGCGTGGAATAGGGACAAGCATCCTTATTCCTTGTGAATAAGTATCTCAGTTCAGGCTCAGAGGTGGTAGAAAGACTGCCTGAGCTCAAATTCCTGCTTTGCCAATTCAGAGGTCTGTGATCTTAGGTGAGTCATCTACCCTCTCTGAGACTCCCACATATGCCGTGGGGATCATGCTGTCTGTCTTGCAGGTGCTTTGTGGTGAGTACATAGTAGAATATGAAGGTTCATCCCCTGTTCCTGGACAGTCACCCCAAGCAGTAGTTTCCTGTTGCTGCTGTAACAAGTGACCACAAATTTGGTGGCTCAAAATAAGAGAAATCTATTCCTCATAGTTCTGGAGGCTAGAAGTCCAAGTTCAAGATGTTGGTGAGGCCATGCCCCCTCTGATTGCTCTAGGGAAGGCTCCTTCCTTGACTCTTCCGGCTTCTGGTGGCCCCAGGCATTTCTTGGCATGTGGCAGCCTTTGATAGCACATGGCCATATGGCCTTTTCTTTAGGTCTGAATCCTGTTTTTTGTTGTTGTTGTTGTTAATATTTCTTATAAGGCCACTCTTTGGATTTCGGGTCCATCCTAATCCACTAAGATCTCATCTCAATCTTTATCTTGATTATATCTGAAAAGACCGTTTCCGAATAAGATCACATCTTGACGTTCAGCGGGGGGCCTTTTTCAATCCACTGTACCCCATCACCTGAAAACTCCACTCTTCCCTTCATCTTTATTTTGTGAGTGCATCCCCCTTCCTCCATGACTGATCCGCTCACAGATAGGAGTTCCCAGGAGTCATCCCCACTCAATCTTGAGCAGTACCCCTTTCAATCAATGTTGGTCAAATTAGATGGTGGTTCAGATCTTAACAACCATGGAAAGGAGATGCTGTCCCTGAAGACCCAAACTGGGAGGTACCCAAGTGTCCATCCACAGCGAATGCCTAAGTAAACTGTGATACTTCCATATAATGGAATCCTCCTCAGCGGTACAAAGGACCAAGCGACTGTTAACGTGCATCCCCATCAGTGACTTTCAGAGGGGTTATATGGACAGAAGACAGACACAAAAGAGGACATCCTGTATAATTTCATTCACGTGCAAATTTAGGGAAAGCAAAACTACACGATACTGACAGAAAGCAGAAAGTGATTACTTCTGGGGTTGTGTGGGAGAGGGTCATGTAGAAACCTTCTGGAATGATTTCTGTATTAAATGATGATTACTCAGGTGTGTATATCCAAACTCCTCAAACTTCATTTCAATGGGTGTATATTACTATCTATAAATTACATCATCAATAAGGATGATTTTTAAAAATAACAAAAAGAAAGATTGAGGGAAAAAGAGGGGGCATTAAGAGTGTCTCTGTAATGGGTTTAATCTGTGTGTCCATGTAGGTCTGTGTGTTTATAGCTGGATATTAAGGAAAAGTCATATGCATTGGGTTGAAAGTTGGGCTGAAACCCTTAAGGGTCCACCCAGCTCAAATGTTACCTGACACCCCAACATCGACAAGCGTGTGCTGGTTGCTGAGATGGACCCTCTCTGCTGACCCACAAGCTGACATCAAAGAGAGGTCTCCTCCTCGGAGAGCATTAGAACCCACATTCAGAGCACGCTCCTTGAGTGCTCATCGTCCAACTGTCAAAATTCTGGTTTTACAATGAACTCATTGATGCCATTTCTTTCTCAGTATGAATCAACAGCCTTTTCTTATCATCCCTGTACACATTTTTACATCCAATGGCATCTTTTAATCCAAAAAAGATTGTGTTATTAAAGTTTTGTGTGAAGCTGTGATTGCCATCCTTGGAACTGAAGATGCAATCAGAAGAGAGAATGGAAGCCTTATAATTCAATGAATGCATGTGCTTCTGCGGTAATTTCTTCGGTAATTACTTGTGTAAACTGTGTGTTTCTGTAATTGAAACTCAACAGTGTGGGGTAATTTATCAAAATCTATAATTTATTGTAGCTTTTCCATCTTGTTTCTTGGATTCTCTGCTTGTCCTCATTAGGATGTTGTCCTCCCCACCACCACTTCAGGCCTTCATAACCATTTAGATGAGGAAGCAAAAACACACATTGCATTCGGGGGAAAGGTTCTGATGGACTAGATGGAATGTTAAAATCCATTTTCCAAAGGACACAATGGTTATTGTTGTTGGCAATATGTTTTTTCTGACAGGCCCTAAGATGTGATTTATGAAATGGTTTTGAAGAGATCGTCTACTTCAACTGTCTAGATAATAACACCATTTTTCTCTTGTGGTCACCAAGTAGTTTGAGCATCTTGTGTTCGTTCACAAAAGCCCTAAAGAGGGAGGCGGGGAGTGGGGTTTGTGTGTTTGCTAACAGAGGACAGCTGAGCTTCCTGAGAGAAAAGCTGTGTCCCCTGACCCGGGGAACTGTCGTGGGGCAATGGGAGGGGGCGGATCTTTGCATCCCGTTCTGAACCCCGAAGAAAGCCGCACCAGCGAATACCTAGGAGCTGTTCGTGGTGCTTGGAACTGTTTTTCTCTCCAGTGATCACTGATACCAAGCCATGCATAGTGTTTTGAAGGACCCTAAACTCAAAGACAATTGAAAGAAACTTTAGAGAAACTTCCATAATCTAACATTTTAAAGCAAATTGTATGTGTTTCATCAGGAGAATGATGCCAAGAAAAGAGGGAAAAATGTAGAAAACATTTGCTCTTCTACTGTCAATAGGTTGTGTAGTGTGTTTTTTTTTAAAGATTTTATTTATTTATTTGACAGAGATCACAAGTAGGCAGAGAGGCAGGCAGAGAGAGAGAGGAGGAAGCAGGCTCCCCACTGAGCAGAGAGCCCGACGTGGGGTTCGATCCCAGGACCCTGGGATCATGACCTGGGCCAAAGGCAGAGGCTTAACCCACTGAGCCACCCAGGCGCCCCTATAGTTAGTGTTTTGACGTAGTTCCTTCTAGTATTGTTTCCTCTACCTAGTTCCTCTGTCACTGGATATTATTTCATCCTTTATATATAATTTCTTCACAGCATTCAAAATAATGAAAAATATAAGTTTAAATTGTTCTTCATGATTTTAAGGTATAACTTACAGGAAAATTCACCCACTTTAGTGCCCCGTTCTGAATTTTGACAAATGTGTGCCACCGCCATAATCAAGATCCAGAACAGCCACACTGCCACCAGAAATTCCCTCATAAACCTTTTAAGTCAGCCTCTGTCCCCACCCCTAGTCCCTCATAACCACTGATCTATGTTTCTGCCCCTCGAGAAAAACATTATCTTAATGATGGCGTCATATTACCATGCGTAGATGTTCGTATTTTTCTTAACAATTTTATTCTGTAAAACATTTAGCTTATTCTGTTTTTTTTTCCTGTTGTAAGTAATGCTGTGATGAACACTTTGTTTTGTTTTTTTTTTTGAAGATTTTATTTATTTATTTAACACAGAGAGAGAGATCACAAGTAGGCAGAGAGGCAGGCAGAGAGAGAGGAGGAAGCAGGCTCCCTGCTAAGCAGAGAGCCCGATGTGGGGCTCGATCCCAGGACCCTGGGATCATGACCTGAGCCGAAGACAGAGGCTTTAACACACTGAGCCAGCCAGGCACCCCACTAGCATTTCTGATCATGCCATTTTTTAAATTTAGTCTTCATTAACTTCTTTTCTTTTTCTTCATTAACTTCTTTTTTTTTTTTTTAAAGATTTTATTTATTTATTTGACAGAGAGAAATCACAAGCAAGCATAGAGGCAGGCAGAGAGAGAGGAGGAAGCAGGCTCCCTGCTGAGCAGAAAGCCCTATGTGGGGCTCGAACCCAGGACCTGGGATCATGACCTGAGCCGAAGGCAGCAGCTTAACCCACTGAGCCACCCAGGCGCCCCTTCTTCATTAACTTTTTTTTTTTTTTTAAAGATTTTATTTATTTATTTGACAGAGAGAGATCACAAGTAGACGGAGAGGCAGGCAGAGAGAGAGAGAGGGAAGCAGGCTCCCTGCTGAGCAGAGAGCCCGATGTGGGACTCGATCCCAGGACCCTGAGATCATGACCTGAGCCGAAGGCAGCGGCTTAACCCACTGAGCCACCCAGGCGCCCCCTTCATTAACTTCTTAATGACCTCAGGATAAAATATAAATGTCTCAGCTTGACATTCAAGGTCTTTTATCATCTGCCCTATGCCTGTTTCCACCACCAGATCCTGATTTATGTGTATATCTATGTCTACGGCATGCTGTATACGTGCCTACTTCTGTGGGTCTCCTGAATGTGCCCCCTTCTCTCACGGTTCCTGTCTTTGTATATGTTCGCTTCCGTTTCCATTTTCCCTCTAATGTGCCCCCTTTTTTCTGGTGTTTGAAACTACCCCTCGCTGTTCTGATGGGCTAGGGGCCCTTGTTTTCTGCTCCTGTAGTCGCTTCTGCATATCTCTGTTAGGACTCACCCATTCATCTACTATAACAATTAAATATTGAGAGTCTCCATTGTGCTGGGCACTACAGACATGGAAGTAAATGACAAAATCCCTGCAAATGGGAAATGGCAGTCTTACATGGGAGGAGGTGATATTGAACAATGAACAATGAAAAGAAGCAGCCCTAGGGGTATGGGGTATGTGGACGAAAAATGCTTTAGGCAGATGGCAAAACGAATGCAAAGACCCTGCAAAGTGAATGTGCTTAGCTTTTTTTTTTTTTTTTTTTTTTTAGCTTTGTGGCTGGCATGTGGTGAGGAAAAAGAAACTCATAAGAAGTAAGGTTGGAGAGAAAGGTCTAGATCATTGAAGGCATTGTAAGTCGTGACAAAGAGTATGGTTTTTATCATAAATATGATGGAACATGGAGAGCTCTTTAATTACAGAAGTGACAGAGTATGACTTGTGTTTTAAAAACAGAACTTTGGGGGTGCCTGAGTGGCTCAGTTGGTTAAGTGTCTGACTCTTGATTTCAGCTCACGTCATAATCTCAGGGTCATGAGATCGAGCCCCACATCAGGCTCTTTACTGGGCATGGACCCTGCTTGAGATTCTCTCTCTCTAATTCTGCCCCCACCTACTTTTGTGTAGTCTTTCTGTCTCTCAAAAAAAGCAAAAAACAAAAAACGAAACATCATTCTGACTTCTGGCTGAAGAAGAGAAAAGTAAGGGAAGAGAAAGTACCAAGTAGTAGGCCGCGGCAGTCATATAGGCCTGAAACAAAGGTGGCTCAGGCCAGCAGTCAGCAAACTTTTTGTAATAGGCCAAATGGTAAAAATTTTAGATTTTATGGACCTAATAGTTTCTGTCACAACCACTCAGTTCTGCTATTACAGCATGAAAACAGCCGTAGATAATATACACATAATGAGGGTAGCTGTTTTCCAATAAAACTTTATTTACAAAAACAAATGGTAAGCTGGATTTGGCCCAAGGGTCATGGTTGGTTGATCCCTGCCTAATACTAAGACTTACGATGATAATCATGATAAATGATTGGATTATGCTTACATTTTGGATATGGGGTAGGTTTTCTTAGAGACATCAAAAGTTGTGCTTTTGACCTAAGGAATTTGATATGCTCATTAGATGTCTACATGAAGATTCTGAATCAGCAGTTGGAGAGTTGCGTGAAGTGTAGAGTGCTATGCAAAGACTGACTGGCAATATTAATTCTGGCATTACTGACGTACAAGTGATACATAAAAGAATAAGGATGAATGTGGCCATCCAGGGGAAAGAGTTAGGTGGCAAGGAGAGGAGAGGAGAGGAAAGATGAGCTTAAACACTGAGCCTTGGAGCGTATCAGCATTTAGAGGCTGGTATATGAGGAAGATCCAGCAGAAGAGACTAAAGAGAAGCTTTCAGGGACCAGGAGGATAGTATCTCCAGATTCAGGCAAAGACAGTATTTTAAGAAGGAAGAATGCCCAAATGTGTCAACGATTGCTGGAGATTCTTGTAAGAGATAGATAGAGATGTGGACTTAATTTTGGCAACATGGAGGTTATTGGCAACACTGGTAAATGGAATGGTGTAGAGAAGAGTCATATGGGTATAGTTAGAATAAGCCTAGAATGTGGCATAGTTTTCTATAAACAGGAAAGAGAAATGGCATGGGAGCTGGAAGTTGTGGTGTCGAGGGAAGTGTTCTTAGGAACGACAGTTGCCGTAGCTTGTCTGTAGGCTTGTATAGCAGTGATCCATCAACCGAGAATCGAGAGAATTGATGCAATTGAAGTAGTCAAGTCTTTGCAGGGGAAAGGCTTGTCCATTCGGCCTAACAGGGAAGTCAGAATTAGTCTGTACAGATGCTTGTAAATTTGGTGGTCGGGGTGGTACAATGAAGTTCTTCAGAATGCTTCTGGTTTGTCAGCAGCAGAAGAGAAAGGTCATCCATTTTCTAAGGATTGGAGAAGATGCACTGAAGGTTGGGTGAGAAGATGTTAAATAATCACCCTGGAAAAAATAGAAAGGCAAACCTTTCAGGGCAACACAGCAAGATTTTGTCATAGGACCTTGGCCTTAAGAGCACAGCGAGGTCAGCTAGCTGGGTGTGTATTTCTCCAGCCATGTTGAGCTGTTGGGCTACAGTCACAGAAGAGGTGAGGTATTGGGTGGGCTTGGCTTGGCTAAGGAAACAAAAGATAGGGCAGAGGAGGTAAAAGAGTTAAGGGTGTCCTCAGTGACATGATTTAGCACTTGGTCATGCACATACACTGTGTGAACAACAAAGTGAGAATGGAAAAGAGATCATCAGTAATGAAGTGGTGATGTGGGACCATGGCTTAGAGGCCTTGATGGTGGAGCATTATTGAATTAGCGGGGTCCATGAGGGGTGAGCTGGCACGATAAGAAGGTGCATTCAGAGAACATATTCCTGAAGTTTGAGATCTTAGATCTGGTGCACTCCAAGTTCTAGGGTGCGTCCATGCAGGTAGGGGGCTGAGGTAAGGAAGAGCAGATTTATGGAGGTAGGGTGGTCTAGGACCTGAGAAACTAGGTCCTGAGATGGATAATTGGATGGGTGTTTTGAGTGGGTGCTGGAGTCACAAGGGAGGATGGCAGGAATAATGGTGGACAGGAGGACAGTGATGCAGGTGCTAGAATCTTCCTTGAATGAGAGTAACTATGAGGTCAGCAGAAGATGGGAAAGAAGGGGCTGTGCTGCTTGGTGTTGACATCAAAGGAGCTGAAATTTCAGAAGCAGGAAGGAGAACAAATGTCCAGGAAGCAGCCATGGGAAGCACCCTTTGGCATGTAAGAAAAAAGTCATCAATCTCAGAGGATAGTCGGATTTTGGTTAGCACATGTATATAGCATCGGTCTATTACATTGAAGAAAACTGAGGCTCAGTGAGATTCGGCAACTTGCCCAAGCCCATAGGGCAGCTTGAATTCGAGCCCACTTCTGCCTGATTCTGGAACCTGTGCTCTCGCTTGGCATCATTTGTGAATCTGAACATCGTGCTCTGTTCTGTTTTGTTACCTCTTCTGCCCTGGCCATGTGACTTGCTTCCTCTGAGGTCACCCCCTGAGGTTACTCAGAAGGTTCCTGGCATTTGCAGCCTTGTGTGGGGTTGAGTTTGGCTGAGAATCCTTGAACGTTGTCCTCAGGGTTAATGACCTGTCCAGGGAACTCACCCCTGACTTCTCCCTCCCACATTCTATTCAGAGCATGGACAAGTTGGTAATGACAGCTGGTTTTCATTCTCTTGGTGCTGACAGGGAGATAATGAGTCAAATTGGCCTTGGTTATGAAATGAAACCCTGGAAGGGAATTATCATCAGACTCCTTAGTGGGGCGAGCAGAGAAAGGGATTTAAATTAAAGTGGAAACTGCCGACTTGGTTGGCATTCAGACAGTCTCCTTAAGTCTTTCTTCCTCTCCATGTCATCATTAAACGAGACAAAGCAGACAACCAGTAAATAGGAAGGTAGGCAGATGCTCAAACACTGTTCATCTCTAATAGCTCTTGTTTAGGTTCTGAGTCGTACACTAAACATGAGGCATTTTCTTTAGTCCTCTCTACAGTCCTACAGAGTGGGGTTTCCTGCCTGCCCTTTTGACAGGGCAACAACTGAGTCACAGTGGGATACTACTTGAGGTCACACAAACATCTCTGACTCCAGAATCTGCCTCTTCTCCGCTTCATGATGGTCTCTCTCCAGGGACCCTGTTCACCTGCCTTGACTTCTATTAGAAGCTGGAAAGAAGAAGGGATCCCCAGTCAGGAGGTCACAGCAAATTTCCATGTGGTCATCCCCTCTGCTCTATCGTGGACTCCAATGCTTGGCAGCCTAGGTGAAAATATTGCTTCTATCATCTACCATCTGTGTGACCTTAGGGATCTCACGTAATCTCTCTGAAACTCATTTTTGCCACCCACAACATTGGGATAATTATGACATCTATCTCAGACTGTGGTCATGAGGATTAAATGATTTAAGTATGTTTTAAGCAGTTAAAAAAGTGTCTGGCACATAGGAAGTGTAAACTATTATTTTTATTATTATTAGCTAGTGATGATGATAATGCCGATTGGGGCATCAATAAGAGGTATTCTCTTGTTCTGCCCTTACTGGGATGCCAGGGTTGACTGTGATAAGTGATTTAACAAGGAATACCTTAGTTAACTCTCATACTTTAGGATGCTTTTAGATACAAGTAACAAATTACACTTTTAGCGGGCTTTAAGGCTAGGTCATTTATTACTGCCTCTAACGGGAAACTCAGAGGAATGGTGGGCTTCAACATGGGTTGATTCAGAGAATCAACAATGATACAAGGATTGGGCTCTTTTCTGTCTTTCTTCTGTGCTTCCCTTGGTGTTAACTTCACCCATTGGCTGTTCACAAGATGGTTGAAGTAGTTATAGTCATCACGTCTAGACCAGACAACAGCCAGGAATGGAAGAAGAAGAGACTCTTCTTCGAAGGAGGAGACTTTTCTGGAAGGAGGTCACTTTTTTCCAGAAGTCTCCAGTGATCTGCTCTCGTCTCCCTGAACCAGGTTTTGTCACATGCCTATTCGGAATCAATCAGGAGAAGAGGATTTTGTACAGCACAATCAGGTCATCCTTCATGCCATGGGTGCCACAACCTTCGAGAAGCATGGAGATATCATGCTCTCTGAAGAAAACCATGTTCTGTGAGGAAGAAAGAAAGGGAAATGGATCCAGTGGGCAAAATTAGGGTCTCCTATATGTAGGTATTATTATTCCTTTTGAATAGAAAAAGGAGCTGAGGGCCTGAAAGATTAAGTAATGTCACATGGTCATCAAATCAAAAGTGGAACTTGGGGCTATGTGGGTGGCTCAGTTGGTTACACATCCAACTCTTGGTTTTAGCTTAGGTCATGATCTCATGCTTCATTGGATCGAGCCCCACATCAGGCTTTGCGCTCAGCAGGGAGTCTGCTTGAAGTGTCTCTCCCTCTGCACTCCCCCCCTCACTCTCTTTCTCTCTCTGTCTGTCAAATAAAGAAATCTTCAGAAAAGGTGGAACTTGAACCCAATTTTGTGTGACTCTAAAATACACGTGCTTTAGGGCCACACTAAAGTTTTATGGGGTGTGGAGAGGAGGTGTGACAATTTTTATTGGGTCTGTCCATCTGCTGGGCACTATAGAGATGCTTTAAAAGAATCTTCTTGAATTCCTCTAGCCAACACAGTGAACTGGGCATTTTTAGTTCCATTTAATGGGGGCGTAGGAAACTGAGGTCAAAGCAGGAAATGCAGCTTGCTATAATCTGAGTGAAAAAGCCAAAAAAATGAATCCATGTCTGTTTGGCTCCAAAGCCCAAATTTTCCTATGACCCCAAAATAACCAAATATCATTCTCACATTCCTCTATTATTTGGGATTTATATGAAGACAAACCAAACTTTTAATGAGGATCCTGATGAATTTCAGTCCAACGACCCAGTTTTTTCTAATTTTTATTTTAGAATAAGGCACTTTCCAAGTATATGCCCCAGTGAGTTTCTTTCCATTTTTGCACTCTGAGCTCTGTGATTTCTTCTTTCCACCCGCTTCACTGCAAACTTTTAGGATAAAACATCTTAATTGGCTACTCTGATGTCCTCCATGATTCATGGGGCCAGGAGTGTGGGAATGGCTTCCTTGGGTTTTGTGATGGCTTGCCTCCTCTTCTCCCTTAGCTGTAAGCAAGGAGAGAGGTGAGGAGATGGTGATCACTTGAAGCCCAGGTCACATTCGCATCTTGGGTGGCAAGCCCTCAGAAATTTCTCCCTCTTTATTCTCTTAAGATCCCTTTTAGTTTTAAGACAGGGAAAGGTATTCTAGTTAGTTGAGGTATCAATAAAATGCCAGGCAGTATACCAGTATTTAATTTTGACCACATCCACATGAAATAGGGGTATCCTTTGTAGAGGTGAGAAAAGTAGTTTGCAGAGGCAAACGAACTACCCGAGATAACACAAGGGAGTGAGGGTCTGAGCTGACCTTTGTCTGACTCTAGATCTTGCATTTTTCTATTGTCCTTCCTGGATTGTAAATTCCTTTGGGGGCATCTGCCAAAGCCCTGTACTTCTTCACACCTTTCTTCTATATCCTGTGCATAGTCATATTAATTTATTTTGGTTGCAGGTAACAGAAACCCACTCAGACTAGTAGAAACAAAAGGAAGTAATTTTAAGGATACTGATGTATCACAGAGCCTAAGAGCAAGCCTGAGTCTCAGGAGAAAATGGAAATAATCAGGTCTTGAGTGCCATGTAGACACTCTCTCCATTATATGAGCTTATAGAAGTGTCTGCTACATTCGTCTTGTTCACTGGATAACAGTTTCCTTCATTTTAACACACACACACACACACACACACAGAGAGAGAGAGAGACTGCTGGAACCTCTCGGTTACATGTGACTGAATTATTCATGCAGAAGACCATTTTTTCCCCTTCTCTCTCTCTCTCCCCATCTCATCCTCCTCCAGACTGTATGCTTTCGGGGAAGGGATTACTTGGTAAGGCTAAGTTTTATATTCAACCTTGGACTGTTTGTGCCCAAAGGCTGGGAGTAAAGTTCTACCAAAATGGTGGCCCCTCTTGGAACTTCACGGGCAAGAAGTTGTAGTTGTGCTGGATAGACAACCTGATAATTGTCTTTTACAAGAAATATTATAATAGTCATTAAGAAGATTGAGTGAATTACGTGTAAAGCATATAGAACAGTGCCTACTGAAGTATATGCTTTCCAAATGTAGCAGGTTATATGGTTGGTCACCAACCAGTGGTAATTTATTCCCTTCTTGGAGTCTCGAGGTGAAATCCAGATTGAGTTGCCATTTGGAAAGGAGAAAAAGTCAGCGTCTGCACCCAGGAGGACATGAATAAAAGGGCATGGAGTTCTTGGAACTGAAATTGGTTCACGCTTATCTCTAAGGCAGAGCTCCTTTGGTTACATGGAGACT
This sequence comes from Lutra lutra, assembly GCF_902655055.1. Classification (NCBI taxonomy): domain Eukaryota; kingdom Metazoa; phylum Chordata; class Mammalia; order Carnivora; family Mustelidae; genus Lutra; species Lutra lutra. The sequence continues at coordinate 10,848,358 of NC_062295.1, read as the reverse complement.
CAAAGTATTTGCGGATTTTTTTCTCCCTCACTTAATACCGTGTTCTTAACCAGGGATGTGCATACAGATTTTTTTTTTTTTAAACACAGAATTTATCTCAACTACTTTTGCTCTTGAAATCCCGATGCATAGATCCCACTTTCAAGGACTCTAACTCAGCTGGTCTGGGGTGTGGCCATGCATCCATTTTTCAAAAAGCTTCCAACGTAATTCCAAGGTAACATACGCAGAAGGGAGAGCCACTGATTTAACCTAAGAAGCAATTGCCTGGGGACCTGAGCCGATGGCAAGAAGACACCAAGACCAGCAAGCCTCGTGATCACAGTCAGGAAGGGAAGGCGTAGTTTGCCACAGGCAGACACTGGCAAGGTTCTGTCTGAAGTCATGTCCTCTCCAGGAGTTGCGGTGCTGATTCCACTGATCGGCCTCTTTTGGAGTAAGACCTGTTTCTGATAATTACAAGAGAAAGAACTGAAACTCAGGTGGATCTTGTTAGTGTCAAGTACACTCCTACTGGCTCCAATTTACTCTGCCCTCATAATTCACCATCTCCTGTTGGAAATGGTGTTATAGCCTATTAGGAAGAGCTCTCAAGTCCTAAGGTGATGGGATAACAGTTTCAAGAGGCCATTCCTGATGTACAGCCAAACTTCAAGAACGGAAGGAGAACATAACACTTGCTGCTTTAGCTGACACCAGGGGAGGCCACCGTGGTCTCTTAATTCGCTCACTTTCGGGAGAGTTGCCACAACCTCCCCACCTAGACCAAGTGGATAACATCACCTTGAATCTGTACACTTTGCAAGCTATAAACCTCCCTCATGAATATCTCAGGGCTCCCAGAGTGTGATAACATGAACCAGAGGCGGTATATAAGATGTGTTTTAAGTCATACAGGGAGATTTTTAATAGTTCTCTTAATGTATATTAGGTAAATGTGATTTCACAATACTCCTTCATATGATAAAGTAGGCAATTAAGGGTTTTTGTCTTCCCATTTTAGGGATTTGATTTAAAGAGAATTATTAATTGCAGGTGGTGGGTAGATAGGTAAGAAATTGTGTTGTGTTTTGGGGATGAGCAGAGTTTGGGGAACACTCACTTCATGGGGTCACCAAAAACAGTCTAGAGTAAGTAGGTTGCCATTTGTTCTGAGTTTCATTTTATAGGCAAGAAATTTGGGGACTTTGAGGGTTTACATAATTCAACCCGTTTTTTTTGTTTGTTTGTTTTTTCTAAACAGGCTTATATCCATACCAGTCTTCTTTCCACTACCCAACTCTTCTACAGAGTCAATATTTAAGCCAGAGTCTTTGTTTCCTTAGCAGGTGAGGAAGGGCTTTTCAGGGTCATCCACAGTATTTCCATTGAACCATTTCAAGATTAGTGACACAAATGGCTCTGCATATGTAATAGAATGGACTGATTCAGTGGTTCTGTAAGGGTGGTTCTTGGGGCAGCACCTGGAACTTGTTAGAAATGCAAATTCCTAGACCCATTCTAGAACCCCTGAGCCAGAAACTCTGGAAATGGTGCCCAGAAATGTGAAGCCCATAGGATGATTCTGGTACATGTCCGGGGGTAACTCTGTCCTCCAGGAAACATTTAGCAGTGTCTGGAGATAGCTTTGGTCATCCCAACTGGGGTAGAGGATGGGCATCTAGTGAGTAGAGGCCAGGAAGCTGCTATCCATCCTGTAATGCAGAGGACAGCCCCCCACAATGAGGTATTATCTATTCCAAATTGTCAGTAGTGCTCAGATTGAGAAACCCTACACCCAACTAATTGACGTTGGCCTGATTAGCATTGTGGGTGGCCAATGGAGGTCTACTTGAGGAAGCAAAAGTAGTCTTAAAACTGGCTTACTTTGGGCTCTGGTCGGCTGAGTAGCATGAGTTCCATTTGCCAATGTCCAGAGATGAGTAGCTAATGTGTAGGGATCTTCTCCGGGTTGCCTATGGCCCTTTTAATGGAACCTGAAATGGATATGAAATTGTCAATGTTGGTGGTGGAGTCTAGCCCAAGAAACCAGGGCATCCTGAGGCAAACATGTGGGGCTTTTGTTTGGTACACCCTGCCTCGTCCCTCTTAGCACTCAGGACTTCAAACTGTCCCCTGGCTGCTGAGATTCCAACCCTCCTGCCTGTCTAGTTCCCTGTTAATGAGGCAGTATAGCATAATGGTCAACAGTGCCTTTTGGGGGAACACATGTTAGCATCACCATTTCTTGACACTGTGACTGTAGGCAAATTCCTCACTTTCCTGAACCTTAGTTTCCCCATCTGTCAGATAAGAGTGACAATAATAGTAGAACTTTCCTCTTAGCATTTTATGAGGATCAAATTGAACAATGCATATCAAACTCTTAGAACAGTGCCAGGCCCAAAGAAAATGCTTGCCCTACACTAGCTGTAATTATTGTTAATACCCCCCTATTGCCTCTTTAAGTCTTTCCTCCTTAAGATGGCAAGTCCCTTCCATTCTCAGTAAGAACGCTCGATGCCCACCTCTTTGACCTCATGCCAGCTCTGATCTCTTCTGTCTCACCTCTGATGCGCCAGATGATGAATTGCGTCAAACACACCCTGCTTCTTAGACTCTACCCTGACTCTTGTAGTTTGGTGTTATCACCAATGGGAATGGGACAGTTGCCTGGCACTTCACTCACTGCCCCAAATCTCGAAGAATCCATTTTGAATGATGGGTTATCAGCATCAGAGAAGACATTTTCAGGCAAGGGCTGGCTTTGCCCCACAGAGGCAGGACTCTCTGTAGCTCTCATAAGGTCAGTCTAGCCCAAGTTAATATGGCTTTCAAAATAATAAGAGGAAGAATAAAAATGTGTCTTCTTTCATTAAGTCCAACCCTTGCCTGCATATTAGAATATGTATAAATCAGCACCATATAGAAAGATGGCTAACCTCCAGGTCAAGCTAGGTATAAGGGAGGGGAGTAAGGCTCCTCATTAATGGTCCAGGAAGCAAATGGGGTCAACATCATTAATAGCAGAGCATCTCCAATTTGTCTTCAGATGATCAAATGGCTGAGGGAGGGACCAATGGGGAAAGCTCTGAACATGTCATTAGGATAAAAGCTGTTCAAGGTTCTTTGCATTCTGTATAACCTCAGAAATACGCCAAAGGTCTCCCAAGAGCCTCCCAGCTCCTACCATCGTCTACCTGATGCCAGAATCTCTTTCTGGCTTTGCGTCTGGGCATCACAATGGGAAATCTCCATCTTGTCAAAACAGGAAAGAAAGAAAAAAAGAAAGGAGAAATGTCACACGGTGCCCATGCAGCCATCTATAGTTACAGTACCCTCATCTTATATGGAATTATTAGAAAGGATTTTGAGCAGTTTTTTGATTCCAAGGCTGGATGAGGAGAGAGTCTGGGGGCTTCAAACATTAGGCGAGTTGGGTTTTTGGGTTTGTTGTTTCAGATGTCTCTTTCAAGGCCATAGAGTATCTCCCGGGTATGTGTGGGATTCATACAAAAATAACAAAGTCAACAGCCAGCCTCCCTCCTTCATAGGGAGTTATTTCTTGAAGGATTTTTTTTATGAGCTGCCCTAGGAGGAGAGACCTGATGGATAGAGCCTTCCACTTCAAGAAGTGATATTTTGGTGACTCATCCTAACAACATTGTAGGGGGAAATTTACTAAAGGTTAAGAGCATTAAACATAAGGAACATGAAACAGTTAAGTGGCATACAAAATCATATAACAAGCCCTACGCCGGGTACAAAGATGGTAGTTCTCAACCTTGGTTGTGTATTAGAATTATCCTTGGCATTCAGAAACAACCTAATAAAAAAAGAATACAATCCAATGCCAAAATCCAGACTAATTAAACCAGAAACTCTGGGGATTCTTCTAGGCATCTGTATTTTTTTAAAGCTCCCCAGGTGATTTCAATGTGAAGTGAGGGTGGAAAACCACTAACCTAAACCAAGAGAGTTGACTAGGAAATAATTTGCTCCCTTGAAAACGCAAATGAAGGCAATCATGCAAATAAATTCATGTAATACAGGATATCGCGTGCACTAAGGGTAACACATACAAGGTATGGGGGATTTGAAGAGAACGGAACAACTAATTTTCCTAGGAAGGATCAGGGAAAACTTTGTGGAAGAGAATATGTCAATGATTTTGAAGAAGATAGAGGATTTTATCAGTTTGACAGGTCGGGGAGAAGCTGGAGGAAGAAATCACATGTGCTATGCCGGTAGAGAAAAGCCAAGAAAGATGCCAGAGGTTTCCAGCCCCTAACTATGAGATAAGAAACAGTTTGTGCAGAATGGTCATACCCATCCTGAAAGATGCTCTTGACTGATGAGACATCAGTAGTTAGCAAAATCCCAGCTTCACTTCAGTGGAGCTCATAAGAGCCAGCGCTGAGAACTCCAGGACAGTGCATATCCAGAGTTGCCCTTCCCAGATGGAGGTGACAGAGGACATTGAATGAGATCCAATTTTGTGCACTGTTCATAATTCTTAATGCTGTTTTTAGCATTTAAAGAACTCCACATGACTTCAAACCGGGACACACAGCCTATCTATCTCCTTACCCTTAATATTTTCCTTGGCTCTTCTGCTGAAGAATTTGGCTTTCATCATAGCAGGTGCCTTTAGTAGGTTTCTCTTCCCCAGAACATTTGAGTGGTTGTATTGTACCGCATCAAGGATGGGGGCATCTCCAGTCACATTCTTGGTAGCATTTATTGATGTCTGCTCACTTATCAAGGTCCATAATTTATTGAGATTGACAGCTGGGCAGAGGTTCTGGTTCCTCTTTAAGTGGTAATGCCTCATACTAATCTTGTCAAAGTAACCTGGGTGGTATTTGTCAAAGTTGACCCTGTGTTGATGTCTGCCACCAGGATCACCCTGGCCTCCTAGGTGCTTCCAGTGCTTATAGATACGAACATTGCCCTGGCTCACAAGGCCCTGAAATTTGGGATCTTCCTGGATGGCATGTCAGTGACTGAGACACACCATTACTATTCCTCAGGCTGCAACATTGTGGGTGGGGGGGCAGTGAGTGGGTGGTTGGGTGTTGTAGCTCATAGAAACAAAGACAACTATGGTTACCTTTCAAGGTAACCATGGGAAGACTTAGGAAGACTTGGTACTTGGTGCAAATTTTGAAGACATGGTGTGGATTTTGGCAGTGACATCTGTATTTGGAAATACTGCTTGAAGTCAACACCAGTCAGGCCCTATGCCCATCACCAGCTGGGTTGTGGACATGCTTCTCTATCATCTGATATCTCTGCTGTTACCAGTTAATAGTAGAATTACCCATAACAATGCTACAATTAATGCTCCAACTACAATAATTTTTTAAACACTTGAAAGGGTTTATTAGGTCATAAATGGATTATTTTAAGAAATCTTTGATTATTTTCTTCCACTTATACTCCATTTATTTTGTTCTTAATACCCATCAAATGTTTTACTTACATCTTGGCTTACACATCTAATAAGAGTAATATATATTTTTTAGGGACAATGTGGGGGAATAGAGGGAAAAGGGGAGAGAGAATCCTAAGCAGACTCCATGCCCAGCAGAGATCGATCTCATGACCTTGAGATCATGACCTGAGCCGAAACCAAGTGTGATATGCTTAACCAACTGCACCCCCCAGGTGCCCTAATAAGGGTAATATTTTGAAAAACGTAAAGAGATTTTTTTCCCTTTTTGCGTGTTCAATCGTGTTCTTGCTACCAGAGCTTTAGGGCATAAGGGAAGAAAGATGCAACCTTGGGAAAGAGAAGTGTGTAGAACGGGGAGCATCATTTTAAGAGAGGAAGAAAGCTGAAGGGCCATTCCTGCTGTTTCGGATGGTGCAGGAAGGAACAAGGTAGCAACCCAGTGAGGGCAGGTGGTTAAACATATCTTTATCAACCTCTCTGGGCTAAAGTGCAGGGAGAGGAAACCAGCAAGACAGCGGAAAACTAAAGAGGGTTTTTCTTTTCCTGCTCCCTATTTGGGGTCTGAGAGGGGTAGGATTTGTATGATATCCCCATGTTAATATGGGTGGCTACTTCAGGACCAAATCACGGGCATGCTGTGGTTAGGGTAGGAGTCTGAGACAGCGTCTTAAACCTCCCTTGGCTCTTGTAGGGACTGGGAAAAGCCAGAATTTCTTCTGGGTTACAGAGGGATCCAGATGTTAAGTCTGAGAATGACTAGGAAGCTTACCTCAGGGGTTGCTGCTCCAGAGGCAAAGTAATCTCTGGTGGGGTGCTACATGATAGGTCACTGGACCTTGGAGCTGATAGAGAGTGGTCTCCCTCAGGGGAATGAGCATCTTGAGAAGAAGCAGGGATAGACTTATCACAGGGCCCATCTGGGTTGGGAGAACACAGACTTCAGGTTAAGTAGTTACTGGCTTCTTCACTGTCCACTACCAAGCAGGGTGCCCAAAAACCAAGCAGCAAGGGACATCGCCATGGGGTCCAGAGGAGCTTGGACTCAGTGGACAGGCCTGAGTGGGTAGATCGGAGGCCTCTCCCTTCCCTGCCACCTGATCCCCAACCTGACCCCTGATCCCGGTCCAATACCCAATGGAAAGCAAGTATAAGGAGAAGGGACAGCAAATTGGAAACACTGGGAAGAAGCTGGCTTACCTTAAGAGGTTATTGGAAGCCTTGCATCAGACTGAAGTTACCTTAATTAAATGAAATTTGGGTTTTCCCCCATTACTTCTCAGGATGAATATTTGTGAGGATTCTCAGGTTAATTCAGGAAATATAAAGGATGCGTTTGCTTTGATATCTGAGTACAGTGTGCAGACCCGTGACCCCACTCCATTAGTTTCCAGGACCGCCACGGCAGCAAATCACCACAACTGGGTGGCTTAAAATAACAAATGTTTATAGTGTCACAGTTCAGGAGGCCAGAAGTCTGAAACCAAGGTGTCAGCAGGGTTTCTTCCTTCTGGAACCTCTGAGGGAGCTTCTGGTGGTTATTTGAAACCCTGGGTGTTCCTTAGCATGTAGGCGTGGCATTCTGCATTGTACTCGGTGTTCTTCTCTGTGTCTCTTTGTCTCTTCTTTTCCTATAAAGATACCAGTTATTGGGTTTAGGGCCCACCCTAATTCAGTATGACCTCAGCTTAAATCATTCTATCTGCAAAGACCCTCTTTCCAAACATTCCAAGGCTCTGGGGAGACATGATTATTTGGAGATACCGTTCAGCACACTAACCAGCAGTACTTAGTTATTTCTCCCTCACTCCCTCTCTCTATGAGGTTTTATTTGTCACATCTGGCACCTCACCCAGAGTGTGTTCCCAGCTTATATTTATTGACTTAATGAGGGAATGGATGCACTCCATCAGTTACGACTTTGGCTCCTTTCCACCCATCCCAGCAATGCCTCTAGTCCATCTTGGGGCAGGTTACTCCTCTGTCCCTGTTACCTGACATTCTTCCCTTCTTCCCCTCCTTTGCAGAGGATTTCTCCAACAACATGGCTTTAATCTTATGAGCAAGTTCCCCCCAATTCGTTCCCCTCTGCTTCGAAATAGAGGGTGGTTACTAAGCCTTCATTCTGCCTCCCCTAGCTTTGTGGAGAAAGAGAGGATTCCTGCCTCCATGCAGACACTGAGGACATTTATTCCTTGCCTTGCACGGCTGGGAGAAGCTAAAGCTCTGTGCACCCTTCCTGACCCTCCATTAGCTCCGCTGTTTATCTGTGTTGAGGATTAGCCCAGGCCAGACATCTCTTCTGCAGGAGGGAATGTCTCCATGCAGAATTTTGGAACGCTTTTGATGAGCATGCCATGTAATTAGGAGATAAAATAGGTCATAGGCAACTGATGGAAAATGAAAAAAAAAATAGGTTATTCAGTCAGTTAGAGGCTTTGTGCTTCATTTCTTGCATGACAGTGGTTATGTCTCATGGGCTATTTTGCTGTATGCTTGCAACAAAAGAGATTACCTAGACAGCCTTAATCAAATAGTGAGGACCTATAGACTAAATTCAGTTCAGAAGGCAAAACTGCTCTCAAAGCCCTGAGAACCTGCATTTTCCTTGTAATAATTATATGCCAACTCAAGATCTAAATTGTGGTCAAAATTAGATCCCTCTACCATCTCCAACTCTGCCAGCCTACTCTAGCCCATCTTTCTCTAAAATGCTCCTACCTTTAAAAAATTAAAATAGGGGTGCCTGGGTGGCTCAGTGGCTTAAAGCCTCTGCCTTTGGCTCAGGTCATGATCCCAGAGTCCTGGGATCGAGTCCCACATCGGGCTCTCTGCTTGGCGGGGAGCCTGCTTCCCTTCTTCTCTCTGCCTGCCTCTCTGCCTACTTGTGATCTCTGTCTGTCAAATAAATAAATAAAATCTTTTTAAAAAATAAAATAAATAAAAATTTAAAATATAAAATAGAATAAAATACTCCTACCTTTGCTAAAGGCAATAAAACTCAAGGGTAAAGCCCAGACCATGAGTCACACGGACCCAGCTGTACACTTTGTTGGATGTCTTCAGCCAGGGCTCCTAATACAGGCTGCATGTTAGAATCTTGGGTCACTTAAAATTTCTGATACCCTAGCCTCACCCCAGACCACAACTTTTGGGGGGTGCGACCCAGGCATCAGTATTTCTTAGAACTCCCCAGAAAGTATTAATGTGTATCCTCATTTCAGAACCAGTGACTTTGGACAAGTCATTGTCTTCCTAAGTCATTTTGCTTTTCTTTAAACGGAGGTAACTTCTATTCCCATCGAGTTTGTGTGAGGAGTTAATGACAGTTTGTGAAACATGCTTAGTACAGTGCCTGGCACATACGGATCTCTCAGTATACGATAGCTATTTCTATTTGCAGTCTTGTTTCTTTTCCCAAAAGGTTTCTTATATCTTGTTTTCAAAATAAGATGGCAAATTCTTCTCTAGAGACCGCCTCACACATTTCGCTCCTAATTAACAATTAAACAAGTGTTTATTATGGTACATTTCTATATTAAATACTATAGGGACAAGGGCTTAAAAATAGATAAGACAAAGCTTCTTATCTCCAGAGCTCAACACGTAACAGGGGACAATCATGTAATGGGCATGGTTCTAACACCGAGTACACTCCGGGATGGGCAAATTCATATAAGCATGCCTGATGTGCAAAGGAGGAAAGCACCGTTCATTGTAGATGGGGTACTTGTCAGGCTTCCTAGGGAATGTAGAGCCTGTACTAACTGGGTTTTGTTGAATGGGAAATCTGGGATGGACATCTCAGTGCCAGTCAAAGAGCTTGCAGGGAGAAGGAACAGCTTTGGTGAGGACAAAGAGGATGGAGAATACAGTCTCCCTCCCCGCCCCCGAAAAGCAAGTCCTTGCTGTGTCAAGAGTGCATTCTGTGAGTGACTATGATGGCAGAAAGGAACATGAGGTAGGCAGAGGCAATTTATAGATGGCCTGGAAAGCAAAGGTAAAGAGTTTGGACTTTTTTGCTGTTTTACTAGTTGGGAGAACAGCCTGTTGGTTGTTGGGATCTTCTTGCTTCTTGGGGTTGGGTTGTACAGATGAAAAAACAGTCTTCCTGCAGCATCCCATGAGACGCGACTGCACGTAGTCTACTAGTAGCATCAAGCCTAGTACGAAAGACTATATATATTGTCCCAAATGCGCACAGGGTAGTCACAGTCAGAATGTGGCCCATTGACCAGAGTGTCAACATCTTTTAGAAATGCACGATCTTAGACCCTCCCCCCAGACCTAGTAAATCTGAATCTGAATATTGGCAAGATTCCCAGGGATTCACAGGCACATTAATGTTTGAGAAGTATGCACGTAAACCTTTGAGAAACAGGCTAGCCTCTCTGCACCATCTTCCCCATCTCCATCAACCCAGCACTCCTCTCATCACCATAACAACTTGCATCCCATAATAATCAATAAGGGTGTTAGCAGAAAGGACAAACGAGGCAAGTTAGCAAATACAACCTTTACACCCAATTTAGAAATGTTTTGCTTCCGGGAGTCTCCTGTGGTACCAGTATCTTCTTTTGGGCACTCCTCACGTTTTAACATACAACATTTACTTACTAATGCTGAAAAAGGCACCAGTAGATTTGAGCATTCTTGTTCCTAGTGACCTCATTCAGTCGCATACATGCATTTTCCAAAGTCCAGCAGAAATGCTAAGAGTACATAAATCCTAACAATTGTATCCTTCTCTGACTACCTGAAATCTTTTTAAAAAATTTTTTTTTCAGGTACAGGGGCGCCTGGGTGGCTCAGTGGGTTGAAGCCTCTGCCTTCTGCTCTGGTCATGATCTTGGGGTCCTGGGATCGAGCCCCACATCGGGCTCTCTGCTCACCAGGGAACCTGCTTCCCCCTCTCTCTCTGTCTGCCTCTCTGCCTGCTTGTGATCTCTGTCTGTCAAATAAATAAATAAAATCTTAAAAAAAATTTTTTTATTCAGGTACAATCCATGTGCACTTATTTTTATTTTTACTTTTTATTAAGTTGTTTTATTTTAATTCCAGTAAAGTTAACATACAGTGTTATTTAGTTTCTGGTGTACAGTCTAATGATTCAACAGTTGTAGACCTCATGTCTGAAATCTTGATTGCCAATAGAGAGTATTTAAGTTATGCTCTATTAAAAAGAGTTACACATGGGCGCCTGGGTGGCTCAGTGGGTTAAGCCGCTGCCTTCGGCTCAGGTCATGATCTCAGGGTCCTGGGATCGAGTCCCATATCGGGCTCTCTGCTCAGCAAGAAGCCTGCTTCCCTCTCTCTCTCTGCCTTCCTCTCCGTCTACTTGTGATCTCTCTCTGTCAAATAAATAAATAAAATCTTTAAAAAAAAAAAAAAAAAGAGTTACACAAATAACTTTCCAGAGGTAAACTTAGTATGGGAAATACTATATATTTACTCTCCTCCTACAGATTGATAATACATGCTAACATAGTTCAGATTCTCTGGTGTCCTATAGGAAATAAACCTGCTTAATTTACTGTTCCCACTACATTCTACCACAGAACACTCTTAATAGATGCATTAATCTCTCACGGAGTACAGCTAGAGAAGTTCTGCTCTAGGAACGAAAGGAGCGAACAATGTCAGGAGCCGTAAAATCAACCACTAGAAATGTGCTATTCATACAGAAATAAAGGAGGAGAGGAAATTGGGCCAAGATAGATTTGAAATCCGTTGGCTTCAGACTTCTGCCGTCTAAGAAAATGCTCATTTTATTCAGATCCATTCCAATCAACTAAACACCTTTTTAAGCCTCTCCAAATTTCTGAATGTGTTGTTGGTAAATGGGAGAAAAATGAACCCATTTCCCAGGTAGAGCAATATATACCCTCCATGGAAGAGGTAAGGCTTTGTTGTCAGGCATTCCTGGGACCTTGGGTAAGTTCTTCAGTTACATAAGACTTAGTTTTCTCATCTCTAGAATGGGGATAATGATTTCCACAGAACATGCTTTTTGAGTATTATTATTTTTGATTTAAACAGCCAATTATATTTTAAGGAAATTTAAAATATAAGAAAAAATTGTGTGTGTGTGTGTGTGTGTGTTGTTACCATTTCTGGGGCTCTTCATTTTTTCATGTAGCCCCAGATTTTTATCTGAAATCCTTTTTTTCTGCCTGAAGGAATCCCTTTAACATTTCTCCTAATGCCAATCTGATTCTGCTTTTGGATTAACTATTTAGATTTTGTGTGGCTGGAAGATTTTTTATTTCACCTTCCTTTTTTAAAGATACTCTCACTCAGTATAGAATTCTAGGTCAACAGGGTTTCCCCACCCGCCACACACACTGTTGTAAAGATTCTGCTCATTGTCTTCTTATTTACATGTTTATTATGAGGATATTGTCAGTTTTCTTTATTTCTTTGTATGTAATGTGTCTTTTTTTCTCTAGTGCTTTTATGATTTTTTCTTATCACTTGTTTTAAGCAATTTGATTCGTGTGTCTTAGTGTAATTTTCTTCGTGTTTCTTGCGTTTAGGTTGGGTGAGTTTTTAGATCACTGGGATTGTAGTTTTCATGACATTTATAAAATGTTTAGTCATTATTTCTTCAAATATTTTTTCTGTCTCCTATTCTCTGGGGTCTCTAATTACACATATATTAATCCATTTGAGGTTGATTACAGCTATTAATGCTCTCTATATTTTATTTTTCTTCTCTTTTTCTCTGCATTTCACTTTGGAAGGTTTCTGTTGACATGTCTTCAAATCTACAAATCTTCTTTTACAATGTCTAATCTTCTGTTGATTTCCCATGGCCTAATTTTCATCTTTGGTGGTTAAATTTAGATCTTCTGTGTGTCCTCCATGTCTCTACAAACTCAATACTTCTTCTATATTCTTTTTTTTTTTAAGATTTTATTTATTTATTAGAGATCACAGGCGGAGAGGCAGGCGAGGTTGTGTGAGGAAGCAGGCTCCCCACTGAGCAGAGAGCCCAATGTGGGGCTTGATCCCAGGACCCTGGGATCATGACCTGAGCCAAAGGCAGAGGCTTAACCCACTGAGCCACCCAGGCGCCCCTTCGTCTACGTTCTTGCACATAGGGTATATAGTTATAACTTAATATCATTATCCATTTGCTTCTGTCATATGTGTCATCTCTGGGTCTGTTTTGACTAATTTGTTATCCTCCTTGTTAAGGACCATATTTTCCTGCCTCTTTGAATGCCTGGTAATTTTCATTTGGATACCAGACATTTTAATTTTACTAAGTAGGTATTTCCGAGCTTTGTTCTGGGATGCAGTTAAGTTACTTGAGAACATTTTGATCCTTTTGAGGCTTCTCTCTCAGGTTTTTTAAGGGGAATCACAATAGCCCTCAGTCTAGGGCTAATTTTCCCCACAACAAGGCAATATCTTTTTGAGTATTTTACCCAGTGCTCTGCAAATGATGAGGTTTTCCACTCTGACTGGCAGCATCAGGAACGTGTGCTCTGGGAATTATTCCTTCTGCTATCTATTTTCAGATGGTTCTTTCCCTAGACTTGGTATATGTCTTACACTTATGAGCTGATCAGTATTCAGCCTAAGATTTGGGAGGGACCTTCTTCAGATTTCTCTGTCTGTCTGCTTGTCTCTTATCCTCTGCTGTCCAGTTCTCTTCCCTATAAACTCTTGTCACCTTGGTCTCTGAATTCCCAACACCACCACGACTCAGAGAGAACACTGGACTTTGCCTGAATTTCCCTCCTTGCAGTGTGGCTTGAAAACTAGCCAGTAATAAGTTGGAATAATTTGTGGGTTGAATCTGATTGGGTCCCTTTCTTTTAGGGATCACTGTCTTGTACTGCCTGATATCTAATATCTGAAAAAAGATGTTTCATTTATTGCACCTAGATTTTTAGTTTTTTGAGGTAAGAAGATAAATCTGTTACTTAACCTTGGTTGTAAGCAAAAAATTCGATCAGGAAGCTTAAATGTAAAAGCATATGGGAAAAATGCTGGATGTAGGCAGACAATAAACGAGACACATTTATTTCTTCTTGTGCTATAATTTGTGATCTTAAACTGGGGTCTCCTTCATTTATTCTAGACATGTTTGCTTCTTTGCATGAAATAATGTTTTGAATATCACAATTATGTGTGAATTCCTGGTGTTTACCAGTAGGGTCTCATATCAATGATAGATTTACCCAAAAGATTTATAGTCATGTACAGATCTGATTTCAGCTTATAAGTGACTTTTTTGAGGGGAGAGTACAATTACAGTCTGGGCTGTCGTTAATTGACTTATTAGTAGTTGCTTTCCTAATATCAGCCCAAGTTTTATCTTTATCCAGGATACATGGTTAATGTCATGACGTACCCAAAAATTGAACCATGTGCTAGATTTTGTTTTCTCTAGGTATCCAAGCCTAGAGAAAATCCAACCAAACTATGCAGGCAGAGATAGGTGTCACCTAGTGGCTACTGCACAAATTGTGGGCATAGTCCTAATATATGTTAAGTTCTACTACAGTAATTTCCAGGCTAAAGTACCTGGATGAGAAAGGTCCTTAAATGCAGGGATGGTAACCCTTGACCTCTTTTTAAATATATATTATAAAAACTCAATGGAAAATTTACATTTCTCAAAAATGAATCTACACAGAGTAAAGTGTCATTTATGGTTCTTTCTTTGGGCTGAAATGATAAAATATAAAAGAAATGACTACTGCTTAATAAACAAATATTGTATTTAAGTCATCATTTCTAAGCCTCAAAAACAACTGTGCAAGAAAAGCACAAGTGAGAAAACAGAGGGATGTTTTCAACACAACCTTGTCACATTGTGTTTGTCTGCTGGTTGTGAACTGATAAGAAAGTCTATTTGGCGGTTACAATTTTGTCTGCCTGATAAGATTATGAGAATGAATGAGTGATTAGCACACTAGCCTGCTTTGTCATCATGATATAGTAAAATGAATATGGTCTTTGGAATCGAACAGATTTGGATTCAAATCTCAGTTCACCAGTTAGTTTTGTGATCCTGGGGACACTACTTAGCTTATCACAATGAACCTCAGCTTCTGTACTGTTAGCAAGTAGTTAGTAAATAAAAATAAGAGCCAGTGGAACACCTGGGTGGCTCAGCTGGTTGAGTAGCTGCCTTCCGTTCAGGTCATGATCCTAAGGTCCTGAAATCGACTCCTGCATTGGGCTCCTTGCTCAGTGGGGAGCCTGCTTCTCCCTCTACCTGCCACTCCCCCTGCTTGTGTTCTCTCTCTGGTTAAAAAAAAAAAAGGGCAGCTTTATTTAAGCACCTACTATGTGCCAGCCATCCTAGGAAGGTGAGGTAGGGATCATCACTATGCCCATTTACAGGTGAGAAAAGAGGCCAAGAGAGGTCTTCACCCTAAATCACGTGAATAATAAATGGAGAACGAGGATTTGAACTCAGACTCACAGTGGTAACATGCAAAAATGAGGCAAAATTACACATACCTTAAAAAGTAGTTAGATTAACCATCATGACATGTGTCCCTGATACATAGTATGTCTTCACTAAATGGCACACCCCCTTTCCTTAATGTAATTTCTTAAAACAAGGAGTCCATAAGACAAGATCAAATAATTAAAAAGAAAAAATAGTTCTTGTTGGTGAGAATACTTGAGGTCCAAGGGCAAATTCATGTACAGAAAATGAAAGCAACTTTTAGAATATCTTAGGAATAATAATAATTATTATTATATTATATATTATAATAATATCATTATATTTTAAATAAATTACTTTATTATTATAAGGGCCACACTTGAAGCTTTACATGGATATTCTCAGATCATCTTTGCAGCAATGGCATGAGGCAGGCACTATTATCATTACCATTTCCATTGCAAATTATAGAGGATATGCTGACTCGAATTTTCAGGTTCACCTACTATAAGGACTGGGAAGCAGAGGCAGAGGCAGTCTTTTGAGTCCAGAGTGTCCAAGTCCAGAGATCCATTTCTAACCGTTAAACCATACTGTCTCATCATAGCTCTTACCCACTGTCTTGAACCAGCATTTTTTGCATTTCTATGGAAACCAGCTATGGACTTCCTGCCAGGACTGTTGTTGTCGTCCAAGAAGATCCTACCCCACTCATGGATGCAGTATCCCATTTAAAAAGTTAACATTGTGAGTTCAAGACAGGCTATGCAAATATTTCTACTGCACTTTCCATTGTGTGATTACCCTCCTGCCCCAGCCTGATTTTAAATCCCTGTTCATGAAAGCCAATTTGGAGCCACGGAAGGTTGAATGCATGAAATCCTGAAAATCGTACAAGGAATCTCTTTTCCTCCCAGGTTTACAGCAATTAAATTCTTGATAATGAATTGCTCATCAGTTCTGCAGGCAATGGAAGTGATTGCCTCTGCAGGTAGCAATCATTTTGTGCACTTGCCACAATTACCAATCCCCTTCAGGATGATTGGAATTTAGCAATAGGGACCAGGAAGTGTGGAAGGGTTTTTCAAGATATGGACTAATATTAGAAACCTGCCAATGAGAAATTAAGTTTTTCTTCCCAGGAAGGTCTCTTAGAAAGTGAGCAGTGGTTAGAAAATGATTAGTGTTTCTCAGTCGCTTCCCTTATAGAATTTAATGTACTGTGTACACCCAAAAGACTTGATGAGTTTTACAATCTATCATGGATTTTATCTTTCCTCTTCACTCCTCTTACCAATTATTATGCTGACACATATTCATTTCTGACATAAGTCTTAAATTCTAGGTAATTCTGAATGCTGGTGATATTGGAAGTATACAGTACAGAAAAATAATTTGGCAGCATGCCTCGAAAGCCTTAAAATATTTATACTCTTTGTCCTTTTCATTTCTTTTCTGGAAATTTATCCTAAGGAAAGCAGAGAAGTAGGAGAAGATTTAAACACTCAGTGTTGCTTCTAATAGAAAAATATTAGAAAACATTTCAAAGTTCAGTAATAGAATAGTTCAATAAATTATGTGCTTCATTAAATGATGTTGTATTATGCAGCCATTAACAGTCATGTTTTTGAAAAGTAATTAATAACACATGGAAAATGTTCATTATAGAGTGTCAAGTGGAAGAAAATAAACACAATCAAAGTTGAATAATGGTAGGTGTAGTGTAATTTATTAAGCATCCATTACATAACCCTGTAAGGTAGGTATTTTTATCACCGTATTACAGAGGAGGAAAAAAAGGTTCAGAGAGATTAGGAGTGAAAGAAAGAAACAGAGAGACAGGGGTGGGGGGAAGATAGAATTAAAAAGCATAAGATGGAAGGATAAAAAAATTCACCCTGGAGGAGTGGGAACTAAAAGCAGTTGTCTTTTTAAAATTATGCATGGTGGTAATTTCTACCATAAACCTGCATTAATTAATTATGTTTGCAATCAGATTAGAATAAACGCCATTAAAATATTCTGGGCACCTAACAAACCAGCAACTTTGGAAATGACTTTTTCTTGAGCCGGAGTACCTGAACCAGGAAGCACGCCTTGTTTTGGGCCGTCAAACACTCAGACTTGAGCACAATCTTGTTGGCTGCTCTGGCCCCTGTTTAGGGTCTTTCAGACACATGAATATGTTCAGCCTGGCACAATGCTGGCAGTCTTCCTCTGGCTTTCTCCTCTTACTATGTATGATTCCCTGGCCCAGAGGGAAACATCTGGGAAACTCATCCACAGTCCGCTTTTGGGCTCTAACGTGGGGTTTCTCAAAACACCTGGTTTTGGTCCTGGCATCCCTGGTATGGGAATCACCTGGGTCTTTCAGAGTTCCTGAACCAGGAAGACACTGGGCGTTCTGCATCTTCAACTAGAGCTTCAGGTGATTCTTAGGTACACTATTGTTAGAGAACCATTGCCCCGGAGGAACCTATTGCTACTAAAAGGAGAAGAATAAAGAGGGACAGGTTTTATTCAGTTGGAGGTTCTACAGGGAAGACATCTGGGGGGCAGAAAATCCCTGTAATCACATTAAGTTAGCAATATCCTACTAGGATCCTAGCTCTGTTCCTTTCCACTTTTGTGACCTGGACCTTGGGAAAGTCACTTCTGCTCTCTGAGCCTCGTTGTTTTCATCTCGGACGTGGGAAACATCATCCTCATCATCATCATGAGAATAAATATTATTCTTATGGCTGGGCCTACCTTACAGAACAGCAGAGAGTAATCCTTGCCTGATGTTTAAGTGTGTAATGATTTCTCTACCAGATCTTTAAAATGGCCAGCAAGGCCTAAGATGATCCACTCTTCACCCTCACAAGCTGACTCCAATGTACCCTTCGTTTTTGTTTAATCAAGCCAAGCACACTCCCACTGTAAGATTTTCCTATTGGCTCTTCCCTCTGCCTGGCCATCCACATGGCTAATACCGTGGATTCTTTTGCTCAAAGTTACCTTTTCCATGAGACCATCCTATTGAAAATTTCAGCTTGTTCCTCCTCATCACACTCCCTGTCTCTCTACACTTGCTCTCCTTTTTTTTCTGCACTGTACTTGTCACCACCAGTCTCACTGTATAATTGTCCTTTCCAGGATATTTCTTGTTTTTTTGCACTTCTCCTCCCCCTACAAACCTTGGAATATAAACCACCCCAGTTAGGGATCTTTGGGGTTTTGTTGTTGTTATTCAAGAATTTCCCCCAAACACTTGAAAGGTGCCTAGAATGTGGTATGTCTAGTATGTTAGTAGGAAGGTATTGAGTAAATAAATTAAAAAAAGAACTTCATGAATCTCTATTTTTTCTCTCTCCAAGGGGATTGATAGTTACTTAAGGCACAATGGCTTTAATGACCTAATATCTCCTTATTTGCCCCTCATTTTATCTGAGTGTTAGCAGAGGCTTTGGAAGTCCTGACGAATCTACCATATTCTTCTTGCCAAAAGCCTTTGTGACTCTGAGAGGGACTTAGATCCACATCCAGGTGACTTGGATGATTCAACAGCTAACTAGTGGGCCAGGGTCTGGAGATGTTATTTGTCATGAGTGTCGCTGGACAGAAACAACAAATGTCTCTGGGCATGATGGCCTAAATGCCTCCCCCCAACCGAACAGACACAGGGGAAAAGGCTTTCCACAGCGAATGCAGACTTTGGCATGCTCTGTTGACAATAAGCCTGCACTATCACAATGATTTCACTAGAGGAGAATGAATCAAATAAAATTCCCCAAGTTCCTAAAACCAGTTCTGACTCTTTGACTTCTCCGGGGCCCTCTCCAGACCCTCAGAAAACAGGATTACTGTTCAGAAATCAAAATGCGTTCACTGAGGAGATACTGAAGACTGGAAAGCCCAGCACATTTTAGTGGTGGGGGGTGTTACTATCATTAGAATTATTGTCATTGTTAGCATTTATCTACCCTCTACTGTACACATGAAGACTCTTGGTAACTGTTCCTGTTTCCTTGCTGTCAGAGCTTTTGAATTTGCCCCAAATGGGACTGAGCAATGTAATTAGCCCAGAACAGCCACTCATTGTTATCCTGATAAAAGTAATCCTGGCCAGCTTGCTTTTTCTGTTACCTCCAAAGCCTCCATGGAGGTGATCAATAAGGATATATAAAGCACCCAGAAGGGCACTGTTCCCAGGAGAGGGGACTAGGGGACAGAGCCACAAAGAGCTTTTCAGTGCTGCTTCGACTCCCTGATGCCAGGCCCACTTGGCTTTAATGATTGTTTTCATCATTCTGCACAGCAAGGCGTAATTTATCTTCCCTGAGATTTGAGAACAGGCTGCTCTTCTCTTGTGCTTGGGTCTTTTTCGGATAACCACACTAGGGTTCTTTAGCAACCACTCCAAGTGACACAAACCAGAAGGCAGAGAGAGGAAAAAATAGGCAATGCACAGAACATTCCAACTCTATCTACCTGCCTTTCTCTAATTCGTTCGTAGCACATGGATGGAGCACAGATCAAGAAGCCTGGGGAATTAGATTGACTTATCTGGTTATCTGAAATGTTATCTAAAATGACAGGGCAGTGACGTGATCATTTCCAGTCCTGGTTCTGCTACTTTCCTTCTCCAAGCACTGAGAGATTTATCGAAACTTTCTGTGACTCCGTTTTTTCATCTGTAAGATAAGAATAGTACCTCTTGTAGAGCTGACAGGAAAACTAGAGGTAATCATTCTCCTGATCGTGGCACACAGTAGGTACAGAATACATTATTATTGTTTAGAGCAGTGCCCCTGGTGGCCCGTATGTGGTGAGTTTCATCAGACCACCACCAAAGTCCCTGGTTGTCAGTCCCCCTGTGTTACTGGTTATTTTTCCCCCTTAGGCAAAGATCTCCAATGATGGCGATGATTTCCATAATCTTGTCACCTTAATTGCTGCTGTCACTGTAGGTACCGAAATTAATTTTGATTTCTTTTTGTTTCTGCTTAGCGCTTCGAATGTGACTAATGGGATTATTTTTGGGTTTGGCTTGGAGCAATGTTCCCAGCAGCTTGAAGAGCAGTGTTGGCCTGAGTTTTCCATATGGGGCCACTTTCTGCTCAGGGACTGCAAGGGCGTTGGAAATCTCAGGAAAGGGAGTCAGTTAGTTGTGGCCATTTTCAGCCAAATGGCACATAAATGTGTGCTTTTAGGTTGTCAAGTCCATCTTGTACATCTCAATGAAGCCTTACATGTTGGGCTTACCACAGATTACTGGAGGGAAGGAAAGAAAATAGAAGTTATTGAGTACCTAGGCATGACATTGCTGTATATCAATGGTGAAACTCCTCCTAGAATGCCAGGAGGGGGTATGCATGGCCCCCAAAATTCTCCCTCCCTGGGTGTTCATCTTGAGTAAAACAGTGGACTACCTGTGAACAAACCTGTTGCAGCTTCTGGAAGAAACAGTGTAGTGCTCCAAAGCTTCTATGAGGTTCATTTTCTGAACCTAGGTTTTCAACTTTCTTAGTGGTTCTTGGAGCTACCCTACATTCTTCCAGCAAGTGCCCATTCTCTCTCAGTTAGAGTCAGTTTCTGTGATCTATGACCAAAGAATTGGTACACCCTCCTACGTCCTAGAATTGTTAGGATACCAGTAGTTACATATTCTTCTCTGTGTGTGCGTGTGTGTATGTCTATCTGTTTGCATGACTGCCTTCCTGCCATGTATCACTTCTTTGACATGGGAATTAAAACTCTGAAGGTTACACATGTGACACCAAGCACAGTGCCAGGCATGGAGCCCTGCTCAGTCATTGTTCTTGGCATGTGTCCATACATGGATGGATGCACAGACCCTGTGTCGTTACACAGGGTCTCAGAGATATCAGATGCCCTGAGAGCAGGCACACTGCATTGTCTCAGAATAAACCTTTAGTGGGTTTGTACTCATATGTTCAAAGTGCTCTGGGCCCAAATCAGAGTTTATTTTTCCTAATGTGCAGAGGACAAACAGTGCAGTCACTGTGACCTCTAAGATTCTGCTCTTTTCAAAAATAACATGGATTTTTTTTCTTATTATAAAAGCAATTCAAACATATTGTAGAGAATTTATATCCTACAACGGGGCAGACAGGAGAAAATGAGACTCACCCATGGCCTCAGCACCTAGAGATACATACTGGCATTTCAGAATACTTCTGGTCTTTCCCCACCGTGGATCACAATTTGTCAATGTGTTTATTTACACACTATTTTTGTTACATGCTTTCTCCAGTTCCAACTTGAACACTACCCATTTTCTTTTTACATATGACCTTTAGATACTTATGATATTTATGCCCTTTATGATACTCCATCTTATGGAGAAACTAATATGGAATTAATCAGTCCTCTCACTTGCCATACCCATGTTGTCCTGTTTTTTTTTTTTTTGTTTTTTTTTTTTTGTGCATGGTTATAAACAACCATGGTTACAAATAACCTGTTTGAGGCTAACAAACAGCACCCTTCAACTTGTTCCCACCCAGTTCCTAAACCAGTTGAGGGTTAGACACACAGGGGGTTGGAGCACGTGGGGATCCCAGTGTCACCATGGCTACTGATGGTTACTGATGGTTGGAAGATGTGGCTTAAGTGGGACAACAACTCCCTGACACCACACTCGAGAATATTTTTTTCCAGCTTTATTGAGATCTCATTGACCTGTAATATTGTGTAAGTTTAAGGTGTACCACACAATCCTTTGATGCATGCATATATTGCAGAATGATGACAATAAGGTTAGTTCACCCATCCAGTGCCTCACTTAGTTATCATTTCTGTGTGTGTGTGTTGTAAGAACTCTTGAGATCCACTCTCTTAGCAACTTTCAAGTATGCAAAGCAGGGATGTTAACTGGAGCCCCCATGCTGAACATTAGATACTCACACTTAGGCAGTTTATAACTGGAAGTTTGTGCCCTTTGACAGACATCTTCCACTTCCCCCACCCGTAGATCCTAGCAAACACCAATCTGTTCTCTGTTTCTGGGAATTCAGTGTTTTTAGATTCTGTACACTAAGTGAGATCATTTGGTAATTATTCTTCTCTGCCTGACTTACTGCATTGAGTAGAATGCCCTTAAGGTCAATCCCTGTTGTTGCAAATGGCAGGATTTCCTTTCTTTGTTATGGCTGAATAATATTCCATTACATCACATCTGTCTCTGTATCTATCTCTGTATCTATCTATCTATCTATCATCTGTCTATAATCTGTCTATCTCTAGAATTTGACAGGCTTGCTCACATAGGCACAGACAGTTCCTGCAAATCTCCAGCCTCCTTCTGGGCAGGCTTCTTACCAATAGTCAGAAGAAATCAGAAGGCAGGCTCTTGGCAGGGAAGCAAGTCCCATCTGAACAGAGTAGAGAAGAGGAGGCAGGACTGCTCAGACCCAGTGTCTTCTTCAGACAGGTCTCTCCCCTGTCCCTGGAGTGACCATGCAGTAAAACTCTACTAGGTATCTTTCACATGGCTATGTTGGACATCCCAGAACACAAATCCATGAGTATTTTCTGAAAGTAGTTTTCTGGAAGAGTTACAGGGCCAGGGAGACTTAATATTTTTAAGACTTTTAAAACTGATTTCCAGCTCTTTTACTGCAAATTTCATCCCACTTTCCCTTGCCACCACCTGAGTAAACAGTTGAGAAGGTCACTGAATCTGCATCACCATGGAGTAGTGTGACTGTAAAACCTTTCTTCTCTTTTTTGATTGGAAAAAAGCAACTTATTTTTTTTTCTTTTTTGTTTATTTAAATAGTAACCAAACTGACCATTTTTCCTCAGTTTGTCATTTGAACTTCTTTTGCTCTGAATTGTTCATACCTATCCTTTGGCCGTTTTTCTATGGAATTTTCATATTTTTATGGATTCATAAGCGAAGCACACCAAACTTATCTGATCTACTTTTAATTTGTTTGATTTTATCATTTAAGTTTTAGTTTAAGTAAGTTACTGAATTTGTTGGGTGTTTTGTGATTTATTGCTTACAAATTTCTTACTTTTCACCTATGAAATGAAGAGCTACACCTTTTAAGGATTTTTTTATATATTTGGATTTAACTTTTTAATTTGGTTAGAATTTATTTTGGTGTCTTTTGTCAAGTGAAGGCTTCTTTTCCTCCCTAACAAACAGGTCATTAATTTCTCAGCACTGTTTATTTTATTTTATTTATTTATTTTTTAAAGATTTTATTTATTTATTTGACAGAGGGAGATCACAAGTAGACAGAGAGGCAGGCAGAGAGAGAGGAGGAAGCAGGCTCCCTGCTGAGCAGAAGGCCCGATGCGGGACTCGAACCCAGGACCTGGGATCATGACCTGAGCCGAAGGCAGCAGCTTAACCCACTGAGCCACTCAGGCGCCCCACAGCACTGTTTATTTTAGATTGCTATTTCATGTAGTATCTTATTAGAATTTTCATATCCAGCAGGACAAGATGCTCTGAATTTACATCACTCTAATTGCCTTCCCCAAATATTTTGGTCAGTCTCATCTTTTTATATTTTCAAATAAGCTTTAGAATAATTTTATTAAGTTCTGAAACAGTCCCTTTCAGAATTCTGATTTGGATTGAATTAAATGTATAGATGGATCTTAAAAGAAGTGGTACTTTAGTAATTATTAATAGTAAAAATATTAAGTTTTCTTATTCAGGAAAATGGCATTTTGAGCTCTTCAGATCTTCATGCATATCCTCTAGCCACAGTTTTGTGTGTGTGTGTGTGTGTGTGTGTGTGTGTGCGTGCGCGCGCGTGTGTGTGTGGGTGTGTGTGTGGGGGTGTGTGTGTGTGTGTGTGTTGCCCATTAGTTCTGGTGTTTTCTCTCTCTCTTTTTTTTAAAATTATAGTTACTGTAAATCTTCTTTATATTTTCTAATTCTTTTGTTTGAAGTATATAGGAAAAACGTAGACATTCTGATTTTACAACTCATGACCTTCAGAACATGCTTATTATTTTCAGTTTTTTTTCTGAGTAGGCAATTATATCTTACAGAAGAAGTAATGAATTTTCTTACTCTTTTATTCCTTTCTTTTCTTTTCTTTTCTGTTAGTTTCAGAGACATAATATAGTGAGTTGCATATAACACGCAGTCCTCATTACATCAAGTACCCTCCTTTATCTCCATCACCAGGTTATCCCTTCCTCACCCCCCAACCTCCCCTCCAGCAACCCTCAGTTTGTTCCCTAGAGTTCAGCACTCATACAGCTACTCTTCCGTTTCTTATGACCTGTTGGATTGACTAGAATATCCAGCACGTTAATAAATAAGAGTTGGCTTCCATGTCTACCTTAGTAAGTAGAAATATCTCCTTATAGGATGCTGATCATTGACTTCAGACAATTAAAAATTGTGTTGAGGCACTTTTATCTTACTCTTGTTTCATTAAGCTTTTGTTAGTAATTTCATGAGTACGGACTTTATCAAATGCCTGCTGTTGCTTATTAGGATGATTGTATCATTGCCTCAGACACTAATAGTGACTCGGAGACTGGAAGGAGATTTTTGGATCATAATCTCTGTTTCTTAAATCTTGATGATATGGAAGAGAAGTTTGAGACCAGTTTGATGTTTTAATCTTTCTAGGTAAACTGTGTTTATGTGGCTTTGTTTTGTTTTCT
Source organism: Lutra lutra (assembly GCF_902655055.1). Lineage (NCBI taxonomy): Eukaryota > Metazoa > Chordata > Mammalia > Carnivora > Mustelidae > Lutra > Lutra lutra. The sequence continues at coordinate 10,823,861 of NC_062295.1, read as the reverse complement.
GCCTGACTGTCTGTAGGATTTTTAAAAATTATCCTTGTGATTCTAAAACTCCATCATATTATTTCCTTGATGGTGTCCTTGTGTGTCTAGTAGAATTACAGAGTCAGGTCATCCATAAATCTGGAAGGTGTTTTGTTATTTTGTCTCTCTGATAATTGCTTTTGTCCTCTTCTTTTATGATTGCTTTATTTTTTATTTTTTATTTTTTTTAAGATTTTATTTATTTGATAGAGAGAGACATCATGAGTAGGCAGAGAGGCAGGCAAAGAGAGAGGGGGAAGCAGGCTCCCTGCTGAGTTGAGAGCTGGATTCAGGGCTTGATCCCAGGACCCTGAGATCATGACCTGAGCTGAAGGAAGAGGCTTAACCCACTGAGCCACCCAGGCACCCCATGATTGCTTTTTCTGAAACATCAGTTAGTGCTATACTGAATCTCCATGCTTGGTCCCATACATCTATCATCTTATATCTCTCACTGTTTCATCTCTTTGTTCAATCACACTGCATTCTGAATGAGTTTTGTTTGTGCTTACACATCATTGGTTAGTTTCTAGAGTCTTCTGCACTGCTATCAATGCATGATTTAATTTTGTTGCTACATTTCATATTTCATTGCAAGGTTTTTCTAACTTACCAAGACATTTTCTTCTCCTTTCACTCAATTCCCTTTCATAACACTATCATATATGATAAATGATATTCTTCATTGATCAAATATTTTATTTCAGTCACTAAACTTTGAATTAATAAGTCCATTTTCAGATTCTGAAAGTAACCGATATTTACTGCAGAAAATTTAAAATACAGAAGAGTACACGGAAGAACACAGAAAGGACCATTATGCTAATGGCCAAAAAAAAATCATTGCTAATATGATGGAATATTTTCCTTTACTCAAAATTTATATTTCTTCAGTATACATTTCCTCTTAATTTTTATTTTGAAACTAATTACAGATTCACGTAGAGTCCCGTGAACGCTTCACCCTTCTTCCCCATAGTGGTGCCATCTTGTACAACTTGAGCATAATAGCAACCCCAGTAAACACTCTTGGTAAATTGGTAAAATACTTTTCCAGACAGAGATCTTACTTAGCTCTCAGCATTTTTTAAAAAAATATTTTATTTATTTGACACACAGAGAGAAAAATCACAAGTAGGCAGAGAAGCAAGCAGAGAGAGAGGGAGAAGCAGGCTCTCCACTGAGCAGAGAGCCCAATACGGGACTCGATCCCAAGACCCCAGGATCATGACCTGAACCAAAGGCTGAGGCTTAACCCACTGAGCCACACAGGCACCCCAACTTTAAAAGCATTTTTATATGCATTTATTTGTGTGTGTGCATAGTTTTATGCATTGTGATCTAATGTATAGATTCATGGAACTACAAAGGAACTCTCTTATGCGAACCCCTTCTGTTCACACCCACACCCTTTGTTTGTTCCTTGGCAAACACTAATCTGTTTCCATCTCTATAGTTTTGTCATTCCAAGAATGTTACATACTAAATGGAATCATGCAGTATATAACCTTTCGGGATTAACTTCTTTTGTTATGCCTCATGCCCTCGAGATCCATGCAGGATGTTGCCTGTATTAGTGCATGGGTAGACCAGAGTTTGGTATAACCACTAACCCACTGAAGGACATTTGGGTTGTTTCCAGTGTTCTCCGCTTATGAATAAAGCTGCTATGAACATTCATGCACAGATTGGGCTTCTTTGGCGCTCATCGTTGTTGAGTCCCAGTTTTAAAATATAGCGTTCGATTATAAGCATTTCTCCATGTCATTATTTAGTCTTTGAGAACATGGTTTTTAATGGCTGAATAATATTCTACCATATGGATGTACCTCACTTTATGTAGCCACTTCCCAATAAGCTCGTGTTTCCTTGAATTTTACGGAGAGCATACCAGATGCTTTTTAAAATTTTCTTTTCTTTTTCAGTAAATCTTTCTAAAATGTGTGCACTTTCTATGCATTTTGAGTGCAATGCTCCATGTGTTTTATGATAGGAAGTCATTTCATAGGTGCCAGATTGTTGGATTTTTCTTCTTCCTTCATTTTCTCAAAAAGAAAGAGAGGCTTATGTAGGCTTGGTATGTGCTGATTAGGTGGGGTGGATTTTCCTCTGCATCTCTGATGGTCCACCTGGGTCCTGTTGGACCTCCCCCTACCCAGACCTTTTGCTGGATGGCTGATTAATGTACCCTACTACCAGCCATATTTCTGAAGCCTGGTGGCTGTCTGTTAAGTGTGAGCAGAAGAAAAGGCTCTGCCCCACTGACGTTGCAGTGAAAATTTATGCATGAATTATTGAATATGGTGTGTAGCTCTTCCCTGGTCAGAAGCAGAGCATCGAGCACTACCCCTGGTTCACAGTCCCTATCCACCGTCTGTCTCCCTGACTCCTCCCACTCCAGAGCTCACATGTTGCATCCCAGGTGGCAATAAGTAACCACTGTTCTTTCTTCCTCTTTGCTCCCTGCACGATGTACAATTCTGGCCATCATGGCCTCTAAGTGGATATAAAAGGAAACGCAGTGTTGCGGGATAAAGGTTAATGATGTAGTCATGACCTCCTTAGAATGTACCTACTACATATCAGAGCTCCGGTGTGTCTCAAATATCAGGGTCCAGGAAAATCTATTACCTTTTTTTTTTTCTTTCTTTCTTTCTTCCTGATCTGGTTGTTTGGCTTCAGATGGCCAAGAGTGAATTCTTCATGGAAATTCTTCTGGAGTCTGGCCAGTGCAATTGCAACCATATATTTTGGTGTGGTTTGGAATCATTTTAACAGAAAGGAAGTGCTGTGAAAAGCGGGTGCCTCTAGATTTCCACCCTCACTACCCAGAAGTCTGTAATAGCTTTGTTGATCTAAGAGAATGGTATTGGGGGCAGTGTCTTATTCTCCTCCAAATGATGGTGACTGTCAATTCTGAAACACTTCATTGTCTAAAAAGCACTTTATATGCATTATCTCAGCTCATTCATCCAATTTCTGAGCACCTGTTATATCCAAGCTTTGGGACATTGAGTGAATGACACGTGGTTTTTTCTTTTTCTTTCTTTTTTTTTTTTTTTTTCTCTTTCTTTTTTTGTTTCAAATCCCTCAGTGGCTTCCCATAAAATTTAGAATAAAATTTCACTTCTAGACCCTCGCTACGGGAGCTAGCCCTTGCTGTCTCTTCAACTTCATGTCTTTTCATTCCATCCACCCTCATTTCTCTCTAGCCACACATGCCTCTGGCTGCTTCTCAGATATGCTCCTTCCCACCTCCTATTTCTTTTGCCTTAAAATCTCTTTATTCATAGTCATATAACCTGCTACTTCTTGTCATTCAAATCTCAACTTAAATGTCACCTCCTGGAGAGGTCAAAACATTCTGCTTTGAATTTTCTAATATTGGAACAAAGGCGTTCTCCCCCAACCAAATCGGTGCTTGTGTTATCTGCAATTAATCAATTCATTGATCAGTAATTAGTTAAGTGCCCACTATGGGCCAGACACTGTGTTAGGCTGTGATGAATAGCTTAACATGGCCCCTGACTTTTGGGGTCTGCATTCTTTTGGGATTTGGCAGTCTTCAAGAGGATTAGATCTTGGCAGAGGATGGGTAGAAGAGGTGAGACCAGATGATGTCAGCCTAAGAAGAAAGTTGAGGTGCTCTAAAATACCCTGCCAGGAACTCTCATTTGTTTCTGCCCTTTGATTTCTGATCTGATCATTTATGAGCTCAGATTCTGAAGGAAAAAGGATTAATTTTCAAAGTGACCCTAAGGCTCTCCAAGAGCACCATTAACCATCCCTGTTTAGGAACCTGGCCCACCTCCCAGCTCTAATTCCAGGAGTGATTCACCCTATTTAAGTGAGGACACAGAGGCCTGAGAACACTGGCCCCATGTTTGCCCACAGAATGTTCCCACGGAAGCTCTGTTTGACTTTTGCTTTTCCCTTCCTTGTAAGGAAATTGACTAGGGCCTGTTGTCATGGCGACGCAGGATGCTGAGGCCCTTGCTCTGAGGAGGAGAGGTTTTTCTTTGTTCTTCCTTCTTGGTGGAGGATTGGTGAGGTGGGTAGGGCCGAGAGTGGGGCCTGGAATCTAAAATAGGCAGATCCTTATGGGGCGCCTGGGTGGCTCAGTGGGTTAAGCCTCTGCCTTCGGCTCAGGTCATGATCTCAGGGTCCTGGGATGGAGCCCCACATCGGGCTCTCTGCTCAGCAGGGAGTCTGCTTCTCCCCCTCTCTCTCTGCCTGCCTCTCTGCCTGCTTATGATCTCTCTCTCTCCATCAAATAAATAAATAAATAAAATCTTAAAAAAATAATAATAAAATAAAATAGGCAGATCCTTGATTCCATATGCCACTGGCTCTGGTGTAAAATCCCAGTCCTGCCAAAAATCAACTGTTTGGTCCCAGCAAGTTGCTTAACCCTTGTCAGCCTCAATTTCCTCAAATTAGGGATAATAAAGAGCTTTGTTTGAGAAGGTCTCTGAAAAATAAATGAACTTATTCCTCTAAGTACTTAGTACCTGGTAGTAGCAAGGCTGTCAAGGGAACTTACTTAGGCGAAGGTATCTAACCTATAAGCAATTAATGCAAATTACTGGAACCTGAATTTGAATATATATCTTGTAGCGATATAGCCTTTGGGTTTAGTCTGTCACTGCTAAAACTTGAAAAGGGCTTAATAATTAAAGAAAAAAATAAAAACATCTCCCTCCCCCAGAAGGTGAAAAACAGAGACTATCTTTTTTGGGGGGGAGGGTGTTAAAAATTGTCTTAAATAATTTTTTATTTTTTTATTAACATATAATGTATTATTAGCCCCAGGGGTACAGGTCTGTGAATCGCCAGATTTACACACTTCACAGCACTCACCATAGCACATACCCTCCCCAATGTCCATAATCCCACCACCCTCTCCCTGCCCCCCTCCCCCTGGCAACCTTCAGTTTGTTTCCTGAACAAACATAAGAGTCTCTTATGAAAACCAGAGACTATCTTAAAACCTGTTTGAAACAACAGTTAACCCTATGTTAACTTCTCTGACAGTCTGAAATTATTGCCAAATCCTGCTTTAAAAAAGATAAAAAAAAAAAAAGAAAGGACGGTTCCAGAAAATCATTCTTCTCATTTTATAAATGGACAGATTCAAAGCAGAAATGATGTGGAGTAGAAATGAGTTGGCAGTAAATCTAAAATTATTTCGAGATAAAAAAATTTTTAAAACCAAGTTAATTGATGTTAAAACCAAGTTAACTGATCATTGACTCTTGGTAGCAAGTGATAGAACTCCAGCGAGTTTCAGAAAAGTGAAACATCAGGGTGGCCCATGGTAGCCAAGAGAACAATGGGACTGGACCTCAGGTCCAGTCGGAAGCAGGGATGGAATATTCTCAAAATGACCTCCTCTCTCATCTACCTCCTTTCTCCGTTTCTTTCTCTTTCCCAGAACTGGCCATCTCCAGTCTTACCATGACCTCTTGGACTTTACATTTTTGCAGTTCCGAAGAGAGATGGGGTTTCTTTCTCGGTTCCGGATCCATGGTTCTTGCAGAGGGAATCTGATTGGATTAGATGCTCGTCCATAGTCCATGTGGAGTCAGCTCTGCCCCGGAGTGGGCTGACATTTTTCTAACATGGCAGCTCCTGGGATAACCCTGTGGATGGAGTGAAGAGGGATGGCAAAGGCTGTCAGCTGATCCTCAGCTTGGGGGTGAAGATGCCCTGTGGTATAAGGAAAGGGAGTTAAGTGTTGTTACTGCGACATAACTTGACAGATACGCCTCCTAACCAAAGAGGCATCTCTTACCCATTAGCAGTTGCTAATCACCGAGGCCTGACTCTGTACTGCGCACTCAGATTTGCCTGCACACTGGAGCAAACAGGGAGAAGAAGGGTGATTGACATTGACGTACGTATGATCTAAATTTTGTTCTGGTGCTTTATATGCGTTCATTTCATCCATCTCCTACCCCCATTTTGCTGGAAACTGAGGCTCAGAGAAATGAGGTGACTCGCTCAAAGTCACAATTCTAGTAAGTGGTAAAAACAAATTCTGAAAGTTGTGCAACTTCCCAAACCTTTATCACTCTGAAATCAAGTGAGGCAGCAAATACCATGTTTTGGGGTTTTGGGTTTTTTTTTTTCCCCCAATTTTAGTAAAGCCTTTGGTTCCTCTCTGGCCTCGGGGGTGCTTGCCAACATCTCTGAGTCAGTCAAACCATCCCTTAAAACATAAAAAACTGCAACCAGGCCAGCCCTAAATGATTCATGGGACCCAGCATACATATTTATAGGCTGTATCCAAGAGGGAAACACACTCGAGGCTCTCTTGTTCACACCCCCACGCATCTGCACGCCTGTATCAGGCACTTGGAAGAACCAAAGACCCTGCCACTTATTCACCCACACGTGTCTGTGACGGGGTTTGAACTCTCGGTGAACCGCCACCAGCCCACAGAGCCAAACTCCCAAGTGCCCATCTGTGGAGGTGGAGTTCCGAAGTGAGAATTCTGCTCTTGGCCTCCACTAAACGTTCTTCTAGTCAGTTTTTTTTTTTTTTTTTTTTTTTTTTTTCTGTGAGTTACATCTCAAGCTCCAGGCACCAGCCACTGTCTTCTCTTAGACATGGGTAGAGGACACGTCCGCATTCTAGTCAGACAGACCTAGGGTGAAGGATCTGCTCCTGCTGACTCTGACCTTGGGCTGAGTCTCTTTGAGACTTCCTCTCTTTGAGACTTCATGTCTGCTCTTTAGTTATTTTTTTTAAAGATTTTATTTATTTATTTGACAGACAGAGATCACAAGTAGGCAGAGAGGCAGGCAGAGAGAGGAGGAAGCAGGCTCCCCGCCGAGCAGAGAGCCCGATGCGGGGCTCGATCCCAGGACCCTGGGATCATGACCTGAGCTGAAGGCAGAGGCTTTAACCCACTGAGCCACCCAGGCGCCCGCATGTCTGCTCTTTAAATTGGAGCTATCAAGAACCTGCACCATGGGATGGTCATTGTGGGGACAGTGTGGACAAGGTTTAAGGAAGCTACAAAGCCTAGTGAATGCCCCTGGGGTAGTAGCAGTAGCAGAAGGCAACTGGTACCATCCCAAAGCCTAAAAGCTAAGAGGAGGAGGTGGTAACTGGTGTCCAGAGAAGGCGCTGGTATAGACGGGGCTCAAGGCAGGAGTCTCGAGGGATGATGCAGTCGGCTCAGTCATAGTGACCGGACAGGGAGGGATCCAAGGAAACAAACACTTTGACCGTTCTCTACTCCCTTCCCTCCAACTCACTTCTGCTGGTGCCTCCCTTTGATCGAATCCATCTAGAAGCCGGAGGTTGGGAGGATCCATGTGGTCTATATAAGTTAGCAGGATGGAGATGGATGGGGGGTGGGGGGGAGGTGGGGTAAACCTGGAGGGGCCAACGGAAGAGGTCCCACTCCAGTACAGGTGAAGAGGAGGGAGAGATACACACAGACTGCTTCATCACAGTGCTCCCGTGTGGTGTGTGTTTGATAAATAATGGCCCTGATTATATAACAAAGTGTACAGAATTAGAGGTCTACCATCTTATGATTCTTTCCCACTTCAGTTTTGACATCCAATTTTATAGAAAACTTGGGTGGGGGTGGGAATAGTTTCCTTTCTCAGTGTTATTTGCTTTGCAGGATTACAGATCCCCATCATCCCAGCAGTGACCTCTGGTATTTTCTACCTTTCCTCTTAGGGAAGGCATTCATTCATTCATTCATTCATTCATTCATTCATTCATTCACTGGTTTATTCAACCATGCATTGCTTAACACCTTCTGTGTACCAGGCACTGTAGAGGGCACTGAGTCCACGGCAGTGGGTAGACCCCTGGTCTCACAGTGTTGACAGGCTGGCAGAGGGTAGGGTTGCATAAACTATCAATGGGAAAGCAGTGTGTGTGACGGGAGAGGGGGTAGAACAGGTGGCTGTAGTCAAAGCATAGAGAATGCACCTCCGTGGTGCATTCGGGTCTCCATCCTGCCATTTTCATGGCTAAACCATTGAAAATGAATACTTGGGGATTAGCAAAGAGGAGAAGCTTTCCAGAAAGGAAGGGTTTGAGGATTAAGAAAAGCAGTTGTCAGCCTCAACGTTGGTGTCTTTCCAACTCTTTGGTGTCTTTCCAGCTTTGTGGCGGGGCGTGTGTTCAAATGAATAAGGTTAGGGTCGTTTCTAATTGCTTATAGAAAAAAGCCTCCTGTTTATGTGCTGAGTACATTCTTTTCCAATTAATTAGTTTGACAAAGCCGAACAGAGAGTCATTTCTGACCCTCCCCAGGCAATTAAACAGAAGTGTTTTATCCTGTCTACAGCCCTTCCACCGCCTTCTGAATTTTCGCTGCCAGGGAACGGTGTGCAAGGGACGGACGCACGTATAGCTCCTTCTCTAGCGGAGGAATCCCAGCAGCGATGGGAGCCCTAGTCCTGTTGGTTGTCTTGCTGTGTTCTTAGCCTCTTACCGCTCTCTGTCTATAAAGCAACTGGGACGGGCGTCTAATTTGTTTTACTCCGGAAGATGCCCGGGTAGTGTGGTAGAAACAGCACAGGTGAAAGCATGTCCCCTCCCCTGTCATCTGGGAGTAGTTGAGGATGAATGAAAGTGGCCAGTTGTCCTGAAATAGATGTACCAAGTCACAAGATCCTGGGTGGTAAGCATACTGCACAGAGCAGGGAGGTGCTGACAGAGTTGGGAACAACTTGGGCATCTCCCTGTGCCCCGTGCCCTGAGAAAGAGCAGCCGGTGCTTCTCAGGCTCTAAGGAGGCTGAGAGTGATGGAGGCTTGAAGAGTCCTGGGCTTTGAGCCCAAGGGAGACACCGGTTCTCAGGGGGTGCTTGTCTATGCAGAGAGTGACAGGAGAAGAAAACCAAGCATTTCCTCCCTCCTCGTGGTGTCACTCTTAAGCCCCAGAGCTTGGCCACGACCCCTTTAGAAAGGAGTGGAGAGGAATCCTGAATAATCCAAGATCTATTTTTTTCTCCTTGGTAGAACTGAGACCCAAAGCAAAAATTAAGGTGTTCTGTAGTCAAAGAAAAAGGCCTCTCTTGCCATCATTCTCCTTCTCCCGTACACCCCACAAACAAAGTATAAGTCCAGGAGTCAGAACAGCTAAGCATAGGGCTGTAGTCCTAACTGCTGGTTAATAGCTTTGAGAGCCCATTTTGCTGATGAAGAAACTGAGCAGAGAAGTCAAGTAAGTGACTAAAGTAAAAGGCTAATCAGGTTAGTCCGGCCCCTAAACCATCTTGTTCTAATAGACACGACTCTGTCATCTGAGAAGAATATATTTGCTTTCGTGAAACGGAGGGTTCTAAGAGACATAACGATGGAAATGATCACCAGATACCTGGTGGGATAGAGATTATTACTAGCAAGTGTTCAGTGACATGTCCTAGAGTCAGTTCACTGGCTTTTACAAGAGAAACACTACAGCCACAAATTCGGAACTCTTCTATCAGCAAGTTTCGCCCCAGTGAAACCGAGGGAGCATGTGATTAGATGAACAGTGGCCCCCAGTGATGCCCACATCTTAAGGCTCAGAACGTGTGACTATGTTTCCTTCCATGGCAAAAGGGACTCTGCCGATGTGATTCGATTTAGGATCTCGAGATGGAAAGATTCGCCTGGATTGTCTGAGTGGGCTCCCTGACATCACAAGAGTCCTTAAAAGAGGGAGGCAGGAGGGTCAGAGTCCAAGTCCAAGAAAGAAATAGGGCAAAGGAGAGAGTAAGAGAGATTCAAGCCACAGAGCCAAGGAGTTTGAGCAGCTGCTAGAAGCTGGAAAAGGCAAAGAACTGGATTCTTCCAGAAAGAAGAACTGCTGACACCTTGATGTTAGCCCAGTGAAACTAATTTAGGACTTGTGTATCTTCAGAGCTGTGAAATAATACATTTGTGTTGTCTTAAGCCCGTGAGTTTATGGTAATTTGTTACAGCAGCAGTAGGAAATGCAAAAACTTCAGCAGACCTGAGGGGACATCAGAATCACCTAAGTTCAGGAGGTCAGAGTCTAGCCCAGCGAGACTGCCTTTTTATAACATCCTCCCCTCCCCAAATCCCCAGGGGGTTCCGATGCGCAGGTCTGGGGAGGGCTCAAGCCTGGAGATGGAGGCAAAGTATCTGGAAAGTTGCTTTTCAGAAAATGGGTGATGACTTTTGGAATCTGTCTTTCAGAATCCCTAAACCAGCAGTAAGTTCTTTATAAAGCCCTCCACCATGAGAACTGGCATGGACTTTTGAGGAATGATCTAGCTTAGAACCTGCATTTAATAGGCAGAGGAACAGAGGCACCGAGATGCAGGTGCATCCGTGAACTATGGAGTCCAAGTCTGGCCCCGAGTCTAGGGCTGTAGCATGACTCCTTCTGACCAAAGCCTAGGGTGTGATCTCTTGTTTGGGGAAGACATCACTGATTTGAACCGATTCTCGGGTCTCTAGACAGCTCCAAAGCAAATTAAAAACCCAATTTTCCTGTGTAATTTTATGGGTTGCATATTTCCATGTTATCTTTTTCTTTTAGTTTACCTTCCTCTTTTCTACCTTTCTGTCTATGTATCTATCTGTCTCCCTAGCTTTTAAAAAAGCTTTCTACTAGTTATATTTTATGAATTCTTATAGGTCATCTTGGGTTCCAAGGTGAACCAAAAAAGGAATGTATTTTTAAATTCTCTGAGCAATTTTCCAAAATTGGAACAAAAGACAGTAAAAGTCAACATGTGTACATGAAATACCTCTAAGGGTTCCTCCCTGAAATGCTCTGTAGGATGGCCAGGAACAGACAGAATTCTCATAGAAGTTCGTTCAAACCCTGGTGGACGGGAATCCTGAATCCTAAACCCTAAACCCTAAATCCTAAATGGGGCACTGTTCTCAGATTCCTGCAAGAGTTTACATTTCCACAAAAGGAAATAAATAAAAGAACTTGAGAATATGTGTGTGTGTGTGTGTGTGCATGGGTGTCTGTGTACATGTATAGACACACATGTACATCATATGTGTGTGTTTATGTGAGCATCTATGTCTTCGAGAGCTGAAAGGATCATTTGAGCACTCAGGAGAAGAAAGAAATGTGTTTGTCTCCCAGAGACAGAAGCATTCAAGGGCCTGTCCCAGGAGAGTTCCCTAAACATCAGTCTAACTCCCAGAAGAAGCCTCCAGACTCTTGGCACTGGGAGGTGAACTTTGGTGACAGCCCCTGGAACAGAAAACCCGGGAAACAGGGGAATGCCCCTACTCAACTCAGGAGCCCTTTTATGTGTTTTAAAATATACACAGACAGTAGATTCTGTCAAGAATCTGGCATGTTCCCCCTGGCAGTTTCCCTTTTTAGTTAAAGAAACGGACCGGATGGAAGAGGGACAGAAAGAATTACAGATGAAAACCGCTCACTCTGTCCCCCAAACAAAAGAGGATCCTTGATCAGAATGTGGCAGGCCCCTAGAAAGGGAGATGGGGGGAAAAACCAAGGAAATGTAGTCTTTTAAATGCAGATTTCAGTTTGCATTAGGAAGCCCCCCCACCCTTTTTTTTTTCTGAAAAAGAAAAAAAAAAGAAGGGAGAAAGAGAGGAGGGAGTGTGGAGAAAAGAGGCTTTGTAATGAATTTCCTGCAGGGCTGGGTTGAGACTTCTCACCCTCATCTTCTGCCACCTCCCTCCTCCCCCATCCGCACCCCGACCACACCCCCGCTTCCACCTGTGGTCTGAGCCCAGTCATAGTCCCTGGGAACTTGTGTGTTATTGCAAGACTATGATTTTACTTGGACTGCTGTCTGACTTAAAATTCCTTTTCTGTTTTTTTTTTCAAGGCAAAACTCTTCTTCTTTCTATCACTTCCCCTAAAAGAGCTTTTCTAAGTACTTTCTTCCAGTCTGTGTAAAGGACCCTCTCCTGTGATCCAGTGGTGTCCTGTGCTTATCTCTATCCTGACAGTAATTATACTGGATTGAAATAATCGGTTCTGATTCTATTTCCAACTAGATGGTGGGCTCCTCGAGGAAAGGAAGATCTATTCCTCATTTTTTGTTTCTCTGATGATCAGTCCGTGCCTGACACATGGTAACCCTTCAGGGAGTGTTGGCCAAGACTCCTGCCGTACTCAGCAGTACAACATAGAGGGAGAAAAATTAAAAGAAAAAATGCAGAGGTGTTTGAGGCAGAGGGAAGAAGAAGAGGGGCTAAGTGGGACAGCAGGGTATTTAAACAGTCCTGACTACTGGGTTTCTCCTTCAAACCCTAAGAAATTCAGCCCACCATGGCATGACAGATAGCATGAGCTTTGGGCTATAGAGATTGAGTTTGAACTTCAGATTCTTTTAAGCATGTTAATAATGAACTTAAATATTCTCTGTGTGTCTGGGCATGTGTGGTAATTATTTATACACTTGTTCCTCCCCTGCAACCGTGAATTCCATGAGGGACCATGACTGTTTGACCACTCACAGTTCTGCTGTAGCTCACACATATTTGTTGAACGAATAAATAAATACACTATAAATGAATGTTATGGGCTAGCCGTATGACCTTTGGCAAGTCATATAATCACTCTCATATATAATCTCTCTCTCTCTCTCTCTCTCTAATGCCTTAGCCAGAATCCCAAGAGCTATTCTTGGTTCTTCTCTCTCATAGCTCCTAGCCAATCCGTGTGTGAACTCTGAAAACTCCGAGACATAGTTCCGTGTCGTCTCCATCCTTCATCTTTACTATCACCATATCCAAACTGAGTCTTTCCATCCTCTAGATGGCTGCAGAGCCTCCTAATTCACTTCCTTATTCGTCTTCGTCCCCCATAACGTATTCACTAAGGAGTATTCAGATGAAGTTTGTGAAATGGAAATCAAGCCACAACACTCCCTTGCTTAAAACCCTACAGTTAATTACCATCGCAGCTGGAGTGGAATAAAAACTCCTGACTTTAGTTTGCTAAGTTGTTCTTGACTTTCATGACTGTCCCTCCCAACCTCCAGACTTACCTCCTCTGGCTTTGCACACTGGCCCCTTTGATTTGTTTCATTAGTTACTGCTCTTCTTTGAACCCAGGATGCTTGCTTTCAACTTAAGACATTTGGATGGGGCGCCTGGGTGGCTCAGTGGGTTAAGCCTTTGCCTTCGGCTCAGGTCATGATCCAAGGGTCCTAGGATTGAGCACCACATTGGGCTCTCTGCACGGCAGGGAGCCTGCTTCCTCACCCCCACCGCCTGCCTCTGCCTATTTGTGATCTCTGTCTATCAAATAAATATTTAAAATCTTAAGAAAAAAAAAAAAAACATTTGTATTAGTTGTAACCTCTGTCTGGAATGCCCTGATTTGCATAAGACTGTCTCACACTTGTATTTCAGATTTCACTTAAAAATTACCTCAGATACACCACTCCTTCCACAATGACCTGATCTAGAGTAACCTACAAGTTCTGTCTTTATCACGTCATATGTTTTCCTGATCTTTGGAGATCCGTACATAGTCTTGTATTTTAATTTTATTTACTTATTTAATGTTGTCTGTCTCCTTTGCCAGAATGTAATTTCATGGATGGGCCATACCTTGTAGAATTCATGGCAGTGTCCACCATACCTAGAATAGTTCTAATAATCCACAAACCTAAGAACCCATAAATATTTGTTAAATATACTAATCTCTACATCTTAGTGTAGTTTCAAAGATTAAATGAGATAATTTATGTAAAGCACTTAGCCCAGTGCCTGACTCATAAATCGTATGCAATAAATGTTATGTAATTATTTATTACTTTGTTTTAAATTAAAAATTCCCACCTTTCTATTTCTACTTCCACATCAGTTCTCTCAAACCTATTACAGGTTGGGGTGGGGGAAGTTCTCTAAGCAGAATTCACTTGCTTCTGTTTCATATGTTTGGGTAATTGTACAGACTGAAACTGTTATCTATGGAGGGAAGGAATGGGGTCATCAGTCAGGGTTATGCTTAGGTGCAACTAACAGAAACCAAGAAAAACAGTCATTTAAGCAGGTAAGGCTTTTTTCTTTCATAGCAAGATCTGAATAGAGTACCCCTTGAATGTTCGGCTGAACACTGATTAACACATGCATGTGAAGAAACTATCCGATGTGAGAGAAGGAACCACCCAAAAAGATTATGGTAGCCATGGTTACTGCTGACACAGGACTGGGAGTAGAGCCTTTTCCCAGCGGCCACACTGGAAAGCTTCTGATTTAGGAGGCATTGAGATGAGCACACAGAAGGGTCTTGCCTCATAATGGTGAGCAGTTAGCCCAAAGCTGGGCTTTGGTCCTGCCTAACAGGTAAAAAGCAAGATCTGAAAGATAAAACTTTTCCAAGGAATTTAACCGTGTCCCGTAACAAGGTTCAAGGACACTTATAGGAATACAAACATATTCAGCACCCAAGAAGGCATAACTCACAATGCCTGGCATCTAGTAAAAAAAATGAACAGGCAGGGGGGTGTCCGTGTGGCTCAGTTGGCTAGGTGGCTGACCCTTGATTTCAGCTCAGGTCTTGATCTCAGCCCATGTTGGGCTTCATGCTCAGCGAGGTGTCTGGTTTAGGATTCTGTCTTCTCCCTTGCCCCTCCCTGCACTTGCTCACTCTCTCCCTCCCGAATAAATAAATAAATCTTTAAAAAAAATTAACAAGCAAGAAAATATGACCCGTCGTGAGAATAATTAATTAAACAAAGCTGATTCAGAACTGACACAGATACTAGAATTAATGTATAAGAATGTTTAAAAAGTTATAATAACTGTATTCAAAATATTCTAAATTTAAGTAGGTATATGGAATATATAAAAAGACTCACACTGACATTCTTGAGATGAAAATTACAATGTGTGAGATTAAAAAAAACACTAGATGGGGTTAACAGGAGATTAGATATGACAGAAGAAAAGATTAGTGGACTTGAAGACAATAATAGAAACTATCCAAAATGAAATAAAAAGAGAAAAGGGAATTTAAAAATATTAACAGAGAGTCAGTGAGCTCTGGGATGAATTCAAACCATGCAATATATGTATAATTGGATTCCCCAAAGGGGAGGGGGCAGAAAAATACTTGAATGAGGGTTATAGTGCCAAATTTTCAGAACTAGTTTTAAGTAAATATAGTTAAGTGAATTGGAATAAGCAAGAGTAGAATACATTGCCTGAATTGTTCAGTTCTTTGGACCAGCAAGAATATGTTTAATTGAGCAATGAGCCCATGTAAAGACTCAGGAACATGACATAGAAGAATAAAACCCAGATTTCTTTTGCTTTGGAAGAGTCTGGTCCCTATCTACTCCAGTCAAGTTGAAAATGCCCCTCTTGGCCAACTCTATTCTGCAGAAAGAAGACAATTTTATGCAGTGCCCTGGTCACTCACCAAGCTTCTCTTCATGTCTTTGGGATTTCCTCTTAATTACATGAAAGAAACACAGACAACAATTCAGCCTTTCTTTATCCTCTCCTTGTTCTTTGCTGTAACACTAGCTGACCTATATTCTATACCTTGTGTAAGGAATATCCTAGAAATTACAGTGACCCTGTTGCTTCTCTGTGAGTGGATTCTCTAAGGCTGTTGGGTTATTCAGGGTAGGCTAGGCTTTTCTTTGAAAACAAAGCCCTAAATTCCAAGGGATTGGTGGATGAAAGCTGACTTCATCACCCAAAATCCAGTGAGGTCATTTGGCTCACTGGGGCCGTTCCAAGGCATTCCAAGGCCATGCAGGAATCCAGGAGGTATAGAGAGAAATGGAGTTCAACAGAGGCGGTCACTGCCTCAGCTTGGAAGTGGTACACACAACTGTATTCTTAGTATATTAACCAGCATTAATCACTGCAAAGGGGCTAGAAACATAGTCTTTTATATTTCCGGGGGGTGGGTGGGTGGTGTGGTGGTATAGACAAGCACTAATAATTTCTGAGAAGTGTTTACTAGATTATGTACGTAGAATGTAAGTGTTTGGGATATTAATAACTTAGAATTCTAATTCTTTTTAAGATGATATGGTATAGCAGGTGCTGTGATGACCATGTCACACCCCATTAGCCCTCTTGATTTCAGCACTGCTATGGTGAACAGTTCCATCACCCATTGGCAGTGTCCCACATGGTGTCTCTCCATTTTCCTTTTCCCAAAGCTGGGGAAGGCTTATCAACTGGTCAACCCAGAAGTATATGAAGGTAGTCCCTTAGGGAACTCTCGAACAATAAGTGAGTGAGTCAGTGGATACATGTCTCAGCTTTTCTATCCTCCAGCAGGACCATTCTGCAATGCATTTTACATGAATCTTTATTGAGTGCTCCAGCAAGCCTAAACTCCAATTGTGGTAGCAATAACAAGTTCATGAATACAGTCTTGACTGGCTTTCTTTTCTTTTTTTTTTTTAATATTTATTTATATATTTGGCAGAGAGTGAGCACAGCAGGGGGAGAGGGAGAAGCAGAATCCCCAAGGAGCAGGGAGCCCCTTGCAGGGCCCGATCTCAGAACCCTGGGATCATGACCTGAGCCAAAGGCAGACGCTTAACTGACTGAGCCACCAAGGCACCCCTGGCTATCTTTCTTCTCCTGCCTCATTTTTCCTACTCTCGCTTCTGGTTTCTGAAATCTCTCAATAAGCAAACTATACTCAAGTCTTTGTTTTAGGGTCACCTTTTTGGGGGGGGGAGTGGCAAACTAAAACATGTGGCCATATAAATTGGAAAACTTTGGGTTAACTAGTTAAATGTGTTTTCTGAAATAGGAGTTTCAGAACTTTAATACAAAAATGTCTGTTGTGACTCCTCAAGAGAGGAGTATACAAAGTAGAGCTTCTCAAACTTGGGTCGTCAACTTCTATCCCCAAGGCGACTTGCAAAATGAGCACTCCTTAGAACACATGTTAGGAATGTCTGATAGGCAATTTTTACAACTTTTTAAGTTTTTAAAGAAAAATATCTTTAAAAATTTAAAGGTATAGAAGAGGGGATATGGGAAGGAAAAGGATTTTAAAATGTATCAAAACATGAGTAGCTCATTTTGTACCTCCAACAACAACAACAAAAATGGCTACAGTGCTGGCACCTAACCCAAAGAAAGAGATGTCCAGTGTCAGGTCCCAAGAGGGGGCATAAGGTAGCCAGATAGTCCTTGGAACATCCGTACCTTCCATTGGAGGATGGAACTATGTGCTTTTTAGTTGAAAAGAACACACCCCCCACCTTAATTACTGTGCTGAATGGTGAAATTAAACCCAGCAGGTAGGTAGCTCCTGTACAGATTTCTGGGGCTATCTCATACTCTGGTTAATTGTGTCAGCCCATAGAGGCTGATTAGCATAATTAATCTTGTCCTGTGATTACTCTGAGGAGGAAAAAGTTCTGAATACACAGGTGGGATGCAGTGAATGAGTGACTGTGACTATCTCCAAATGACAAAGGAGTGTGGGATGGGGAAGGTTTGAGAAGCAGAGGCAGAGTCGTTTGGGTGAACATGGAACTGGGCTTCATGGGACAGGACAAGGGAGGAGAGGAGAAGCAGCCTGCACAAATTGAAGTCCAGGGGCCACGATGTGTTCACAAACCTTTATATAGAGGCAGAGGCCCAGGTCTCTTCTCTCTGCTAGGAGCTTCTTGAAGACCACGTCTTCATCTTCTGAATTTCCTAGAGTTCTCTCATCACTTGATCCAGGAATGGACCTCCTACTAATTTGGGGAAGAACAAGATATTTAGGATAAAATGGGGAAATCAAATAAAAAAGAATAGAATGGAATTAGAGGAAGAAATGGAAGTACTACATTAGAAAAGGTGGAGGAAGGTAGGTGGTTAGGTAGATGGATGGAGAAGTAGCTAGAAAGATGGACTGGTGTGTGGCTCTGAGCAGGTGGTAGGCTCTGTGCTGCAAAGCAGATTCATGACTGCTTTACATACGGTGTTCAAACATCACAACTCACTGTGCCCATTGGTTCTCAACTTAGAGGTGTGTCAGTATCACCTATAATCTTCACAGAGGAGCTAGGAGTCTGCATCGTTAAGTAGCTCAGGTGGGCCCGTGCATTTGCTCCTAGACTTCACTTTGAGAAATGCTCTTTATTGAGTCAACGAACAAAGGTATCATTGGAGGCATTAATGTTCTAATAATTATTTTAGAAAGGTAGAGAATGAGGAACAAAGCAAATAAGTAGCTTGTTCTAGCTCACAGATAATAAGCGACAGAGTCTATGCCCCTTATTTGCCCTCCCTCCTGTAGAACATGTTTCAGGAAAGTTCTAAGAGATCCTCCATGCTTCCCAGCCCATTTCCTTACATTAGAAAAGGAGAAGAGGACTCAAAGAGGATGTACGAGGTTCTTTTTTTTTTTTTTTAAGATTCTTATTTTTTTATTTGACAGAGAAAGAGAGAAAGCACAAGCGGGGAGGGGAAGAGGGAGAAGCAAGCTCCCCACAAAACAGGGAGCCTGACTCAGGGCTTGATCCCAGGCCCTCAGGATCATGACTTGAGCCAAAGACAGCTACTTAACTGACTGAGCCACCAAAGGCGCCCCGAGCATGTACCCAACTCTGATACCAATCTTTTAAACCATTACTCTGTGCCAGACTTTGAGGTTATAATAATGAATCAAAAAAGGAGACATGATTCCAACCTTTTTGGAGTTTATAGTCTAGAATGGATAAGCATTAATGAGAATAATCTCACAGGTATACCCTTTAAAACTGGTCCAGGTGTTTTTTTACAAGTACAATTTTATGGTGTTAAAAGAGGATATAACAGGGAGGCCTGACCTGGCCTTACGAGTCAGAGAAGCATTTCTATTAATGCCTTAAGTATGGGCATGAGTTAACCAAGTGAACAAGGTAAGAAGAAGAACGCTCCAGGCCGTAGTAAAACCATGTGTAAAG
This sequence comes from Lutra lutra, assembly GCF_902655055.1. Classification (NCBI taxonomy): domain Eukaryota; kingdom Metazoa; phylum Chordata; class Mammalia; order Carnivora; family Mustelidae; genus Lutra; species Lutra lutra. The sequence continues at coordinate 10,804,981 of NC_062295.1, read as the reverse complement.
CTTGCGGTAGAGGGAACATAGGGCTTGAAAAACTGGGAGGATGGGAACTAGGCTAGAATATCCTTACAGCTGCATTTCTTGGGTACCAATTGGTCTTGGCATTTGGACAAGGCGTATCTTCAGCTAAAAAGGATGACGGTCCATGCGTAGTTTTGAGGGTGGGGAAAAGCCAAACTGTTTCAAGGCAAGTCTATTTGTTGGAGAAATTAAGCCAGAGAAGGACGGTCTCAGAGGTCAGAAGCTAGTTTGGGACATCAGGAGGGTCAAGAGAAGAGGTTCAAGAATAAGCCTGGGAATGAAGTGAGGTATTAGGGACCTAGTTTATTGGCTACCAACCACAAAATCCAGGGGCTTTAAGGAGGTTGTGGGATTAAACAAGCCTTTTGAAAATCTTGCCATAGAGGAGGGCAGAAAGACCATCTTCTAGTTCCATTGTCCATTATGATAAAAGCATCTACTGTCCTCCTCTGCCCCAGAGCCTGGAGGCCATATTGGCTAGTTAATTAATGCATGAATACTGAGCACCTGTTAGCTGCCAGGCACTGTGCTAGGAGCTGGCTCTATGGAAATGAACAAAAAGGCTAGCTCAGAGTTCCCGCTTTCAGGAAATGGAAATGGGAGAGGCTCTCTTTAGGTAAATAATCACAAGTGCGATCAGTATGATGAATAAATAGTACAGGAAGCTATGAGAGTTTCAGTAGGAACTGTCCTTGGTCTGAGAAGTCAGGGGTTGAGGGCAGATACCTTGAGGACATATTTAAACTGATCTGTAGAGGAGAGAGGGTCAGTGCACAGCACTGAGTGCACAGTGACTGGTAGGGTGAGATAGATGATTGGCGAGTGCATAAATGCGTAGACCCTGTGATGGTGGGGAACTGGGAACAGTGCAGGCAAAGTACATGATGCGTGTGGCTGGAGAGGAGAAGTCCATTGAAAGAATAGGCCAAACAGGTCACAAAGGCCTAGACCAGGTGCATGCTTGCAGTGATGGTCTAGTGAGTAACTTCCTTCCAGAAACAATGGGTGAATACTGAGAGATTTATACTGGAGAATGGCAAGAGCTGGCATATTTTATTCTCTAGGGCATGACACCTCAGCAGAGTACAGACAGGGATTCTGGTTCCAGCCAGTCTGTGCCTCACCTCCAGGGAATGGAAAGTATCCAGTAGCTCTCAGAAGAAAGGAAACACACAGGTGTTCTGACTCTGACTTGGCTACATGACTCTGAACAAGTGATGTCCCCTCTCTGGACTGGGCACCAGGAATCTGCGCCCAGTACTCAGTAAATATTTGTTGAATTGTTGGAGATAAATACGCTTGCTTTCCAGCCAGGAGCTTTCTTTTGAGTGGAGCTATTTTCCCCCTTGAAAAAGACCTCTTAAAATACAAGAATATCATTTAAAAATGAGATCTCACTGTAGATTGATATGTTTCAATATTAGATAAGAAGGGGAATGAAACCACATCCATTTAATATCTGACAGAGGAGCAGGGAAAATAAAACCCTCTCGGGCTGTGGCGGGACTGAAATGGGTCTTGTTGTGATATTAGTTGCCATTAAGTTCCTCAGTCCTTTCGAAGGAAGATAAAACACCTCAAGAATAGCAATGTCTGTAACTGGCAAATTTCAGGAGCATTCACACACGTAATTTTTTAGAAATTTTTATCTTTTTTACTTCTTTTCAGTGTTCCAGAATTCATTGTTTATGCACCACACCCAGTGCTCCATGCAATATGTGCCCTCCACAATACGCACCACCAGGCTCACCCAACATCCTATCCCTAGCCCCTCCAAAACCCTCAGTTAGTTCCTCAGAGTCCACAGTCTCCCATGGTTCGTCTCCCCCTCCGATTTCCCCCAACTCACTTCTCCTCTCCATCTCCCCATGTCCTCCCTGTTATTCCTTATGCTCCACAAGTAAGTGAAACCATATAATAATTGACTCTTTCTGCCTGACCTATTTCACTCAGCATAATCTCCTCCAGTCCCATCCATGTTGATACAAAAGTATCCTTTCTGATGGCTGAGTAATATTCCATTGTATATATGGACCCCATCTTCTTTATCCATTCATCTGTTGAAGGGCATCTTGGCTCATTCCATGGCTTGGCGATTATGGCCATTGCTGCTATGAACATTGGGGTACAGATGGCCCTTCTGTACCCCAATCTGTAAGATACATCAGTATCTTACCAGTAAATACCCAGCAGTACAATTGCAGGGTCATAGGGAATCTCTATTTTTAATTTCTTAAGGAAGCTCCACACTGTTCTCCAAAGAGGCTGCGCCAACTCGCATTCCCACCAACAGTGTAAGAGGGTTCCCCTTTCTCCACATCCTTTCCAACACACGTTGTTTCCTGTCTTGTTAATTTTGGCCATTCTGACTGGTGTAAGGTGGTATCTCAATGTGGTTTTGATTTGAATCTCCCTGATGGCTAGTAATGATGAACACTTCTTCATTCACACATGCAATTTGTGTGCAAGTCTTCCTTTCTGAATTGTTTTCACTCTTTAGTTGAGGAACTCTTCTGGTGGAGGCAAATGAACCTGGTGTTAAGGGAATAGAGAAGAAAGTAGGAACCATGGCTGGTGACCCAAGATTCCGTGTGGGGGTGGAAGGAGGAGTGAAATAAGACAAGCCTGACATCTTGCTGCCCCCTTGGCTCCATCCAGCAGGACAGCCACTGGACAATATCAGTAGAGATCCACTCTTTGACTAAAGGAGGTGGTAAACTTTTACAGTCAAGGGTAAGATGGTAAATCATTTAGGCTTTTGGGCCATGCAGTCCTTGTTTCCTACCAGGCAACTCTGCAGCCATAGAGTGAAAGCCATCATAGAGAATGCATTCATAAATGCGTTTGCCTCTGTTTCAATAAATCGTAGCCAATGAGGTTTATCCGAGGCGCGATTATTGCTAATTAAAAAAAGGCAGTGGGCCACATTTGACCCATGAGCTGTAGTTGGCTCTTAGCCTAAATCATCTCTGTGTCTTCTTATGCCCTCTTGAGAAGCAGAGGGAAAGAGAAACAGGTGTGGATTCAGACAGTCATGGGCTTGACCCTGGCTCTCCTCTTACAGGATTGTAATCTTGGGGTAGATGACCCGCTTGCCAGAGGCTCGGTGGTGGACACGTGGTGTATTTGCTGCCTAGCATCCTCTCCTCCTCCTTGAGATTGTTATCAATTGTTAAGGTAACAGTTTTTTAGGGGCAGGAGATACCTACCTCTCTGCCACCCTCAACCCAGGTCATTCTAGTGAAGGGGACTCTGTTCCTGGATTCAGACGTGAATCATGTGACCTGAGCCACACGAACCTGGCTTCACACCATTCTCCTGGCTTCAGCGATTTTGTTCGAGATGGACACATGACAGAGTCCGGCCAGTCAGAGTTAAGGGAATATATTCTACGTCTTTTTTTTTTTTTTTAAAGATTTTTATTTATTTTATTTGACAGAGATCACAAGTAGGCAGAGAGGCAGGCAGAGAGAGAGAGGAGGAAGCAGGCTCCCTGCTGAACAGAGAGTCCGATGCGGGGCTCGATCCCAGGACCCTGGGATCATGACCTGAGCCGAAGGCAGAGGCTTTAACCCACTGAGCCACCCAGGTGCCCCTATTCTATGTCTTTTTATTGAGTTTGGAGGGAAGCACACTGAAAGAGCCAAGCCTAGATCACTTGTGAGCAGCTAGGTAGGACCCGTAAATGAAACCAACACAGAGGACTGCCCAGCCGGCCGAGACGGAGTCCCGGTATCATCCTTGGATGGACTGGGCTAGTCCTTTAACTGGACTAAAAGCCAACTCTCTGGGTGGCTTTGCAGTTTCAAGAACTGATACATTAATTTCTTTTCCTTAAGCTAGTTTGGATTGGGTTTTTAGTAACTTGTCCCCCAAAATACCCCAATCGATCTCAGTGTCCTTACCTGGAAAATGGGAAGAATGATGCCTACATGGTATAGTTTGTTGTAATGAGGAAATCCACGGAACTACATTAAACATCTATCCCGAGCTGTAAATGCAATTTGTTGCCCACAGTAACTGCTGTGTTTTGCCCTGAGACCTCTTTTTTAGGACCAAGGCATTAATTCTCCAAGCAATCAAGAGTTTTGGCTTCTGGGGACTCATAGCTTCATCTCTGCGGTGGACTTGCTTTTGTTTATACTTCCTTAAGGGGCAGCATCCATCCAGTAAATGGTCAGCAGAGGGGTGCAAATGTCCAGTCCCTGAGTGTCAATTGGGGACAGTTCTGAGGGGGCGTCCTAGCTCCACAGCCACCATGATAGCACGGGGGCCTCTGTTGTTCTGCCCCCTGTGTCTTATGTTCATTCTCTTATGGCTTTTATTCCTAAGGGCAGCCCCCTGCAACCAACCTGGCCTAAGTTGGTAGCTTTTTACCTTCATGCCCCACACTCTACTAGAGATCCTAATCTTGCCGAACAAAATCTTGTGCCTTAGACTTTCCCCGTGACATTTATATCTGCCAAAAATGAATCTGATCCACATTCAACTCCATTTGATAGATGATTTCTGGGATTATTCTGTGCTTTAGAGCAGTGGCGCTCAACCACGGGGAACTGTGTCCCTCACCAGAAGACTTTCATTAATGTCTGGAGATGGTTTTGGTTGTCTCAACTTGGGAGGAGGGTGGGGAAAGGCTACTGGCTGCTTCACATCCTGCAATGCACAAGACACGCCTCCTCAACAGATAATTATCTGTCCTCAAGTGTTAATAGTTTGTGGCATAGAAATCCTGCTATATAAAGTTAATGGCTAATGGGAGCATTTTTCTCTTTGAAAGAAGGTTATGTTTCAGAATGGGGCCTTCATTACCCTTTATAACAAATCTTTGACCACCCTAGATCCCTAAATGTCAACATTAAAAGGAGACTACCCACCTGTTGGAGGGTTTATGAAAGTCTATCTAGATGTGGGACTTAATGAATCTTTCAGGTCCTTATTTTTCTCAACTGTGAAATGGGGATAGGAGTAAAACCTACCTAAAGAATTTTGTGAGAATAAAGGATATTATACATGTGAATCCCTTAGCAGAGTGCCCAGTATACAATAAGCATTTGGTCTCAGCTGCCATTTTACTTTACTAGTAGTAGTAGTAGTAGTAGTAGTAGTAGTAGTTATAGAGAAAATTTTCCAATTGCTCTACTCAGGGGGAATGAATCAGTGATTCTGGCAATGAAGAGGCAGTTGCAGCCTGGGCCACTGCCAAATATAAATGAAGTCCCAAGAAAGAGGCTGTAGCTTGAGACAAGGAGGTCTTGTTCAGACTCCAGTTATGAAGCTGAACTATGACTTGAAAGCATCGGAGTGCTCGCAGCAAGATGGAGAGATCCAAGTGGAGAAAATAGTGCTCGTCTTGGGGTTCTGGGGTTTTGAGTTTGGGGCTAATCTTGATGAAGATTAGCAGCCCTCCATGAGAAAACCGTGATGAGATGGACCTGGGCAGATATGATGCAACCTACTAAGCACAATTCTGAAACTTTGGAGTCCTCTGATCGATTTGGGAGACTTTGGTAGCATCTCCCTACACATGGGGTGATGATTATTTACAACCACCCTTTATTAAATACTCCTGAGTGCCCAGGTGGTACACTCAGCTGGAGAGCTCCCTCTGTCCCTCACAATTACTCTACAGAGGGAGCAATTGAGTCAGTAGGATTATGCCTATTTTAAGATAAGGTCACTGAGGCATGGAAAGTTTAAGTGACAAACCTGCTATTAATTCTTACAAAATACATGTGGTGAGGGAGGAGGAAGGAGTGTATGTACTTTGAGTCTGGGAGAGCCTGGACCTTTCTATCAATTAGTGTTCCCTTAGGGTATAAGGTAACAAGGAAAATAAAAATGAAAAAGAATAACACTGCCAACTGAATACTGAAATAATTAGATGAAAGTCAATATTAACAAGCTTCTATGATGCTGGGGACCCAAAGGCGGAAATGTCTGCCACACAGCCATTTTGCAAGCTTGTAGAAGGGATGTGATATAGGAATCAATTTTTTGTCACTTGGTCAGTTGCTTAATATTTCCCAGTAGCCAACAGTCCCATCCGTCCTAGCCAGAACGCTGTGGCTGCTGAGGATGGTAACTGGTTAAATACGGAATCTGCTAAGGAAGCTCTTTCTTTTAGGAAACAGAGCCCCCTGACCTATGCGGAGACTCAGCTTGCAAAGGATGAGGGTGATCTTCTTTACGATCCCAATGTTAGTGTCTTCTAGAAACACCTTCATAGACACACCGAGAAATAACATTTTATAAGCTCTCTGGAAATCCCTTAGCCCAGTCAAGTTGATACAAAAAAGTAGCTATCCCAAGAGCCTTAAAACAAAAACACATTTTGCTTGTGTATCTGCAACATGGACAGAGCTCAGTAGGGAAGGCTCTCCTATGCTCTACTCAGCATCATCTGTGGCTCCTCCCCTGTGGCCATGGGTCAGCCTCATGGTTTCCAGGTTAGTGCTGGCCACTGGCTGGGAGTCTGGCTAAGACTAAGTCTGGGGACCTTGGTCTCTCTCCATGTAGGCATTTGCATGTGTCCTGAGTTTCATCACAGCATGATGGCTGGGTTCAAGAGTGACTATCTCAAGAGAGACAGCTGGGGCAGAGCTGTACCTCCCATTATGGTGCAGCCTTGAAAGTAACACAGCATTACATTCGCCATACTCTATTATCCTAGACAGTCACAAAAGCCACCTAGGTTCAAGGAGAGGGGAAGTAGACTTCCTCTTCGGATGGGGTGGCAAGATTCTGTAGAGCGTATGGAATGGGAAAATCCAATCTACCCTGGCATTATTGTGATCATTAAATAAGGTAATGAATATAAAAAGCTTCACTTGGTATCTGGCACAGAGTATATATTTTATAAGTATTTATGAGATGGATGATAAATGGTTGATCTCACATTTCCTAAGGGACTGTACTGTTTTATTATTCATCTCTACATCACCTCTGTCCATCCCATGGCCAGAAACACAGTAGATGTTCAATAAATGTTTCTTGGATAAATGAAGAAATAAATAGTCTTGGAACATTGTAAGTACTCAATAATCTTGTTGAATGGTTGAAGACTTCATCAGTAAAGTAGATCTAGAGCTCTTTAGCGATTCACTAAACCTGAAGGGTCAACTCTCTTGGATTTAGCCACCAGGAGGCTGCTTCAGCCAGTTTTTGAGGACACTAGGGACTGCCTAGGAAAGCAGTATTCTCAGGTTGAGAGAACTGTCATAATCCCAGGCTCAGATTTCCATTAACATTAATGCTACTTCAGCAATGGCATCTCCTTCATTTGCTGAACACTTTCGGACAAATCGAAGCTGCCTTGTTGCTCTGTTGTCTGTTGGATAAATGACATGATGAGAAATGGATTACTGCCTGAGAGAGCAAGACACAGATGGAAAGCTTAAAGTAATCTCAAAGGAGTAGTCTAGAAGAAGCAGTCAAGGACAGAAAGGATGTCTTTGTGCATGCCCTACTGAGGAGCTGGTTGGGAGATGGTGAAGGTTCTGCAAGGCAAGTCTTGCTCCTCTGAACTTGGATTGGGATTTACCTTGTCTAATCTTCCGCATCATTGCAAATTCAGATCAACTGCAGTCCACCTAACACAGATCATATCAGAGAGAGGATACTCGATGCCCATAATATGGACCTCTCTTACCTTGACCTCATTACCTTGAGCCATTACCTTGAGCCACTTTAGTGTAAACCTATGAGTTTCCTTCCAGACACCCTCCTGGTAACTCTGCCACATTCTTTCAACCACCCAACAAGTTTAATGGAATCCGTGCCATGGGACAGATTGTCCCATGTATCCTTGTCTCCAGAATATAAATTACCAGAGAAACAATGGGCTTTAGAGGTCAGGTATTAGAGATTCTTCTTTGCCAGCCCTGATCCTGGCATTTACCAGCTATGTGAAATGGGGCAGCCCATGTAACTTTTAAACTTGAAACTTCTCTTTAAAATGGGACTAGTATGATAGAACTCGGGGACTCATTGTAAAGATTAAGAAAGGCAATATCAAGTTTACAACACACAGTAAACATTCAGTAAATGCTGAGTCTTTGTATTATTATTATCATCGTGGCCCTAATGATTCCACCCCTCTCAAGGCCCTCACAGAACCTACTCATTTTGAGGTTGTTAATGTGATTTCTGATTATGTATCAGTAGATCCCCATCTCTGAGAGGACAAGGATTAGATCTCTCCTTTGGTATCTTCCATGAATGCAGTTTTATTGGGTTTTGACACTCAATTATTCAGCACTGACTATCCAGATGTTTAGAGACCACATTAGTAATCACATGGAGCTTGACACTGACTATGAGGATATCGAAGGATTCATGCAAACTTGTTTCTTTCCTCATACCCATTATTTTAAGGTAGATTAACTTCTAATGGCCAGGCATCAGCATGATGCCTTTATTTTGCCCTTTCGCTTCTAAATTAATTGTGTTAAACACCTCCATTAAGGTCTCCAGACATGATATGTAGTGTCAATTACAGTCTAATATTAGCAAACACCAGGCTAGAAAAGGCAAAGAGGAATGTACTTTCCTTCTCCTCTGAAATATAAACCTTCCCTGGTTAGATAAACACCAGTGACTTCAGATTTTGATGTATGGCTCGGGGCACCAAATAATTGGGTTATGACTTATTTGGAAAAACAAAGGAGATAAGGCCCTCTGCAAAAAAGAGAATGAAAAACCAATAGGCTAGAACATCTCCAGGCAAAAAGATGGTTAAATACCATCGTGTTTCTGTTGATAATACTCCCTTTATAACCTGCTCCCCTTGTCATTTATGTGGTGATATGGGAAGGGGGCGAACTTTACAAAGACTTCTGTAAAATCTTTTCAGGGCATGCCTAGGCTAGGACTTGGCTCATAAGGCATAGGTCTATGCTAAGAATATCCAAAGTCTGTCCAGTCAAAGCATCTCCATCAGTTTTATGACATCTCATGACCCCCGAAGATCCAGAATTGGTGGAAGGAGAAGGTGAGCTATAACAGAATGAATGTGCCCAAGAGGTTATTCTTAGGATCCTCTGTACCTCCTTTAGATGATTTCTTTTCCTTTAGTCCAGCAGGTTGACTGGTAGAACAAATACATCAAAGTAGGAACATGTCTTTCTTATCCATCACTGTATCTTAGTGCCTAGCACCATGTACAAAATATGGCAGGTGCTCACGATAGGTTAATTCAGCCATTCGTTGAGCTTATATTACAATTATTTGTTGAGCTTGTAGTGACATGTCAGACATATTCCTTGACATGAAGGAAGGAAGGAAGGAAAGAAGGAAAGGAAAGGAAAGGAAAGAAAGAAGGGAAGGAAGGAAAGAAAGAAGGAAGGAAAGGAAGGGAGGAAGGAAGGAAGGATGGGAGGGAGGAAAGGAAGGAAGAAGGGGAGGATGAATGGATGTGAGGGGGGAAAGGGAAGAGTGAATTCTCCCTAAGGGCTTGCTTAGAGTGGCCCTAGCCATGTTTGCTATTTCTCATAGGAAACCATTACTTTATGGAATTTTCTTCTTGTTTCTCAGGTAAATTACCCAGACTTTCTGTTCCTGTTTGGGGACTGATCTAAGTATAAAGAATGGCCGTAGGAAGTTGCAGGGCCTGTGTTTATTGGTGGCTGAGTAGCCAGCACAGAGAGACTCAGTTCAAGAGGAATTAATATGATGAGAATATAAAATGATTCTAGGTTAAATAAGAAGGACATGGGCAAACAGAAACTAGAAGAGTGAAAGGCTATACAGAGCTTGTATCTGTATAGCGAACCAGCCATAAAGAGGTATTCTTAAATAAAGAATACCTCTTAAATAAAGAATACCTCTCATAAAGAGGAACTTAGGCTGTGAGCTGCACGTGCAGGATCTTTTTATGTAGCAGTGTTGGGCGGGGTGTGGCTGAAGGCGGTAGACAGTTGTATGGGAGAGGGAATGGAGTTCACACAATTTACCTCACTCCTGGGGTAAATTGCAAGTTGATGGGGTCCCCAAAACACTTCTAGTTTTGATAATTTGCTAGAAGGATTCATGGAATTCACCGAAACTTACACTCACAGTTACAGTTTATTGTGGGGACTTGGATACAGATTAAAATCAGTCAGTGGAGGAAGCTGATGGGCAGAGTCCAGGAAAGGTTTCTGATGTGGAGCTCCGGCCATCTTGGAATTACGGACAGCGTGACTTTCCCAGCATCAATGTGTGATTCCAGGCAAGGTATTTCCAACCATGGAGGCTCACCCCAGCTTTGGGATGTGGCATTTTTATTGGGGCTTAATCCCATATGGCTTGTATGGTTAGAGTTAGATCTGATAACGTGGGGCTGACCATTGGTCTCCAGTTCCTTCATAGGTGGAACTCATACTGTATGGCCCAAAACCTCCATTATACAACACATTGTTAGACTCTCTGGCGGCCAGGGTCCCCAAGCAAACAAAGAGACTCTTGCCAAGCACGAACATCCCAAGGGTCCAGGGATTACATCCTAATAGCCAAGGGCAAAGGCTAGATCTCTTTTCGGGTAAAATTAATTCTTCACTGCACAGTGGCCTTAGAGAATAGATACTGAGAACCCGGAATTGCCTCCAGTGAATCATTCATTCATTCATTCATTTCTCTGCACAAAATACTGCAGTAGGCTCTTTCGGGGAAATGGTGGTGAAGACATGATTCTTGAGCTGACTCAACTATGAGCGATCATGGGAGATATGGAGCAGGAGGAAGATGGAAAAGTAACCTAGCAGGAGCGTGGGTGGGCTTGGTCAGTTGAGCATCTGCTTTTGGCTCGGGTCATGACCCCAGAGTCCTGGGATGGAGTCCCGCATCAGGCGCCCTGCTCAGCGGGGAGTCTGCTTCTTTCTCTCTCTCTGCCCCTTTCCCTGCTCGTGTGCACTCATGTATATGCTGTCCCTCTCTCCCTCTCACAAAAATAAATAAAATCTTAAAAAAAAAGAAAAGAAAGAAAAATAATCTAGCTAGCCAGAGAATACAGCCCTGGAATGGGAAATAGGAAAGTTTAGTGCATAGTGTAAGGGGGCATAGGGCTCACGATTCTTATTCCGGAAAGATGAGAATGAGCAAGTCCAACCATGTGGCCAGAACATGGTGACAAGACACTCAGATCCACAGAAAACAGGCAAAGAGGGGTTACAGCCAGATCTTCATTTCATCTCTATTTTCTTCTTAGTACTTACTGCCTCTGAAATTATCTCGTTTACTTATTTGCTCATTTAGCGTTTGTCTTTCCCAGTAGAATGAGGGAAGATGTTTGCCCGTTTATCTCATGACTCTGTTCCCCGTTCCTGGAAGAGCATCTGGCACAAGGTAGACGCTCACTATTCATTCGTTGAATGAATGTTACTCCAGCTCCGTGCCACAAGAAGGATCTCTGAACTTTCTACCTCCAGGGCTTGGGTTTCTCCAGGTAAATCAAAGGGAAACTCAGAGCTGCCAACCAAGTGTCTAGCTCCATATCAACTCCCGTTCATTTCTTCCAGCAGGAGAGTGATGCATTGTATTAGGGGGATAGGAGCCGCTGGTACTGTGGTGCATTGGTCCATTTAGATCTGCTGGAAAGCTGAGGAGTAATTATAGATGCAAACCTGCTGCCTTCAACTATAAAAACTTCACACTGAGTTAATAAAGACTTGGGCACTTAGCTTCATGTTTTTGCATCTTAACACATGAAGGCATTTTGCAAAGGGTTGAGTGAACATAATTATCAATTTCCACATGCATATTACCATTCAGCTGGGGTCAGGCAAATTCTTCCTAAACACAGACTGTTGACAATGGCAACAAGCGCTTGCCCTCACTTCTCTCATCCACCATGTGCAAATTTGTGTCACTTTCTTTTGACTCCATTTTATTGATTTCCACGTACATCTCTGATGAATGCAAAACATCAAAGCTGCTCCCCAGATCAATCCAATTGGGATGGGGGACAGAATGAAATTTGACTTTGCTTTCTCTAGAGGAAATTAGAGATCTATCCTGGTTGTGGAGGGGAGTGTATAAATTGGCAGAGAATGACCGGGGGCAATGTAGAGTTGGCTGATTTATTGGGACATAAGAAATTTAGACAAAGTCTGGGGCATGGGGTGCTGTAAAATATTGAATGAAAGGGGGATGTTTTGGCTTAGAGAGGTAATGTGTACTAAATTATGTATATAAAATGAATTTGAGGGAGCCTGGGTGGCTCAGTCGGTTAGGCGTCTGACTCTTGATTTCAGCCCAGGTTGTGGTGTTGGGTTTGTGAGATCAAACCCCACATCAGGCTCTGCGCTTAGCAGGAAGTCTGCTCAAGATTCTCTTTTTCCCTCTTCCTCTGCCCCTCTCCACCATGTGTGCTCTCTCTCTCTCTCTCTAAAATAAATAAATCAATCTTTTAAATCTTTCAAAAAATGAATTTGAATAAATGGCTTATAAAGTTGTAATTATGTGGTTATATATATTTGGAAATAGTCTGGTGTAAAAATCAGATGGACTAACGTAGGAGCGTTAGGACATGGGTTGAACTATAAGGTAAAAGAAGAGGTGGTTGATTATGTTTCTGTGATAGCAGTAATGAGGTGAGCCAAGAACACAGGTGGGATCCAGCCAAGTGGAGAGGACGGTTCTAAGGGTGAACACGGGCAAAACTCCAAGTGGCCTGGCTCTGAGATGCTCTTCCCTTAGGCCAATGCCTGTGTGATGAAGAAAGCCACATGCCTGGAAGTATAGAGTAATCGGTGCAGAAGAACCCAGGTCTAACAGCGCTGACTTACAAGAAGGTCTGAGGTGCGATCAAGAGGAGGCAATTCTCCTTCCTTCTGTCCATTCCTGCCTATCAACCTCCAATGTCTAGAGCCCCTTACTGGGCTGCAGGGTGCAGTGTGGCTTCCTTCCTCGAGTAGGGTGTCCACAGGCATCAGAGCAAGTTGGCCTGCTTTGAACCCCATTTCCATCACTTATACCTCTGTGCCTTTGGGCACGTGACCTTCTGACATTTTTTTCCCTTGTCTGTAAAATGAGCCCACATCTGGGGTTACGTGACCATTGCGTGGTTTGCACAGAGCTGGCATGCAGCAAGCACTCCTCAAACATTTTTTTACTGTGATCTTGAATACAGTCAAGAGAGGACTAGCCTGCACCCATGTGAGGCTGGGTGTCAGTGAGAGCAGATCCCTTTCCTGAAAGTGTCTCATGTTCTGCCAGCACCTCTCGGTCTTTCCCCGTCATTCCCTCCTTGGTGGTCGACATAGCTTCTCCTTCCATTCCAAAAACAAGCAAGCAACCAAATGGTTACAGTGAGAGAGGGTGTCACCATGATTCTGGAAACTTCAGCCCTTTATAACTGTGCATGGCTGGTCAAACATGTCCTGTAGGGGGAGCCATTCCCTTTCCCTCTCCCCTTAAAACCGGCTGGTTAAATGAGACCTGTCTGTCATCTCAAAGGGATCAAATAGATAAGGGGTTGCCTTTGAAGGGGTGAGAGTCTTATATCTGATTTACGAGATGTGAGGATTAGAACATAAATGGGACCAGCCTTCTCTGCTGGAAAGAATTAATGCGTAAAGGCACTGGACCCCTCTTATCTCTTCTTTCTACTCTTGGCGGGAGTGAAGAAATCTTTGGTATTTCTCATGTAGCTGGTTGGGCAATGACCAGCCAGACCCAAATCCTTAAAACAACCATTTCTTATTTTTTATAAGCTTGTGGGCTATCTGGGAGTTTTCCAGCTTGGGTGGGCTCATTCATGCATCTCCGGTCAGCGGGAGGGTTCGCTGTGCACGGACTGGTCTAGGATTTCACCAGCTTGTAAGTTGTTCCATGTGTCTCTCGTCTTCCTGTCATGGAGCCCAGGCTCACGGTTGCAGTGGTGGCAAAGATCTAAAAGTGAGTAAACCTAGTTGTATAAAAGGACAAGGAAGGACCCACACGTGCTTTCAAGTTCTGATTGCATGAGGTTTGCTGTACATAGTCTTATCTTACAAGTCACCCATCTGAGCCAGGGTTCCACAAAATTATAATCAAAGTATGTAGGTGCCTTGTTAGCGCAATAGGTAGCGCGTCAGTCTCATAAGTAAAGTATGTGCATGCAGGCAGGCCATTCGTTGGGGGCATTCCTGCAATCAATTTCCCCAGTCCCAAAGGCTGCAACATGATGGTTGAAGTGTGTACAGTGGGCACGGGTGAGAATAGTTTTACGTGGGAGCCTTGGAAAGCTTTAGGAGCAAAAAGATTCTTGAGCCAAATTTTAGAAGATGGGCAGGTGTTCTTTAAGAGGCGGAAGGGCAATCCAGGAGGAGAGCATAGCTCACCCCAGAGCTCAGAGACCTGACCCAGCTTGGTGCATTGGAGGAATTGGGAGGAGCTTTGCAGAATAAGTTAACTTCGAAGGTGCATGATGAAAACAGAAGTCTAAGAGGTTGAGCTAAACAGCTTGGGTTTTATCTTACAGTCTCCTGGTAACCACCAGAGGTTTTGTATACTGTTGAATACTAGGATCTGCTTTCCTTTGGAAAAATAACCCTGTCCAGAGGGGAGGAAGAGCCTTACACCCACCTGATCTCTAAGTCAGGAGACTTTTGTTGCCAAGTAATGCTCCTTCCTCCACCCACCCCGCTGGGTTTATCCCTGTTGTTCCTCTCAGGAACACAGCTAAGTGCTTCTAATTCACAAACCCGGGAGCGAACTTTTTGCAGAATCCTTAGGCAAGGACAGATGCAGACTCTGCCATTAAAAAAAAAAAAAGAAGAAGGAGAAGAAGGAGAAGAAAAGAAAAGAAAAGAAAAAAGAAAAAAAGAAAGAGATGAAAGGAAAGAAAAGAACACCAGAAATAATGGCTAGAATAAGAAGCAAGGAGACCTGGTTTGCATTTTCATCCTGAAGTACCTATAATTAGACTGGAAAGAAATGATTTATTTAATCCATGTTATTTCATACAAGATCGTTAGCAGTATTCAGTCATATCTTTATTACTCTGGTGCATGCTACCCATGTAACAGTTGGGAGTAACAATGGGGCTTTACTTATCTTCAGGAAGCCAGCCCATTCTTTTGGTGAAGGAAAAATGGCCCCATCCCCAGGTTGCCATAGACACTGGGGAAGGCTGTCACCAAGCTACAGCACACCTATTTCCTGGTGACAAGCAGAATTAGAGGTATTGAGGAATCAAAGGGAAAACTAGCCTGATGAAACAAAGGGTCCCTTCAGCTTCTCCTGACATGCTTCTTTGCAAAAGCAGTCTCCCAGTGCCCTTTTCCCTCTCCCCTCCTTCCTGAAGCCAGGCGAATGGATTTGCATCTTAAGGATGGAGACAGTAACCTCCACACAGGGCTCAAATTCATGTACAGAGCAAAGACCTTCCTTAAGCCGTGTGAGTGGCTTCCCCTGGTTCCGACCTTCTTGTCCTACCTGCAAGCCCTAAAAGGTCTGTCCCCTGCAAATTCTCCAAATTCCTCAGTCACTGCTACCACCCCACTATCCTCCATTGAGTTTATAAATATGCAACCCATTTCCCACTTCCCCTGTCCCCTTCCTAAATTCTCTCCCTCTTGCCCTTTGTGTGGCTGGCTTCTTCTGGTTCCCCAGGTCGCAGTTTGAAGGTCACTTTCCCCAGAGGACATGCCTGACCATTGTATCTGAAATAGCTCCTCCACCCCACTTATGTTCTATCCCATCATCTTGGTTCTTGCCTGGTAATTTCCCCAACCTACAATTATCTTTTATTTACTGTTTGCTTATTTATGGCTGGTCGCCCCCACTAGGAGGCAGGTGCCCAAAAGATGCATGTGCTTATCTTTGCTCGGTTTCTTCCCAAAGCAGACACTTGAGGCAAGGATTCAAGTGCACGCGGCTTAATTGGGAGGCGAAGGAAGAGACCAGAGTGAGACAAGGAAGGCAAAGCAGCCACTGAAGGGCTGTGATAACAAGTTTCCATCGGCAAGGAGGTTTACCAACAACAGAAGCTTATTTGTCACATTTCAGAATGCCAGAAGGCTGAGATCGGGGTGCCAGGCTGGTCAAGCTCTGGTGAGGGCCCCCATCCAGGCTGCAGATGGTTGACGTCTTCTTGTGTCTTTCATGGCAGGATGGGGAAAGGAGCTCTCTGGGGTCTCTTTACTCAGGGAACTAATCCCATTCATGAAGCCTCTGCCCTCCTGACCTCCTGACCTCCCAAACCCCCCCCAAATTCCGTAACACTGGAAATTAACTTTTAATATATCAAGTTGGGGGGGACAAGACTATTCAGTCTACAGCTGGTGTGTTAGAGAATGAGCTACCTTTGGAGAAATGGGGAATATAATCCCTCTGGGAAACTCCTAGAGCCAGTGAGGAACACACAACTCAGACTTGACCTACCTGAGGGGTAGCAGAGCTGGGGTAGTCGCACACCAGGTCCCCCTGGTCATGGAGGGGCTGTTCCTAGAGAGCAGGAAGTCTCCTGGTAAGCAAATAAGTAATGGATTATGTACTAGATGTACTTAGAATTGTCTTTGGAGAGCTTTGTAGGGAAGAGACAATGTGGTTATCACCAGAGGATGCCTACAGCATAAAGGTGAGGGTAGGATGCTTGGGTGAGGCCAACTTGGCAGGAGGGGTAAGAACCATGTGGAAGTAAGGGGCTGGCCAAAAATGCCATGGAAGAAAGACGATCAGAGGATCTGTAGAATCAAAAGGGAGCAGGGATCAACATGCTGTGTTTTTAAAGTTGAGGTTCCAGTTACCTACCTACAAGGAGTACACACCTTGATGGCACCACCCAATGAATGTGTACGTCTGTTTACATCTGTATAACCACCACCCAGATCAAGATATAGGATGTTCCCATCTTTCCAGAAAGTTTTCTCATGCCCCTTTCCAGTCAGTAGCTCCTCCTTATCCCCAAGAAATCACTCTCCTGACCTTTATCACCAAAAAATCCAATTTTAAAGTAACATTTTTAACATACAGAAGGAATAAATGCTTGTTGTAGAAAATTCATACAATAAAAAAATCGAATGCAATAAATTAAATCACCCATAATCTTTGACTCCAGAAGTAGCCACCTTGAACGTTTTCATCTACTCCTTATTGTCTTCGCACTGCATTTTTTAATTTAACTGGAGCTCATACTGTGTGTTCAGTTTTATATTCTGGTTTTTAAAAATTAATCATCAGGACATAAACATTTTCCAGGCTAATTACAAACTCTTTGTAAACATCATTTTACATGGCTTCAAATATTCCATTGAGGAATTTAGCAAAAAGTACTTACCAGTTCCACACCTCTTAGCTATTTTCGTTTTTATCCCCCACTGTTTTGCAGTAATGAATGCCTTTTTCCATAAAGCTGTCTGGCCCTCAGATTGTTTTATTAGAATGGAGGTGGAAGGATAGAGCTAAAATAATACATAGTCTTCCAACCCTTGTTAAATACAGACAATCCCCAACTGATCATGGTCCAACTTAAAATTTCTTGACTTTACGATGGCGCGAAATCAGTACACATTCAGTAAAAACTGTACTCGGCATTTTGAATGTGGATCTTTTCTGGGGCAAATGATACGCAGTCCTCCCTTGGGATGCTGGTTAGGGCACAGTACTCACAGCTTCACGTCAGCCACAATCATGAGAATCAACAGTCAACACACTGACAGCCATTGTGATTTTCAGTATGGTACTCAATGCAGTCCATGAGATATTCAACACTTTGCTATAAGATAAGCTTTGTGTTGGATGACTTTGGCCAACTGTAGGCTAATGTAAGTGATCAGAGCCCATGTTAAGGTGTTCTAGGCTAAGCAATGATGTTCAGTAGGTTAGGTATATTATTTGCATTTTCAACATAGAGTATTTTCAACCTACTATGGGTTTGTCAGGGTGTAGCCTGATCGATCATAAGCTGAGAAAGATCTGTATTCCCAAACAGCTTTCCAGAACAGATCGATTTATGCTCGTAGCATCTGGGTACACAAAGGGTACCCACTGGGTATCCCACTCACCAGCATTAAGCCCCACCATGTTTTGTTTTTTGTTTTTGAATCTTGAAGTACTATCTGGAAAAGCTCAGGAAAGCTTTCCAAAGGAAAGCTCTGTTTAGTGTCCTCTCGAAGGAACAATGCTGGCTTGTTTTTCCTCTCATATTCTATAATGTTGAGATATTCTGAATAGGTGACCTCAGAAATCACTTCAGTTCAACATCTGGCGCCATCAGTGAACAATGCATAGGGAGGACAGACAAGGGACTTCTGTGGGCTGCCTTGGAGCAGGGTCACAGATGGCCTCCTGTTACATAACCTCCTTCAGAAGAGTACATTCTGTTCACCTCTCATTTCATCATGGGCATGGAGAAGGAAGAAGTTGACAGGCCCAGTCTGTGACTTGGACAGCTTCAGAGGGTGCCTTTGTGAGGGTGGGACGGCGTGAGAGCTGATAATTACAGTGCACAGTACAGCTGAGAAGCATAATGATCAGGGCCAACCTAACATTTAGGTCAGACTCGATAATGGCCTGTGAAGACATTTTCTGCTATTTAAAATCACCCTCCCATCTCCAGGAAATCCGGCCTCTTGCATTGGAATAAAAGGCCAGGGTATGTGTGTGCCTGCAATTCTATACTTGTTTCTAGGAAAGCTACTCCAGTGAAAATTCCTTACCATGAACAGGAAAACTCACTTCTCATAGACTTTCTAAATGCCCAAGAGAGTAATTCTAGTGATGGTTGTGTCCGGAAGTAAGAGGTTCACGGAAATAGGTAGTCTCCTTCGAAACCCACGTTGGAAGTACCTTGCCTAAGGTTAGATAACCCTGGACCTATGCCTGTTCACATGGTTTCCCTCCCTGGTTCCCCTTTAAGTGCCTTTGGATCCCACGATAGTCACCATCACTTAATTTTGTGTCTTTATTCTCAAATCCATCCTATGTACAATGATGGCCACACAGTGATTTCCATAGTGGCAGCCTTTCCCTGCCTAAGAAAAAAGAAAGCAGAAAAGTGTTTTGTGTGTAAATATGGTACATGGCTGGTGAGGTTATATGTACTCTGAGTTTCCTGAACCCAGACATTCTGGATTCTTTGGTGTTGATTCTGTGATTGGCTGTTTATAACACATGCCCACCACCACGCCCCTCAAAGAAGATGATTTCCATTTCCATTTCCATGGAGATTAGACTGGGACTAAAAAGGCAGAGACCAGCCTGGATGCTGGTCTCCCCTGGTAGCCTGGATCTACCCACCTTTCCTTCTCCTACCGCCCCCATGTTGCTGGGTGAGCTTCCCAACTTGTGGCCATGCCATGAGCCCAGGGACTGGGCAACAAGTGGCCATCTTTGTCATTTCTTCTAAAGGTCCAGCCACCTTCTTGAGACACTGAACATGGAGGGTACCAGTCCCTGATACATTCAGAACCCCAAACCAACCATTTCTAGACTTGGGAACCCTCCTGCTGATCCTGAAGCTTCTGATTGAATGAACTAAAAAAACACGCCGCCCCGCCCCATTCACATACTCTCTTAATAGGTTTTGAGAATAAAAATCTGAAGGGCTATGGTTGCTTTTGGTCAAACACATCCAAGCCAAAGGCACACAAAGGCCAGGCCGCCTTCTTTAAATTGGGGTGGAGAGAAAAGATGAGATAGAAAACAAAACACAGATGAATTCTATCCTTTTTGGTTCTGCCCCGCTCCAGCCTTATGCACACGGGCACACACACACACTCACAAACACACATACAATCTCAACAATTTATCCTGCCATACTTGTATGTTCTCTTGCTTAACTCCCTATTTATCCTTCAAACCCCTAGCTCAGAATCTCATTCTCTGGGACACCTTATTTGTCCAACTCCACCAGTTCAGAATGAATCACCTGCTTCTTCTGCTGACCTTGTTACTCCTGCCCCACTGAACTCATAGCACCAGATTAGATTTCCAGTTTCTATAAATTATGATTGACCTGTGCAAGCACCATGTCCCTCCATATTTGCCTCCCCAGGGTTTAACTCGGTGTTAGGCACATAGTAGGTGCTCATTAAATGTTTTTAAAATTATCTTAAATGTTATTATAACTCTGACTCCTAATATTAAGTAATAACACTTAACAATGAGCACTTACAGTGTGTTGGGCTTTCTTCTAAGTGTCTCTTTTATACTCACTAAATCCTTACTAGTCTGGGAGGTAATATTATTTATTACCCTCCGTTTTACAGAGAGGAAACAGAGGCCCAGAGGGGTTCCACCACTTGGCCAAGGCCAGACAGATAGTAGTGGTGGAGTTGGGATTTTAGTCCAAGTCCTCTGGCTCTGAGTACAGTCTGTGAGTTTATCCTGCTATTTTATATCATCCGCTAAATAATCACACAGCACTGTGAATTAAGACCAAAGGGTTCAGTCACAGAAAAAGAGTAGTGATGAAATGATTTCAGATGGACCCAAGAAGAATGCTCCCTTTCCACCATCACTAATATTTAAGCCAATGTATGTTCATTCATTTGTTCCTTTGTTCCCTCTGCAAATATTTACTGACTCATGACTTTGTTCCAGGGATAGTTTTAGGAATTAGCTTTGAGTACTGAACTGAAAAGGATATAGCCTTTATCTCCAAAACCTTAGAATCTAAATTCATTTCAATTTAAATCTCCTTCAACAAACATCTCCAGAGAATCCCAAGATTATGGTGGGTTCTAGGGATACAGAAAGGAACCAGGAAGAGTGTGAGATCCCTCAAGAACTCATATGTGGTAGGGGAGATAGACATGACTGCCTTAATTAAATGGGAAGAGGTAAAAAAGACCAGAACAGAAACCCATGTGGGGGAGACCGAGGCCAACTCCAGGCCTCCACGGAGGGCTTCCTGGAGGAGACAAGACTGAACCTGAATCTTGAGAGAGCCACAGATGTCGGCCAAATGAAGACAGCTGGGACAGCTCCAGCACAGGCAAGCAGGCTGACATTGCTAGAGACAAGTGAGAAGCAGTGACAGGAAATAAGGTTGGAGAACATGGGGAATACAGGCAAGAGAAAATGCTGGAACGATAAAGAAAATGTTTCCAGAAGACCTATGAGAACTTCCACTTTCTACATCCTGTTCAACAGCAATGGAATGGAAACAAACTGGTCTGTGTGATGAGGAGGGGAGCTTCTCTCTCAGGCGACTGTGTAAAACATGGGTCTCAGAAGACAGCTATCATATGGACAGTTACTAGGCTTCCTTACTTCCACGTAAGTCACTGGGCTGGACTCCTACTTCATAGAAGGAAACTGCCCCTTCAACCAGATGGATATTCAGATCACCGTAAGCGACAGAAAATAATGTCAAGGGGGAGAACAATGAATAAAGACGGACCTGAGAAGAATAATGAAGGGGCATTAATGCGTGGTTTACGACACACGGCATTTTGTTAATGTGAAGCTTTCCCAGGTGTGTCATATACATCCCAGAACGAGGTGATGGACAGAAGCTTTATTTTCCCTTGTTTGAAACAATGAGCCCCTCCGAACTCAATAAAAATATAGGGGCTTGGAAACATAGGGAGTTGATTTGCCAGGTCATAAAATTGATCATAGGGATTATGTTCCACCATATAACAACAAAAACCATTTCTGTTTGTTTGCTACTTCAAAGATTACCGAGACCTTTCACAAGGCGTTATTACGTGTGATCTTGTCTCAGCTCTGGGAAGTGGAGAATTCTATCATCCCCATTTTATATGATGAAGAATGACATGGATGAGTCTTGGTCAAGGTCTTTCAACCAGTAAGGAGCCAAACTGGAATTCAAACTCAGGCGTACTGACTCTAAAGTGAATTCATTTGGCCTGTATAACCCTCTCCTGCCCACACCCCTTTCTGAAGGTGTGTTAGGACCCCTCTGTTCTTCTGGTCCCAGGTCACACTTAACCATCAACCTCGATAAAATCTCTTCCACACAGTTGAAGTTCATATAGTTGGGGTTGTCAGAGTTCTAGTAACATTGTTTTCTACTTCTCAGCCAGTGAGCTTCCCTAGAAGAAATAGCTTGTTATCTCAAAAGTAACAGTGTAATGAAAAGTCCTCTTATGGGTATCCTTGGTACTGTCTGTTCTTGCCTTTGGGTGAGTTAATAATTCTCAAGATGCAAAGCCTCGCCTCAAGACTGGAGGCAGGTAGGGTAAATTCTCTCGCCCAACCTGGTTTTATTTTATTTATGGAATGTGTTGTTTTGAGCCATTTCTTGTTTTTTTTCTTTTTTAACTTTATGTTTTGAAATAGTTACAGGTTCACCGGAAGTTGCAAAAATAGTAGAGTTCCATGTTCCCTTCACCCAGCAGGAACACATAACACCTCTACGCTACCACATCACGGCAGAGCGTTTTTAAGTATTTTTTAAGTATACTTTTTCTGCGAATTAGTTACAAAAACGAAAACAAAACGAACAGGCAGACATCAGCAACAAATCTAGGAGATTTAACATAGAAGTTAGAATTTTGGTCTTTCTCAAAAACTTGGGAGACCTAGCAATGTGCCTCTGAGGGGGCACTCCTGGTGCCATCGGTGGTTGCCCCTTGTCAACTGGCAAGCGTCCTCTTGGTCTTAGAAGCTCCATTCAGCTGCATTACCTGTCCGGCCTCTAGAGGGAGTAGAGTTTTAAGTGCACAGAAGGGGAAGTTTTGAATGACCTTGGGGCATCTCTCCAGCATTTCCCTTAAGGCATGGAATTATATGGCTTCAGACTCGCACATAACCGCTTCCAGGGAGAACATCTCTGAAATCGGGGTTCTTAAACCGGGCTCCAGAGATGCCCGTTGTTGAGAATTTGATGATTCATGAAACCTATGGAAAAAGTATGGGACATTTTCGTATCCCTATGATCCTAGGAAGGGTAAGTGTTTGCAATGTAGAAAGATATGTTGTTATTGCTTAAATCTCCTCCTCCATGATTTAGCTCATGCCTCCCCTGCAGAGAGGAGTGGAGTTCCAGGCACATCTCACGTATATGTTCTTCTTCAGCTGTTTTTGTCTTGTGTTCGGTCACTGTGAAATAAGATTTATTCCTTCTCTGCCGTCTGGGTTCTTCTCCACTCCCTTCCCACTCCCCACCACTTGATCCAATCATTTCTGTGGTGAGCTGGATTGATCCCAGGACTTAGAACGTGCCCGGACCCCTTCTTTAAACACAACATATGCAGGTTTTAGGTTAATGGAAAAGACATTTGGAAAGAAAATTCAGAGTAGGAAAGGGAAGATTATTAACAGAGTAACAAGAGTCATGCTAAGAGATAGCCAGGCTTGACATTTTCAGATCTGGATGTCTTATAGTTGCTCTGCTTTAGGGCCAGACAATGTCAAAGGTTTCCCTGTTCCCTCTCCTCTAATAAAGGGACTTAAGCTCCAGCCCTGATCCCCAATCCAGTAGGAAACTGGAGAGATGGAATCAAATGACTGACAGTTCTTCCTGAAAGCCAAAGAGAGGAAGAGAGGGGCACCCCTTGAAGAGATAAGAATGCCAGGGATTGGGAATGGGAAATAGAGGAGATATAAGGGGGAGAGGTTTCTTTCTAAAGAAAGGGAGCCCCAAATATCTAAAATGACCCCTCCCACCCCCACACATACACACACACACACACACACACACACACACACACACACACTATTAAAAAGCCATCTGTAAATTCATAGACTCTGCGGAGCATCTGAGGGATAATAGACTAGTATTTACCAGGTCTCCCCTCACCCCCATATAAGTAGACTTGATCCTTCCAGAATGCCCATCCGCCTCCGTTGTGCCTGCTGAAGTATTAACTCAGCCCTTTAACAGCATTTCATGTAATCACAACCCCAGCTGCCCATGCTGGTAAGTCGCTGAGATCACTGCCCTTCTAATGGGGAGTTTGGAAGGTCAAAAGAAGTAGGGTTGGCTCCCAGCTGGGCTTTTGAGAGCTGACCTTTTATTTCCTCCACCGCTCTGCGGCAGACACAAGTCCTCATTTCCCAAAAAGGTCCCCGTAATTGGGCTGAACACAATGGCGGCAGTGTGGACGCTTGGGGACGTGACGATTGAGACTCACATTCAAGGAATTATAAATCTGAGAGCTCGAGGAGCCACCCAAAGCTGCTTGGTCCAGGTTCTTGCCTTTCGTCTCAACCATTCTTTGTTAGGATGTAACAAGTCCTCCCTCTTGGCCCCCATGTTCCGGACATACCACACCTGAAAGACAGGCTTTCCTGGGTAGACAATTCTAACATCGCTTCAGGTAACCTTTCAAGTGTCTCCTTTGTCAAATAAAAAAGTCCCAAGAACTGTGTGCCTACCTTGCCTTTGCTTTCTTTTTAAGGTCAGCTCCTCCTGTATTCTCATTATCCATGATGGAAGCGATGGAGGGCACCTCATTTTGTGGCAGAATGAAGATAGTAATTATGTTGCCACATAGTCTTTTCCTTTCTGGGCTAATTCCAATTATTTTTAACCTTTTCACACGGACCCTTTTTTCTGACCTTTTAATGAATTTTCACTGCTTACCTCTGGTCCTTCTCCAGGGGATACATCTTCTTCACAGTTTGCCAAAACTTTTCATTAGGAATAATGAAATGATTACTGTTTCCCCCCCGGTTGTGATAGCAGGCTCCCAATTTTGAGAAATATTTAACAAGAATCATACGCCTAATTTTCAGCTCCATTTCTGCAATGACATTTCCACTAAATGCGTCAGGTCTGCCGTCGTCTTTTTCAACTTAATGTTTTATTTACAAAATAAAACAATCGCGGTATTTTCAAAGAGTTATTGAGGCCCTACTTAGTATGTAAAAGAGTGCTGCTAGGTACTGTAACGGATGGAAAGTAGGTAGATATTCTTAGGTCCTTGTGGTATAAGCATCCCAGTGATGAGCATGGGAACCAATATCCTTTGAGTAACTCCTATGGGCCCCATACATATTAAATCTCTTAATCCTCCTAGAATTCCTTCAAAATGGGTGATACTGCTACTTTCTAGAGGAACAGACTAAGATTCAGAGAATTTGAATGGCTTGCACAAGTTCTGCCCGTTAATTAAGTGGTAGAAAAGTTCTATAAACCCAGACTTGGCTTGCCCTCAAGCCAGCACACGGAATTTTCAGGGCTTTGGTGTTTTTTGCGGTGCTCACATTTAGAATCTTGGATCCCTGCCACTCCGAGTCAAGGGTCGCCTTGAAAAGACAAAGCTGATGTTAGTAACTGGTATATAAGATAAATGCTGTTAACCCCAGAAAGCCAATGGGGAATTCACAGGGGGGGAGGATTATACCCTGTTGGGATCTTCCCAGTAGAATTGCTCTGACCCCTTTCATTCTGTGGTTGGAGAGACCCTACAGAATGGAGAGTAAATACATTGAGCCTTGGGACGGGGCTGGTTTTCATCCCAGCGTCTCTGCTTACTGACTGTGCAGCCTTGGGAAAAATGCTTTACCTCTCTCTGCTTCCATTTTCTCAACTGTAGAACAAAAAGGTAGAGAGTGCTCACCTCGCTGTGCTTTTGGGTATATTAATATATTTCAACTGTGTAGAACTGAGTCTGAAGGAGGTTAAGTGCTGAGTAATTGGTAACGACCGGCATCTCTGAAATCTCCTCTCCCAGGGTATGGTAGCCTTCGATGCCCATCTTTTCTGGAGCCATATCATCACTAGGGTCACCATGGCAAAAAGCTTCTCTCCATGTTTCCATGACATTTTTTGTTGTTGTTTCCTTAAGCAAAAATTTGCAAATCTCTTTTGAGAACCAAAGATATCTAAATTTTCTAGGCCAAAGGGAATCTAGGTTTCTATCAGAGCCCGACAAGGTTTTAAGCAAGGCTATGGGGTATTGGACAGGATGTCCTAAAGCAACTAACTACACAAATGGAAGAGGCGTAATCAAATCTATCTGAAATACAAGGTCTTTATGTTAAAGATAACTGTAGCAACTTCATGCAGGAGTAGGGAATGGGACAGAATTCCAAAATGTCCTGGCTTATCTGAGCAGTTTATTTTTTTCTAAGTCCTTGAATGTAAAGTTTATATTGGAGCAAATATATATGTATGGGAAAGGACACCAGTCTCCCATTTTATTTCCCTGTTGAGTTTCCTACTTAACATACAGCCTTAATGAGGAAAGACGATATTCAAATGTTTAAAGGTAAACCATTTTGCTTGAACGATCAAAAGCCGTGGGGTGAATTACTATTATTCTTTTCACATTTTGGCCAAGGCTAAGTCCACCAGAAGTAATTTAGAAACTACCTTTCTGCAGTTATACTCCAATGAACTTGAAATTGTAAAAAAAAAAAAATAAAAAAACAAAACAAAACCACACAAAACAAAAACAAAAGAACATCCCCTCGGAATGGACATCGTTTTCAACCAACTTGGGCTCAGTTGCACACAGTTTTCTGCCATTACCTTTACCATCATTTGCCTTATGTTTTGTGTGTTTGTCTTCTTTTTTCAACCACCTTCTGATTCCTTGAGGGGAGTGCTCTTGATGAAGCCCTTTGTTCTGAGAACGTGTATGTTTTCTCACTGTGTGTCCTGGGGAAGACATGATTCAGAGAATGGGTGCATCTCTCTTCTCAGGCAATGCATGTTGTTAAAATGATAGCGTTTTACTACACAAAACAAAAGCAAAACCTGGGCACAGTCTTGAAAGCTGGTGTTTTCATTAATTAGCATAATGGATCAAGTACATAGGGAAGAGATTATGTTTGAAAAAGAACAGATTACCTACAGGGCTGAAATCTTGTCACAGGATCAGTTTGCAGTGTTCTGTTTGTGCATTTTTCATTTTAAAGAGGGATTATTCATTAAGCCTACAGGCATTCTGGGTTCACAGTAGATTCTGAAAAAACACCAGTCTCTTTCCAGACGAAGGAGAAGCCAACTACTTTGTAATAAGGAGACTGGCTGGTATGCTGGTTGAATATTACTGAGGTACTTAGCTGAAGTTTGGTTAAAAATCTGGAACACTGATCTCATTCATTCATTCCTCTATTCCTTCATTCTTCACTCCAATGAGAATTCCTGAGCACTTACTATGTACCAACTATGGCTTGTCTAAGACAGAAACGTTGCCAAGTTGACAAAAACGCTGGCAATAGATGATGTAGCCCCAAAGCACACAGACGCTGTCTATCCTGGGGACATGAGGTTAAGTCAGGTGGGTAAATTCTTCCTCCAAGCTGTGCTCAAGCATTACCTCTTCCATGAATCCATCCATCCATTTCCCCCCGCATCCCCAAAGTGTCTACTCAAATCTTCCATTTTCACATATTTCCTTGATTATACTATTATTACCTTGGATGCAGTGAAATGCAGTGGAAAAAAATGCATTTGAATGAATGAATGAATTTGCAAATGAATTTTAGAGAGGTACGTGGGTGGCTCCATGCATTAAGCATCCAACGCTTGATTTCAGCTCAGGTCTTGATCTCAGGGTTGTGAGATCAAGCCCCACGTTCGGCTCTGTGCCCAGTAGGGCACAGAACCCTACTTTCTCTCTCTCTCTCCCCCTCTGCCCCTCTTCACACTCATACTGTCTCTCTCTAAAATAAATAAATAATTTAAAAAAAAATGTATTTTAGGGGCGCCTGGGTGGCTCAGTGGGTTAAGCCTCTGCCTTTGGCTCAGTTCATGATCCCAGGGTCCTGGGATCAAGCCCCGCATTGGGCTCTCTGCTCAGCAAGGAGCCTGCTTCCCCCTCTCTCTGTGATCTCTGCCTGTCAAACAAATAAATTTAGAAAAAATCTTTAAAAAAATGAATTTTAGAGTCAGATTGAGATTTGCAATCTACCTTCAACCCTTTCTCGCTCTATGTTGTTAAATATAGTACTTAACCCCTCTGGACCTCAGTTTCTTTATCTGTGAAATAGGCATAATAGAAGGTTGCCATTAGGTATAACAAATGCACAGAGGCATTTTAACTACCATATGCGGTACTAACTGAATTTTTCCAAGTTCTTTAGGTTATATTAACTCATTCAATTCTCACAATAACCTCACGAAGTAGACAGGATGAGAAGCAGATTCAGGGAGCTTAAGGAACTCTCTCAGTTGTCACACAGCAAATTAAGTGTTGGGTCGGAGTTTTAAAAGAGATATATTGCCTCTAGGCTCCCTGATCTTAACCAGTCTGCCCTATCAACTTTTTTTTTATTATTATTATTTTGTTATGTTAGTCACCATACAGTACATCATTAGTTTTTGATGTAGTGTTTCTAGATGCATTGTTCACATACAATGCCCAGTGCTCCATACAATATGTGCCCACCTTAATACCCATCATGGGGCTCACCCACACCCCCTGCCCCCATCCCTCCCAAAAGCCTCAGTTTGTTTCTCGGAGTACACAGTCTCCTGTGGTTCATCTCCTGCTCCGAATCCCCCCCTCCCGCAAACACACACTTTTCCTTTCCTTCTCCTAATGTCCTCCATGTTACTTCTTATGTGCCACAAGTAAGTGAAACCATATGATAATTGACTTTCTCTGCTTGCTTTATTTCACTTGGCATAATCTCCTCCAGTCCCATCCATGTTGATATAAAAGTTGGGTATTCATCCGTTCTGAAGACTGAGCAGTATTCCATTGTATATATGTACCACATCTTCTTTATGCATTCGTCTACTGAAGGGCATCTCGGCTCTTTCCATATTTTGGCTGTTGTGGACATTGCTGCTATGACATTGGGGTATATATGGCCCTTCTTTTCACTGCATCTGTATCTTTGGGGTAAATGCCCAGTAGTGCAGTTGCCAGGTCATAGGATAGCTCTCTTTGTAATTTTTTGAGATGAAAAGCTTCAGCACAGCAAAGGAAACAGTCAACAAAACAAAGAGGCAACCCATGGAATGGGAGAAGTTATTCACAAATGACACTACAGACAAAGGGCTGATATACAAGATCTATAAAGAACTTCTCAAACTCAACACCCAAAAAACAGATAATCATGTCAGAAAATGGGCAGAAGACATGAACAGACACTTCTTCAATGAAGACATACAAATGGTTATGGGACACATAAAAAAATGTTCATCATCAATAGCCATCAGGGAGATTCAAATCAAAACCACATTGAGATACCACCTTACACCAGTTAGAAAGGCAAAAATTAACAAGGCAAGAAACAACAAACATTGGAGAGGATATGGAGAAAGGGGAACCCTCTTACCCTGTTGGTGGGAATGCAAGTTGGTGCAGCCACTTTGGAAAGCAGTGTGAAGATTCCTCAAAAAATTAAAAGGAGATCTACACTGTCAACTTTTGTAAAAGAACATGATAGGCATTCATAAGTGGTAGCTATTATCCTTAAAATAAATACAACTGTAGTGATCTTTTCCCATCACTATGTTCATAACATCTTGAAACAAAAACCATGTCTATTCATCCATCTTCCCACTTTAGTGCTTTGTGCATAGTAGGTCCACAACATTTGTTCATTGACTCGAACTGAAATGCTTATCCTATGAAAAAATAAAGCAAAAGAAAACAAACACATAAAATGCTAAGGGATATACTATGCTAAGTAATAATTCTGTCCATTTTTTTTAATAAACAATTTTTCTGAGACTAGTGCAAAATGCAAATTTTTGAACACTTGAGTAAAAGGCGAAAGATTTATATGATCTGAAGAGAAACCATGGTCCCCTCCATTTCATTCACTTCACAGCTAATCAGCCTCCAGTTCTTTTCTTCCTCTTGTAACTCCTCACCATAAGCCATTCTTAGAAAATAATTCTCACTTCCCATTCCAGATTTGCAACTTTTATTTATTTGCAAGCTTGTGAATAGTCATCTGCCCACTGGCTCAGGGGAACAGGCATCTCTGTGGAGAGGTTTAAAAAGAATATAGATGTCCTATATCTTCTGAACTAGGAAGTACAGAAAAGAGGATGGAGGGCAGACTGACCAGCTTCTTCAATTGATTATGCACCTTTTCATCTTTCAAACACTGTAGGATAGAAATTCTTAACATGAGGCTTTACAAGCCTGGGTACAACTTGAAGACAAGTTATTTTTATTTTGTTATTAGAACTAAGGACATACTTCTTTACAATTCTTCATTCCCTTGCAGGTCTTTGACCATCCACTTATTGCTGGAAGGCAGGAAGCTGAGTCAGTCTAGAATCAGTTGTTTGAGCCAATTGACTCTCAGATTGACCAATCACGGGAAGAACCATGCCTACCACAAAACGGGCCACTGGGCATGGGCTGGAAAAACAAAAAAAAAAACAAAGCAGTGAACCGAATGTGTTTTTCTCTCTTTCTGGCTTCAAGGTGTTGTTTTGTTGATGGGTATCCAGCCTGATAAGGCTTTGGTGAGTTGGATGTTAGAAAACAGAACCAAGAAATAATCACATATTTGAGTTAGCTGAAAATGTATAGGTGACCAACTGTAGCCCTCTCCCCAAATCAGAAATATCTCTGTCCATTCCATTCTTTTTCCTTTTTGACATCTTCTGTGCATCTGCTTGGTTCCAGACATTATGATAAGCAGTGTGACTAAGGGGAGTGGACAACTGAGTTCTTGTCCTGGAAGAGTTCACCATGCAGGTGCAGAAAAAATTAGGTAAACCGGTAACTACTGTATGATCTTGAGAAGTCAAGTTCAAGATGCTAAGTTCAGGCTGGACCATCAAAGTGATCTGGGGCCTTCCACAGGTAGGGACAGCTGAGGTGGGTGTTGACAGATACGTAGGAGTTTTCTCTTTTCCAGCTGAGGAGTTTCCTCAAGAGCTTGTGCTCAACCATTGCTCAGCTCTTTTTCCAGCTGTTAGCCATGTTGATACAGTTGCTGGAAAACTTCTTGAGCCTAACTATGCCTCTCTTATCTCTAGTTCTGTGTTTTGGAAAAATTCTTCCCTTTTCCTAGGATCCCATCAGACACTTGAAAGACAGCCCTTATGCCCCCTCTTATCAAAGTAAATGTTTAATTATTCCTCCTATAACTTAATATCCAGTTCCTTTATCTTTCTGGTCACACTTCGCTGGCAAAAAGGGCCTTTAGTAAGTACTTTTCATTTATTATCTCCATCCTCACAATGAATCCTTTGAGAGACTATTTTTACCCCATTTACAAATGAGAAAATGGAGACTCAGAAAGTAACCCATCCAGAGTAACACGCCAGAGCCCTTGCTTTTAGCTGTTAATAATACTGCCTCTTAGATTCCCACTGATTTCATTAAAACGATCAGAGATAAAGACTTGATGTACCCTTTGCTACCTTTTAGCTCAGGGAAAGCATGATATCAAAGAGGTAGAATGCCCTGGAGCCAATTAGGAAAATGCAGTCAGACCCCTATCTATAATTGTGTTTGGCTTGGCAGACAATGTTCTGAGCAGGGAAGACAGTGTTTTTGTTAGAAGTGTGGTGTGACTGTCACAAGATCACGGAACCCACTGTCTGAACTCTGGAGCATAAGTCACCATTGTATTTGTGCCCAGTAAACACAACACAGCATGTGCTGAGCCCCTCGCCACATCCGTGCAAGCTAAGATCCCAAAACTGTAGGACTCTGCCGGGTCCATGCCTACATCGCTTTCTTCCCATCTTCATGTTTTCATGTGTCTTCACCTTCTGTCCTTTTTCTAAAAAAATGTGAAGGACTGCTTACATATTTTATGAAAAATCATATACCATAGACCATGGTGATGTTGCCCACCAGGGGACATTTGGCAATATCTGGTGACATTTTTCGTTCTCACCTCTGGGGGTGAAGGGGTGGGGGCTGCTGGCATGGGGTGAGTGGAGGCCGGGGATGCTGTTAAACATCCCACAGAGCACAGGACAGCCGCCAGCACCACGGAGCGACATAATTCAGTTTCCACTAAGGACATTGCCATTGAAATTGACCCCTGCCTGAATTGGAAATGCTCCCAATATATGCTAATATTTCCATTCTCTGAAAATTATTTTAATCCGTAAATAATAAAATTGATCACCAAGACACTTTAATTATAATTCCAAAATACTGGAATATTGGAATGGGTCCCATCACAGGCAGAGTTGTGTCCCACCAAAATTTTCATGTTGAAGTTCTAACCCCAGTACCTCAGAGTATGTCCTTGTTTGGAAATAAGGTCTTTGCAGATGTCATTAATTAAGATACAATGATACAGGAGTAGGGTACGGGGTCTAATCCAGTACCACTGGTGTCCTTATAAAAAGAGGAAGTTTGGACACACAGACATGCACAGAGGAAAGACCACGTGAAGACACACAAAGCAAATGCCATGTTAAGATAAAAGCAGAGATGGGGTCGATGTGGCAGAAGCCAAAGGATAGCAAAGATGAGCAGCAAAGCACCAAGACCTAGGAGAGGACAGATCCATCCCTCATGGCCCTCAGAAAGAACCAACCCCGCCTACACCTTGACCTCAACCTTGTAGCCTCCAGATGTGTGAGACAGTACACTTCTGTTGTTTAAGGCACCCAGGGCCGTGCTTGGTTACAGCAGCCCTAGCAAGCAAATACAGTTCCCCTCTTCCATGTGCCCATCCCGACAGCTAAAACTGAAGTCTTCATCATCTCTCAGCTGGCCTGTTGCAGTCAGCTTTGGCACAGTTGCTACTGCAAGACTAACACCTTCTCTTTCCATCCATTCTCCACCCACCTGCCTGGTGATCCTTCTGTAATTCGTATGTCCTCTTGCAAGGAATCTTCACCATTACCCTCAGGATGTGAGCCCAGATCCATCCAGTCCTACAAACAATCCCATTAGTAAAATCAGTCCTTTTCCCTGAGCATCCTCTATCCAGTTTTTAGATCTTGCAAGTTTCCTCCTAGGGGTCAGAATTCAGGAGACAGGAAATGGAATGGCCCACTTTCGGGAAACGGAGTCAGTGTCAGAAAGTCCCCTGAGAAGATGTCTCTCTCCACTCAGTATTTGGGATAAGAAACCCTCAAATCTGATTTGAGCTCTTGGTCAGTGTATTTGACAGTCTAGCCCTTGTCATCTCCTTGGTGGTCCATCCAGGAGGGTCCCCGCTCATGGAGACCAGCCCAGGCAATAGCTCACTCATAAGAGTGTTTTTCATGACTGCATTTCTGTCTCTCTCTCTCTCCTTTTTTTTCCCCTTGCTGCTGATTCTATGCACGAATAATCGGCTTCATTATGCTGGGTTAGGAGGATGCTCTTCCACAGAAAATTACCCACAGCAAATAAAAACAATTCCATATGGCAGCCCCATTCACTGCAAGACTAGTTAAACCTTGACCCACACAGTTTGTGCTAGCGTTTCGTCTTTCCTGTTGCCTTGGCTGTTTGCCAGCATGTTGGTGTTCTGCGTCCTCAGTGACAAACTCAATCCAGAAAATTCTTGCAGGCTTCCCTTTATCACCAGACTTCTAGTACCTCTTCCTGTTTCTGTCCTCAGGGCAAACTCTAAACCTCGTAGACACTTCTCCTGGAAATCATTCGATATTCAATAAATATTTATAAAACACCTACAATGTAGTATGCCAGGCACTCTGTAGAGCCCAAGAAATGTTATACTTCTATAAAAAATGAGGCTTTTGACTCATTGAGTGGGTTTGTGCCTTCAGTGCTTTTTTTCTAGTTGTGAGTATGAGTTATTCTGGAATTATACCCTGTTTGCATCTCCTTGCCGCTGAGAGGACAAAACCTGTGGTTGGTCCCAATCTGCTTTTTTTCCTCATCTCCTGCTGCATTTCTGCTCACCTTCTCTCCAGTTCCCCCTCCTGCTTCAGCCAGACTGCATCACAGCCTTCACTGCTCCTCTCCTCCATCTCCATGCATGGGCAATGCCGCTTCCCATCTTTCAAGAGGCAACTCAAGCCACGAGGCTCTGTCTTATTTTTTTGTCCTTCCACCTCTCTGTGACAATGATTCATCCCCTGTAGTTCCTTTGAGCTTTACATGTTGTATCACAACTGGGATTTAATCACAGCTGGGATTGTGTTGTAACCTAGTTTGTTTTCTGGAAGCCTATTTATAATTCTGTCTCTATCAGACACGGTGAAGAGCGAGTCAGAGAGTCAAATCTTGGCTCAACCATTTATCTAACTGTATAATCTTTGATGGACATCTTAGCTTTTCTTTCTTCTTTTGCAAAAGGCGGGACAATAACAGCATTTGCCTTAGAGCAAACATTTCTTTTCTTTCCCTTTGTCCTGTGACTCCGGCTGATGAATGTGTGCAAAAGGGACACATGACATTTCTAGGCTTGAGCAGTGAATTGGCAAAGTGAGATGTTCCAGACATCCTGTTTTCCCTCTGCAATGTCAACCAGGAATGTTCTAGATTCTAGCCAGAACTGTTCCAGGTGGTGGATGCTCTGCTACCTGGTCTCAGAGTAGCAGAGTCTCTGGCTGTCCATGATAGAGATGTGGCCTGAGCCAGAAATTAACCTTTGTTTATAAGCCTCTGAGATTTTGAAGTTGCCTGTTTCCATAGCAGAGCCTAGACTGTCTTGACTGATGTAGGGAATTCTTATGGGAATTAAATATGGTTTCTAAGTAGAATGCTTGGCGATACCTGGCGGCATTGTTAACAACATCCATAAAGCACACCATTGGGTAGAGATGATATCAACTCTAAATTATCTGTGTACAGCCATTCAGTTTCAGTGTTATATTTTGATGTAGTCCAAAAGATCTCACAGGTGAAGAAGCTTTATTAAGTTAGCTCTGTGGTACTTGCCTCCACCGAATGAATACATTGTTTTGTCTGAAATTAAGCCCTCTAGCTTATCTTGAATTTATTTACTAGAACATCAATGGAAGTACTTTATTAAGTGGGGTTGGCCTTAAAAGAATGTCAGGAATCTCAACTGTGCCCTTTAGAAGGGGGGGTCCTTTCCTTTCATCACGCTGGGGGTGGAGGGAATTACACAGACAGTGCATACCAGGGGGGTATGGTCTCCTAGATGCTGAGGCACCTTGGTATGATGGCTAGGGGAAATGGCTTTGGAGTCAGAGAGACCTTTGTTCCAAATTGACTCTGCCGCTTTCTGGCTCTTTGGACCTAGGGGAGCTCATGAACCTCTTGTAACTACACTTTTCCTCGAAAGAAGTGGAAGAAAGAATAGTGCCTCCCTCACAGAATTGTCTTGAGAATTAAATGAGATGATGCACACAAAACACTTGGCAAAGTGACTGGTGTGTAGTAGGCTCCCAATAAACATTAGCTATCATCATCATTATTATTATTTATAGCGAGTTGTAGCTCAGAATGCATTTTCTGCCAAATACTTTATAGAACCTGTTGAACCATGAAGTTCCTATTATAACAGGAAAGGGGGGAAAAAAGACAAAGAAAGAAAAAACAGGGACCTTGACGTTGGGTTCCTTGGGAAAGGGACCATTATTCTGTTGTCCGCTTCCTACCCATTAGCCTCCCCTTACAGAATGACTGTAGAGAAAGAAGCAAAAGTAAGCTGACTTTGAACCATGCTTGAGAACTCCGTCTAGGTTTACGGGATCAGCAAAGCAAAAATAATGGCTCCAATTTCATTGTTTCTTCGACGTCTTTGGGTTGCTTAAGAATTCTTCTCTGGGAGAAGACAAGTGAGCAAATCAATGATGCTCAAATTGGTTTTTCCAAGGTAATGTTCATCCAGAATGGAAATCAGGACAACAGAAAGCTGAAACTTGTTGTTTTAGTGGTGATATAAATGAGTGGTTCTCGCGGAACAGAGTTAATATGGATGTCTTAAAGTTTTAACTTTCCTCTGGTGGCCTGAGATAGGAGTTTCCTTCAACCTGGAGGGATAAAGGAGAGACTTGGTTCCAAGAGAGGGGTCGCAGCCTCACAGCAGCCAGAAGCAGAGGACTCCAAGCAGTGACCCAAAGGCTAATTCTGGCCCACATCTGATTCTGCAAATACATTTTAATTGTGACATAGCCATACCTCTTGGTTTTCGCATCGTCTGCGGCTGCTTTCTCATTACAGTGTCAGAGATAAATAGCTTCAACAAAGACCTTATGGCCTGCAAAGTCTAAAATATTTACCCTCTGGCCCTTCAGGGCAGTTTTCCAAACCCTTTGGAGGGGAAAACTCACTCCTTTTGTGTCTCTCCCTCATTCTCACTGCTCTGCAACAACGCTGATACCAGATGTGTGGGTTTTCCACACATCGAGCAATTCTGTGACACCAGTTGGGTGTCCTACGGTGTACCCCAATTCTGACACTGTCTACTTAGAAACGTCAGATCCCACGGGCTAAGGGCTCGGCCCCACAAGACCACCTCACCTGCTTCAGATGCCCGTCACAAGCCCGAGCTGTTACCTCTGCTTCTGACCGACCGGCTCTAAGTCAGAGGCTCCCATAACTCCCTCCTTGGATTTGACTAATTTTCCTGTGGAACTCAGAGATTGCACTAGTCCCCTTTTATCCACAGAGAATGTGGTCTAAAACCCACAGCGAGGGCGCCTGGGTGGCTCAGTGGGTTAAGCCGCTGCCTTCGGCTCAGGTCATGATCTCAGGGTCCTGGGATCGAGTCCCGCATCAGGCTCTCTGCTCAGCAGGGAGCCTGCTTCCCTCTCTCTCTCTGCCTGCCTCTCTGCCTACTTGTGATCTCTCTCTGTCAAATAAATAAATAAAATCTTAAAAAAAAAAAAAGATTGTCATTAAAACCCACAGCGAATGCCTGAAACCACAGATGGTATAAAACCCTACATATACTGTGTGTTTCCTATACATACACACCAATGAGAAAATTTAATTTACAAATGAGGCACAGTCAGAGATTAACTAAACAATAGGTAATAATAAAATAAAACAATTACAACAGTATACTGTGATAAAAGTTAAGTGAGGGGCGACTGGGTGGCTCAGTGGGTTAAGCCTCTGCCTTCGGCTCGGGTCATGATCCCAGAGTCCTGGGATCCAGCCCCACATCGGGCTCTCTGCACAGCAGGGAGCCTGCTTCCCCCTCTCTCTCTGCCTGCCTCTCTCCCTACTTGTGATCTCTACCTGTTGAATAAATAAATAAAATCTTAAAAAAAAAAAAAGTTAAGTGAATGTGGTCTGTCTCTCTGAATATCTTCTAGTGCTGTACTAGCCCTTCTTGTGGTGATGTGAGATGAGAAGATGCCTTCATGTGATGAGGTGGGGCAAATGGGGCAAAAAATACTCTGTGACATAGTATTAGGCTACTGTTGGCCTGATGAGATGTCAGAAGGATCATCTTCTTCCAGACTGCTGTTGGCTGCGGGTAACTTGAAACCGTACGTAAGGGGGGACTAGTGTCCTTGCATTTACCAGTTTATCATAAAGGAGATGAGAAGGGAGACGAACAACCAGAGGAAGAGATAGGGTAAGATCCAGAAGGTTCCAGATGCTGGAGCTTCTGTCCCATGGGTAGAACTGGGGGGCTCCAGGCTTCTGGCGCGTGGATGTGCTCATTGATATGGAACCTCATCAGATCTCA
Organism: Lutra lutra; assembly: GCF_902655055.1. Taxonomy (NCBI): domain Eukaryota; kingdom Metazoa; phylum Chordata; class Mammalia; order Carnivora; family Mustelidae; genus Lutra; species Lutra lutra. The sequence continues at coordinate 10,767,625 of NC_062295.1, read as the reverse complement.
CCCAAGAATTTTTATAGAGCCCAGGGGCACCTGGGTGGCTCAGTGGGTTGGGCCTCTGCCTTTGGCTTAGGTCATGGTCTCAGGATCTGGTATCGAGCCCTGAATCGGGCTCTCTGCTCAGCAGGGAACTTCCTTTCCCATCTCTGTCTGCCTACATGTGATCTCTCTCTGTGTCAAATAAATAAATAAAATCTTTTTTTTTTTTAATATCTTTTATAGAACCCAGATGTGGGGCTCCCATCCCCTTCTGCCTCCCGGAGGTTGGTAGGTGGGATTGAAAGTTCCAGGCCTCTAATCACTTAGTCTTTCTGGTGACTGACTGCTCCATTCTGACACTCTCCAGGTGTCTCACCCTCCTTACCTCATTAGCATAAATGCAGCTGTGCAGGAAAGAGGCTCCTTATGAATGACAAAAGAGACTCCTTTACTCAAGAAATTCCAAGGGTTTTAGGAGCTCTCTGCTGGGAACTGGGGACAAGCCAAATATATTTCTTATTATACCACAGTTCTGGTCTAAGGCAAGGGATTTCCAGTTGGGGACTTCTTCTGACAGAGCATGGCCTGGACTCAAGGAGTAGTGGTACTGTTACCCAGTTTCGCATAATCCATTATCTCTTGTGGCGTCGTCATCCCCGTTGGCTCCTGCTACTGCTGCCTTAGGAGGCTGAGGTCTTTGAGAGGAATTCAGAAGTGACAGGCAGAAAAGCATGGAAGCAAGTGATGTGGCCAGAGGTAACCCAAACCAAATGAGAAGGGACTGGCTACAATAGTTCATCACGTTCTGGAACTCTTGGATTCACTTAACACATGCTTATTGAGGGCCAGCTGGTGCTGAACCCTGGGACAGATTACTTACTCGTGAACCATTCGGGAGAGGGGTGGATTTCCTGCAGTTACTCAGAATAGGGGTATGTGACAGCAAGATTCTAAGATGGCCCCCAAGGTTCGGGCTCCTTGCCCCTCTACATGCTCAAGGCTTCCCCTTGAGAGTGCCTGGGACCAGTGCCTCTGACTACATGACTATATCACTAATCAGTTAACTTCAAGTTCATCAGAAGAGAGACAACTTCTGGGTGAGCCTGACCTAATCAGATGAATCTTTAAAAAAAAAAAAGTTCTCTTTCTGCAAAGAGAGTCAGAGCAAGAGAGGGATTCAGTGTGCCCTTGCTGGCTTAAAGACGAGGACACAGACATGTGGCAAGGCATGGAGGTCGCGTCTTGGAGCTGAGAGCAGCCCTTGGCTGAAAAGCAGCAAGGAAACAAAGACCAGAGTCTTACAAAGAACTGAATTCAGCCAACAGTCTGAGCTTGGAAGTGACTTCATTCAGAGCCTCCACAATGGAACACAGCCCAGCCAACACCTTGGTTTCAGCCTTGTAAGACCCTGAGAACACGACTCAGCCATACTGTGCATAGACTTTGTTCTCAGGTCCTAAATTTATGGTAATTTGTTGTGCAGAACCAACACAGGGGAAATGAGTTGTTTTATATTCGAATATTAAATGAAAGACTGGTTCCAGAAAGCTAAAGAACTTAGAGATGATTTGCGGAAATGAGGCGTCTGTCTTGGAGATACTGAAAACAGATCTGGAACATATAACCCGCAGCTTAACTGGGGGTATCTTTGGGCACAGGAGTAGATGGTAGGTGTTACTTCTTCTCATTGCTTTTCTCTTCCTCTGAATATGTCTCACTTCTGTAACAAGATAAAATAAAGAAAACAATTTCCAGGTAAACACGGCACAGGTGTCAGGTGTCCAGACGCTAGTGGCCTCTCTGTGGATTACATAGACAAAAATTTCCACACTGCCTGGCAAATCAAAGCCTTCATTCATCTCAGGCGAACATTCAAGCCCCATCAGCTCATGGATGCCGTTCAGAGAAGATACTCAGAGCAAGCCCTTTGCAGCACTGACTCACAGAACTTAGATTGGATAGAGGCTTGTCTGGAGAGACTAAATTATTCACTCAAGGGCACGCAACTGACTTTTGGTGAAGGTAGGATAGGATCCACACTCTCCAACTTCAAGTCCTATGGGCCTCCCTCTTTACTCCAAAGTTACCGCAGGAACAACGTTCCATTTTAAAGATTTTATTTATTTATTTGACAGAGAGAGATCACAAGTAGACGGAGAGGAAGGCAGAGAGAGAGAGAGAGAGAGGGAAGCAGGCTTCTTGCTGAGCAGAGAGCCCGATGTGGGACTCGATCCCAGGACCCTGAGATCATGACCTGAGCCGAAGGCAGCGGCTTAACCCACTGAGCCACCCAGGCGCCCCACAACGTTCCATTTTAGAGCCAGCGGAAGTTTCCTGCTCATCTGGAGTGAGACCCTTAGCAGACAAATGAGAAAACAGAGATGCAGGACCTGTGAAATGACAGCACAAAAAACTCTGGCCGGATAGTGGGAATTATAGGGTGAGAATTCAGATTTTACTTTGCAGTCCAGTTGCCTAACATCAACCATTTCCGGGGTTGTCTTCTCCAGTCTGTTGGAATGCTCACGGCATTAAGAAACACCATTCATTTATATATTTATTTATTCACTTACTTTCCTGACTCTTGCAGTAGGGAGAGGCACAATTTTGCCCCTTGAATTGTGCTTTGTGCATATGTCATAATCCCACTATACACCCTTTGGAGCCTCCCTGTGTCTCAGCGCTAGTTCTAGGGGAACATTTGCAGAATGTGGCTGGATATGGCATCAAGGGCCACATTTTACTAGTGGTGGATCTGGAGCCTTGAAGAACACCTTCTCCCGGAGACCCTTTCCCATGGCCACCATAGTGAGGGAAACCAAGCAACTCCCGTCCAGAGTTGGCTCTGCAAACTTAGTCCTGTATTAGAAAAATACAGAGAACAAAAAGCTCCACATAAGGTTTGGGACCCCATGTAGGCATTTCCGTGCTCATCAGGCATTGAGCTCTTTCCTCTGCATCGAGCCGATCAGACATTTCTTACAATGCGACCAGAAAGGATTTGCTCCAACCTAGTATGTGTTTATGCAGATGTCCCAAGGCAACTGGTGAAGTGAAAAATAACAGCCCATGAGAGATTGTATGAGATTTCAGTCAAGAGTTGTATAGTAGAATGGCCTGGAAGAAAGGGAAGAGAACCATTTGCTGATAACCACAGCATGTCACATATTGTTGTTAAGTCAACCACAATACAATATAAATTAAAATGCACCAAGTGTTTAATGTGTTCATTGGCTGGAGTTCACAGAGCCCAAGGATGGCATATCAGAATTATGTGGAATCCTGGCATGGACAAGGGATGATGCGTTCCAGCCAATTATTAATCATCTTGGATGGGAAAGGCTCACTTCCAAGTGCTCTCTAGGTTGGCATTAATTGGTGCCAGTTTGATCAATGTTGAGAATGATGTGGGAACAGACTCTGCCCTTGCCTGGTGTGTGGGAAGAGAAGAGGTTGGATCCCTGCTTTCCCCTGAAGCAAATTTGAGCTGGCGTAGCCATAACACCATCTTCTCGTCGGTGAACTCAGTGTCAGCATGAGATGATTTCATGGTGCTCATCATCTGCAGGACCTCAGCTGGTCCCAGACAACCCTGATCAGAATGCACCCTGATTCTAGGAAGGAAAGGAGCCTGGGGGCAAGGGGCAGGGACATATCACCACTCCAGCCCATTTCTTGGGGGGTAAATCTAATTTCTTGATACCTCCAATTTCATGCCCGGTTCCTCGCTCTTACTGTCGCAGTGTCATACTGCACTTTTATTGGTTTCTCTCACAAAGCACATCCTTTCTCTTCTGTGCTGTTTCTTCTACATGGAACATTTCCACCCTCCTTAATGTTGCTACTTCCACAAATGATCAGTGCTAACACGAGCTTCTTCCAGTCTCAAGTAAAATGTCCCTTCTTCAGGGAGGTCAGTTTTGGCTCCCCCATTCCCTAAGATTATTAGGTTAGATCCTGATACATCTTCCCTCCCCACCTCTAGGTTCTGTGAGGGTAGGGTCACCTCTGCGTGCTCAGCTTTAAACCCCACTTGACCTGCTCAGGACAAAGCACACAATGGACCTAGAGTCACTACCTGTTGAGTGAACCACTTCTACATCACATTCTTCTCAAAGGTGGTAAGCATCATGTAGATTTCAGTAAACGTTCACAGGATGAGCCTGAGTGTCTGCAGCAGGGGTTAACAAGCTCTGCCTCGCGGGCCAGATCTAGCCTGCCACTTGGTTTAATTGGAACTGGTTTTATTGGAAGAGAGTGATGCCCATTTGTTTACTGGATTGTCTATGGCTTATCTTGTTCTACAGAAGCAGACTTGGGTAGTTACAGTAAAGACTATTTACTCTGGCCAACTCCTGCTCTAGATTTTTTTTTTTCAAGTCCAACAAGAGATGTAAAGTAAATAACCACTCCGAAATACCTCCTCTCCTTTTGGTTTTCCCGTCCTTCCTATAACCACATTCGGTCTTCCCATTTATCTTTAAACTCCAGAGGTCCATGTATTACACGCTAAAAATGGCTAAGGTTTAAAATTTTTAAATGTTTCAGAGAAAATAATTGTGTTTTGGGCCAAAAGTCATTCAAAAACATTCCTAAGTTTGAGATTTCTTCCACTCTCTGCTTCTTCCCTGCCTGATTAAATTTTACCAACTTCCAAGGCACCGATCAAATTTCCCTCTTCCTGGAGGCCCTTCAATTCATTCTGGCTCTCAGAATGCCTCTTCCTCTGAGCTTATTCCTATAAAACTTAATGTGTGAGCCATTTATTTGGGGCTCCCTGGTGACAGCTTTTATGTTGTCTTATGCCATTATTTAATGTATATTAATTTTATTTTCCCAATTAGATGCTAACTCCCCGAGGGCAAGGTCATTAAGTACAAAGCTTGAATTAAAACTGTTATCAAATGTAATTTGTGCCATCACAATCCAGTTTGTACAAGTGGGCTTATAGAAGATTGAAAATCCACATTTCACTAGTTTTGTTTCAACTGCTCGCAAAGAACCACCAAGCCCCCTAGTGTCTGGGAGTCTCCCAAGTCTTGCTTCATTTGTGCTCACTGACTAGGCTGTTAGCTGGGTGCTGTGTAGTGTGCAGTGTCTTGTTTTTTCTTTGGCTCTGCCCTTTGCTGTTCATTCTGCCACTTGGGTTGCAAGGGTATCTGAGGGTGACCACGGCAAGCATACTGTCTCTTCGTTCTTAAGGTTAGGTTGCAGCGTGCAGGCCTTAAGATGCTAGAGCCATGTTGTATGGCCATGGGGCCATGCAGAAGGTGAATAGAATCATCCAGCCCCTCCTGCAGCTTCTCCTCTCCCCAGGGGATCCGACAGGAGTCTCTGGGTCTGGTTGGAGATCCCAACAGACTCTTTGTTATAGTCTTCATTTCCTCTGTGATAATGAGCTCTATCCCCAAGAACCCCACTTTCTAATTATTCACACCCTCATATAGTCTCCCACAGTGAATCTGGGCTGGCCCTGTTTAACTGATAGAATGTACCAGAAATAATGTTGTGTGACATCCAGGGCTAGGTTCTAGGAAGCCTTGCAACTTCTACCTTGGTATCTTTGAACACTTGCTCTGGGAAAAATCAGCTGTCATTTAACTAGGTTGAGTATCCTGAGACCGCCATATTGTGAGGAAGCCCAAGCTGGTCATAGGGAGGAAGGCAGTGCCAGTCAGCCCCCCAGTTGTTCCAGCCATCTCATCCCAGGGACTAGGCATGTGAGTGAAGTATTCATGTTGAACATTACAATTTCAGCCGGTGTCACGTGATGAAGAATTTAGGCCCCAGATACATTCCCAGGTTGAGCCATTCCTGCCATCTCTAGCCATGCACATTACACCAGACATTGTGGAACCTGGACATACATGGGAGGACAAATGATCCGTCCATGTGCTTTCAAATTTCTGGCCTACAGAATCATGAGCATATTAAAATTATTGCTCTATTATGCCATTAAGTTTGGGTCTGTTTTGTTAGGCTGCAGTAAAAATTTGGATCATGTCTTTCTGCTTTCTTCTTGAAGGATCCTGCTAATAAATATGTGTAGATCAGTCACTGTAAGAGCAAAGAAGACATACCTAGATAAGCCATATTCCCAGAGATGAATGTAACTTAGTTTGAGGCTAGCATCTCCATGCCAAAACATGCCATGTATCTGTTGTATGGAAGAGTAAAGGAAGAAAAGAAGGAAGGGTTTAAAAAAGGAAGGAAGGAGGGGCGCCTGGGTGGCTCAGTGGGTTAAGCCGCTGCCTTCGGCTCAGGTCATGATCTCAGGGTCCTGGGATCGAGTCCCGCATCGGGCTCTCTGCTCATCGGAGAACCTGCTTCCTCCTCTCTCTCTCTCTCTCTCTCTGCCTGCCTCTCTGCCTACTTGTGATCTCTCTCTGTGAAATAAATAAATAAAATCTTTAAAAAAAAATAAAATAAAAAATAAAAAAGGAAGGAAAGAAAGAAGAAAATGAGAAGCTTATGGTTTCTCCAACACAAGATGGGGCTTAGGTATTTGATGTAAATCATCCCAAGTGATTTTCAAAGCTCTACCAGCTTCACCACATTGAAGATTCAAGCACCCTTTGCTTGACTCTAGTGTTTGGTAGGTTAAGTTGTAATGACCACGTCAATAGGGCCACCTGCCACACCCTCCTTGCTCTGCTCATTGGAATTAATTGTATCCACTGAGGGGAGCTCCTGTAGGTTGTTCCCTGAGAGGGGTGGCCACCCATCTTCCCACCCCTCACTCACAGGTTGACTTTGCAGATGGTGTCTACTAAAGTCACCAGTGAGGGTGAGGTTTGCCCTGTGTGTGTGACACCCAGGACTGCACCATTCAGTGACACTATTTCTGGTTTAGGAACAAGAGATAGGGTGATGCAAAGAGGTCAAAAGAGACTGTCAGTGAAGACTTGCAGAAAGAAGTGATGACACTATGACAGGAGTCCAGTTGCTAAGGAGAGAGGAAGCGAGAAAAAGAAGCAAGTAGCTGTTTGTTCAGCCTTCCCACTGATTCTGACTCTCTTTTCCTTTAGTGGACAGAATCAGTCGTTGGTTTTCTTTTTTCCGATTTAAAACCGTCCAAGTAACCCAAGTGACAAGAAGAGAAAGCTAGCTTCCATTTCACTCTGTAAATGCCTCCACCTCTGAAATCCCCAAGTGACAAAACATATCATAAAACATGAAACACGTACCATTCCCTCCTTTGGGTGCCAACCATCCTTCAACACATCATCACGAATCCTGCACTGATGTTAACAGTCCTCTAACGTCCTAAAAATGACTGCATCCATCCTCGTCTTCTCCAGTTGCTACGGAGTGATATAAGCAGTGATTTACTCAAAAGGAGCCTTCGGCAAGCAGAAAGTTAGAGCCCTAGTGACTTTCTCCATGGCGGCCCTAAATTTTTGATAAATGGCCGTTCTCCATCTCACTTGATTTAAACATTTTCTTTTCTTCCAGAGGTAATCTAAGGGAATTTATCCCAACTTCTGAGGTTTCCAGGTGGTTTTCAGGGAGATAAAGTCAATGAATCAAAGTGCCCCTGGGTGTCCCAGGTCCTTCCATCACAGGATATGATACCACACAATGGTTAAGATGCGGACCCTGGAGGTGGGCTGCTTTGGTTTGAGTATCTGCTCTACTGCTTCTCTGCTGTATGGTCGGGGATATGGCAACCAAGCTTTCCAGTCTTGTTTTGCCTTCTTTTTTTTTTTTCCTTAAAGATTTTATTTATTCATTTGACAGACAGAGATCACAAGTAGACAGAGAGGCAGGCAGAGAGAGAGGAGGAAGCAGGCTCCCGCCGAGCAGAGAGCCCGATGCGGGGCTCGATCCCAGGACCCCGGGATCACGACCTGAGCTGAAGGCAGAGGCTTTAACCCACTGAGCCACCCAGGCGCCCCTTGTTTTGCCTTCTAAGAATGGGGTGACAATGGTCTTCACTTCGTAAGGTTGAAAGAATTGAATAACTAATGCATAAAAATTCAAGACCCTAAGTGAGCCTATGATGAAGTGACAGCCCCTATTGCTATCATTTGTAAATATTTCTGATAGCCTTCATTTAGCTTGTTTCATAACCTTGTGTGAATTTGCTCTTATATATGTATTTTTTACTTTTGGAGATTTTATTCATATATATATATATATATATATATATATATATATATATTCTTATATAATATCTTATATATAATATATAATAAAACAGTGCAGAGGCCCTAAGAGTGCAGTACAATGAATTGTCACAAACTGATCACAGTCATGTAACCAGTCCCAGCTCAAGAAACAGGACATTATCTAGACCCAAGAAGCACCGCCTTCATACCTTCTTCTATTTACTAACTGCCCCCAAAGAGAACTGCTATTCTCATTTCTAACACCATAGATGAGTTTTGCCTATTGTTCAGTTTTATATAATCTTCTCATGTGTGCTCTTCTGCATCTGGCTTATTTTGCTCAGTATTTTATTTGGGTGATCCACGCATGTTGGATGTATAGTGGCCCATTATGTGATAATATCTCACCACGCGACTATACCGTCGTTGTTTTATCTGTTCTGCTGGTGATGGGAGTTCATATAACTTCCAGTTTGGGGATGTCATGCATAGTGCTGCAGACACGCTTGAATATGTCTTTGGGTGGACATAGGCACACATTATTACCGGCAGTGGGATGGGTTGGTTCATAGAGGATATATGTATGTATGTGATTTTAGTAGAAAACACCAAACAATTTTTCAAAGCCACTATGCCACTTAATGCTCCAAAGTTGTATATGAGGGGTCTGGTTGTTCTCCTTTCCGCCACTCATATTTTCTGTCTTTTTCATTGGAGTTTATTTTGGTTGGTGTGTTGGTCTCACTTTTGAAGATCCATTTGGCAAAGAGCAATAAAAAGAACACTACAGTTAAAAAAAAAAAAAAAAGGTCTGATTTGAGCCCCCACCTCTAATTTACATATTCACTTCCTAGATATGTGACGAAGGAGTCATTTTACTTCTCTGAGCTTATTTCTTTGTTTAAAATGAAGCTAATAATGTCCCCCAGGGAATTTATAGCCCTTGTTTCAAGGAATGCTGTGTGGGCATTTGTGAACTCCTACTCCATCCTGCTTTCAAGTCCATTTTCTCCCTGTATGCTAGAACTTACTCATCTGCTGGGGCTGTACACCAATAACAAATTGTAATCATTAGGTCAAGGTAGTAATTTCTGTGGTTGGAAAGTCAGGACTTAATGGGTCATGCTGCTCTCGCAACAGGACATTTGAATACAAGATTACAACATTGAGAGGTGGTGTAGGGTTTGTTTTCCTCCTATTTACTAAATTAAGAAGTGAAAACAGAACCTGCTGATAATTTAAAACTGTACTCAGACTTTAGGACATCTAACTCTATCTCATTTATTGGCCAAGTGTGATATCTCAGCCATGAGAATGCAAAACTCAACTCACTGGGGGAAAAGCCACAGAAAGGACTTATCAGGATGCTCCTTAAATGGTCAGACTCACAGAACAGATGCATCTGGTCACAGAAATCCTCAGTGGGCTCTGCATTTGCCTTCAGTTCCAGCTGTTGCTATACTTCCAGGATGACTTCAGACAGTGTGATAAAATGACCCAGATTCAGCTTGGGGAAATCTTGTTGCCTCTTCCCTTTGGTACCTATAGTGTCAACTGGCTGATTCAGACACCTGGTAAACCAATTTCTTCCCACATGTATGCTCTGCAAAGCAGCAGTGCACATTCAACTAGAATCTCAGCATCAAAGACCTTTCTGTTCATTCTGTAAGCCAAGGGTCTTCAGTATTTTCAAGAGAGAAATTCCTTGTTTTTAGAGATGCAAGGAGCCCCAGAAATAATTCCATCTGCTTGTTTTACAAATGATTAAGAACTGATGATAAGAGAGGATAAATGACGTACACAAGGTTAAATTTAGTGACAGGCTGTGTCTGTCCAAATTTCCTGATTTTTGATTATTGGATATGCTTCAGATTTCATAGGAGCTTTGGGGGTGGCATGGAGCTGACAGGACCCTGATTGTGATAGCCTGGGGGTCTCTTTCTGCTGAAAAATGTCACAGTGCTTCTCATCCTTCAGAGTCAAGTTAAATGTCTCCTTTGTGAAAATTTGAGCTTTTTCTTGATCCAGATTAAATTAATCCCTCCTTTATCTGTGTGCCTAGGTTAATGTTGCAAAATTCTCCACTATGCCATTTCATTCGTGTGTACATTATTTATTTATTTATTCATATATGTGTGAATGAACACATTCCCCAAGCATATCAAATTTCATTACGGTTTGTTACCTAATTGTCCCTTTTTTCCCTTGAATCTGAGAGCTTCCTGAAGTCAGGGCCCATAGATGTTCACCTTTGCATCTCACTTAATGGCAGTCTCACTGAGAGAAATACAGATGGAGAGAGAGACAAAGAGAAAGAGAAAGAGAAGAGAGAAGGGAGAAAGAGAATATAGGGAGGGGGAAGGAAGAAGGAGTAAAGAAAAGAAAGAGAATTTAGGAGATGTTATGGACATCCGTTGTTTGCCTACTGAGCGTCCATCATCCCTTCCTCTGTCTTTACCATTCTCATTTTTGTCTGGGAAACCACGCTTCTCTACTCCCACCCGGCCCCTGTATTTTACGTGGGGCTGACCTCACTGTCTTCCACTCCAGGCATGAACACAAGTCAGGTTGTCTGATCAGCACATTCCACTCTTTGACCATAATGATGAGCAAGTCAGACAGGCATAACACACTCTGGGAATTTTATTGGAACTACTGAAAGAGAAACTCTCTTTCCACTGGTTTCAAGGGAGTGGGTCTGCCAGCAGCAATTTTGTCACTGTGAGGGAAAGAATCTGCCAGTGAATGAAACTTACTCAGACAGAAGCAGTACTGGAAACAGATCCAATTCCCGATGCTGTGATTTTGAGCCCCTGTATCTCCCTGTTCCTGAAACTGACCTATTTATGAATCTAGTTCCATGAGCCAATGTATTTCCAGTTTTCTGCTGAAAATAGTTTGAGTTAGGTTTATTTCATCTGTAACTAACAGAGTTCCAGTTAATATGAGTTATAAGAGAGAGAAGAAAGAAAAAGGAGAAGCTTTGGGCACCTTCGAGTTATACTGGTAGGTCCTCTCCATTAACTGGATATTTCTCATCTAACACATCAACAGAGCTACTGAATGCACTTTTCTGTTAAGCAGGAGGGAAAGGCCATGCCAGGACAGACCCATGGTAGAGGTATGTTTGAACAATGGTCTCTTTCTTGTCTCTTTGCAAGTACCCTACCTACCTTTATGCTTAGGAATGGCAAAACCGTAAGTAAATCCCTTTCCCTTTTTTATATATGGCCATTTTGACCATAAAATGAGTATTTGACCTCTATTTTCAAGGCCCCTTCTATCTTTGACACCCCAGGAGCCTCACCTGGTTGTCCTGAAGATCCAGAAGGTCCTACCTGCAGTCTCATTTCCAAAGGTCTCTTTGAATCCCACCATAGAGCATCTTTGTGAGCAACCATCTCAGTTTTCCTGGTACGGAAGTGGAACCCAGAACATGGGACTTCAGTGCTACAAGTTATTGACTCCTCATATATGCTAAGAAGTTTGGAGATTTTGACAGAGTCAGCTTGATGTCTACTCCACGTTGAGTTTTCTCCTTCCTTCCTTCCTTCCTTCCTTCCTTCCTTCCTTCCTTCCTTCCTTCCTTCCTTCCTTCCTTCCTTCTTCTTCCTTCTACATTTTAGCTGGGCTGTAGCCTCCCAGAATAAAGTCTTCATGATCCGGTCTTGAAAACAAGGGCAGCCACCTTTCTAAGTTCCAGCCAGTGACATGTGAGCAACAGTGTCCTGTGCAATTTATAGATTGTATCCTAAAAGAAAGAGGGTGTGACCTTATTCCCCTTACCTTGCCTTCATTCGTCCTGCCTCTTGGAATTCAGATGTGTCCTCAAACCATCTTTAATGATGCAGATTAGAACAGCCTAGGGATGGCAGAGCAACAAGGAAAGAGGATCCTGGATCCCTGAATGATCTCATGGAGCAGAGAGGCCACACTAGTCTGGATTGCTTGACTTGAGTCTCATGATTGTTATGGTGAAGTCATTATTATTCTGGACTGCTGATACACACAGGTGAACTATCTAATCACACACAGTATCTCATCTGACCATTGCTACAGCTCTTTCTGAAGGAGAGAAGTAAAATACTCTGCTCTGGACTGCTCCCCTGGCTAATGGCTGAACATCTAGCAGACTCCATTCACACACAATAAGGGCTCCTAATCACCATGCTACCCTGCCATTTCCACTTTTCCTCTTATGGAGTGTCTCTAGCTTTTAAAGTCTTCTATAACTATTACCCAGTTAAGGAGGCAGGAATTATTATTGATTGGGCTTAGTAGCCAGATCAGTTAGGTAATTTGCCTAGAATCATCTAGTGAATTAGCAATGGATCTGGGATGAAAGTCCCAGTCTCCAGACCTTGAAACTTTGCCCTTTTCAGTTGCCTCCACCAACAGGGCTCTTCTAGAACACTAGCACACTCTACCAGCCTCTCCTGATAGTTAAACACTAAGCAACTCAATCAGGTTTTGAATTCAAGAACGTTAATGACAGTTGCTTTCTTTGAATGAAGGTGCATTTGACCAAAAAAAAAATTAGTCAAAAATAAATAAAGTTCTGGCCCATTTCAGTATCCCCTCTCACAGATAGTACCCTTTTCACTCGACTTATTCATAATTTTTAATCAGTGAAAGGGAATTTACTTTAAACACCAGATCTTTGAGCAAACACATGGTCTAATTTAGGCACAACCTGGGGCTTTGTTTGTTGAGATTTAACCACAGTATATAATTCTTATCATCAATTTAGCATCTTAGCAGTGAGCTTAGCTCCCCAATGCTCAACTTTCTGACAAACACTCTGTTTCTCTTGCATATTTTCTGAACTGTAGGTTCTAATTCTGTGTTCTAGTTAATTAGCACCATCTGTAATTTTAGACAACCCATATCTATTGAAGGCACCCAAAATTCCATCTTTGTTTCCAAAGGTGGCTGTTTGTTGTGCCAGAAGGTGCTTAGCTGCCGAAATAAATAGATGATGTATCACTTATGAAAAGCACTGTTGCTTCATTGGGCAGATGTCTCTTGGTGATGGTCACTAAATATAGCATGCCGATTTTAGGGCAAAGATAATCATTTTAAACAGTAATAATGAAACTATTGATTGGAAGGATGTCACTTTGATTTTCTGGTCCCTGTGATAATAGAGAGATTCACCCTTTCGGGCATGGAAATATTTAACCCCTGAAAACTAAAGCTCAGTCATGAACAGATTTCATACTGGAAAACCATTTTTTATTATTTATTTATTTATTACTTTATTTTAGAGAGAGAAAGAGCATGTGTGCAAGAGGGAGAGAGAGAGAGAATCCTCAAGCAGTCTCCCCACTGAGTGGAGACCCTCAGGCGGGGCTCAGTCTCACCACCCAATGTGATCATGACCTGAGCTAAAATCAAAAGTCTGGCATTTAATCCACTGAGGCACCTAGGCACCCCTTGAAAAACCAACTTTAAACGTGTGTCTACCCTAAGGTAGAAAAGTATGGGTCAGGGGCGCCTGGGTGGCTCAGTGGGTTTAAGCCTCTGCCTTCCACTCGGGTCATGATCCCAGGGTCCTGGGACCGAGCCCCGCAGTGGGCTCTGTGCTCAGCAGAGGACCTGCTTCCCCCTCTCTCTCTCTGCCTACTTGTGATCCCTCTCACTCTGTCAAGTAAATAAAAAATAAATAAATAAAATCTTTAAAAAAAAAAAAAAAGAAAGAAAGAAAATTATGGGTCAAAAGCTTGTTTCAGTCCTAACAGTGAAAACATATTCAGGAAAAAAAGAAAGTATTAGGGACGCCTGGGTGGCTCAGTTGGTTGAGCAGCTGCCTTTGGCTCAGGTCGTGATCCCAACGTCCTGGGATCGAGTCCCACATCGGGCTCCTTGCTCGGCGGGGAGCCTGCTTCTCCCTCTGCCTCTGCCTGCCATTCTGTCTGCCTGTGCTCGCTCTCTCTCCTCTCTCTCTGACAAATAAATAAAATCTTTAAAAAAAAAAAAGAAAGTATTAAATAATGCTAACATCATGAAAATTGTAATAGTTGCTGCCCTATTGCAAAGTCTGTTATGTGGCAGACACTGTGCCCAGCACTTTATTTACATTATTCGTTCATTCAGTTTTCACAACATGCCAACGATCAGAGTTGGATGGATTCAATGGGAAGCAAAACAAAGCCTAAGATTTAGGACCCCCTCCCTAGCATGGACATTTTCTGAGGCCCTGGCGATGTGTCCATAGGATTACCTTTTTTTTTTTTTTTTAATTTGCAAAAGTAAAACATTTTAACTGCAGTGTTTTAAGGCTGCTTATCTTTCCACTGGAACTTCTCCTTTGTTATGCATCCCCTTGTGTTGATTAGTGCTAGAAAGGTTGAGAGCCTTTGGGATTTGGAATTGGGTTTCAGCTCTAGGAATACATTAGAATGGGATTTGGTGGGATATATTATGTGGTTCTCAGTCATTTCCATGTCTAGTGAAGTTACCCCAAGCCTCCCGGGACAGGGATGGCTTCCAGGGACACTCCTGCCACCACTGTCTTCTCACCTGGTGTCTTGGTACAAAGCAGCAGGGCGGGAAGGCAATACGGCAATGGGAACAGAAAGAAATGTAGGTAGCAGAGGAGAAATTAAGCTTGAATTGTATGGAGCCAGAAGCTAGTCTGTGGGAAATTCTTCTAAAACATACAACTTGTAGGGGCACCTGGGTGGCTCAGTGGGTTAAAGCCTCTGCCTTCGGCTCAGGTCATGATCTCAGGATCCTGGGATCGAGCCCCACATCGAGCTCTCTGCTCAGTGGGGAGCTTGCTTCCCTTCCTCTCTCTCTGCCTGCCTCTCTGCCTACTTGTGATTTCTGTCTGTCAAATAAATAAAATCTTTGAAAAAAAAATAAAACATACAACTCGTATATGGAACAAACTCATTGGCGCTTTTCCCAAATTTAATGACAACCCTAAAAATTTACATGGCATTACTAATAATGAAGCTGAAAGTGCATTTTCTAAGCCATCAATAATAATATTAGTTCTCTATCAACCATTCTTTAAAAAAGGAATTGCTTATTCTCTATAGAAAATATTAAATTATTGTTGTAAGAAGACAGAGTATGCAACCTGAACATATAGGTTACAAATATTATAGAGGTTTATTAGTCAGTTGTTAATGAGAAGTATTTTTTTTGAGAATCTCATGATGTTTGGGCATTTCTCAGCCTTTAAAATTTGAAATCTACTGTTACTTTCTAAAGAAAATTTTTAATTTAATGAAAGAATTATTTTTTAAAAGATTTTATTTATTTATTTGACACAGAGAGAGAGAGATTGCAAGCAGGCAGAGCAGCAGGTGGAAAGAGGGGGAAGCAGTCTCCCTGCTGAGCAGAGAGCCTGATGCGGGGCTCGATCCCAGCACCCTGGGATCATGACCTAAGCTGAAGGCAGAGGCTTAACCCACTGAGCCACCCAGGCGCCCCAAGAATTATTTTTAAATTAGAATTCTTTAGGGTTTTTAGAATTTTTTAGAATTTTTAGAATTAGGGACGCCTGGGTGGCTCAGTGGGTTAAGCCGCTGCCTTCGGCTCAGGTCATGATCCCAGGGTCCTGGGATTGAGTTCCACATTGGGCTCCTTGCTAAACGGGAGCCTGCTTCCTCCTCTGCCTGCCACTCTGCCTGCTTGTGCTGTCTATCTCTGTGTCAAATAAATAAAATTTAAAAAAAAAAAGAATTTTTAGAACTATTTAAAATCACAATTAGAATTTTTAAAAATCTATTTATTTTCACATCTAATTCTTATATTTTAGATTTTTTAATTCTTTTACTTACAGAGTATATGCAACATAGTATAACCTTCATATAACCTTCAAATCCCACAAATGCGTAAAAATGGCTTAAGCAATGGAGGTCTTTATTTCTCATAAATAAAATATCTGGAGACAGACCATTTCAGGGAGAGTAGATTCAGCATCTACACACTGTCAGGGCTCTTTGGCCTTTCTGTGATCTTCCTGGCTTTTCCTTCTTAACTTCAAGTTGACTGATGTAGTGAGCACCATCACAAAAATTTACATGACATTCCTACTGTCATGTAACTCACAAAATCATGTCTAAAATTGTGAAGAAATGGGGGTGCCTGGGTGGCTCAGTGGGTTGAGCCTCTGCCTTCGGCTCAGGTCATGATCTCAGGGTCCTGGGATTAAGCCCCATATCAGGCTCTCTGCTCAGAAGGGACCCTGCTTCCCCCGCTCTCTCTGCCTGCCTCTCTGTCTACTTATGATCTCTCTCTCTCTCTCTCTCTATGTCAAATAAATAAATAAAATCTTTTTAAGGAAAAAAGATTCTAAAAATAAATAAATTAATTAAATAAATAAAATAAAATAATGAAGAAATGAAGATGGGCTTGCTTTCTTCTCATTTCTCTCTCCTTGTTAGGAAGGGAAGTCTTTCCCCACCATTCTCAAGAGATTTCCCTTTGTATCCCCCAGTCCAGAAATGGTCATATGACCTAACCCAAAGCAATCATTGACAAATGTAGATAGGATTATTATGCTCAGTCAAGAGATCCAAATTCATCCCTAGAATAGGACACGTGTCCCTGAATACCTGCACAGAGCCAGCCCTCTGTTGTCAACAAAGATGGAATGATTGCTGTTTAGGCAGTCAAGAGTGGTCACAATGGTGCCATTGTCCCTTTTTGTACATAGACAAATTAAGGCTTAGTGATGTAAAGTGATGTGTGCAACACACCTGGAAAGTGGTAAATTTAGAAAACCCATGTGTGCTTGACTCTGAAACCCACTGATCCTTTATAGCAAGTCCTGTGGCCTTCCCAGCTCACAGGGCCATAACCCTGGTGCATACTAGAAAGTTCTAGAACTTTGGGGAGCATAACTAAGCCCTGAGTGGGGAGGAGTATAGGGCAGCAGAGTGCTAGCCAGAAAGTTTCACAGGATCAAGAGGCAAAGGGTACTCTGGGTCTGAGTCTGGAGAGCAAATATCAGTAGGGACCAGAAGAGGTACCCAATGTACATTTCTTTTTCTTGCAAAGTAAAGAAGGGGATTTCAGGTGGTGGGGGATGACATAAATAAAATAATGATGAAAAGCGCATGGGGCGAGTGTAAGGAAAGACTGGGTTTGAATCATATACCATTTACAAGATGTGCTTCTCTACTGAGTTATTTGCTCTTATAATATCTCATGTTGTCAAAGAAGGGACTTGGAAAAGTAGCTCTGGCTTGAATGAGTCAAGGAAAAGTCAGAGGAATGACCAGCTTTTATGCCCCTTCCTTTACAGGGAAAGAAACTGGGGCCCTTAGAGGTAAAGGAACTTGCCCAAGAATTCCCATTCACTTAGTACCAAAACCATCGTCTACAAAATTGGATTATTTATTTGTCAGTCATCTTTTCAAGAGCACCATTTTTTTTTAAGATTTTATTTATTTATGTGACAGAGAGACAGAGATCACAAGTAGGCAGAGAGGCAGGGAGGAGAGGGCGAAGCGGGCTCCCCGCTGAGCAGA
This sequence comes from Lutra lutra, assembly GCF_902655055.1. Lineage (NCBI taxonomy): Eukaryota > Metazoa > Chordata > Mammalia > Carnivora > Mustelidae > Lutra > Lutra lutra. The sequence continues at coordinate 10,750,050 of NC_062295.1, read as the reverse complement.
GAGCCTGATGCGGGGCTCGATCCCAGGACCCTGAGATCATGACCTGAGCCGAAGGCAGAGGCTTTAACCCACTGAGCCACCCAGGTGCCCCACAAGAGCGCCATTTTTGATCCTGAACTAGAAAGGCATCATTCTGTCCTCAGTGCCTTGTACAACCAATTCAGAAGATGATTTAATGTTAATAACATGTTCCTCTTCTTGTGGAAGCATGTGCGTGATGATTCTTAGTTGCACCATCCAATGCTGTGGTTAAATCTGCTTTTGAATTACTGTCTTGATTTCCAACACAGTGTTGGAAAGGGTCAAATCCAGTATTGATCGGGGATAACATTCCACATTGGATGAATGTGATTCCTACTAAGGGTGAGTTCTCCAGGGGATATAGCCTCTCATTTCTGGTCCTGCAGAGTGATTCATTCATTCCCCCAAAGACACACCATATGCCAAATTTGTACTCTGAACTCAATTTATGATTGCAGAAAGAAAAAAGTTATTTTTAAAAATTAGGTCCTGAGTCCTGACAGGCAGCTCGGATTTATTTCTAGTTTATTTCCGGTCACACAGCATAGATGTGGGAGAATGTCCATAGGACACATGAGTTTTGATAGGAATCAGGAAAACCTCATGAAATACTATAGATCAGAGTCTTTATTGTCTGGTTGGGCAGACACCACAACATTACAGACTGGGTGCTTTAAACAACAGAAATGTATTTACTCACAGCAAATTTGGAAACTGGAAAGTCCAAAATCAAGGTGCTGGCTGGGTTGGTTTCTGGCGAGAGCCCTTTTCTTGGCTTGCCGTTGGCATTGTTCTTGCTGTGTCCTCACATGATAGAGAGATGTCACTGTATCTCTTCCTCTCCTTATGAGGGTACCAGACCTAGCAGTGTAAGACCCTACCTTTATGACCTCATTTAATTTTCCTCACCTCCTTAGACTCCCTGTCTCCAAATGTAGTCTCATCGGGGGTTAGGGCACCAACATATGAGTTTGGGAGGGGTGCATAAACATTCAGTCCCTAGGATCGACTTTATAGGGGATGGAGGTAAAATGTGTGGGCCTTGCCCAGTCTTTCAGCTCCAGTGGGATGGGGTGGACAGTGCTCTGGAGTCAGATGGACAGTTGGCTCCTCTGTGTCTAGCTGTGTGACCTCTGGCAACTTCCTTAACCTACCTGTGCCTTAGTTTCCTTATCTGTAAAATAAAGCTGATAACCATATCTAACTAACAAGGTTATTAAGAAGATTAGATTCAATCCAATTAACAAAGTTGGTTAGTTAAGTGCTTAAGGTAAAGAGCTCAGAAGAGTAACTGACATATAGACGCTTACTGAAGTCTCTGCAGACCTTGGCAGATTCAGTGGGAAGTTCATGACTCTGACAGTTTACAGCAGTGTTTTCCAAAGTGCAAACTCTCTGGTTCTGTGCCTGGGAATGTGAAATTTTAGCATCCTCCCAAAGTGCTCTAGATGCAGGCTTACGTTGGAGAATCACCAGCTTACCTGCTAAGCGACATTGGTTAAATTTGTCTGGTTCTCCTGTATTCTCCTTTTGTTCTCAAATACAAAAAATGCCTTTCTTCCATGGGTTTGAAAGAGGGTATCAATAAGAGAGTGCCCCCTTGCCGCTCTGTGCAGTGATACCAGTGTCTCCTAGGTTGTGTCCTTCATCCCCTGTCTCATACATTTCAATGTGGTCAGTGGGGTCCGTGTGATCTGACAGCTGGTTGCCTGCATGAGAATGAAACAGACATACTGTGTTGTTAAGCATGGAGAGAGGATCGTGGGAATAAATTTCTCACTTGTCATCGGATTGAGACCTCATTGTGGGGACCTTGGCTATTGCCCTTATTTGAGATGATGCCATTGGGAGGGCAAAGAAAACTGTGTCTTAGCCCTCCTGCTAGCCTCAGTAGGTGGCGCCTGAATGTAGTCCCTTTGATCCTACTTAGTCTTTCAAAAAAAAAAAAAAAAAAAAAAAAAACCAGTGAATTTATATTACGATGATTTGGTCCTGTCAAAAATCCAGACATAGCAAAGTTGAAATGACTAAACCAATAAAAAGTATTTAGTAAGAGTTTACTGTGCATTTAAAAATAGGTCGTGAACTGGGGAGCTTTCAGATTTAAAACTGATATGATATGAAGATCAGGGGCATGACATTACAGGATGGCTTATAAAGTGAAAATAAGGAAGTTGTTTAACATTGACAATGATTGGTTATTACAATGAGAGTTTTCAGATGGCAGGGGATTGGTTAAAAGGGGCTATCTGGTCCCTCTACCATAGGAGAGACATTGTTTAAGGGTCCAAAGTTGCAACTAGTAGATAAATAAGTCCTAGAGCTCTAATGCACAGCATAGCCATTATTGTAACAATATTGTGATATTGTCAATAATATTGTAATGTGAACATCAAACCGGCTAAGTTTCCCACCCCAGAAAAAGAAATGATAGTATGCGAGAGGTGGGAGGTACCAATATAATGGCAATCGTGTTGCAATATTTAAATGTATCAAATCAACATGCCACACACCTTAAATTTACACAGTGTCATATGTCAAATAGATTTCAGTAAAAAAAAAAAAAGTAAACAAAAAACTGATTATCTTATAGCATTTTCAGGAAGATGACTTCAGTTTCTTTGAATTATCAGAGGTATTTACAAGAAATCACCTAAGTTCAGTTTCAGTTATGTTCATGAAATAAGCAGATTTAGTTTGGCTTCCGTGGTTTTATATGCTTAGAGAATTCTCAGGTTTCATCTCCATTTTGTATTTAATTTTTACAGCCCCCAAAGCAAACAAGCCTTTGGTCGCAGGTTGGATTCCCCCAGAAGCCGAGCCACAGGCAAGGATTTGTTTGATTGGAAAGAATTCACTCGGGAGGTCGTGACTGGAAACAGCTGGGGAGGGGAGCAGAGGGAAGTGAGCAGGGGAAGGGAAGGAAAACAGTTAATGAGGCATTATTATCCAGAAAATGCCTAATGTGGATGATGGTGTCTTTATTCTCCAGAGAACTCTGGGATCCCATATCAACAGGTGTCTGAGAAAGATTCTACTAGACAGGCCATGGGGATGGAGCCTTTATCTCCCAGTTTCTTGTCTGTCATTTGTTGAGATTGATCTAGGGGGCATTTACTTTCGAGCATGTCTGGCTGGCCTCCCATGAGAGCCAATCTTGCTCTCATGGGCTATACAGAGTTGCAAGTTTGTGGCATACACAGCTGGGCAGGTTACCAACCGTGCCCAATGTGCTGGGGGCCTCGCAGGTATGGATTCACAACAACCAGCATGCACTGAGCAAATATCCTTCCTGGATCTGTGCCTGCTGCAGATATCCTCTACATTCTAACTCCTCAGGTATGACCCATGGACCAGCAGAGTCCACATCACCTGGAGGCTTACTAGAAATGCAGGATTTCATGGCCCATCCCAGACCTACGGAATCAGAACCTGAATTTTAATCAGATCGCCGGGTGATTCAGATTGTACACAGGCATCCTCCTCATTTCTGTGCTAGGAAACCATGGCCACACCTAGCTGGCCTGTTGTGCAACACTGAAGAAAGAGAACGCTCCAGTGTAGAGCAGGAAAGCCACACACCCATGGAAGGAACCAGAAGTCATAGGGCCAGGAGTGGTTTGGCAACTTGATCAGGAGGTTGGGGATGAGAATGTGGGTGACTGGCCTTAGGGCACTTGTAAACCATCCCTGGGGACTCAGAAATAACCAAGGGAGATCTTGAGGGAGGGTAAAGTCACATAATTCTTTGCTGGGGACAGAGATCCATTGGCATTTAATGGGCATCATCTGAGGTTAAGCCAGGTGGAGTCTGGACCATTTAGGATCTATCTGTGGTATGTAGCAATAGGGATTAAAGGGGCAGAGGTATGCCCTCAGGGTATTGGGAAATCCCTTTTAGGACAGCCGTGTGAGCCAAGAACTGAAGACTGAGAAGTATGGAGCCATGGGAAAGTGGAAACGCATTTTAACCAGATATCACAGCATGTACAAAGGCCCTGAGGCGAGAATTAATGGAGTAGTTACATGATTTATAAGAAATATAAGTTGTACTTTGTAATCTCTGCTCGCTAACCAATGACAGTATTTAGGTAACATAAAATCTCAAAGAGCAGTTGACTCAAGTCTGTCTGGGACAAACCAGGTTATCCTCTTGAGTCCTTGGGATTGAGTTAGCTTGTGTGCTCATTAAGAGAGGAGTCACCTGTTTGGAAAATCTAGGTACTGCAGTTTGGGATTTTGAGACGTTAGTGTCTAGGGCCTCAACATAAAATCCCGTCTTTTTTTTTTTTTCTTTAAATGTTCAGTTAGCCACTCTATAGTACATAATTAGTCCTTGATGCAGTGTTCATTGATTCTTTAGTTAAGTATAACACCCAGTGCTCATCACAGTACGTGCCCTGCTCAATACCCATCATGCTGTTACCCCCTCCCCCTCCCCTCTTTCCTTCTGAAACCCCCAGATTATTTCTCGGGGTCCACAGTTTCTCATGGTTCATCTCCCTCTCTGATTTGTCCAATCCCTTTGGATTTCCCTCCCTTCCCCTATGGTCCTCTGTGCTATTCCTTCTGTTCCACATAGGAGTGAAACCATATGACAATTGTCTTTCTCTGTTTGACTGACTTCGCTTAATGTAATCCCCTCCAGTCCATCCATGTTGATGCAAATGGTGGCTATGCATTGTTTGAGTAATATTCCATTGTGTATATGGACCATATCTTCTTTATCCATTCGTCTGTTGAAGGGCATCTCAGCTCCTTCCACATTTTGGCGATTGTGGCCATTGCTGCTAAGAACATTGGGGTGCATGTGGCCCTTCTTTTCAGTACCTCTGTATCTTTGGGGTAAATACTCAGTAGTACACATTCTGTCTTATAAATGTTTCTAATTCATTACATTTTCCCCCACTCTTGATCATAGAAGATGAAATGTATGAGTCATGCAATTTAAGATGTGTCATAGTGTTACATTTCAGGGCCAAGTTCCAAAGGAAAGGAATATTTTTTTTTTCTGAATATAATGAAAAAGTTCTAGCTCTTCTGTTACTATTTATGTGACCCTGAACATGTTGCCTAAACTTCCTACATCTGGTTTCTTCTTCTCTAAAACAGTCATAGTGATCTTTATGAGAACTGAGTCAGTTGAATTCAGTAAACATTTATGGAGCACCTAACAGTCAGTCACTCATTTGATAACTATTTATTGTTTCCCTCTCAGTATGTTCCAGGCACTGTGTTAGGCTCAAGAGATGAACAGTAAGCAAGACAAAACCTTTCCTACTTCTAAGGGTTTATGGTGTACTAAGAAAGATGGAGGATTAAAGTATAGTGGATGTAAATTTAAACCAAAGTATGAGGGGGCGCCTGAGTGGCTCACTCAGTTGGGCAGCTGACTCTTGATTTCAGCTCTGGTTATGATCTCAGTGTCCCTTTGGACTCCAAGCTCAGTGGGGAGTCTGCTTGAGATTCTCTCTCTCTCTCTCTCCCTCTTCCTCTCCCTCTCCTTCTGCTCTTTCTCTCAAATAAATAAATAAATCTTTTTTAAAAGCTCAAAGCATAAGGATGCAAGAAATAGCAAAGATATATCTACTTTTTAAAAATCAAGCTCAGTCTTGTTCCCAGCCCCTGTCATGTCTGGCTGGCAGGTGATTCTGTCTATAGCATTATTACGACTTGCTCCCTTACTGTGGGACTTTGCAAAGGACCTTTATTTCAGCCTTGTGAGACTCTGAACAGAGAACTGAATCATCCCTTACCCAGACTCCGGACTTGTGAGAAGCAATTTGTTTTGTTTTGTGAAACTGTGAGATGAGAAATTTGTGTTGTTCTAAGTCCCTCACTTGGTGGCGATCTGTTGCGTAGCAATAGAAAATGAATACACAGGTGTCTCCAACCTTCCTGTGTTCTATCCTGATTTCCACTGAGTGTCCTTTCATGCAAGCCTTCACAGCTCCTGCTGTTGTTTCCATGACACCTAAGAAACAGGCCTTCTTGCTGAGCAGGAGCCCAAACAGTGGGTCCAACCCCTCTTCAGGTCATCGGAACTCCAAGTCCTTGTGCTGAGCACAAGCCTCCATAATTCAGCCTTGCTCTGGGAGGATCTCTCCCCTCACAGCCAGACCCCAAAGCTATGCTTCTCTCTCACCATTTCCCTTCTGGAATGACACCAGAAATGGCTTAGGATTTCACAAGAGGCAGGGGGGATTAAAAAAGCAGATTCTGATTTTGCTTTAGAATGGCATGGACTCAAAGGGTCCTTTGGATGTAGGGGTGGTGGCAGGGGGTGCGGCAGAGAGCATGGAAAGCAGACCATGGCTATCTCTCATTTATTCTGTGTGGTCCTCCCACAGCACTGAAAAGGAAACACAAATAAACATCTCAATATATTTTCTCACCAGGCTAGTGTTGACAATAAAACTGTTTCAAGGGCTGTGATGGGCGCACATGGCGGGAGGGCATCAGCAGGTCCTTTGAGCCTGGAGGAAGATTTAGGTGGTCATGTAGCCTAAGACTAAAAGAATGAGCAGGAGCTGGCCTGGTGAAAGGGCAGTGGGCTGGGGGGTGTGGGGAGGGAATGTGTTATTGGCTCAAAGCCCAATGGCACCCTTGCAGAGTAAAAGAACAGAACATGAAGTGGAAAGAGGAGGAGAGGGGGCAGGGAGTTAAGACCAAGCCAGGCAAGGCCATGCAAATCCAGTGAAAGAAATTACATAATTTTTGTATCCGCCAGCTTCACTGTAGTAGTTCTGCATAACAAAGACCTCCCAAACTCACTGGGCTATAAAAACAAGCATTTAAGTTTTGCTTAGAAGTCTCTCTAGAGGCTTTGCTGTTAGTGGGTTTGGTGGGGAGCAGCTAGGCTTGGATCTGGGCTGGGTGTTGGATCCGTTCCACCTGTGTCCTCATTCTCTGGACCAATGGCTACATGAGGCAGGTTTTTCTCATGGCAGATGGCAGGTTTGCAAGAAGGCGAGAAGGAACACGTCATGTTTCTTAAGATCTCAGCTGGGAACTGGCACACTGACAGTTCCATTCAAGTTCCATTGGCCAAGGCAAGTCACAAGGCCAACCCAACATCAGTGAGGCAGGGAAGGTCACTGAGCCCACAGTGGGATGTATTGCAGACCCAGAGCAAAGAGTATGGATGTATAACTTCTAATTCATGGAGCAAGAAATATAGTGGGAACAATAACCCAACTTGTCACAGCATCCAAGGATAACAGAAATGTTTGCTGGAGTTTCAGGGAGAGGTACAAGTAAAGTGACCAGATCAGCAAGACTCTGCGTTAACACAAACTAGACACAGGCAGCTCCCCACAAGTGTCCTGGAGGTATGGCACCATCCATGTTTCTCAGTCACACTTGGTCACCTGAGCAGGTGGACTGTCTGTTCCCAGAGATTCACACAGTCTTTCATAAACTGCTGATCCTTCCATCAGCCATGGTCAGAAAAAAGGACTAACAGCTTAAGAGACAAGAGAGTCTTATATAAATTAGGATATTTTGTTTGGCTGGCCAACACCGTCCCCTTCCACTATCCTCTTCTGCTCCAAATCCCTACAAATGATCTGAACAGTACTATTAAATGGAAAAGTAACATCATTGAGACACGAAAAGGGGGTAACAGGGCACCAGAAACTATGAGAAATTCCTGTGATGAATTGGATGAACTCTGACCGAAGGAGGGAAAGTGGGTGGGACCTTTGGGGGCAGGATCAACTACACAATTTGCGGGGACCCATGCAAAATGAAAAAAATCTGGGCCTTGTGCAAAAATTACTAAGAATTTCCAGATGGTAATACCAGAGACTAGCACAGGACTCTCCCAAGGGAGGGATCCACGGGTCACATGCTCAAGAAGCCAGTCCCACTTGGGGTATTTCAATCCCCCTGACAGCGGATGCAGTGAGCAGGAAGGGGCTGGGAGCAACCATTATGGGGATTGGTTTGGAATCAGGTTTGTAACTGGGGCAGCTGATCAGTTCAGGGCTTCTCCTCTCACATCCTTGAAACCTTCCACCAGTTCCAGTCAGTGGGCAGCATTGGTTCTCCCGGGCTGAGGTTCTGTGTTCCTCTGCGAAGGGCTGCTGCAATAATGAACCACCAGCAGAGTGAGGCACACAACAGAAACGGACTGTTTTGTGGGGCTGGTTCCTTCTGAAGCTGGGAAGGAGAATCTGTTTCATGCCTCTCTCCTGGCTTCTGGCAATTTGTTGGCCATCTCTGCCCCTTGGCTTGTAGGACATGACCCGATCTCTGCCTTCACCTTTGCGTGGCCTTCTCCCTGTGTGCATGTCTCCATGTCCAAATTTCCACTTTTTATAAGACAGAACTCACACTGGATTAGGAGCCCACCCGACTCCAGTAGGACGTCATCTTAACCAATGATATCTGCAATGACCCTATTTCCAAATAAGGTCACATTCTAAAGCCCTGGGGGTTAGGGCTCCAACATGTGAATTGGAGAGGACACGACTCAACCCATAACAGGTGCATCGTGGGTGCTTAAGCCAGAGGCACAGGGTAGCGCCCTGATGTAGACCCCTTCCCTCCTAGGAGCCTAGCAGGTAGCAAGGCTGCACCCATCACTTAGCAGCACACCGCTCCTCCCCGCCACCCCAGCCACAGGCAGCAGATGGCCATAAACAGACACCAGAAAACCAGGACCATCAAACACTTGGGGCAAACCAAATGTCAGGGAACAAGAGTTGCTTTTGAAGAACATCATTTGATGAAACGGCATCATTTATTCAAAACAGATGGACTTTTCATAGTCCTCTGACAGTCCCTGTGTTGTTTCCTTAATTACCTAACAGGTGTAGTCATTCCTTGAGCCACCTTGCCTGCCGTCAGAGCACAGAGCTCCAGAACGTTACAGCCTGGCTCCCTTGGTCATTGAAGACCAGGGGTCGTCACCCTGGTTACACAGTGGGGTCGCCTGCAAGTTCTGAAAGGACAGAAGCCTGCATCCCGCCATTTCATTGGTCTGGAGTGCCCCATGGGCAGAGAGACTTTTGCTTTTTATTTTTAAAATTTTTTTAAAGATTTTATTTATTTATTTGACAGAGATCACAAGTAAGCAGAGAGGCAGGCAGAGAGAGAGGAGGAAGCAGGCTCCCCGCTGAGCAGAGAGCCTGATGTGGGGCTCGATCCCAGAACCCTGAGATCACGACCTGAGCCGAAGGCAGAGGCTTTAACCCACTGAGCCACCCAGGCGCCCCAGAATTTTGCTTTTTTTTTTTTTTTTTAAGATTTTATTTATTTATTTGACAGAGAGAGATCACAAGTAGATGGAGAGGCAGGCAGAGAGAGAGAGAGAGAGGGAAGCAGGCACCCTGCTGAGCAGAGAGCCCGATGCGGGACTCGATCCCAGGACCCTGAGATCATGACCTGAGCCGAAGGCAGCGGCTTAATCCACTGAGCCACCCAGGCGCCCAGAATTTTGCTTTTTAAAGCTCTCAGGTGATCACAGTGTGCTGCTAAGTTTGAGAACCGCTGGCTGGCTTGGAACTCCTTCAGAACCCAGCCATGTGCGTAGCTGTAATGATGCATACGGATCGCAGATGGCATGGCATGGGTTCGAGGGTGGCTGGTTTTTGTTTGTTGCTTCCGAATTAAAAGCTTCAGTATCTCTCCGCTTTAACTCTGCCACGCCATGTGCTCTGTTTTCTTTTCTTGAGCCTAACTCCGTTCAGTTGCTAAGGAGCCACATCTTTGCTGGATGGAGTTTTCCTTTGGCTTACAAAGGCGGCCCCTCAGCCGGAAACGGAGGCCTGTCGCAGCACAGAGAATTATACTAAACTGAATTGAACGGATAATGGGCTTGCATTTAGTGCGATCTATTATAAGGAGCGACAGTGTGTGCCCTGGCGTCTTTTTTCCAAGGATGCAGGTTGATCGAGCTTGCTCTGTTCCTCAGGGGACACTGTAGGTGGCTTCGGCGACCCTCAGACAATCTCTCTCCTCCTCTCCCTCTCTCCCGTTTCCTCTTTTCTTCCTCTGTCTCTCTCACTCTCTGTCTTCGCATCATCTTTGTCCTCTCTTACGTTCTATCTCATGTTGTCTCTCTCTTTCCCCTTCTTTCCTCAAAATTCTGGCTCTCGCAGGTTGTCACGGCCAAGGAGCACAGCCCGCAGTCTTCTGAGATGTCTCATGTTGCCTCTTGCAATATAAGAAGATGTGAGGAGAAACCATACAGCCAAGAGAACTAAGCGAGGTCTTTGTCCCCGTTTCCCTCATCCGCGATGTCCTCTCTCTACAGTCTGCTGTGTCATGATGTTTGCTGGTCCCAGAAACCACGTGGGGAAACTGGCTACACCAATGTGGGCAGTAGTAATAGCACATGACTATAACGTGTATATTACATGTCAGGTACCCTTCTAAGCATGTTTGACAGATAAGGAGACACATTCCCAGAGACAGAAGGTGACTTCAAGCCCAGGCTGTCTGCTTCAGAGTTTGTGCTCTTCTTCTTTTTTTTTTTTAAGATTTATTTATTTGACAGATGGAGATCACAAGTAGGCAGAGAGGGAGGCAGAGAGAGAGGAGGAAGCAGGCTCCCCACTGAGTAGAGAGCCTGATGCAGAACTCGATCCCAGGACTCTGGGATCATGTCCTGAGCCGAAGGCAGAGGCTTTAACCCACTGAGCCACCCAGGCGCCCCTGCTTCAGAGTTTGTGCTCTTAAAACTTGACTCTATATTGCAAGCATTTCAGAAGGAAGCAGTAGAGAGGGAGAAAGATCACAGCCACAGAGAGCTAGAAACAAACAAGGGGAGACAAAAGATGGAGACACAAAGAGATGGAGGGAGACAGCCACCAAGATGCAGAGAACTAGAGACAGGATGGAACCATAAATTCCATCCCTACCACAACAGCACTGAGGGAGAGAAGCCCAGTAAACACACTTCATGCTGCATCTCTGAATTGGGTAGGAAAACCCTGTCTGGGGCATAATGTAGGTGAGAGACTCCCAACTCTGGGAAATGTAGGTCCGGTTCAGGTGTAGTTTAGAGAATGTCCTTATGTTATGATTCATTGGTTTTAGAAAATGCAGGCTTGCTTCTGCTTCACCTGGTGTCTTTTAAAAAGGGAGAGGGGGGAAAAATTCCCCTTATTCTAGGCTCAGTCCAGAAAAAAGCAAATAAAAAGAAAAAAAAATAGTATTTAAGTTCTCTTTAATTAATTTAATTTAATTTAGCAAACAAAGCAGAGCACTCTGATTTTATTTTTCAAAAATACGGGATATTTGATCTTCCAGGAGCACCCCAGCTAGGGAGGTGGGTCAGCCCTTTGGCACAGATGGCACCCATCCACAGTTACAGCTGGTGGGGACGCTGCATTGTGATTTGCATGCCAGTCCCAGCCTCCCCAGCAAATTTGTTTCGCTTCTTTAATTTCTTAATGCAGTAGGTGCTGTGATGTTAGAGACCTAGGAGCTGTCCTTTGTGGTGCGTTGGTGGGACTCGGCATCCCTTGGAAGGACCTGTTTCCCTTCCAAGTGATGCTGGAAGGTTGCCATCTGCTCATTCTGTACTGTAGTCACTCGGCTGGAAGATGGAGACAATTTAATTCAGTAAATAGTCTGTGTCCTTCGGTAGGTGAACCAATACGTGCACTGTGGTACATCCAGACAGTGGAGTATTAGTCAGCGTTATAAAGAAATGAGCTACTAAACCATGGAAAGACGTGGAGAAACCTTAAATGCTTAGGACTAAATTAAAGAAGCCAATGAAAAAGCTACGTATGGTATGATTCCAAATATATGACATTCTTTAAATTTTGCTGTGAGTCTAAAACTGCCCTTAAAAAGGCAGATATATATATATATATATATATTTTTTTTTTTAAGGGGTCTATGTATTAAAGACTTGATGATAATCTCATTTGGAGCTAGGATGCAATTAGATACAAAAATTTTCTTTGCTCCTCTTCTTTTCCATCTCCTCTGGATTAGGTCCTATCTTTTGTTCATAAGGGTTTATCTCTTCAATCTAAATTCATTCATGATAGAACACCTACTGTGGGGATGCCTGGGTGGCTCAGTGGGTTGAAGCCTCTGCTTTCGGCTCAGGTCATGGTCTCAGGGTTCTGGGATCGAGCCCTGCATCAGGCTCTCTGCTCAGCGGGGAACCTGCTTCTCCCTCTCTCTCTCTGCCTGCTTGTGATCCCTCTCTCTGCCAAATAAATAAATAGTATCTTTGAAAAAAAAAAAAAAAGAACACCTACTATGGGCCAAGTTTTCCTGTTTGTAGACAAATAGACAAATAGACTTAGGCTCAGAAAGGCTTTCCCTAAAGGCCAGAGAGTTACACATGATAGAGCCAGGATTTTCAAATACAAGATTTTCCAAATTCTAGGCTTTCCTACCACCTCCCCCTCCCGAGAGTTTGCTAGGGGATTGGCAGTCATTCCCATTCATGTTTCTGTAGGCTCCCATTTGACCCCTAGGACTGAACACTCCTCATTCCCCTGCTCCATATTGTCATTCACAAGGACTGTTCCAGGGCCAGGAAGTGGAAGCCACCAGGACCCAGGTATCAACTAAAAGGAATTGCTTTGCAAAGCTCAGAGTTCCCCAGGGCGGAGTGGGCTGCCTCAGCAGTACTGACCACCCCATCACCCCAGATACTCAAGCAGACAATGGACAGACAGGAAGACCAGGGATTCTTAAACTGGGGTTCACAGGTGGGCTCTAGAGAGTCTGAAATTGCCACATTCTGAGTGTGGAGATACAGATATGTATGTAATTTTTCTTGAAGAGTATTTTCGCCAGGTTTTCAAAATTGAACTCATGATTAAGAACTGTTGAGACCGGGGCACCTGGGTGGCTCAGTGGGATAAGCCTCTGCCTTTAGTTCAGGTCATGATCTCGGGGTCCTGGGATTGAGCCCCGCATCCTGCTTTCTGCTCAGCAGGGAGCCTGCTCCCCCGCCCCTTTCTTTCTGCCTTCTTCTGTGCTTACTTGTGATCTCTGTCTGTCAAATAAATAAATAAATAAATCTTTTTAAAAAAATAAGTAAATAAATAAATAAAAATGGCAAGAAGATTTTTCAAGCCATCACTGGGGGGGTGGTCCTGAAATTATATAAATAGCACTGAATCTGAACATGTCATCTGAAAGTTTTAAAGCCATGGTTAGTGAACCAACCATTTGATTTCTCAAGAATAGCTTAGAGGAACACGTACGTGGATTTAGATAGCAAAGAACTAGAAATAACCTAAATTTCCATCAATAAATAAATTTCCATCAATAGGAATGGTAGATAAGTGGAGCCAACCATGGGATACTATGCAACAATAATAAATGAGATAGTTTGATACTTAGTGACATAGAAAGGAATCTAAGGCATGTCGTTGTGGGGAGAAAAAGGCAAATAATGACCAACATGGAGAGCATGATACCATTTATAGAAAACACAAAAATCAACATCAAAGAGAATTATGCTACATAATTTCCAAAGTTATATGGATTAAACTTTGTGTAATACAAATAATAATTGAGCATTTACTACGTGCAAGGCACTTTTATAACAGACTGACACTAATTAACTTATTACATTCTCAGAATGAGGTAGCTGATATTATTATACCCCATTTAATGAAGAGGAAACTAGGGCAGAAAGAGGGTAAGTTCCTCCTCCAAAGCTGCTTGGTGATGAAATTGGAATCTGAAACCTAGGCAAGTCTGAACTAAAAGGACTATTTCTTCTGCTGCTTTATGTATTCTGGAAGAATATAGATAATAGTAAGGAGTAGTAACCTCCAAGAGTGAAGTATAGGGGAGTCCAGGACTCCCAAACAGTAGTGAATGAAATGTTAACCTCTAAATTGTTGACTATTACAGGAAAAAACGCAGAGAGACCCTGTGTACCACTTACTCAGTTTCCAGCAATTATGATAATATCTTACAAAATTGTAGTGAAATATCACAGTCCGTCTACTGACATTGATAGAATCCACTGATCTTGTTCATCTGGACCTACTTTTACTTGTAATCATTTGCGAGTCTGCATTTGGCTCTATGCACCTTTTTATTTTTTTATTTTATTTATTTTTTTTTAAGATTTTTTTTTTATTTATTTGACAGACAGATCACAAGTAGGCAGAGAGGCAGGCAGAGAGAGGAGGAAGAGGCAGGCTCCCTGCTGAGCAGAGAGCCCGATGCGGGACTCGATCCCAGGACCCTGGGATCATGACCTGAGCCGAAGGCAGAGGCTTTAACCACTGAGCCACCCAGGCGCCCATGCACCTTTTTAAAGACTGTTTTTTTTTTTTTTAATTTCTTATAAACATATATTTTTATCCCCAGGGGTACAGGTCTGCGAATCGCCAGGTTTACACACTTCACAGCACTCACCATAGCACATACCCTCCCCAATATCCATAACCCCACCCCCCCTCTCCCAACCCCCTTCCCCCCATCAACCCTCAGTTTGTTTTGTGAGATTAAGAGTCACTTATGGTTTGTAAAGACTGTTTTTTTAAGCAATCTTAGATTCACAGCAGAATTGAGAAGAAGGTGCAGGTTTTCTCATAGACCCTCTTCCCCAACACATGCATAGCCTTCCCCATTATTAGTATCACCCTGGAGTGGTATATTTGTTATAAATAATGAACCAACATTGACAAATTACTATCATCCAAAGCCCATAGTTTACATTACAGTTCATTGTGGTGTTGTAGATTCTGTGGGTTTGGACACGTGTGTCAAGTTTCATAGTATTATACAGAGTATCTCCACTTTCCTACAAATCCTCTATACTCTGCCTCTTCATCTCCCTTCTTTTCCCTCACATACCTGCTAACCACTGATCTTTTTATTCTTTTCATAGGGAAAATGTCCTTTTCCCAAATGTCCTATTGTTTTCTTCAAGGGTTTCACCATTTCAGGTTTTCATTTAAAACTTTAATCCATTTGAGTTGATTTTTTCACATCATTTGAAATAAGGGTCCCGTTATATTCTTCTGGATGTGGCTATCCAATTTTCCTAACATTATTTATAGATAACACTGTTTTTTTCCTATTTTGTGTTCTTGGGACCTTTGTCAAAGATCAGTTCACTATAAATGCATGGATTTATTTCCGGACTCTCTGTTCCACTGGTCTATGTATCTGTTTTAAAGCCGGTACTATACTGTTTTGATTACTATAGTTCTATCAAGTAATTTGAACTCACGTAGTGTGATACCTCCACTATGTTGTTCCTTAAGATTTGTTTGAATAGTTGGCGTCTTTTGTGGTTCCATGTGAGTTTTAGAATTGCTTTTACTATTTCTATGAAAAGTGCCCCTGGAATTTTGATAAGATATGCATTGAATTTGTAGCTCTTTTGGAGTAGTATGAAGGTTTTTAAAATATCCCAGTCCATGAACATAGGATTTCTTTTCATTCATTTGTGTCATCTTCAGTTTCTTTCTTTGGTGTTTATAGTTTCAGTATCCGGTCTTTCACTTCATTGGTTAAATATATTCATAAATAGTTTATTCATTTTCATGCCATTATAAATGGGATTGATTTCATAATTTTTCAGATAATTTACTGTTTGTGTATAGCAATGTAACTGATTTTTTTTTTAAAGATTTTATTTATTTATTTGACAGGCAGAGATCACAAGTAGGCAGAGAGGCAGGCAGAGAGAGAGGGGGAAGCAGGCTCCCTGCTGAGCAGAGAGCCCGATACGGGGCTCGATCCTAGGACTCTGGGCTGAAGGCAGAGGCTTAACAAACACACTGAGCCACCCAGTGTCTCTGTAACTGGTTTTTGTATGTTGATTTTATATCCTGAAACTAATGAATTCCTTTATTAGTTCTAACAGGTTTTTGGTGGTATCTTTAGGCTTTTCTATATACAAGATCATGTCATCTGCAAATAGACAATTTTCCTACTTCCTTACCTATTTGGATGCCATTTATTTCTTTCTGCTGCCTAATTAGTCTGGCTAGGACTTTGGGTGCTATGTTGAATAGAAGTAGAGAGAGTGGTATCTTTGTCTTGTTCCTGATCTTAGAGGAAAAGCTTTTAGTTTTTCACCATTAAGTAGGATTCAGTGTTGGCTTATCACACATGGCCTTTATTTTGTTGAGGTATATTCCTTCTATGCCTCATCATTAGATATTTTTTTAACCATTAACAGATGTTGAATTCTGTCAGGTATTTTTCCTTATCTACTGAGGTGATCATACAGTTTTTATCCTTCATGCTCTCAGAGCAGTGTGTCACATTTATTAATTTGCATATGTTGAGCCATTTGTGCGTCTGAGGGATAAATCCCACTTGATCATGATATATGATTCTTTTAATGTGCTGTTAAATTTGGCTTGCTAGGAATTTTGAATCTACATTTATCAGGGATATTGGCTGTAATTTTCTTTTCTTATAGATCCTTATCTGGCCTCATAAAAAGAGTTTGGGCATGTTCCCTTCTCTTCAATTCTTTTGGAAGAGTTTGAGAAGGACTGATGTTAATTTTTCTTTAAATTTTTCATAGAATTTACCCATAAAGCCATTTGGCCCTTTTCTTTGTTGGAAGGTTTTTGATTACCAGTTCAAGCTCCTTATTAGTAATTGATCTGTTCAATTCTCTATTTCTTCCTGGTTAAGACTTGGGAAGTCATATTTTTCTAGGGATTTATCTATTTCTTTTCGGTTGTCCAATTTTTTAATATAAATTTTTAATTGTAGTCTCTTGTGATCTGTTGTATTTCTGTGGTATCAGTTTTAATACCTCCTTGTTCCTTTTTTATTTTATTTGAGTCTTTTCCCTTTTCTTCTTAGTCTAGTTAAATGTTTGTTAATTTTATCTTTACAAAAAGAAACAACTCTTAGTTTCATTTATCTTCGTTTTTTATTTTCTATTTCATTATTTTTGCTTTGATATTTATTACTTCCTTATGCTAACCTTACTTAGTTTGTCCCTCTTTTTCTACTTCTTGAGGTGTAAAGTTAGGTTGTTGGAGATTTTTCTTAATGCTTTCATTCCTTCTTAGAACCGCAGGCATAATTTTCCCTTCTTAGAACTGCCTTGGCTATCTGCCATAAGTTTTATATGTGGTATTTCCATTTTTGTTTGAGCATATTTTTTTCCCTTTTGGTTTCTTCTTTGACCCATAGATTGTTGAGTATACTGTTTAATATCCACATATTTGTGAATTTTCCAGTTTTCCTCCTGTTACTGATTTCTAGTTTCATACCATTGTTATTGGAACAGATGCTTGTTATGATTTATTTTTTTTTATTTTTTATTTTTTAAAGATTTATTTATTTATTTATTTGACAGAGAGAAATCACAAGTAGGCAGAGAGGCAGGCAGAGAGAGAGGAGGAAGCAGACTCCCTGCTGAGCAGAAAGCCCGATGTGGGGCTCGAACCCAGGACCTGGGATCATGACCTGAACTGAAGGCAGCGGCTTAACCCACTGAGCCACCCAGGCGCCCATGATTTATTTTGTTTTTAAGATTTTATTTATTTATTTGACAGAGAGAGAAATCACAAGTAGGCAGAGCAGCAGGCGGGGGGGGGGGGGAGGGAAGCAGGCTCCCCACTGAACAGAGAGCCTGCTGCGCAGCTCGATCCCAGGACCCTGAGATCATGACCTGAACCGAAGGCAGAGGCTTAACCCACTAAGCCACTGAGGCACCCCATGATTTCTTTTTTTAAAAAAGATCTTATTTTTTTATTTATTTGAGAGAGATAGCGAGAGAGAGGGCGCAAGCGGGGGAGGGGGTGGGCAGAGGAAGAAGGAGACTCCCCACTGAGCAGGGAGCCTGACATAGGCCTCGATCCCAGCACCCTGAGATCATGACCTGACCAAAAGTCAGACGCTTAACCAACTGAGCCACCCCGGCACCCTAGTTATGATTTCAATCTTCTTACGTATGTTAAGACTTACTTTATTAAGCCTTATTTTATTTATATGATCTATCCTGGAGAATATTCCATGTGCGCTTGAGAAGAATGTGTGTTCTTCTGCTGTTGAATGGAATGTTACATGTATGCCTGTTGAGTCTATTCACTCTAAAGTATAGTTTAAGTCCAGTATTTCCTTATTGATTGTCTAGATGATCTACATATTGTTGAAAGGGGGGTATTGAATCCCTTACAATTACTGCATTTCTGTCTGTATTTGCCTAGAAATTTGCTTAACATATTCAGTGTTTACTAAATATACTTAGGTGCTCTTGTGTTGGGGGCATATATATTGACAATTGTTATATCCTCCGGTAAATTATCCCTTTATCATATTAATGACTTTGCTTGTCTTTTGGGACAGTTTTTGGTTTAAAGCCTATTTTATCTGATATGAGAATGGCCAGCCCTGCACTCTTTTGGTTACTGTTTGCATGGAATATCTTTTTTCCATCCTTTGACTTTCAGGCTATGTGTGTCCTTAAATCTGAACTGAGTCTTTTTTATGCAAGATATAGTTGGGTCTGAATTTTTTATCCTTTTAGGCATTTCATGTATTTTGATTGGGATATTTAATCCATTTACATTTAAGGTAATTATTGATAGCTAAGGACTTCCTATTGCCATCTTGTTAGTTATTTTCTGATTGTTTTGTTGTTCCTTTCCCAACCCTTCCAGTAAAGTCATATCTCGAATATAATTAAACATCCAGTGTTTACAATATAACTACTTACTTATTGGTAGGTCATGACCCAGTTAGTACATACAAGTTCACTGCTGGGTCAAGCAGTGTACTTCGATGATCTTTTCTCATTATGTCACTTTATGTTTTCCTTAAGTTGGTAATTGCTTGTTTTTTTTTTCATTTGCTTCATTTTCTATGTATAAATTACTTCATAATCTCCACACTATTCTATGAATCCTTTTAACACTCTTTTCCTCATAGTCATGATTCAGTTATTCTGTTTGTTCCATCGTTTTCCTGGATATAACTCAATTCATATCTCTCAAATTCCTCTATTTTCCTGGTCCAATTTGTTTTAGTTGCTTTCTAGACCTAACTCCCAGATGTCATCTAGGGATCCAGCAGTCATCATTCCTTTCAAAATAATTCTTGAAATTACATTTGCCTCTGTTTCTGCTGGATCCCTTCCTTTGGCATCTTATTTTTTTATCTTTGTTTCCTTCTTTTTGGTGGAACACATTGTTCAGTGACTTTCTGAGGACTTGCAAATTTGGGGAAAAAAAGAGGTTCTTCCTTATACTTGATCTATAGTTTGAAGGATATAGAATTCTTATCTTAAAGTCATTATTAATCAAAATTTGGAAATCATTGCTTTATTGCCTCTTAGTTTCCAATGCCATTGTTATGAAACCCATACCATACTGTTTTCTTTTTTTTTTCTTTTTATTTTTTTTTAAAGATTTTTATTTATTTGAGAGATCACAAGTAGGCAGAGAGGCAGGCAGAGAGAGAGGAGGAGGAGGAGGCAGGCTCCCTGCTGAGCAGAGAGCCCGATGTGAGGCCTGATCCCAGGACCCTGAGATCATGACCTGAGCCGAAGGCAGAGTTCTTAACCACTGAGCCACCCAAGCGCCCCGCTGTTTTCTAATGCTTTGTACATTATCTGCTTTTTTCCCCCCTCTTTTAAAGCAATTTAATTTTTTTTCTTTACTGTCATTGTTTTAAAACTTAATAATTTAGCTTGGCTTCTCCCTCCCGCCTCCCCCAATATTGGCTGTTGTCTATTCTGGGCACTGGGTTAGAAAGAGAGTATTTTCCAAGCCTGGAAAATTTTTTTGTATTTTTTCTTTGATAATTTCACTTCCTTTGTAATCCCTGTTCTATTTTTTGAGAACTCTTCTTAGTGAAATATTGGACATCTTGGATTGATGCTCAAATTAAAAATATGTGTGTGTGTGTGTGTGTGTGTGTGTGTGTGTGCATTTTTGTCTTTGTCTTTTGATTCCACTTCCTCTAGGATGTCCTTGTTTTTTATCTTCCAACTCTTACACTTATTTAATTCTTTAAAAGGGTTGGTTATGAGGTCTTAATTTAAAAGAGCTCTTTCATACATTCTGATAGTTCCTTTATTTATGGCATCCTGTTTCATGGGTGTTTCATGAATTATCATATAATGTAATATTAGGTATAATGATAGCTAATATTAATTGAGCCAGGGAGTACTTTGAGAACTTTACAAAACTAGCTCCTTTAATTCCCAGAACCACATGGTTTGAAGTAAGGGAGTGGTCTCCAAAAGAAAACAAAGGCATTGATTACAGAAAAAGGAAATGGTATCCATGATAGAATGATTCAGAGTATTATATGCCCTCTAGGACCAAGGCACTATTATAGGCACAGGAACTGGGAACATGGAGAGGGGAATAAGGCACCATCCTGCTGTGTTCACATTCTTTAATACAGTTGGAAGCTAATGTCATTTGCCACTTGTCAGCCCCTGATGAATTCCTCCCCCAGTGCCTTGAAGCAGCCAGAAGCTCTGCAGGGAAGGCAGGCTATAGCAGGAGGAGGGGAGGGAGGGGACTTAAGAGTTGCTCCTTCTTTGTGAAAAGTCTGATGGGAAAATTGTCAGCTGTACTCCCACTCTCTCTGAAAGTCAGTGTGATGTTGCATCCATCTTAATCACCATCAGAGAGAGCAGGCATTTTAATAAGCAGCATTATTCATGAAAACTTCGTTCTCTTTTCCCACTTCCTTCCAAAATAAGATAGACATGAACTTGGAATGAACTCCTCATTTGTCTCCTTCTTACCTCTTCTTCATATTCAGACCTACTACCTTTTCCCCATGGTCCCATCCTCTGAACATCTTCTGGGGAATAGGTGTCCATGTGGGGGTAAGGGAGGGTATGGCTGAAGGTGCTTGGGTCCTAGGGTAGAGCTCAGTGGATCTGCCACTGGGATTTGAGAGATGAAGGAGATGGGACTCCTGCTGTGGTAGAACTTAGGTTCCATTCATTCAACTAATTGCTTATTTAACAAGTAGTGATTGGTCACTTAATGTGTACTCTGCTGAGAATACAGTCAGTGAGTCAGATATGATATCTATCCCCAGAAGAACTGTCCATTCATTCAACAAATATTTTTGAGTTGTGGCACAGACCCCAGTCAAAATCATTAGAATCCAAATGACTCTTCTGTTTATTGTGCTGTAAGGACAGTTATTGATCACCCTTGTGTTTCAGGCACTGTACTAGACTTTGGCCTTACAGAAACAGAGAGTCCAAGCCCTTGTGCTGTGCAGAGTCTGGAAGAGGAGAAAGTTAATAAAATAAAAGAAATCAATAAAACACATTATCTATAATGGTAAATGGCATAGATAACAGACCCATCTCGAAACTCCTCCATGTCGTTTAGAGGCCCTGACCCCACTTTACTCTCAGGGATGGGCATACGAATAGGGGCTAGCCAAGGAAAGCATTGCATCTTCCTGGACACAATGATTATTTCTGAGGTGGGTACAGGGCTCAAGAAGGATTAATAACACAGTCCAGAAACCTTGCTTGGACCCTTTGGCAGCAGGAATTCCCATTTATGCTATGAGTTTCTCAGTGTGTACAGTCAACCCCCCCTATGACATGAAGAGAGCCTGTGTGAGAATACAACCAATGCAGAATAAAGTCCACCAAAGACATGGAAAGAGACCAAATCCTCATGACATTGAGTGTCTGGAATCAGTCACCAGTCCAATTCCTGGTTTATTAAATCACTCCCCTGACCTGAACCAGTTTGAGTTCTGTCTCTATAAATACTATGAGACCCAAGACATCATCTATCCCAATTTTGTAGGCTTTGCAGTCAGGAAGGGTCATGTGTCAGATGCCAAAATGGGGATTTTTTTTTTCCCTTCATACAGAAAAAATAGAAAACTGAGACTCAGAGAACTTAATTGATTTTCCAAAGTCACAAAAGAACCATGAGGTAGCACAGAATTTGGAATCGGGTTTGTCTGGTTCCAAAGAAAAAGCTCTTCATCCTCATGGGGGAGGCCCCATTTACCTTTCATTCAGAAAAGGTATTATAGTCACTGGGAGTTTTATGCAGAAATTGTGTGTGTTTGTGTGTGTGTGTGTATGTGTTATTTAATTCAGCAGTATTGACAAGAGATCTCTTTCTGTCTCCAAAAATGTACAGTTCCATAACCCTTTGTCCTGTGTACATTCCGCAGGGGAAAGAAAGGTGCTCAGTTCTTCGGGTCAAAATCTTTAAAAAACGCTTTTTCTATCTTCAGCAGTCATGGAGATATCATTATTTAGCTTACTTTTAATCTGATTTTAACAATACTGCATGCATAGTAAATCTCAAAAAATACAAGAGTATTTACAGCGAAGCCTAGGTCTTTCTCTACCTACAAGCCCAGCCCCACTCTACAGAGGCAGCTCTCACCACCTGATTCCCATGGTTATTCCAGAAATGATCCACACCCACAAAAACACGCATAGAGCATAGGTTGCATGCATCACACACCCCCAGGGGGACACAGGGCAATGTCTGGAGACATCTTTTTATTGTCACCACTTGGGAGTGGTGGGGATTGCTACTGACATCTAGTGGGTAGAGGCTGGAGATGCTAGTAAGTATCTTACCATGCCCAGGATGGCCCCCACAACAAAGAATCAGTGGGCCCCAATATCAATAGCACTGACATAGAGAAACCCTCATCTAGAAAAATCTCTTTCTGATTTGCTTTTAACACCTATCAACACATATTGGACATCATTCCATGCCAGCTTACACTGATAATTTTTAGCGTTTTAAATAGTTGCATG
Source organism: Lutra lutra (assembly GCF_902655055.1). Taxonomy (NCBI): domain Eukaryota; kingdom Metazoa; phylum Chordata; class Mammalia; order Carnivora; family Mustelidae; genus Lutra; species Lutra lutra. The sequence continues at coordinate 10,727,330 of NC_062295.1, read as the reverse complement.
GTATTCTATCCAACAGGCCATAATTCATTTATTTAGTCTGTTATTGATAAATATCTAGATTATTCACAGCATGGGGCTGTCGCAGACCATGCAGCAAAGAGAAAACTGATCAAAATATGTCTTTGCACACAAATTAATGCACACGAATTAAGATACGTTGACTGAGCCAAAGGGAAAGCGATTTTGTTTTTCTTTACTTTGGCAAGTATTTCCAACATGTTCTTCAGAGAAGCTGCACTGGCTTACACACCCACACCAGTGAATGAGAGTGCCTGATTTCCTCACACTCTCACCCATAGTGGGCTTTACCAAACATTTTAATTTTTGTCCATTTGATAGATACATAAGTAGATCTCATCACTATTTAAAATAACACTGTATTAATCATGAACATGGCTGAACATCACGATGAGCCTAAGTTGTCTGAAGTTCCTAGAAATTGTCGCTTGTTGCTACAGGAGGAGCAGGAGACATGCCCTTTCAGAAGGAGCCTTTTTTTTTTAAACACCTCTTTCCCCCACTCCTAGATCCTGACTAATTCTCTGGCGGAGCCCTCAGTAAGTGTGAAGATGATGTCAACACACTTATGACTATATGCTTCTCAGAAGCCCGTATATTACAATCGGGTGGGAAATCCTGGGCCAGCCCACCCACTCCCTAAGATATCTGAGACCATCCTGGTCCTTATCTCTATGAACAGAGGTTGTTTTTCTAGAAAATCCAGGAGAGATTAAAAGTTACAGAAAGTCAGAAGCTGGACTGTACCTGTGAATAAGCAGATACATTTATCGTAGGCTGATCAAAAACAAAATCTCTGTTTCCAAGAGTAGAGCTGAGAGAATATTTCTTACTCTGTAAGTGATGAGGTCTTTGTATCAAGAAGGTAGATAACCAAAGGGGAAATAAATCAGAAGAAAGCTTTAAGGCCACCTCCATCATCCCAGGAATCAGGGGAGAGGAAAGGGTTCCAGCATCTTATCACCCAATGAGTACCATTGGTACAGAGCACAGCGGGAGGCCAAAAACTGGATAGAGCCTTGAATGGTTAAGGAGTGAAGAGCTCTTTTACTAGTATGGACGACACTAGCAGCCTATGGGCAACCCTGTTGCACAGACTGCCCAGGGACAGGCAGCTCTGGGCTGACCTCTTTATGGAGCAAGCTGAGTCTTGAGAACAAAAGCTAGTTAGGAGGATGAGCTACCCGGTGTGGGTCACCCATCAGTTCTTTTTCACTGGTGTTGCCAAATACCAATCATTCATTTATATTTCAAACAACACATTTGTTCTTAATTTTGATGCCTCATAAACTTGCAAGGTAGGGAGGGCAAGGAGGATTGTCCCCATATACCCTTCTGTTATGACTAGATCCCATATTATTATGACATCAGCCTATCTGAAATATTGCCTCTGGTCTGTTCTGTGACTGCTCGGAACAGTCACTGCCCCTTCCTCAGGGAGAATTACACACTTGAGCTCATTGATATCAGGCTTGGGCATATGACTTGTTTTAGCAAGTAGACAGTGAATCAAAATGACGTGAGCTAGTTATGAGCAGAAGTTCAAGGAGTCATTGGGAGTTACTCTGTCTTCTTTCTTTTCTCTGCAGTACTGTCAGCAATGTCCCAGATGGACATCTTCTGTCAGCCCAGATACTTGTATTGGATTCTTCATTGCTAGTATATAGAAAAACAACTGATGTTTGCATATTAATATTATAATCTGTTACTTTGCTGAAATAATTGATTAGCTTTAGCAGTCTTTTTTTTCCTTTGGCTTTTCTGTATACATGATTATGTCATCTGTAAAGAGATATGAGGATGTCAGTTTTACTTCTTTCTTTTCAAAATGGATATGTTTTCTTTCAATTTTCTTGCCTAATTGCCCTGGTTAGAAACACTAGAACAATGTTAAATAAAACTGCCAAAAGTGGACATGCTTGTCTTGTTCCTGATCTTAAGAAGAAAGCTTTCAATCTTTCACCATTAAGCATCATGTTAGCTGCAGATTTTTCATAGATGGTCTTTATCAAGTTGAAGTTGTTCCTTTTTGTTCTAGTTTATTGATTATTTTTATCAGGATAAACAGTTGGATTTTTTTTTTAATTCTTTCTCTGCATCTAGTAAAGTGATCATGTGGTTTTGTCCTTAATTATATTAATCAGATATATTCCATTGATTGATTTTTCATATATTCAACCAACCTTATATTCCTGAAATAAGTCCTACTTGGTCATGGTGTAGAATTCTTTTTATATCTTGCTGGATATCTTCTTAGTATTTTGCTTAAGATTCTTTTTACCAATATTTACACAGGATATTGGCTTAGTTATTTTCTTTCCTTATGTCTTTACCTGGTTTTGGTATCAGGGCCTAATATTGGCTTACTATAATGAATTGGGAAGTATTTCCTCCCCTTCTCTTTTTAAAGATTTTGCAAAAGGTTGTTATATCTTCTTTAAATGTTTGGTAGAATTTGTCAGTAAAGCCATCTGGGTCTGGGATTTCTTTTGTGTAGCATTTTCTTTTCTTTTCTTTTTTAAAGATTTATTTATTTATTTACTTGTCAGAGAGATCACAAGTAGGCAGAGAGGCAGGCAGATGGTGGGGGGAAGCAGGCTCCTCGCTGAGCAGGGAGCCTGATGCAGGGCTTGATCCCAGGACCCTGAAGATCACGACCTGAGCCAAAGGCAGAGGCTTAACCCACTGAGCCACCCAGGCGCCCTGTGTGGCATTTTCTTAACTTGAATATCAGTATTGATAATCTGTGTCTTTCTAAGAACGTGTCCGCTTCTTCTAGATTTTCTAATTTGTTAGCATACGATTGTTCATATTATTTTCTCATAGTTCTTTCTTTTTTTTAAAGATTTATTTATTTATTTTGTGAGAGAGGAGAGAGAGGGGCAAAGGGAGAGACTCCTCAGGCAGACTCCCAGCTGAGCATGGAACCCAATGTGGGGTTCGATCCCAGGAGATCATGACCTGAGCTGAAATCAGGAGTTGGATGCTTAACCAGCTGAGCCACCCAGGCACCCCAGTTCTTTTCATTTCTATGAGACTGATAGTAATGACCCCATTAAATGACTTTCCTGAAATATTTTTTAAAATCTGTATTTCTTATTATGATGGTCATTAAAGCATCTGCTTTCGTAGCTCAAAGTTGAACAGATACTTCCTTAAATTCTTGGGCCAGTATGTCATCCAGCTTTTGCCCTGGGTCTCTGTGTGTATGTTGGGGACAGCCTTCAATGCTCAGGCAGGCAATTTACAACTCTTCCTTAGCTTTCACCTCCTGCTTGTGCAGAACCTCAAAGTCAGCCATCATTGAGAGCTTAGGGTCTTCTCGGTCCTTTCCTGAGGTGTGCACAACCCAAACTTGTACATGTGTGTAGCCCTTTAGATTTTCAGAAACATGTCAGAGATTTTTTAGTATCCTCAATGGACACCTCATTTTTCACCTTTTCCTTTTAAGTTTTTTTGGTCAGCTTTCTGTTTGCTCAAATTTTTATTCCTGCCTCAGTCAAGTGCTATGTTAAACAGTTGTCAGTGATTGTTTTTAACAAATGCCTCCAGGGAAGAGGTTTTTCATACAGAGATGGCTCTGAGTCCGATTAAGTACATACAAGCCTTGTTAGTGTATGTTTCCTGGGAAGTGTTAGATGAGTCAGTAATGATAATTATCTGAGAATGGTGCTTTTGGAGAGTTCCTAATCATTCTTCCCTTACAATGGCTTTTAGACTGCTGGCTTTTATTATGGTTGCAGACTAATTTCAACAGTATCATGGAGCTAAAGATGGGGGTTTGAAGGAAGCAAGTTAAAATGCCACCAAGTTCTCTGTTCTTACCAATATTTAGCTGTTTTTCTTGAATAAATGCCCCTTAGAGTTTTGCAAAGCTTTGGTTAATTTCCAAATCAACTGAAAAAGTTGATTTTTGACAATTTTTACAAGTGTTGCTTAAATGGAAGAACAGATTTTGGGAGGCTTTACAATGCCACTTCCACTAATGTCCCTCTGTTGGAAGTTAAATCTGAGTCTAAATGTTTTGCTTTTATAATAATTTTTTAAATGTCTCTGTCATTAAATTGAGGGTTCCACAAGAGCAGCAATTTAATTTTTCTTATTTACCATCATATCACTCTATCTAGTACAATGCAGTGTAGCAAACCCACATTATATATTTGATGAGTCAAGGAGTCAGTGAGTGTTTTCCATAACCAACCAAGAGTTAAACCCAATGAAAATTTCAAACTAATCAGTTATCTTACTCAGGTCTTACTGCTGTATTTTCTCTATTCCAAACTGCCATAAATTGTTAAATGCACTATCAGTTCAGAAACTAAGGCGGAGAAAATTAACATTTTAAATGTCTAACTCAATTGTATGTCACATTCTAATTTGAGGAATGTTTTAAAAATGCAAAAACAATGTGTGCCTTAGATTTGGAAATGTGGCAGTACTCCTGTGTTGGAAAACCCAGAGCTACTACATTAAGTTAAATATATGCAGATTATGACCTGCTGAATGAGAAGGAACACACATGGGGTCGGCGGGCAGCTACTTAGGCATCTGAGCTCCCACTTTGGGGAATCAAAAACTCCAGTCCATTTTGATTGAAGGCAGTGTCAGTACACTCACACAAAGGAATTAAAGTCACAAGATCTATTACTTAGAGATCTTAGACCAGGGGCACAATGAACTGGGCAAAGGGCAGTCCTCCAACCCAGGTCATGAATGTGAGCACGAGATAGAGAGCAGGGTAGCAAGCACCTACTAGTTATAAGGTTGTTGGGGGCAGAGGTCACTCACTTTTAGAGGGCTCAATTCAAAGTGGTTATTTTAAAAGATGCCCCAGGAAAAGCAAGGTGGGAACATGTGGCAGGAATCTTAAGTTCAGGTTCTCATCTAAATGTCCAAACTCTGGGTATGAGCAGGGTTGTCATACTGTAAAATGCCTGGGAAGCAACTCAAAATAGCTGTTTTCTCATCAAAACTCCCTGTGCTATAGAAAAGGAAAACAAGGCTCAGAGGTCTGCAGCAATCTTCCCAAGATCACAGTACCAGCATGAAGCAGAATCTGATGTTAACCAAGGTCTGATTCCAAACATGGCGTCTTTAGCCAGGAATCTGCAGAAGAAGAAGTACAGGCATTCAAGCTTTGGAGTCAGAAAAGCTTAGCCATCTGAGGTGGTACTTAGTGAATACTAAGAACTGGGGTAAATGAATGACCAGAGCCTTCAGAAGAGAGCTTTTTCAGACTCCATTCTCCCAAATCTCAGCAATGTGGCCCTCATTCCTGCCATTGAGATGGTGCTGCTTGTACCAGGGTAACAGCATAGGAATTATGTTGGGATATGCCACAGCTCCTTTACCTTAGAATGGGTTGCAACTAGGCCAAAGATTCTGTACCTGCACCATATTTGCTAGGAGGAAGCTGTCACCTAACCCTACCTTAGAGTGAATATAAATCCCATGGGGTCTTGTCTGTCTTGACTAACGTTACTGCCCCATGATCTAGCCCAGTGGTCTGTACTCAGCTGATATTTGTTGAATGAATGAAATATATTAGGCTTTGAGAACTCTAAGGTTTCCATAACCCATCTCCAGCCTAGAGTGTCCTACCCACCTGGAGACTTTCAAAAGCTGCCTGAAGGATGCAAAAACCCCAGGAGTCCATGAAAAGAAGGTGGGACCATGATACCCACTGCCCATGCCCTACTTGTGCTCCCTGAGGACAAACTTACCAGCAATGGCAATATAGTAAACCACGCTATTTTCTTTAAAAATGGAAGTATAGTTGATACACAGCATCCCATTAGTTTCAGGTGGATACACAGTCACAAGTGTAGCTACTGTCGCTCACCACTCAAGGCTATTACAGTACCATTGACGATATTCCCTTTGCTGTACCTTTTATCCTTATTATATAGTCTTTAATTCTATATATCGTGCCACCAAGCTTACAGTCGGGTCTCGGTATATAGATGCTGAATTCACTGATGCAAAATGAATGTTCAGATGTCCGATAAGGAGCAGGTCTTAGACCATGAAGGAATATTGATGCTCTTAATCCCTTTTATCTCTAAGCTCACCTCATCAGGAGTGTTTCAACCATGGGTGTTCACTTGCCACTGAATCAAGTTAGAGCTGGGGGTGCCATAGCAGTGGTCCTCAGCCTTGGCTCCCACAGTGTAATCCCTCAGTGAGCTCCATCCCACACCCAAGGAGTGACCACCTCCCAGGTGATTCTTTTTTTTTTTTTTTTTTTTTAAAGATTTTATTTATTTATTTGTCAGAGAGAGAGAGGGAGAGAGAGCGAACACAGGCAGACAGAGTGGCAGGCAGAGGCAGAGGGAGAATCAGGCTCCCCACAGAACAAGGAGCCCGATGTGGGACTCGATCCCAGGACGCTGGGATCATGACCTGAGCCGAAGGCAGCTGCTTAACCAACTGAGCCACCCAGGCGTCCCCTCCCAGGTGATTCTAATGTGCAGCCAGGGTTGAGTATCATTAAGCAAGAGAGTATCTCATTTCAACCTGAAGTTCATTGACTTCAATGAGAGAGCTTTCTTTTAAAAAATCCAGAATCCAGGGCAGCTAGATGCTCAGTCTGCTGAGCATCTGACTCTTGATTTTGGCTTCAGGCCATGATCTCGGGGTTGAGAGATCCAGCCCCACGTTGGGCCCTGTGCTGAGCGTGGAGCCATTTAAGATTCTCTTTCTTTCTCTCCCTCTGCTTCTCCCCACCCCATCCCCACCTGCTCTCTTCCTCTCTTAAAAGATAAAAAACAGGGGCGCCTGGGTGGCTCAGTGGGTTAAAGCCTCTGCCTTCAGCTTGGGTCCTGGTCCCAGGGTCATGGGATCGAGCCCCTCATCCAGATCTCTGCTCAGCGGGGAGCCTGCTTCCTCCTCTCTCTCTGCCTGCCTCTCTGCCTGCTTGTGATCTCTGTCTGTCAAATAAATAAATAAACTCTTTTTAAAAATAAATAAATAAAAATGAAAATAAATAAAAAAATTAAAAACAAAAAATCCATATTCCAAATATCCATCCCTAAACCCATTGGCATCTGTGGGGATGAGCAGAGCCATTTGCAAGTCCTCAAGTTGCCTGACCAAGTTGAGAACCAATGATCTGGCTTTTTCTTTTCATTCTACATGGTAGGAAACAGTAGCCCACAGAAGAAAATGACTTTTCCAAGTCTGTCTCTCTGGGGCTTCCTTCTGTTCCTTGCCCTAAATACAGCGCTTGACCACAGAAGACAGAGAATAAATGGTTATTGACTTAACAGTTGTTGAATGGCTTTTATCTTATTTCTTAAGAGAGGCATCATGTCCTTGTGGTTAAATTAGGAAGCTCTGGAGCCAGACTACCTTGGTTCAAATCCCAAGTCTGCTACGTAATAGCTCAGTCGCTTTGGGCACAAATTACCTAACATTCCTGTCCCCATTTTTTTCATCTGTGTCATGGGAATTATAATAGAACCTACCTCATAGGGTTGTAAGGATTAAATGGAGTTCATTCGATTCATGAGTTGATAGAATCAGCAAAGAAATAGAGAGAACTTGGCTTTTACCTATTGTTTGTCTGGAGTTCAAGTTTAACTGGGTGTCCAGTGTGTTTATTTGCTCCATCTGGCAACCCTCTCTCACTTAGAGACCTACAAGTGTGCCCAGTGAGTACTAATAAGTGTTGGCTATTATTATTTTTTTATTTTTATTGTTGACCCCACTCCATTCCAAGCCTCTCAGAGTAAAAATCCCTTTAGTCCCTTATTAATTTGGCTTCCAGTTATGTTAATGCAGGACCATTCAAATGGAGGGTGGATTAGACCTTTTCATATCTAAGCAAATACTCCCTCAAAAAATAAAACAATTTCAGGTTAAAAACAAGATCATATACGAACGTAGTGATCCGAAGGGCCACGTGCACCCGAATGTTTATAGCAGCAATGTCTACAATAGCCAAACTATGGAAAGAACCTAGATGTCCATCAACAGACGAATGGATAAAGAAGATGTGGTATATATACACAATGGAATACTATGCAGCCATCAAAAGAAATGAAATCTTGCCATTTGCGATGACGTGGATGGAACTAGAGGGTATCATGCTTAGTGAAATAAGTCAACCGGAGAAAGACAAATATCATATGATCTCCCTGATATGAGGGAGAGGAGATGAAACATGGGGGGTTAAGGGGGTAGGAGAAGAGTAAATGAAACAAGATGGAATTGGGAGACAAACCATAAGTGACTCTTAATCTCACAAAACAAACTGAGGGTTGAGGGGGGGAGGGGGGTTGGGAGGGGGGGTGGGATTATAGACATTGGGGAGGGTATGTGCTATGGTGAGTGCTGTGAAGTGTGTAAACCTGGCGATTCACAGACCTGTACCCCTGGGGATAAAAATATATGTTTATAAAAAATTAAAAAAAAAAAAGATCATAGTGGGAATACTTCAAATGTTGAACTGAATGAGATCTGTTTGTGAAATTTCACATGTTTGAGAAGCTCTCGTTTCCATGAAATTAGGGTAATTGTAAATTACTTTGTGCTCCAAAGAAGGTCCACTCGGTAGCGCCTTCTCAAGCCGGTTCAGGTTACCAGGATCGCTTCTGGGAAATAAACCCTTGTTAACAGAACTTCCCTCCATTTTGTTTTCAAGGTGGTATCAGAAATCAACATTTGGGGGCACCTGGGTGGCTCAGTGGGTTAAGCCTCTGCCTTCGGCTCAGGTCATGATCCCAGGGTCCTGGGATCGAGCCCCGCATCAGACTCTCTGCTCAGCGGGGAGACTGCTTCCTCCTCTCTGCCTGCCTCTCTGCCTACTTGTGATTTCTGTCTGTCAAATAAATTAAAAAAAAAAAAAAAAGAAAGAAATCAACATTTGAATCTTGTATCTTCTACTAATTAGCTGTGTGTTTTAGGGGCCAAGGTATTTTTTGTTAACAGAAACTGCTTCCTTATTTGGAGACAGGGTCACCATATCATTTGGGCTCAGATTCCTTTAAAGGCTGTTGACTCTACCCTCAGTTTCCTATGGCATCCATGTCTGAGCAGAGAAGGCTTCCAGCAGGGCAAGCAAAGCAATGTGTATTTGCAAACACAAGTTGGATAGGTTATTACGAGCCTAAAACCAGACAGAATCCGTGGTTTTGGAGCCCCCAGAGCATGCATTATAGCCCAAGGTTTTCAGCTTAGGCTGTCCATTGGAATCAACTGGGGAACTTTCAATTAAATGTTTATGCAGGTCTCCCTTGCCGGAGATGCTGAGCACATTGGTCTGGGGAGGAGCCAGGCATACTTAAGCTGCCTCCATGTGCTAGTTTGCAGCTGAGGCTGGGAGCCACGGGCCTACCTGGCCCTTAAGAGCTCAGCTTTTGTCCTCTCACGCTCCTCTCAAATTCACCCCAAGTCCTCCAAGATGGGGTTCGCAGGACTGCATGGTACATCACCCCACATCGTTTGATTCCCATCTGCATGTAGCTCTGCTAATTACAATGCAATTAGCTTGAAGAGAGAGCCCCATACAGGGTCAGCTCAGAAGTGGCAGTGGCATGGTTTACTTTTGGCTGTACCCTCTGCTTCTCTTGGCCGAACACCCTGTTTTTGCTCATCTCACTCTAGAGGTCACAAGAAATTAAAGTCTCTGAAGTCCCTGAGACTTACAGTCTCACCATCCAGGATACGTGCTCCTCAACCAACCAGGTAAGCCCATTTCACGTCTTTGATGCCTATGAAATAGTTTGAACATACGAAGAGGATTTTAATTTCATAAACCAGCGAGCAGCCACTACTGTCTCCCAGAGTGAATGCGTTGGACGCCTCGTTCCGACTTTCCTTGTGGCCTTTCCTAATCTTGTGCCCTTCGTTTTCTCCCACTCCTATAATTTCCCACTCCTATAAAACTCGTGAGCCCTGTTCTCCTCCATGATTGAGCCTTTCTGTGTGAGCAAGCATTAATAAGCAACTTAGGATATTGTTTTTTATGGTTTTTTTTTTTGTTTCTTGTTTTGTTTTTTGACAGACAGAGATCACTAGTAGGCAGACAGAGAGAGAGGAGGAAGCAGGCCCCCTGCTGAGCAGAGAGCCCGATGTGGGGCTCGATCCCAGGACCCCGAGATCATGACGTGAGCCGAAGGCAGAGGCTTTAACCCACCCAGGCGCCCCTGTTTTGTATGTTCTTAAAACGACACATGAATGAAATCATACTGAACCTTATTCTGCAGCTTAACTTTTTTCGCTTGGCATTTTGTTTGCGATTTATCTAAATTCAGTTTATTCGTTTTAACAGCTGTCTAATGATCCATTATGTTAATATCTCTTTATTTATCCATTCTAGTCTGTTTTGTTTCCACCAACATCACATTTAGGATATGTCTAAACACACATATTCATGTGTAAATGATCTTGCTGATCTCCTCTCTCCCAGGAAAAACGTGTAGTTACACACCCAAATGTGTGTGTGCTCATTTACACATCGCGTGCTTATCTCACTGCAGTCCTGCGTTAAATATCCCTATAGCTTAATTTCTTTCTTAATTTTAAGTAAAAAGAACCATCAGAAGTACTAACATCTCTTCCCATATCTCAGTGGAATATTTTTTTGTGTGCACGTCTTGCTTTGAGGCCACTGTGCACATCAGTTGCATTTTATATATTTATTACTTAACGTTTTCCCATCCTCCAACATGAGAGGATTCACTTCTGATCAATATAACTCCTCATTATCTCACCAGCTGTGTGTGTCTTTTAAAAGTGTTCTCTCGCTGTTAAAACAAGCCCACACTGCATTCCACACATTTTCTCTCATCTACACCGCCTCCCCTCTCCCATCAGGTTTTAAAACCTGTGCAATCCCGTCAGGTTCCAAGTCCGCATTAATTTTTCCTGATAGCTAAAAGTCAAGTTCCTTCCAATTAGCATGTGTCTGTATAGAGTGTGTTATATGTGTATCTAGCATAGCATGAGGTTGGTCTGTTGTCACTCCTTGGATCACCGTTGCGAAAAAGAACCTACTTGTACTACTAAAATTCCTTGAAATGCTCCTCTTTGCATCTCACTATGTCAGAAACTACCTCTGGCTGGAAAAGTGGGTGCAAAAAATCATTCCTGGGATTCCACCTACTGGAGCCTGATGGCTGATTAGAAATGCCTTTGCAGGTGATGTCAGTCGAGTTTTAAGAACGGGTTGATTGACTTGGTTGATTAATCACTTGAAACGCGGTAGGGAATTGCCAGTCTGTGGGTCTTTTTGGAGAAAGCTTCTCTGAATTATAGATGATTTCAGCCTTGGCAATATGGATTTGGATTGTAACTGGAGGGCTAATGGTCTGGAAGACTGTGGATTGCCTGGGGATAAGTAAGGGCTCATTAGCAGGTCAATGTGCGCGCGTGCGCGCGCACACACACACCTTTTTCAGGAGGGTTCTTCACTTTCTCAGCCCATTCTGCTATCTGTTCATCTTATTTTAGGATTGGGAGCCACATTTCCATTCCAAATGATATAAAATCCGATAGAAGCTAAATAATAGGTTCAAATCCTCGGTGACCCACTTAAGAACAATGAGAATTTGAACAAATGGCTTAATTTCGCTGTATCTTGGCTTCCTGTTCTGAGAAATGGGGACATGGGTAATATTTTCCTCTTATCATTGGGAGGATTAAGTGGGAGAATGTAACGTGCCCTGCACAGCATAAGAACTTAATAAATGGTACCCAGGGGTGGCCTTTCCCCTTCATTTGTTTTATGTACCCAGTTCGGTTGAATTCAGACCTCAGCATGACTGGATGCCACAGAGTGAACTCACCATGGTGCCTGGCATCCAGTAAGCGCTCAATACATGGCGGTTGCAAAAAAGTATGATCTCGGAGTGGCTGTTGGCACTGACTACTGGACATTTTATTTAGATGTTCACCCTGATAGTTTGTTTAATTCTTCGAGTTTAAATCTTGTCGATTGGAACTCCTTGTTGTACTGCTTTGACAGATGATTTTTGAGGTTATTAAGATCTTTGAGAGAGGAGAGGAATGGTTTACACGTGTTAACTCAGATTTTTACAGCCTCGATCTTTGCTCCTCAAAATGTGGTCTGGAGACCAGCAACATTGGCAGCACCTGGGAGCTTGTTACAAATACAGGATCCCGGGGTGCCTGGGTGGCTCAGTGGGTTAAAGCCTCTGCCTTCAGGTCATGATCTCAGGGTCCTGGGATCGAGCCCCACATCGGGCTCTCTGCTCAGCGGGGAGCCTGCTTCCTTCTCTCTCTCTGCCTGCTGCTCTGCCTACTTGTGATCTTTCTCTCTCTCTGTCAAATAGGTAAAATCTTAAAAAAAAAAAAAAATGCTGAATCCTAGCACCCTGAGAACCTATGGAATCAGAACCAGTTTTTCAACAAGATCCTTCGGTGATTTGTGTGTTCAGTAAAGCTTGAAACAGATTTACCTAAATATCTGTACTACCCATGAAAACGTACCTCCACTGTCCTTAGCTAGATGTGTCCTGTGTGTGTGCATGCTGACTCTGCCTCCAGCAGGCAGTAGAGGAAAATGAGTGGACCAGACTCAATGTTACATTAAAGCACTGCCTGTTCAGTGATCTGCAAGATGTGTTCAAATGACATAAACCACTTAAACAAGTTACGGGCTATTTTGTCAATAGGTGAGTAACTGATGGCGGTTTTCTTCACACATTTTTCACGTGGCCCTTGAATGATCCATAATTTTCTGGGCCCACTGCCAGACAAAATTACCAATATTACACCATGTGATGATAACACCAAAGTAGGGTCTCCATGCATTTCAATTTAAGGCAATTTACAAGACTTGAGTGGAGCATTTGTTTCTATGGGATAAAAGTTTCCTTGGGGGAAATTTCTTGCAGTTATGATGTCATTTCACTGTAGCCCTTGATTTTTTTTCAGAGGTTCAAATCTGCAGGCTATCCAAGAGGTCCCACAAACAGACTCAAACCTAGGAATCATTTTTTTTTTAATTTTTATTGACATATATTATTAGCCCTAGGGGTACAGGTCTGTAAATCATCAGGCTTACACACTTCACAGCACTCACCATAGCACATAACTTCCCCAATGTCCATAACCCAACCACCGTCTCCCTACCCCCTCCTTCCAGCAACTCTCAGTTTGTTTTGTGAGATTAAGACTCTCTTATGGTTTGTCTCCCTCATGATCCCATCTTGTTTCATTTTTTCCTTCCCAGCTCCCCAAACCCCCCATGTTGCCTCTCAACTTCCTCATATCAGGGAGATCATATGATAATTGTCTTTCTTGGCTTTATTTCGCTCAGCATAATACCCTCTAGTTCCATCCACGTTGTTGCAAATGGCAAGATTTCGTTTCTTTTGATGGCTGCGTAGTATTCCATTGTGTGTATGTATGTATGTATGTGTGTGTGTGTATGTATGTGTATACATATATATATATATCACATCTTCTTTATCCATTCATCTGTTGATGGAATCTAGTTGATGGAACTGCAATCTAGGTTCTTCCTATAGTTTGGCTATTGTGGACATTGCTGCTATAAACATTCGGGTGTACGTGCCCCTTCGGATCACTACATTTGTATCTTTAGGGTAATTACCCAGTAGTGCGATTGCTGGGTCATAAGGTAGCTCTATTTTCAACTTTTTGAGGAACCTCCATGCTGTTTTCCAGAGTGGTTGTACCCCTAGGAGTCATTCTTGACTCATTACCATCTTTTTTTTTTTTTTTTTGGCACATAGTTATGAAGTACCAGCGTCATTATGTGTTACCATCCGCTTCTGTCTGCTTCATTGTTCTTACCCTAAACTGTTAATTTCCTCATTCTTACTACACAAGGACTAAACCCTTAATCCTGACACTGTCAGCAAATGAGCATGATGCTCCAACCAAAGAAATTAACCAGATACAGATGATCTCATTGTAACTGACATATACATTATTCAGAATGGTGAAGTGGTTAATGTCCAGGGGAGAAACCTATTCAGAGAGCACAGTTCCTTACACATAGAGAATCAGACCTTTCTAGAGGTTGATCAGAGCATAAATGAAATATGAAATAATCTTTCGTGAACCTTTGATCATTACATTGTCTACTTAATAAAAATATTCCCTGGTGTTCATTATAATTGGGTATTGTCTGTTTGATACTGTCTATATGGTATATTGTCTGTTGAGTAAAAATACTGAATGGTGTTAATTATATTTGGGTGAAAAGAATCATCTTGCATATTCATTGAAAGACCTAAATCACCCAAATTCTGCAAGTTGAGTGAATGCTGAATGGGGAAGTATCTCTTGTTGCTTGTTCTAAATTTGCTTCTCTTTATTTTCTCAGGGTGTCTCTTGTCTTTGTATGATTCAGTGTCTTCAGTAAAGAGACAATTGCTTTTCCCTCTTCCTTGGAGCATGTGAACATCAGAGAACTAGCCTGTTGTTCCTCCCCAGATTCTAGTCTATCTCCTATTTTTGTTAAGGACCTAGTGGACACAGGTCTTTCAGAGGAAGCCCAAGCTTGTTATAAAAGGCAGAGTAAGGCAGAGTACACCTGTCAGTGTGGTGGTAAGCCAGCAGCAGTAAAGATAAGGGACATGTCTACAGTTGAGGTTCTCAAACTGGGTAGATCATCAAAGATATGTGTGCATTTGGTTTGTTTTTTAGTGTAGATTCTTAACCTCTCTCCTCCCATCAGGGGTCCTCAAACTTGAACATGCTTTAGAACTCACATGGAATGTTAGTTGAAATAAGGTGACTGGGCCCTGCACCCTGGGTTTCTGAACCAGAAGGTCTGGGAGGGCCAGAGAATGTGCATTTCTAACAGGATCCCGGCTTATGCTGATGTTGCTGGTCTGTGGCTTGTGCTTTGAGTACTTCTGCTCTAGAAGTTCTGAGTCCACATATTCTGAGACTTGAGAATATGCACATCTACCATGAATCTTACGGAACTATGTACCCAAAAGTTCAAGACCAACAATGCAACGCATGCTCATTCTGAAGCCGGCACTCTGCTAGATTCAGCAGAGAGGGTACAGTAAAGGCTGATCCCACTTGCCATTGGCGCCCTATACTCCATGATCCCCCAACCTTGCTTCATGTCCCAGCTCCAATAAGCCATTTAGAGTTGTCCAAATTCAAAGCTGGCCTGTGCCTTCGCATCTTTGCCCATGGTTTTTCATCTGCCCAGGATGCTCTTCCCCATTTCCCGGTTGCATCCTCCTTCAAAATAATGTTCCAATGCTGGATTCCTCAGTATCACTTTCCCCTAAGGAGACTTTGTCCTTCTTCAAGGAAACTCTTTCCCTCAAGGAAATTACAGTTTGGAGTGGGGGTCATCAATGAACAACTCCAAATTATGATACTGCCTCTGTATTTTGCTGGACCTTACACATATTTCAATGTTGGGCTTATTACCTAACACTGAAATGGTTGTTTTCTTATGCCTTCTTCTCCCTTTAGACGGTGGCTCCTTGGAGCCCACGTCCTTTCATCTCTGCATACCCAGGAATTCTCTGTAGGAACTTAAAGAGAGTTAGTCCCATGCTCGAGTGTTTTCTAAATGTTTTCTGAGTTCAATATAACATAGCTCTTCTTCCCAAAGGGAAAACAATCTTATGCAAACACTAGTGCAGCAGATGTGAGAACCTTAATTATATTATTAGTTGGCATCGGAATTCCTTTTAAATATTGGGACTATTTTTGTTGAGGGAAGTCCCCTGAGAAGGCACTTGCAGCTTTAAGGAAAGCTCAGAGTGCCTGGACTTTATGAAAAAAACTTCAGGGCAATGAAAGAAAAAGCTCCGTGGTTCTGTGTGAGAGGAAAGAAAGGTGGCTTTGCTCTTCAAGTAGAGCGAGAGAAGGAACACAGAAGAAAGGGAAATAGAAGAGGGAGAGTGAAGTGTTGAAGAGATTGAGAAAGAGGGGAACCTGTCATCAGGAAGTGGGATGAGGCTGAGGCATGAGATGGAATGAAGTGGCCCTTCAAAATTCTCTAGTCCCAGGATGACCAAAGCATTTCAGTAATAGTTGAAGGGCTTTTTCACTACTTTGGGAACTTTTCTGTTGTCTGCCCTGTGCACCCTGTAATTTTCAGTAGACTTCACCACTCACAAATACCTTCTACAGGTGCTTTTGTTAGTATTTACTTTTGGTAAATAAAGGAAGAGGCCAAGTTTCGGGTCTGGGTCAGCACCATGAGGACTGCAGCCATGGTTCATGGAATAATGGCAAGATAATGTAACATGAAGTGATTCTGTTGAATCAGGATGCCACTCGGTCAAGAAATATTCACTAAGCATGACCAAGGGCTGGACATTCTTAGAGAACTAGGGATACTGCAGTGAACCCAATGGAGAAGTCCTTGATCCCATGGAGTTCATGTGCTGGGAGGAGATATTTAATATGACTGGGGTGCTGAGTGCTAAGAAGGAAAATTATGGAGGGAAAGATGATGGTGTGATGGTGGTACATGGTGGTCATAAAGCCTCTTTGAGGAGGAGACATTGGAGCAGAGACCTGAATGAAGTAAGGGGAGGAGTCATAGGCTGTAAGGAAGCTTGGGGCAGTGGGAACCAGTGAAGAAAGCCTCGAGATGGAGAATGGCTGGCCACACTGAGAGAAGTGCGGAGCAGATCTGGAGCAGAGTGAGTGCAGGGAAGAGTGGAAGGAGAGGAGGGTTGGCCAGACAGCAGAAGGCATATCACATGGGCTGTTGAATGGAAAGAAAATCTGGATTTCACTGTGAATGGGGGAGGTGTGGGATGGGGAACCATTGGAGGGTTTGGAACAGCTAAGTAACATGATCTGATTTGATTTTGGGTTTTTGTTTTTAATCTGATTTGAATTTGTGAAGGCTTTTTTCTGGCAGCTCTGTGGGGAGTAGACCATACGTGGTAAGGCGTGGGGAAGGACAGTTAATGGAGATTGAGGAAAGCCATGGAATTGAACTTCCCCTGGCCATGAAATTGAGGTTTATGTTCATTTTCTATAGATTTCATGTGGTTAGGAGACACTCCTGACATTCCGATTTAGTACTACTGCTACTTCTACTATTATTTACTATTACTACTACTACTGATAGTAATGATATTACTACCATTACTATTACTGCTGCTATTGCTGCTGCTAGTACTAGAGAGTAATAAACATTCATTATGTAGCAGAAAGGTTGAAGAGTGATTTGCATATATTAACGATCTCATTCTCTTCTCTAAGCCACCCTATGGGATAGGAGCTATTTTTAATCCCTACTTTACAGATGAGGAAACTAATGCTGGGACATGTTCAGTGAATTGCCCAAGGTTACATGACTATTAGGTGATGGCATTGGGGCTTGACCTTAAGCCTCCCTGACTCCAAACCTTTTAATTCTTTACCTCTATTCAGTAAGGACAAAGAGAGAACGATTGAGTGTGAATGCAAACAATACGTATAGGGGGAATAATCAGCTGCATAAAGCCTCATTCATTCGGTAAGTCATTTGTTTGAGACAACCCTATGAAACAGAGGAGACATCAGCATGAGTGAAGGCAGAGGGAAGAGAGGGAGCACATAGAGGTGATGGAGTGGGGAGGAACTGTGTGGGGGGATGATGTCTGTGGAGGTGTACAGGTGGAAAACAGTGGTTAAGAACATGAGGTCTATAATGAAGAACTGCGTCAACTCTCCAGGTCCCCACTTACTCAGACAAACATACGCCAGTTCCTTGACCTCCCTGTGCCTTGATTTTTTTGTCATCTGTAAATGGGAGTAAAAGCAATAGTACTGTCTCTATTGTGATGTAAATGAGATAAAGCACAAAGAGCTCGTAGGATACTTCCATAGGGGCACCTGGGTGGCTCAGTCATTGGGCATCCGACTCTTGGTTTCTGCTCAAGTCATGATCTCATGGGTCTCAAGACTGAGCCCTGCATCTGGCTCTGCGCTCAGCGGGGGTCTGCTTCTGGATTCTCTCCCTCTGCCCCTACCCACACTTGCGTGCTCTCTCTCTCTCTCTCTTTCAAATTACTCTTTTTTAAAAAAAGATGCTTAGCACATAGTGAATACTTTGAAAAAGTTAGCTGTTATTAATTCAAAGAGAAGTAGATAAAATTGAGAAATATTCAGAATTTGGTGGTTGATTATAGGATGAGAAGACTATGACCTGAAGGTTTCTGGGTCAAGTAACTGAGAGGTGGTGGTACCCTTAAATGAAATTGATGGCCATGTTGGAGAATCAGACTTTTTCAAGACAACATAAAAGTGTTAGCTCTAGAGAGAATAGTCCTATTTCCCTAAGAAGGAAGGAAGGAAAAAAAGCCAGAAGGAAAGGAAGAAAGGAAGGAAGAAAGAAAGAAAGGAGGAAAGGAAAGAAGTAAGGGAAGGAAGGAAGGAAGATGGGCAAAGAGATATAAAAGAAATGAACCTGGTAGATTTTCTCAATCTTTAAGGGAGAAATGGAATCATCCATGAGTGTGGGAAAGGAAGGATGAACAGAGTGTTGAACAACAGTAAGAATAGTTAATGCAGCTATGATGTTAGTATGAATCTGCCCCAAACAAAACTTGAGACAAGGACTTGGGTGCAGGTCATTTATGTGACAGCTCAGCTCCAGAAGTAGGAAGGGAGAATAGGGCAAATAAGATGAGAAAGGAAGGAAAGTTGGTAAAAGGGGATGTTATTTTGAGCTGATTATTGATATGGACAACCAGAAAGTATCTTGCTGGGGATCCTCTGAGAAACTGTGAAGGACGTACCTCAGAATATCCCTTTTTGGGGGCATTATCCACTGACTCCGATCTCCCATTGGCTGAGGGTTGCCATATTGGTGTTAACTCCCCTGAGTTTCTAGGATCTGCCTAAGTGTGCTCCGAGTGAGCTGCCACCATTTTGAAAAAAGACCTGAGACCGAAAAGTGGAGAGACACAGTGGGGACTTGAGACAGGACATAGTCAGTGACCATTCTCTGCAGCTAAAGTCAGAATTGGGCTGAGGGAAAATGACACTGGGCACCAATAGCAACTGCTAGAGAAAGTCATGAGTGATAAACTTCAGATCTTACAAAAATCCTGAAATGTGTAAGTGCCTTTAGTATCATTTAATATATGAAGACCTGCAGCTCAGAAAGTGAAAGTGAGTTAGCAAATGAGGGTTGGAACCCTTTTCCCACCTACTGTGCTGCCAGCCTTCAGCCCCCCCCCCCAAAAAAAAAGTCTATTAAAATGGAGATGGCAACAGCACTAATGGTCTAACTCTCCCCAGTAATCATTATTGGAATTTTGCTGACTTATTGTTCTCCAGACCAGGACCTAAAAATACCCATTTCTTAAGAGACTGGATATGCAGACTCTAAAGAGGAAAATGAGAGCAGCAGAGAATCCAAAATTGGATACCCTTCTCCAGTTGAAGTCCAATGCATGGGAATTGCATTTCTCAGCCCAATCAAGAAATTCTTTACCTCCAGGAATATGTAGCTATTAAAGTTCCAGGCTTCCAGCCTCAGAGGAGGAATTCCAAAATTTCCATCTATAATCTGCTTAGTTCAGCGTATGCCCAGTGAAATTAGGTATTTTTCTGTTTCCCTCCTTCTGACGGATCTTTCTAACACTATTTGGCCTTGAAACACCTTGTCTTCTAGACCTGTCAGCTGTATAGTGTTTTCCGATAACTCTGCAGAGAACAGCACAGAAAGCGGGTGTTAGAGTTGCTGTTGACAGCTGGAACTCATAACCCTCAACAGTGGTGACTTAGGCCAGGCATAGGGTGCAGAAGAGGGTTCCACTCCTTCTCTAACATGAGACCTTCCTTTGGCTGGTTGAAGCACTTAGAATTGTGATGAATCTGTGAGCATTCTGAAAAACAGAATAACATTCTCTTATGATCTCTGTGTCCTGTAGGATGAAAAATGAAAGAGGAGAGGATGGGTGTGTGTGGGGAGGGGATTTGTTGACCATATACCGATGCCAGCTATATTCTCAAAGATTATTACATCTAAGTCCCACAAGTTTGTAACCGTTCCAAGAAAATTAGGGTGAATTTTTAAGGTTTGAAAACCCATGCTGAAAGCCAAGATTTGAAGGTGGGTGGCTGACTTTAAGGCCAGACAGTAAATATTAGCACTCATGCTGCCACTTCCTCTCCTGCCCTCAGGTAGACATTGTTAGTCAATCAGGCCTTTTATTCCACTGATTTTTAGAATCCTTTTCATCTCACTGTCCCACCCACATTGTCATTACCAATCAGGGTAGTAAGAGCCAGCTGAAATCCTTCCCATTTACCAAAAATTTGCTGGCAGAAGAAAGATGGTCTTTCTTCCTGGGAAGCCATGCCCATCACAGAGACATTACCGTTACTGTCCAGACCAATCTGAAGGGTCCTCTCAAGACAATACAGTGGCCGCTGCATTCCCACCAGGATCTCCCTTTGATAGTAACAAGGAGTGCTGCATACAGCTATCCTCCCATCCCCCAAAGGGCAACCACTGATAACCTATAAATACATTTTCTCCTTCCAGAAATGTTGCTGTTCCCTTGAATTTAACCGCGATCATCCTGCAGCTGTATTTCAAATCCTGATCTCCCATACCATAATACACTCTCCATTTGTTAATTTTCTGCATCAGATATAGGAAGTCAAAGAAATCAGACTGTGCGTTGCCTTCCGCTTTTCTGTACCCTGTGGCATAGAAGGCTTTTTCAAAGGAGGCTTAAGAAATGGACATTTGGGCTCAGCTTGGGCAAGGCTGAGGGTTTGCAGTGGGTGAAGAAATGCTTGGGTGTTAGAACCTGGAGGAGTTCTCCTTCACTGTCACATCCCTCCCTCCCTGCTCATGATTGATATCAATCTCTCCAGGCTCCTTTGATGTCAGTAAAACCATTTTATTTGAGCAGTAGCCAGAAGGGCCGTGGCTGATTCACCACCTGTTATCACTTTCCCTCCTTCCTCCAGCAGTGAATTTAGAAAAACTCTTCACAGGGTAGCCGTGTGTTTGCTAGAGCACTGCAGTTCCCCGTGTTTGATCTCCTGTTTCTTGCCTGGAGCTTGTATTTCAGACTCCAGTAAATTATTTACTGTTGTAACAACCAAGTCTTGTGTTATTCAAAATATAAACCTGACGTATTGAAGCAATCAGACTTCACCAGCTGACACTATGTATGCTTTGCAGATACAGACACAGATCAAAGGATGAATCCTAATTATCCCAACACATCCATTTTTCTAAGTGCAAGACGGGGAGAGGCAGTTTTCTCTCCTGGCTATGAACTTGAGGAAATGAACAGCAACTGGGGCAAGTGTCTGTTGACTTCTCCTCCCCAGAGCTATCAGATCTTGGGAGGAGGAGGGTGGCCAGGGGACAGTCAGCTCGGGGGCTGACCTTAACACTGTCGTGGCTTCCTTCCTTTGCACTTTCAACAGGCTTGGCCCTGCCCCAGTCCGTCCATACTTTGGCTCATCACAGTGCATTGTACTCATTTCACTTCTTTTCACTTCTCTGCCTCCCCCCACCCCGCCCCTGTCTATGGTTTCCTGGAGGGCAGGAAACCAACATACACTTACATAGTGTGCTTCTATAGAAGCACCTAGCATTTGCTTTCCTTGGTAGCTTTTTTTTTTTTTTAAAGATTTTACTCATTTCATTTGACAGACAGAGATCACAAGTAGGCAGAGAGGCAGGCAGAGAGAGAGGAGGAAGCAGGCTCCCTGCCAAGCAGAGAGCCCGATGCGGGGCTCGATCCCAGGACCCTGGGATCATGACCTGAGCCGAAAGCAGAGGCTTTAACCCACTGAGCCACCCAGGCGCCCCTCCTTGGTAGCTTTAACGTTGTCTGGTTAGAACCTGTTTTTGTCCACCTGCTGGACGCCTACTTTGGGATGGAAAAAACAAGTGGCTAGAGGCAGGCAGTGTGGGTAAATGATTTAGAGATCAGGCTTTGGAATGATGGAAATCAGGGTTTGGGTCTTGGCTCTGCTGCTTTTGCTGTGTGACCTTGAAAATGCTAGTTAATCTCTCTGAATCCCAGTTTCTTCATCGATACAATGGGGATTGTTAGGAAAATTAGGTCATACAAATCCGTACAAAAGCCTTCATTCCGGGGCGCCTGGGTGGCTCAGTGGGTTAAGCCTCTGCCTTCTGCTCAGGTCGTGATCTCAGGGTTCTGGGATTGAGCCCTGCATCGGGCTCTCTGCTCAGTGGGGAGCCTGCTTCCTCCTCTCTCTCTGCCTGCCTCTCTGCCCACTTGTGATCTCTGTTTGCAAACAACAAAACAAAACAAAACAAAACAAAAAAACCATGCATTCCTATAAAGAATTTAACATAGTACCTGTACATGAGTGCTCAGTAAGTGATCATCATCATTACTGTTTGAGAAGATCTGCAAGCCTTTTATAGGTCCAAGAAACACTGTTGATAGAAGGTATGAGGACATAATGTTCTCTGGAACTGGGTTCTGTGCAAAATGAAGTCTTCCTCGATCTGACTTTGCCCAAGTCTCTTTTGGAGAATGGAAGGGATTCTGTGTAATAAGGAGCCACATCTGAAAACCAGACATTCAAGGAGTCATTCCAGGTTAATATCCCAGTGCTTGCCCTTGACCTCATCACCTCCTTCCCTCTCTCTGCAAAAATGAGTATGGCAGTTAAGTGTGCCTTAGAATGACTGGCGCCTTCTGAGGCCTGAAGTCACATTTGAAAAGGGCCCACTTCTGCAAATGTGTTTGTGTCTTTAGGATGCAGAGGCACAGAACCAAAGCTCCCAAGGATGGCTCTGAGAGGACTGAGCCCTGAGGCTGGGTGGGTTGTAGGCTCAGCTAAATGGACATCAGTTTATGGGTCTTCCAGAGAGCTCTAGTAAAACTAATGGGACCCTTAATTCTGCAAATCTTCTAAGGAACTCAGTCTGTTGTGTTTTTTTTTTTTTTTAATATTTTATTGATTCATTTGACAGAGAAATCACAAGCAGGCAGAGAGGCAGGCAGAGAGAGAGGGGGAAGCAGGCTCCCTGCTGAGCAGAGAGCCAGATGCGGGACTTGATCCCAGGACCCTGAGATCATGACCTGAGCCAAAGGCTGAGGCTTAACCCACTGAGCCACCCAGGCGCCCCAGAACTCAGTCTGTTTTTATATGTGACCTGGTCCCCTCCTTTCCAGATGAGTTGAAGGCCAGACCCCTTCATCTGCTCATCTAAACCAAAGTAACCCTCGCACATGAGATTTATTACCACATTTTCACAATTCTAAGACACTCCATTTGTAAGACCCATCACTGATTTCCTAGCACCTTTCTGGAAGAAACACGAAAATAAATGTGCACATCAGTTGTCAGTTGTGCTTTGAGAAATGTTCAAATGTGGAAAGATGTACAACTTGGAAGAGAAGAAAAAATTAGTCATGCTAACTTAATGGGCACTTGTTGCAACAGAAATGCTAGAGCTGTCAGTAGATTAGGAAGCCCAGCCATGGCCGTGTAGTAGGAGAGTTCCCAGCCCCCCATCCTTTGAGTATCTCTTCTCCGTGCTCCTCGCCAACCCTGTGCCTAGCCTCCAGAAAAAAATGGTGCTTAACTGGTGATGTCACACACATGCATAGTATCTGTCCCTGTGACTCCAGCCTCTCTCTGCAGCTAGGCAAGTTTTTTATTTTCTGCAGAAAAATCAGACTGCTATCATAGACTCCTGCTCCTATAACTCATCATCTGTTAATGTGGTGGGTGATTAAGGCACAATATCAGGCAACAGGAAAGTCTGAATTGAGGACTGCTTTGCAAGTCCCATTGGCATTTAGCTGGAGAGAACCAGAAGAACAAAGGGGGTTGCTATTTACCATATGAAATTCTCCATGAGAATTCTATACCTCTTACTTATCTCTTTGGTTCAAAATCAGAATTATTTCCTTGGTTAGAAAGACCCTCTCTCCAGTTTGGTAATTCCAAAGAATAAATGCCAAGGCCATGCCTGCATGTGAGTGGGGAGGGTTTGAGAGCGACCACTGCGGGTGTCCATTGGCAAAAGCTGGGTGTTAGTCCACATCAGATCAATAGTGGGAGGGGAGAAGAGCTGCAGAGGTCACAAAGCATACAAGCAAGGGAACCGTGTAACAGTTGGAAGGATGCAAGTTGTCCCATGCATCTTTCTCTTATCTAACCCATAAAACCTACAGAGGTACATGGGACCTCCATGTTGGTTGTACATAATCTGCCCTGAGCATCATCTGATTGGACTGGAGCTGATCACATGGTTCCTTTAGGGCCAATCAGATTCTCTGTAATAGAATTCAGAATCCAATTAGGCATCAGCCTTTCAGTCTCTATCTGTGGTTGGCTAAGAACACCAGGTACGAAGTCAGACACCTGAGGAGTGCTCTACCACTTCCTCGCTGTCTTTAGGCGGGTTGCTTAACCGGGGAACCCCCTCCGTTCCCTCCTTTGAAAACTAGTAAGGGCAGCGGCAGCACCCAAACCCTCTAAGATGCTTAGCACTCAGTTCTCCACATGTTAAAAGCGCTCAATAAATACTAATGTCATTGTTTTAGTTTCCTAGGAATGCCATAACAAGTTATCACAAACTTAGAGGATGAACACAACACAGATTTATTTTACCATTCAGTAGGTTAGAAATCCCACACAGATCTCACCCTCTGATTGTGTTGACGCTCAGCCCACCTGGATAATCCAGGCGAATCTCCCTACTCTGAGGTCAGCTGATTGGCGACCCAAATTCAGTTAGTATTCTTCATACTCCTTTGCCACAAACATGTAGCACATTCGTGGGTTCTGGAGATTAAGATATGGACATCTCTGGGTAGGCATATTTCTGCCTACCACAATTATAAAAAAAAAAAAAGAAGTGGGAGCTCTGGGGCAGCAGTAGGACAAAGTAGAGATAATGAAAAGGAAGCAACTCTGAAGGAGGTAAAGACAGATCAGAAATGTAGAGTTCTGGGGGCTTCCCAGTTCCCCGTCCCAGCCCTCATGGAGGCCCATCTTCATTCCTTCACATGGCTTCCAGAAACATGATCATTACAGCAAGTTCTCTCCCTTCATTAAAAAAAAAATATATATATATATATATATATATGTTTTATTTTATTATTATTAGTTTTTGGCTGGCTCAAGCAAGTTTAAGTGGGTTGCTAATACTTAATAAAGAGTACCAGGTGGCTCAGTCAGTTAGGCATCTAACTCTTGATTTTGGTCATGATCCCAGGGTGGTGAGGTCAATCCCACCTGGGGTGGGGGTGGGGCTCTGCTCAGTGGGGAGTCTGCTTGAGATTCTCCCTTTCCCTCTCCTTCTGCCCCTTCCCAACTCATGTGTGTGTGCAATTCTCTCTCCCAAGTAAATAAAATCTTATAAAAATCCTCAATAATTGGGATATTGATAAGATGGAAATGTTCCCAGTAATAGTCTTCTCTCCCACAACTACTCAGCGATGAATCCTATCACAGCAGCCACTGATAGAAAGACATTACTCAGCAGTGTCCATCTCCTCTTCAGTCTCTGTGTATAACATGTCATTGAGGCACATGCCACAGTTGGGACATCTTGGGATTTGGTCCTTGGGTGATGAGTTTATTTCCTTTTTTAGGTACAAAATGCTCCTCTAGAGATGATCTAGGCTTTTTAGATTAGTCAATGGCATCTAGATGCATAAAATTATACCACTCTTTGATAAGCTACTATAGGATTTTAGCCAAGTCCACGTTTGTATCTTTTCTTTGTCCAGAAGTGCAGTGCCCCCTTGAAAGGTATTCTCAGGCTTCCTCTTCCACCTCCTCTAAATTGCCATTGTCTATGAACTATTATGTGAAAGACAAAGACATTTAGGTACAGATATCTGGACTATTGGCCTTGCAGTGTGTGACTACACTTGGAGTTGGGTTGTGGACAGACAAGGACATGTGCATTTGAACCCTAATTGTGCCTCCTATAAGCTCTGGGAGCCCAAGCGAACTACTGAGCATCTCTTAGCCTCAGTATCCTCTTTGTATAAAATGGACATAATGGTTCCCAACTCAAAGGATTGTTATGGGAATTAAGTAAGAATTCTGTGCCTGACCTAGTGTCTGATGCACAGCAAATGCTCAAAAGTGGAAGCTTTCACTCATTTCATTTGGTTGAACCAGGAATCAAAAACCCATCTCTGGTAGTACCTTTTATCATACCACCAAAAAAAGAACTAAAAAGAAGTTCAAGAAGTAAAATACATGATTTCCCTTTGGTTATTCTTTTATTTTTATTTTTGAAGAAAAGTAAACCTTTAATTCCTTGTTCATATATAAAGCTAACTGAATTGGTTGCTTTTTGGTGATCCTTTGGTTCTTCTTAAGTCAATGAGTGAAGGCAGGGAGTAGAAGAAAACCAGAGATCTGAATGCTATATTTTTATAGAACAGTGTGACTAAATTTCAAAAGCCTAATGAAATGGAAGAAGGTAAGAAACAAGATGGGATTTATAGCATAATACCATTTATGTAAATGTAAAACATGCACACACAAAGGCCATATTTTTTCAAGGGTACAGGTATATTTTAAATGTGTATAAAATATGAAAGGTGACTTGAAGAATATATATTTTGTGCACTAGTGTGGGTACCTGGTAGAGAAAAATAGGAAATACAAATGAAAAGAGCTCCTACCACTGGATGATAATTATAACACGCCATGAATGGGAGGGTATTCCATTTCCTCTCTATATATTTATATTCTATATCCATATATATGTGAATAGACATGTAGGATAAATATCAATTACTATAAAATGAAGATCTAAATAATAACCAAATACAGACCTATTGGCCAAGTCTCCAATTCCATCATTCCCTTCTGTGGTCTTTCCTGAACTTAGTGAGTTAGGAAAGCTCTGATTCTGCTCTGTGATTCATACTTGGTGAATTTCTTGGGTGATATCATTAGAAGTATAATAATTGTAGGGTTTTCCTGAGAACGGAAGAGCACTTACGAGTGATGGAATGTCATTTGTCTCCACCAGTGGTAATGGGTTGAAAGCCATGGGCTCCGAGACTAATAATGACCCTAAGGCTGTGGCAGAAAAGGTCATGGTCTTCAATTCCCTGGACTCATAAGCCAACTATCGTTTTTGTACAATGACAACAAGGATTAATTTCATCCAAATTATCCTTTCTCTCACTGTTAATCTGCTGTGTTTTTCTGAACATTTTCCTATGGATTAGTATTGATGCTCAGGGTTCCTTGGAGAGAGCAAGCAATGTAGCAAAAACCTCCCAAGATGTGTACCAATGCTCTTCTCCTATTGATCTAATTAAAGATCATGATGCCTAATATAATTAGTTCAGTTGGCTTTTCTGTCTGGATGGTTCTTACACTTTTAGACATGTAAGCACCACAGTTAAATTGCTCTGGGATAATGAACTGCAATTCTGAAGAAAATGGCTTTCAGGGTACAAATATGTGAATCAACTAGGACATTAATTATAGGATTTTCTTCCCCCCCCTCCCCCAAGCAATTGATGCTTATTTTCATCCTAGCCTTTTTTCATCTAGAGGCCAGACACCCAGTGCCATTTTTGTGGATCATGCTTTAAATTCTTGACTGAATGAACTGTCCAGAGCACAGGTGTGTGGCTTAATAGCTTAGTTCAGATGATATCTAGCATTTTATTTTATGGTACAAGAGATAAAAGGGATACCTGGGGAAATGGACAGGTCATGAAAAAGCAAAAGTATATAAGATCAGGACCACTTGTTAAGGAACTAGCTTTGTGGAGAGAAGAATGAGATCAGTAGGGCTATTAGGAGGTCTCAAGAGTTGACGATAGCAAGATTAGGGAGTTCTCATCTAAAATTTTCCAGTTCCTCAATTAAGTATAAGGTAAGGTCATCAGAGGGGAGAAGAATGGGTTAATGACAATGACAAGAATAACAATAATAATCATATTATCAACAGACAACATTCACTGAGTTCTTCTCATGTGCCAAGTATTACTTTAATCAATTTTTAATATATTCACTCTTAATCTTCACAACAACCTTATGAAGCTAGACTGGAAAGCAGGCAAGTAAGCTCAGGCGAAAAACACTGTAAGATGTGAAACTAGTATCCTGGATTTATTTTCTCTCTGGTGTTTTTAGCAGCTCAGGTGTAACACAGAAGGCAGATGGCTCACTGCATCTAGGTTTGGGTTTGGGTTGCCAAGCAAATATGGTATGGAGGGAAAAGGAGTCAGGGATATTGTGTAAGTGGGCATTTGGAAGCAGGCAGTTGCAAGTGATGCGCCATGAGATCAGGATACAACCAGGAGGGAAGAGTAGTTGGGGATGGCAAACGAATCTGGAGAAGGTGGTGGTGTGAATGGCCTGGAGTCACGGCGAAGTTGAAGGATTATGGTATCGGACGTAGTTGCCTTCGAGCTGAAAGAATAGGAGTTTGTGGTCACGGAATCAGAAGCTGGCATTTGTGAGGTTTGTAGGTGGGACACAGTATTCAGCGGAATTGAGACATTGAGTAAAGAGGAGGGGAAATGATGTTTGGGAAGGTGAGTGTGTTTGGGAAGAAGAGCAGTAAGCAAGGGCCAAGTGTGGGGGCAACGAGGGGACTGGAAACCTTCTAGTTATCCTGGACAGAGAGAGAGATCATGGAAGCCTGGCTAGGATGGTGGCAGTGAGGGTGCAGATGAGGAAGCAGGTGGACTGGGGACATACCTAGCAGGTGGAAGGGTTGATGAACTCAGTGGATTGGACAGAGTAGGGAGCCAGGGAAAGGGATGAAGCAGAGTGGTGCCCGGATTCTAAGTCCTGGTTTGGACAACTGGGTGAAAGTTGATTGGGTTCAGTCACACACACACACACACACAGGAAAGGAGAAAAACAATGAATCCAGAGTAGACAGGAAGAGCTGGGAGTACTTTAAAAGGTTTAAGATAAACCAAGATTTCTCTTCTCTGTAGACAGGATCCTCAGATGTGGCTTTCAATGCTGTATCTCCTAGAAGAAAAGGTTTGCATGTGGCTAACTCACTAAGGAACTCAAACTGGCTCTGTGGGAGGAGAGAGTATGGAGAGGTGAATACAGAAGTCTAGAAAGGCATTACAAGGACAGAAGGTGAGACCCAGCATAACTAGGAGTAAGTGAAGTGGTGCTCCCAGGCAAGGCTGGGTAGTCTGCCCAGCAACAGCATGAATGAGAGCAGGAAAAACTACAAACATCCTTCATGTTTCTCTGAGCTGTGGCCATCTTCGTTGCCTGTGCTGTGTGTCCTCATGCTGGGTCACCGTGGAAGAAGAAAACCCTCAGGATTTTCTCAATCTTTATCTCCTTACAACTGCATGAAAGGTCTCACTGGGTTACAGATAAAAGAGCCCCACTCTTAGGACAGAAAACAAAACACAAGAATTCAGTGGAATCATGGTGAATGTCTTTGAATCTGGAGAAAAATATAAGAAAAAGCAGCCTTCCAGAAGGGTGGGTGGTGAGGACCAGGACAGCTTTTGAATCCTAGCAGCAGGGCTGTACGTATCTGCACTCTGTGGCTCTGCCTATCTTTGGTGCCTGTTCATTTGCTTGGTGGGTATTAATTGAGTATCTGTTACAAGCCAGGCATGTGCCAGGTGCTGGGGATACAAAATTGAACAAAAGTAAAGATGATCCCCATGCTGATAGAGCCTGGAGACTGCTAGGACATGGGGTCATAGTCAACTCATCACATACAGATGCATAATCACAGCTGTGGGTAGCATTAGGATGGAAAGACACCCAGTGCAATGAAAGCCCACAGTGGACAAGTTTGACCCAACCAAGGAGACGGGGGAAGATTTCCTTGAGAATGTAACCCTCCAAGTGGCCCTGGAAAGATGAAGAGGAGGGTAGAGGGGACTGGTGTTCCAGGTGGACGGAAGGGCATGTGCAAAGACCTCCTAGCAGAAGGCAGCATGGTCAGTTTAAGGGTCAGTGAAGGCCAGCAGGGCTGCAGCACAAAAAAGAAACGTGATACCACGAGAGATGAGGTGCTATAGATCCACATGTCTAAAGCCAGACTAAACACGTTCTTATTCCAAGAACAATAAGGCACCACACACATGTGTTGGAAACTGGAGAGGGTGATCGCCTTCCCAAAAGATCATCCCAACTGAATTGCAGTGAAGGATTTAGAAGGAACTCCTCTTCCAATTCCCAGCTCTTCAGAGAGTGGATCTGATTGGCCCTGCTTGGATCAGGTGCCCAACCCAGGCCCAGTCATATAACAGGAAGTGGGGTCACATGTTAGGAACCTGGCTGCTGAGGGCCCACCTGAGGGAAGATTTTGGGAAAGATGAACTGGACAGAATCTTCCAAATACCCATTACAACAATTCATACAGCACTTCCCATGATATGAGAGTCCAAAGACTGCCACTATCCCTTACATGTTCCCAGGGTGCTTTGAGGGAGATAGTATCTGGAGAATGAAGAGGGCAAAGGATTTTGGGAAAGACAGCTGGCCAAATAATGTGTCTGTGGGAAGATGTCTTAATCTACCCTACTCCCTCTTCTGTAAAATGAGAGGTCATCACAACAGCCTCTGTAGTCCAGGCTGGTACACCAGGGTCTTATTTTAATGCCATTTTCACCGCCTGGGGTAGAAATTGTCATCCCCATTTTGTAAAAGTAGAAACAAAAGTTGAACATAATTTCAGCCAGGAATAACCTCCAAGTCTCCCTACCCTTCATCATTTTCCTCCTCAAATCTCATAACCCTCTGCATTGAATGAGTAATTATTATCACTATCATTCTTCACAGAAATAATAGCAGTGTTCAATTAATAATACAATTACTGCTGAGCGTTAAGACCTACAGTATGCTATTTGCCAGGTACTGTTCTAAACACTTTCCATATATGTATTGCCTTCACCCCTGGAAGAACCTGAAAAATAAAATAGTATAATCCTCTCCACGTAGCAGATAAGGAAATGAGACATGGAGAAATGAAGTAATTTGAACAGGTCATCTAAGTAGCAGACCTGTAACTTGAACCACAGGAGGTTGGTCTCGGAGTGCAGGCCCTTCCCATTTCTGATTTCTCACTCACTCACTTGCTGTCTCGGATTCTCAATGTATGTCTCACTCAACACACACACACACACACACACACACACAACACATGCATCCCAAAGGGGAAAAACAAAACCCACTATGATTACTACTCATATTTGTCTGAATCCATTTTAAAAGTGAAACACAAAGGAACATAGACTTGGTATTACAACTTGCTATGACTACCACTGACTCCATTTAACTGGAAGGGAAACTGAGGCTCAGAGACCTGTATTCCTTACTGGAGGTCACTGGAGGGGAGTCAGGATTCAAATCCAAGTCGGGTTGACCCCAAAGCCCTATGGGATATGAGACATAACAACAGTTTCCCATCCTTCTTTCTCAACCGGTACCATCTCAGCACTTCTTGAGTGAACTTTGTGAAAAAATAAACTTGTGAAAAAATAAAAGCTCAGTATGGTTAAAAGTGCCTATTAGGTCTTCAGTCATGCCAGCTCCTGCTCTGTGATATACCATACCAGGCTGTGTCCTCATTTCAAAAAAAAAAAAAAAAAAAAAAAATGGAAGTCACAACATGGAATTGATCTACCATGTGTTTTCTGGTTCTGCTATAGTCTCTGGCATGGAAATGAGTTATTTAGATTGTTAGTGGCTGATAGTCCCCATAAATTGCAAGAGGAGGCTCAGCAGGGTGACCGGTGAAGCTATTTTGTACTTTGTCATACTACATCTCTCTCTGGTTACAATCTCCCCCTGCAATTCCATGTACTAAGTAGCCATGAATTATACATGTGCTTTCTGAAGTCTGATGAAAGTTCTCCCACCTATTAAATTGCTGGGTTCCCAAATCTAACAGAACTCTAAAAATGCTTAGGAAAATATTGTGCCATTTATTCTTGTAATATCATGCCTTTGGCTTTATTGCATCATGTATTCAAAGTGCTGAGAGCTTTTGCTTGGTGTAGATTCACCTGGGGATTACAGACCAGTCAAATGAGTCTCCAGCATGGCTCAGAAAGGTTAGGAATCCAGAAAATGCAGGCTCCCTCACTCCACCCCATCACATAGGAAACCCCTCCACTGCTCTGGGAGCAACTAGCAGGAAAGAAAAAAATCTAGTGGAGAAGTCAAAATCCTAAATAAAGATCCCAAAGTGGGGAAAGCTGGGACCGCTTCCCAAGACTTTCACTGGCTTACTATTGCCTGTAGGTAAAGCAATGAACTTGTAGGAAAGTGTGTCCTGGGCTCTTTGTAATACACCTTCTTTGCACCTGTGCATCTTACTCTGGCCCCGACACACTTTCTTTCTGACCGCTTCAAATTTTTAAAGATTTTATTTATTTATTTGACAGAGAGATCACAAGTAGGCAGAGAGAGAGGAAGGGAAGCAGGCTCCCCACTGAGCAGAGAGCCCAATGTGGGGCTCGATCCCAGGACCGTGGGATCACAACCTGAGCCGAAGGCAGAGGCTTTAACCTACTGAGCCACCCAGGCTCCCCCTTTCTGGCCATTTCAAATGACAACGGATCCTTGGCATGTTCACATTGAACAATCTAGCTGTGAATTTTGAAGGACCCTGAGGTCCTTTTATCGATGAGGATTTTTTTTTTCCAGTTGCAAGGAAAAGAACCATAACTCAAACTGACTTAATCAAAAGGAAGAGATTGTTAAGCTGTGTCGTTGATAGGAAATTGGAGGTGTGGCTGGATCCAGAGGTTCAAAGGACATCACAGGACTCAGATTCTCATCATCTCTCAGCTTTGCTTTCCTCTGTGTTAATGTCATTTTAGATGAGCTCTCTCCCTTAGCCGGCAAAAAGTACTTGGCTCACATCCAAGCAGGAACAAAGATCGTGTTTGTTTTTAAAAAATAATAGTAGAAAAGCTTCAAGTATTTAATGAAGATTTGAGTCAAGAAAAAAATCAGAGTATTTCACATGGATATCCTACTTAAGAGTACCTCTGGAAAAGTAAGGGGATCTGGCAAGAGCAAGGGTCCCCTGGCACATGGTAATCACGGGCTGGTAGCTTTGAGGCATTCTTGAAACAGGGCACGTACTCCTCAGTTTATTACCATTCCTTCCACACTTTGTTGTCTTCCAAACTCTAGAATCAGACATCACTTGTCACTTACCACCATGCGCTCATTGTTGTTTTTGTTTTAGAAGAGAATTCTCTTTATGGCCACATCTTTTTTTAAAAAGTGGGTCAGTTAGGGGTACTTGGGTGGTACCATCAGTTAAGCATCTGACTCTTGGTTTTGGTTCAGGTCGTGATCTCAGGATGGTGAGGTCAACCTTTGCCTGGGGCTCCACACTCAGCGTGGAGTATCTCTTTGGGATTCTCTCCTTTTCCCTGTGTACCTCATGTGTGTATGCACTCCCTCTCTCTCATAAACAAATCTTAAAAAAAAAAAAAAAAAAGTGGGTCAATTAAGGAACGCCGAGAGGGCCATGTGAATTTTCTCTCACCTGTTGTAGTGTAATTACGTATATTGTCTCCCTGGTGTCCAAGGGCATGGTGGCTTTCACTTCCATGGAAGAGTAGTCTTAACCTTGATGGTGTGCTGTTTGGGAGAGCTGGCTGCACCTAGACAACCAGGGGCCAGGGGTGGACAAAGCAATGCAGACAGAATGAGGGCACTGACAACTGTTCATCCACAATCCGAATATTCCACCTCCCCTCACCCCAAACTGAATCCCCACCCCAACATTTGGTCCACAGCTGAACTGACAGCTCTTGGTGACTGTCCCAGGGCACGTATGTGGGAAATGCATTCCTCATCTCTCAAGTTGGTCATCCTCTTGGGAGGGAAAGAAAGTAATCAACTATTTTAAGAGAGCAGTGCCATAGGTTGCCACATGCTCTCAACAAGGGAGCTTCCTTTTTTGGGATCAGAATGATTCAGTGGGTGCTTTTTGCCTGGGATTGGCAAAAAAAAAACAACCACCACCAAATATATATATATATATTTGGTAAATCTTGGTACATCCAAACAAGGGGTCAGATTCGTAATAGGAACCACCAAATGCGCATTTATTAAATTATTGCCTGTTTCCTTGGATTCCTTCATGATCTAGGTTCTTCACTGACTCTTTATTTGGCAGAGAGGCTGTGTTGCTAACTCCTTTTAACATAAGGGAGGACCAGTATTATCCCTGCACTTCTGAGTTGGAGAAAGTGGATTCTGGACAGGTTGGGTAGCTTGCCTGAATGCACTTGAGCAAGTACGAGCAGGGCAACCACACAGTCTTTCCACAACTCCTGGAAAGGGGGAGACCAAGAGAATTCTGATCTGATGAGACTCCCCACTGGAACCCCTCCCTTCAGTATTTAACTATAATTAGCGAGAACCATCCATATGGCGACTTTTCTCAGGCCAGATGGGCGGTTGTCAGGTGGCACATGATCTTTGCTTCACTTTGAAGGAGACATGAGTAATCCTAGGGGTATTAATCCAACAAGGGGTATATTTATCTCCATTTCTTTAGTTAATAACACATCTCTATTTCTTCTCTAGGCATCAGGGGGTATGGGGCACGAGCACCAAGATACCCTACCAAGAGCCAAAGGAAATAGGATGGCTCCTGCTCTGGGGTTCTTACTTGATTCTGCCTCAGCCACCCTCAGAGGAGTGGGGAGCCCTGTAGAATTCGGGGTCTTAGAGTTTGTTTATGGAATGTCCATGACAGATCAGGAGACCCGGGCTCGAAGAGGGTGTGTGGCTGGTCCAGAGCAAGTTAAGGATGGGGCTGGAATGAAAGTCACATGATTTCACCTGCAGGAGGCAGGTGAAAGTCCCATCCTGTTTTGCACCTGCAGGAGGCAAATGGTTACCTACTTATTTTCAAAACATGAGGAATTATGTGGTTACCCTATTTTAAGGGACTATGGACTAATTAAAAAAAAAAAGAGTTGTCTTTGGTATCTTTTACCTCTTTTTCCACTCTTTATTTATTTATTAACATATAATGTATTATTTGCCCCAGGGGTACAGGTCTGAATCATCAGGCTTACACACTTCCCAGCACTCACCATAGCACATACCCTCCCCAGTGTCCATCATCCAGCCACCCTATCCCTAACCCCCCACCACCCAGCAACCCTCAGTTTGTTTTGTGAAATGAAGAGTCTTATGGTTTATCTCCCTCCTGATCCCATCTTGTTTCATTAATTCCATCCCTACCCACCACCCTGCCTCTCAAATTCCTCAGATCAGAGAGATCATATGATAGTTATCTTTCTCTGACTTATTTTGCTTAGCATAATACCCTCTAGTTCCATCCAGTCATTGCAAATAGCATGATTTCATTTCTTTTGATGGCTGCATAGCATTCCATTTTATATATATACCACATCTTCTCTATCCATTCATCTGTTGATGGACACTTAGGTTCTTTCCATAGTTTGGCTCTTGTGGACACTGCTGCTATAAACATTCGGGTGCACTTGCCCCTTCCCATCACTACATTTGTATCTTTAGGATAAATACCCAGTAATGTGATTGCTGGGTCGTAGCATAGCTCTTTTTTCAACTTTCTGAGGAACCTCCATACTGTTTTCCAGAGTGGTTACAGCTTGCATTCCCACTAACAGTGTAGGAGAGTTTCCCTTTCTCCATAATCTTGCCAACATCTGTCGTTTCCTGACTTGTTAATTTTAGCCATTCTGACTGATGTGAGGTGGTATCTCACTGTCGTTTTGATTTGTATTTCCCTGATGCCGAGCAATGGTGAGCACTTTTTCATGTGTCTTTTGGCCATTTGGATGTCTTCTTTGCAGAAATGTCTGTTCATGTCTCCTGCCCTTTTCTTTTCTTTTCTTTTCTTTTTTTAAGATTTTACTTATTTATTTGACAGAGATCACAAGTAGGCAGAGAGGCAGGCAGAGAGAGAGGGGGAAGCAGGCTCCCTGCTGAGCAGAGAGCCTGATGTGGGGCTCAATCCCTGGACTCTATCCCGGGACTCTGAGATGATGACCTGAGCTGAAGGCAGAGACTTAATCCACTGAGCCACCCAGGCATCCCTTCTACCCATTTCTTGATTGGATTATTTGTTCTTGGTTGTTTGGGTGTTGAGTTTGATAAGTTCTTTATAGATTTTGGATACTAGCCCTTTATCTGATATGTCATTTGCAAATATCTTCTCTCATTCTGTTGGTTGTCTTTTGGTTTTGTTGAATATTTCCTTTGCTGTGCAAAAGCTTTTGATCTTGATGAAGTCCCAATAGTTCATTTTTGCCCTTGCTTCCCTTGCCTTTGACAATGTTGCTAGGAAGAAGTGGCTGTGGCTGAGGTCATAGAGGTTGCTGCCTATGTTCTCCTCATGGATTTGGATGGGTTCCTGTCTCACATTGAGGTCTTTCATCCATTTTGAGTCTATTTGTGTGTGTGGTGTAATGAAATGATCCAGTTTCATTCTTCTACATGTGGCTGTCCAATTTTCCCAATGCCATTTGTTGAAGAGACTTTTTTTCCATTGGACATTCTTTCCTTCTTTGTTGAAAATTAGTGGACCATAGACTTGAGGGTCCATTTCTAGGCTCTCTTTTCTGTTCCATTGATCTATATATCTATTTTTGTTCCAGTACCATACTGTCTTGATGATGACAGCTTTGTAATAGAGCTTGAAGTCTGGAACTGTGATGCCACTAACTTTGGTTTTCTTTTTCAACATTCCTCTGGCTACTCAGGGTCTTTTCTGATATAAATTTTGATTCTAATTTTTAGGATTCGTTGTTCCATTTCTTTGAAAAAAGCTGATGATATTTTGATAGGGATTACATTAAATGTGTAGATTGCTCCATGTAACATAGACATTTTCACAATATTAGTTCTTCCAGTCCATGAGCATGGAACATTCTTCCATTTCTTTGTGTCTTTCTCAATTTCTTTCATAAGTATTCTGTAGTTTTCAGAGTACAGATTCTTTGCCTCTTTGGTTAGATTTATTCCTAGGTATCTTATGGTTTAGTGTACGATTATAAATGGGATCAACTCCTTAATTTCTCTTTCTTCTGTCTTGCTGCTGGATACAAATGCAACTGATTTATGTGCATTGATTTTATATGCTGACACTTTACTGAATTTCTGTATGAGTTCTAGCAGTTTTGTAGTGGAGTCTTTTGGGTTTTCCAAATAATGTATCCTGTCATCTGCAAAGAGTGAGAGTTTGACTTCTTTGCCGATTCAGATGCTTTTTATTTCCTTTTGTTGTCTGATTGCCGAGGCTAGGACTTCTAGTACTATGTTGAATACCAGTGGTGATAATGGACATCTCTGCCATGTTCCTGACCTTAGGGGAAAAGCTCTTAGTTTTTCCCCATTGAGAATGATACTATGGGTTTTTCATAGATGGCTTTGATGATATTGAGGTATGTACCCTCTGTGCCAACACTGAAGAGTTTTGATCAAGAAAGGATACTGGACTTTGTCAAATGCTTTTTCAGTATCATATGGTTCTTGTTCTTGAGAGTATCATATGGTTCTTGATCTTTCTTTTATTAATGTATTGTATCACATTGATTCATTTGTGGATGTTGAACCATACTGGCAGCCCAGAAATAAATCCCTCTTGGTCGTGGTGAATAATCCTTTTAATGTACTGTTGGATCCTACTGGCTAGCATTTTGATGAGAATTTTTGCGTCCATGTTCATCAGGGACATTGGTCTGTAAATCTCCTTTTTAATGAGGTCTTTGTCTGGTTTGGGGATCAGAGTAATGCTGGCCTCATAAAGTGAGTTTGGAAGTTTTCCTTCCATTTCTATTTTTTGTTACAGTTTCAGGAGAACAGGCATTAATTCTTCTTTAAATGTTTGGTAGAATTCCCTGGGGGGGCCATCTGGCCCTAAGCTCTTGTTTGTTGGGAGATTTTTGATGACTACTTCAATCTCCTTACTGGTTATGGGTCTGTTCAGATTTTCTATTTTTTCCTGATTCAGTTTTGGTGGTTTAGAGGTCTCTAGGAATGCATCCATTTCTTCCAGATTGTCAAATTTGCTGGTATATAGTTGTTGCTCAGAATACATTCTTATAATTGTATTTCTTTGGTGTTGGTTGTGATCTCTCCTCTTTCATTCATGATTTTATTAATTTGGGTCCTTTCTCTTTTCTTTTTGATAAGTCTGACCAGGGGTCTCTTAATCTTTTTAATTCTTTCAAAGAACCAGATCCTAGTTTCATTGATCTGTTCTACTGGTTTTTTTAGTTTCTATTTCATTGATTTCTGCTCCTATCTGTATTATTTCTCTTCTGCTGAGTTTAGGCTTTCTTTGCTGTTCTCTAGCTTCTTTAGGTGTAGGGTTAGGTTGTGTATTTGCAACTTTTATTGTTCCTTGAGAAAGGCTTGTATTGCTATATACTTTCCTCTCAGGCCTGCCTTTGCTGTGTCCCAAAGATTTTGAACTGAACAGTTATGTTTTCATCTTCATTTGTTTCCATGAATTATTTTAATTCTTTTTTCACTTCCTGGTTGACCCATTCATTCTTTAGTAGGATGCTCTTTAGTCTCTATGTATTTGTTTCCAACTTTCCTCTTGTGGTTGTGTTCTAGTTTCAGAGCATTGTCGTCTGAAAATATGCAGGGAATGATCCCAGTCTTTTGGTACTGGTTGAGACCTGATTTGTGACCTAGGATGTGATCTATTCTGGAGAATGTTCCACATGCACTAGAGAAGAATGTGTATTCTGTTGCTTTGGGATGGGATGTTCTGAATATATCTGTGATGTCCATCTGGTCCAGTGTGTCATTTAAAGCCTTTATTTCCTTGTTGATCTTTTGCTTGGATGATCTGTCCATTTCAATGAGGGGGGTGTTAAAGTCCCCTACTATTGTATTATTGTCAATGTCTTTCTTTGATTTTGGTTATTAATTTGTTTATATAATTGGCTGCTTCCATGTTAGGGGCATAGATACTGAAAATTGTTAGATTTTCTTGTTGGACAGACCTTTTAAGTATGATATAGTGTCCTTCTTCTTCTTATAGTCTTTGGCTTAAAATCTAATTTATCTGATGTAAAGATCCCATCCCATCTTTATTTTGATGTCCACTAGCATGGTAAATTGTTTTCCACCCCCTCACTTTAAATCTGGAGGTGTCTTTGGGTCTAAAATGAGTTTCTTGCAGATAGCATATCAATTGCTCTTGGGTTTTTTTTTTATCCAGTCTGATACCCTGTGTCCTTTGGTTGGGGTATTTAGCCTATTTACATTCAAGGTAACTATTGGAAGTTGTCTCTATGTGGGAATCAGAATTGAGGAATTCACTTTTCCCATGCAAAGAATCAAAAGATGAGTAAACGAAACTATGAGAAGTTACCAGAACCAAAGGTGGGATTCACCTTTATGCTAGTCCATAAAACTGAAGTAGAATATCCTACTCTAGGAGGAGAGGGCAGGCAACCTTTTTCTGAGCACCTACTATGTGCCAGGCTCCCTGTAAGGACTTTACAATTTTTGCCCTCTTTACCTCAATTAGTAATGAGCAGATGAGTATTTAAATCAGTTATTGATCCTTCACAACAAAGCCAGGGGGCAGGGCTCTTCCTGTCTTCATTTTACAGAGGGAAAGTGACCTCTGGAGAAGGAAGATGCCTCAGCAAGCAGGACTAGAATTCCAAATCAGGAGCAATAAGATTCTTCTTCCCACAGTTAGCTGTGTGTGTCCATGATGATTGGCTGGTGACTAGCACTGGTTCAGACTTCAGACAATTGGGCCAATGACCACCAAGAAGCTAATCTGGTGGTGGAAGCATAAAAAGCCCAAGAAAGAGGGCACAAAACACAGAGCTCATTGACTGATGATGATGGTCTCTCCCTAATGAGTAGAGAAAAAAAAATGGGTTTTGATTCTTCATGTTAAACTTTGACATTAAACTTTGGAACTTGACCTCAAAATCTGAAGATTACCAAACCTCCGTTTCCTCACTTCAAAACTGGGGACATGAACATGGCTGGGGAAATCAAGTGGAATGAGATTTGTAGGAAAAATGATGAAATTGTTGATCTTCTTAGTTTCTGTGGTTGTCGTTAGCACAGAGACAATTTGGAGCTAGATTACGTGGACGTTTCCTGAGAGAAAAGGCCCCTTGTTATCCTTTTTAACAAGGTTATGGAGTTTTCACAAGGAAGCATAAAGCATTAATTATGTCAGCAGGCAGGGGCAATTGAGAATGTCTCTTTTTGCTGCAAAGCAGTGGAAGGTTACCTTAAGGCCAAGTAGTTTAGGTACCAGATACTCACATAATGATTTTCCTTCCATTCCTATTTGAGGACGTCCCTGCTGATCTCCCCCATCCATGTCTCCCTAAACCTTTTAATGGGTAAAGAGAAACCAGAGTTATTTTCGCCTCAAAGTTCTACAGCTCGTCCCTTCAAATGCATGATGGGACTCTTGGCTCCAGAGAGTCTGAGATTCTTGGAAGGTGTCCAGAAGTTCCATTCACTCTGAATGTCATGAAATATGCATGCCATCAAATAGGCAGACTGGAAATCCTCCCTCCCTCCTGGATTTCAGGAGGGTGGTATTTGTGATCTGCACGAGTCTCGGTCAGATGTACTTCTGGGGACATGCTTGAGACATAACAATGACTCCATCAGGGTGATAACATTTCAGACATACCAAACCAGCTTCTTCCTTCCCAGATTACTTGGAGAACCAGATCGACATTTGACTGCAGCTCCAAGGGCTGAAGAACCAAGACGGTCCTGCCTGCCCCTAGCTGTGGCTTTATTTCTATTCCCTTGAAAGAGAGAAGACGGGGTTTTTGGTGTTTGGATGGATGTTCTAATCACTCATGTGCTGATGACCCTAGTTTTCAGGGTCCAAGAGCTAGACCAGAGAATATCATCCCATTCTCCCAGCCCCAGTGAAGGATGGTTCTTCTAGGCTTCCAACTTATGAAGACAGTCACTGCAGAGGACTTCTTGTGGAGAGAAGCAGTAGGATGAAGGTCTGGATGTTTTGAAAAGACAGAAACAGAACTCAAAAGAAGAATCAATCTGGGGAGGGCAGAACCACTCTTGAGGCAGCTCTGCACATGCTGGGCACCCCTAGGAGTTGTTCATATCCCAGACATGAGGCCATTCAGCACCTCTGCCCCCAGAGTGGGTAAGAGAGGCTTGAATAACACCAGGACAGAACTCATGAGTGGTCAAAGGCAAATGCCCAATTATTTTACCATATCAATAACAATCTTCCTACATGGAGTTTCTGGGAACCCTCCTGGAGTCACACCCTATTGGATATTTTCATTCTCTTCTACTTCTTTTTCCATGGGGAACTCTACCTTACTCTGGGGCTTCTGAGGACATTTGGACGGTATGGCTTCTTGGCTGCTCTGGTGGAGGGTTTTTTGCCTTTGTTTGGGGTTAAGGATATCCTTTTTAATCGAATTTGAATCTTCTTTAGGAACCCAGGTGGATTTCAGAGGGAAGATACGGGCTTTCCCAGCCAGTTAGAGTAGTTGAGTCTTTCCCTGGTTATTACCTCCCTATCTCTGCACTTTTTAAGTATTTCTCCAGAAAGAAGTGGACATTACTCAGCCATCCCATTTGCAGTAAGCCCACCCAGTCCTTCATGGTCCTTCCTAACTTCCACCAGCTTAAGACCTAGGATGAACCAAGTTGTCCTCATCAGCCTGGGTCTTTCTTGGGTCTAGCACTGAAAGTCCTTATCCAGGACTCTTCTTAGTCCCAGGAAAACCAGGCAAATTTGGTCATCCTAGAGCTATGTCCCTGCCTCTTCCAAAAGACCTGTATTCTCCCATATCATGACAGAAGGATTATGATTATTTTTTTCCTGGTGTCACCTCTTTTGCTTGAGATCCACTTTCAGTCCCTTCTCCTGACTTCTGGCTCCTTATTATCTTCCCTAATTTCTACTCCACCCAGGTTAACAAGAACAAGGTTCTTGTTAGGTTAACCGACTCGAGATAATAGGGAGCATTTTCTGATTGGTATCATGAAGAGGAAACAGAACATGAATCCAACCTCATGCACGCCAAGAGCTGTGCCAGCTATTAACACCCAGCAAGTAATCATCACAACATGGCGTAAGTAGTATCTTTGATTCTATTTTCCAAATAGCAAACCAAGGGTTAGAGAGAGAAAGTGACCCCTGGAAGTCACTCTGCAAACAAGAAATGCAAATGGAATCTGATTCCAGGTCTTGGCTTGGGAAAAGTAGAGGTCATTCTGGGAAGGAAGTTTGAGGTTACAGTTAGAAAATTTCCCAAAATGTTGAAGCCAAAGGGAAAAAAAATCTAGTGTGATGGAGGAGAGCAGATGAAGCAGCAATGTGGGAAAACTTAAATATATGCATTTCTTTTTTTTTTGAATTTTAACACTCTTTATGGAACTTAAGTCACTTTGTAAGCTTTAAAACATAAAAATGTATTATGTATAATGTGGTTTGCTCATAAAATTATCATGTTTGGGGTATTTAAAGACACGGGAATATAGGAAGGAGGAGAAGAGTTTGGGGAAAATAGCTTTTCTCTTCTATTTGAGAAAAGTTAAAACATTTTGGAAAAAAAGTATTAAGTTTTCCATTTTTGCCCCAGATGTGCACAATCATATTTGCAGCCGTTCACTTTTCCCTTTCTCTGTTAAACTTTGGAAACCCTCGAACTGACCCTCTATGGTTCCCCCACCTGCCCAGAGGCTAATGCTCCGCATCACTGTCCCCTCCACCTTGGCATCCTCTCTAGTGGTGGTCCTCCATGGCTTGGGCTCCCTTCATTCTTCCTGGTCCCTTCTCCAGTCCCAGCCTTTCTTCTAGCTCTCTACTCTAACTTGGTCTGCCTCTTTGTAATTAACTACTCCTTATGAGTAGTTGGTATCTGTGGTAGTTCTTGGTGGCTTCTGGTCATCTCACTTAGCTGATCTCTGGGATGGTCTGCGTGCTAGATTCAGAGGACTCTTTAAGCCTTTTAGAAGAGTGAAGTCAGGGAGCTGCCCTCTTACCACACTTGTTCAACTGATGAATACAGCCCCAACTCTCGGGTTCTAGGTTTGATGAGTGGAGTACAAGTGTGAATGTCACTCGCAGTTGGCCTTTCGGCCAAGTGCCCACTTGCTGTTCCCAGGTGAGCCAGAGTTTTCAAATGAGTTTGGTCCAAAGACTAGAAATGACCTTAATGCTCCCAATAGGGACTGCTTAAAGTACGAGGTAAACCATAAAATGGAATTCCATATAGCAACAAAGGTATCAAGATAGAGCTATGTATACCAACTATGGTACTACCTTTAAGGAAATGTAAGTGAAAATGGTAAAATTCAGGGGCACCAAGGTAGGTCAGTTGATTAAACATCTGCCTTCAGCTCGGGTCAAGATCCCAGGGTCCTGCTCAGCAGTGGAGTTGGCTTCTCCCTCTCCCTCTGCCCCTGCTCATGTCTCCCTTGCTCAGTCTTTCTGTAAGATAAATAAAATCTTTTAAAAAAAGAAATGGTAAAATCCAGAATAATGAGAAAACATGCTGCATTTACCTTAAAAAGACAGTAGAATGGGATGACAGGTGCATAGTTGCTTGTATGTTCAAGAAATAGCTTTATGATGTTGGCAATGCCCAAGACACTCTGACAGGGAGGTGACTTAGGGCATTAAAGAGAAAGAGCTAGAGAGACTTAATTTGGACAAGATCTCCTTCTATAACGCTTTTATCATTTTCACGTATTGCCTTTTCGTAGTTTGTCGAGGAGATAGCAGACGATTACAAATAACTAAATGAAAATATAAAGGTAGTTTGACACATCGTGTGCATTTAATGTGTAGGCTGGAGACGAATTAAGTGAAGCAATTGCTGATTGATCAAGT
Source organism: Lutra lutra (assembly GCF_902655055.1). Classification (NCBI taxonomy): domain Eukaryota; kingdom Metazoa; phylum Chordata; class Mammalia; order Carnivora; family Mustelidae; genus Lutra; species Lutra lutra. The sequence goes on along the minus strand of NC_062295.1, from coordinate 10,683,541 downwards.
CACCCCTGAGCAAAGCCTAGCCTGCAGGTAGTCTAGTTAGTCTGGAAACACTCATTTGCCCTTGAGGAAGGAAGGTGGATGCCTGTGACATCTGGATGTAGCTCTGGCTGGTCCCCTCTGCCCTTTTATCGTTTCCACAACAGACAGTAACGGAGAAGTTAATACGTGCCTACATGGAGACAGAGGCTAATATCACTGTGATAAATAAGACACAGTTGCCCTGTCTGCATCTCGCAGCAAATGGGAGAGCCAGCCACCTCTGTACATCACAGCATACAATGAACCAAATGCTCAACCCGGGATACTAGGGGATGGTCCATGAATGGGATTACTGGGGGTCTGGAGAAGAAACTGAATAACTTCAGAGCCAAAACGACCCTTAAGAATCATCCAGGTCAGTCTCTGGTTGCAAAAGTTGAGGCAGCAGCTCTGAGTAGGGCCGTATGAGGATAAAGTGGCAGGATGGGATGTAGAAACCAAATATGAATTTTCAATTTTGCTGCATAAAGAATTCCAGCGTCTCAACGGTATGCAGCACGAAGCATCTATTTAGCTCTAAGTTCTGTGGGTTGGCTGGGGGCAGGCCAGGGATTAGCTGCAGTGGTTCTGACCTGTTCCATGGGGCCTCCATCTAGTGGGCTGTCCTAGGCATGTTCTTCTTCTGGCATGGCAGAGGTGCAAGAAAGCAAAGGGAGGCACACGTATCGCAAGAGGTATAATCTCAGAACAGCACGATCCGCCTCATTCTGTTGATGCAAGAAGGTCACTGGCTGAACCTGAGTGAGGTGAGTGGGAAATTATTTGTTCACTCCTTTAGCGAAGAAAATAAAAGTTCCAGGCAAAAGGTATAGATAGGAGGGGGCAGAGGGGATGAAGAATTAGGGTTGGCAGTACGATCTACCCCATGGATTTGCATACTCGTTTGTGGCTCACAAGCCCAGTGCAGTAGGCTGTGTCTTGGGGAAAAGAAAAAGTTCCTAATGTGGAGAAGTCTGAACACTTTGATGGGTGGTGGGAGAGGGTGCTGTTGACTGTGCATGTGTAGGGATACTGGTATTGTCAAGGGGGAAAACAGACCCTTCCTAGAAACCTGGCATCTAGGAGTTGATCTTTTCTTCTTTTTCAAAGCTATTCCAGTCTACTGAGAATTCTGTAGAGGTATGCAAGGTCCAGAGGGGATGGAGGCTGGGGCACCTGCCCCAGGCCCCATTAGGAATTAGAGAAAGGGGAAGGGGAAGGAAGTGTATTTAGAGGAGCCAAAGAGATCATTGCTTTCAAAGTGGAATCTTTTCAGTCATTTGTTCAAAGCTAGTATATGAATAAAACATTACTACAAATGGAATGAGGTTTTTAGAGGATACGAGTGTCAAAGTGCAACCTTGAGGCCAAAGAAAGGCAAGAGCCCAGTGCCTTTTTATAAGATTGCTGATCTGCCGACCGAAAGGTACAGGCTCAGGCTCTGCCCCCAGCAGGTCTCCCTGGTTAGGACCTGAAAGCATCTCAAGTGGGGGAAGCAGGGAGCGGGGCTGGTGGGACTCTCTCTTGATGTGTCTGGAAGAGTAACCTGGAGTGTCACTTTCACGGAGTGATAATGCCTGGTGTCTCCTGGAGGCAAGACTTTGAAAGCTTGGCAAACACTATAGCAAGAACTGAAATAACTGTCATCACTGTTCAACACCTAAATTGTATATATTGTGGCTGGGGAAGAAGCAAATTTGGCTGGTGGGTGTTGAGGAGGTTGTTTTCAGGATACCCAGGTTGTAAGGACATTGTGGGATGACTCACTGAGCTCCTGACAATAAGGCACAGAGAGGAGAGAGAGAAAAATTCTAACAATAGCTGCTCAGATATGGAACGTGTATTATGTGCTGGGTATTGCTACCAGATTCTTCTTCTTACTACCTCTATAGGATAGGGACAGTCACATGACCCGATATCAACGAAGCAGACTCTTCCCTGGGACTTAGACTCTTAAGCATAGTGATGCAAGCTCTTGGAGCTACTGAGGTTTCTTTATGGCACCTGAGTGACACCACTGTGCTGCGTAATATTAGGTGTTGACTTGACTGGACCACTGGCTGCTGACATACCTGATCAGACATCACTCCGGTTTTATCTGCGAGGATGTTTCTGGATGAGATTAACATTTGAGTGGACAGACTCTGTAGAGCAGATTGTCCTTCCTGATGTGGGTGGGCCTCAGTCAATCCACTGGAGGCCTGCATGGAAAAAAATAAATAAAGACAGGGTAAGGGAGAATTTGCTCTCTGTTTCTGACACTGGTCTTCTGCATTGGTTTTCAGGCCTTCACACTCAGATTGGAATTACATGACCAGCTTTCTTGGGTCTCCAGCTTCTAGATGGCAGAATGTGGGACTTACCAGCCTCTAACACTGTGTGAGGCAATTCCTTATCAAAGAGTTGACCCTTGAACAACCCAGGAGTCAGGGGGCACCGACCCCACAGTCAAAAATCCACATATAACGTCTGACTCCCCACAAAATTAACTACTAAGGGTCTGCGGTTGACCTTCTCAGTAACATTAACAGTTAACTAACACCTATTTTATATGTTACATATATTATATGCTGTATTATGTGTACAGTCACATAAGCTAGAGAAAAGAAAATGTTAAGAAAATCCTGAGAAAGAGAAAAATACATTTACAGCAGTGTGCTGTATTTATTGGGGGGAAAAATCATGTAAAGTGGACCAGCAGAGTTCAAACCCATGTTGTTCAAGGGTCACCCGTAAATCTCTTATTGATAGAGAATAGATAATGGATAACAGATGATATAGTAGACAGATCCATCCATCCATCCAGTAGGTTCTCTGGAGAACCCTAATATAACCAAGAGGCTTGTACCACCAAGGCCTTCATACTTTGCATTGTGTATTGTTTATTTGTAGTGTGTATTGTTGCTGGGGAAGAAGCAGATTTGGCTGGTGGGTGTTGAGGAAGTTGTTTTCAGGATACCCAAGTTGTAGAGACATTGTGGGAGGACTCACTGAGCTCCTGATAATAAGGCAGAGAGAGGAGAGAGATAGAAATTTTAATAACAGCTGCTCAGATAGGGAACATGTATTGTGTGCTGGGTATTACCCAGATACTTTGTACTGTCTACTTCTTACATCCTGGAAGCTACTTCCTATTTTCCTAACTAATTCCTTTCAGCTTAAGCAATCTGGAACCAGATACTGTTGTGTATGACCGAAGAACCATGGCTGATAATGTAATCCTAGTAGGGCAAATACTGTTCCTCTTTAAAGGTAAAAATAAGTAAATAAAAAAACAGAAAGCAAATGACGACTACAAGTCATAGATGTGGAGTTATGTCACACAGCTAGTGAGCTGTAGAGCTGGGATTTGAACCCACCGTCTGCCTAAATCGAGAACTTGGACTCAGATTTTTTTCTTGGGGGTTGCGGTCAGAAGATGGCTGGAAACCAGGTTGGGGCCCTCTTGCTGGCTCTTGAGCTACAGAAACTCTCAGAGGCTGCTAACCTACCTCAGTCTGGGTCTAGGAGGATCCCAGGGGGTCAAAGCTCTCATAGACCGAGGGATATCAATTCTGATTCAGAGTCAAGTTGCCACATTGCAGATCTGCTACTGAAGTGCTGGGGGTTCTGCCTCCTGAGGGACATGAGGGACAAAGTGTATGTGTTAACCCCACTTCGGGTGCTGAGTCTGTGACAGGACGTTGCCAGCCTGGTTCCTGGACGTGAGACTGACCACATTTCATTTCTAAAAGGGTGTTGGGTACAAATGGAATGATGAGAACCAGCATTGAAGATGCTCCGCTTCTTTGAGGCCCTTCCCATCTGTAAAACTCAGGTAATACAATCCCTAGCTAGCAACATAGTCATGAGAATTAATGGCATGAATATTCGTAATGCACTTAGCGTGATGACTGAAAAAACTCCGCGTGTGGACAGTACAATATATAGTCACAGTTCTTTTCAGTTATTTAGCAAGCATTACATGCCATGTATTATATTAGGTACTTTAAAAAATATCTTACCGAATCATCACAAATTGCAAAGATGTAATTCTTATTATTATCCCCATTTCACAGCTAAAGAATCTCAAAAGGTTAAGTACTTCCTTGGGGTCACATTAGCTGTTAATTGGTGGCTATTATTTTTGCCATATGGAGAACAGTTCTCTAACAATGCATAAATCCCATCTAGACGTTGCACACATCCATCCACAAACACAGCCAGAGGTGGTTAGACAGACACAGCTGAATACACAAGGAAACACAGACATTACACAGTAAGTAGGCTCTTTGCATTATAGAATCCCCTTCTCCAAACACTGTGTCCTGTCCTACTTCTTCCAGCATTCTACTCATGATCTGAGAGATTAATGCTGGGCGGACGCTAGTACAGATAAGGAAAATTTGTGTTCTAAGAGGGCCCACCAAGCCAGTAGGGTATCCCAGTCCCTGCCCCAGGGCCCTTCCAGGTTCTCCTTCCTGCCCTGCTTGTCACGCATGCTGAAAAGTGCCCCATATACAGAAGTAGAAGTGTATACATGACCCCCCCCTTGCTTATGCTCAGGGCTCAGACCTTTGGAGATCATTCTTCTCTGAGCCATCCTATTCCTCCAAGATCTGAGTGTGGTGTGGTTCTCCCACAGGGAGATCCAGTCCAGGTTCCATAACATTTGGTGTTCCCTGACCAGGAAACTCAACTGCGCTGGCCCATTGTTGGCACCAGTTTGGGGACAGCGACAGAACGAGGGATGGTGACAGAGAAGGCGCGCCCTGCCTAATTTTCAGCAGTCTCCCGCCTAGTCATCTCAGACCGGCCCCGCTCCACTGCGCCCGCTGGACTCCAGGAGACTTGGCAGGTGAGGACCTGGTCCGGACGTCGGATTACGGTAAGGCCTGGGGCCCCAGACCCAGACAGACCCACCCATCGGGGTAGAAGGGGAGCCTGATTACCTCCACGAGAGCTGTTAGAGGTCTCACAGGTAGGGATTCTCAGGGAGGGAAGGTATTAAGTTCTGAAGTGATGTGTGAGTAAATGTGCAGTCCGACCTGGCTACCTGCAGGCAGACTGACTCCACGGATGGGCACCCTTAAGGTCCCAGAAGCCTGCGGAGTCTGCGTGGGCCCCTCTGCGATTCTGTGGTAAATGGCACACAGTCTAGGACGGCATCAGAATAGATTCCAATCGTAAGTCACAACGCTGAGCCCACTACGGTTAAGCCTCTCCTAAGCTCCTTCCAGACTGTGGCCAGACCAGCATCTGAATGGTCTCCTCACCACAGGAGACACCCCCTTGTCTGTCTCTGCGTTGCAGCACCTGGGGACATCACCATGGGGTCAGGGCAGAGTGAACCTACGGTTCTAGAGAACCACGATCAAAAAATGTCAAGAAGGGGTTTGGGGGAGACTGTGGAGTCAGGATGCACCCCGGCAAACTGAGAACCCCATGGGAACTGGAATGGCCCACGTTTAATGTCGGGTGGCCTTCAGAAGAGGCATGTCCCAACGGTTCGTTGAGTACGAGGAGTCGTAACAGGAGAACCAGGACACCCTGACCAGTTCCCGTACATCGACTCCTGGCTAGAAATTGTCCAGACCCTTCCCTCTTGGGTGCGATTCACTTGCAATAGGCAGGGACAGGCCAGGGTCTTAGTTGCCTCATCCAAGCGGCCCAAAGAAGACCGCCAGAAGCCCCAGCCTCCGCAGATCCTAGCTGGAGATCCCGAGGATGAACAGATCCTGCCCCCTCCATATGCACCCCCAAAGCCATCTGCACCTGGCCCTCAAAGATCCTAGCTGGGCTCTCTCCTCCTCGGCCCCCATGAGCCCATGAAATGAGCTCATGTTCAGAATAAAAGTAGGGGGCCAACCAGTGACTTTTATGGTTCATACTGGGGCCAATCACTCTGTTGTCACCTCCCCAGTGGCCCCTTTCAGTAAAAGGACTGTGACTATCCTTGGGGTCACTGGGATGTGGGCCATACAACAGCCTCTTTGCCAGGTTCGTCAGTGTGAACTCGGGGGGCACAAGGTCCGACATGCATTCCTTTATCTACCTGATTGCCGTTTCCCACTCCCGAGTCGAGACATACTCTCCAAGCTTGGGGCTCAAAGAACTTTTGAGCCCCCCTGGGCACACCAGCCTCCAAGTGAACCCAAGGCAAGAGACGGGGGCTCTGGTACTAGCAATTACCATGCCAAGGGAAGAAGAATGGAGGCTATTCTGCGCCCAGGCCCAACCGAGCAGCCCGCCGGAGTTCAGGCTCACCTTCCCTTCACTGTGGGCTGAAGACAACCCACCCGGACTAGCCCAAAATCGGCCCCCATCATTGCTGAACTGATCCCGGGAGCCCAACCCCAGAGGCGAAGGCAATAGCCCCTTCCACAAGAAGCTAAGACTGGCATCCAAGAACATCTGGCCAACCTCAAGGAACCAGGTATCCTAGTCGAGTGCCGGTTGACCTGGAACACCCCATTTCTGCCAGTTATGAGACCAGGAGGGGATAGCGACCAGCCCAAGACCTGCGGGCCATCAACAAGGAAGCCATCTCCCTGCACCCAGTCGTCCCAAATCCACAGACTCGGCCAAATCCATTCCCTTGCCTAGATTTAAAGGATGCTGCCTTCTGCCTCTGCTCAGCTCCCCAGAACCAGCCACTGTTTGCCTTTGAATGGACTGTACCGGATACTGGACACCAGATACAACTGACTTGGACACGCCTCCCGCAGAGGCGTAAAAACTCATCAGCCCTCTTTGGGGAAGCGCTGGCTGCCAACCCTGACCTTGCCGGCTTCCCCAGAGACGCCGCACAATGCCCCCTCCTCCAGGATGTGGATGATCTCCTCCTCGCCAGTGACACACAAGAAGCCAGTGCACAAAAGGCACGAAGGCCCTTCTGCAGCTCCGGTCATACTTGGGCGGGATACCCAGGCTCCTGGAAGAAGGCACCAATCTGCCAACAACCGGTCCAATACCTTGGTTTCCTCGTCACCCAAGGAAAGAGAGAACTAGGGCCGGAGAGAAAGAAAGTCACCAAGTCCTTGCCACAGCCCCAGACAAAAAGGGGCCTATGAGAATCCTGGGGGCTGCAGAATTCTGCCGCCTCTGGATCCCTGGGTTCTCAGCAATAACAAGACCCCTCTATGATCCCTTATGGGGGCCAGATTGAGACCCCCCCCTGCCTGGACTGAGGAAGCAGAAGCCGCCTTCACAGAGATAAAGGCTGCCCTGGCGCCAGCTCCAGCTCTGGGCCTGCCAGATACAGAAAAACCCTTCAACCTCTTTGAACGTGAAAAAGAAAAGATAGCGCGGGGTACTCACCCCGACTGTGGGCCCTGGCAACGGCCAGTTGTGCATCTGTCGGAGGAGCTGGAGTCCGTGGCAGCAGGATGGCCCACATGCCTCAGACACCAGCGGCCACAGTCCCTCTCATCAAGAAGGCAGAGAAGCTCACCCCGGGACAAGAACTTAACGTCAGGGTCCCTCATGCCTTTGTGTCCTTCATGAAAACACACGGGCACGGCTTCCTTTCTAACTCTTGGCCTGCACAGTACCAAGTACCTCTGTAAAAACCCACTGGTCCCCCCTCGAGACGTTAAGGACGTTAAACCCTGCAATGTTTCTCCCCACAGAAGGGAGGGAACCAGACCCTGATTGCTCCGAGGTAACTGGTGAAGTCTACATGAGCCATCCAGACCTACAGGATCAAGCCGTAAAGAATCCAGAGCTCACGCTGTTTGGTGACCACAGCAGTGACCTACAAGAGGGTGCTGGAAGGCGGGCTATGCAGTGACCACAACCACTGCCATCCTAGAGGCTTTACCAGCTGGACGGTCAGCACAACAGGCTGAACTGTACGCCTTGGTCCGAGCCCACACCCTCAATGAAGGCCAGCGGGTCAGCATCCACACTGACGCCTGGAACGCCTTTGCTCCTGGGCCTGTCCAGGGGGCTCCATCTACGAAGAGAGGAGCCTCCTGACCGCCACAGGAAAAGCTGTCAAAAACAAAGAAGAGATACTGAAACTCCTCGAAGCTGTCTGACTTCCAGAGGAAGTAGCCATCCTGCAGAATAAAGAACCCCAGAAAGGAGATGACGCCACAGCACAGGAAATTGTCTGGTAGTTGAGGCTGCCTAAACCACAGCGAGTGAGGATATGGACAGAGTCCCTTCCCTCACCATGGCCCTGACACCCCTGGAAGAAGTCCCTCTGCCCAGTGACACTGAAAAAGAAAATGGGCCATGGCTGGGGGACCACCCTGGCTGAAAGGGGATGGTGGGTGAGGCCAGATGGGCACGTCTTCCTTCCCACAACAGGAGGGCATCTAGTCAAGGAATACCACCGACTCACCCATCTAGGAAACCCTGCCTTAGCGGCCTCCTCCGGAAGCACGGCTACATCAGCCACCTGCCAGCACTGCGCCGGGCCACCAGTGAGCGATGCAAACGTGTGCTAAAAATATAATGCCTGGTGTGTCCCACAGCCCCCGCCAGGGGCCCAGAAGATGGGATCAACCCCTCTCGACGATCTAGAAATAGACATGTGCCCCCAAGTGTCTATTACTAGGGACTCTCCTAGTAATAGCATGCATGTTCTCTGTGTGGGTCAAAGCCTTCCTGAGCAGGACGGAACGAGGCTGGGAAGTAGCCAAAGTCCTATTGCAAGAGATCTTGGCCCGGTTCGGCCGCCCATTACCAGTCCATAGTGATGAGGGCCCGCGTTTGTAGCAGACACTGCACAGTCTTGACCAGGCTCTTCATATCACCTGGAGACTCCACACCACTTACCGGCCCCAAGGTTCAGGGAAAGTTGAGCCAACGAATCGCACCCTCGAGGCAACCGTAGCAAAGTTTTGTCAGGAGATCAGCCTCCCGTAGCCAGATCTGCTACCCCAAGCTCCCCTGTGTCCTCGCTGCATGCTTGGGACGCTAGGTTTCTCCCCTTGAGAATTAGGATACGGATGGCCTCCCCCGTGCCTGGGGAGCCTTCCAGGAGACTGACATCAGGTTGGAGATAAATAAAAGAGCAGATCCAAACCCTGGGAGCCACCCTAAATAAATTACAGAGATCCACCACTGAGAGGGCCCCGATCTCCTTGGGTCTCAGGTATAGTCCTTCCAGACAGGGGACTCAGTCTGGGTCAAAGATTGGAAGAAAGACCCCCTCAAACAGCAGTGGACAGGGCCCCACACTGTTGTTCTAACCACCCCTACTGGCCTCAAGGTCTCAGGTGTCACCCCATGGGTCCACCCCTCCAGAGTGAAGAAAGCTCATCATTCGGACGAGGAGTTACGCCAACGGGAAGTCCAGCCAGACCCCAGGGACCCACTCTGGCTTCACCTTCGATGGAACCCCACCGACTAATGAACATCTTCTGGCTGTGGCCCCTAGCTCTTGTCGGCATGATATCCCTTATTTTAGGAGTCGGACTGTACACTGTTGCCCCTTCTGACTGGACTTCCCTCCAAGACTTGCTATTACTGTTGCTTATTGGGTTGCCTTACAATGTATTGTTATATCTCCCTACTTACAAGGCTTCCTCACCCTCGCCTTCCTCCCTGGTACCCCCGGGGGACCTCCGTGTTCCTGCATAAAGTCAGACAGATGGGGCACTGGGTTCAGTGCTCACATCTACATGCCTGCCAACATAAGGCCACCCTCTGCATGAATAATGGGAAAAGATAATTGGACCAGGCAAATAACTAACACCCAGCGGGGCTGTAGAATTAGAGGTAACAAGGCCACTACTGTTGGCTGGACCTATCTAACCCACTGTGGGATGTCAGATGGGGGAGGAGTTCAGGATCGGGCATGAAGAGAAGATGACAAAAAGGTTAAACAGGACTTCAAGGCCCTAACTAAGGGGACAGCCTATAAATGGCATTGACCTTTTGGGGCTTCAGCAGTTAACCCAAGTCCTAACCCCCGCTCCCCATGTTGGCTGGTTCCTTGAGGCAGCCTATGCATTGATCAGGGAGACTAGCAGCCATGCTGGCTTTGCTTACCCTCAGTTCTTAAAGCCTATATCGGAACCCCAGTGCCTGCCTACTGAGACCTGGACCAGGAAACTGGGACTAGCATGACCCAGAACCCAACTGAACTGACTGGCCCAGTAGCATTCCACATTCAGCTCCGCCCCACCAAAGACAACATCCCCTTGCCTGACCAGTCTTGAAACTGGGAACCTTAGCTACAGTAAATCCCAGCCCAGCTTTGCTCCAGTAATCATACCACCAACCACTCCAAGACTTACTGTGCCCCCTCTGCGGGCTTCCTTCTGTGGGGAAATACAGCTTTCCAGTGCCTCCAAGGAAACCGGGCAGGCTTGTCCGTGCCCATCTTCCTCACCCCTGACATCTCTGTCTGATCTGATCAGGAAGTTGAAGGGGCTCTCAGCCCCCACCTGAGCAGGCAGAAATGAGCAGCAGTAGCTAGCTATGGTTCTGCTCGGTGCAGGGACACTCTCGGGTCTCAGAGCAGCAGGCTTAGGCACCTCATTCCAGTTCTTCCACAAACTCTCCCAGGGGCTAAATGAGGACATGGGAAGAGTTGCAGACTCCCTCCTTTCGCTACAAAGCCAGATAAATCCCCTAGCGGCAGTCACCCTCCAGCACCCATGCGCCCTAGACCTACTCACAGCCAAGAAGGGAGGGGCATGTGACTTCTTAAGCGAAGAGTGTTGCTACTAGGTACATCAATCGGGAATAGTAACCACAAAAATTAAAGATTTAAAGGAAAAAATATTGAAAGGAAAGAGCTAGAAACATGGGGAGTGGGAGGATTTGGCCAATGGACCCTCTGGCTACTCCCTTTGGCTGGGCCTCTTATCTCCATCATCGTCCTCATCACTGTGGGCCCCTGTGTACTAAATACCCTCAAAGTTCAGAGCAAAGACTGTTACCAGGTGAGCCACTGCTCATGTATTAGCTCAGCAAGGCTACAGACCCATAGTAGATGAAAATGGTGCCCTCCCAACTAGGTGTTGAAAGGGGGAACCCAAGGGGGGAATGATAAGGAAAATCTGTGTTCTAAGATGGCTCACCAAGCCACCAGGGAATCCCAGTCCCTGCCCTGGGGCCCTTCCAGGCTCTTCTTCCTGCCCCACTTATGGCGCACGCTAAAAAGTGCCACGGATACAGAAGTAGAAGTGTCTAAGTGACCCACCTTGCTTGTGCTCGGATGTGCTCAGACCTTTGGAGATCATTCTTCGCTGAGTCCATCGGTGTCAAATAAACCTCCTGTCCTCTAAGCTCTCCACCTGCCTCTTGGTTCTTCAGTTGGGGGTTCCAGTCCAGGTTCTGTAACAGTACGGGTTTATTACAGTACTTTCCCCAGGTAGCTGAATTTTAACAGATGAATAGTGGACACCATAGTGCAGAAGCTGCCTAAATGTGTCCTTCAGGGAAATGTCAGGCCTATAGTAGGAAGACAAAAGAGAGACTCCTGAGGAAAGATCATTCATGCATTCACGGCAGTGTTAGTGATCACCAGCCATGACCACCTCCTGTGCAAGGCTCCAGAGAAAACACCACAATGACAGGGGCATGGTCCTTGACCTCCCGCATATCAGAATCCATTACAGTGACAACTGATCTTAACCACGTCCTCCTAATGCCACCTATAGATGGACAGAGACCATCGCAATCTGGGGATTGTTATTCCATTTAGAATCCTCATCGTGGATGCCCAGAATCCTGGAGCTGTGTTGCCCAATATGGTAGCCACTAGCTGCATGGGTTAATTATGTTTTAATATAAATTTATTAAAATGAAATAAGTTAAAAGTTCAGTTCTGGTTTATGCTAGTCTCATTTTAGGTGTTCAGTACTTCCAACTGGCTAATGGCTAATGCTTACCATCTTGGAGGGATGAATAGAGACTACTGCCATCACTGCAGAGATTTTTGAAGGGTACCAGGCTAGAATACCAAAGAATGACAACAGTTTAGAGATATTTAAATTCTATCCTCCTCGTTGTACAAATGGTGAAACTGAGGCCCAGGGAGGGATGGCCAGAGAATGAGTCCATAGTCTAGTTACAAATCAAATCTTCCAGCACCTTTGCTGGATAATATCTCTATCCTGTGTCCTGCCCACCCAGTCGTCCCCCACAAACCAAGGGTAAGGACTCACTGACTTCATATTTAACATGGTTGTACCTACCCCAGACTACCCCAAGGGTTGACCTTCAGAAGAAGCCCTTCTCTAGGGGTGACCTTGATCTCTCTCTAGGAGGTTGTGTGTCCCAATAACTACAAAACAACACCCCAGTGAAGCTTCCCTTTCTGTCAAGTGATGAACTTGGCATGCATTCTCTCTTTTAAGCCTCTCCAGCAACCTAAAGAGTTGGTATCCTTATTACAGATCAGGAAACCAAAGCCCAGAAAGGTGAGCGACCTGAGGTCCCCAGCTACAAAGAGAGAAATCTGAATTGGAACTCAGATCTTTGGAACCCAGAGCTCAAGGCTATTTACTTCCATTCGAACCTACCACTGCATTTTAAAGCTTTGCTTTCACAGGATAAGAAGCGATTATAATTGCAAAGCTCCCTCTTTCTTGGCCTTGCTTCAAATTCAAATACCAAAACAAATGTAAAACCAAAGTTTAAACAAGAACCAGCCCTCCTGGAAAAGCCACACGTGTTGGATTCCTTGCCCCCCCCCCCTTTTCTTTGTATCAGCTCTTGTATCCATCTCTGCACTCAGTCCCTGGAAACGTAGGTCCCAGAAGGACCCAGAAAGAGCGTAGCTGGGAGGCGCCATGGCTGAGCTACCCGCCTCCTGCTGTAAACTGAGGGCTGCCCTCTGGCATGGATGTGAAAGGGTTAAAAATCCCATCCAGGTACCCTCCCCATCAATGGCACAGGGGCCCACCCTCAGCCCTGGTGTCAGGAGTAGAGAAACAAAAGGCAGAAGGCGCACTTGAAGTTGGGCCCTTTCCAACCACAGCTTCAGCTGTGCCATTTCAGATCTGTGTCAGACAAGGAGGAGACTCCGTGTTACTCCTGTGCGGTAAAGTGTTACGTCTCTTATTCATGTGGAGTTTACCTCTTGGTGTCACTTTGACGACTGCTGTATCGGTTTGAGAGTTCTCCCCCAGGTCTCTTAAGGGGAGGGGAAATGCAGCCGGCTGGAGAGTTTGTTCTGCGAAAATAAACACAGTGAAATGAGACCACAGGGACCTCCTGAGTCCTAATGAGAGCCCGAGGCTGGGGATGTAGACCGGACTTCCATCATGGAGGGCTCTGAATGCCAGCTGAGGAATGTGAACTTGATTTAGGAAGTGATAGAGGATGGTGGAAGCAGGTTGTTTGTTTTATTTTTAGCAGAAAATTCTCATGGTCCCGGTTTATCTGATCATTTTGCAAACAGGAGGCACCTACTAGGTGCCATCTACTCTTCTTGGCCCTGGGAATTTGAGGACCAACCAGATAGACAGTGGCAGGTCAGGTTGTGATGGGACTTACGTACATCCAGATTAAGTGTTCTCAGCTGGGGACCATACTTCACCCTCCTGGGACATTTGGAAATGTCTGGAGGTGTTCTTAGATTTCATCATTAGGGGGGAGTGGTATTAGCTACTGGCTTCTAGAAATAGGTGCCAAGGATGTGGTTAATACCCTACAATGTACAAGACAGCCCCCGCAACAAAGAATCAGCAAAACTGTCAATGGTACAGAGGCTGGGAATCCCTGACCTACTAAGCAATAAATTCATCAATGATACGACAAACAGAAGTCTTCCCCCTGCCCACAGACACTGCCACAGTGCTGGGCACAGAGTGTGTAAATAATAGATCAAATTTAAAAAGGCGCTAGTGGGATGGCTTTAGAAATTATCCATTTATATACCAATGTGAGATAATAGGTATTTCAGACAGAAAATTTGAGCAAAAAAAAAAAATTTTTTTTCCCCTAAGTGAGAGCTCCAGAAAATCAAATGTGAGGCATTTCCAGTTTTAGTGACCCAAGCTCCTTCTGGGAAAGCGATGATTTGTGAAGCTCTAGGGGTCAGGAAGATTCTGGGACAGACAGCCATAGTCTTTGAAGTTAGCCGTGTGGGGAACAAGCAGCAACCACTGTTATTAAACACTGAATCCATGCAAGATACAATGGGTCATCTCATGCACCCCCACCAACAACCCAGGGACGTAAGTCTGTTGGGATCTCCATTCTACAGATAAAGGAACGGAAGTCCAGAGAGGGTAAGTAACTGGCCCGGGGTCACCCAGCCAGTAGGCAGAGCCAGCTTGGGAGGGAGAGCAGCTTGGCCCCAGAACCTATATTCTTGACCCAGATCTCCTCTTCGGGAACTCTCTCCTGTGCATGGTATTGAGAAAACACTATACTAACTAGCATCCCCTGCCCTCACCCACATCAGGCCAACAAGGAGATTGTCCTGGGACACGGACTCTTGAATTTTGTGACAACAGACTCAAGAAAAATAAATTCAAGGTGTTGATACAGATCCCTTCCAACAGATGCTTGAAGCTTCCCTGGTATCTAGACCCATAGTGTAGCCCCAAGCCCCACTTCCCTGTGTCTTCTGCAAGCGGCCCCTTTCTCATCAGTAAACTCCCCCTTTTGTTTATAGGTCATTGGTAGTTTCTGTTTGCAACCACAGAATTCGTGGACCGGGTGGAAAAGATCCAGGAAGGGGACTCTGGACCTCCTGGGTTCTGCTGGCCTCTGGAGATCCAGAGGGAGTCAGTCTGTGGAGCAGGGAAGGCTGGAAGGTGTGAGGACAGGCCTGCGGCTCAATGAGGGGGAGGAAGAGGGGAAGGAGGCAGCAGGCTTCCTGCCTTCAGTTCAAGGAGAACCGATGACTTTCAGGCTGTTGGAAGCCCATGGGCTCCCATCAGACTGCTGGGGTTTTAACCTTGGCTCTGTCTTGCTAGGTGTAGAACGTGAAACACGTTATTTAATGTCTCTGGCCAAGTTTCCCCTTCTTGAAGGGGGTGTATCTTAGTATCTGCTTTGTGGAGCTGATGGGAGTCCAGATGAGTTAATGGTGTATTTCATCGCTTCTATAGTGCACATATCATCTCTGTCATTGCAGCGTGGCTCACAATTGATGGTGTATCATCAATTATTGGATGGAGTGGGTATTTTTTCCCCCCTTGGCATAAAATACAAGTGTGAGCCATGGGTGTCACCTTAGATTCAGTGACGTAGGATGGCTAGACTGTTGTATCAGCTTCAGATACTAGGAATTATGATTTCTGTTGACACCACCAGTTCCCAGTACTTAGATAACTGTGGGCTTAAAGAAGATCCCTCGTGAGTTCGAGCCTGACGCCGAATGTGTATTTGAATGCTTGAACCCAGTAAAAAATCAAAGAGGTCATCCCATTCCCTTCCTGGGGAGAGAGGTCATCACAAACCTACAGACAGAATCCCCTAGACAGGAAGAAACAGTGAAACTCTGGTTGTAAGAAATCACTCTGGACAGGCTGTTTGTGATTTCAGGGCACTTCTGCAGTCATGTGTCTTCTTTGTTCCACAATTTACAATACAAAACCATCCCCCCTCCACCTCTGCTTCCTGCCCACCAGCGAACCATTCAGACTGCAGGCGGTGGAGGGGGCGGGGGCACCGCTCACCAGTGAGCAAGTGATCGCTTTGTACCCAGGCTCTGCCCGACCAATAATAAGCTCCTTCCCAATGCCATCACTCAGCTTCAGCTTGGCCATGGCATGGGGCCCTCGGAACTCTCTGGATTGTCCTTATTGTAACTGTTCACATTTCAACGCTCTTTACCGGACTTTATTTACTCTATAGATTTGATTGCAAGTGTGCCTGTAGTTCATCTGGGCATTTTAATCAGTATTCACCCCTGTTAAATAGTTGACCGGGGAGAGGGGAGATAGAGCGCAAAGACTAAACCACGTGAGCTCGCGTCTCCACTCCTAAACATGCGACCTCCCTCCATAGGAAAGCCATCCAACGCCTGCCAGCTTCAGCGACCTCATCTGTAGCATGTTGCCGGCACTATTCCATGCACTGAGCATAAAATATTTAATCCCAGCAGCCCTCTGTGAGGCGGGAGCCCTATTAACATCCCCATATTACAGGTGACCGAAAGGACGCTTCCAGACGTTCCCTAACTTGCCCAACTACACAGCGAGACTGTAGCAGAGTGTCTCCAGAGACCGTGCTCCTAACCACAGTTCTGTTTTCTCCCAAACCTATTAGAAACACCTCCCTGAGGGCAAAGAGTGTGGTCTGATTACACGAGACAATGAACGTGAAGCACATAGCTCAGTACTAAGCTTTAGGTCTATAATAACAGTTGGCTTCTGCTGGGACAGCTCCCATTTATCAAACAGTCCTCACAGCATACTGTGCTATGTCCCCAAACATGCAATCTCTCTCATCCTCATAGGACACAGGAATAATTATTACCTTCCTTTTGAAGACAAGGAGCTAAGTTCAGGGAAGTTTCTTCATTACAAGTGACTACTGACCTGGCACAATATAGGCATTGTGCTAGAGGTGGTTTGCCCCAGGGCACACAACCATCGAGAAGGCAGGGCTCTCTGACTCTAAGACCCTCCTCTCTCCATGAGACCCCTGGCTCCAATCTGCATGTGCCAAGGACGCAAAGCATCACTTCAAGGGGACCAAGCAAGTCGGGGGGGGGGGGGTTTAGGGGACCGTTGGGATCAAAGAATAAGGAGCTGTTCCCAGCTCAGAGCAAACCGCTCTAGCACTGATCCTAAGATGTCAGAGCAAGAAGGGAGCTCGGTGATCATTCAGTTCCAGCCTTGTCTTCACAGTAGAAGGGAAGCTGGATTCCTGCCCAAGGGATACAGCTCGTTAGCAGAGCTGGAGCAGAACCCTGTGGCTTCTGACAGCAGCCAAACGATCCTTTTTGCTAGCCACTCAACACGAAGAGAGGACAGCAAGCTGCACCGATAATATTTCATTTATTTTGGCATTACAAAAGCTGTGCATGTTTGCCATAGAAAGTTAGGAAAATACAGAAATGAAGAAAGTTGTGACAAAAATAAAACGATCCTGTTTCCCACCACCCAGGGAGCTGTAGATAACTTGGCATGTTTCCTTCTAGGCCTTCCCTTTGCATAGCTTTTTGTTTGTTTTGGTTTTTGTTTTTATATACTTGTGAATGCACTGTGTATACAATTTGTTACCAGCCTTCCCACTTACATTATAAATATTTTTCCATGTTATTACGGACTCTCCATAAACATTTTTTTTTTCCGTAATGAAATGTAGTAGTCCCCTGCCCTATTCCTACTTTCTGCCCACATACACACACCTACAGAGATCCCCCTGGAAACCAGTTTTAACCATTTACCTTTGAAGTTTTTCTTATTTCCATGTGGCTAAATAGTATGTCTCTAGATTCCTCTACTTCGACAAAGATCTGTTGATTTCCTGCTATGATGGATGGGAGCTGGACACACTCTGAGTTACGCTAGCTCATGGGCTGGATGGGGCAGGAGGAAATGTTAAGGAGATGTGTCTTCGGGATGCTTGGAATGTCTTTGATCCGGGATGTCTGCCTGAGACCCATGCTTAGGGAGACACTAGCTGACCTCCTCTCCACCAATTCTCCTGCCCAAATGATGTCCCTTAAATAATGTCACCTCAGGACCCTCAGTGTGATGGTTATAAGGGATGAAGAAAGACCAGAAGTCATTAGCATGGCTACCAGTCTCCTGTCCTTCCATTCTAACACAACAAACACTGACACCTGAAATGGACATCGACTTTTCTTCTACTCCCCCACTTGTAAGCACCAGAATAAGATTTTTTTTCCCCAAGAGGATGGGCCTCTGGAACAAAGACTCCTTTGTCAAATAGAATAGTTCATACAATCTGCTTTGGGGTTAAAAAGTCCTAGAACATCCTATTCCCTTTCTTCACTATCCTATTATTCATGTGGTGCCTCAAAATAATTATTTTCTGAAAGGATCTTAGCGTCCCAGATGCACTCCGAATGTCACGAAAGAGCAGAGAAAACAAGCATTAGGTGCAGCCCCCAGCAAGAACAGAAAACAAATGGCCCCCGGCCTATGATGTATGGCCCCCAGAATAAACACAGTGAGCTTCCTGAAAGCAAGTTCATTTTATATACGAGGAAGTCCAACTTTAATTGCTGGCAAGACCATTAATTGTCCTCACCTAATCACAGAAATAAGCGCATCTAAATTACCCTGGAAAATCCCAACTCATTGAGTGCATGAAAAGGAGGGTCTTTTTTTTTTTTTTTTTGAAAGGTAAAACATTTCAAAGTCCCTTTTATAAAGGGGCAAAACCTGCTTTCTGTTCATTCCCTCTCTATTAAAGGTGTCTAAACAACTTATCGGTGCCCGTAAAGAGAAAGGGCAGGAAAAAAGATCAAGTACAGATTGAATAAAAAAAACTTAGGGGGTTATTACATTAGAACTATAATTCAAACAGGCTTTGGAAAAGAACGTTCATCTAATTAGTCATTGTAATCAGGTATCTATGGGAATAAGTGTTAATGCTTGGAAGAGACGGCCAATTAATCATGTCTACAGTCAGCATAATGGCTGGCATCAGGCTCCATGCTTTTTAGACTCCTGTACAGCAAATACAAAACCCACCGCTCTCCTGTGCTTTTGGTAGAACAGAAGGCACATCCCCTTTCTGCCCTGTGAGGCTCTTGTGATAGCCCCAGATGTCGGAATCCACAAAGCCTCAACTTCTAGCCACGGGAAAGCGAAGGCAGAAAGTACCAGGAGAGCACACAAAGGGCCACGCCACTCAGGAATGTGCGATATTCACAATAAATGGCATTTTCGAACGTGATTACAAGGTGCCAAGCAGTGGACGAAGTTCTGTGCCTCTATTCGATCATTGACTCCTTCCAGCAACTTCGGCATAAAGGTGCTATTGTTCTCACTTACACGATGAAACTGAACTTCAGAGCCGTTAAATTACTTGTTCAAGTTTGCACAGATGGTGCCGGGACTCAGACGCAAGCCAATCTGTTTCCGAGGTGACAAGGAGTCAAGGGAACCCTCATTCAGAATGGAGTTGGGAGGCCAGCAGGGGGAGCTCTCACGCCCTAGCACTCCTCAGTCCCAGACCCAAACCCCACAGAAAGAGAAGCACCTTGCATAGGATACTATTTAAGCTCCTACTTTCCTACCCCAGCAGGAGGAAGAAAGGCTTTCCTTCTGCCTCAGCAACAGCCCAGCCAATGAGAGACCGTCACAACTCAGCTAATGAGAAGCCGGTATACTTGGAACTCCCACTTTATTCCAAACCCACCCCTCCCCACACCCTCTCTTGTATAAAAGAGTGGTGTTCTCCTTTATTCGCCATGCTTTGGGCAGTTTGCTTGCCATACCTTGCAATTTTCTGCTATTCCGGGATAAACCCATATTTGCAGATAAAACAACTGGCAGTTTTATCTTTTCAAGCTAACGATGATGAAAGTGACTATGGACCTGGCACAACATGGAACCGTGTTTATAATGTGTTAAAGGAGACAGAATGACACCTCCGGATGAAGTATAATCGTTTCATTCGTAAATATTGGAGTACCTGCTATGCTCTGGGCACTGGCATAAAGACACACACGTATTTGTATACACACATGAGCATGTGCGTGTATAGGCTTAAGACAGGTCCACATATTCCTTGATTTTCCTCATTTCTAATGAGAATAAAGCAGAAGCGACAGTGTGTGACTTAACTATAAAGTGTGAGTTCAGTGTGAGACTGAACTATAAAAAGTCCTCCAACCTCCCGATTATTCTCTCCGTCTTGACTTGCTTTGCTCTGAGGAAGTTTACATGTGAAGCATCTCCACAGAGAAGCTCGTGTGGGGAGAAAATGGGGTCTCCAGCCAACAGCCGTGTGCAAGGGCTATCTTGGAAGTGGATCTTCCCGCCCCATGCAAGTCTTCAGATGACGATGGCCACGGCTAACACCTCGACTGCAATTTTATGAGAAACCGTGAGCAGTTTCTAATAACTAATAGTAGTGTGTGTGTATGTCATCGAAGAGTGACAAAGACAGCTAAAGAACAACAACCCAGAACTTATCTGGGACCTGTTCCAAAGGCTCACTGCTCCCCATAGTCACTTTCCTGTGTCTCCATCTTAACTGATGGCACAATCATCCATCCGTTCAACCAAACAAAAAACCCCAGGTCATCCTTGACTCCACCATGTGTCTATTCCACAATTCCTACAAATTGGTCACCAAATCATGATAATCCTACTTCCAGTATCCTAAATGGTCTTGCTTCCCACCTTTTAACACTCAGGCCTCTTTATTTGTTCAAAAAAAAAAAAAAAAAAAAAAAGACTGTTTCTAGCATCTACTTAGTGAACACCTACGCATATGTCAATGCCCCAGAACTCTTCATTAACACTGGATCCCCTCTACCAGCTCTGTGCCTTGCACACACTTCCATTTTAAATCATTCTCTTTTCATCCTACTAGCCCAGGAGTTCCTGGAGGATAGAGACTGTATCTTGCCCTCTCAATCTCTCCTGTCTTTAGCAGGGACCCACAAAATTGTGCTTTGAAAACACGACTGTACCGATTATGTTTCTGTGTAACAAGTTATTCCAAACCTGGGTGGCTTAAAACAATAAAATATGTATTACCTCCTAGTCTTCTGTAGGTCAGGAATCCAGTGTGATATAGTTGGTTCATCTGACTCGAGGTCTCTCATGAGTTTGCACTGTTCATCTCAAGGTTCAACTGGGGGTTAGTCTGCTCCCAGGCTCAGTCATGTGGCTGTTAGCAGCCCACAGGTCCTCACTGCCATGTGGACCTCTCTATGGGGCAGCTTCCATCACAGCAACTGGACTCCATCAGGGCAAGCAAAGGAGAGAGGTAGAGAGAGAGAGAAGGTGAGCAAGGGGGAAACCAGTCTCCGTAATGTAACCTCAGAAGGGACATCCCATCACTTTGTCATCTATTAGAAGCAGGTTACCACGCCAGCCCTGAGAGGGGATTACACAAGAGCCTGAGCGCCTGGAGGTGGGGCTCACCAGGAGACATGTTAGGAGCTGCCTACTTTCAGTATCTTGACCTTGTGTCTCAGAACAGGTCCAGCCTTGGTGTCCTTCGCCTGCCTTCTCTAACACCATCTTCAGCTCCTCCCGTCATCCGCCCCTCCCGATGCCTCTGCTCCTTGGCAATCAGTAAATGAACGGCAGCCTTCCTGTAGACTCAATTCATCGCTCATTTATTCCGTATTTCAGTCCTGGGCATGCCGCTTAACCTCATTAATGTTCCAGTTCCCCACCTGTAAAATGGGGTAATAGGAGAACTGGCTTCATAAGGTTGTTGTGGGAATGAAAATGCACACAAATACTTGTAGCATAGTTCTCAAGACCATGTCACTGCTCAGTAAACAAAGGAAACCTTTTATAATTGTTATTACTATTACTAGTTTGTCCACAAACATCAAGATATCTAACAACCAGCTTCTTCAGTTCATACTTGGCATCAAATTCTACACTCTTGCCAACTTGATTTAGTGTGTGCATTTGTGTTTTCCTTCAATTATCAAAAACCAAAACTATCTTTAGTAAGTAATAATAATTGGGGCACCTGGGTGGCTCTGTCATTAAGCATCTGCCTTCGGCTCGGGTCATGATCTCAGGGTCCTGGGATTGACCCCACATCAGGCTCCCTGCTCAGCGGGGAAGGCTGCTTCTCCCTCTCCCACTCCCCCTGCTTATTATGTTCCCTCTCTCACCCTCTCTCTCTCTCTCTCTGTCAAATAAATAAAATCTTTAAAAATAATAATAATAATTAAAGGCAGCTTCTGTGTGAGTGGGTAGCAAGAAGACACTACTTGTACAAATCTTCCCAGAACCAGAAATTCAAAAGTCCAAGGAAGAGGGCACACGAGTGCGAGTGCTCAGAGAGATTGGATGTAGTTTGAAAATAAGATCCCCCAGAGTTTTACTACAGACAGAAATTAAGCTGGGCAGTGGGACCTTTTTGTACATTTCCTACTTTAAAAAAACTTCTGTTGGCTTCCCTAAGCAATGAATACGGTCCTATAGAGAAGGATAACTCAGCTCTGCCGCAGGGTCCCGGGGACCAGATCCTTACAGTCTGTGAGATTAACTCTGTGAAGAGGAAGGGGGGGGGTCACATGTGTTGAGCAGCAGGTGCTGAGCCACAGAAGGCATCTGGAGCTCTACCTGCATCATCTCATCCTTCATATCCAACCAGATTAGGTGACTAATTATGCCTATCCCCCACTTAAAAAAAAAATTGGTGGAATTCACATAAAATCAATCATTTTAAAGCAAACAATTCAGCGGTATTTAGTACACTGACAATGCTGTGTAGCTACCACATTTATATAGTTCCAAAACGTTTTCATCACCCTAAACAGAAACCCTGTACGCATGGACTCAGTCCCGGTTCCCTCCTCCTGCATGGAAAGAGCTCAGGCCAGAGAGGTCCCAGTCCTTCCTCCTAAAGTATGGGGCTGCCAGTGTCATTGAACTTCATGATCTACCCTAGAGTTACAGCAGCTGATCTCCGTGGGGTTTGCTTTTATTTTTTTTTTAAAGATTTTGTTTATTTGACAGAGAGAGATCACAAGTAGACAGAGAGGCAGGCAGAGAGAGAGAGAGAGGGAAGCAGGCTCCCTGCTGAGCAGAGAGCCCGATGCGGGACTCGATCCCAGGACCCTGAGATCATGACCTGAGCCGAAGGCAGCGGCTTAACCCACTGAGCCACCCAGGCGCCCCGGGGTTTGCTTTTAGTTAGAACTATTTATTCCAAGATAGGCTTGGGGCTTTATCTAGCTCACTCACACATGTGTACCAGTTATGGATGTTTCTGTTTTCAAAAAAAACCCCAATAGGTTAATTTCCTGCCTGCTCACCTCCGTTCCAATGGGGCAGAAATGAGAGAGGACATGTGTAGATTGCTGTCTCTCCAGCTTCCCCTTATCATGACTCAGAGGGACCAGGAGACAACAGTCTGGGTCCTACCAGGCTGATGAGGAAGGACATGACCGGCCCCGATCCTGCCACCCCGTGTCGAATAAAACTTTCCACGGCCACCCAGTCGGCCATAAAATCCATATGCACCTCTGGCACTGGGACTCCGGTCCCTCCTCAGTAGCAAAATCACCACCATCGTGGCCCTCAGCTCAGTTCACCTGCTACATACAGTCTTTTCCGCCTTCAGAGTGAGCCTGCCAGGTGGATAAGATTATCCTCGTTTTACGATGAGGAAAAAGGAGAATCGGTTTGGCAGAATCAGGGTTTGAGCCCAAGAGTGGCCGATTTCTGAATTCTGCTGCTGGTCTCCCAGCTTCATCCAGCATGAGTGAGTGAGTCCTAGTGTTTGCAGAACTCTGTGTAGCCTCCGACCAGTATCACTCAGCTCTCCCCCTGCAAACACCCGCCCCACCCTCCGCACCCACCGGCCGCCACCACTCTGCTTCTATGTATTTGGCCATTTTCCTAGTATTTTTGTAGGGTGATAAAAGAAAGGAGAGGCCAAGAGTGAAGGAAGGAGAGAGAGAGAGAGGGGGGCAGGGAGGTAGGGAAGGAAGGAGGGGAGTAAGTAGGGGGCTGAGGGAGTAGGGTGGGTAGAGAAGGAGAGAAATCTCCTGTCAGGGCTGAGAAGTGCCCCACCTTGTGCACTTGGCCGCTCCCATGCATCCCCTAAACGACACCTGATCTCTCCGAACAATTTCCCCCGACTGGGGGCCAGCAGGGGAGAGTAGAGACAGGAGGAGACAGTGACACGGGCACATTTATCGATTCCAAATAGACTCCCCTGGGAGCACATCAGAATGATTTTCAGGATTCAATTGAATCGACTTGTTCTTTAAATTAAATTCTTTCATTGCAGTTCAGCTCCTCACCAACTGCCTGGTTCTGTCCTAAAGGGGCTCCGATCCCCCAATTAATAAATGAGAGATTGAGTAATCGGATTCTGAGTTTTGCCAGCGGGGCAGAGCCGATGACAGAGCAGGAGAGGGAGATGCAGGGGAAGGAGCGTACTTCCGCTGTCTCCCCTGGAGGGCCCACCTGGATGAGCGAGGTTGGCAGAGGAGAGGGGGAGAAGCGGGGTTACATTTGCAGGGAAGCTCCAGAAACAGGTCCTTGTTCCAAGGGAGCTGGCTGCTCTTTGCAGCTTGTTATATCACGAGATCCCACTCAGAAACAGAATCCGGTGGGGGTGGATTGGGTCTAGGAAGTCAGCACATTTTGCAGTACGGGATTATCGGAGGGAAGGGTGGGCAAGAGCTTGCTACTTTGGGCTCTGCTCCCCCTCCCTCTATCCCTTGAATTCTTTCTTTTGCTTGGATCAAGGTGAAGTTCTGCGTTCTGGAGGAAGGTAATTGTTGGGCTGCTTTGAAATAAGAGCGTGGAGATGGAAGTGGAGGGGAAACGTAAACCCAGGAGGATGTCCTCTTGGGAAACCACACTCCCGCCTGCAAGCTTCACGGGCACTAAGTCATGTGATCCTCCTCCGGTGAAGGTAGGACTAGCACCTGTGCTGCACGGACAGGGAAACTGAGGCACAGAGGAGGTGAAGGATGTGGTCATGAGCAATTAGTGGGGATGGGGTATAGTCAGGATTTGAACCCAGGTCTGCTTATCCCCAGTTCTGTGCAACGGACTCTAGAGCCAGCCCATCTACGCCTCAACCCATGCTCTTCCCCCTCCCAGCTGTGTGACCTTGAGCAAAATTATCAATGTCTCTGGGCCTCAGGTCCCCTTCCATAGAAGGGAGATCGACGTCTCCCCACATCACAGAATTGGGAAGAGGGAATGAGCGCCGAAATCTCGATGATCTAAATGGGCAGTCGTACAGGGCAAATGCTGTTGGAAATGTGACAAAGGGGTTTTTACATTCTTAACCACAGGGCAATGTTCTGTGCAGTGAGTGAGCTTTAGTCTGTGTGTGGGGCAGGGTGAGGTAAGGGGAGAGGGGTCCCTCAGGGGGCTGCCACTGGATGAGCAGGAAGTCTTTGGGCTGCTCTTGGAGCAGCCTGCCTCGGGTCACCGTCCAAGGGGATCAAGGGGACTGTCATTTCAGCTGGGGGCCTCCAGGCCTCCTGCACGGGGAGCTTCCCACTCTATCTGCTACCAGAACCCCAGGGGTGTGCAGAGGAGCGGCTGCACGTGCCCTCCTGACAAACCAAACCCTTTCCATTGCTGGGAGAGCCCTAATGAGGCCAGATCTCAGCGTGGCAGCGGGATGTGCCCGCACGGTCAATGCTTCCAAAGGACTGTGGATCAGCATTTCACCGGATAATGTAAGGCAGATACTGGATAGTCACCGGATCAAGACAGAGCCCTCTCTGAAGCATATCGGAAGACAGAGTTCCCCGGACAGAAGTGGGTTCGAATCCCAGCTCCGCCATTTACCAGTGGAAAAGTTAACTTAAACACTCTAAACCCTGATCTCCTCCTCCTCAGAAAAGGGAGGACAATAATAGTACTGACTTCTTAAGGCTGTTGTAATGATTAAATTAAGGTCATCTACATAAAGCTTTCAGCCCAATACCTGGGAAATAAATCTTAGTATTTGTGAGCAATTATTTTCATTGTTGATAATATACTGATGTTAATAATTAGCAACATTAAGAAAGCTAATAGCAAATTAGAGTTTTTAGGGGGACTTTTTTTTCCAGAAGGAGCTTCAACATCAGTTCCTCCCAGGATAAGGATTCATCAAAGTCTCTGGACCTCTGAGCCTGCTGAGTTTCTACAAGGAAGGGAACATCCCTGCATTAGACAGAGGTGGCCTCCTTATTTTAATAGAGTAGCAGGTGTCAGTGGTTTGGTCATGTGAGCAGATTCCCTGCCTCCAGCAGGTCCACTGGAAGCATTTGAGAACGTACTGAACATTGAGTTGTCGGAGGAGGGACATCTCCGGTGACTCCCCTTCTTGTTCTGCCCCCCAGGAAGCTCAAGGCCAACAGTCAGCCCATCCTTCTTACTATTCCTTGCTGGGCCACACCTTTTCCTTTCTAGGGGACTGTGCACCTGCCGTATCCTTGCTGGGAATCCCCTCCTTTGAGACACATAGGGCACTTCCCCACCTCAATCTGGTGTCTGCCATTGCGTTAGTCCACTTGGGCTGCGGTAAGAGAATGCCAAAGACCAGGAGGCTTGTAAATAACACAAGTTTACTTCTCATGGCTCTGGAGGCTGGAAGTCTGAGACCAGGGCTCCAGCGTGGCCGGGTCCCTTTCCACTTTGCAGATGGCTGACTTCCGGTTGCCTCACACAGCAGAGAGCAGAGAGAGGCAAGCTCTCTCATGACTCTTGTAAGGACACTCATCCTATTTTGGGGGGTTCCTCCCTCATGAGTTTATGGAACCCTCATCCCTCCCCCCAAGGCCCCATCTCCTAGTACCTCACATTGCCAGGGAGGGTTTCAGCACATAAACTTGGGAGACACGGACTTGTAGCCCCTAATGGTCACCTTGGCGACACCATCCCTGACCGTCCTACTTCGGATCTCAACTTCACCCCGTCAGTCTCCATTCCCCATCCTGTTTTCTGGTTTTCCCTGGGACAAACGGAAGCTCCAATGACAGGCTGACCCTGACCTGGTCCCCGAAGATCACACCGTGTACATCTGTACCGATTTCCTACAGAATTTATCAAGAGCCTTAGAAATACCCATTCCCTTTGGCTCAACAATTAGACTCACAGAAATAGCCCAAGGTAGTAGCAAAGACAAACGGTGAGCAAGTACATTTATCCATATACCGATGTGAAAATTTAGAAGTCCCCTCAATATCCACCCATAAGGGAGTAGATGAAGGTGTTATTGACGATCAGGCAGGCATTTCGAGTCTTTTATACTGTGGGGCTGCCGGCGAATTGCGAAATAAATCTGGATATTAAAATTTACTTACAGTTCAGTTGGAAATGGGTGCAGGGGATACTGTATCTCACATTGTTGAGCTTCTCACTGATGGGGGAAGAAAAAAACACACAGGTGATTATTACTCCTTTTCTAAGATATGTTTACAATGGACATGCATTGCGTTTACAACAAGG
Source organism: Lutra lutra (assembly GCF_902655055.1). Lineage (NCBI taxonomy): Eukaryota > Metazoa > Chordata > Mammalia > Carnivora > Mustelidae > Lutra > Lutra lutra. The sequence goes on along the minus strand of NC_062295.1, from coordinate 10,656,527 downwards.
AAATAATAATAAGGGGTTTTTCACAATCCCATCATGGTTGCATTGCCGTGAAGCAGTCGCCAGTGCCCCACACAGAATGTGTCCCCTCCAGAATGTCATCAGCATTCCCGGACACAGTGAGGCGGGAATCTGGTCGTCGTCTTCTTCTTCTTCTTCTTCTTTTTTTTTTTTTAATTCTTCTGTGCGCTGTTTGGGAAACAGCAGGCAGAGCAAATAACAAACCTCTAGATAATACAAATGGGTAAATATTGCCGGGATTCGTTACATAAAGTGCTAAAAAATATAACTTGAGAATGTAACCAGTTATTTTCCCACCTTCGGAAATCCCAGTGTCTGTTCCTGCCAAAAAAGATGGAGGGTGGGGAATTTTGCAGAGGGAGAAAAAAAAAAAATTCTTAAGTCTTTTCTGTCAAACCGACAGAGGAAGAGGTGGGATTGGTAGTGGAGGAAAATGCGGCGTCGAGGAAAACAAGAGATTTGGTTGTTAAACGAGGTGACTTTTGAAGCAGGAGAGTGACAGGCGTCACCCTCTGAAGGACTGGGGATGAAGGGATACTTTTTAGGTTTGCAGGGAAAGCAGGGAAACCTTTTCCCCTCCTCTAAAGGACCCACACAGAGTCTCCTACAGGCGCAAGAGAGGCAGACGGATTCCACAGAAACTTGCCTTGTGATTTGCGGTAATGCAAGGAAAAGCCTTGGGAAAAGGAGAAAAGCATCCTCTTTGTATCGCTGTCCCCTCCTCTGCATTTTCGGACTTTCTCTTGGGCACACTGCAGGCGCTGTTTCTCTCTGTGTGCATGGTGGGAGACCTTTTTCATCTCTGGTGTTCACGTCCTCTCTCCTTCTGAGGGGATCGGCGTCTTCTGACCTCCCTCCCCAGCCACGTCGTGACAGCATTGTTAAGCTCACTCACCTGCCCGGGGCCCGTGCTGGAGGGTAAGCCATCCAAGGAGAAAAGACTCACAGCTGGTCCTAACCTGATAGGCGAACCAAGGCCAGTCTCTGCCTGGAGCTCCAGTTCTAATTTCTGATGCCCTCGGAGGCACTGGCCAATGTCAGGCAGTGCCCACCTGAACCCCTGGGCCAGTGCCAGGGCAGGAACCTGGGCCAGAGCCCCTTGAAGACACCCCTGGGATCTTAAAGATTGATTTTGGAAGCTTTGTTTGAGTTCAGTACTTTTCTGGAAGGGTAGGAGGCCTGCCGGGCTGGACAGCTGCCGTAAATCCAGGCTGATAACATTCACCTGGTCAGAACAATCCTTTAGGTTGTTTTAAAGCTAGAGGCCCACAGTAAAATTCAGCCCATAAACATACTTACCTTGGCCGCACCATGATTTTTGTGTATTTAAATTAGCTGTTAAGATATAAAACTTGAGGGGCGCCTGGGTGGCTCCGTGGGTTAAAGCCTCTGCCTTCAGCTCAGGTCATGATCTCAGGGTCCTGGCATCGAGCCCCGCATCGGGCTCTCTGCTCAGTGGGGAGCCTGCTTCCCCCTCTCTCTCTGCCTGCCTCTCTGCCTACTTGTGATCTGTCTGTCAAATAAATAAAATCTTTAAAAAAAAAAGATATAAAACTTAAATGATTCCATGTGAAAATCCATATTTCTGGCTTTCTTTTTTTTTTTCCCCCAAAATAAAAAGAGTGGTTTGCAGAATGCAATGTTTTAAGAACATGAACTCTGAAGCGAGATTTCTTGGTTTAGTAATCCTAGCTCTGTGGCTAGGGACTAAGTTACAAAACCTCTCTGTGCTTTGGCTTTCTCACCCATAAAATGGGAATAATAACATTAATAATAAATGTCTCAAACGCTTGTTGTAAGGATGAAATGAATTAATACAGGCAGTGCTTATAGGCCAGTGCCCACCATATAGGTGTTAGATTAGTTACTATGCTATGTCGCTGTTAGGACTGGACAGGCATTCCCAACACCATGTCCCTCGCTCAAGATAGGGCACGACTTCTCATGTCGTTCCGTCTCCCTCTCCACTCAGTTCACTGATTACTTTAGCCGCCTGACCTCTCTACGTGTTTGAACTTGAGAACCCCGGTCTCAAATGAAGATACAGTATTCACCACTGTGGGAGCTCTGTAAACCCAAAGTGTACTACTGCCTTGAGCAACTGCTGGCAGATCCCATAGCTGCAGACTTTTGGGAACCTGGAAGTCCATGGGCATAATAGGTGGGACATTATATCCTACTCCCGATTTGGCCATGTGACTTACTTTGGGCAACCACAGGAAGCAGAAGTGATGACGTGTCGGTTCTGAGCCTAAGTCTGAAATGTTTCCTCTTGCCTTTTCATTACTGTTGAAGAAGGAAAAGCTCAGGCTAGATGCTGGTTCCAGACAGAGGGGGAGTGATAGGTGAAGCAAGCCTTCCCCAGTTAAGGTGACCCATCCAAATCCAACGGCGAGAAGGGTCCCAGCTGACCTGCAGAGATGTGCTGAAACCAGCCCAGCCCAGACCACACTCACATGACATATGATAATAAATGGCTCTTGTTTTCAGCCCCTGAGCATTGGGGTGAATTGTTACTCAGCAAACACTAGCTGATAAGCTGTCCCATGGAACCCCTTAGCATCACCCAGTGACCAAATGGGACATGGCGTATTTTTCCAGGACACAGTGATGATGCCATCTGTGTTAGGTGTGGCCAGAGAACTGGGCTGCTCTCGACCTCGTGGGCCAGCTGCCAGCTGGGTACCCCAACCCCTCACACAGTCTTGGTCAAAACCACGGCATACAAGCCAACACCCTTCATGGGTTTTCCCCATTTCCAGGGAGTCTCTTCTCCTAGTTCTTGTCATCTCCACGTCCCTATAAATATGCACAACATCACCGCGTTTTCACTCATTCGTTGAAGCTACACAATGGACAAAGGGACTAATGGAGATGGAATCTAAAAAGCTGTCTTAACAAATTTAAGAAGATTGAAATCACTGCACGCAACTTTCCCGACCACAAGAGTCTGAAACTAAAAATCAGTCCCAAGAAAAAGAAGCTTCCAGGTGGAAGACAGCATTGGCCTGAATGAAGAATTTAGGAGTGAGGGTGGAAATAACTGAACAGATTTAATAGTAGACACAATGTCGGGAACAACACTTACCGGGTGCTTATCGGGTGTTGGCCCCTGTTCTCAGAGCATGACGTTATCTTTAATCAACAAACGTATGGGTTAGGTACCATGACTCCTTCCACTTCCCTGGCAGTGATGTTGAGGCCAAAGTGACCCAGCCTGCAAAATGGCGAGTTCAAAGCCAGAAAGATCCTGTGACTGGACCCTTCCCCCCACCCCATGCTCATTTTAGGAGCTTTGCAGGTGGTAGATTAAACCGGGCTTAGTGGTTGACTAGGCTCAGGGCAGGAGTGGGGGGGGGCTGGTGGTGGTGAGGGATGGGGAGTGCGAAACAGTTGCAAGACAATACGGTCTTCTCATTTGTTCTAAGGGAATTGTGTGAGTGTGTGTGTCTCCATTTACAAAGACAAACAAACAAAAAAAGTCCATTCCCAGAGTAAGATTTTGATCAGAAAAGAGAAGACTCTTGGGAGAACAATTATCACCAAATATTAGGAAGACTGTCAAATATCTGGTTCTGACTTGTTTTCTGAGAATCAAGGAAGGAGAATTTGTCTAAGTAAGGTCTCATCATCACTTGGCAGGGGGAAGTAACAAAAGAATACTTCAGTGGTGTGTGTGTGTGTGTGTGTGTGTGTGTGTGTGTGTGTGTGCATGTGTGTGTGTGTGTCTGCCTGCTGTGTATCAGATAAACAAATTATTTCAAAACAATCACAGGACCATTGCATGATAGAACTTGCTCTGAATGTGTCTGCCATGGCTGGGCACCCATTGCAAAATTGAAGAAGTGGAGGCTATTGGACATCCGTTTGCCTCTCTGACTTTCCCAGTTAATACTGTAGCCAAGATACGACAAGATGAACAGCCATTTGGAGGGAGAGAAACCCTGCGTCTTTTTGGCTTTGTCTGGTTCTTTTGAAAAAGATCCTTGTCTGATGAGGAGCAGCATTTCTTCTCTCTAGAACAGAGATCGATGCAGGCTTTTCTGCTAAAGCCAGCAAGTGTATTTTCTTTCCTTCCAAGAGATGACTGCTGGGACCGGGTAGGCCGAGTGTCCTCGTTGAACTGCATGCCCTAGAACTTTTGCTCTTTGACAATTAAAAAAAAAATGCTTTGGAGGAGATCACTTTCTTTTTAGCCCCTTGGGACCCAGGGTATAAGACAGCCTCAGCATCCTTCCCTCCCTCCCTGCTCTTGTCCTAAAGTTGAGATTTCTTTCTGTATGGTTCCCCCTCACCTGAGTGATGGGTACGATCAGATAGGGAACAGATTCGAGGTTCTAGGATGGGGACTGGACCTCTGGGACTTGTACCCAAGTATATGATGGAGACCACCAAGGAGGGATCAAGAGATCAGTGTAAGCTAAATATTTAAGAGATATTTCAAAAGGTGGGAGGGAGGGAGGAAAAAAAAGATCCTCTGAAAATCAGGGGCCAGATTTTGGATGGGCACAGAGCTGGCAACAAAGTCTAAATAAAAAGATCAGAGAAATGTAAACACAGGGTCTTTCCAAGAGGTGAGCTACAAAAGTAGGAACAAAGGGAAATCCAGGCCATTCTTGATGAGCCCAGCAGGAATATCCAATTCCTCTGTCTGTAGGGTTCTTGCTTTTGGTGAGAAACAGTGTGTTGGGAGTGGCCCGAATAAAATGAGGCCAACAGGACAAACTCACATGTTCTGGGTTGTGATTGGGCTCCTGTCAGTCACCGCCACCTCTGGCTTCTGCCTCCTTCAGGACATGGACAGAGCACAGAAGTCATGGTGGCTCCACATTTGGCCTCTGCTTTTCCTTAAGATCACATTTAAAATTAATTAATTCATTAATCTTTAAAATAGTACATTTAAAAAAGTTATTTGATGAGAGAGCAAGAGACCACAAGCAGGGGAAGTGGCAGAGGGAGAGGGAGAAGCAGGCTTCCCGCTGTTCGGGATTCAATTCCAGGACCCAGAGATCATGATAGGAACTGAAGGAGGATGTTCAAATGACTGAGCCATCCAGGCATCAACCCGGAAAAACATCACATTGTAAAATGAAAGTGAAATTGACCACAAGGGACCCTAATCAAACTACAAAAAGAGGAGAAATTTATATGAACAAGTCATAAAATCTCGGGCCATTGGCAGTGTGGAGGGCGAATGCAGTTTTGACAGGGGGCTCTGTGACCAAGAGATGAGAAGCCACTACTCCATCTTTCTCTGCAGGAGCTGTGATGCTCCCAGGAAGTACGCGGTCAGGTTTGTAGTTCGCCTCTCCAGAGTGGTCAAGGACATGATGCTATGCATTTTAAAATCATTTCTAGCTCTATTTTCCTGCCCTTCTGTGTTGATTTACTTGACATCTATTTTGAATTCGGGCTTTCTCTTTTGATATTATAGATTCTTTTGAGTCCTATAGCATCTTTCTGGAAAATAAATAAGTCAAATATCAAATGAAAACATGCCCTTGAACATAAAAAAAATGCACTTGAACATAAACTGGCATGCATGCCTATAAAAAAAAAAATCACAGGATCTACATACATATGCTTATATTTCTCTGGGCCCTGTGCCTGTATACCACCACCCACTACCACGAGGTAACTGAGAGCAGTTCATAAGCAGTGCCATTCAGAGAAGATACACCAGGTACAGCTGGGTCATGGAGTCAGTGGGGGTTATTTTGCTGTTCTTGTGGGGTCTTTATATTCCTAGACCAGCAGAAGTGAAAGATGCAATTTGCAAAGATTACTGAAAAACGAAGTTCTATCCCATATGACCCTTGGTGATGTAACTTGGTCACCCTCAAGTCTGCTTGGCTCTGGCCTGGACCCTTGGTTTTGACCAACTGAACACAGGGGTGGTGATGATACTGTGTAAGTTTTGGAGTCTGGGTTTCAAGAGATCTTGTATCTTCTCTGAGACCATCATCTGAAGAAGCTGATCTGGCCTGTGGAAGCCATGGTGGGGAACCTCCAAGGCGACCATCTGCAGCCAGCGTGTCCCTTCACATCTTCTGTTCCAGGGGCAAGGTGATCCCTTCAGAGTGTGTGCTAGAAGGCAGGTCTCCAGGCCTCGAGTTTCACATCCTTAAAGAGCAGGCTCAACACCGTCCCTCTCCTCTGTGAGAGCACAACCCTGTGACACAGGAAGAAGAGACAACACTGGGAGTCAAAAGGCAGAGCTGTAGCCCCCCGCTGAGTCAGATGCTTGCTGTGTGTCTACACCCAAGCACATGACCTCTCTGGACCTCGACCCCCTCATCTGTGGGCCGAGCACGTTGGAAAAGTGAAGCACCAGGTCCTGTTGAGTTCCAAGAGTCTCTGATGACTCTGAAGCATGCCTTCTCAGCGCTTTTGTCACAGCAGGAGCTCGGGGATTTTACTGTGACAGGCTGGAAACCAGCGAGGGGGAGGCGGGGGGTTGCATTTCATTCTGTCAGCTCCCCTTCTTCTAAAGGGTAACATTGTCACTCACAGCTTATCTTGCTGTGAACTTTCCTTAATGGTTTCGTTGGATTCAGGCTCAGATTAATCATCCTGGGCAACAAGCAACACGACAAACTCATCGCTAATTAGTTGGCAGCAATGCAAGGTACCACGTTCCCTGGTGCAGAAGGTCTGTTTCTCTATTAGCCCCTGTCCTCCTGGGTGCTCACGATGCGGGCCATGTCATTCTCTGGGGGTTCATCTTGGCCTCAAGCACAATGGATGCTCACCCTGGAGAAGCAAAATCAAAAGAAGATGCGATCCAGGAAAGTGTGTTTCTGTTTCCATCTTCATCCTCAAAACCAATGCTGCGTTTAAGGGAGAGGTTCTGCGTTGGCTGTCTTCTAGAAATGAAAATGTTTGCCCTTGCAGCAGTAGAGAAAAATGCAACAGTATTGCTCTGCATGCCATGCTGCAGAAGCAAAGATTAGGTTACACCATAAATAGGCTCTGAAGTTGAATTTTCTACCGAGTTTTTTTAATCAGAGAGATGTATTCACGGTCAGCTCTGCACACACCATTCCACCCAGGTTCAGTGGTGTTAAATCCCTGCAGAGAACAGTAAATTTGTGTCGAAGGAATGAATGGATCGCTCTTGCAAAACGACGACGTGGCATTGGAGGTTGCTGTTCCTAGTGTCTTGCCCTATAGCCCCCAAATCACAGTGTGCTTGCTTCCAGATCCACACCAGCGATTTCAGTATTAACGAGGATTCTTCAGCAATTAGAAAGGCGTAGGCACAACTCAAACGATCTTAAGCCAAAGAGGGAATTTTGGAATCATGAGTCTGGAAAGAAAGTTGGGTAGAGGCCACAGTGGTCACACAAAAAGATTCAGGAGTTTGGGGCTTGAGGATTCGCCCCGGACTGATTGAAATCAATCAGTCAATTAACAAAGCAGTCATCAAAGCAAGACCTCTCTCTCCACCATATGGGGACACAGCAGGAAGGTGGTCCCTCTGTAAAGCAGCAAGCAGCAGGAAGGCTCTGGTCAGAACCCTATCATGCCGGCATCTGGACCTTGGATTTCCAGCCTCCAGAACTGTGAGAAAATGCATCTCTGTTGTTCATGCCACCTATTCTGGGGCATTAGGTGTGGCACTCACCAGCAACAATTTTGTGAAAGTGACGGCCATTGCTCAGATGGATTTCCACCCACTCCCCCAGGTGGTCCCCATGACCACGGTTCTGCTGTCTGTAATCTCTTCAACCCTTTGGAGCCAAACCTGACTGTGCTGTTCCTCTGCCTGAAACGCAGCCTGGGGGCAAAGATGCTGGGTGTTGTGACTTGCACTTACCTTCCTAGCATGATTTTCTTGCTCCTTCTCCCTCACATGTGGATCTGCTTGTGATTTTTTTTTAGAACATATCATTCTCACTAACACCTCTGGATGTTCAAATGTCTATTCTATCTAAAATATCATTTCTAGGGGGTGTCTGGGTGGCTCAGTTGGTCAAGTGTCTGACTCGTGGTTGAGGCTCAGGTTGTGATCTCAGGGTATTGGGATCGAGCCCCATGAGCCCCACATCGGGCTCTATGCTCAGGATGGGGTCTGTTTGGGATTCTCTCTCTCTCCGTCTCCCTCTGCACTTCCCCCCGCTCGTGCTCTCTTTCTTGTAAAAATAAATAATTCTATAAAATAAAAAAAAATCATTTGTATTGCTCTTAACCTGATTAAATCTTATCAGTCCTGGTTTCAGCTTAGTAGTTCTTCCCTTGGGAAGGCTTCTCATCTCCCCAAATTTAATAAGGTTCTTGTGGGATCACAGACAGCATGTTACTAATCTTTTGTAGGACTACTTTACAGTACAGTTAATGATATGCTTCCTTTTTCCCTCTTCTGTTAAATATGAGTTCCTTAATTGCAGGAGTAGGGGCTGCTGGCTACGGTGGATACTTAATTGATATTAGTTTAATGAGTGAATCAATAAAGTAATGAGTGAAAAAATAGACAAAGATATATACAAACCCATACCCACTCTGCAGTTGCATAGTGACTGTAATTCATTCAGCTCAGCTCTTACTAAAAGCAAAAAACAGAAACTCCACAGCTTCACCTTTTTTTAATGGGAAAATGTCTATAAGGCTTCTAAGAAGTATCATCTTTATGGCTTTATACACAAGGTCAAGATGTTTATGGGTCCTCTATGCTAATTGCATTACCTTCCTCTTAAAAATCTGTTCTATCCATCAATGTCTGCTGTTCGGGGGTACTTTGGATGAAGATCCATTTTATCAACATTGTCCCCTAGTGATAAATAAACACACATTAAAGCTCTCAGCTGGCTTTTACAAATGACATGTTCCTTCTTGTTACTCTTTTCTCTAATATTGGTTTAATTGTTTTCTAATCACTGTGAAATAAACAAACCCTGGCTCTTATGTTTTACCCAGACAAGTGGTTCACTTGGATCTGTTTGCCAGTTCTACCTGGGGTCTTGACTTTGATTTTACATGGGTAAAATCATGCTTTACATGACTTTGATATTGCTTGAGTACTAAAAAATGGGATATAAGTGGAGACTTCTGGTTTAATGTGCATGACTAAAACAGCGGAAGGGAAGCAGCCACATGTTCTTAAAATCCATAGCAGAACTAGAAGGCGGCAAAGAATCTCACCAACCCATGACTGAAGAGAAAGGCGTGGAAAAGGACAGATAATGGGTAGAAGGTGCATTGTCATTAGGGCGAGGAACTAGAAGGTAGAGCAGATAAGCCAGGCCCTGGATATCAGAGTGGCTTTATTGACCCTTATCCCTAGGATAATGTTATGGTACAAATCTTTTACCCAGAAATTCTGACAAAGACTTCCAGAGTATGATCTATGGGCAGTGAAGTGGGGCTGTGCCTCATACAACTTCAAGTTTTCAGTCAAGATGGGACGATCACTTATTCAAAATGAAAAATCCTTCCCTTGCATACCGTTAAGGAAAGCCCAGACTCCCATCCCCTCCTCCAGCATGAAGGCCCTCATGACCCAAATCTCCATTCATCACCGACAGAACATGAGATTTCACTGAACTAAAAAATTATTCCTGAGCTGCCAATATCACTTGATTTAAATTACATCAATAATTATGAAAAGCAGCCAATAACTACCATACATTTGAAGAAACCAAACAGTGTGAAAAAGATTTTCAAAATACAATAAGCACCAAATTAATGTCTGAGGGAACAGTTAACACAATAAACCGAATGAAACTTATCCATTTATCATATCAATAAGGAAGAACAGGACACAGAGGAAAAGAAACAAAAACAGCTCTCAAATACAAAATTTTAAGACCATAATTGCCAAACTAAAAACTAAAACTTGGAAGGTGGGTGGTCTGCACAGAAGAGTGGATACCAGTAAGGACTAAAATCTGGACTGGGATACTAAGGCGAAGGATTTCGTCAGAACTGGCGAAAAAGGCCAAACATGGAGTGGGGAGATATTAAGATCGACCCAGGAGTTCCAAATCTATTTAGTAAATGTTCCAGAAAGAATGAAAAGAGGAAATTATCAAATAACTAATAAAGGAAAAATTTCCTGAGCTGCAGAAAAGACTGAACAGGTAATCCCCAGGATACTTTGTTTATTCAACAAATTTTTATTGACCACCTGTGTGTCAGGCACTGTTGTAAACGCAGTGATACGGAAGATGAACATCACATCTAAATATATCCTGAAGTTATCTCAATTCCAAGTATTAAAACAAGATGCCAAATTCTTCTGCTGTTGGCTATGATAGAATAACTGGTCCTGGGCCAGTCTTTCACCGTAAACAATTACACAACTAGACAAAATATGTAAGTTAACAGATTTTCAGACAGTGGGAAACAGACAGCACAAGCCTATAATACCTGAAAGAAGGAAACCTCCTAAGTGAGCTCTCTGTTTATGGAAAACTTTCCCAGCCTGATACAAAGAACTAATGGCTGAGAAGAGAACAAGAGTTCTGCTAAGCTGAGGAGGCATTGGTCAGAGTTCTGGACATCTGAAATGAAGCTTCTGGAAATCCGTGTAATGAATTAATTGAGAACCTAAATTAGTAATTAGTGTTTGATGAAGGTATTGAAGAAAGGGAAGCTGTGTGGAGAGGAAACCCTAGAAACCCATGCAAGGGGCTCCTTGCAAGTCCACAGATGAGAGCTAGGTTGTCCGTTCTCCAAGTGAGACCTCCCAAAGTTAACCAGACAGACACTGCTATGGGTTGAAAGTGGAATTAGACATATAGGTCTGCTTGGAGGAAAAAGAGTAACAGAGATGTTGATGTGTTCTGGCCCTAGAGTGGAGGGATCTTCTTAACACATCTTTAACACACCTGACATTCAGCTGACCCCTAAGAATGTCATCAACTTAGGATAAAGGAACACCATAGAGTAAAACCTACTCTTGGCTTATCTTAATGAAGTCTAAAAACCACCCCCCCAGTGAGACCTGCAGGGGAGACAGGGTATAAGAGGTTGAAGTCAGTTGGGTTAGAGGGGTTTGACAAACACTTTTTTTTTGCACTAGCAAAATGTAAAATCAAACCTTCACACGTTCATGGTGATCATCCAGGAGTTGAAGAATCAATAGTCTTCAGAAAAGCAGAATCCAAAGTCTCCTTAATACTATCACATCCAGTATTCAATTAAAAAAAAAAAAACCTAGCTATACAAAGAATGAGAAAAAGTGATCCACAGTTAAGAAAAATAAAGTTGTCACTATAAACCAGTCCTAAACTGGTCCAAATGTGGGGCTAAGCAGACAAAGATTTTCAAGAAGCTATTACAAATATGTGCAAGTCATTAAAGGAAAGACTTAAAGGAAAATATGGCCCTCATGAGTGAATAGATAGAAAATCTCAGCAATTAAATGGAACTACAAGAAGGAAACAAATGAAAAGGTTAGAAGTTAAAAGTATAACAATTAAAATACAACACCTGGAATTTAAAAATTCCCACGTAGGCAAAAGAAAAAGTCAGTGAATTTAAAGACAGATAACTGGAATTTATCAATTCTAAAGAACAAACGGGAAAAAAGATTTAAGAAAAATTAACAGAGCCACAATTTCCTGTGAGACAATAGCAAATGATCTGATCCCCCAAAAAGAAGAGGGTGAGATTGGAGCAGGAAAAGTATGAAATTAATGGTCTAATATGGCACCTTTGGTGAAAAAAAAAAAGAGCAAAGTAAGTAAAAGCAAAGGAAATAATAAAAAGCATCCACCAATGAAGTGAATAAAAGAAAAAAAAGAGAGAAAATTAATAAACCCAAAATTTGCTTCCTTAAAAACATCAACAAAATTGATAAAGCCCTAAGTAAACCAATCAAGAAAAGTAGGAAATGATGCAAATCTAAAAATTGGGAATGAAAAGAGGTTATGAGCTTCACAGATCCTAGAAGCATTAGAAGGATAATAAGATAATATTACTAAGGAAATTGAATTTGTCAAAAACTTTCCCACAAAGAATATTTGAAGTCAGGTGAATTGGCAAATTCTACCAAACATTTGTGGAAGAAATCACACCAGACTTACACAAGCTCTTTTAAAAGATGGAGAAAGAGGGGCACCTGGGTGGCTCAGTGGGTTAAAGCCTCTGCCTTCAGCTCGGGTCATGGTCCCAGGGTCCTGGGATCGAGCCCCACGTCGGGCTCTCTGCTCAGCGGGGAGCCTGCTTCCTCCTCTCTCTGCCTGCCTCTCTGCCTACTTGTGATCTCTGTCTGTAAAATGAATAAATAAAATCTTAAACAAAAAAAGATGGAGAAAGAGAATGTACTTCTCAACACGTTATGTGCAGCCAGAGAAATGCTGATATTTGAACTGGACAAGGTCATTCCAAAAATGGATAAAATTATGGATTAAAATAACTCCTCAACACAGACACAGATATCCTTGAAAGATTGCTAAACCGAATTTATAGATATGACAATACATCATAATCACGAAAATTAATAAGAACATGCTGAACGATTCAAGAGAAAGGGTAAACATTTATATAAAAAGACTATATTGACTTATTAGAACAATAGGGCAATGTCAAGTTCTGATAAAATACAACTTCAAACTTTTAGGTCTATATCAGGCAAAATTGTAGATGCAGTGCAATCTCAATTATGTAAAAATATGCAGAGATTTTCTGAAAAGAAATGTGTGTGGAACATCTAACCCATCACAGTATTAGGGGTTTTAGAGAGATTATCACATGTGATCCCCACAGCAGCCCTGTGAGGTAGGGATTACTGCCTTCTTCATATAACGATCCTCCACAGCTGGTAAAGTCCAGAGGAGACCTCGGATCTGTGCCTTCTGAACAGGAGGGTGTTGGCATGCTTTGTCATCAGATTTGAGGAATTATACTTGATTCAGAGTGACAGATATCCCCATTGCATCAAATAACCATTCCCCCGACTCAAAGTGGACCCAGTGAGACCAGCACTCTGGGCCAGATTCCGAGGGCAGCTTGGGAATTTGTGCTAGACACAGGACCACTGACCAAATTCCTGGCATTGGCTGGCATTTTTCTGCCTTAGGGAATTAGCAAGACCTTCCCGAAATCTGTTTGATTCCCTGGGTTTCCTCCAAAGGGATGGCTATCATCGTTAAGTGGTTTCTCCAGCTTCAAGGCAACATGAATGACTTTTTCAAGCATTCCCATCCCACAAAGAGTCAGCATGTCATGGAATTCAGGCCACTTGACATGACCGGGAACTCTCTCCTCCCTCCTCCTTTCAGGGTCAGCCAGCAGTGATTTGGCTTCCTTCTGTCTGCCCAAGTTCTCTCTACCATGGGGAATTAACAACCACTTTCCTGCACAGCTGCCAGAGGCTGGAATAATTAATTAAAATTTAGAATAAAACCATCTACAAGCCTTTGCATTTGAAACTATAGGAGTGGCTAACCTCTTCAAGGCATTTCAACTGATCAGCAAGGGAAAGGACACTTTTTTTTTCAAGAGGGTCTTAGCAGTATAAAGTATATTTTATGAACATATATATAAATAATTAAACCATAAAGGCAGATATCAAAGCAGAACAATCTTGTTATGTGTAACAATGGGAAATTTATCCACAGCATTAAAACAGATTCATGTGGAGAAAATGAGAGCCCAGATAACTAAATTGAAAGCATCATGAATACCAGTGGCAATCTGAAATGGGCATCTTCCCTTTCATCAGATGCCCCAACATCTCTGGAATGGGCCAATAACTGATGAGCAAAAACACATGTTTTATGTTTTGATTTTATTAGGCTTCAAATGAGAAGTAAGCAAGCTAATGGCATGTGTTATAGAATGTGTCTAGCCAAATAAATTAGTTTTGCCCAGGTGAGAAAGCTAAGAACTTCCTCAAGTCACTAAATTGACTTTTTCAAGGTCACACCAGCAAGAGATTCATTCCTACAAAAAGCCTCATTGGAAGAGCCCAGATTCACTTTCAACATTGGTACTTTCCATTCCAACCCACTCAAAACTGATGTTGTATTGATGACCCCAGGACTGCCAGATTCACAACTGCTTCTGATTTCAGAGACAAGGATACCCATGAACTTTGACAATTCATGACAGTTTAGTTTCTATAATTAAGTTTCTTAATCGTGCAGGGCTTGGTGGAGAGAATGAGAATTCGCTGAGCCTTTACTTTGTGCCTGGACCTGTGGCCTCTTCGTATAAATAATCTTGTTGAGGGGTGCCTGGGTGGCTCAGTGGGTTAAAGCCTCTGCCTTCAGCTTAGGTCATGGTCTCAGGGTCCTGGGATCGAGCCCCGCATCAGGCTCTCTGCTCAGCAGGGAGGCTGCTTCCCCCTCTCTCTCTGCCTACTTGTGATCTCTTCAAATAAATAAATAAAATCTTTAAAAAATAATAATCTTGTTGAATTTTCCTATCTGCCTTGTGCAATAAGCATTCCCATTTAACAGACCAATAAAAACCCTATGAGTTAAACAACTTGCCCATTGTTGCCTAGATGCTCAATGGCACACCTGACATTTCAAAATGCCTCCATCAGACCATGCCACTGAGATGTCTTACCAGTGTGCTGAGGTCCCTTTGTTGGCACTGGCACGAGAAGGTGGACCGTTGGAAATTGGGTCCTTAATATTACTTCCATAGACTCTTTTTGCAGCTAAAGATGGCTGAGTTGGTGTGACCCAGTGAAAGGTACCAATTCTGATAGCAATCAACTGGGCATGTGGCCAAATTACCACCACTGCTTTCCTAGTTCAGAACTAGGCTTTCCTAGTTCAGAAGATGAGACAGAAAGCAATGGGTTTTCCTGAGAGTTTAACATCCCAAATGACAACAGAGTGAGAGAGGGGAAGGGAGAGAATATCACTGAGCCAACTGGGAAAGTCTTGAGTACCGACAAAGGGCAGAAGTGACTGAGGGCTTGGGAGGAAATGGAAGTCCCATGTGACGCATGCCCAGTTCTGGTGCCACATGGCGGGACAGGAGATCATAAAGAAGAGAGAAAGACAATAGGCTCTTCCTGATGCAGAAGAGAAGAGGGCTAATATTTATTGTATATCTTCCAGCTGCCAGGTAACCTACCTGTACATATATCATCTCACTTAGTATTCATATAACTGGTAGCAGCTGCTCCATAAATGTCATGTGCAAGTACAGTGATATTTTTGTTTTTCCAGGTAATCTTAAAGACCTAGATTTAGATCTAGACCTACTAGATTGGCAAAACATCTGGGAGCCCTCTCATGAGTCTCCCCATCCATTTCACACACAGCAGAAGGAACGAGGGTTCTATGCAGTCGACCCGTGGTGGAGGGTGGAGGGAGTAAAGTAATTGTTCAGCTTCACACTCAAACAGGAAAATCCATGGCTTAAAAAATATATATATATAAATATATTGGGGAGACAGAGGGGTCAGTGCACGGAGCCAGACACAAGGATCCAACTTACAACCCATGAGATCATGACCTGAGCCAAAACCAAGAGTCAGATGCTCAACCCACTGAGCTACCCAGGCACTCCAGGAAAATCCTTGGCTTTGAAACAGTCCACGACCACCATTGTTTCTTGTTGCCTCACTGAATTGCTTTTATAGACGACTCTAAGGAGGTATAGTTTACATATCATGAAATTCATCCTCTACAATTACTCATGTTGATGATTTTCAGTAACTTTACCCAAGTGGTGCAACTAGCATCATAAATGAGTTTGAGAGCACTTCCATTTGCATGCATAAACACGCACCCCTCCTAAGATTCCCCCGTGTCCATTTGCAGATAATCATTATTCCTGCCCCCAGCTAGGCAACCACTAATCTACTCTTCTATCTTTTCTGAATATGTCATAGAAATAGAATTGTACAAGCTGTTGTCTCTGGGTTTGCTTTTCTTTCCCACTTCACAGACTGTATCTGAGGCTCATCTATAGTGTAGTAGGTGTCAGTAGCCTGCTCCTTTTAATCATTGAAAAGTAGCCCATCGTACGGATAAACCACATTTTCCTATCTACTTACCAGTGCTTGCACAAGGATGTTCGTAGCAACGTTATTCATGACAGCCTCGGACTGAAAACAACCCAAATGCTTTTTAAAGTTGGTCTACACCTGTGGTTCTCAAGCTTGGCTAGACATGATGATTTTGATGAAACGGGCCTGGGGTAGAGCTTACAACCAATGTTTGTTCTTGGAGCTCTCCTGATGATTCTACAGGCCAAGAGAATCACTGGGCTACAGGGTCTAATAGATAATGTTTGTCGTCTCTGTCTACATTGGCGCTACAGTTCTTGATCCCAGTATGACTTTTTATTATTTTTTTAAATCTGATTCTTTCTGAATTAAGCTTGGCCAAGGATGCCCAAATGTGAGCTCCATTGCAAAGCACTTAATTCAACTGTCAGACTGCTGCTAGCCACATAACCTCACAGTCCCATTCATTTCCCACCTCAGAGTCTGAGCTCAGTGGTCTGTTCACTCTTTCTCCTAAACCCCATGAACGGATCCATATGCCTTATATACACTCTCTCTCCAAGACATGAGACTACATGATCTGCTTCCCAAGTGAGATTCCAGAGCCTCCTCCTCCTCTCTCTCTCTTTTTAGGGGATGCTACCTCCAATGACTCAAAACTGATTTCCTCTCTAAGAAGGCTCCCGGTGATTCTAAAGGGCCAACTACTAGGCTTCTAATTAGGGACTAACTTTTATGACTCCAAGATACTCTGTCCCTACCCATTTCTCTTTATTGTACATATTTCTTGGTTAATGAGACAGAGAAAAAAAAAATCATCCAGTGACTTCCGTGTCACAACCTCTACAACATGCAAGTATATCATCTTTATTTGCAGACATCGATTCCCAGCTGGGTTAATTGGCCAAGGTCGTACAGCTGATAATTGCAGATCAACACTTCAACTCAAGTCTTCTTGACTCCAAAGCCTGTGTCACTTTCTTACTTTCTACTACAATTTCCTGGCTACTCTCCACCTAGCTTCTTTGTAGAGCACGAATTTCCACATTCTCTTTAAAATGCAATTTAATTGTAAATACCTTCTTGCAAAGCTTATTCTATCTCCCTCATTTTCTCCTTTCCTTCATCACTCTCCTTAGAGAAAGTCATTAGGAAGGTACATTCTGTTTCTAAGTCTGCTTTGCCTCATACAAAAGGTCTCCTTCCAAAAACCCAGTGAGGGTGCCTTGGAGAGCTGCAAAATGGTGTCCTCATGCCCTCCATGTTACATCCGTGCATTTCTATAGCATGAGGAACACATCAGTCCAATGCCATGCAGTCCTACTCCTTGGCTCAGCCTATAGACCCTCACCATCAGGGGAAATGTAAATGGAAGGGAACCTATTTTTCATCAAACAAATAGATTTTGTTGGAGTCTGGTGAGGAAGGCAGGGCATTTCTCCATGTAAGCCCTTATCAGAGCCCAGCAAACACTTCCTCCCAATGTGGCTGGCTTTAAATTTTCTGTGGCAGGTAGAGTGGTGATAATTGGGTCAGCCTCTCAGGGTCTGGTTCCAATGCCCTTGCATCCAACTATAGCTAACTTGTGACAAATGTCAGCCTTGCTATTGGAGAGGGGACAGCTTTCTAGAGGTCAAGTCTCATCATGTCTACGGTGATTGCAGGAGCATGGGTTTTGGTTACTTGGACCTGGGATAAAGTCCTAGATCCCCTCTTTACATGGTACATGGCTTTGGGCACATTACCTCACCTTTTTGGGTCACAGAGTCCGACCTATCTCTATGGATTTATTTAGGCAATTGCCTCCTTTCTTCATTCTCTCCATCCATTCTGCCTCAAATACATTATCCACTGGGACTTCTGCAGTACTGTGTCCACTGCCTAAAACAAACACAGAACATTGTCATTGAAAGAGGCCATTTTGCCTACCTTCCTTCTTTTATAGATGGGGAACTGAGGTACAGAGAAGGAAAGTGATGGGTAAAACTAGTATTATGAGTCCAGCTGCTTCCTAATGGGTTTTCAGCACATATCTGCTGAATGAGTCACAAAAATAGAGATGGTGGTTCCTCCGAGAATTCTTACTTATTCTAGCTGTGTATCAATGTGCCTTTTTTTTTTTTCATTAAAGGATGCCCAGGATTGATTTGAAGACATTTTAGCTCATTAGAAAAGAAACATCACCAGGAGCTGTGCCCACCATAGGAAAAGGGAAAACAGGCCAACCTGGAGGATGGAAACAAGACCATTAACAGTACAGAGGGGAGCCTTGTCACTTTCTTATGTACATGGAGAACATAATGTGCTACTAAGCATCTTGCAAAGCATGAGTATTAAAAAGAGAAAACTTTTCATTGAGCATAAGGACTGGCTTATTCATCCAGGCATCCCAAACATCTCTGCAACCTCTACCCGCACTCTCAGAATCTAGCATGAAATCATCTATTTAATCCCAGCGGAAGGGGGAGCGTTTCAAGAGAGGAACCCGGGGTGGGGGGTTGGTGGTGGCAAGTGGGGTCCTTGAAGCCCTCCCCATGCATTATTTGTAGCAGCTGCATCCAACCGGACCTGCAAGCCTCCAAACCCTTTAGTCTTTTAATTCTGGTGAAATCCTTTGACCAGGAATCCTCTGAGACACAAAAATATCTATCCTACCCCTCGGAACACCAGTGCCAGTTGCTAAGTCAGGAAAGACGGAGAAACGAGAAAAACACCCCCCAGTCCGTGTATCAAATCCTGAGCCAGATTCTCACAACCACCCTGCAGGAGCCCATTAGTTCAATTTTACAGCTCGGGAAGCACGGGCAGAAAGGCACGCAGCATTCCCTGGGGCTCAGAGAAGCTAAGCCAGGAACAGACCCAGGTTGGTCTGAGTCACTACGAATGGCTTCTAATAACCCAACCCACGGACTCCATCACTGATTTCACCATTTCCTCCTCTTGTTATCCATGCAGACGGCATTCTCCTTTTCCCCGTGCTAACCCACACTGCAATGAGGGTTTTTCCCCCACACAAAAAGCTTTGGCCGCATTTACCATCACCGCCTTGGAGGCAGAATCGTCGGATTAGGAAGCATGGATATTTTTAAGGCTCTTGATGCACACCGCCAAGCTGCCTTCCAAAAGGGCTGCGCAAACTCACATGGCCTCCAGGGGCGCTGGAGAGTAGCAATTTCACCACACCCCCCATCAGCCGGGGTGTTCTCCTTTTTGAAAATATTACACATTCGCTGGCTGAAAATAGTTGTCTCCACTTTAATTTGCATTTCTTTGATTACTAGTAAGGTTGAACGTTTTCCCCATATGTTTTTAAAGCCGTTTTGTTTCCTCTTTGTGATTTTTATTTTCTGGCTATTTGAGCTTTCGGGAGCTTAGTGATTTCCATAATGGTTTTATAAGCTCTTTTATGTTAAGAATATTGAGGCTTGGTCTTTACTCAGAATATTGTCCCATTTTGCTTTCTTTTAACATTTTTTAAGATCTAAATATCTCAATATTATATAGGTTAGATATATATTGGATAGCTATATTAAATATGTTATATATGTCTGTGTATATATACATATATACGATGTAGATATAAAGATAAAGATTCTATATCCCTCCACGTGGGAATATATATATTAGACATAATAGATATACTAATATATCATATATATGTGATTAAATATATCTATCTTTTATTTTCTGATTTTTATCTACCCCTAGTTCTCTCCGTTTCAGCAACTCAATGAATGTTCAATTTTATTGTTTTCCGGTGCATAGTTTTACTAAAAATTTAAAGCCTCTTATTCTTTTCTTTTTTTTTTTTTTTTTCAGTGTTAAATCTTATGTGAGGATCCACCTGATTCTTTGCCAAATTGCTAGCCAGCATTTGTCCCAGCAGGGGACACTGAATAATTCCTCGGCTTCCCTGGGGCTCCTTATCCTATATGAAGGTCTCATCCCTAAGAGCGACTGGTTTTCATCCCTCTCCTCTCTGAGCCACGCCAGGGCCTGTGCAGATGTCCCATCTTCTCTCTATTCCAAACCCCAACTACCACCCACTCAGTTCCTCCTCCACCACAGGGTCCCCAGAGCTATCCTTGGACTTCCAGCCCAACGGTTTCCATCTTGAAAGTTCTTTTGCATTTGCCATGCCAGCCTACATTCCAGGAGGCTTGGTTCCAGAGCAGTTCCAGCTGGAAAACAGCAAGAGCCAGCAGTGCCTGTGGGAAGGCTGCTTGAGAGTCTGAACCTGCCAACACTGACCACATCAAAGCTCTCCCTCTCTAGCCTGGACCAGCCTCAAGGGAAGAACAGCCTGCGTGGGATTCCAGAGATGCACTGCGGGCTCTGAAATCCACACAAGTTTCATTTTAGTCCAAGACTGGGGAAAGAACTCGCCCCTGTGAAAGAGAACGAAACCCTTACCTTCCCAAAGAGGGAAATCAACCAATAAAGTCAGGGAAATTCATGAAGAAGTAGTGACAGGTGCATATTTAAAATATAGCCCTAACTTCATGCCATTAAAAATTCTTGCCTTTGGGAAGGCATCCAAGAGGGGAGATGAGGAGACCCAGGGAAAGGGGACCTCTACTTTTTCTTATAAAGCAGATCAATATTTTTAACTCAGTGCATGCAGTTGCTTTGATATAAAAATAACATATCTGAAAAAGCAGCCACTGAACATGACAATGCAAAAGAAAACTATGCACCTACTTCTTATTTGGTCTGGTGAGCAGAACTGAATCTTTCTTTCATATTTACAGAAACGCTCACCATCCAAGCCTGCAGATGGAGATGAATTAGAGTTTAGAAGATTGATTGCTATGTAAACTCATGGCCAAAACACTCTGGATGTTGGTAATGATTCTTTTAAAAACAAAATCCCCTAAAGCTGCTTGCTTTTCTTTGATTCTGTTTTGCCGCTTTCCCTAGAAAGGAATAGTTTCTGTTTCCCATACTAAACTCTCTGCTCTTGGAGAGAAGAGACCAGAGTCTCACTGGTTTCCGTATCTTAGCCTGTATCACATGGTTTGATGCTATATATATGTTCTATGAATAGTGAATGAATAGATAGGATAGGATAGGATGGGATAGGATAGGATACAATGGGATGGGATGGGATGGGATGGGATGGGATGGGATGGGATGGGATAGGATACAATACAATGGGATGGGATGGAATACGATGGGATGGGATGGGATGAGATGGGATGGGATAGGATGGGATGGAATGGGATAGGATATGATGGGATGGGATGGGTTGGGATGGGATGGGATGGGATGGAATGGGATAGGATATGATGGGATGGGATGGGATAGGATGGGATGGAATGGGATAGGATATGATGGGATGGGATGGGTTGGGATGGGATGGAATGGGATAGGATAAGATGGGATGGGATGGGATGGGATGGGATAGGATGGGATGGAATGGGATAGGATATGATGGGATGGGATGGGTTGGGATGGGATGGGATGGGATGGAATGGGATAGGATATGATGGGATGGGATGGGATAGGATGGGATGGAATGGGATAGGATATGATGGGATGGGATGGGTTGGGATGGGATGGAATGGGATAGGATATGATGGGATGGGATGGGATAGGATGGGATAGGATGGGATGGAATGGGATAGGATATGACGGGATGGGATGGGTTGGGATGGATGGGATGGGATGGGATGGGATGGGATAGGATGGGATGGGATGGGATGGGATGGGATGGGATGGGATAGGATGGGATAGGATACGATACAATGGGATGGGATGGGATATGATGGGACGGGATGGCATGAGATGGGATGGGATGGGATAGGCTATAATGGGATGGGATGGGATGGGATAGGATATGACAGGATTACCCTTGGGTCTAAGGAATTCAATATATCCACTCAATTTCCTCCATGTGGAAATACATCAAAACCTTCTATGAGAGAGATATGTCTTACCTTTGCTTAGGGTTTGGGATTCTGGCCATCAGTGTTTATAACTTAGGTAACAATTATAAGGACATGGCACAGGTTTGGCCTATTTCCAGATCCCACGTCCAGGTCATTTCTCTCCCCATATTTCTCCTTAATAATAATCTCTCACCTTTGTGTCTTATTTTGGAATTGTCAGAGTGCTTTCACATGCCCGTTTTATGCATTTCTCATGACTATATCATGAGGGTAATGTTACCTTTCTCAGTTGGAAGATAGGAAATTGATCTTAAACCCCCATTATCTCCCCTGGAGATAATAAGTGGCTTGTCCAAAGTCCTCTAGCAAACAAACCTCAGAACCAGAATTCAAACTCAGTTCCTCTGCCTCCAGTTCCAGCTGGTTTCTGAATCCAGCACAGCTGCCACACTCCGTCTTTCATGGGAGAGGAGCCATGGGCTACCATGTTTCTAACTGGAAGAAGAGACCTGGGGACTCTGGGTAGTTCTGAAATTGGAAACCATGTTTTGCTTGCAAGTTGCCCAGAGCCTCTTGGCCTAATGCCAGAAAGGCCAGCACCAAAAGTGAGTATTCTTTTCAGTCAACGTATATTCTGACTCCTAAACCAGGGCTCACTATCAACTCAAACCAAAGACATTAAAAGGAGGATCTTCTGAAACATAATTCAGGGTTACAAACCAGAGAGACATTCTGTTAAATATAATAAAGTCTCAGAGAAATGTGAGCGTGGAATTAATCTTCTCCGTACAAAGTATGTTCCTCTCTTCCCTCCACCCCCACTTAGTGTGGAAGTAGACATTGGTGATGACAAATGACAGCCCACAGGAGGACATACCATGGTGAGGGATGAGGAAACTAAGCCTCAGAACTGTGTAAGTAGCTATATACGTGTTTATAAAATTTTGTGGATCAAATTCCACTTGAAGACCTGGAGGAAAGATACGAATCTTCTTGAAAAAAGAACAGGTACATGCATAAGATTGTTTCTTCTCTATTTTATATATTTGGTTACTCCACGAGATTCTTTTTTTATTACTTTGGCCTATTCAGAGATTCACAAGAAGTTTTTGACGTAGTCAGACAGACCCCAAAACCCTTCATCCGACTTCACTCAGTGCGGCAATCTTACAGAACCACAGTATCTCATCAAAGCCAGGAAACTGATAATGATTGGCATGACCGCGTGCAAGATTTTGTATTAGGTTTCAGGGGGATTATGGGTCCTGAAGGCTATCCACAAACTGCGGGGTGATGGGCTCACCAAGCTAAACGTCCTTGCCTTAGTTGATAACATCTCCCCTCCCCTCCCCAGGGAAAACAGCCAAGAGAGATGCTCATAAGAGAGTTAGACTGAGTTAGATTGAGTTGAGGAGTGCAGAGCAAAGGACCTGGAAATGGGGGTTTAAGATCTGAGACAAATTTTTTTTTTTTAAAGATTTTATTTATTTATTTGGCAGAGAGAGATCACAAGCAGGCAGAGAGGCAGGCAGAGAGAGAGGAAGGGAAGCAGGCTCCCCGCTGAGCAGAGAGCCCGATGCGGGACTCGATCCCAGGACCCTGAGATCATGACCTGAGCCGAAGGCAGCGGCTTAACCCACTGAGCCACCCAGGTGCCCAATCTGAGACAAATTTTGAATCCAAGGAAAGCTTTGTCATGTTGTAAGGCAACTTAAGGTGAGCAAACAGCCTTTTTGGTACTTAGATGGGTATGAGAAATAAAGAAGGGACCCCCACACACACACCGTGTCTATTCCTGGGCAGTAGGGGGTGGTGGGAAGGATGGTGTGTTGGGAGTGAAGGGCCTGGCTACACCTAGGGAAAGTGATTTAGAGGGAATTGAGGAGAGAGGCAGTTAATGTCCCCTTCTGTAACTTAACACCGAATGAACAAGGACTGACTTTACATCTCGCAGTAGTGTAATCTTAGTGAATGGAGTGCATTCCGTGGTTTGGGTGACTGCCATGCTTCATGCTGGGTGGTCCATTGCATGGGGGAAACAGCTGGCATCCCTCCCTCCCTCCCTCCCTTTCATCCTTCCTTCCTTCCTTCCTTCCTTCAACAAAAAAGTTTTGAGAACCTACTACCTGGGCCAGAATAGGGAAGCTCTATTGGTCTTACAGTGGCTCAAGTTACATAGGTTAGTAAGATAAGAGTATCTAACTTTAAGGACCTTCCAGGCAGGTAGGCAACACAGCAGGTCAACAGTGTGCTACAATCTGATAAGACCTCTCATATTGACAGAGCAGTGACAGCTAAAGGGACTGGTGTGTTTGGGGAAGGAGGGAGACGAGAAATGAACCTGAAATTCATCAGAGGGCTGCGGATGCCAGGATCATTATGGGTTTTTAGGTTTTCATGAAAACCACTACATTCTGGCTGTGATCACCTGTGTAGGTGTTCAGGCTGCCTCCCATCAATTTATAGCTGGTATCAATTCCATTCTTTTTAAGCAGCGAGCATATCAAGAACAGTTTTCCGCATTGGATGATTGACAACTTGTTGTTTTGCCAGATTGTTGGAGAGCATTCAAGGATGGTGGGGATGTTGGTTTCCTCTCAAGCTGAACCTCAGAGGGAACTCCTCGCTCTTATCTCCAGTTTCTGAGGCTCTGTAGAGGGAGGCCACCTGGGCTGGCTGATTTAATTAATGTCTGTGTTACCTCTGTGCCACATTTGAAGCTGTTGTGTTGTTAAGGCTTAAGCTGCCAGTGACACACCTGTGGGCTTCCCCTACCAGCAAGCCCCCCAGTACTGTCATCCTCAGTACAGAATTTATAGTCCAGGCAAGAGATGCTTTGACTCCTGAGGATGTTCATATCTAATCTTGAGAGAGTTGGTCACAGCTGGGTCTGAATATCACTAACACCCACTTCACAGATGGCTTTGTCCAAGTCCTCTTGGGCTCATGAAAGCATGGCCGCCGGCCCATATCCATTCCAGGTTACAGAAAGTGTTTGTGATAATGTGGTCTCAAGCACAAGGCACTTGATAGACAGGTGGTACTGTCCATCCACCAGCTTCTTCCGAAGTGAATTTATAAAATATTGAAAACTTGGATTATTACTTAAAATTTAAAAAAGGGGGAGGGAATAGTTAATGTCATCACAGTACAAGGATTTGAATGCTCCAAATTTCATTCCTGGTCCACTTTGGAAGAAATCCTCAAATTCCATGAGCTTGGAGAGAGTTAGTGAGAGCCTTGGGCTCTGGAGTTAGGAAGAGCTTCAGTTGGAAACGTACTCTGACACTTACCAGCTTTGCAGACTTTGTCACGTCACTTAATGTCAGTGCACAGCACAAAATGTGAATGCTGTCATCATCATCATCATCACCAAAATCATGACCACCATCGTCACCATCACCATGACAATGATAATTGTCACCTATGATCCCAGCTATAACCTCTAATCCAGGCTGGGTTAGAGTCCACTCCTATGGACTCCTAAAGCATCCTAAACTTCCCCATCTTAGAACACACCATAGTTTACCACTAGAATCCTTAAGGGCATGGGCAATAGAGTTTTGTCTGACATTCTATCCCCAGTTCCCAGAAATGTGCTGGGCACCCAGGAACTATCCAATAAATTGTTGAATGATTGAGAGAGGGAAGAGAACCAACTCTTCCCAAGCACCGATTATATGCCATATGTTTTACAAATTTATTTCTAATCTGCAAAGTAACCTTGAAATGTTTCCATTTCCATTCCCATTTCTTGGCTGGAGTAATAAAGACCCTAAAAAGTGAGGTAACTTGGCCAAGACATACTTAATAAATATCAGGGACAGAACTTGAAGAGAGGTCTGCCCAATCGTTTTTTTGTTTTTTTGTTTTTTTTTTTCCTACAAGGATGATTACCTAATGAGCTGGAAAATTTATTTACTCAGAATCTTCTTCACTCTGACTATTCTAGGTAATCAAAGTTTTACTGTCTCCGAATGGGGCTGTGGAGGAGGGGCAGTAAGGTTGTGGAAGTGACTGGCAGATGGCTAAATAGTGTCAAGGGCACTAAATTACATGCCCTCGGGGCTGCTAAGATTTTCCAGTCAAATTTCAGCTACTTGGAATCAAGAAAATGCACCATTTTTTTCCATGTGCAAAACTATCCATCCACACAGGGAGTCCTGAGAGTCTGGTCATGATGTTTTTATTTGCAGAAGGCTGCTTTCACAATCTCAGAGTTCCTTGCAAAGAAAATGGCAAACAAAGGTTTAAGTCACTGATAAAATTAAGTGTTTAAACTGGGTTTTCCTCCCAAAAAAACACGAAATGGGCAGATTTCAGATTTCATCAGCTTCTGAGCACAGAAGGGGTCTAAAACATTAAGGGAAGAGAGAACATTCCACCTCTAAAAGTCAGTTTAAGGGCTTTTATGTAAATAAACGTTGGATCCCAGGTGGTCAATCATAAAAAAGCAAAAGCATTTGCAAAGACATTTGGATTGTTCCTCAATATTTAAGTGGGTGGAACAGTACTTGAAGGAATTGATATCTGCCAGCATCCTTCTGCTTTACAAAAAGGAGTGATCAAAATACGACGATATCATACAGATAGAGCATCACAAAGATCGAGACACCTGAATGTTAGAGATGATGGTAGAGGTAGTGGTGTATGACTGTTGAGTGTGTTTCATATACAAGATATTATCCTAGTCAACACCCTTTGAATGTTATCTATTCAACAGCCTATGGAGTTGTTATTATTAGTACCATCGTAGGGATGAAGAAAGAGGGTCCCAGAAGTAACTTGCCACATAATTAAGAAGTAAGCCAGATGCCACTTTAACCAGCTTAATTACAGTCAATTAACCTACATAGTATCTCCAAGAATCGACCAAGTACTTTCCAGGGTTAGAGCAAAGTACTTCATGTCAGTAACAACAATGAAAGAAAACATTGCCCAGGGAAAGTTTCCATACCAATGGCCAAACTCTTCAGCCCAGAAGAAATGGGATGTCCCAGGGGAAACAGAAAAGGCACAGAATTCTAACTCTGTCTCTGCTCCTACAAAACCTCCTAAATGGACAGAGATTCTCTGGCAGATCATTTGTACCCTGGCTTAGTTTCCAGAGATGGAGTTTTTAAAATACTGTGTTCAAGGGAGCCAGAGGTCAACATGTATGAGCACTGGGAATCCACGAATTCCCCGCAACTGTATCAAACATATTGTGTGTATGGGCGTTTTTCTCATAGAGGTCACATCAGATGCTCAAAGAAGTCTAAGACATCCCTCACCGCCACGACCAAAGGAAGGTTTTCAGTTCGCAGGTCTCTCAAGTTACAAATTGTCTCTCGTGCTCAATAAGCCTTCGCCTATCAATGCCCAGAATGGCAACAAGGTGCCGTAAAAATAGTATCCTTTCATTACTAATTTGCTCCTTAGTCATTCATTCAAGTGTTTATCAATTGCTTTACTTCACAGGCTATTCTAGGAAATGGGAATTCAGAGGCAAATTAATCCCGCAAGCTCCCAGTCTAAGAGTCAGAAAGATACCTAAGTAGGTGATTATAAAACAATATGTAATAATCTCAATAATGGATATATATAGGTCATGAAGAGGAGCATCTGATCTAGGCAGAGAGAGCTGGGAAGATCCTGATAGGAGTCTCAAAGAGTAAGTCGAGTTAACCAGATGTAGAAGGAAAGTCATTCAGGACAGAGGAAATAAAAAACATGCCAGGTGGCAGTAAACAGCATGGTGAATATATGGGGGAACTTCCAACAGCCTAATTTTCCGAGGACACAAAAAGGCAGAGAACTGGTAAAAAGAGGAGTCTGGGGACATGGCAGTTATAGAGGGTATTGTATGACACTCCTTTATTCTATAAGGGTTCTATTCTGAGGGAATCCCATTAAAGGGTTTAAACAAAATTCTAGGTAATCTAGCTGTTGTATGGAGAGGGGGTTGAGAAAAACCTGTTACATTACCCCAGGTCTGAAGTGATGTAAACATATATAGACACAGTGGTCATCTCTTTCCCCTCTAGACTGGAATCTTGCCTAATTTGACTTTTCTGACACCTGCTCCAGACCTACTACAGATATGACATACAGCAGGTGCTCGGTATTTTATGTTGAATGAATAAATTAAGAATGAAGATGGGAAGGTACACATCATGTCTGAGAAATATTTAGGGTATTAACTTGGCAGGAACTGGAAACAGAGCAAATGTGGACAGTGAGAAAGATGGAAATGGAGGTAGCTTCTAACAACATGAGCTTTGGAGTCAGCCAGATCTGGGTTCTAACGTCTATCTTCTGAACTCGAACGGTGCTTGCTTGAAACAAGTAGGAATTGGAAGGCAGAGGTGATGGTTTAATGTGGACTGAGCTCAAGAGAATTAATCCTTTGTATGGTCATGAATAAGAGAGAGAGGGAAACAGAGACAGAGGAGAGGGACACAGAGTCCCAAGAATGGAAAGCCAAGAGGGGAGACGAAGAAAGAGGCAGAAAGAGAGGATGTGTTTTGGGGGGATGCAGACTTTAGGGGCTGAGCTGTGGTGAGAGCAGGTGTCAATGACACTGTCTACCACGGTCCAAGTGTGTGGTGTTAATAAGTAGGTGCTCAGGAGGATGAGTAGAGGGGAGAGTAGGAAGCCAGAGGAAGAAGAGAGGAAGCAAGATGACAATGCCCTGCTGTGAGGAGAAGGGAACAGAACCAGCTCTTCTCCCGTAACACAGATGGCGTAACACAGATGGCCCTCCGTTACCTGATATTAATCTGCGGATCCATTACAAGACCATTGCCTCTGGGCACGCCTATTTAACAAAACGACTGGCACTTAACAAGCCTAGAAAGGACTGTTCCTTCTGCCAAAGGCCAGTTCTCTCATTTTGCCCCAAGGTGTCCACTGAGTGTTCATTCACTGGGAAGCCTGAGACAGCAAGGGTTTGATGTCACATCAGGAGGATTTGCCCTGAGACTCTGTTGGGTCCTGAGTGAGGTGATTAACCAGGCTAAGAGGCCCCTTTCTGGAAAAAACATCGTGGTAATTGCTGACAGCCTTCCGTACGATGGATGGAAGAATTCAGAAATAACAAGAATACTGAATAAGCAATCAGTCTATTCTTGGGTCTGCTATTACTGCCCTTCTAACTGGGTGTTCAGAGTCTCCTGGGATTCCCTAAACTACAGCACTGTTCCCAGAGACACCAAGAAACCGAGGCTGGAGACATAATAACTTGTAACAAACATTCTGATTGGAACTGATGGCCATTGCGGGAACTGTGACAACTTTTCCTGTTGTCTTATCTTCTCTTTCCCCATGTGCAGGCTGGACACGAGAAGTCCTTGACCAGAGAGCACATCTGAGTTTGAATCCCAGCTCTGCCAGTTCCTAGCTGCATGGCTTTAGGCCGCTCACTTCATAGCTGCTACCTCATAGGACTTTTGTGAGGACTATTGCTAATATATGCAAATGGCCTGGCACATAGTAGACTTTCAATAAATGAGAGTGATTAGTATTATTATGATAGAGGGTATCTTTGGCGAGAATGCAAAAGACTGGCAGCCTGACAAGCCAGAAGCCAGAGCTATATTCTGGAAACTACCGCCGAAGTGTGCAGTAGTCCTAATTAGAATCCTCATTAAGTTCTGATAATGAGAAATGTGCGAGAAGACACTTTTCAATCTCCCAAGAGAAAACAGGAAGTGGGAGGATTAAAAAAAAAAAAGCAAAGAAAAGAAAAGTAACACTCACTGGCATCTCATTTTTGTCTTCTACATCTTATTGAGTGTTAAAAGAAATGAGATGAAATGTTCCTTCTGTGCTCACCTTTGGACCTAATGGGGTTGTTCCATAATACTCTTGCCTGAGGAGGATTCGTACCCAAGTAGATGTATTTTCCCTCCCAGCTCAAGAACGGGTTGACCCTCAAAATAACTGAGGACATTATGGGATGGAGCATGATGGGAGCAGGTGGGTTTGGACAAGAGATTCAGGATTTAAGGTTATAATGGGCAGGATTGTTCTGGAGGATCCCTGTGTATGAGGTTTGCCATGTAACAAAGTGGAAGCTTTACGGTAGTTGTTTGGGGAAGTGATCCTAAGGAAAAGGAGGAGAGTCTAGGAAGAGTGAAATGGGAGAGGAAGAAAAGTCAGCCCCGGGGGGCCTCTAAGGAGCTGATAATCACTATGGGGGAGGGGCTCGGGTCTACCAGGACCTCTGAGGAGCTGACAGAATGCACTGGGAATTGTCTTCCCAAGTGAGGGAAATGGAGAATATGCACCACCAGTCCCCAGCGGGTCCTGGGCAAGGTTTAGCCCATGGGGTGTTAACCCCCTCACACTTGCAGCACTGCACATGCGTCAAAATGACGGCACACGTTCTGGACGTTATCCTACAGAGTGGAGGCAAGAAACACCAAGGCAGAAGGCAAGAGCTCTGCCCACACCTCGGCCAGGTGCGACCTGGGTCCACCTGCTCACCTGGTTGCCACAGCAATGGCTAGAGTAAAAACAGCTGGCCAAGAGGACCTCCTACAGGAGGTGGGGGGAGGGGCTGAAGTTTCGCAGGGATATTCTCTGTCTGCAGTCCCTTTGAATCTGTGGAGCCTCTTAGAGATTTCCCATCTGCCATTTCATCTGTTCCTCACTGAAATTCTGCAGAAAGACAGCACAGGGTCGAAGAGCCCTACTGTGCTGACAAGAAAAGATGCTCATAGAAGGACCTTCCACAACCAGGTCAGAGTACTGAGGTCGAGCCACGCCCAAGTGTCTAGAAGTGATTCTCAAACAGTGGTCCACCAACTGCTCACGTCAGAATCTCTGATGTGTTTCTTAAAATGCCAATTCCAGAGTCCCCCACAGCTATGGAATCGTGGTGTTTGGGTCCAAGTACTCTTTTATACAAGTCACTGGAATACTGTCTCTATTTGGAACAGGTGCCCTTTGACTTTACCATACAATGGTAACTGGGTTCCAGGCAATGGAATCTGCTTTCAGGGCCTTGGATCTAGGTGTTTCCCAAGCCCAAAGCAATCCTTACAGGTCACAGTCTCTATGCATACCCCTTGGATGAGGAAAACAATGTTGAAGATCATGCAGCTTGTTCCAAAGCTGGAATTCAAGCCACAATTTTCTGGGTGCCCATCTGAGACTTGGGAGTCTACCAATCTGCAAAATAGCAGGGAAATCTATCCAGACCTTCCTGCACCACCACCCACCCCTTGTCCCCCAAACAATTAGCTATGCATTCTATTTGCTATTCCCCAGGACTCAGGAATGCTACATGTTCTTGTACACCCACCCCACCCCTCACTCCAGCCCCCAAGCTTGAACTAAAGCGCTGGGTGATTTCTTGTTATCTCCATGTCACCCTGTGCCAGACCAGAGGCCCTCGGTTGAAATGAATTCCCCAGAACTCCACTGACTCTGCAGCCTTCAGAAGGGCTCTTGGAAGAGAGCAGCAGGAGGCAGGAACTTGATAGGGTAGAAGGTTATAGCGTGTCCAGATGATATGAAAACTAGGAGGGTAGGAGAATGCAAGACAGAATGCAGAGAGGAAGTGAAGGAGGGAGGATGTGGAGGAGGAGGAGGAAGAGGAGAAGGCACGGTATCAGAAACAAGACACAGATAGAGAGGAAGACAGAAAGAGATCATGTTTAAGGAAGGACAGAGTGTGTAATTTATTTGTCTGTCTCCTCCACTAGCTGCCAAGGTCTTGGATGGTAGGACCTGTGTCTGATTCATTCCAGTGTACCCATGCTTAGCCCTGATCTTGACATATAGCAGATGTTCAGTATATATTTGTCAGATCAATCAGTGGATAGAAAGACAACAAAAGTATATTGTCGTTCCTCTTCTATGAATGAGCAAATGTAAGTCAGAGAGGCTAAATCAGTTGCCCAAAGTGTCACGGGCAATAAAAAGGTTGGCTAATACTTCAACTGAAGCCGGGGTGACCCCAAAGCCTCCCATTAGCCCTATTTGGATAGGGAAATTCTCCAAACTTCCTGTGCTTCTGCACCAAGGAAAATTCATCTTACTTCTTGGGGCTAGTTGGGCCAGGGCTAATGTCCCCCAGAAGTCAGAAAAGGGAGAGATAACCAACAGAGTTGGTATTTCACCTGGATGCCCTCCTGTCCTTTTTCTCATTTCCATGCACCCCTCTTTCAGACTCTGTGAGCCTTTGATCATAACTACCAGCTGCTGAGGCTTGGAAGCTCTTCCTTTGGGCCACTGGCACTGCTTTTGCCTCACCTGTAGTGAGCCCGAGTTTCTGCGGGTTCCCAACCCTTTTGCTAATGATTGGCAGATGTGTAAGAATGAAAGTCCAGCTTCCTTGCTTGGAGTAGATGCTAATTCTGAGGAGTGTTACACACCAGAGCTACCCTCCATAGGACATTGCCTGAAACTGTACCCTTGTGTGGTTTTTTCCCTCTTCTGTCTGACTCCCACCATTACCTTACCAGTTCCTCCCAGGATCCCCCTTTCTTCCTTGCCATGAATCCTTGCCCAAGACAATCCTTGTCTTGGGATTTGTTTCTGGGGATCCCAATATAAACAAAAGAGAAATACCAAACTACTCCATTAGCCTGGTTTCCAGTGAGTAGGAGTCCATGATAAGCAAATACTTCATACAAAATATAGCTCCCATTTATTAAGCAACCACCATGATTAAATGTTTCACACACCTTACCTCAAATGCTCAAACAACATTGCAAGGTAGGTCTGATTGTAGACCATTTTGCAGATGGTCTCATTTCTATTCTAGAGATGAGAAAATCCAGGCTCTGAAACAACTCGGTAATCTCCCCAAGACTGCCTTGTAGAAGTGCGAGAGAGGGGATTTGAATTCAAGACTATCTGTCATTAAAGCGTTCCTATCCATGATTTCTCTCTTGATGGTACTTGCTTATCCATTTGTCCACCTACCATTTTCATTTGTTTTCTGGTGGGGAGGGAGGGATAGTGGCAGAGAGATCCTTATATCCTCAAGGCCCGGTACAATGCCTGGCACATAGTAGGTACTCTCTATTTGTTGCGTGAATAACTAAATGAGGTGCTTGAGAAGAACGAAACACTTAGAAGTATCTCTGAATTTTCTCCAAAATTCCATTGACTTTGCCTGAGAAAGTACTGAAAACCCCCATGAGGCAGATTCCCACAGCAAATAATGAGACCCAGGATAAAGGTTCCAAGACCTACACGGTGTTAACATTTGGGACCTGAATACGGGGACACAACTGACATGGCTGTAGAAATTTCTACAGTTTGTGGAAATCCTGTACATTCAGCTCAACTGCCTTTGATAAGTGGGTAGCAAAACACAAAAACAAAATTACAGCATCAAAACCAGCTTCCAATTACCAGAAAATAAGGCACCCGCACATCATAAATTGCCTCTTTAGGACCTCCTCATTTTGTACCTTTTAAGATGAAGACAATAAAGTGTTCCATTTGGATGTTGAGATTCTGAAAAATGAGGTGCCCTTTTATAATGTTTTAAAAGGAGGCATTATACGATTTGAATCTTAGTGAACCCTCTGAACTTGCAAAAAGGAAAAATTCAAGAGGATGTGACAGAATTATTTCTAGCAACCATGACATTTCTTGATGTGAAATGCTTTCTTTGAACTGTACAACACAGCACGAGTTGAGTTTTGGAATCTGACAAGAAAATAGTGAGATGCCAAGTTGACAATGTAGACATTCTTCTCCTACAAAGCTTTTACCTCCATTGCTGGATCCAGATTGTACCAGCAACTTAGAGAGGGCTGAGTGGGGTACTAGAAATGATGGAACCGGAACATCTAAACCAGGTTCAGATGACAACTCCAGCCCTTGCTCTGTGACTTAAGTAAGTCACTTAACTTCTCCATATTCTTACCTATTAAATGGAGTTACTAGCCCTTTCAGAGTTACTGGGAGGATTAAATATTGGGCATGTAACTGTCTTAGCACAGAGTAGGTGAGTTAAATGGTGATGATGAACGTGATGGTAAAGATGACATTTATTAAGTGTTTTAAATATTCTACATACTGTTCAAGATATTTCACCTTTTGTATGTGTTAAGGAAACTCTAGCTACTCTAACAGATAAACCCTGAAATGTCAGGGCTTAACACAATGTTAAGATTACTTCTCACGCATATGAAGTTCAATTAGCAATGGGAATGGTGGCCGGAAAAGTCACTGCTCCACAAAATTATGCAGAGACTGGGGCTGACCAAGGCTCTGCCATCTTCAACATGTGGTTTCCCAGGGTGTGCTGGGCATTGGCATCTAAAATGTCCATTTTCTGTTGGCTTTACACATTGGATCTTGGATGCTTTGGAGGTAAGCGATCTCCCTAAAATTTGATTATTCAAATTTTAGGGAGATCGCTTACCTCCAAAGCCAAGAGTGCCTACCTTACACAGTTGTGAGGATCTAATGCTATAATGCACGCAAAGTCCTCAACGGTGTTTGGCCACATAACCAGAATCTACAAATACACTTTGTCTGATTGTTATTGTTTTTGAGTTGTGACCAGATGGCTTCACTAGGGGGCGAATCTGTCATTGCCTCCTACAGGAGCATGATTCTCTGTCCTACCCTTGCTTGCATGCGGCTCTGATGTACACTGTCAGTGACTCCACCTCCAAAGAAGGTTCCTAAGTACTGGAGAAGCATCCTCTGCCATCCAGACTCCTCTGATAACAACTATACCCCAGGGAGAAAGAGAGAAAGGGAGAGAGCCCATGAGATCTACTCTGGGAGACACCAAGGGACCCTGTGACCAATGAAGATCGCCACATCCCGGGGCAAGGACCCTGACTCAGACAACAGATTATGGTCCAGTATTCTCTCTGCTTGAGAGAGACAACTCTTCTAAGTGGCCAGAAACAAGGAGCGTCACTCCAGGAGACCCTGGAGCTCTGGCTTTGAGCAACCCCTGTGAATTCCTGCCTCTTCCCTTGTGTCATGCCCCAGTGGCTGACTTGCAATTACAAGTGCATCTCTGTGCCTGGGGCTTTCTCCACACTTTGGAAATCCCTCTGCCCTCACACAGGAGAGCCTGGGAATGTCTGATCATTAACCATCCCCCAAAGCAATGCTCAAAGGGTGTCTGATGGGAGCTGCTGTGTGAAAAGCCCAGTGCCATCTGCATTTGGCTGGGATGATTCTGCTTTTGTCTTCCATACCTGCCCCACCCACCCCTTACAGTGAGGGACTGGAATTCCCCACAGTGGTAGCAGGCAGGAGAAGGTATCCTCTATGGGCTGTTTTCCTTTTCCTGTCTCTCCCGCCCACCCCCTACTGGGGTCTCTTCCGTCTCTCAGACCCACTTTGCTCAGGGCCCCTTTCCTATGAGACCACGTTAGGGCAGGTTCCTACCTGAAAATTTCACTGAAATAATACAAACAGAAACGAGGCAGGAAATAAAATTTAACAAAAAGGGGAAGAATCCAATCTCTGGTGTTTTTTACCCCCTAGTCACTGATAAAAACAAGTGCAAAGCTCAGCAAGATTCTTGACCAGTGCAGATAAACTTACTGATGATGAGCGGACCTAGCAATGGCATTTTTTTAAGTGAACCTAAAAGACAAACAGACTCTTACCAAAAAAGATTCAAACAAAAACCAAATATTCTCCTGGAAAATTTGCACAGGTTGCTATGAAGTAAAAAGGTCTTTTACCTGTAACAATTTTCCATGCATCCCAAGTATGTATTAAAGATTTAGCTCTCGGGGCGCCTGGGTGGCTCAGTGGGTTAAGCCTCTGCCTTCGGCTCAGGTCATGGTCCCAGGGTCCTGGGATTGAGCCCCGCATCGGGCTCTCTGCTCGGTGGGGAGCCTGCTTCCTCCTCTCTCTCTGCCTGCCTCTCTGCCTCCTTGTGATCTCTCTCTCTGTCAAGTAAATAAATAAAATCTTAAAAAAAAAAAAAAAAGATTTAGCTCTCTGTGCCGATACTGGTGGTTCCTGGTGGAAGCTCAGATTAGTATGTGGGACTCTAGGAAGTGTTAAAATCAAACACAAACGGAGACCAGCCTTGAGAATTCCCTGAGCAGACAGAACCAGAGGAGTCATACAAGCAAAGCTGAATTTAGCTTATTTTGCAAGACAAGCAAGGCTCACTTGACCTGGGTCACTTTTTCCTGACACCTCTGAAAATCACAAGCCAAAGTTTTTGTTCCCCCAAAACTGATACAAGGTCACCATTAACCAGTTCCTTTTCATTTAAGAAAATTCTAATATGGCAACCCATCATCTTGAAGAAGCCACAGTCGCTGCCTACGTGCGATCTCAGCTTCTTTACGACGGTGTACCTCGGAGCCTCATTCCACATTTTGGGTTGAGTGCTCCCGGTTTGCAAACTGTCTTTTTTTGTGTGTGCGCGATAAACTGTTCCTAATTATCACCTCGGTGGTTCACGGGTTTTACTTCCGTTTTGTTGTTGTTGTGTTTCATTGCCTGAACTTTGGACAAAAGATACATGACAACCCCAGCAGCATCACATATAATCAGTTTTATTGCCAGGTAAGAAATTCATATTAATATAGTGAATACATGTTTACAAATAAACATTTTTAGAAAACAAACAAATGTCTTTTTTTTTTCTTCATTGTAGGAAGTATTATTGGTATCATAAACTCTGCAGCTGTTGACAAGTATTAACACAGGTTTACTTGCAGAACATACGGTTACTAAAATATTTGCACATAAAATATGCTCCATTTACACGGAAAACTGGGTGGGGGGGGGAAGTGAGATGGGGGTGCCAGGCAGAGCCCAAGGTGGATGGAGGCTGAGATGCTCTGGGAGGGCGAAGGGAAGTCAGACTCTGGTCCCATTGGGTTGGAAGTCAGGGATAGCTGAAGGCAGGAAGTAGAGGCTAGTATCAGGTTCTGGGAGAGGGAGGGACAGCCTCTTTATTCGGGTTTCTCTCTTCTAAGCTCCCCACTGTAGCCACAGGATTCTTGTCGATACATGGCGGCCACAGATTCGTCAGTACCCTGAGTTCCATCCACCCTCCCTGTCCAACCCCTACTGTCCTGGTCCCAGTTCTCAAAGCCAACTGGAAGGTAGCGAGACAGAGAAGGAACGTTCTTGTCCATCATCCTGCCGCATCTTACTGACCGCACTGCGACCGTCCTGCCCAAACCCCGTCAACTAACAAAACTCACCAGATGAAACTGACTCAGAAGAGAAGGATCACGGAGGGGACAAAAAATTTCGGTAGATTCAGAGACCAAGAAAGGTCCGTCATCAGCACGGGGAGAAAGGTCAGATGAAATGAGTTGGGGACGAGAGGCAAGATGAGCTAAAAGGGGAATGAGACTCACAAACCTTTGGAGCTGGAGGGAACCTCACAGAGAAGCAGACCCAGTATTTCCTGAAATAGGCGCTGTGCATCACTAGCAAATGCAAAAATGATTTGTAGTAGCACGAGGATATAGCACTGGTTGACACCGAGTCACGGAGGGGAGTGGGTTCCTTCTCGTTTTGTCAGTCCGATGGAGTCCCTTGGAGTGCTAAGTCTCCTCTGGGTGCTGGTATGTCTTTAACAGCTCTTAACATCTGCTAATCATTTTAATAAAGAAAAAGGGAGAGAGAGGAATGATGGAATGGAAGAGGGGGGGAGAGACAGCGAGACCAAGCACGATCCAGCAAACGCCAGGCTCTAAGTTCAGACCCTTCCACAAGCAACAGTAGCTAGCTAGAACTTAACAACTACTCCTTTGTTACCTTCACCCTTATCTTTACACTTACTTTCTATTTAGGGTGATTGATACCGCTTTTCTATTTGTAATGGCGAAATCAAGTTTTCCTTTTAAAAGTTCAAAGTATTAGGAGTGAATCAATTTAGCTACAAATGCTTCCATGGTGATCCAGAGAGACGGCCAAAGCAGGTTTCAGTACGGGGGTAACTCATTTCACCGAAACACTGACCAACGGGGCAGTGTTTACCCCACTCTGGGGAGTGCTGGGATCCCAGCAAAGAGGCTGAGAAAGTGGGCACTCTGTCCCCTCTCCCCCCACCAACCCTGCTTTGTCCAGCGTAGAACCACTTTATAAATGAGGATCTTCTAGTAGTGGCTTCTGTGCATGGTGGCGCTTTAAGAAATGGGCAGAAGTTTTGCTTGATCTGGCCCCATTTCCATACGTTTCAGATGGGAGACTGAGACCCGGAGAGATAACATGCATTGTCAATGTCCCCAGAGGGGCCGGGAATGAAAAGGAGAATAAGCCCCTGATTTCCTGGCTTCCATAATGGTGGAGGTGAGTCCGGTGAGGCAGAACGCCTCCCTTGGGCATCCCGGGGAACCCTCTAGATCTTCTTGGGCCACCACGTGCAGCTTCTGACACCAGAAGAGGGTCCCAGTCCACTGGCGAAGGCCATTAGGGACTGGTCGAAAACTTCTCACCTGAAATCAAAATCTCCTCTCTCTCTTACTCTCCTTGTTGGGCTTCCATGGAACAAATAGAAGCGTCAGGGAAAAGGTCTTCGTCGGGATGCCCAAGGGCCATGGGCTGTGAGAACGAATCTGAAAACCACCTCAGGGGATTCTGGCTGGGAGAGGAATCCGTGGAAATATCTGGGGAGGTGGCTGGCTTGGAGGGCCGTGGGAATGACGAGCCCCAGAAATGCTTGAGAGGTTTGGGGCGCCGGATGACAGTAGGACCGGGGGTGACAGGGTGGGAGGCAGGGAGTTCTTCGTCTTTCGGTTCCCCTGACATGGTAGCAGCCCCCTCAGAATGTGTGATGCGCGGGCTCACCAACAAAGGGGTGGGGGGAGGAGACATCTATTACTGCAGGAAACAGGCGGGAGGGGGGCTAAGAACACAGGTTGCACTTGGGAAACAAGACTGTCATCAAACAGTAACACATTGAAGGCACCACCCACGCGTATGACATTTTCAGTCCAAAGCAGTTGAAATTCGGCAGCGGCGGCGGCAACGGGCTGAGGGGGGGTTGGGGAGAGACGGGTAAGAGAGGACTGGTTTCAGTGTCTGTTTCTTGTCTCAGAGGCAAGGTGGGAAACGCGGGGTCCCCTTCTCACCTCTTGTTGACTTTACAACCGTGAATTTGCTGTTGTTGTTCTGATGCCATTGTTCATTTCCTAAGTCTCGAGGATTCTAGACAAAAACTGATTTGCTGTTTTTGTCTGTTTTGTAGTGGGCTTGTGATCATTTATCTTTTTTTTTTTTTAAAGAAAAAAAAAAAAGTTATTTCACACTCTCTGGACCCTCTCTCCCCGCCCGGAAAAGCCTACTATCCTTCCCATGTCCGTGGTCATGGTCTTTACGGGACTTCTCTAAAATGCTCTTTCTTTCGCATCACTGTCGGTGGGTTCTATTTATTTTTTGTGAGTTTGAGTGTGTGTGTGTGTGTGTGTTTTTTTTTTTTTTTTTTGCTTCCAACATGGACGATATGAAAAGTACTATAAATAGAACGGTTGGGGTCCAGTTACTGTCTCACGCTTGTCAAAACTGTGTGTCCATGTCACTACTTCTTGGGATTAGAAAACACTTATGATGCACACGGCTTCCTCCCCAGTGAGTCCTCCTCTTAAACACACTCTCCTCTCATGTCCACTCTCGGGCTCCCCCTGCCCCAACCTAGCTCTTTCATCCCGGAACAGACAGCACATGGTAAATGGCGGATGTGCTCAAATGGGCAATTTCTCTAAGTTGTGCTACTTTCAATTTTTTTTTTTTGTCATGGATTTCAGTTTTAAGTCAGGAGGAAAAGAAAAAAAAATTAGTCCCACAACGTGCGCATGTGAGTTGGCCACCTCGGGCCTGAAGTCGAAAGAGCCGTGCCTCAGTTTCCCCTTTGCTGTATTGCTGAACACCCCTGCTTCCATCTTGCTCAGCTGCACGCTGACACGTGTTAGGCATGACCCAAGAAAAGCGTGATTTCATGTCACCAGCAGGTTTGTCGTTGGTTGGTGTGGGGAGTCGGGGTGTGGGGGAGCGGGTCGGGGAGGGACAGGGAGGGTGTAGGCCGGGGGTATTTTTTGCCTCTCTCAGTTGAGTATGGTCTCCAGGATGCTCCCTGTAGTGAAAGCTCAGACAGTCACTTCTGTTTTGCTGTTGGTGATGAAGTATGGCTGTGGGGGTGGGTAGTGCTGGGTGCGAGTCCCCAAGGGGTCGCTGGAGCCCGAATCGGCGGCGCCAAGCTTGCCCTTGTTACCGTAAGCCTGCCTCCGGAGGGAATGCTCGTTGGGGTCCCAGCCCTTGAAGTTGGTGGTGGAGTTGTAGGCCAGGGGATGTGGGGGCATCTTGTTGGTGCGGGACTTCTGTCCATTCTGCTTGGCAGGGCCGTGCTCAGGGCTGAAGGCCCGTGGCTCATCGTCTACTCTTACGGGGTGCAGAGGGAGGTTCCCCTTGGCGGCCAGCTCGGCCAGGTGCCGTCGCTTGGAGGAGAAGTCATCATTGACCTTGTCGGCTGTCCAAGGTGGACGGAGAAGGGGAGGAGAGAGCAGAGAGAGGGAGAGAGAGAGAGGAGAGAGAGAGACAGTTAGGGATTGGCAAGTCAACCTCGGCACAGCATCCAAGTGAGCCAACAGTCCAAACGAGACACACACTAGAAACTCCATCTGGGACAGAAGGAAGGAAGACAGAAGGAAAGAGGGTCAAGTTCTTTTCACAAGCAAGATCAGGACCGGGGAGGAAAGGGCATCCCCAGCGGAAACTCTAGATCCCCCCCTCCCCCAAATAAACACTTCTCCACCATAAGGCACCCAGCATTGTACATCCCTGGCTTGGCTTTCTTACAAACCCCTGCTGTAGATTCTTAATTATTAAAATCATGCTCTCGGGGGTGCCTGAGTAGCTCAGTGGGTTAAAGCCTCTGCCTTTGGCTTGGGTCATGATCCCAGGGTCCTGGGATGGAGCCCCCGCATTAGGCTTTCTGCTCAGCAGGGAGTCTTCTTCCCTCCCTCTCTCTGCCTGCCTCTCTGCCTACTTGTGATCTCTGTCAAATAAATAAATAAAATCTTAAAAAAAAATAAAATCATGCGTTCGTTCTTGTTAGGGGGAAATACTGAATATCTTGAGAAATATTCATATCTGTCACCCACCATTCAAGACTGCCGATACCAATACTTGACTGTATCCACTTCTGGTTTTCTCAGTTACTGGAGTTCAATTTGGGATTTCTATTAATGTGTGTGGTTGCTTTTAGCAGTTAAGCAGACCTGTGTTCAAATCCCAAACCTGCCACCTCCCAGAAGCGTGACTTTAGCTACTTAATAAAAGTTAAGAAACTTTTCGGCTTTTATTACCATTGGTTTCTGCATAAGGAGAGTAGTTATAATAAAAAATATATAGAGAGGTATTTTCCCAGAGGGTTGTTCGAAGGGTTAAATGATATGATGTGTGTAAAGTACTTAGGTATTAGCCCCTATCATTGTCATTATCATTATAAATCACTGTTTAATTTCCATATAACATCCTATCAAGCATTTCTCCATGTTGTTATAAATCACTAATAGAAAACATTTTAATGCCTACATAATATTTCATTGGGTAAAACTATTAAAATTAATCACTCCTCCAATCGACGAACAGGCAAGTTTGCCAATATGCTGTTGGCATGAATAAAGGGGAAATGAGAACCTTCAAGACTAGAGCTCTTTTCTTGTTTAGAATTTTGAATTTAGAGTAATTGCAAGAGTATTTTTCTTCATCTACATCCATTGATGACGAACTATAGCCCTTGGACCAAATCTGGATGCTGCCTATTTCTGTAAATAAAGATTTGCTAGAACACAGCCCTACCTGCTCGCTCACCTACTGCCTCTGGCTGCTTCTGCTCTGCGGTGGTGGACCTGGGTACACATGCCAGAGACCAAGCAGCCCACAAAGCCTGAACTCTTTACTAGCCAGCCTGGAAATGAATGACCTAAAGTGGAATTACTTGGTCAAAGGGTGTAAACCTTATCAAGGTTTTTGATACATATTGCCAACTCCACCAGAAAAGAGTCACACAGATCTCTGTACCATTTCACCACATCGTCTCCAGCACTATGATTCCTTCCTTTCTTCCTTCTTTCCCCCCTTCCTCCCTCCCTCCCTTTCTCCTCTCTTTTTTTCTTTCTAATCTTGGCCCCCTCATTCTCTTCCTCCTTCCTTCCTTCTTTATCTCTCCCTCCCCTTTCCTTCCCTCCTTCCTTTGTCTTTCTTTCCTCATACATTTATTTGATAATTTTAGGAGATTTTTAAATTTTGTTTTCTTAAAATTCTTTTTATCATAAGCCCCTCTACACTTTTATTTTTTTAAAGACTTTATTTATTTATTTGACAGAGAGATCACAAGTAGGCAGAGAGGCAGGCAGAGAAGGGTGGGGGGAAGCAGGCTCCCTGCTGAACAGAGAGCCTGATGCGGGGCTCGATCCCAGGACCCTGAGATCATGACCTGAACTGAAGGCGCAGAGGCTTAACCCACTGAGCCACCCAGGCGCCCCTCCTCTACACTTTTAAAAATTTATTTCTTAGTGGGATGACTGGCTGGCTCAGTTGGTACAGCGTGCGACTCTTGATCTCGGGGTCCTGAGTTTGAGTTCCACATTGGGTGTAGAGATTACTTAGAATAAGTAAGATGGATAAAATAAAATTACTTTCCTGGCAGTAACTTTGAACTTACATCCCTTTGGAGAGGAGAAATATTTGCTGCTTTTTCATCCATGCTTCCAACTTCCCACATTGTTACACATGTGAATTTCTCTGTATGTGCATTCACAGAAGTGCCATATTTCTTTTCCCATTTGATTCTTTCAACAACCACAGGAAGGAGGAAGGATGGGGATCTTAACCCCAGCTTGATAGATTAGGAAATTGTCAAGCTCAGGCATATGAAATGATTAACAAACGTTACCCACAGCTAGTGGCTGAGTCAGGGTGGACCTAAGTCCAATAGACATTATGGGATGCTTTTCAAAGGCCATAGAGGAAAAGCTTCAGTTTCGGGACCAAGGGCACAAAAATATGTCCCACTTGCCCCCTCTGTGTCCGTGGCAGACATTACTCATTGATCACAGTGTTCTGTCTTGGCAGGTGTGGCCTAGGCTCAGACTCCTCAACATAACACCCCAGGAAGCCACACATTAACCTTCCAGGCTTAATACTGGTTAAGTTGGGTTTCTGCCTGTATTAATGTAAATAGCCCTGGCTCATGTGATCTTTAACGAGAAAGTCCCCTGCTCCCTAAATTCTAAAGCTGTCTGAAAATACAGAGTGTCAAAAGGAATCCGCTACTAAAGATATGAAGAGCACACGTTCCCAATAATACTGTGATTGCTTAAAGTGGCATGAGTTAAATTCAAGTCAATGTTAGATGCCCATCCTCTTGCCTTCCAGAAGAAAGTTCTAGGTTTCTAATGCCATGAAGTTTCAACAGAAGCATACCCTGATATTCCCCCTTGGA
This sequence comes from Lutra lutra, assembly GCF_902655055.1. Taxonomy (NCBI): domain Eukaryota; kingdom Metazoa; phylum Chordata; class Mammalia; order Carnivora; family Mustelidae; genus Lutra; species Lutra lutra. Next base: position 10,613,299 of record NC_062295.1, on the reverse strand, counting down.
CTCGGTCGGGGGGGGGGGGACACGAATCCAGTTACCTCCAGGACAGATTCACTGGCATTTCCCAGGTGGTCAAGACTGAACCCATCATCATCATTACAAAGATCTGTTCTTCAGGTCCTTCCTTATCCCTCAAATATAAACACCAACTTTCTAGTCACTGAAGCCAGAAATATGGTGGCATCCACTGACTCATCCCTCTCTTCTCCCCTCCAGCACAAGTGCTAAATTGCCCAGTCCTTCCAGCTATGCCTACAAACGCTTCTCTAGCCTATTCCACGTCACCCCCAATTTTGAACATTGGTCCACTTCAGCCTCCAAACAGGCCTCCCTGCCTTGAGTCTCACTCCTCCACCCACTCCATTCTCCACTACAGCCAAAGGCATATTTCTAAAATGCAAAACTGACCACGTCCCTCATCTACCAAAATCTCCTCAAGCAATTTGCTCATTCGGTCATTCATCACAGAGGCACGGGCCATGGGTCAGGCAGTGGAAATATAAGGAAGAATCGGAAACAGACATGGCCCTTGCCCTCATGGGGTGGACATCTATTAGGCGGGGACAGGTAGGGACCAAATAAGCCCACGGATTACATAACAGTATAACTACGGTAAGTGCTATAAAGAACTATCCAGTCTTGTGAATATTTATATTAGGATCTCTGAGATGGTCTGAGAACCACATGTTGGAAGCCTTGAAGGCATGAACCTTATCTTTCCATCTGTAGGGCTCTCAATCCTGGCAGGACTTGGGAATCACATGGTGGAGTTTTGAAAGCATTCAGATTCCTGGATTCCTCCCCCAAACAATTCAATTAGAATCTCTGCAGCTCTGGCCCAGACATAGATTCCTTTTTTTTTTTTTTTTTTAAAGCACTCCTCCACCCAAGGGATTCTAATTGCAGCCAGAGCGGAGACCACAGGCACAGCCCTGGCAGGTAGCACAATGCCAGCACATAGCTCTTCCGAGAGAACTAAAGGTAAGTGACCTCTGATCTCAGTCTTATTCTCTCCTGCCACCTCATGCCACCTTTGAGGACCTCAAACAAGGTCACATCCCACCAGGATAGACTTTTCTCCATGGCATCCATTGTCGATGCCATTTTATACTTGGTAATGCATTCATTCATTCATTACTCTCTATCTCTCTCACTGCTGTCCCAACAGGGCAAGGCCAGGTCAGATTCCTGCCCATCACCACATACACAATGTCCAGCATACTTCCTGGCAGATATTAGATAATAAATATTCAGTGAGTGGATGTAAGAGCAAAATATCATGAACACACATAGACTATCAGAGCAATCATAAGAGTGGAAGCTCCCTTCCCCTGTTCTTCCCATGAGTCTGTTATAAAAGTCTCACTCATCCTTATTATGGCCCCAGTCATGATCTAGAATCATTCATTCTCATGTTCAACTTTCCAGACAACGGACTAGCCTAAGGTCTGGTCAGCGAAAAGGATGTACTCCAGATTTCCTCTGACAGACTGAGAACATTGATGATGAAGTAGATGTTCCAACAGCTGGGATAGGTGGCATTTTCTCAAAAAGTTCTAAAGAAAAGAAGTCACAGAGGCATTCAACTCTTGCCAAATCAGTGCAGGGAGAAGGAGAAACCTTCATGAAGAGGAGTCATGAAGGCCCAAACAGCGAATCTACAACCTCCTCCGCAACCGCCCTAACTTGGTCTCTTAGTGAGCTTGGCATTGGGGACACCCTGATCATACAAAGTGTTTGGTACTTGGGCAAGAGTAGGGTGAACAGAAAACTCTGGGGGTCCTGGAATCAGCCAGACTTGAGCTTCTGAGATCTCAGAAATATCACTTAACCTCTTACAGCTTTATTTCCTTTGATGTGAAATGGGGATAACACAAGCTACTTCAGATTTGTTGTGAGGAATAAATTGTACGAGATATATAAGCTACAAAGCACAATTCTGGAATGCACTAACTATTCAATACATATTTTGTCTGTCTCCTGGCTTATGAAAGAATTGGATTGAATCCAATGACATTTATTGAGCACCCGCTCTGTGCCAGGCAACTTGCGAAGCACAAAGGAGGCATTCATCCAAGCCAACAATCCTTCTCTCCTTTCTTCCTTCCCCTTTCTCTTCCCTGTATCTACCATGTGTGCTGGCCTCATTTGCCCTATGAAGTAGCCTAAGAAAGGGACTTGATGTTTTGGGGATGATGAGGGGATGTGCCTTTAGCTGCCATCTGAAGGTAAGAGTAATAGAAGTAGGATTCCAGGTGAGGGAACAGGTGGCATATAGCAAAAAATGGCCACAGTACTTTGCATTTCCTTCCATCAAGAGGTAGAATGTCTTTTCTTACCCTTCAAATATAATCGGAACTTGTGACTGGCTTTGACCAGCAGATTGTAGCAGAAGTGATGTATGTGTATTCTGAACCTGGGTTTTTATAAGTTCTACAGCTTCTGCTATCAGGCTCTTGGATCCCTGACTCCATGTGAGGAAGGAGGCTCAGGTTAGCCTCCTGGAGGATGAGAAATCTTCAGACCAGTTGCCCATGTTCACCACAACCAACAGGCTGCTATTTGCCAGATACTGGGTGAGGCCATCCTAGACCATACAGCCATCAACTGACCTGCCAGCTGACTCTAGAAACCGAGTAGGCTGGGAACACCTAATCTGGCCCAACCCAGAACTGCCAGCTGATCCGCATTCACAGAGTCCAACAAATGGTGGCTCTATTAACCTGCTGAACTTCAGGGGATTTTGTTATGCAGCAGTATTTAACTGACACAGAACAGCATTTGCAAAAGCCCGGAGGCAGGAAGGAGTGTGGCAGCTTCGAGAAACAGAAAGGACATTCGCGTAGTAGAGTGAAGAAGCAAGGGGTCAGTAGACCATCTGAAGCTGAGTAGGCAAGATTCTATCATTCATAGCTATTTTATTGTCTGACCATCTTCCCTCCACTAGACTCCGAGGTGTTTTAGAGAAGCACAGAGCAGGCGAAGATTTGTTGCCTGGGGCACGAAATTGTTCCTTAAAGAGTGATTTTCGAGATGGTTTCAATAACATGATTGTGGATGGTGGTGGATGTACCGATCCCATAACCAAGGAAATGCAATGTTCGTGATAATCTCTTTCCAGTGTTTTTGGTGTCCTCTGTCTCTAGAAGAGGAGGAAGAAATGCCCACCCAGCCTCTCCTGGCTTTGTGCAGTGTGGTCCCTGTCAGTATATTAAAACATGTGAAAGAAATAACAGATTCATTGAACAGCCTTGTAAGGTCCATTAATAAATGCATTAACCTAATCAGCCCCAATACCTCGTGGGCAGATGGCTGACAAGCCGACCAGGAAACAGATGTGTGAGCCTTTCAACAACATTGGGCCTCTCCAGTTTGATTTTTCTTCATTTGAAAAGAGGAAGAAAGAATGAAAAAGGTGCTTTCCTTCCAATAAGCCTAATTGCCTTGAAGGAACCAAGCCTGTAAAATTAAACTGTACCTTGTTCCATCTGTCTCTCCCCTAATTAGCAGCAGACACTTGTCCAGGTGCAGGGTGGGATGGAGCCTTACTTCCGTGGAAAGGGAGAGAGTCAAGGTAATAACAAATTTTCGAAACAAGCTGCACATCTGAGGGTCTCAGCAGGTGGCCTCCCACCTACCTTCTTTCCCTGGGCCAAAGATATCTCAAGGAGGGGTTCCTACAGCTCGTTCTCACTCGGTGATATTCTTGGGTCTTAGGTGATGAATCTAACCCAGTAAGCAATACCCCGATCGACTCAAACTTTCACCATTCCTCATTTGTCCCTGTTTTTGGTCTAAGAGTATGTTGAAATCAAGTGATAAATCTTTCCGTTATGCTTAAGAATAAAATCCAAATTATCTGCAGTGGCCCCAAGGTCTGCATGACCCAATGGTTTGTCTACCCTCATCTCTTCCGCTTGTTATGAACCCATCCCAGAGTGTATTAGTTTCCCAGGGCTGCCATAAGAAATTACCACAACCTGGGTGGCTTGAAGCAACAGAAGTGTTTTCTTTCACAGATTCCAGAAGTCTGAAATCAAAGTGTCGGCAGGGCCATGCTCCCTCTGTGGTCTCTAGGGGAAAATTCTTCCTTGCCTCTTCTAGCTTCTGGTGGTTAATGCAATCCTTCACGCTCCTTGCCTTTTGCCTCATTCCAATATCAGCCCTGACTCCACTGGGCCACCCTCTTTATGTGGGTCTATGTGTCCGAATTTCCCTCTTCTTATAAGGATCCCAGTCATTGCATAGGGACCCACCTTAATCCATTATGACCTTATCTTCACTCATGACATCTGCAAAGACCTTATTTCCCAGTGGAGTCACATTCTGAGGTTCTGAGTAGATAGGGACTTGGAGGGATACTCTTTAAAAAAAAAAAAAAAGATTTATTTATTTATTTGAGAGAGAGAGTGAGACAGAGCACGAGAGGGGAGAAGGTCAGAGGGAGAAGCAGACTCCCTGTGGAGCTGGGAGCCCAATGTGGGACTTGATCCCTGGACTCCAGGATCACGACCTGTGCCGAAGGCAGTGGCTTAGCCAACTGAGCCATCCAGGCGCCCCTGGAGGGATACTCTGTAACTCAGTACACACAGGATTCCTTTCTGTTCCTGAATACACAATGCTTTTCAGCATGTCAAGATCCTTCTTGTCATTTGGTTCTCTAAGCAAAGGTCACTTCCTCAGAAAACCCCTCTTGATGAGTCAGTCAAAAGAGAGCCCCGCCCACCCCCAACTGTTCTCATCACTTCTCCCCATTTTACTATATTCTTGGCCTGTATCATTTCATGAAATTATCTTTTTTAGTTACTTTGGTATTGTCTGCCTCCTTTGGCTAGAATATAAGCTCTGACTAGGGTAGTGGCCCTATCAGCTCTGCTCACTAGTGTATCTCCAACACTTCACCCAGTGCCTGGCACACAGTAGGGGTACAATAACACATTTGATGAAGGCAGGAAAGCACTGGAAATATTTCAGATTCCAACAACAGTCTCTAAAATATTAGCAACGGGCAGAATGTTTCATGTTCTGGTCATCTGGTCTGTGATGGTGAATTTTATGTGTCAACCAGAATGGGTCCACCAGCTGTCTGCATTAAATATTATTTCTGGATGTGTCTGTGAAGGTTTGCATTTGAACTGGTATACTCCGTAGGTTGCCCTCCCCCATGTAGGTGGGAATTATCTAATTTGATGAAGGACCAAATGCCACAAAAATCAGAGGAAGGAGGGGTCCATGCCCTTCCTTCCTGCCTGCTGTCCCATCCCCTGGGTGGGACACTGGTCCTCTGCTCCTCAACTGGGATTTACCCCATTGGCTCTGCTGGTTCTCAAGTTTTCAGACTTGGACTGGAATCACAGCACTGGCTCTCTTGAATTTCTAGCTTGCAGGCAATAGATCATGGGACTTCTCAGCCTTCATAATCACACGAACCAATTCCCCATAATAAATCTCCTTTCACACATATATAGATATCTTATTATTCATACATATGACTTTTCACCACATTCATATACACATATCTGAAAGATTTATTATGGGGAATTGCTTCGACCAAACCAATGGTATATATATCCTATTATTTGTATGTGATACATATGAATGTATATAAATAATGGGATGCACGTGTGTGTGTGTGTACGCGTGTACACAGTTCAGTTTCTCCGGAGAATGCAAATACATGGTCCATATCACAGAAGTCTGAATGACTTGTGCCCTGTGCTTTATAGGAATCGCAGGACTAAAGCAGGGGTTAAGTTTCCGTTATTTCTGGGGCAGGAGAACCTGTGTGCTGCCCAGCTCCATATCCCTGGCCATAGCCTTGCAGACGCATGACCGTTCTGTAGCAGTGAATTCAGGGAGGCAGGAGGCAGCTGAGTGAAGAAGGCAGGGACTGGTGAGAGACTGTGTGAATATAGGACAAGTCTGGTCTCCCTCCCATGTCCCCCAGTGGTAAACTGAGTAAGAGCTCATCTTTATTAAGTGCATGCTGTTCTAGATACTTGGCTAGGGAATTTATTATCCCTTTTTAAAAAAAAATTTTTTTTTATTTGTTTATTTTACCGAGAGAGAGAGAGAAGTAGGGAGGGGCAGAGGGAGAGGGAGAGAGAGAATCCCAAGCAGACTCCCTACTGAACATATAACCCAACACAGCGCTCAATTCCAGGTCCCTGAGATCATGACCTGAGCTGCAACCAAGAGTCAATACTAGCGGACTGCTCCACCCAGGCCCCCTGTTCACCCCTTTAATGTTCTCAATATCCTACTGAGATAGGTGCCACTCTTGGATCTCATTTTATAAATGGGGAAACTGAGTCTACAGAGCTTTGGCAACTTGTCCAAGCGATGGCACTGGGATCTGAGCCCAGAATACCAGGCCCAGTTCTGGGTATCCTGGCATCTGTGAATTTATTGCTACGACACTCACCGTTTTGCTAACCACGAGCCTGCCTCATAGAAGAATAGTCTTGTTTCCTTAACAAGATTTTATCTTCAGGAAAATATCCCCCCAAAACTAAGGAAGATGGAGGGCAGAGTGAGAATTATGCAGAGAAACCACTTTTCCTGATTCCTCCTCTCAAAACGTCAGGGACTGGGGTGCACATGTAAGGATCACATTCTCAAGAGGAAATGTCCGAATATCACAACCAGAAGTTTTAACAGAGCCCCAGATTCTCTCCTAAGGCAAACCCTTTTTCTTCTTTAGTGAGGAGGAGGGAGCTGGGGGTGACATGCGACACACTCTGCCAGGCTGTGGCCTTCCGGCATTCAGGTTGGCTGCTGCATTACCAGATGCATGGGTCTTGGCATCTCTAAGGGGCACTGACTTTGGCTGGAGTGCTGGCCAGGCACCAACCTGTCCCAGAGTTGCGCTGGACAAAGAGCCATCCACTTCTCACAGAACTGAGAGAAGACGCCACCCAGTGCTTGACACATACTGTCTCATGCAGCTGGCCCCCCACTCCACCCAAGCCTACGAGGCAGATGTTGCTTGAGCTCATCACACTGATTCGCTCCATGACAATGTAGTGGGATCGTTTGAGATATTAACTAATATTTCTTTTCCCTGTGCTTCTACGATCCCATTCCCGACCACCCAGAGGGCAGCAATCACTTTCAGCCATGACAAAGAGCCAAAGTGTTGGTTTTTAATCCTACACTGGGCTCTCAACAGCCATAGCAGAGCCCCGAGTCACAAAGACAAGGCTTTAGCAGTAAGTTCCAGGAATTAGAAGGATTAATGAGAGAAGGAAAGAAGGATTAATGAGGTCAGAGCTTGAAGGCTGCTGTGCATCAGATTCATGCAGTACATAAGGATGTCTGCAAGAACACTCACCTGATTTGTGTTGACTGTAAGTTCTTTATGATATGGTGGAAAGACCCTAATTTCTAGGTGAAGATGGATATGAGCTCAGATCCCAGCTCTTCTGCTTACAAGCTGGAGACCTTGAGCAAGTTACTGGAACTCTCTAACTTTTACCAATAAAATTCAGAATCAAACAACAACGGTTGGGTGGCAAGGGGTTGAGGGTACCGAAGAGAATCATGTCCAGCACCAACGTCCCTGCCGCACAGTTGGTATTCAACGGACGGTAGCTGTTATTGCTGCCATTGTTAGAAAGGAGAAGAAAATCACATGAGGATAATAAGATCGACTTTGAGAGGTGCAATGCAGAAGTCAAGGAGATATGGCAGGTAAAAGCACAAACCATTACACGCATGGAGCATGGCAGGGCTCCCTAAATGCACACTCCCACCTGGGAAGACATAGCACATGGCCACTTGCCTCCCAAATCTCTTTCTACCTTCTTCTCTCCGGCACATGGCCACCCAGCTCCAAACTAGATTTCCCCAGCCTTCTTGCGAGCTAAATTTGGCCATGTGGCTCATGTCTTGCCAGTGGTACGTTAGCAAAAATGATGCATCCAATTTTCACTTCACCTGACTTGCTTAAAAGAAAATCGCTTGCCCTGCATGTCCTCTTTTCCCCCTTCCCATTGGCTATGACAGCAGCTAACCGTAACAATGCAAATGAGGACAGTCCTGTAGAGGGTGGTAGAGAAACAGTGTTCAAGGAGCCTGGGCCCCCGAGTGACAGTTTGGAGTAGAGTTGCCCCACCAACCGCTACCACTTCCTCTGGGGACTGTAACAGAGAGATATACTTCTTTCTCTCAATCCACTGTATTTATGGGGACTTTGGTTCAGTAGGACAGTATTTGCTTTTTGTCTATACAGGAATATTTTCTAGGTCTCCACTTTTTTTTTTTTTTTTTTTTGCCTCCTTCACAAGCTGAATTAAAAGTAAATGGGGGGACAGTTCGTGTTTTTTAAAAAAAATACCCAGGTATTTCTTCTTTTAAAATACATTCTCTAAAGCTGGTGCAGGTTCCTGAAACGGTCTCAGCAGGCAGAAACAAGAAAGGCGGGAAAAAAGCGTAGTTTCTCCGACAGGAGAGAGCCAGGGGAGGAGATGGGAAGATTTGTCCTTATGATGAATCAGCCCTGTTCTGGCAGGTTCTGGGCCTTGCTGAAGAGATACAAGCAGGGGGAGTCACATTTGAACCAGGTCCTAATGAATGAAGCTCGGGGCTCCAGGCTCTCCCTGTTGGGCTTCATGTCTTCTTTGAAGTCCTACCTCTCTAAGAAAGAAAATTGTCAAGGGGAGTCCAGAAGCCTGGATCTTTCTTGTCTTAACCCTGAGGGCTCCCACTGTCTTTGCTGGAGAGGATTCTGAAACAGTGCCTGGCTTGGTTTTGCACCAAAGCTCTCCAGGCTGTGCCACGAGCCCCTTGGCTGTGACTCCGGGAACCCTCTGTGATTGTCTTGTTGCTTAGAGGGCTCTAATCCTGCAGGTCCTTTGTCTCTTCCCTTAGGCAGCCCTGCTATGCAGTCACCTCTTTCGGAGAGGCTGCTGAACAAAGATGGACGGACTCGTGCCCCAGCCATGGCTGACTGCAGAGCCCCTCACACAGAAGGGTTCTGGATGGAAACCATGCATATATTCACCACCCTTCCATGCATCCTGCATTGCTGCTCTGCAGATGGTGATCATTCTTTTCAAAGGATCCTTGTGTGATCTGCCTTCAGATCGACCTCCCCTCTGATTAAATTCTATACACCTGTTTTTTGTTTGTTTGTTTTTTAATGAAGCAAATAAAGGTTAATTATCCTTGATCCTATGTAATTCCTTCCAATTTGCTATAGCAAAGGATCATCTCGAAGCAGATAATTGTGACATTTGGGATCCTAAATTAGAATCATGCATGAATGACCTCAATTCTTCACCTTTCCCTGTATCCACGTTCTTCGAATGCGACTTTGAAACTCACCCCAACAGAGGAAAATCTTATCCCCCCCTCCACTGGATTCTGAGTTCATCCTTGTGACTAATGAATGTTAGCCAACATGACATAACGGAAATTTGAAGAAGTGCTTGCTGGTTTGGGGTCCTTCTTTTGCACCAGTGTCATTATCAGGAGATGGGCTGCCCTCTCTGAGGATGAAAGACACCTGGAGCAGAGCCAAGTCACCCAAGTCATTCCAGCTAAAACCAGTCCCGATCAGCCAACCTTCAGCCAACTCTCAGATACATGAGTCAACTCAGCTGAGACTAGAAGAATCTCCAGCATCAGCACAGACCCTGGTCTCAGTAAATGCTGCCAAGTGAATGTTAAACCACAAGATTTGGGGCCACTTGTTACACAGCATTTTTGTGGAAAGACTACTGATACAAACACCCATCACTGACTCACCCTACTTCCAGGAAGAGCCCCCATTTTTGACTGGGGAATCCACCTGTCTCCTACTCTTAATCCAGGTGGTTTGGATGACACACGCCTCCACTCTCCCACCCTCAGCCATTCCCCATGGACTACAACCAACTCATTCCATTGCCCTCACTGTAACAATTTGTTCAGAGGTGGGCACATGACAAGGCAAGCCAATCAGAACAAAGCCTGGGATCTTCAGTTATAGAGATGGAAGCGCCAAAGAGATCAATGATCCCCAACCTCCCATTCTACAAGAGAGACAGCTAAAGGCACGGGCTCAAGGACCGCCAGCTGGGTAGAAGCAGCACTGGATCTAGGACACAGATCTCTTGACTTTCATCTGGTTAATTTTTCTATTTCCCAGTGCCTCTTCAGACAAGACCACAGGATTCCCTTCAAATGTTATGCCCAACTTCACTCAACAACTTATTAATAAAATCCATATTGAGTGTCTACTATGTGCTGAGGGCACCATGCAAGGTGCTAGGGAAGTTTGAAATGAAGATCTTAAAAAAAAAAAAAAAAAAAAAAAAGATCTAGGTGGCTTAGCATCAGAGGGGCATATTTTCAAAGCAGAAAAATGTTTATTGAATCTTACACAATGGCATTTTCCTGCAAGCAGAGACTCTCCTCCATGCCCTATGGGTTCCCAAAGAAGCTCATCAAAACTCCAGTGCTCACTGTGTGTTTTTTAAAAGAGGCCAACCTCAGGAGCTGGTGGGATTTGATTTTTATTAAAAAAAAAAAAAAATCCGGGTGCCTGGGTGGCTCAGTGGGTTAAGCCGCTGCCTTCGGCTCAGGTCATGATCTCGGGGTCCTGGGATCGAGTCCCGCATCGGGCTCTCTGCTCAGCAGGGAGCCTGCTTCCCTCTCTCTCTCTCTCTGCCTGCCTCTCCGTCTACTTGTGATCTCTCTCTGTCAAATAAATAAATAAAATCTTAAAAAAAAAAAAATCCCCTCCATATCCTCCACCTGCTCTGCACTCTCCTGCTCACCAGCAAACCAATAACCCAAATCAGAACATTGGAAAAGGCTGAATTTCATGAAGTAATGTTTTAAGGTTGCCTTTAGGTAGGTTCTTATCCAAAATGTGTGCACTCCGACAGAATGGCCACCCAAATTATATACTGTCTCCTGCCTTTTGCCTTCTGTAGCATCTCTTGGATGAACATTTATTACTGAGTTACATCAATGATCTTAGACAAAAGAAAGAACTAGAATTTACTGAGTACCTACTGTGTACGAGATGTTCTTACTCATTTCATTGATGTTGTCTCATGCAAACTGTCTTTTTTTTTTTTTTTCAAACTGTCTTAAACATAGGTGACAAGGCAAAACCATCTCCTCTGTGTGACAAGAGGAATTAAGGCCCAGAGATACTGAGTAATTTGGCTGCCACATTTCTCTGCCACAGCTTTAAGTGTCAGCGAGGGACACCAAATCCAAGACTGTCACCTTCAAGGTTCCTACTTTCCAGCTGTGGCTCCAGCTCAAACCCTTGACTAGGAAAACAGTTTTATTTCAGCAAACAGCAAAAATACTCATGTTTGGAAGAATGCTGGCATGTGAAATTGGTGTTCTAGGGCAAATCATGTTTAGGGATTGGGTCTTGGAAAAGGTAGGTCCAAACATTAGTATATGGAGAATTATCCGGAAGTTTCAGTTAAAAAAATGAAAAAACTAGAAAATGTTGAGACCCCACGTCCAGTGGTCCCAGTTTGTCTGCAGTACGCAGGCCCAGGATTTTCATTAGTATCGAGCATGGCCAGTGACTCTGAGCGCAGTCTGTAAGCCATTCTTTGGAGATTGGGTCCTGGTTCCAGGTCTGAGGTAATTGTCCTGTATGACTTTGGGCAACCTCATTTATCTCAGGGAACTAGGTTCCCTCATCCAGAAGAGCAGAAGGGTTGGATAAAGGGTATTTTCCTCACTGTCATTAAGGAATATTACTTATATTCTCCTAATGTTACTCCCCCAAACACCATGGAGCATGGATTTTCACGGCTGTTGTTTTGGAAATGGTAGAAATGGGAGTTCAGGGCATGTGAGCGGCTCGTACAAGAGCACATGGTCTGCTTCTGATCCAAGCCATCGTGATCATATCAGTCCTGTACTGACAGTTTCCCCCAAGTTCACTGCTCCAGCATAGCACTGGATGAAGCGACAGGTCAGGTTCAAAGATTCATTTTGCAAAATGACCAGGTTTCAAAAGACATGGATGGCTTCGCACCTCTTAGGAGAGTCCACTGGGCTCGAGGTAGTGGTGCTTTCCTGGGAGGGGTTTCCAAGAGTTATTGGGGATAACTCCAAGATTATTGCTCCCAAGGCTGGGTATGGGCAGAGCAGCAGGAGGGGCCACTAGGGGGCGGCGTGCATGGGGAAACCTCAGGTAGAGAAAAATGAACAGTGCCAACGGGGGTGTGATGTTTGCCATTTCCCACCCTGGCAGACTCGTTTCACCAACCAAGGGAGTCAGACGCAATGCGGGTGGAAACAGGAAACCCTCATCTTCAGAGACCTTGCCATTTCTCCTTGGCAGCTACCCCTTCCTTCACCAACCTGCCCAGGTGGCACCCATCCCTCCGCCTACTCCTCCACTCCTGCCCTATGTTTCCAGAGCGGGTTCCTAGCAACCTTCGTGCCCCTGGATGTTAAGCTGTTAACTGGTTTTCCTGAAGAGAAAAGAGATCAGACATCCAAAGTGTGTGGGAGATGATGTTAGAGTCTGATGCTTTTTGTTAGCACGAGATTTTCCAGAGCCTTTCATTTGCTCACCTGGTAATAGTCCTAATGATACCAGTAATGGGTTTCATGTGGTTATCACTTCCCGAAGGCTAGGCAGTGTGACATGTCTTGTACACATTACCTCATCTTCACAACAACCTAGGCGGTAGATGATACCTTTGTCCCCATTTTGTAGATCAGAAAACAGGGGCTCAGAGGGGTTGGCTGACTTTCTGAGGGTCTCGAGAAGACCCAGCAAGGAGACCGTGATTGCAACCTAGGTGTGTCTGAGGCTAAGCCTGTCACAGCCTGCATGTGTCTCCCTTTCGAGAAGGTGGCAGGGTGTGGGAGGCAGGGGTGGTCCGAAAGCCCCAACCTTGTTATCATGCCTCATGGAGTCTCCAGCTCTGGAGGCTGGGTGGGGAACACTAGAGAAAGATCAGTGACTCCAGAGGAACCTGGGCCTGGCCATCCTTGGGACCCCCCCTTCTCCCCAGACAAGCTTGATAAATACAGACACTTTTTTTTTTTAAGATTTTATTTATTTATTTGACAGAGAGAGATCACAAGCAGGCAGAGAGGCAGGCAGAGAGAGAGGAGGAAGCAGGCTCCCTGCTGAGCAGAGAGCCCGATGCGGGGCTCGATCCCAGGACCCTGAGATCATGACCTGAGCCGAAGGCAGCGGCTTAACCCACTGAGCCACCCAGGCGCCCCAATACAGACACTTTTAACAGGACAGGTGAAATTAGCCCGGTTTGGGTAGAAAAACTGCTTCCAAGCCCTTGCCTTTGCCCTGTCCCAAAATATTTTCTAGATGCATCAGACAACAATAAGCTGATATAAGGACAGGGGTGCTGACTGCCTCCAAATGTTGTCACGGGAATCATAATGGCTTTGTTTTTCACAGGGGAGAGTAAAAAAAGTTTATGCCTCAAATTAGTAGGTCTGTCATGTTCCAAATTGTTTGCATTTCTAAAAATGGATGTTGACATGTGAACAGTTATTATCTAATGCAAGACCCAAAAATCTCCCTCTCTCAAGGCAACAACAGGGTAGTCAAGGGATCCTCTACAGACACGTGGGTCTACAGCTCTCTCTCTGGGTGCGGGAGTACAATGAGTCCCCTTCCTTCCCATGCTCCCCTCAGAGCTCAGGTTGCTTCCGAGGGTCTGGGACCTGGTCAGACTCCCCTCTTCAGAAACCTCAGCCCCCAGAAAGAGCCCTGGAGACCTAATCAGAGGGTGTCAGCTTCCCAGCAAGATTTCTCTAGGGCAGTGGTCTTCAGAGTGTGGTCCCCAGACCAGCAGCATCGCCATGGAAACTGTTAGCAACACAACCCCTCAGGTCCCCACCCAAGGTCCCGGGAATCAGAAGCTCTGGGACGAGACCCAGGAATCTGGGTTTTAACAACCCTCTAGGGGAGGCTGATGGTACTAAGCAGCCAAGATGTGAGAACCACTGAGGGCGCACTGTTCCCTCCGCCCCGCTCACAGGCACTCACTCACGACCTTCTACAGTCTCTTTCTTACTTGTCCTTCCACTCCATTTTCTTCTCTCCATCTTCCACCCACCACAGCTCAGGTCACTGGCCACCTGGGTGACCGCAGGAGCCTCCCAGTGGGTGGCCCCACCTCGAGGCCACCCACCCACCTCCAACTTTCGAGAATGTAGAAATAGTCCTGCCTAGAGCCCTGTGAGACCTTCTAATTTTCCAAGTTCAAGGTCACGGCCTGCCCAGCTGGGTCATCAGAGAATTTAGTGACAACATGATATAAAGGTCCAGCGCTCTGGCACACGGTAGGGCATACAGAGATTCTAGCTACCTTCTGGTCCAGGACCCAGCTGGTTAACTCACAGACAACCTGACCAGACTTCTTAGCATCCGATGCTCACCGTACCGCCTGGGGAAAGTCGAAAACAGTGACAAGGCTAATGGTTCATGAGACCCTGAGCCAATAACCCAACTTGGGTTTCTCTCTCCCTCAGAAGTTGTGGTTTTCTCCCCTGCGTTCATTTACCTTGGGTTTTACTGTTCTGTTTGTGCTTTCTGCGAAAAACCATTTCCTGGATGTCTTACCTGGGATGGTGTCTGATAGTGACATTTTCCTTCAGGCAGTGAATACTGAGAAGTGAGGGGGTAGCATATTCTTCAACAACAGCCCCGAGCACAGATACGCCACACACACACACACACACACACACACACACACACACACACAAACACCTACATGCTGGAACTTGGACGGATTTGCAGGGTCACCCAACGGGGACACCTGTGTGGCACCAAGTCACACACAAACACCAGGACTCTTTGTGCCTCCACCGATCAGTGTCAAATCTGACAACACCTGGACGAAAGAGCTAGAAAAAGCTGTACAGTACCTTTTGGTGACTTAAGTGTCGCCACTGCCCAGTCACCATCAGAACTTCCTAAAAAAATAACAATCGAGAGATGCTGATCTGCTGGCCGGCTTCCCATGTCCGCTGCACCCTCACCCCCAGGTGCCGCTGCTGGCAGCCCCAGCTGCAGCCTCCACGGGGCCCCGGGGGACGGGCGAGAGACCAAATGTGCAAATGTGGATCTGTGCACGCGCACCTCCTCCTGCAAAGCCATGTAGCGGTATCGGGATAACGCCCAACAGAGGGTCAGAAGAAGTCCCCTGAAAAAGGCCTAGATGTTTTCAGTTATGTTAGGGAGAGATTTCTTAGGCAGGAATCTGGCTCTGAATTTCAACCCTCTAAGAAAGAAAGGAAAATTTGAGTTGCCTGACCTCACTTTGGCCAAGGACAACACTCCGCTGACAAGAGAGACATTTTGATCCTGTTTTTGGCACACTCCCTTTCCTGAAAAGGATTGGTGGAGGTGGGGAGAGGGTGGGGAGAGAATTATGAGCTTCAAACCCAAGGTTGGGGCAGTCTCTGCGAACTGCAACTTTATATGCTGGGTGGCAGGTCCCCAAGGGGTAGGGGCTGTCCTCATATATACTCTGTGTTTGAAAAGTACTGTTGAATGAATGAATGAATTCAAGTTTCTCCATGGAGTCACTTTTCCTAATGGAGGGAAATTCCCCTAAATGCTAAAGGGATCAAGCTTGTTATTTGAGAATCCCAGAATGCTTGGAATTTTGTTTATAAATCAGTTTCTCCAAAATTCAAAATTCTTCTTGAATTTCATTTCAAGAGCACTGAATGAGCCCTTGGGGAATCACACATTATTAGCAGATCCCCCCTAGTGGTCCCTTTCCTAAAGTCAAAGATGGTAAGAAGGGTGATGACTGCACCCTACCTACCCCTGTCTTTGATAGGCCTTCTCTGTAAGACTGGCTTTTACTCAAAGCGGGGCAAACCCACCCAGGTGTCCATGCAGCAGCCTCTGCCCATTGGCTGGAGGCCTAGCCAATCAGCGAGAGCCATTAGCTCCCCTTTCTTTTTTCGGGAATCTACCTGGAAAGCCCAAGTCCTCAGCATTTCTGCACAATTTCCAGAGAGATCAGGCTGCCAGCTGAGAGGAGTCACAGGGAACATTCTGTGTGATCTGAATGATTACAGAGCACAGATCCGGCCTCATTTAAACATTTCCGGTTGGCCTCCCAGGCATGCCAGAGGACGCTCAAATTGCCACATTCCCCCTGCGGATATGAACTCAACACCCTCATCACTCACAACAGAGGGGAAATGACGGGACAGGATAGTGACAAAGTTAAAATTAAGTGAGACCCGCCCGGGATGACTGGATATTTCTTCTCCCTCTGAGCCAGGATCATGGACATCTGGAAATAGTGATGCGGCCCCAAATCTTCCTGTGCGGATGGATACAAGCCTGATGAAGTCACTGATTCACTGAGGCCAAAGAGGCCATCTTACTCCCAAGTCAAGCTCATCACTTGAAGTCAGGAACCATGCCCATGCCGCGGCCAACCCTGCCCCTACTACCCAAGACAGGGCTTAGCTGTGGCAAGCCACTAACAAGTTTTCCTTCATAAATCCGCTGAAAATAAGGACACCTAATCAGATGGCACACAAGCTTCCAAATATATACTTAACGTCACACTATGCCTGGTGCCACTAGTGGACATTACAGAAAAATCTGCTGGGTGAACAATTAAACAGTAAAAGGGGATGGATCTAAGGCACTGAGAGGAAAGGAACGTGAGGGAACTTTCTGGGTGATGAAATACTTCTTATCCTTACTGGGATGTCAGTTATCCTAGGGCATGTATATTTCAACAATCACACTCTTGTAAAATTATGATCTGCATTATTTCATCACATGTAAGTTATAACTTATCGATGGTAAACTGATTAGACTCGGCACCATGGGAAAACTTTCAACTTCAAGCAAAGCAAAGCAGTATTTTAGTAAGCCTTCCCTCCAAGAAACGGGGGAATGGTACTGCCAATTTTTTGCCTGGTTATAACCTGATGTCAGAAATTGTTCTCTGGAAGACAGAATCATTTCACGGAAAGAACACAGGGTTCTGAACCAGGCAATCCTGAATGTGACTCTTGGCTCTTCCATTTGCTGGATGGGTGACCCTGGGAAAACCGCTGAGCCTTAGTTTCACCATCTGCAAGAATGGGACCAAGACCTCCCTCAAAGGTAGAGTGTTTTGAGAGTTCAATAATGTTAACCCTCTTCCTGCCACAACTTAAGGAAAAAGATTAAACTAGCAGAAGTCAATCCATGACGGAGGCCCTCATGCATCACTCAGGGTTTTCACAAGTGATTCCCATGGCAAGATGGGAAGCTCCTGCTATATTAGAGTGCCGTGCTGTGGTTCTAAACAGGGCCATTGGAAACTGTAACATGGTTCTGGCAAAATCGTCCTTTGTCTGTCAAATAGCATGAGCGAAAAAATATTTTCTTATTAAAATTTTAATGTAAAAATGAAGGCACCATAGCATTTGATTGATAATGCAAGGATGCCCTGTGTCTTTCTCTCTTTGAGTAGCTAGGGCTCACCGAAGCATCTAAGCGGGACGTGGTCAGGTGTTTAACTTTTAGATGCCTAAAGGGAAAAAAAAAAAACTAAACTTGGGGCCAAGAGGAGGTAAGTGCCAACATGTGGGCGATCTTGGGTTTGCAGGGGCTTTTTCCAGCTCTGGAGACGGGAGCCACCCCTCCCTGAGCCATCAGGTAAGCCTGGAGGACATTTTTCCAAACCCCTCTGTCTTGTCAACATTGACTTTTGAGGAACCACAAAATGGGTTCTCACATCATAACTACCCCTCACACGGGTGGCTCAAGCCAGGCAAGGCATGGGCTTAATTGAATTTTCAGGTTATATTTTGACTCAGTCTCTCACAAGACACACTTCTTATTTTCAATCTGAGTGGAAGATATGTCTAAAATGTTTAAAGCCTCTTTTCTGACTTAGGAAGGAGAGTCAGTTGGATGAAACTGAGGCTCTTTGTGATAGACTGTAGAAGCCATATGGCTCTTCACAGTTCAGGCTAACGATGGGGCCGTGAAGAGGTCTGGCTGACTGCAGGTCCTCAGGACAGCTCAGAAAAGTCATTTGCTGCTTGCTCGCTCACTTGTTTGTTTTATCAGATCCTCAGTGTGACTTGGCTTCCTTGCCTGTCTTTCCCATCAAACTGGGATAAACTGTCCCTCCCCCAAAATGATGGCTGAACAATTGCATGTTAGTCAAAGTACTGGTCCACCTTGGAGATTCAAGGAAAAATATGGCCAACAAACAACTCCGGTCTGAAGACTTTCCTATGTGGCTGCATTTACTGAGGGTTGACTGTGTGTCAGGCTAAGCATGTTCTGTGCACTGTATCATTAAATATTCCCAACAAAGCATTATCTGTCTACTTTTATTATCTTCATTTTACAGAGGGAGAAACTAAGACCTCAGGATATTAAGTAATCTCTGAAATTACTCTGTGTTTGAAAAGTACTGCTGAATGAATGAATGAATTCAAGTTTCTCCATGGAGTCACTTTTCCTAAAGGAGGGAAATTCCCCTAAAGGGATCAAGCTTTTTATTTGAGAATCCCAGAATGCTTGGAATTTTGTTTATAAATCAGTTTCTCCAAGTTGAATTTCAATCCAAGGGCACTGAATGAAATTCAGTGTCTGGGTGAATGAAATTCAAATGTCTGAGTAAGGTCTTAAACTCAGAGGCTGTGCTCAATTCTACCATCTTGCTGATCATCTCAGGCTCCTGACTTGCTGTGGTACCCATCACACAGTATTATTCCCTGATTTTACAAATAATGTTCTGGGAACACTCATTAAGTCCCCACACATGTTAGTGGGTTCTGGGGATGCACAAATGAATGGGACAGACGTGGTTCATCCCTCGATGGGACCTACAATCAAGGGAAACCAGATTAAATGTCTAAAGAATGAATGGATGAATGAATGAATGAAACACATCTCTTTGTACAGAGTCTGACGAAGTTTAGCGTCTGACAGTTCTCTAGTGTGTGCTAACCTGTTACTGACAATTGGACAGTGAACCCCTTGGGAACAAAGACCATTCTTCAGTCACATGCTGTATCCCTGAATCGTAGAGAGAAAGGAGCTTTCTTCAAATATGAATG
Source organism: Lutra lutra (assembly GCF_902655055.1). Lineage (NCBI taxonomy): Eukaryota > Metazoa > Chordata > Mammalia > Carnivora > Mustelidae > Lutra > Lutra lutra. Next base: position 10,594,255 of record NC_062295.1, on the reverse strand, counting down.
AGTGTGATTTCAATAAGCAACTAAAATAAAATAAACCAAACCAAACCAACAGTCACCATCCTTTTCTCTCTGGGTCGGCAGTGAATGGACGGGACATATCTAATGGCCCACAGGTACTCTAATAACTAGAATGAGTGGTATTGTTTCATCTTCTATTTTCAAATTTCCTCATTTTTCATTCCTCATTTTTCACTTGAAGAAGTTGAGGTCAGAGGGTCTCAGTGACTGGCTCAAACTATCCCATGTTCTGGATATTAAAGCTGCCAAGAGAAATTTATTTTGCGGGGGTATTTTTGAACTTGGCAGCTAACCCTAAAGGCTGTCCAAGGCTCTATTTACTGGAAATTTTTGGAAAACGAGTCTGGTTATCAGAGGCTGCTGAGCTTTCAACGGCAAACAATTTTTTAAACAACTCTCCCTGGTGGTAATGATTTCACTAATGAAATGCATTTCATCATCCACACACACATCATGATGTGAATTATGCCTTAATAAAGAACGCTTCAAAGAACATTTATTATGGGATTTGCATTTCATTTGTGCAGGCAGATGCTGGACACCTGGGTAGGCCACTGGATCAGGCAGTCCCACTGGACCTCCATTCACTAGGAGTCACAAGACCATCAGTGACTCAGATAAAGTTCGTGAACACCCGCGACAGTCAGAGAAGGACAGAGAAGAGGAGAGGCACGTCAGCCATATCCAGGATCGAGGAGGGTTTTCTAAATAAGATCCTTCAGAGTTTTCTAGAAGATTAGGGGTTCCTTACAACTAAGCTCTTATTTGATCCATTATGAAGACAAGCTCATTCATTCATTCAGCAAACATTTCACAAGTTCTCCCTTTGGGGGAAGAAAGGGTTACTTAAGGAGGGTAAGATATATTTTCACACTGCAAATTTAATTCTCAGTGCCCTGCAGACATTTGCAAGGTACAGGATCCCTCTAAAAACCCTTGCTAAAAATCAAGGTGCATTATGGGACCATCCACCCATTATTTACCCAAATAGCTACTGAGTTTTGATGCGGGACAAGACACTGGGCCTAAGCTGTTTAGGGTAATGTCACCAGTTCAAAAGGAAAAAGATGTCTGGCTGATTTTTTTTTTTAATGCCAAAAGAAGAATCAAATAGAACCAGCAGATGTCATTTATCACCTAAATGCAAAGCCCAGGAAGGGGGGAGGCACCCAACAGTGTATGAAGGCTTTGCAGCTACATGGGTAGAGATGCCCTGACTCTTTCTCTCCTAGGCAACAGTCCTCAGCTCTTCCTACTAATATCTGAGTCTATTTGAACATGCTTAGAATGCATACGCTGTGCAAACACGGAATATGGAACAGAGGGAATCTGTGGTCATGGGGTCAATGTACTTGAGGGCTGAGTTGGGCGTAGAAATTCAATATGAAATGTGGGAACTGGCACATAAGTCCTTGTGGGGCTTGGGATTTAGAAAAGTCTGTGTCGGTCCACATGAGCTGTGCCCTTGGTATTAGAAATTTGGTTTGTCTGTCTTTGAGTGACTCCATCTAGAAGTCCTAGGAGATGGGGGAAAAATAGGAATTCCTCAAGACCTTTGTGATTCCAATGCTTGCCGAGTTCCCAGTATGCCCCTGGCCCTCTGCTGAGCACCAAGGTGCTTGTTTTATGCCTCTGGGGTCGGGAGACCATGGTCCCCACAAGCATCACAGACCATGACAGTGGCTTTGGTTTCTGGTGTCAGTGTGTAATGGAATTAAGATATTTGACACTGGAATCGATCAGCGAGTGTCTCCCATCCCATCTCAGATGAGGAAAGAAATGAAGACAAATAGCGGATAATAAAAGCAAGCATGGGATCTGGGAATCTTGCATCTGCCTGAAGTTTGGCTTTGCTAGGGCTGTGGCTTCCACCCCACAGAACTCCTACATGATTGATGCGTTCAGGAGCCTGGGCCGCCAGCAGGGTCGCCGTCACATTCCCTCATGTGTGAGCTGGGGTGAGGAGCAGGGGTGTGGGAGGCTAGTGGCAGGAAGGGAGCTCCTGGAGCAATTTAAAACCCCTAGACTGCTTGATCTGGGGCAAATGAAATTAGACCCCTTGAGTCTCAGTCTGCTAATCTGAAAATTGGGATAATAACTACACCCTCCTCTTCGGATCCCTGTGAGAAGATGCGGTGGGATGTATAAAAGGCCCAGTGCAATGTTTGGCACTTTGATAAGAGCCCAGTTAGCACAAGATCCAGGCAATGCACCCCATCCTGAAGCGTGGAAGCTGCCTGAGGTGAGGGCGTGCAGCTAGCGACGTCTCAGAGATGGGGTGACGGGGGGGGGGGGGTGTGACCAACTAGAGGGCAAGGCATTTGGAGACCGAGTGTCCTGGATTCCCTGAGGATTCATGAGGGCAGGCAGTGGATGACGAAGGGGTTGGGCTGTTGGTCGGACGCAAATGAGCCTCCAGGCCCTCCTCCCAGGGGAAACGACCCCCACATGTGTCCCTCACTCACCCACCCTGCCCCACGTGGCACTGTAGGACTTGATCCAGTCAGAGAGGAAGCAGCCCCAAGGCCTCTGCTTCCCAGCAATCTGGACCCCAGGTAGAGAGACCAAGAACACGTGTGAGCAATATAGACAGAGAGGGGGAGATAGAGAGAGAAAGAGAGAAAAGAGACAGAAAGGGATGGAGAAAGTGGCAGAGACAGAGAGAGACACAGATTTTGAGAGAGAAGAAGAGAAAGAAAAGAAGTAGGAAGAAAAAAAATGACAGGATGAGAAAAAAGGCAGTTGGAGAGAAAGGGAAAAAAAAAGCACAGAAAAGTAGAAGAGAAACAGAATAGGACTCACCGACTGCCTTCAAGGAGGCGTACTTGTTGAGCTCTTTGCCCGGTGGCTGCTGCTCGTAGGGGTTGGAGATCTGGCCCAGGCTGGGGTACGAATGGGGATGGCCCATCTGCTGGAGCAAAGGCGAGGTGGGCACTGCGTTGTTCATCTGGGTCGTGTCTGCAAGTGAAGAGAAAGGAGGACATGGTCACAGGTGGAGCCGGACCTTGTACCCATGCCCACCATCGCCGGGTCCCAAACTGCCCACCCTCTGGGGACACAAGAGGCAGAACAGCAACGGGCTCCAGGATCCTCCCTAGAAAGCAGCTGAGGATGGATGGGCTAAGGGCAAATATATATATATATGAATAAAACTTCAATAATAGTCAAGGAAATGCAAGTCGGAGAGTGAGAATGAGAAACCATTCCTTTGCTAAGAGATGGGCAAACATTACAAGGATGGAAGGGCCACCATACTGGCAAAGATGTGGGAAATGGGCCCGTCTCATAACCTCACGCGGGTGCCCAGTTTGCCACATTTGCAGAAAGGAAGGTGGCAGTGGGTCTGGAAATGTAAAGTGAATGTGTACTTGGACCAAACGATACTGCTTCTGGGGACTGAGCCTACAGAAATAGTGTCAGAATACAGAGATATTTGTTCAGAGATTTTTTTGCACCGTTCTCTATAAAGTGACAAAAAGTGACAAAAGTGAACACGCAGAGAAACAAACTCAACTCCGTAAAGATGGAAATTCTTCAATAAATTACTGTACGTCCATATTACATACACAATGTACATTCATACGATGGGATATTCTGCAGCTGCTAGGGAAAAAAATGAGTTTAAAAACAAATTAACTCCAGGGGTGCCTCGGTGGCTCAGTCCGTTGAACCGCGGATTTTTGATTGCGGCTCAGGTCGTGATCTCATGGTCGTGGGATCGAGCCCTGTGCCAGGCTCCTCGCTCAGCAGGGTGTCTGCTTCTCTCTCTCTCTCAAATTAATTAATTAAATAAATATTTTTTAAAAAATTAGTTAACTCTATATATGCCAACCTGGCTAGTTTTTTGGGGAGTCCTTTTGTTAAGGGAAAAAAAGCAAATGTGAAAGTAATGCATCTTTATTAAAGAAGAGGAAATCTATGCATATTGCTTGCATGGTGAGATTTGCAAAAACAGAAAAAGAAATCTGCCAAGGCACACGAACCAAGTATTGGCTACTTAGAGGGAACGGGATTCGTGGGGAGAGAGGTTCAAGACATCTACTGGGAGACAATAGTCTCGGAGCTGAGATCCAGAAATCTAGATGTGTTTATACTTGTGGGTGGAGGTGGAGGGTGCTGGGGAGGGTGCTCAGGTCAGAGGGAAGGGCATGGCTACAAGCCCTGAAATTGGAGGGGATGCAGAGTTAGGAGTACAGGATGCCCCCTCACGTGGCTGCAGAGCGGGAGTGTGAGTCAAGTGGAAGGAGGAGGGGCTGGACAGGCTGGCGGGGCCCAGGAGACCTTGGGAAGGGTTTCCCCATCACCCCGATAGCAGTGGGATGGGCGGAGTGAAGGGGAGAGTGAGGCAAGGTGGAGTCCAGATGAGGTGATTATGGCCCAGTTTCAGGCAGGAAATACGGGTTCTCAACAGCTTCATGAAGCCCTCCGCCAGATCCAGAGAAACACGGCAGTGGATGCTGGTGCTGTCTTGAGAGATCCCTGTTACTGAGCATGTGCACCCATTCCCCAGCTGCTGTGTTGGCTGTGCACAGCTCCTAGCTGCCCCCCACACCCAGAAAGTTATTCTCGGGAATCACTGCCCTGGCTTTAGTGTCTTTCATGCACCTCACCCTCAACACCTGGGGTGGTCGGCCAGCAGAGCCTGGCTGACACTAGGACACGCAGCACACAGACCAGCCCTCTGCCTCAAGGTCGTGATGCTTTATGAGGTAATGGATGCTCCAGAGCTCCCAGGGATTAGAATAAACCATGTTCTTTCGTAAAGTGCCGGACTGTAAACAGTTCAGTCTTTACAGGCCACACAGTCTTGTTACAAACACTCAACTCTGCCCTTGTAGCAAGAAAGCGCAGACATGATGTCAATGAGCGGGTGTGGCTGTGTACCGATAAAACTTTATTTATAAAAACAGGTGCCTGCTAGTTTTGGTCCAAGGGCCATAATTTGACCGCCCCTGGTCCAGATTTAATCTGAGATGGAGACCCCATCCTTGAGCGGCTCCTTTATCTTTCCTGTTTTGTTTCCATTACAACTTGAGAGGGGCGTGTGTGTGCGTCTACGTCTGTGTGTCTGTGTGTGTCTGTTGCACTCCCTCAGTCTCACACACCTGCCCCCCTCCCTCAAGTGCTGTAGAAGTGCTGCTTCTACACAATGCAACCCATGACAGATACGGAGTATGTCTGGCTTTAGAAACCAGTACACCCATATGGAAAGAGGCAGGGAGACTACAGCTGAGACACAGAGATAAGAAGAGCACTTCTATTACTGCACATGCACACAAGACCACTGCACAGTGGTTGGGTTACCAAACATATGCCACATAACCCAGCCTCTGGCCAACATGGGAGGAAGGGGGTGTATCCTTCTGCGATGATAGCTTCTTGGCAGAGAATCAGCAGGGGGCCAGGAAGGCCCAAGCTTAATGAAATCATGGAAGAGGTGTTGCATAAGGTAGAACTTTTGCTGAAGCGTGGACCCCAAGATCCTCTGACATGTTCCTCTCCAGAACAATCTGCTGGGGAGGTCTGTCTGCTCTCTCTGGGCATGTCAGGCCAGACATGTTTTATGCCCAAATGCTGGTCCAGCAGGAACAGTTATCCTAAGTTCTCACTGTGTGCTGGTTCTGTGGTTTTGTTTTGTTTTTTGTTTTTCACAATCTCTTTTTCTCTGGACAGATACTAGCTGTGTGTGTTCAGAGCTAGTAAGTCCTCTGGCACAGTGCGCCAGGTGCATCTGAGTCATGTGATGAGCCGCCCATCATGGTGACTATCTTAGTCTAGGTTTTCCCAGAAGTCACTGAGATAAGGACTCAAACAGGAGCAAATCTGGGAGGGAGGCTCAGGGGATACTGTGGAAAAGGGGTAGGAGAGGAAGACAGGGAAATGAAAGCAGACACAACTTCAGTGAACTAGAGACTAATCCTATTTTGGAATTCCGGTAAACGGTGTTGAATGCCTGTCTCAGAATTCTGTCACCCCATGGGGAAGTGAGTCCCTTACTATTTATTTCTACACCAATTCCCTTCAGTCATCAGATGACGGCTGCTTCCGGAGGACAGTAAGGCCTTAGCACTTGCAACCCTCCATGTTCCGGGGGGCAGAGTGTGCTCTGGCACCACAGAAATTCTTATTCAGACGTGTAAGAGCTGGTATTTGGAAATCAGGCCAGTAACTCACGCCTCTGGCCACTGAAGTGAGCATGGGATCCAAATTGGACAAATCACGATGCCTCCTTCTCAGACGAGAAGCAGGCACGTGATTTAGGTGGGACCAATCAGAATGCTTCCTTGAGTTTTTCTATCTGGAACCTTTGGAGTAGAGGAGCCAGGAGGTCATGGATTCAAGTGAGTTTGAACCTGCCATGTGGAGAAGCTCTTTACTGTGAAGGAATAAGGACAATAGGAGGAAAGCAAAGAAGATAGGGAAATCCCTTTCTAATAATCTAGTATGCTTCAAGGTTACTGTCCTTTGCAATGTAGAGTTTGGACTAGTATAATTGTGTGGATTCCCTCAGGGAAATGAAGCTGACCAGAGGGGAGGCTGCCTATGTGGCTATTAAAAAAAAGGCCTGGGGATTATGTCAAGACATAAAAGGCATTGCTCCTGGGTATTCTACAGAGATTTAGAAGAAATTTCAATTGGCCTCAGTAGTACATTGGGAATGCCCAAAGACATTCATAAGCTAATTTACTAATGTCTTTATGGCAAGTCCTGTTTTTTCACCCCTGGAAGTAAATCCCAAACATGAGCCTTGTCTAGTTAATGAGCTGACTTCTGTCAAGCCCACCCTTTCTCCCAAATCCTTGCTCCCTTAATCCTAGATCCCACCCACTAGGCTCAAATTTCGTTTCCAGGCCTGCCAGGGGAAATGTTAAACAATTCATTAAAGAAAATAAAAAAATCTGTACCGATGTTCCTCATCTCTTGGGACAGTCCTTTATATTATTCAACAGAATATTTAATACGCTATTATAAAGTATTTGCTTCTGGATGATTTCTCCCAAGTCCTGAGCTACCTCAAGGGCAGTGAGTAGTTAGTTAATATAAGTAGGCCTGACCAAGATGGCCTACCAAAGGAATCCCTCACAAAAGAAGAGATGGGGCTGCCCCGAAGTCACATTCCTGCTATCACAAGCAGCGCCACAGGAAGCAAATTTCTGGCCGTTTTAGAGAGCCATTTTGTGCTCGCTTCCAGACATCGAATATTCACAAATATTGAAATCCAGTCTCAGGGGAGCAATCAAGAATTATTAAACAGACATTTGTGACTGGGTTTTTTAAATGTTATTTTCATTTTACTGAACGAGAAGATGGAGTAGACCTGGCAACCCAGATTCTCTATGAGTTTTGTTCAAATATATCCAGCCGAGGAGGAAAGACCAAAGTCTAGATGGGAAGCCAGCCCAGCTTGGTATCTAAGCAAAACGGAACAATAGGGTGAGGGAAGAGCAAAGAGTGGGTACGATCTGTCCTTGCCAATAGAGGTGAGAAGAAAAATAAGAGAGATGGAGAGTATGTAGGTATAAGTGTATTTGCATATATATTTTTATGTGCATATGTATACATACACATATGTATATATTAACTACCTATTTATCTCTCTATGTATATCATTTAATTTACATAGTCGTGGCCATAGAAAGCATCCAGTTGGACCAACACTGTCTTGCCAACACTGTCCTGCTCTTCTCTTGTAGACACACTTTGGTCCCAGAGATATCATACCCACCTTCACCTCTGCAGAAAGGTACTTCCTACCCAATGCCACAAGAAAAAACTTTCCCTGCCTCATTATAATTTTGCAACTCATTCTGACTCTTATAAATAACTAACAAGGACTTGCTGTTCTGGGATGCTGTTTTCCAACAAGAGCCTCGGTCAACAAACAAGAAGTTGATGATGTCCCTGTGCTCTCCTTCCTAAGACAGAAGCGGGGTCTTATGTATTTAACACTCATTTTCAAAGAAGAGTGAGATAGAGCTACTCTAATTGGAAGCACCTGGCTGACTTACCCCAGGTAACTGCTGTGTAAGTACCATTATATGTGCTATACCTTAGTCACTAAACAGAAATAAAATAAATGCAATTCAGATAGGGTCAGCTAAGGTAAATAACGCTCAGTTGCAAACACTGGGAGGATGCTGTGGGCTTCTCCGTGTAGAAGAGACAAATAACAACTATCAGAAACTGGACCAATTTGACTGCTCTTGGAAGAAAAGCAATAATAGCCAGTCTTTCAAGGCACATCACGGGAAGAACAGCTCAGAAAGGCACAAGATGGTCAAACGGTGCTGTTTTGGGGTGTGTACGCTATGTGCCTGGCTTGGCAAGGAATTTCTCATGCACTATATCTCTAATTCCTACATCAACCCTACAAGGTAGAGATCTATAGACAATATATCTTTTAAAATAAGGTTTTCACTGAGAATGGTTTTATTTTTTTTTTTTTTTTTTTTTTTTTTTTTTTTTTAAAGATTTTATTTATTTATTTGACAGAGAGAGATCACAAGCAGGCAGAGAGGCAGGCAGAGAGAGAGGAAGGGAAGCAAAGCAGGCTCCCCGCTGAGCAGAGAGCCCGATGTGGGACTCGATCCCAGGACCCCGAGATCATGACCCGAGCCGAAGGCAGCGGCTTAACCCACTGAGCCACCCAGGCGCCCGAGAATGGTTTTAGATTGATAAAAACACTTCCAAGATGGCACCGAGAGGGGCATCTGGGTGGCGCATTCAGTTAAGCATTTGATTCTTGGTTTCAGCCCGGGCCGTGCTCTCAGGATTGTGAGACTGAGCCCCACATCGGGCTCCACGCTCAGCGTGGCATCTGATTGACATTCTCTCTCTCTCTGCCCCTCCCCACCATGCTTGCTCACTCTCTCTCTCTCTCCCCCTAAAATAAATAAATTAAGAAGAAAAAAAAAAAGATGGCATTGAGAGTTCCCACCCCAGACCCAGTTTCCCCTGTTACTGACATCTTGTGTTGTATGGTACAAATAATGAACCACTTTGATAAATTACTATTAACAGAAGTCCACACTGTATTCAGGTTTCCAAAGCTTGGACCTAATGTCCTTTTCCTGTTCCAGAATCTCGTCCAACTACCACATTAAACGTAGCCATCATGTTTCCTTAGGTATCTCCTGGTTGTTAGTTTCTTAGACTTTCATTGTTTTTGATGATTTTGACAGTGTTGAGGACTGCAGGCTAGGTATTGTGTAGAGTGGCCCTTGAGTGGAATTTGTCTGATGATTTTCTCATGACTAGACTGAGGTTATGGGTTTGGGGGAGGAGAACTGTAAAGTGACATTCTCATCATCACCCATCAAGGATATACACTATGATGCCTTATCACTGTTGATGCTAACCTTCATCACCTGCCTGAAGTAGTATCTGTCAAGTTTCTCCCACTGTAAAGTTACTCTATTTTTTTTTACTCTATTTTTTTTCTCTTTTCATGCCATACTCTTTAAGCCACTCTGTACAACCCACACTTTAAGAGCAAGGAGTTACGTTCCACCTCTCTGAGGACAGAGTTTCTACATAAATTATTTAGAATTCTTCTTCATAGGAGACTTGTCTCTTTTCCCCTACTTAATTATTCAAAAACTTTCTTATATCAGTGGACACATAGACATGAATTTTATCACTTTGGGTTATAAACCAATACTGTTTTATTTTGGGTTTTTGTAGTTGCTGTTCTTCTTGTTTGTTTGTTCAGATTGTTCCAGATTTGGCCATTGGAAACTCTCAGTTGGCTCCTATGGCCCCCTTTCAAGAGCTTCCTTGTTCTCTAGCAATACAAGTTGCTCTAGGTTCATCTTGTACATTCCCTGTCCAGTGCTAGAATCAGCCATCTTTCCAAGGAGCCTTGGTTGTTTATTTTGTAGAATGGTTTCAGCAACCAAGATCTGGGTGCTGCGTGTGCTCATTGCTTTCTGGTCTCTCTCTCTGCAGACAGAGTAAGGAAATCATGTGTGTGTACTAACTCATATGTATAGGTGTTTAAAAATATTTATATATTAACCATCTGTATCTACTTTATGCTAAACATGAGTTCATCCTGGTATCTCTAACTGTAATCCATCATCACATGGATCATTCTTGGCTCCTCCTCTTGCTTACGGGTAAGCACTCACACCAACAATAAGAAACATGGTTTCTGTTATCCACCAGCCATTGACTCAGTTGTTAAGTCCAGTATACATGTCTAGCAATATCAGAATTATGAATCCATATTCCCATGGGAAACGACTGTAGCAACTACAGCACAGTCTTAAGGACAGTGGATTTGTCAAATTATTAATGTATTTTTCTCTTTTGTCTAATGACGTACACGATGGCCATGGCATCTACATGTCTGGGTAAGGCTTGGAAATTAGGATTTATAACAGAAGAAACATGCAGAAAAATGATGATGATGATGACATTGATTAATGATGAAGATGGTGAAGACACACTTATATACATAATACACAAAGGGGTGTTATTAGGTACCAGGCACTTTTCTGTACCTGAACTAATCCAATAATTCATAGAATTTCTATGAGATACTATTCTTTTTTCTTTTTTTTTTTAAGATTTTATTTATTTATTTGACAGACAGAGATCACAAGTAAGCAGAGAGGCAGGCAGAGAGAGAGGAAGGGAAGCAGACTCCCTGCTGAGCAGAGAGCCCGATGCGGGGCTTAATCCCAGGACACTGAGATCATGACCTGAGTTGAAGGCAGAGGCTTTAACCCACTGAGCCACCCAGGTGCCACTATGAGATACTATTATTAAGCCCATGTTGCAGAGGAGGAAATCTAGGCACAGAGATATCACTTGCCCAAAGTTACACCATTTGCATATAGTAGAAAGACATAGCCTTCTGACTCTAGAATCTGTGCTCTTGGCCACTTCCTTATTGGGCCTAAGGGAGTTAAATTCAAATTTCTAAGATTCAAAAAATCATTCTGCAGCCAGACAGTGATATAATTTTAAGTCACATGACTGACTTTGGGAAGCGTTTTTTTTTTTTCCCTCAATTTCTTTCTTTTTTTTTTTTTTTTAGTTTTTAAAATACAATTTAATATTAAATTTTAATATAGTTAACATTCAGTGTTATATTAGTTTCAGGTGTACAATATAGTGATTCAACACTTTCGTACAACACCCAATGCTCATCACAAGTGCACCCCATAATCCCCATCACCTATTTCACATCCTCCCACTCACTTCCCCTCTGATAACCATCAGTGTGTTCTCTATAGTGCAGAGTCTGTTTCTTGATCTCTCTTTTTTTCCCCTTTTGTCTTTTTTTGGGGGGATGGGTTGTTTCTTAAATTCCACATATAAGTGAAATCATACGGTATTTGTCTTTCTCTGGCTGCTTGATTTCACTTAGCATAATACTCTCTAACTCCATCCATGTTGCAAATGGCAAGATTTCATTCCTTTTGATGGCTGAATAATCTTCCATCGTATATATCTACCATACCTTCTTTATTCATTTATGTAACAGTGAACACTTGGGCTGCCTCCGTAATTCGGCTGCTGTAGATAAAGCTGCTGTAAACATAGGGATACATGAATCCTTTAGAATTAGCGCATCCCTTTTAAATACACAATAGTGTGATTACTGGATCATAGGTAGTTCATTTCTAACTTTTTGAGGACACACTCCCCCATACCTTTCTCTCCATTCTTTAGCATATTAAGGACCGGATTTGGATTTGGCAGGCAAGACCATCAGAGGTTTTGTCAAGGGCGGACCAGTGAAGCAAAAGGATAGGAAGCCTGCCTCCTCTGATTCTAGGGAAATGAGAAAATGACAAGGAAAGAGAGGAAGAGATGAAGGAAATGTCACTCAACTTTCCCTCGTTGGTTGGGGAGAACGATGGATGAGGGAAATGCTGAGGGCAGGGATCTCCCATTTCACTCCTGGGTTTGGAACTCTGGGAGGAACTCAAAGTAAAGAAGCTCTGAACTGTAAGGTAGCAGCCAGTTAAGACACGAAGTGGGATGACCTCACTACCAGACTTCCTAGTTGACCTTCCTCAGGGAGCCTCATATATCAGATGGTTTGAGAGCAGGGATCCTGCTACAGAACCTTTCATTGGTGGGCAGTGGGTTTCACATGGTGGCATGGAGTGTGTCCTTTTACTTTATTCTACTCTCCTTTGTCTCCCAAGCAGATGGTTATCATGGACCAACTCAGACAAAAGTCACAAACTCAGAAAGGCCAAATAGAAAACCACTTTAACCATATTAAGACACACACACACACACACACACACACACACACACACACACACACCCTATTTCTCAAGGTATTGCAGTCCTAATTTACACAGAAGGAAATTGAAGCCCAGAGAGGTTGATGTGCTTGCCCAAAGTCACATAACATGTTAGTAACTGTCAGGATTTGATCCCAGGTTTGTCTGATGGCAAAATGGGTGCTTCCTCCACTAAGCTGAGCTGCCTCTAGCAAGGACAAGAAGAAACTAGAGGCTCAGCACTGAACCTTCTCTATGGAAAGAGACTCTTCTGTCTTGAGTATCTTTCTTCTTATAAAATTTCCCCCTCAGACCACTAAACCACTGGTCAGATCTATGTCTTTTTGTTTCCTTCTTCATACAGAGAACAGAATCTACTGTTATAACCCAGGGAACGAGCAGGATTCCCCTCGAACCCTATCCTGAGAATCCCTTACTGCCTTATGGACTGCACCTGTGCCCTGACCTCTCCATCCTGCTCACTCATCTGTTCCTCCTCATGTATTCCAGTGTCTGCGGTGTGCCAGGTATTCTGCTTCGTGGACAAGTCCTAGCTCCTGCACCGCCTACTAATGAGAGGAACTCAAAAACGTTTCCCCAAAGTTTTTTTCAACACCCAAGAGGTTGCCTGGACCATGAGGCCATGTTGGTCCTGCCCAGCTTTCTCCTTCATCCGTGCCCTCCCCAACATCCTCTCTGTGCCTGAAGACAGTTTTGCAGCCGGACCGTGGTCCCAGAGCCACAAGCAGCAGCATCTGCCATGACGTAATGAAGTAAGAATGGAATTTTGACTCAGCCAGCTCTGGATTCAAATTCTGGCTCTTTTCTTTGCCAATAGCATCTTGGGGTATGTGAGAACACCTGCCTGAGCCTCAGTCTTCAGCTCTAAAATGGGGACATAGCAGCTTCCTCCGGGAGACCACATGTACACAGTTCAGCATCCCTCCCGAAACAGAATAACCATCAAAGGCATTATAGCCAAAGCTTTAGTGCCTCCAATTGTCCAGGAAACAAAGATGACACGATGGGGTGGCCACAAAAAGACAGTGGTAGGTTTCCATAAGGCCCTCTCTGGACTCGGGATTCTTGGACACATTCCAAATCATTCAGTTGTCTCAGCACAGGACAAATGAGAGAGAAGGGGGAGGAGATGTTCCTGCAGGGGCCAGTAGCACTGGTAATTCTCACAATAACAAAAAAGAGAATACATGTTCAGAAATCATAGCAGAGCTTTGGCTTCTAGCTCTGTGTTCCTTTCTAGCCTTTCTAAACCTTTGTGCCCAGTATCCTTTTAAAGAGAAAACCTGGAAATTATAGTTTGAAACACCATGTAGATTTTTCTCTGGCCACAAGCAAGCAAAAAAAAAAAAAAAAAAATCAAATCCAACTCAAAATTACCCTGAATTTGTCAAAAGAGAACATAGCAGTCTAGGCTCTCACCAGAAAAGGTTTATGGAGAAAGAGAATTAAATCCATCTTATTGAATCTTGGTAGCAGAGGGACCAGCAGGGGTTTGTAATGGGGGAAAAAATGCACATATATCATTGTAAAACCTTTGGTAAATGAGGCATTTGTGTTACCCATGGGTTTGTATCTCTAAGCATGCAAAATATATATATTTTTATATTTTGACCATTTAGGATAGGAATATTTTAAACTGGAGTTGTTAAATATTTATTTAATGTTCACTTCTGGCCAGTTTTTATGCAGGCTCTGGAGAGGCAGAGATTCATTTCAAATCTCGGGCTGTACCCCAAGGAGATGATAGTCCAGAATAGGAGGCCGACTAAGAACCACGCTGGGGATGCAGAGAACCCTTAAGACCAGTGTAGTTAGTGGTGTGATACAGCAAAACAGAGTTCCATGATTACACAAGGGACACAGTACCTCACCAAGTTTTAGAAGGTCAAAGACCTTCTTTATCTACATTCTGAGAAAGAGAGATTATCGAAGACAGTGACAAAGGACCATTTTAAGTGGAAGTAGCATCAATGAGCATGTTCAAGAAATGCCCATTTATTGGTATCACTTTTGAAACGGGACATCTCCCATGTAGGTTAATTCACCACCGAAGGCTCAGCATCATCATTGGGAATATGAAAGGTTGTTTTATGTGCACAGAGGCCATTTCCCCAAAGTCAAGATCACGAACTCATCTACCAGTGCATATCCCCTTGATAGCCCAGTGTGGCCTGATTGTTTCTTTCCTGCCCCTTGTCTTCTTCTTCCCCTGCACCCACCTCCCCCCCAGTTCCATCTATTTAGGACTTTTCCCCCCTCCATCATGGTTAGACCTTTATTAGCTGCATGGTGAGCAACAGCCCGTCCTTTTGGCCTTCATTATTTCTAGTCCAAATGTGTTGTGGGATTAGAAACTAGATACCCAACCTTGTTAGAATAAGTTGGAAAGTAACAATTAACCACAGGTAAAAATACTATTTTCTTCTGCAAAATGCTCTCCTTTTCCCCCTACATCTTTCTCGGGCTGGGTCATCTTTGCAGGGTCAGCTTATACATCATACCCTCCAGGGGAACTTCCTCACACTCTCCTATCTTAAATACTTCAACAGCTCTCTGTATTCATCTGCGAGGGCTGCCATAACCACAGAGGGGGTCTTTAACAACGGAAATGTATTGTCTTACAGTTCTGGGGGATGGAAGGCTAAGATCAAGGTGCTGGTAGAGTCAGTTCCTTCTAAGGAGATGAGGGAGAATCTGTTCCATGCCTCACTCCTAGCCTCTGGTGGTTGCTAGCTATCTTGGGCATTCCTGGCCTAGTGGAAGGACCACCCCAATGTCTGCCTCCATTCTCATATGGCGTCCTCTTTACATGCATGTCTGTGTCTAAATTACCCCTTTTTATAAGGACATGGGTTTTACTGGATTGGGCCCACTCTACTCCAGTATGATTAACCAATTTACATCTGTAACAACCCTATCCCCAGATAAGGTCACATTCCGAGGCACTGATCCTTAGGATTTCAAAGTGTTAATTGGAGAGGGACAGGATTCAATTTGTAACACTCCTTTTACTTTGCTTCTTTATCCAGAAGAATACTTCAAATTTATTCCCAGGGCTTGTTTTCCCAGACCGCTGAGGTCAGGGAATGTGTTTCATCTCCACCTCTCCATTCCCAGTTCCCAGACTTCCTCCATGGGACTTTCCCCACAGGAAAGGACAAGGGGAAAAAAGAAAAAAAAAAAAGACCATTTTTTCAGGCACCTGCTATGTGACAGGCAGTAGGAAAGGAGCGCTACTTGAAAAATCAGCTTTTTCACTAAGAAAAATGCATTAAATGGGTTGGCTTAGCAACAGCCATTTTTGTTGCCATGAAACTTTTTTTTTCTTTTTCTTTTTGGACTGTATGTGCCCTGGCTAAGTATTTTGTTGACGGACGATTTGATCCCTGGACAACAGAAAAGCAGAGCAAAAAAACAAATGAGGAACTGGGCTCAGCTTAACCAAACACCAGGGACAGTACACTGCTCAGGTATGTGTCCTTCGGGTGGTGGTAACACAATGCAGATACCCCATGGATGGAGGCTGCAATATATCCTATACCAAGTCTTGAGTAGAAATGATTCTACACAGGGGTGCCTGGGTGGCTCAGTGGGTTGGGCCTCTGCCTTTGGCTCAGGTCATGATTTCAGGGTCCTGGGATCGAGCCCCACATCGGGCTCTCTGCTCGGTGAGGAGCCTGCTTCCCCCTTTCTGCCTGCCTCTCTGCCTGCTTGTGATCTCTGTCAAATAAATAAATAAAATCTTAAGAAAGGAAGAGAGAGAGAGAGAGAAAGAAAGGAAGAAAAGAGAAAGAAAGAAAGAAAGAGAAAGGAAGAAAGAAAGAAAAGAAAAGGAAAGGGAAGGAAAGGAAAGGAGGAAGGAAGGAAGAAAGAAAGAGGTGATTCTACACAGGGGTTGGAGGATGCTCTAACAGCAGGCAACTTGTAGCTTAGGGAATTTTCAGTGTGCACCAAAAACACCTTTAGCTCTTGCTTTGGTTGAAACTTCAAAGAACCAATGCATGGAGGACAGTACTCATTGATTTCCTATCACCCATATGTTTTGTCTCTCAAAGAGCCCACTTGAATTGGGGTGCACATCTCCCTCATTTAGCTTTGAGAATCTGTTTTTAAGGGCTTATACATAGAGGATGGCTTTAGTTCACAGTGATAGATGCGAGCAGGTCTCTCCCCATTTTCCATATCTTCCAACGTTCCCTAAATAACTTCCCTTGTGATTTCGGATGCCAATCCCTCCTCTTGAGGAGCATTTGAGAGCCCAGTGAGGTTATGGAGAGAGAATAGGTCATTTAGAGACAGGAGCCACGGGTTCAAATCGTGCTCCAGCTATGTGTCAGCTATGTGGTCGTAAGGTGAACGAGAGGAGAAGTGAGTTGGGGGAAATTGGAGGGGGCGACAAACCATGAGAGGCTGTGGACTCTAAGAAAGAAATTGAGCGGTTTGGGAGGGGAGGGGGGTGCGGCGTTGGGAGGGCCTGGTGGTAGGTACTACAGAGGGCACGTATTGCAGGGAGCACTGGGTGTGGTGCATAAACAATGAATCTGGGAATACTGAAAAAATTAAATTAAATTTAAAAAAATAATAAAAATAAAAAATATGTAAATAAAAAATAAACCATTAAAAAACTTGAAGGGGCGCCTGGGTGGCTCAGTGGGTTGGGCCGCTGCCTTCGGCTCGGGTCATGGTCTCGGAGTCCTGGGATCGAGCCCCGCATCGGGCTCTCTGCTCTCTCGGGGAGCCTGCTTCCTCCTCTCTCTCTGCCTGCCTCTCTGCCTGCTTGTGATCTCTCTGTCAAAAAAAAAAAAAAAAAAAAAAAGTAAAAAAAAAAAACCTTGAAGAAAATGTAAAAAAAAAAAAAAAATTGAAGGAGCTCTGGTGCCTCTGGTTTACACTGCAGCACTATTCACAATAGCGGAGAGGTAGAAGCAATCCAAGTGTCCACTGATGGATGAAGGGATAAAGAAAATGTGCTATAGGGGCACTTGGGTGGCTCAGTCAGTTAAGCATCTGCCTTCAACTCAGGTCATGATCCCAAGATCCTGAGATTGAGCCTGGCATCAGGCTCCCTGCTCAGCAGCGAATCAGCCTCTCCCTCTTCTCCTCCCTCAACTCATGTGCCCGCTCGCGCTCTCTCTCTCTCTCAAATAAATAAAATCTTAAAAGAAAAGAAAAGAAAATGTGAAATATGCATACAGTGGAATGTTATTCGGCTTTAAAAAAGAATGGAATTCTGACACCTGCTACATCATGGATGAACCTTGAGGACATCACATGAAATGAAATACGCCAGCTATAAAAAGACTCATACTAGATGATTCCACTTACAGGAAGTACCTAGAGTGGTCAGACTCACAGAGAAAGAAAATAGAATGGTGGTTGCCAGGGGCTGGTGGGAGGGGGCGGGATAGGAATGGGGAGCTTGTGTTTAATGGGTACAGAGTTTCAATTTTGCAAGATGAAAAAAGTTCGGGAAATCAGTTGCACAACAGTGTGACTATATTTAGTGTGACTGAATGGTACACTTAGAAATGGTTAAGATAGTAAATTTTGTGTTAGGCATTCTTTGCCAAAAATTTTGACAAACAAATGTACATAACTAGTGCTTTACCCACACGTCCTTCATTATACTTGAGGCCATTCTATAAGCTAGTTGTCATTGTGCACAATCTGCAGATGAGAAAAATGAGCCACAAAGAGGCTCTAAACCATGTAGTCAAGGTCACAAACAGTAGAGACAAAGGCAGCTTCATCCAAAACTAATGCTTCTTTATCTCTACTAGTTGATGAGGTATGACAGAGTCTGGAGTAGGATAAAACGAGATACGTCCAAAAAGCACTGACCTTAATATTTAGCACATGTAAGAATCTGTAATATTAAATCTTTCTTCCCATCATATCTCTACATTTTAAAGACATTCAAGCCCCAATAAAAACAACCTAACCATTTTGATCTGAGAATGCTCCAAGTGGTGGTGGTTGATTAAACCAAATCCTTCCTAATTGCAAGTTCAGCAAATTCATTCACTGAATAACCCACTTATCAAATAATCACTATGTGCTATGGTCAATCCTAGATCAGGCATCTTTCTGGGTATGGGGGAAAGAGAAATGGATAAGACCTACTGTTGCCTTTGACAAGATCACAGTCCAATGGGCGAGGGTGGGGTGTGGGCAGGTAAACGACTTCCCTGTAACATAGGTAATATTGCAAGTACTTAAATGATCTGAGACGGTCTGTTTCAAGATAAAAATTACTATATAGTAACCCCTCCTGAGCCAAATTCCTAAACAGGATTAACAAGATCTAAAAAAAACAAACAAAAAATACCCTTAAAATTACAAAAGGAAATCACGATGAGATATCACTACCCATCTAAAAGAATAGCAAAAACAAACACAAAATTAAAAGTCCGACAATGCCAAATCCTGGCAAAGGTGTGAAGCAACAGAAACTGTCATGCATTGCTCCTAGGAATGTAACATCGTATAACCCCTTTGGAAAAAGATGTGTAGCAGTTTCTTTTAAAAGTTAAACACTGGGGAACGCCTGGGTGGCTCAGTTGGTTAAGCCGCTGCCTTCGGCTCAGGTCATGATCCCAGGGACCTGGGATCAAGTCCCTCATCAGGCTCCTTGCTCGGTGGGGAGCCTGCTTCTCTCTCTGCCTCTGCCTGCCCCTCTGCCTGCTTGTGTTCTCCCTCTCTCTCTCTGATATAAATAAATAAATAAATAAATAAATAAAATCTTTAAAAAAATAAATAAAAAAAAATAAAAGTTAAACACTGGTGAGAGGCTGGGAGGCCCTGGTGGTGGCTATTAAGGAGGGCACATATTGCATGGAGCACTGGGTGTGGTGCATAAACAATGAATCTTGGAACACTGAAAAAATAAAATTAAATTTAAAAAAAGAATATTTGGGGAAAAAAAAGTTAAACATATACTGAGAATCAGACTCTACAATCCCACTCCTAGGTATTTAATCAAAAGAAATGAAAACCTATGCGTACACAAAACCTTGTGATGTTTCAAGTGGATTCATTCATAATCGCCCCAAATTTAGAATAAACCAAATGTCCTTCAACTGGTGATCTGATATACAAGCTATATCCATGCAATGGACTAGCACTGAGAAGGAGAAAGGAAGAGATTTTTTTAATATGCCCATTATGCTAAGTGAAAGAAGGCAGACTCAAAATGCCAGATACTATAGAATTCCATGTATATGACATTTTAGAAAAGGCAAAACTATGGGGACAGAAAACAGGTCTGTGGTTGTGAGATGCAGAGGTGGCTCCAAAGGGACAGTCCAAGGAATCTGGAGGTGAGGTAGGAGGATGGAGCCATTGTGGGTCTTGATTGTGGTAACGATGACACGACTCCACACATTTATCAAAATTCACAGAACTGTTCACCAAAAAGAATCAATTTTGCTGTATATAAATTATAAAGTAAATTTAAATAATTTTTTAAAAATATGTAAAGACATTACCCTGCTTAGCAACACAAAGTTCTGCTGGCAGAGCAGAAAGTCTGAGGAATCTCTGAAATGTGGGGCCAAAATGGGATTAGATTAAAAAAGGAATCCACGGGGCAGCATCCAAACCGGAGGAGAGAGCTGCAGAAGATGGGTTCAAGCATCCCAGCAGTAATGGAAACAGGAGGCGGTGAGGACACTGACAAGTTACTAGTCTTGTGCTGCAAAGGAAGTTGCTAGGGAAGTAGAACCCAAGCCATCCTACTTCTCCCCAAACCCTCAGGCTTCTCAGTTTAGCGAGGCAACCACCATGACTGAGAAATCTTAGGTCAGACAGACAGAGTGATACGCAAAGTAGATGGGGGAGGTGCTCAGGAAGAACCATTGCCACCCAGAAGACCACCTTCCTAAGCATCCCATTGAGGGATACATCCCCCTCTTTCCTCAGCCCCTCTTCATAGAGCTGGGGAACTCAACTAACCACAGGCCCTGTCCTTCCCTTCCCCAGAAAGACAGTGCTAAGAAACCCAGTAGACAATCTAACAAGGAATCTTAGCCACAAAGATGAGTACCCAATCCAGTCATGCCTAACCCACGGAAACACCAACACTATGAAATAGAAAAGATAATCTCGAAAAGTAGAATAATGTAAATCCAAGGATATAGAAAGAACAGAACCATTAGGTGAGGACTTTAAAATAAATGTAATTAATATTCTCAAAGAGATGAAGGCTATTGCATACATGAAATAAGAACAAGTATTTATGCAAAAAGAACCAAAGAGAGTTCTTCCAAAAAGAAAAGCACAATTGTTGAAATGTAGATGAGGAACTTCATAGAGACTTAATTTTATCTGAAGGACTGAAGGTAGGCTTCTTAGAATCTGCAAGCTCTCCATTGGAGATCATTCCTCTAAGAACAAAGGTAAAGAATGATGGAAAAGCATTGTATAGTTTTTAGGGAACCGTAACAAACTCAGAGCAGCTGGAGCAGCAAATACATGGGGAAGAGTTCTATCTTTTTACTCTGTCTTCCCTTATGGCACTAGCCATGAATTATGTTGCAATGAAAGTGTGTGCAACCACTAGCTATGAATTACATTGCGGTGAAAATGTTCAGTTGCAAGTACGTACACACACACACACACACACACACACACACACACAATGTGGGCACTTTCAACTAATGTGTTTCCTTTTACTCTTCACTTCCTATTACCTGTGGTAGGTTACATTTCCCAAGGTGGTCACTACAGTATCCCTCCAGTCCATTTGTTCTTTTTATAATACAATGTTGACACTTCTCCCATCCAGTGGGGTATCTGTGTTGTATTCCCTACTGCTGAAGCCTCACAGATCTTTGTGTTTGCTCCTGCCAACCGAGTCAGGCAGAAGTTATGCTCTGTGAATTCCATGACTGGATCACAAAATGCCAGGCAATTCTGCTTGCTTTCTTAGGATGCCAGCTCTCGGAACTCAGCTGCCATGCTATGAGGAAGCCCAGGCTGCCTACAGAGGCCGTGTGTGGATGTTCCAGCTGACAGTTCCAGCCAAGGCTCTAGGAGGCAGCCAGAATCAATTGCCAGATATGTGAGGAAGGAAAGTTCAAGATGACATCTGCCTCAGCCACCATCTGAACGCTACTACATAAGAGACCCGGAATGAGTACCGACCAGCTGGGCAGAGTCAACCTCTAGAACTATAGGCGACAATAACATGATTGTTCTTTTTTTTTTTTTCAAGCTGCTGAGTTGTGGGGTGATTCAGTACACAACACATTAAAAACATCTTAGTTTGTAGATGTGAAAATATGAAATTTGCATTTCTTTAAAAAAACATCCATTTCTAACTTCATGGGAAATCAGATGGAATTGAATGTTCAGTCCCCCACATTTGCTATAGCTGGGGCGATGAGAAGAAAAACGGGGTTCTCACACTTTGACTCAGTGTTATATACCCACTCTGTCACTATCACCAGTAGTGGATAGGCTGAGACTCAGGGAGAAACAAGGGGATAAGGCAAGGGGTGTGGACACAGAACCAACAAGGAATGGAGGGATCAGCTAAATATTTCTAAACCAGTTGGGGAAGAAGAAGGTTTTGTATAGGGAGCTCTGGACTTGGACTTCCGGCTGTGTGATGTTGGATAGATGACTTAATCTCCCTGACCCTCTCTTTTCTCAACTGTAAAATGAGAAGAATAATAGTTATTTCATAGGGAGTGCCCATCCTCAAAAATATGTGGTGAAATTGGGGCACCTGCATGCCTCAGTCGGTTAAATGTCTGACTCTTGGGACGCCTGGGTGTCTCAGTCGCTTAAGCATCTACCTACGGCTCAGGTCATGATTCCAGGGTCCTGGAATTGACTCCCACATTGGAATCCTTTCTCAGTGGGTAGCTTGCTTCTCCCTCTGCCCGCCTCTCCCCCTGCTTGTGCTCTCTCTCTCTCTGTCAAATAAACAAAATCTTTAAAAATAAAGTGTCCAACTCTTGATTTTGACTCAGGTCATGATCTCAGGGTCGTGGGATTGAGCCCCATGTTGGGTTCTGAGCTCAACAGGGAGTCTGCTTGAGATTCTCCCTCTCTCTCTTTTTCCCTCTGCCCCTCCCCGCCAAATAAATAAATCTTTAAAAAGATACATCTGGCTTAAAATGAACCCCTAGGGGTAAACAAATTAGAGATACTAGAGCCAAGTCAGGGGAAAACCTTTTACCTTAAGAAGAATTATAATTCCAGATGTCTCAGATTGAATCATTTTTGACATGTTCTCTCTGAGCTTGCTGGATACCCCACCACTACACAGCTTCCAGTCTCCACTGCTCCTGGTGAAGTTTCCTGCATCCCCATCCCAAACGCCTAACACCCCCATGGCAGTTACACACCATACTTATAACTCAGAGCTTGGGGCAAAGCTTTTGTTGAACTCCCACCTAATGGCGATTCCTCCTTGCTGGTTCCCTCAGGGTAATTCTACACAAAATATGCTTCCCAATCCTCATCTCCAGGGAGTTTTAAAGGTTGTGTCTTTTTGATTCTCCCTTCAAAATATTTCACAAATCCTTCACCCCCCCCCCCACTCCATGTTCACCACCCCTTTTCTCAACCAAACCACCATTGTCTCCTACCTGGGTCCTCCTACTGAGATGCCTCATTTCCTTCCCCCAGCCCTTCTGGTCCATTAACCACTCACAAGTCTGGGCAATCTTTACACATGCAATCACATCACCCCCTGCTTGAAATCCTTTAATCAATTCCCACTGCACTTTTGGGTAAACTCAAAATCCACACCATGTACAAGGAGGTCATGCATGACCTGCAGCTGCCCACCAAGCCAGCAATTGGCTTCCTGCTACTCTCAGCTGCACTGGCCCTCATCAGGACCTTCTCACACATATTCTTCCCTTTGGTTTAGAATGTTCTCTCTTCTCCTGATTTCCAGTTCACCTTTTTGGACTCTGCTTATATCTATTTTTTTAGGGAAGGTTTTCTTGAGCCTCCTCCTCTATATAAATCTGTCCCTCTGATAATAGTAATGATGATGATACTAACAACAATAATAACCCTATCCTTTCTATCTATAGTTACAGTTCATAAAAATACATTTCCTCGAATGGTTATTTAACTGATACCATGTCCTCCACTAAATGTGCAGTGACCAAATCTGATGGGCTTACTGGTTTAATGCCAGCACCCAGCACAATGGCTGGCCCATGGAAACTGCTCAGGACATGTTTCTGGATGAAAAAGATGGTGAATTAGCACTGCCTACAAGGTTCCAGACGTTATCCTGATTGACTCTATGACTCTAACAGGTGTCTCCTGCGGCAGAAATAACTTTGCATCTGAAAAGGAGACTGTTTGCCCAAACCTGCTTCCTGAGATGTGGAATTTTGCATTCTACACAGTGCTCTGTGCCCTGTTGGTAATTCTCTACCCATAAGGATGGCTCAGTCTGTTTGCCATTCCCAAATATTTGGTTGTTGGGGATCTCATTTGATCAGTTCATCTTTTTTTATTCTGGAAACACAAATTAGCCTATGGACAGGCTGTGTCTGAGATTAGGTGTCCTCTAACCCTGCTCCAAATTTCTGTGACCTGGAAATCAGTCAAGCTAGCTAGCGTTTGTCTGAGACACTGTCTCATCATCTTCTTGTCTCTGGGCAATACTGCTGGGTTCAAATATGTCTTCTCAATAGAGCCCCTTTGACCAGTGGTAAGAGGCTGACTTCTAGGTTCCACATTCCCAGGTCCCTGGCATAGACAAAGGCATGAGGATGGGAAGGTGTCTGTGTTACTCAGGAAAAGGAGGGCTCCCCCAGTGTCTCAGAGCTAGATGACTCTGCCAAATAGCCAAGTGGTTAAATGTTGAGGGCTGTAAATGAGGCTCATCTGTCAGCCGTGGGCGGGCACCAGCTCCATCTGCTGTGTCAGGAGCCCGGAGAGTGATTGGAGGAAGCAGCTTGTCAGCGTGAGGCCCAAGACAGGAGGCAGAAGCTTCCTCAGAAGACTGTGGAACAGCATACCTCGAAGACTCTACCAGGTCCCTTCAAAAGCTTTACAGATGAAAAATAAAACAAAAAAAAACAAAACCAAAAACAAGACCTATAAAGGGGGTAGGCTTGGCCATCATCACTCAGCAAATATGCATTAGTGCCAGGATAAGAGTCAACTCTCCAGAATTCTAGACTGCTTCTCTCACCAGGAACACCTCACCCAACTTCTACCAAGCCCGTGGGTGGAAGAGATGCTCTGAGAAACTTGAGAATAAAATACCCCAGTTCTCTTCTCTACGCTTCCATTTGTTCTTCAAGAATCTCTTTGTCCCTCTAGAACCTCAGAATAGATCTGATCACATTCATTCACCCAAACAGTAGATATTTTTGGAGTGCCTCTATGCACAAGGCACCATCCCAGGCATTGGGAATACATCAATGAAAAAATGGACCTCGTTCCTCCCTCTGGGAGCTCATGATTTAGTGGGAAAGACAGGCAAAAGGAGAGCAGGCAAAAAGGAAATCATATGAGTTCATACACAAATTATGTCAGTTTTTTAAGGAAAAGTATCGGGTACTAGTTGTGCCCAATTCATATGTTGGGGGATATTATGAAGAATTAACTGCTCTGTTCCCCCCACTCCATCCTTCTTCTAATACAGTGACCTTTCCCTACTGGGAAGACAGCCATAGCACAGTCAGAGGCTCCATGGAGAGTTGAGACAACCAGACCACCAAAGATTCAGATTCCGGGTTTTTGAGCTTGTCCTGATAAGGACAGGCATTTGCTGAGCTTTTGTTTGTTCCATCTCTGGTCCAGAAGATAAGAGGAATTCTGGGCCACAGGAGAGGAAGAGGCTAGGTAAGAGAGGAAGTCAGTGAGCTGTTGTTGGCATGGATTCCTGGGGACAGGGTCCTATATGCTGCTCATGGTGGAAACAAAATGCGGATCTCTGCCACTCAGATCTCCAAGCATATCAAGAGTTGGACCCTGATCAGAGAGATTCCCAGCTGGTGGTTGAGAAGGGAATAAGAAATGCAGAAAGAACCTAGTTTTCCCCCAGGCAGCCAATGAGGAGGCTCCCAGCCCTGGGTCCTCAAAGATCAAAGGCTGGCACAGTCTATAATTGGAGTTGTGAATTCTCCCCAGCCTCAGAGTAACCACAGGGATGAATAACACCGAGTCAACAGCATGGCTTAGTTATTGTCTCAAAAAGAAATTAAAAACAGAGAGAAGAGAGGTGGGTGATCCCAGAACTGCAGCCCTCTAGCCATTATCTGTCTTGAGCCTCAGCCCACCTGACCACCCACTCCTCCAGGTGAAGTTATAATATAACAATAAGCCTGCGATTATATTTCACTTGTGAAAAAAAAAAAACAGTGGTGAGTCAAAACCCAGCTAAGAGATGTAACCAGCACCGCTAGCTCTGTCAGTAGGAGGGGGCCAATCCCAGGCTAATTTCAGAACCCCTGGTGTAGTTGGTGAGCCTGTCTGGCTGCCGGGGGCTAGGCACCCCTGAGTCTGTGAGTAGCACTTGGCCCCGGCGGGCATGAGACCAGTGAAAACAGACGGTACCGGTTGAAATCTGGGTCCTGAAGGGAGACTGTGAGACTCCAGACAGACCCTGGGGTCAGGGCGACAAACAGGCACACAAGC
Source organism: Lutra lutra (assembly GCF_902655055.1). Taxonomy (NCBI): domain Eukaryota; kingdom Metazoa; phylum Chordata; class Mammalia; order Carnivora; family Mustelidae; genus Lutra; species Lutra lutra. Next base: position 10,568,345 of record NC_062295.1, on the reverse strand, counting down.
AAGACTGGCATGGACTGTATGACCAGAGACCAAGAAGAAGACGGGCACCTCTGCCCGTGTAAGGACGGGTGCCTCATGTGGGCCACGTGCCAGCCCAGGTGACTACTGCAGGACAGACTGGGGCCACAAATATGCCTGGATACGGGGTCAGCCCCTCTGAATTGAGATGCAATTATAGGCACAAGCAGGGAGGTGGAGGAAGTGGAGTAAGGAAATTGGCCAACATGAGTTTTTAACAGCAGGCCAAATATGAACATAAAGCAGAGCCTAAGCTAAATTATAAACATAAACATTATAGATAAACAAACATGAATATATAAATACAAACACATTATAAAAATAAAAGTAAATGTAAATATATAATATATAATATGAATATTTTATAAATATAAATATATGTGAGTTATAAATATGTAAATAAATATATAAACAAATGCATAAACATACTTTGTAACTTATATAATATGGTATGATTATATCATATAATATATATTACATACTATATTATATAAATTAAATGTAAATTATATATGATATGTTATTTATCAGTTATAAATTATAATTATATATAACTTATATACTATATATTAATTTGCAATGCTCGTATATTTTATATTTTATAACATATGTGAGTTATAAATAAACAGATATATAAACAAACACATAAACATACTTTGTAAATTATATAATACATGATATATATATAGCATTATATATAACATATATAACATAATAAAAACAAAAATATTCAAGTTATAAATATAAAAATTAAACATATATAAATATGTTACATATATGTATTTTATATATACTGTGTATCTAGACATACATGTATAGTTACATTCAGAGAGACTGAGCATAAGGATATACCTCCATTCAAATCCCAGTTATGTACCTGACAACAATATGATTTGGGCCCAGTTGGTTGCTCCCTCTTGCTTGGTGTCCTTATACATGATGTTCCAACCAGAGTGAGGCCACACTGCCCACCCTTGGAAAGATAAGCAAGTCTGGGAGAGAGGCCATTTTCTACTGGTCTGATGATAAAGGGATACCTCTGGCATGATGCTGAACGTCCCATGGGGTGTGGGGTCCCATACAGGGATTGATCCCACCCACCATGCTGCCAGAGCCCTGCTGAGAAACAATGGAACTATCCCAAGTCCCTTTCAGACTAGCTGGAGAGTTACTTGCTAAGTTACTAGAGAGCAGCCCCACCTCCCTCATGGGTCCCAGAGAACCCTCACCTTCTCCCTTGCTGGGGATGACTGTGCGTGAGCCTGAGTCTCTGCCCACCTCAGAGACTCAGCCTGGGTACGTCCCACCCAAAGCCCAGAACCTTCCAGCCTCCAAAGTACTTTTAGCCCCCACTCCTCACAGCATCCCTGGACATGGGAAAAAATCACCGCCCTTTGGGAAAGGGGAGAAGTGGAGCCCCGAGAGAGAGAATCCCATCGAAAGATCTGGAACCCGAGGTCAGATTATTTCACTCCAAATCTGAGTCCTTTTGGGTGCCCCCACTCCCCAGCTGAGTACCAGGACCCAGTCATGGATTTCCCGTGGCCTGGTCAAGATCTGTTACAAATGTCAGGAAGCCAAGGAAGATGGGGGGCGTAATGCAGTTTTCTTCCCTCTGGAGGGGTCTTCGTTTCCCTATATCAGAGCTGCCTCGATCTACAGAGATTAAGGGAATCTACTCTCATTCCCATGGGCCTCCCTGGCTCTATTACCAGAGAGACAGAAGAATCTGGAGCACCATTTTCATATGAAGCCTCCTTCTTTCTATGCCTTGAATCTTCCAAGAGCACACCATGCACCCACTGCTCAGGTCAAAGCCCCAGGCTTCCACCTGGACACCATCATCTCATCCCCCACAGCCCCAAGACTGACTGAGTCCTGTTATATCTTTCTTATAAACATCTCTCAAATTTCACGGTCTCCATCTCTGCCCCAGTTCTATTTCCACACCCCATGCTCTAAAGTAGGTCACCACCGTCTCTCCTAGGACCACCGCCCAAGGAAAAAGAAAGGCACCAATGGACTCCCAGTGCTTCAACTGCCAGGGGATGCTTAAGGATCATGACAATGATGGAGGGGAGCTTCTATGAGCAAATTTGGGGTTCAGATTTTCAGTTGCATGAGAAGGAGGAGGAGGAATATCTCTGTTCTCAGGATCCAGCACAAAGCTGAGCCCAGAGGAAGTCATTTCTTGTTGGTAAACAAACAGGAGGCTGGGGAGTGGTCTCATGAGAAGACCCCACCATGAAAACAACAAAAATAAAACCAAGCAGAAATCAAATACTTCATTTTGCAAATAGATGCAAGCTAGAGGCACAGAACCATAAACATGGAGGTAGAAAGGACTTTGGAAATCACCTACTTCAATCTCTCATTTTCTGGTGGAGGGGAGAGGCCCAGGGAGGTGACATGACATATTTAAGGCCACACCATGAGCCAGCCTGTGGGCTCTGCCATGACTCTGGCTTCCCAGTCAGAATATCTTCTTCCCATTTCCTTTTCTAGTCCATGTCTTTTCTCCTTTCAAGACTCAGTATAGTAACCACCTCCTCCAAGAAGTCCTCCCTGAACTCCCAAGCTGGGTCAAGTACCCTTTGCTCAGGCAGCCTTCTAAGCTTCCTCTGGCATAGAATCCACTTATCAGACTCTAGTGTAATTGCTGAGTATTTCATTTACCTTTTATGCTAGACCACAGTTTCTTGGCACAGCTGACATCTTGGCCTGGATCATTCTTTGAGCGGGGACTGTCCTGTGCATTGTAGGATGTTTATCAGCGGTCCTGGCTTCTATCCACCACATGTCAAGAGAATACACCCCCAAAGTTGTGACAAAAATGTCTCCAGACCTTACCCACTGTCCCTGGGGTGAGGAGCAAGGGACAGGCAGCAAAATTACCCCCTGTTGAGAACAGCTATCTGGACAGTGAGGTCTGTGAGGGCGGAAGCAATGTCTTCCGGTCTTTTACATGCTACTGTGCAGCACAGGGGATGAAACACGAGACACGCAGGATTAACTGGATCTGTACGTACGAAAATGCTAATGTGGGGTAAATATTTGTGTGTGGTATACACATGTGCACGCCATTCCCATAGCGTGGTTTCCAAAATAAATTGTCGATAAATACAAATTTTTTTGTTCTTTTGGGATGCATTCAACACTACTGTGTGCTTAGGTTGCCTTGTTAAAATAAAAGCAACAGGGGCACCTGGGTGGCTCAGTGGGTTAAGCCTCTGCTTTCGGCTCAGGTCATGGTCCCAGGATCCTGGGATCCAGCCCCGCATCAGGCTCTCTGCTCAGCGGGGAGCCTGCTTCCCTCTCCCCCTGCCTGCCTCTCTGACTACTTGTGATGTCTGTCTGTCAAATAAATAAATAAAATCTTAAAAAAAAAATAAAAGTAACCAAAAATGCTGGTGCTAATTTAACAGCCTTTTGTTTCTGGACTGGTGTGTGTGTGTGTGTGTGTGTGATCATCTCTTGACTGACAACAGTTCCCTCTCAAATAATATTCACTTGGAGAAGAAAATGAATTTTCAGTGAAATAAGGAAACCCTTTCTCCATTCCAGAAAAAAAGACATTCTCGGGTCATTAAAGCATCGTTATACGGTTTGGTTGCTAATGTACCAGTCTTTACTTGGGAGCACATGGCAATCACAAGGAAGAATTTTTATTGCCAGATGAACAGATCGGAAAGTAAGATATTATGGAATGTGCCATTAGGCAGCAGATAAGTAATTAGGTGACAAGCAAAATACATTTTTCAGCATTTCAAAATATTTCCACTTCATCACCAGTTCATTAAAACCCGCCTCCTCTCTCGTGGCCCACCAGGAATTTACATCAAGATTATTTACCAAAAAGAGGAAAAGAAAAGAAGAAAAAGAAACCATCAGGATAAGTGAATTGTGATTAAGTCATATGATTGTTTTTAACACTTTTCTATGAGCCTCAACAGGCAAGAGAAAAAAACAGGCTCAGATTGTCGCTGGCAGACTGAATGATTGCTGTTCTCATCACCACGAAGGTGGTGGTGAAAGGATGGTGTTTTCATTATTATTTCACAAAAGAAAAGGAGGCCCTGAGGGGCCATGGATGGTGCCATGAGAAGGGAGGAGAGTCAAAACCATAATTAAGATGATTGTGCCTCTTTAGAGTGGATCTGCAAGGTGATTCGATGACGTGACTAATGGCCATGTTCCATAACAAATTCCCCCAAGAAAGAGCAATCAGCGGGTTACCTGGCTCCCAGGCAGCCATCCATTCCTAAGGCCACCTGTTGTTTAAGTAAGGGCTTCTTAGGCACTTCCGGCCGTGCAGACACACAGGTGTTGGGAGTGAGGACTTCCCACTACCTGGTCATCTCTGCAGAACCAGGCATAAGGTTAGTGCCCATTTCAGACTCACTGATTAATCGAGTTAATAAGTATAATAAGCAGAGTCCCCTGTGCTTTGTTTTGTTTTTAAATAGACTTGAGTGTCCTGAAAGTTAAAAGAAGTAGAGCATATTAACTTGATGAAGGCAGAAGAATGGAGAGAACAGGGGAGGGAGGGAGAAGGGAGGAAGGGTGAAGGAAGGAAGGAAGGAAGGAAGGAAGGAAGGAAGGAAGGAAGTCAGTCAAGAAAGAGAGAAAAGTTTCCAACATATAGCATCCCAACCGCTAGGAGAAGCATTTGCACTTGGATTACTTCATATATTCATACATTCAGCTACCGTAAAACTAGAGATAGGTCCCATTATTAGCCTCATTTAATCCACGTGGAACGGATCAGAGAGAGAAAGCAATTCATTCAACATCGCATAGTTAATGATGCATCTTTATTTACTGTACTGTACGTGTCTGTGTGTACACATATTTGTAAAATGATCATGTCACTTTCTGCAATGCTCCAATGATTTTCCAGTCTCTTAGGGTAAAGGGGACAGTCCTGCACAGCTACACCCACCTCCCCCCTGCTTCCTCTCTCAGCCACTTGGCCTCTTTTCCTCTCCCCAGATATCCTTTGTTTTTTCTCTCCTTGAGCAGGACCTTTGCAAATCCTTCTTCTTCATCAAAGAAGGACCCATTCATCCACTCAGCCCACCCTGGTAACCCCCCTCCCTTTCTGCATGTTAGCTGCATGGGGAGCCTTGCCTGACCCTCCCTGCCTACATTACGCCCCATTACTCACTCTCTGGGCACTGCATCCCTCCCTCATCTGTTACATCTACCCATTTGCAATCTCTCACCAGTCTCAGACATGTATTGATTAACATAAAGCCCCTCTGTTACACCAGAAGCATCCAACTTCAGGACCACTCCATCCACTACTATACCCCCTGCCCCCAGCACAGTATATGGCATGCCCAGTAGCTCAGTAGATATTTACGACAGGGATGAATACATGAACCAAGGAGTATATATTTTAAATGGCTATATTTTTAAGTATGTGCTTAAGAATTCAGAACTAGATTATAATGTCAGCCAGAGACACAGTACAACTCGGGAAAACCCCAAGAGAAGAGAGTGATTCAGGGCTGGGACACACAGAGTGTAAGCTTCCACCCAGAGTGATCATCTGTCTTCATTAGTTTCGGGGGAGACTGGAGACGGGGCCTCAAAGACTACATTACTTTCTGACTTCTGGCCCAGGCCACTCGTAATTGTTTTAGAAATCCAAAGCCAGGAATCTGATAAAATGTTTTGTTTTGTTTTGTTTTGTTTTCTCTCCCTTAAAAAGGATGGATCAGCTGCTCAACGTTTTTCATAAATTCTTCAGCCAGAGTTGCGTTTTTCCGTCCGCATTTCACATTAAGGATTCTTTATGAAAATGGCTTTATAAGAGAGGAATTTAATGAGATTATGATTTTTTTAAGCTTTCTCTCTCTAATTAATACCCCAGAGAGGGAAATTTTTTTTCCTCACATAATGGCCTTTCAGTGTTAAAAGGGCTTTAATATTATGGTAAAATATGTTAACTTCCCTGGCACTCTGACCTGACTGATAAAATGAAAAGGAATGCATCTGTCTTCCCAGAGCTTCTGCCACCACAAATGGTGTTGTTTTCAGTATTTTCATAATGAACTAATCAACTGCTTATTCACTAATTGCTCTACATTAAAAACTTATTACCCTGGAAAAGGGCTACACTGCAGTTGACCTCGTAACTAGAGCTGGGAGCCATGAGGGGCACAGGGCACCTGTAAGACAGAGAAGTGGCCCACCCCCACACAGGTATCTCTCTCTTCTCCAAACCAGGTGTGACTTCCTCCTTGAGGTAGCCATACGTGAAGAGTTGGAAATCCAAAAGCTGGAAACTGCTTCCACTTGGCTAGGTAGGGGTCTCTGCCTCAGTAGGTTTCAGAGTAATTACCAAGATGATAAAAATGACAACTCTAAGGATGACAGTCACCCACTGAGCAAGACATTGGTGCCAGGCGCAGCGCACATGGGACCGCCAGTTCCACATCAACTCTGTAGGCCCCTATTGATGCCCACTCTTTCTGGAGAAGAATCTGGAGCTCAGAGGGGACCAGTGATGTGCCCAAAGTCACAGAGGCAGCCAATGGAAGAAGTGGATGGGAATCATGCCTTTCTAATTTCACATCTTGGGCTCCTAGGCTCTCAGGGGATGTTGGGAAAAAGAGAAGCTTGGTGCTGATGAGATCTAAAGCAAACCCAAGATCTCTAGCTGCTTCCAAGCTCTCACTGCTTCCTGGACAGCTTTCTCCACGGCAGTGGTTCACAGCCTCTTCAAAGACACCCTCTTCCCTCCCATGGTGTCACATGGACAGATGACGGACGATTGGCAGTTCAGTTCATGGCACCGAGGCACAGAGGAAATCTACATTTCCCACACGCCTTTGCTGGTAGACTGGGACCATGTGATGAAATGTTGACCAAAAGAATGTTGGCAGAAGTGATGCAAGTCACTTCCAGGCCACTGCTGTGGCAATTTCAGAGGCTACAAGTTAGGATGGATTGCCACAAGCTAGAAGTGGCCTGCCTAATACGCTATAGAGTTGTGCAAATAAGAAACAAGAGTTTATTGTTTTAAGCTGCTGAGTTTCCAGGTTTACTTATCACTGTTGTACAGCCTAGCCTCACCTAACTAGAACCCTTCTCAAAGAATAATCCTGTGTCTCTATGTAACCCTTCTGCATTGAGTCAAATGGCTTAATTAAACGCCGCCTGTATGCAAGGTACCAGAGATATAATAGCAAGCAAAGCAGGCATGGATCTGGCTCTCTGATGTGTGTCCACTGGACTGGACCACAAGATGCCCAGACATCTGGTCAAACATTATTCTAAGTGTTTCTGAGGGTATTACTGGATGAGACTAACAAGTGAATCAGTAAACTCAGGATAAAGCAGATCAACCTTCCCCAATGTAGGAGAGCCTCATCCCATCAAATGAAAACCTGAATAGAACAGAAGGCTGAGTAAAAGTGGACTTCACCTGCTGATACTTGGGCTGGGACATCTGTTATTTTCCTACCTTCAGGCTCAAACTGAAAATCAGCCCTTCTTCGTTCTTGAGCTTGCTGGCTTTTGAACTGGAACGTCCACTAGATAGATTACACACACACACACATACACACACACACACACACACACACACACACACACACACACAGAAAGATAGCTGATGTATCTCCTGTTGGTTCTGGTTCTCTGACTAAAACACCCTCAAATAATCTGGTGGGGGAAGATAAATAATAAGACAAATGAATACACAGATTAAATAATTGCAATCTAGGGTACTTTCATGAAGGAAACCAACAAGTTTGCTGAGATTGAGAATTTCCGGTAGTCAGCAAAGGGCTCTCTGGGGAGATGATATTGTTTTAGAATTTAGGTTTTCGTCGGGTATGGCAAAGCCAACAGATCAGGAGATCAGGAAATGATTACCACTGAAATGACAGCTTATGCACACACAGATCTCAAGAGGAGGGGGCACACCGCACCCTGGGGAGGTACATGGGGAAGCATCAGGATGAATCAGGAGGCAGAGGGAGAAGCAAGAGCTGTGGTTCCTGTGGTTTCTACAGGTAGGAATGGAAGAGGCAAGGCAAGCAGGCTTAGGAATGGTTACTTCGAATGATTTTGGTGGGGCCTGGGGCATAGGAGCTATCCAAGTTGTCTAGTATTGAAACCTGGGGGATTAAGGTAGAGGAACAGTGAGTGGCCTGGGGTATAAGAACCTTATAAGAAAGGTGGTTGGGAATATGGGCTCTGAGAACTGGCTGACCCTGTGATACACAGTTCCACTGGGATCCAGCAAGGTCACAAGATGTCAAAGCATCAAGTCCAGAAACTAAAAAACATGGTTATTGCGGACATGTGAATGAGACCTGAATAAATGACAAGCCACCAGCCATGGAAGATCAAGAAGTCATATCAAAGCAGAGCAGCACAGAAAATCTAAAAAACGAGACAGAGAAAGAGTATCACAGTGGGCCACTGTGCCAATGCTCAGAAGTAGTAAGAATGGGAAAGTATTCTCCTAACAACAAGACTTTTAATACAGTATTCTACCCACTGCCTCCTCTACTCTTCTACTTACTCCATCATGGTCTGGCTTCCTTGCCCAGAACCACCTCCTCAAGATCATCACTAGCTTTCCACTCCTCACATCGGATGACATTTCCTTTGTTCTCATTTTGACAGATGCTTTGCAACATTCGGGGGATGTGCCAGGAGACAAAGCAGTAGATAAAAGACAAAAAAAGACCCGCCAGAGGATGGGGAGGGGAAAAGGCAGCACAACAGACAGGTGTATAATATGAGTTACTGAGGCTATGGAGAAAAGCAAAGCCAAAAAAAAAAAAAAAAAAACTATATCTATCTATATCTATCTATATCTATATCTATATCTATATCTATATCTATATCTATATATGAAATGTGTAGGGAGAGGGGAGAGGGCTTTTATTAGAAGTGACCAGGAAAGACCTCACCAATCTTACCTTGTCAGCCATGCTAAAGAGCATGCACTTGATCCCACAGCAAAAGGGGTGTTTTGAGGCTGTTAAGCAAGGATGTGCCTGGACCAAATATTTTATCAAAGAGCTGAGACATGAAGGGTCGGTTGGCCAGTGCCTTAGACAGGGAACTAGAGGATGCTCTGGGCAGAAGGGAAAATGAGAACAGAAGCCCAGAAGCACAAAAGCACTATTAGTAATCTGACAGCTGCAGTTGAGACAGGGGCTTGGAGAAAACCCACAATCTTGGACAAGTCCCTTCACACCTCAGGACCTGGAATGTCACAGGGTTATGCAATGAAAGGTAATAAAACTGACACTTGCAAGATCAAAGGCAGCATATATGAAATCCTTAGCACGATCTCCTGCTAAACAGTAGGCACTAACAAATGATCGCTATTATTATGAGAATGACTCCCCACTGAGAATTCTGTGGCTGAGGAATCACAGACTCCAGACTCTGAGTGGCAGATAATATCTGCCATTTTCTTTAAAGGCTGTACTGAGCCCACCTCGTGGGGCCAAAGCTGTTTCTTGGGCCCAATTTAAAAGCTCCCCACTGTTTTTATAAAGATCTGCTGACATGATTTATTGGGAATTTTGTCCATTAACATTTTTAAGTGCTCAATAGGTCCTCCAACTACCCAAGTAAATTAATCTTAATAAATTCGCAGCAGAAAGAACTTCGCTTGCTGATCATCATACGATAATGTGTCCAGTTTCCTGCCTGTTGTGGGAGGGGATGGTCTATGTGGAGTTGTGACCTTCCTGAAGACAAAGAACAAAGGGCAAAGTGCCTTCTCTACTCATGCTTAGAGGAATCTGAGCCAGCCTCAGCCTCAGTTTCCCCATCCATGCAATGGGATAGAGAATCTAATAGAAAGTTTCCTGAACTTATTACACTTGCATGGTTTTTGCCAACCTGCCCACTCTTTATTATATAGTTAGCTGATTAAATAATGTTTATTAAATAAGTCTTCTTAAACTCGGGTCTGATATCACTACTTTTCTTCATTCTAACCAGGAGCACCTATAATATTGCAGATTTGATGTACTAGTTGTATTTTGCTAGTAAATTATTGAAGTTAGAATAAATTCATATATGTACTCCCTGAAGTCTTCTTTTTTTTTTTTTTTTTAAGATTTTTAAAAATTCCTTTGAGAGAGAGAGAGAGGGAACACAAGCATGGGGAGTGGCAGAGGCACAAGCAGACTCTCCCCTGAGCACAGAGCCCGATGCAGGGCTTGACTTGGGGCTTGATCCCAGGACCCCGAGATCATGACCCCAGCAGAAGTCAGACATTCAACTGACTGAGCCACTCAGGCACCCCTCCCTAAAGTCTTCTTCAGCATACTTAGGGCATGTATAGCACACTGAACTGATGTTCTAGAGAAGTGGTAAGTTGTACAGAGTACGACTTTATTCTGTGAAATCTGACTGCCTAAATTCTTGTCCTGGTTCTGGGCAATTCGAAGTATGCCACTTCATTTCTCTGAGGCTCAGTTTCTCATTTTAAAGATATGTAGACAATAAGCTTTAATAATTTAAGGTAAAGTAAAATCTGAGATAAAAGATTTATCTTATACCTTATTTTAAAAATTTAAAAATTGAAATTAAAAAGTTTATCTTATACCTTATTTTAAAAATTAAAAATTAGAGAAACTGAACACTTCAGAACAGTAGCTGATACATAGCATGTACTTAATAAATATTAATATTTTTATTCTTGGTGTTGCTTCTATTAACATTTCTTCAAGAAAACATAGCATGGTGGCTGGCATATGACAGGCATGCTTGTGGGGAAACTGCACAAGGCTGGGGAAAGTCCACCTGAAAGGACTGGGAGGAATAATTCCCAGAGCTCACTCAGGGCTGAGAATAGTTCCTGTTACCACTGTCACAGTGGGAAATCTCATAAGCCACGGGGCACTGGGTGGACTATCCTTAGAATAAATGTTTTTATGATCTTAAGTCACACAACCTAAAATCAATACTCAAAAGAATAAAGCTGTTTTAAGTAATACATTTGCATCTTAAAGAAAAATCTTAAGAATATTTCGTAGAAACAAAGATTTGGCACCTGGATGGCTCAGTGGGTTAGGCCTCTGCCTTTGGCTCAGGTCATGATCTTGGGGTCCTGGGATCAAGCCCCACATCAGGCTCTCTGCTCGGCGGGGAGCCTGCTCCCCACCCCCCGCCTGCCTCTCTGCCTACTTGTGATCTTAAAAAAATCTTAAAATCTTAAAAAAAAAAAAAAAAAGATTTGGTTTGTTTGAGAGCGAGAGTGAGCAAGAGAGAGAAAGCACATGAGCAGGGGCAGAAGAAGAGGGAGAAGCAGACTCCACTGCTGAGCAAGGAGCCTGATGTGGGGCTCAATCCTAGGGCCCTGGAATCATGCTGTTCATTTTTTTAAAAATTACCAGGCATGCAGAAAGGCAGGAAAAAAAATGACCTATCATGAGGGCAAAAATCAATCAACTGAAATGCCAAAAATGGTGGAATTAATAAACAAAGACATTAGGCCAGTGATTATAACTGAATTCAATATGCTCAAGAAGTTAGAAAAAGAAATAAAAAAATATACACAGGGACGATATATATAAAAGACCCAAATAAAACTTCTAAGGATAAAACCTACAATATGTAAGAAAAAATAAATACAGTGAATTGGATTAAAGGTAGTTATACAACAGAGAAAAAAATATTAGTGAACTGGAAGGCATAGCAATGGAGTCAATTTAAATGAAACACCGAGATTTTTTTAAAAGATAGCAAATATATGAACAGAGCATTTGCAAGATGTGGAAAACAAGTGGCCTAATTTTTGTGGAATCTGAGGGAGAGGATAAAAGTGGAGAAAAGAAAAAGTGATTAATCAAAGGCCAAATATTTCCCAAATATTACAAAAACTACACACCCAGAAATCTAGGACAGTTAACAAATCACAAGCACAAGAAATATGAAGAAACGATATCAAGGTATATTTGTAATCAAATTGCTGAAAACCAATGATATACAGAAAATCTTAAAAACAGAGGAAAAAAATGATACATGATATACAGAGGGAAAAGATGAGAATAATGGCAGATTTCTTATCAGGAACAATGAAATACAGAAGACAATTCATAGATGGAACATATTTTGGGCCATGAGACAAATCTCAATGATTTTAAAAGGATTCATATACAAAGTATATTCCACAACCACATGGAATCAAAATAGGAATTGATAACAGAAAATTATCAGGAAAATACCCAAATATTTGGAAACTAAAATACACTTTTAAATAATCTAAGAAAGAAAAAATTAAAAGGAAATGAGAATATAACTTGCATAGAATAGAAATGAAAACACAACAAACCAAATATACGGGATGGATATAGCTAAAGCAATATTTAGAGGATACATTATAGCATAAATGCTCACATTAGAAGATCTCAAATGACTGGCTTCAGTTCTTACTTTAAGAAACATTTAAGGAAGAAATACTATCAATTATACAAAATATTTTCCAAAAAATTAAGGAGGAGGAAGCCAACATTACCCTGATACCCAAACCAGACAAACACATTAAAAGGAAACTATAGACCAAGTCCGTACACAACTGAAAGAAGTCTCATCAAAATTTTAACAAACCAAATTCAACAATATATAAAAATAAAATATCATGCCACTAATCTAAGGTTAGTTGACCATTTGAAAATCAATTAATGTAATTTATAATATAACAGTAAAAAAAAAAAAAAGAAGCCATACGATTATTTCAATGGATGCAGGAAAATCACGTTATAAAATCCAACATCTACTATTCCTAGTTCAGCAAATCAGGAACAGAGAATTCTTCAAACTAATAATGGGCATTATATGTTTTATGGTGAGATATCTAATACTTTACCCTAAGATCAGCAACAAGGCAAGACTATCCATTTACACTATTTTATTCAGCATTTTACTGGAGGTTCTAGTGAGCACAATAAAGCCAGAAAAGAAAAAAAAAATCCATATTGGAACTTAAATTTGTCTTTATTTTTAGGTAACATCATCATCTATGTAAAAATATTTTTTGGAATCTACCCCCAAATCCCATTATTACAACTAACAAATGCTTTTAGCAAGGTTACAGGATGCGAGATGAAGACGTAAATTTCTGTGGACTAGTAATGGGCAGTTAGAAATTGAATATGAAGAAAACTACCACTTGCTATTGCATAAAAATATTAAATACTTAGAGATAAATCTGACAAAAGATGTGTAAGTCTTGTACATTGAAAACTACAAAAGCTTACTGAGAAAAAATTTAAAGGACTTACATAAATGGAATAGTACACTGTATTCTTAGTTTAGAAGACTCCAGGTTGCTGTAATTATCTATATTAATATATAGATTTGATGTAGTCCAAATCAAAATCCAAGCAGACGTTTTTGTAGAAATGACCGGCTAAATCTAAAATTCATATGGAAATTCAAAAGATCTGTAATAACTAAGGCAACCTGGAAAAACAGAATAAAGTTAGCTCAGAGATAATAAATAATTTTCCTAAGGTCAAGTGAAGATCATGCCTTTCTTCTCCCTTAAATGACATTTGGGATTTATTGCCTCTAGGTAGGTACTTCCAAACACAGTTTCTCATTTATTTCTTACTATAACCCTAGAAGTTTAGCATTATTAGCTTTCTTTCATTTTATTTTTGTTATTATGATTTTTTATTGAGGTGTAGTCAACACACGATGTTAAATTAGTTTCAGGTATACAACACAGTGATTGACAAGTCTATACATTATGCTATGCTCACCCCAAGTGTAGCTCCCATCTGCCATCACACAACATTATTACAATTTCATTAATTATATTCCCTATGCCATACCTTCCATGCCCATGACTAATTCATTCCATAACTGAAAACTCGTCCTTCACACTCCCCTTCACCCACTTTGCCCATCCCCACCCCTTCCCTTCTGGTGATCATCAGTTTGTTTTCTGTATTTATGAGTTGGTTTCTGCTTTCTGTTTGTTGGTTGGTTTTTAATCATTTGTTTTTTAGATTCCACATATAAGTGAAATCACATGGTACTTGTCTCTCTCTCTCTGTGACTTCTTTCACTTAACATAATATCCATGAGGTCCGCCATATTGTTGCAAATGGCAGAATCTCACTCTTTTATATGGCTGAGTAATATCCCATTGTATACATATATACTCATATTTATCCATTCATCTATGGAGAGACACTTATGTTGCTTCCATACTTTGGCAATTATAAATAGCAATGCAATAAACATTTGACAGACTTCAACATCTGTCCATGACAAAAACTCTCAACAAAATGGATTTAGAGGGAATGTACTTCAATGTAATAAAGGCTCTCCACTAACACTACACTCAATGGTCAGAAACAGAGTTTTTGCTGTAGGATCAGGAACAAGACAAGGATGTCCACTCTTACCACTCTTAGCTTTCTTTGCAGACAATGAAACAGAGACTCGGGTAGGTTAAGTGAATTGTTCAAGGTTGCTCAGGTTCTGTCCCTGTTCTTTTAAAACATGTTCTTTAAGAGAAGGATGTGGGCTGCTTTAGAAAAAAAAAAATTAAGATTTTATTTATTTATTTATTTGACAGAGAGAGAAACACCAGAGAGGGAACACAAGCAAGGGGAGTGGGAGAGGGAGAAGTAGGCTTCCCGTCGAGCAGGGAGACCGATGCGAGTCTTGATCCCAGGCCTCTGGTATCATGACCTGAGCCAAAAGCAGGCCTCAACAACTAAGCCACCCAGGCACCCCTCAGAAAATGTTTTAAATAACACATTAAGAATTAAGATTGAGAAGAGCCATCTTTTGATGGGATAGCTACTCTGAGGTGATAAAACAGTATGTATTCAAAACCATTTCCTCTTCATCCCATATCAGTATTTTTTCATGTAATGACTAACTTAATTTGCTCTCCATTCCAGAGCACTAGCAACTGAAGTCTGTTTCAAATACTCTGGCATCGACTTTGCTGACATTCTCTCCCATTTCTTCTTAGGACAATGATCATAGACCTACATGATAATAGCCACCTTCTATGCCAATGGCATTATAAACAAAATCCTGTATATAACACTGTCAAGGCCCAGGAGTGGCCTACTTATTTCCAAGTCCACTTGCTATACTCTGATTCCATCACAGAAAAGAATTTGGACAAGTCTTGAATTCGTTTTAATGGAATTTGGTTTATCATTCCGGCAATCAGTTCCATGTATTAAAAATGTGTGCTACAGCCCAGCACTGTGATGGATGCTAATGTAAGGGATAAAAGAACATCCTTGCCTCTCTGTTTTTGCTTGACAGCCCTATAGGAACCTGCAAAACTTATTTGTTTCTTAATGATTCCTATAGCTGAACAAATAGTTACTTTCCCTGTTTACCAAGGAAGAATTATACCATTCTATACTCACTCATAAATCTTAAGAATTCATACTTATTTTCCTTATTCTGGGTCCCCAAAGAACCCAAGACTGATATGCATAGTCCTTGTCTCCAAGAAAAAGCTTCCTCCCACCCCCTTCCAAACACCCACCCTCTTGGTTGCTTTTACCAAAAATGTTGGGAGCCATATGGACTAATTTATCTACTGGCAGTCACATCTGAAATCTACCACTGCCATCACATTTTCCCCTTCCCCAGTATAAAGTCTCCAAGGAAACAAATCTTTAGTACTCCCCCCCTCCTCAATTTCTGGCACTGGTAGGGAAAAATACCCAGAAATGGGTTTTGCTTATAAGGCAGACTCCAAACTCTCCAAACCCAGCCCACCCATAACTGTCATATATGTGGTTGGCACCCAAAAAACCCACTGCCTGTAAAAGAAGCTGGCATATACAAAGACAAGAAAAACTCATCATTGCCTGGGTCCTGGTCTTAGATCTGGGCCAACACAGGAGCTCCACTCAAGATGGTTGGGACAGAAAAATTCCTTTGGGTCCATATGGATGTGGAATATTAACTATAGAGGGACAGTCAAAGTTGAGATGGGGAAAGTGCCAAAAGTGAAGGCCAAAGTGAAAGGGGTGAATTAACTGCTTCAGAAGCTGGTCAGAAAAATATCTTGAGATAGGTTAAGAGAAGCTGAGAATACATTTATCATAATGAACACTGATGCAGATATAGAATTGTTCAATCACTATATTGTATACCTGAAGCTAATATAACACTTATATTAGAAAATTATACTTGAGTTAGAGAGGAGGGGGAGAAGTTGTTTAGAAGGAAAAAGTAGATTCAAGAAGGTGTTAGGATCCATGTGCCTGTGGGGCTACCCACATGGGCAGCTGAGTCTGATGACATAAAGGCCTGAGTGGTTAGGGGAGATATCCTCAGCAAAGTCACAAAGATGACGGACCATCCACATAGCAGAGCCCCTCCTCCCTTGACTTTTGATCATCATTGGATGGTCTAATTTTCCAGGGACATTTCAAAAAGCCCTAGACAGCCTGGAGCTCCCCACAGCCTATAATTCTCTCTGTTCACAACTCCCTGGAGTCATCCAGGACAGAAAAGTCTATGAATTTCTATGGCTCCTTTGAAATATATATATTTTTGGCTCTAACCAGGGTTTGCCTTTTTCAGCAAATTATGTGTAAAGCTTTGGCTCAAATGCCAACCTTTCAGCTTCTCTTGCCATGGGAAATGGGACTAGGGAAAGAAACCAGGGTCATTGGAACCCAACATCTACCCTGAGGCTGAGAATCCACTTGTTCCCTTGAAGCCATCCAATCTGAAAAGGAGAGTGTTGATTTCTCGCCTAGCCTATCTCAGCCAGAGGAAGCAGAATTAGGAGGCTTTAGGGAGACATCATCATTTCCCTCCTGTCAGAATGTTCCTAATAGAAGTATTCTGATCGATCTATGAGCATATGTAGGAGTTTGTTAAGTATTAGGTTCAGAGGGCTGTATTTTTCAACTGAGCCCAAGGAGGTATAAAAATCATCCCCGAAGAACATACTAGAATTCTCTCATCAGACTTAGTTCCTCATATCCAACGCCTGGGCTCGGGCCTCTTGATTTGACAAGATGGGCAAAACATGACCCAACTTGCACTAGATGCACTCCACTTAAGCCATGGAGGACCCAATGGTCTTCTCCTTTTGGCTTCACTGTTTTGCAGGAAATAACATTTGAAGGGACCAGGACCATCTATGCAACATAATATACAATGTTGGGGTGGGGGGCAATGTCAATCCATGAGTGTCCACCTGAGTACTTCTTCAGGGAAGAGCACACTCTATGCACAATAATAGGCAGGCATTAAGAAGTAGAAGACACAGGCCTGACTGCAGAAAACCCGATTTAACAAGCCCAGATACCAAGTACTATTAACTGAATCCTGTAGGTCATCCTATCCTCCCTTCACTGGACTCTAGCCATACTCACCCTCTACCTATACCCAGAATACCTCAGCTCACATCTACCTGGGCCTGTGCACCCATGGTTCTCTTTACCTAGAACTCTCTCTCCTTAGAAGGGACCCCACTGACATCCACACATAAAGTTTCCTAAGCTTCCCTGATGTCACTGTTTGAGAATCTCCCTAGCCCTCGCCCTCCACAGTAAGAATTTATTTTATTTTTTGCTTATTTTCTCTCTCCTCCACTAGAATAAACATTCTCTGAGAGTAGATAGCATGCTTGTCTTAATATCCAGTTTATCTCTAGTGCTGGCACATTGTGGGCCCTCTGTGACTAATTGTGGGAGGAAGAAAAAGAGTGAGAATAAGGGGCACTTGGGTGGCTCAGTCAGTTAAGCATCTGCCTTCAGCTCAGGTCATGATCTCAGGGTTCTGGGATGCAGCCCCACATCAGGCTCCCTGCTCAGAGGGGAGCCTGCTTCTCCCTCTCCCTCTTCCTTGCAACCCGCTCATGCTCTCTCTCTCACTTGCTCTCTCTCAAATAAAATCTTTTTTTTTTTAACAAAAGAGAGAAAGAAAGAATATGAACTACAGTAATATTAATGGAAGAGAGAAAATTCTGGGGACTCAATGGTCACAGAGAGCTTCACCCAGAGGACAGACCCAAATTTGGGTCTTGGAGGAAGGGGAGATGATTTGGACATCTCTGTGAGCCTATATTCTCCTCGAAAGGAGGCTACCTGTAGCAAACTGATAAAGGGATAGCTTTGCTAGCCTAGGAATGTAGCAAATGTTCATCAAGAGGAAAAGCATATGCTCCAAGGACGCTCTGATTCATGAACCAAGAGCCACTCCTATCCACTCTTTCAATATCCTGAGTGAAATTTTACTTGTTCTAGGCAAAGGACCATGACCATTGCCAATCCTGAGCTCCTTCTCAGAACTGGACAGTACTGGGCTCTTTTCTTAGGAAGCTCCATGAACCAATGGGGGTCCGGAGACAACTCAGCATCACAGACCCAGGCAGCTTCTACCACTTACACAGTGAGGAAAGGAGAGGCTTCTGGGAACCACCCCTGAAACTCGGGCCCTGAAGTAGGTTCTAGAAAGAGACAAGAAACAGGTGTTTTGCTTATAATATGCTGGGTATGATCCTGAACCACTTCACAAGGATTCATTCACGTAATCTTCACAAGAATTCTTAGAGATGGGTCTTATTTTCCCAGTTTTACAGAGGAGGAATCAATAGTGTAATTGACAATGTTTGGTTGAGTTTTTGTTTTATTATTTCAAATGTTTTCATGCCCTCTTCCTAAGTTTGGGGAACTCCTCATCTTAGGAGTCTTGGGAAGAGATGGAGTCTACCTCCCAGAAGCTGGAAAGATCAGATACGCTCTTTCCAGCCTCCCCTGTCACTCAGGCAAGAGCATGTGACCCAAGGTTGGCCAATCAGAGGCATCAGTCGTAGACTTTGAATTGGGAGGTCCTGCCACAAGAAACAGGGATGGTGAACAAGGCATTCCAGGAGCAGAAACTCTGTGACAATATCCAGTGTCCTGTGGTGTCAACAGCAGGGTCCTCACAGGCCAGTTTCCATGGCATGGTGGTTCTGGCTGCCATGTCTCCCTTTGCCTCTGCTCATTTTCCAAGGTAGTTTTCCAGACACTGTGGAAATTCTGTGAGCAACCTAATATCCTTTCAGTAAATCCATTTTCTGCCGGAATCATTCAATGTAGGGCCCTTTTGCTTGCCACTAAGAACTCAGGCTGATTCAACCTTAAAGAAGACTGGCAAGTCACAGTCAGGGAGAAACAAAGCTGGGATTTGAATGCTGGTCAGTCTGAAGGCAGAGCCCATGCTTCCCCCACTATTTCTTACATGGTTCTGAGGGGAAATGCCGGAAAAACTCAAATCCCATCTTAGAGATGAGGCACAGAGAAGAGAGGTAACTGCCCATCCTAGAAGTGATTGGAACCAAAAGTTTTGGACTGCAAGCCCCTGGTTCTTTCTAGTGTACCAAAGTCGGCCTCAACACCATGACCTCCTGACATAAAGATCTTGTTTCAGACTAACTAAGGAGCCCATGCTAGAGCGAATGAGACCCCAGAGATGAGTAGAAGCAGAAGCACACTGAGACCAGACAAACAGAGGGATGGGGGCTCGCTGGGCCTTGAGCAGTGATTTCTAAAAGTCTCATCTTTGAAAAAAAAATCCCAATATGTGATCCCCAGCCATTCCTGGGAAACTGGGAGAGGGAGTAAATGAATGATTGTCTAGGGGGCGGGGAAGGGCATCCCCCTTATAGGGAAGGAGAGTAAGCAGGGACGACAGCTGAGAGCCAGTAACAGTTATCCAAGGGTAAAATAGAACTGCTCTGATCCTGTTTTCATGTACACAAAATGCGGATGACACCAGTAGCTACACAGGTCTGTCAGTGAGAAATGGATGATAGCAATTTTAGAAAAAACCTTAGTGTGTGCCACACACTGTTTTAAGGGCTT
The DNA here is from genome assembly GCF_902655055.1 of Lutra lutra. Lineage (NCBI taxonomy): Eukaryota > Metazoa > Chordata > Mammalia > Carnivora > Mustelidae > Lutra > Lutra lutra. Next base: position 10,548,483 of record NC_062295.1, on the reverse strand, counting down.
TCATGCATAAATTCTTTTGATCCTCACCAAAATCTTATGAAATGGGTACTACTGCTGTAATCTCTGTTTAACTGATGAGAAAGTGGGACACAGAAAGGTTAAGTAACTTGTCGGCATACGGCAACTCATTGGTGCAGCTAGGCTGTGAACCCAGATATTCTAGCTCCAGAATTGGGAGAGCTTCAGCACTAGGCTAATCAAGTATTATAATGTATGCCATACAGCTTGGTGACTGTAAGTTGCTCCACACATATTAGCAAACAATTTACTTGATGCCAAGACAGATCAGAAGCTCCAAGAAAGGAGATGCAGTTCTGTCTTATAACCCAGTACCCAACAACTTTAGCCAATAATGAGCACATAAAGCATGTTAGTAAAGAGAAGAAGGAAGGAAGGAAGGAAAGAAGGAAGGGAAGAAGGAGGGAGGAGGAAGAGGTAAGGAAGGAGGGAGGAAGTGAGGGAGGGAGGAGGGAAAGAGGAGGAGGGGAGGGAGGCAGGGAGACATAAGACGAGGATTCAGACGGTAGCAAGGAGATGGAACCTTGCCATCTGGAACTGAGAAAGAATGGAATGTAGAAACAAGTTTCTAAATGGGGATCCTCTGAAGTATGCTTGAAAAGCCCTCAGCCAGGTTTCCAAAGGAAATGTGCAAATTGCTTCTATATATCTACTGTATATATATATAAAAAAAAAAAACAGTCCATAAGTGTTCAGTCCCTTTGTGCTTTCGTGTTTGGATGGTACGCACAATGTGGAGTCAAGTGCACAGAGGAGAACACATCTGGTTGTACCTGTGCATAGGTAGAGGTGTGTTTCTGTGCACAGACAGAATCCACAGGGATGCCCAGCTTTTGAGGTGCACAGTTGTGCAAGGACGTCATTTGATATGTGTATACAACTGGACCCATTGGGAGTGTTAGCATCCCTGGGTACATACATATATGGAAACACAGTTAATAATGGGCTGATGCTAATTTGCATTTCGTGTGTGCCAGGGTCTGTCCTAAGCCTGTTGCAAGTATCAACCCCCTTTCATGCTCACAGCGGTTGCGGGGGCACCCAGTTACGCACGTGTGCCTGTCTCTGTCTGAGCTGTGCACACACACACTTCTGTTAGGTAAGCACGGGCTCAGAATGGCTGTCAATTTTCTGCTGCTTAACCCAAGCTCCGTGAATAACACCAGGAAGGCACACATTCCTGGGCTGGAAGCAGTAACAATGAATTAAAAGATAGATCATAAAGTCCTTTCAAAATACCATCCGCTTAAGAAACAGCAGACACCCAGCCTGCGTTTCCTTGCTGTGTAAACACATTCCCACCACCCCACTCACTTAAATAAGGCTCACTCCACTTTGGCATCCCCGCAAACACATTTTTTTACAGTTTCTTTTTCAAAAACAAGATTGCTCCCTCGGCAACTGTTTCCAAGCACATTCCCTCGTTCTGGGAGAAGGAAGGAAAGAGCAGAGCAAGTTTCTTGTTACTATACAGGGAACACAGAGCAGGGGCAGGGGGAGAGCAGACGTGGGGAAGCGGCAGAGACGCTGAAGCGGATGGTGTGTAGTAAGACACACTTTCCCAGAAGAGAACGGGCCAAGAGGACCCGGACCCAGCAATAGTGCCCCCAGGCGCCTAGTTATTGCTAGCTGGTATGCTAGGGTCATCCCCTATTCCCATGCTTGTGTGTGTGTGTGTGTTTGTGTGTGTGTGTTTGTTTGTGCACGTGGCATGCACACACATCCATACCATGAAAGGCCAGAGGCCATCCTTGGAGCAGTGTAGTAGAGCTCATGAGGAGATCAAAATTGTTTCCCTCAGAGAGGGGACATCTTTTGAACAATGGCATTTTCTCAACAGCATATTGACTACTTACAGTAACAAAAATAGACCCTGGCTGGGGCAGGGGAGACGGTAGGGTGGGCGGGGGAGTGGGTAGGACCAGGAGACTACAAGAAAAGAATGCTTTCCAGCCCGATCTGTGGTTTTATTTTTTTTATTTTTTTTTTAAAGATTTTATTTATTTATTTGACAGACAGAGATCACAAGCAGGCAGAGAGGCAGGCAGAGAGAGAGGAGGAAGCAGGCTCCCTGCCGAGCAGAGAGCCCGACGCGGGTCTCGATCCCAGGACCCCGGGATCATGACCTGAGCTGAAGGCAGAGGCTTTAACCCACTGAGCCACCCAGGCGTCCCCGATCTGTGGTTTTAATGCAATAAATAATTCTGTTCTCTCCAATTCATTCCATCCCATCCTATTCAAATGTTTCCTTCCATGTGATTCCACGAATTTCACCTCAAGCTAATCTGTGCTCATCCATTCCTTCCTAATCTCCTGCGACTCCTTCCACTGGATTCCAGTTTGATCCATTCTTCTATCACCTACTCTGAGGGCACCTCCGGCTCTGCCATTTTCTCAATCCATTCCATCCCACTGCATCCCGCTCCATTCTTTTTCACCATTTCGATCTGTTCTGGTAACTGCTACCGGAAATAGTCCATCAACAACTGTGACGTGAGCAGTCCTGAGCACCACAAGGGATATGGAGGAGGGACAGAGCGCCCATCCCTGCACTCTTCTTGGGGAGGCAGAAACAATCCTTTAGAAAACAATATGAGAACAATGTAACCCTCTCTGTCTTCACAGACCCCATTGAATCAAGAATCGTGGGCAGCCCCCTTACCCTCCCCTCTCCCCCCCCAAAAAAACCCACAAAGGCATAACTCTACACAGCTCATGAGTAAGAAACCAAGTCTGCTTTGGTGCCAGGCGGAAGGAAAGCCAGACGAGGAAGTAGTCAAATTCCTGATATTCTCCTTGGTAGTTGTATCACACAGGGGTAGGTACCAAACAGCCGCAAAAATCTCAGTGCCTTACAACAAAGATCTAGTTCTCACTCATGATGCACGTTTCTCTCGCACTGGCTGGGGGTTCTGCTCCATGGTAGCCTTGCACCGAGACCCAGGTGAAGGAGCAGCCACCGTCCAGAACACTGCCTTTCACCATAGTGGGTGGGGGAAGCACGTGACACCGAACGCAGTGGCTCCTATATGTCGTGGCTTCCTACCCAGAAGAGATCTATTTCATTTCCACTCACAGGTCGCCATCCTAGACAAGTCACATGCCCACATTCAAAGATCAGAGCAAAGAAATCATGCTTTGAGAAGGTGAGAGACCAGGGACATTCTCACATGCTCAGGAGCGAAACTGGAACTATTTGACGGACAGTGAACGTTAATGGCTACCACACCAGCTGGGTATCTACAGGCTCTTACCATAACTTCCTGGAGCCTCAGTCTTCTCACTTATAAAATGGGGATCATCACAACCTACTTCTTAGGTCTGTTGTAAAGGCTACATGACGTAAGCATGGAAAGAACCCAAAACATAGTAGGTGCTTAATAAATAGGAATTTCCCTCCCTAAGCCTCTGTGTGTACCTCCCTGCTAACCTCCTTACAAAGCTTCATAGGCACCAGCTAGATGGATATTATCAGAGAACACAGGAGAGATTTCAATCCCCCACCCCCAGCCCAGCCCTCATATCTGTTGCCTCTATTTGAAACAGGAGTTTCAGCCACCTGCTCGTTGATGATCCATCTGCTTTGCAAATGTAAAAATGTAATTATATCACAACACTGATTTCTGATGGGCATAGACCAATACCCAGAGATGCTTCGTTCCCAAACATTGCAGGAAAAAAGTACCATACTCCCTGAAGCAGAAGTGTCATCAAAAAGAACGATCATCGAGTACAATATTTTCTCATGTGCTCCAGAGAAGACTGGCAAACATCCTGAGACATCAGGCTTGGACCCTTCCAGAGCGCCACATATCTCTGCTTGCTGGAGCTTGTACTGGGTGGAACTGGTACCACGGGGCATGGTTTTGCCTTATTTAAAGGCCCTTTGAGAAGCAGGGATGGAGGAGCTCTTTCTTTGTGGGAAGTCACACGTTGGGAGTTCCACCATAAGGTTCTAGAACAATGGGCATAGAATACCTCTGTAATCCGCTGAACACAACGGGAAGAGCCAAGAGCAAGAAAGCCCCACTATCAATTTAGGAAGCCGACACACATCAACCACCTCCTCTGTCTGTGCTAGATCTTGGAACAGAACTACCCCTGAGTGGATTGCAAACACCAAGCTTTTCATTAACAGCCCAATACGGAAACAAACATTAGTAGGCCAACCCTGTTTTAGACGTGTGGTGGTGTTGTTTTGATAATCTGCATCTATATCTTATTGCTGTTATGGCAAACTTCCCCACAAATGAGTGGCTTAAAACAACACAACTTTATTATATTACGTATCTTGAGGTCAGAAATCCAAATGGACCTCACAGGGCTAATGCGAGATGTCAAATTGCTGCATTCGTTCCTAAGGAAGACTCTGTTGTTTTGTTTTGTTTTTGTTTTATTTTTACCTTTTACAGCCTCTAGAAACTGCCTTCATTCTTTGGCTGATGGCCCTATTCTACCCTGAACGTCAGCATTGGTTGGCTGAGTTTTTCTTATAATACATCACTCTGACCCTCGTCTGCCTACCTTGTCCACATTTAAAGGACCCTTGGGATTACAATGGCTTACTTGGATAACCCATTATAATCTCCTTATCTTAAACTCCACTGACTAGCAACTTTAATTCCATCTGCTTTAATTCTTTAATTCTCCCTTGCCATGTGCCAGAACATATTCATGGTTTCTGGGATTAGAATGTGGACATCTTTGGGACCATGATTCTGCCTACCATGTTATCTATTCTTCTGATGCAGTGTTGATCAATCCCACAAACTCCGTGTTCTATCCTTGCCTGGCCAAGGAATGAACATGTGACCCAACGTAGGCTAATCTCACACCCTGTTGCTGGGATTTAAATCTTGACTTGAGTGACCCACTAATGGAAAACGGCTGAGGCTCAGCCATCTCAGTGACAGAGCATGCTAGAAAGACCCCTTTAGCTTCAGTTCTCTGAAACTTCCCTGGTCTCTTTCCTTTCTAAAGTGAGGTTCTCAAGCATTTCTCCCAAAGCCATGAGCTGTCCCATATTTCTTCTAATTGGTCATTTATTTGTTTAAGTCACCCAGAATAAGTTTCTGTTGCTTGCAACTGACAAGCCCTGAGAGATTCAAGGACAAAGAGAGACAAGCAGGGAAACTCACGATACCTAAAGATATAGCAGGCACACTCTCCTGACTTGTATGGAGGACAGAAGACTTATTTTGAAAAAAAGAAAAAAAAAGTGAGTCTGAAATAAATAGCTCGGCCAGATGAATTTATTTCTAGGGAGTGGTAGTGGTAGACTTGTTATATGCATCTCTGGGTATTTTCACAGTTCCATTGTTGGAACTAGCCCCTTTTATTTATTTACACTGAATGAAAAGAGCAGTATGATAATACGCATGAAATAAGGTTTCTGCTTTGTTTGTTTCCCTGATCTTTTTTTCACGTAATGTAATCTAGGGAGCCATTCTGATCCCTACAGGCAATGGCTGAAGAACTGATGACTCCTGCTGTCCACTCATTCATTCAAAATTAATTATAACACCTACTCTGTGCCAGGACCTTGGGGATATGGAGATGAAAAACTCAGACTCTCTGGGTCCATGGGTCCTACTTAGTCACTCATCTAAGACGAATTTCTCAAGCATACCTACCAGGTGTCAACTCATCCATGGTCCTGTTCTCAAAGAGAATAGAGTCTAAAGATAAAGGCGGCATGTGTGCAGAACTATCAGCAGGGAAACCTATATTTTTCTTGAATGAGAGAAGTGCATTTGGCTCATTGATAAGCATATAAAATATATTTAGTTCAAGAATTTGTAAAGGTTATTTATGCGGTCATGTAAATGTGGAAATAGTCTTTCTAGAACAACAGCAGAGAGAGAGACTAATTGAAGAGTGTTGAGGGAGCATGTCTTAGAGGACAGGATATACAAAGAGGATACAGCTACAGCATCTTTATATTCTTGTGACCATAAGAGGAAGCTGAACTTTTTGTTGTCTGTTGTTTTGTTGTTTGTCAAATGAAGGGAGGCTACTCAGAGAGACTGAATACCATTCTTAGTTGTTCCACTTTTGTGGTTTCTTTCTCATGTTAATTATAATATGAAAAAAATCTACATGCAGGTAAATGTGTAATGATTATGGGCAGAGTAACCTGTAGGCTGCTGGTTCCACCTTAGAATTACTGGGATTGAGTTTAGGAAAGATTTAAGGTGAGGGCAAAGATGAAGATAACATGGAGAAAGATTTGGAGATTCAATAAAAGGGACAGGCCAAGATCATATTCTTGATTGCATCTCACATACATATGATATCTACCTGCATTTTCCTCCATGGTCATGGCTGAAACCAGACAATATCAACGAAGTGTTCACAGATGCACATTACTTCACCTGCCCCACTTGTCACCATCATTGCATGGGGGAAGCCCTAGACAGTGCTTCTCAAGTACCATTGAGCAAATGAATCACCTCATTATTAAAGTTTATATTTCAGTTCAGTAGATCTAGGGTAAGGTTGAAATTCTGCATCTCTAACCAGCTCACAGGTGATGATGATGACTCCCCAGAACATGTTGAGCAGCAAGGCTTGGAGTAGTCTTGGGAGATTGGAGCATCCCGGACATGTTGTGAGCCTCCCTTCTTAGCTACTCTCCCTGTCTCTTGATGCTGCGAAGGAGGGCCAAGTCTGCCACAAGGGTGAAGGATGGGGGACAAGGGTCACCATGTACAAGAACAGAGACAGTAGAAGAATCTGCCTTGGATTATCTGGGAAAGTTAGCCAGGGTGAGCCTACACTTAAAGGGTGAGTGAATGTTTGCCAAACCAAGAAGGAAGAGGATGGTAGTACATGGAAAGGAGTCAGTATGAGCAAAGACACTGAGGTATGGGAAAATGAAACATAGCATATTTGAGCAACTACAGAAAGGTCAATGTGGGGGAAGAGTAAAGCTACCTTCAAAGGAAAAACCAAAGAGCAGGACTTTTTTTTTTTTTTTTTTTAAAGAACAGGACTTCTTTAGAATTCAATCTTGGCCAGAGTTGACACCAAAAAAACAGGCTTGGCTTTAAAAAAAAAAAAAAAAGTTATGTCAATGAAGACTACGGAGTATTTTCTACATTCCAGGCACTGTGCTATGCTCTCTACATGATTCTGTCTTTTGGACATCACAACAATCCCTATTTTAGATCTGGGGAATGTAAGGCTTTGAGAAGCCAAGTAACTACCCCAGGGCCAAGGAGCTAAGAGAGGAAGGAGCTGGAAAGTGACCCAAGGTAACCTGACTCCAAGCAACACGTGCTTAACCACCACGCAACATTATCTCTCATGTGGTGCTACTGTGGTCACTCTATCCCTGCCAGTAGGCAGCCTGTGGAAAACCTCTGTGACCCTGTGGCAAGTGAGCATGAGCAGCAAAGCCCAAGGCATAGAACTACAGTCTCTCCTCGGGGGCCCCCTCATCTCTATTCCCAGTTGCCCTTCAACACTTCGCTCATGCTTGGAACATGAGCCTGATCAGCTGGAGTTCCCATTCTTTTCCCCAGACATTCGTCTCTCATCAAGAGAACTGGGGAAGGCATAAGCAGCAAGAAGAGACCATTTTTCATGTTTTGATCTGGGCTTGACCGCGTTCAGGAAGCTCATGGAATGGGCCGAGGGCATTACTTTCCCCCAAATATTTCACCCCTTCACCAGCAGTAAATACCCCCTTTACCTAGAACACCTGCTGCTGCTGCTGCTGCTGGTGGTGATGGATGAAAAGGCCTTACACTCCCATCACCAAGGGTAGAGCAGGCACTGACGTCAGAAGTCAGAGCTGTTGGAGTTACATAATCCCAGAAGCTGCCTGAGCATGGAATAAGGCCATATTTAACCTCGGGGGAGCTAAAAATAGGCAAATAGAATTTTATTTCCCCATAAAAATTTTAAACTTGAAATAATATTTTTTTAGCGATCCTAGGCAAGGATTGCATTTGGCCCCAGGCAACGTTTTCACTGTTGAATTACGATCCCTAAGAAATATGTATGGTATATATGCATGGGATAGTCATGGCAAATGTGTGTGTGTGCACATGTGAGTGAATGAGGGTATGCAAGTGTACACGGGGTATGTGTGTGTGGATAAACAGAGATAGAGATATGGCTGTGGGTACACATATAGACAGAGATATAGGGATAAATATAGAATGTGGGCTGTGGTTTGCTGTGGTGGGGTGGTAGAGGAATGAGTGTTTATGTAACTGGGGTGAGGAGGTGAGTATGAGGTTTGTATATTTTGTGAGTGGGAAGGTTTCGATACAGGTGTGTAGTATATTTTTGTGACTAAGAGCATGAGTTGTATGGGTGTGTTGTAGAAACTGTGCATGGTGTGTGTGGTAGGTGTGTGTTTGCAGGGGTGTGTAAGGATATGTGAGCATAAGGCATTGCATCTGCTCTTGCTTCTGTGAGTGTATGGTGGATATATATTTCACTAAGTGTGGGGAATGTGTGTTTGTGTGTCTTCACATTGTGCGGGGATGTGTGGGAAAAGTATGTTGACAGTGTGCTCGTGTGGGTAGCATCAGAACTGAGTTGAGCACGCAGGTGTGTGCTGGAAGGGGTGTGTGCCTGCTGGGGTGTGGGCACGTGTGCACACCATGGCTGATGACACCAGGAAAGATGGTCACAGAGTCCTGAACACGCCTTTCCAACATTTAGAACATCCTAGATGCTCCTCAAACATATTTCCAGAGACCTATTTGAAGGTGTTCTCTAGCATGCTGAACTACTGCTCTCCTTTGTCCCTCTGGGACTCCCACCCCTAATTACCCCTTTGACTAGGCACAGAGTGTTTGGAGCAATTATCATGTCTTAGTACATATGGGCTTCTCTCAAACTCTGGTCTACAGGCAAAGGTCTTCCTATCTAATGGAGGAGACGGTCAAACAAAAACAACAGGAAACAGCCCTGAGCAGAAATAACATACTGTTAAAGCTCAGCTCACATTTTCCCACAAGAAATAAGAAGATGTAGTGTGGCTCAGAAGCAATTCTCTAGCTTTAGGGTTTCTAGTTTCTGCTCCCATCACTGTTCTGTGGTCTGGCCTTAGGTAAACCCTTCCTCTTCTTGGTTTTAGAATCAATCTTAATTCTTAACTACTCCAACCTTGTATTTAAGTGTTTAACAACTTTTCATTGGCTCCCTACAGCACCCTGGATAGAATCCAGTCTCCTTAGCATTCTGTTCAAGACCTTTCAAGACCTGACTATATACTACTTTCTCACTCCCTGCCATTCTTCCATGCCATCATATCTTCTAGACTCACCAATCTACCGATTGTTCCTTAGAGGCACTAATATCTCCTCAATGAGGGGCGCCTGGGTGACTCAGTCAGTTAAGCCTCTGACTCTTGGTTTTGGCTCGGGTCATGATCTCCTGGGTGGTGAGACTGAGCCCCACAGCAGGCTCCATACTCAGCAGGGATTCTGCTAGAAGATTCTCTCCCACTGCACCTCCTCTCATTCCCTCTCTCTCAAATAATAAAATATTTTAGAAATGTATTATCTCTCAAAGAAACATATGTGACTATCCTTTGTGCTAAGTCCAACTCAAATGTCTTTCCTTCTGTAGAAAAATGAAGGACCAGGAAGGACATATCCTACCATACTCACTGATTGAGTGACTGATTCATTCATTCATTCAAAGTTTTCTGGAGTAATTAATAAGTTCCAAAAACTCAACTAGCTTATAGAATGTGGTAGACAGCCAAAAATATATGTACCTTGCCCTTGTATAGCTTATATATTAAAATTAACTGAAATCAGACCCTTCTCCAGAAAGCTACTCCCATAATCTGTGCCTGAATCCAGAGTGAAGGGGAGTTTCAAGGAAAAATCCCACCCATCAAGTTGGTGTCTCAGTAGTAATGGCTAAAAGCATGAGCTCAGGATTCATCACAGCTGGCTTTGAATTTTGATTCTTCCATGCTGCCTCATTGTAAGAGCTCAAAAATGTTGGCTTTAAGAATGATGTGCCTAACTTCCTCCCAGTGGGCTTGGACAGTAAACCCTTTCGTTTTCTGAATGCAAAAATTTTGACTTCAACCTTGTCCATTGGGCTGAGGCTTCCAGTGTCATCTCAACTCAAATAATTGTAAAAGTTTCAGGATGTACTAGGATATAAGTGCTACAAGGTTGGCAATTTTTTGTATGTTGTGTTCACTCATAAAACTTTAGTGTCTAGAACACAGTAGGTTCTGAGTATTTGTTAGAAAAGTGAACACTGCACCTGTCAGCAGATGGCAGAAATTGATCTGTCCAATCATTACTATTATTGATAACTTCCCCTTTTCCACCTAAACTGTGAAATGTATTCCACACCTCACCTCTAATTTTCTCAATAAAATCGTGAAGCAGGTATGATTATTCCATTTTATGGGATAGAAGCTAAGTAATCTAAGACCCAATGAGGTTAAAACTTGCCCAAGGCCATGTAATTGCTACAAGACACAACAGGAATTTGAATCTAAGGTTGGCTCCAACAATATATCAGGCTATAGTCCAGGCACTCCTATGGTTTCCTGGGGAGAAGCAGAGAATCTTCTTTTCCCTCTCATCCCTCTGATGGAGATCCAAACTAGATAGTTAAGAGCACAGGTAAAAGGCTGGCCTTAAGGAAACAATAGGGATGAAGACACTTCATTGTCAATAACTGCTGAAAATCATGGCGCTAATTAAGAAAGATGCTCCTTGTTCTGCCAAAAGCTCTATCTTCTTACAGGGATCAATAAATCAAAAATAATTGTTTACCTTGCCTAGGTTCCCTGCCTTCTGCCTGTATTCTTTTCCTTTTCTCTTTATATAATGTGAAAGTTGATGAGGGAGCCTCATTTTCACTAATGAAAGAAACTTAATTTTTTTGGCACTACATCCCTCGTTTGGAAGAGCAAAATCTACTTAGTAGTGGCCTCTGTTTCCTTCTATTTGTCCAAACCAAGGCCCAAGATCAGCCAGTTTTCTCATGCAATTTGAGCTCCCATTAAATCTACTGTTTCAGGAAGGGCATTTAATGATGGATGTTAAGTCACTAAAAATGACAGCAGCTTTTTTTTGGGGGGGTGGTTTATCTTGCCACTCTCTCCCCCAGTAGTGTATGCAAGGACAATAGCAATATGGCCTCTAAGAACTCAGACTCTAGAAACCAGGTTATCCACTGAATATAAGATGGACACCAGAGTAGAAATAAGTAATATCAACTTACAGAGGTAGCAAGGAAAAAAATCTCCCATGCTGGGATGCAACAGTAGATCCATCCATCAGCAGAATTCTTGTCCAACCACAAGAAGAAAAGTAGAGGAAGAAGACTTTGGTCATGGCCTTCTGAGTGAGGACTGTGCAGAACATGTTCAGGGCTATGCTACCAACTTAAATATGTTTTGTGGCACATTTAATAAGTCAAATGATATGCTGATAAATGTTTAACAATCAGATTTCTGGGGGAGGAAAAAAAAGCAACATCTGCCAGTGATCATGGTGTAAATATTCTCACTGTGTCTAACTGCAAGCAACCAAGATGAATTTTGGATTTGTGAAAAGATGCGTACAACTGATCCTTGTAGGTCAAAACAAGTATCCCCAGTCAGGAATATTTTGATGATGATTTAGTATCCCAAGTGGTTTGGCCCTAGGAGAAAATTCACTTGGCTACCTCAACATTATCTGCTTGATGGCCAGCTCTTCCTTTTAGTGTCAACAGGTGTATTTCTATGATGGTTCATGGATCCTTCTAGTGGCAGTCAGTTGCTGGAGCCAGATCACACCACGAGGGATAGCCAATAAGGCTGGGAGCACAGCTGGAGCATGGGAAGAAAGCCACAGTATGACCTCCCATTGGCGACCAGTGCAGCTGGCCCACTGGTCTTCCCTCTGCCATGTGTCAGGTCCTTATCACCCTCTGCTGCAACAGTTTGAATTCCAGAAGGATGGGTATGACAACATATTTATCCTTGGCATGTGCAGTGTTAGACTGAAAACTTCACTAATATGTTAAGTGAGCAGGCTAATTAGAATACAAGAAAGATCTACTGAGGACCTTTACTCATCTCTACATGTTCTTAAGGTCATCCCCATTAACTTGACTATGACTTCTCCCATAAAACACACAAAAAGGGGGATTAGGGAAAAGCCTTAGAGTGCCTGTTACACATTCTATAGCATCCTGAATAATGTCCCCTCTAAAAATAAATTCCTCAACAGTGTGCTAACATGCTTGATTCAAAGTGGTAAGGTCTCTGCATCCCCATGGAAATATCACTCCTTCAGTGAAATGACCTGATTAAAAAAATATGAAATTTGGGGGGCACCTGGGTGGCTCAGTGGGTTAAAGCCTCTGCCTTCAGCTTGGGTCATGATCCCAGGGTCCTGGGATGGAACCCCGAATCGGTCTCTCTGCTCAGCAGGGAGCTTGCTTCCACCTCTCTCTCTGCCTGCCTCTCTGCCTGCTTGTGATCTCTGTCTGTCAAATAAATAAATAAAATCTTTTTTTTTTTTTTTTTTTAAAGATTTTTTTTTTTATTTATTTATTTGACAGAGAGAAATCACAAGTAAGCAGAGAGGCAGGCAGAGAGAGAGGAGGAAGCAGGCTCCCTGCTGAGCAGAAAGCCCGATGTGGGGCTCGAACCCAGGACCCGGGATCATGACCTGAGCCGAAGGCAGCGGCTTAACCCACTGAGCCACCCAGGCGCCCCTAAAATCTTTTTTAAAAAAGAAAAAATATGAAATTTGGGGTAAACAAAAGGCAGAGGTATTTTGGGCCGGATGATGGACCATCAAAAGGAAAAATTTGATAATGTGTTGTCTGTAGACTTCATAGGAAGGGAGAGATAACTGTATATAGCTCCAATATCAAGACTTTGGAGTTCAAGCATTACAGACTAATGGCTTCTACTTGCAAAGTTCCCACTGTAGCTCACCAAAGAGCTGTAATAATAAAACTGGGTTCTGATTATATGCCTTTAGCTAGACTGTGAAAACCAAGGGGAGTCAAGTGGAACACAGAAGCTGTCAAGAACTAAACTGCCTGACTCAGGCAGTACAGTTTGGGGGACTCAAACTATTTAGCTTCAAAAGGGAATATGTAGGCTGTTACTGATTTGGAGTTGGGGAAGACCTATCAAGTAGTTGTGGCTACATCATTCAGCCTGGTCATGCTAGACACCCTGTTACCCAACACAATTACAATGATCCCTGGGGCCCCACTTCACCCAGTGCACACCCAGTTAGGAAAGACCTATAGTCAGACCCTGCAGAGCCATCTCCAGCTGACTACGGCTTCAAGGATGAGGCTCGGAAACATTCCTAGAATGGGAATGCCAGATCTTTGTTTCAGGTAGAGAAGAAAGTTCTATTTCCACTTGTGTGGGGTGGGGAATCTTCCTACCATCTGAGTTCATTTCCTGCTTCTGCATGGACGACCTACAGATGTGTCCCTTGAGGGTTATCAAGGTGAACTGTCATTCTCAATGTCTAATATTATAGTGACACAGGAGATGGGAGTCATGGGGAGGCAGAAACCAGACACTACATGTTTAGACAAATCCCCATGACCTGCCTACTTTCTTATTTGACTAACAAATGGTGCCAATACACTACAATTAATTAAGACTATTAAATGAGAAAGAGGAGCAAGGGGTACACAGGAGCATTCTGTACTATCTTTGCAACTTTTCTACTAGTCTGAACTATTCTAAAATAAAACACTTCAAAACAAAAGACAACTAAGCAATTTCCGGTTCATTGAGATTTTGTTTTTGGTTCAAGATATCACTCAGTCCATAATGTGATTGCCTGAGTAGGCTGGTCTGCATTTAATGATCCTGTTGAAAACTCACCAGATGACATTATTTTCATGATAAAAAAGAAACTGCATAGAAAAAAAAAACCACTAGAAGAAAATGCAATTACTGATGCCTGTGGAGGGTGGGCTTCCATGGGTAAGCTGTTGCTTTTTCTTTTCTTAGTTCCTTAATTTTCTTTACCTTCTAAATTTTCTACTGTTATTTTTGAGGGAAATTGGATTTGCAAAAGCCTTCACAATTGCCCAGCCAACAGCAAGAAAAAGCTTCTCAGTGTAATATACCTTCAGGATCTGGTCTTGTTTCTCTGGTTTCGTCGTCCATTACTCCCTCTCCTCCTATAGATGACAGTATTTCTGGATAATTCTATATACCTAAAATTGTTCCAGACATGCTGTGTGGTTTCACAACTCTGAGTCTTGGCATATCTTATTCTATAACTTCAAATGCCTTGCCTCTTCCCCAGTCTAATTTTTGGATGTTTCCTCCAAAACCTAGCTAATATCACCTTTCTTGGGAAAGCTTCCCTGACTGCACCAAGACTCCGTTCAGAATTCATGCTCTCCCCTCACGGCCAAACACAAGTTTCCATCACTGCATTTATCATACTGATTGGTGTTTATCTGTCTGCATGGTTAGCCTGACTACAAATCACTGAGGGCAGGATAGTACGTGATGTATTACTATATTCACAGTGACTAGTACAGTGCTTGGCATATAGAACTTACTATAATAGATCCTTGCTGGGTAGCTAGTGAATGTACTCATGAGCAGATATTTGGTTACCCCCAGAAGACAGCATTATTGGCTTACAAAAGAAGAAAGACTGACCAAGGGCCAAGAGCCAAAACAGAAAGGCAGAGCCAAGCAAGTCAGGTGAGAAGTGGCTGGAACCATGACAAAGGCACAGGGATACAGATGACCAGGAACCTCATCTGAGTCAGAGCCAGTGTGAGTCTGAGTCTCTTCTGAGGTCTCAGAGTAAGAGCTTTAAAGTTGTCTTGCTGTGAAATGCTGAACAAGACATTCTAACCCAACTCATCTTGTTTACTCATATGATCCTTAAATTTTTAGGAACAAAATGCCCATCAGAGATCATCGAGTCTAGTGGTCTGTAAACTGCACTTCACAGGAATCTGGGACTCTACAGAATTGTTTCAAAGACAGAGAATGTGGAGGAGGCTGGTACTGCAGACATACCAACCAGGGCTGTCAATTCATAACTGACTTAGAGAGTGGCACTCTGCAGAAAATTCCTGAAGAAACAATTGTGCTGATAACGCAAAGGAAGAGATGGAGGGAGAGGGGAAGGAAGAAAGAAAAAGAGAGAGGGAGGTAGCTTGGAAGGGGGAGAACAAGGCTGAGAAGAAAGAGAAAGGAAGAGAAAGAAGGAAAAAGACAGGGAGATGGAGGGAGGAAGGAAGGAACAAAATAACCCAAGGAGGGAGGGAGAGAGGAAAGGAGGAAACTAGAAAGAAAAGGAAGGAAGGAAGGAAGGCAGGAAGGAAGGAAGGAAGGAGAGGGAGGAAGGAAGGCAGGAAGGAAGGAGAGGGAGGAAGGAAGAAGAGGGAGGAGGAAAGGGAGAAGGGGAGGGAGGGAGGGAGGGAGGGAGGAAGGAAGGAAGGAAGGGAGGAAGTAAAAAAGGAAAGGGAGGGAGGAATGTGAAGGAGGGAGAAAAGGAGGGAAGAAGGAAGGGAGAGAGGTGGTAGAGGGAGCAAATTTAAGGAAGAAAAACAAAAGAAGGAAGAAAACCAACTACTAATAACACCCACACCTTTCACAAGAAAATGAGGAGTCAAGAGAGGCAAATTTCTGAGGTCACACAGGAAGGAAATGGTATTGTCATGATGAGGACTCTAGTCCTCTCATTCCAACTCAGCACACCATGTTTGAGAACCGAAGTTACATTAGCTCCATCTTCCTCCCCTTTACCCCACAGTGCAGTAAGGCACCCTAATAAAAGCTCCTATGCTAGGGTGCCCAATGAAGGGAAAAGAAAGGTAAAGGTAGATGTTGTAGAATTAAAACAGATCAGACACTCTGGCCATCTCAGGAGACACAAATCCTACAAAAAAATGTTCCCAAATAGGGAATCCTCATGACCTGTTCCCATGAAGGGGGGTGGGGGAATGATTCATAATTAGGACAACAATTGTTTGCATGGAAATAAGAGCTACTGTGTCTGGAAATCCCTTGTCCTCCTAAATGACTCAAATACTCTCCTTGTGAGGTATCCATATTCCTGAATTCCTGAGGAAAAAAGCCCTCTTCAAAGACCGTAAAAGAGAAAAGAATAAGACCTGGAGGGATGGCTAGTGAAGTCTAAAGTCTGGGAGCTGCCATATTTATTCATTCAACATCTATTTTGCCAAGGACCGCCTCTATGCAGCCCTAGGAGATGCATAGACAGCAATGAGGATGTGGGACTCTGTTCTCAGCAGCTCAAAGTCTAATAGGTAGATCATCCTGATTATATAACATATGATAAGGACTGTCATGATGTAGGGGGAGGGATGATGAGAGCCTCTAATCCCACCTATCCCAGCACCTATCCCTCACCTTTAATTGGCATGTGAATTACCAGGGGATATTGTTCAAGTGTGGGTTCTGATTCAGTAGTTCTGGGATAGGGCCTCAGATTTTGCAGTTCTAACAGATCCCAGATGATGCCGATGCTGCTAGCTGCAGACCACACAGAGAGGAGAAGCAAGGTCCTAGGTCCTAGAGCAGAGCCACTCAAGATATGGCCCATGGACTAGCAGCATCACTATCACTTTTGAGTATGCATATATGCAAATGCTCAGGATTTACTAAAGGCCTCCTAATCAGAATATCTGAGGATAAAGCCCAGAAAGCTGTGTTCTATTCTCAAATTCTCAAGGTGATTCTTATATACACTAACATTTGAGAAGCAGCATCTTCATGGATCTACTTGAATTGAGTCCTAAAGAAAGACACAAGATGGCCATGTTCAGAACTCCACCCAACAGCGTCTGCCAGAGAGTCCACTGTCTGCCTCCGATTTCAGCTCCAACAAATATTTCTTGTTCAGTTGGCCAGAAACAGAAGAAGTCAATATCATTGCTAAAACAAAACAGACCTGGTTTCCCATTAACTGAGACAGGCTTGAAAACTCCTGGAGGGGGGCCCCTGGGTGGCTCAGTGGGTTAAGCCGCTGCCTTCAGCTCAGGTCATGATCTCAGGGTCCTGGGATCGAGTCCCGCATCGGGCTCTCTGCTCAGCAGGGAGCCTGCTTCCCTCTCTCTCTCTCTCTCTCTCTCTCTCTGCCTGCCTCTCTGTCTACTTGTGATCTCTCTCTGTCAAATAAACAAATAAAAAATCTTAAAAAAAAAAAAAAAAGAAAAGAAAACTCCTGGAGGGAGAAAGGATACATCCTGTTGTCATGCCACAAAGATGGAAAATGAATGGTATGTGTACCATCATATGCTCATTCTCTTCCGGTGACAGACATCACTAATCAATCCCTGTTCTCTTTTTTGCTTAACCCAGGCCCTATCTCAGAAACCTCAACTTAGCTCTCCAGGCATCCCTTACTGGCTGAGGGAAGCTTATATGTAAGAGAAACCCCTTCTAATCCTTTAGAACACCACGTACTGAGAACTTCAGTCAAAATAAATATTTTAGTAGGTATAGGGAAAAAGTGGCAGCATCATTTTTCTTCCTGGTGTGCATTTCTCAGGAAGAAGAATCCTTATACCAGGGTCATCAGTGCGAGTGACCAAACCACCTATTCAGCAAGTGACATTTGCATATTTCATCCAAAGGGAAGAACAGAAAGGGGGAGGGGGTGCACATTTACTGAGCACATACTCTGTGCCATGCACCTTCCTAGGAGCTTTACATATAGAATACTTCATCTGACCCTCACCATGACTGTATGGGGTAAATTTTGTTATCCTGATTCTAAAAAGGACTCCCAGAGAAGTTATGTGAGTTGTCTGCTGTCAAGAAGTTAGTAAAGAGTTTGAATTCAAGCCCAGGTCTCTCTGGCTAGAAATATGCATCTTTTGCTAGTATACTCTAATAAACAGAGGCATTACTGATATGGTTGATTTTTTTTTTTTTTTTAAAGACCACAGAACAGCGAGTGTTTTCAGGATAGTTACTTCCAGATAGCTCTATGGGAGCCTGTGGATTCTCTTAAGGGGCTTTTTTTTTTTTTTTTTTTTTTTTTTTTTTTTTTTTTTTTTTTTTTTTTAGCTCAGAATCTCTGAGTTTCAGATGGTCTGGGATGAAGATTTCAGCTTTTGGTTGATCCTGAAGGACCTGAGAGAATGGCCTAGAATATTTACCTTGGGAGCACAAAGTTCTGAAGAAATAAATTGGTGGCTTTATTAGACAAAACCCAAAGGAACGAGCTGTTACTTTAAATATTAATTCCATAACCTGGCTTATTTCCCTAAATTGGCCCGTGATGGGGAGTATAATATAATAAATACATCAATCTTGTTGTTACTATTATATATTATAAGAATTATTACATTATTATCACTATTACCATTATAACAAAGTCACAGTTGGGTTCTCTAAAAACAGATGCTGAAATGGAATTTAGGATGCAAGATGTTTATTAGCGGTCAACATCTGTGAAGGGAAAGGGGAAGGAAACAAAGATGGGGCAGAGAAGTCGAAATGCAATCAAACTTGAAAAGCCTGAGACATCCCAGCAAGGAGCTCTGGAACAAACATCATGCATTAGGGATTTTCCTCTTCAGGCCAAAATGGTCCAACCTTTATAAATCTGCCTCGCTCAGGGGCATGTGGGTGGCACAGTCGGTTGTGTCCCCAATTCTTGATTTGGGCTGAGATCACGATCTCAGGGTTATGAGATGGAGTCCAGTGTCAGACTCTGTGCTCAGTGTGGAGTGTGGAGTCTGCTTGTCCTCCTCCTTCACCCCACCCCACCCTCTCTCTCTCTCTCTCTGTCAAAAAAATAAAAAAGTAAATAAATCTGCCTCATTCAGTCACTAGATACTGGATGCTCTGGGAAGAAGGGGTTGATACGGCTCTCTGCAGCTGAGGAATGGGTAGCTACAGACACTCTGCTGACCACATTCCTTATAGCTGGACAGCAAGTCTTTCTTTGAAGGAGAATGCAGACATTTGAATGGGGCTTTACAATTTATGCCCATTTGCACCTTGCAATCCAGATGTGATCACGGTAGATTCCACTGTTGTTCAAAATATTTGCTGTCTTCTTTCCCAGCAGAAGAAGTGCTTCCTGCCCCGCTGACATCAGGTTCAGTCACGTGACTTGCACGGGCCAATGAGATGTAAGTGAAAGTAATGTGCACCACTTCTGAGCAGAATCTTAAAGAGCCACTGCATGTGCAGACTTCTCTCCTGTTTTCCTCTCTGCTAAGAGTCCAGATGTCCCACACAGGACCTGCTCTTTCAGCATGGGTTCTTGAGTTAAGGCTCATGGAGCAAAAGCTGTAGGCTCTCCACAATGGACACATTTGTGAGGGACAAAGAGATCTGTGCTGTTTCACAGTGTTAAGATATTTGGGGATTTTTGTTACTACAGCATAACTTAGCCTAGACTGGCTGAAATGCCTCCCATCACTTATAAGACATAAAGCTCAAGCTTCTCAGCAAGGCTTCATATAACCCAACCTCCACCCATCTTTCCAGTCTCATCTCTCATCAGGCCTCACACCTCCTTGCTTTGCTCTGAACACCTCAAACCCATTTCTCTTCTTGAAAAACTCCTAATTCCCTTCCCAGCTTTAGCTCAAATATTCTCTACTCCATGTGAATTTTCCTCCCCCTGACCTTTCTCTAGGCAGAAACAGTTTCTTCAATCTTTCCCATTGGCCTGGGTAGAAACTATTTTGTTAGATCCTGCCCAGTGATGAGCACGTGGTCAGGGGCTCAGCAGGTGGTCAATAAATATTTGGGGGAATAAATCATAGTGTATACTCAGGTGTCAGTGTGTCCCAGGCACTGTAATATGTGCTCGATGTAGATTATTTAGCTTTTATCAATATTCCCTATTTTACAAATGGGAAAATTGAGGCCCAGAGATGTAAAGGAACTTCATTTGTGCTTAGAAGAGACAAAAGCAATCTCTATCTCTATCTCTATCTATCTTGTAGCAATCCATATGTGCCCAGATTCTAACCAAGTCTCTTACACATAGCAGACACTTGATATACGGAAGTAGTGATGTATCAGGGGTCTGTCCCTAGGGCAGGCACAGAGGGCTTCCAACTGTAAGAAATTTGAAAGAAATAATAAAATCAACTAAACTTTGGTCTTATTTATATTATCACCATGCACTAGCAGTTCTAAACAATGTTACTGATAAAATATTCTTTCCTGCCATGGTGGATCATTTCCAGCCCTCAACCCCTTATTCTAGCACTGAATGGTTGTTGAATGAATGGACTGATAGAATTGATGTAATGTGAATGACGGAGATATAGCAGTTGACAGAGAACAAGCCCATTACTTCTACGACCTTCCATTAAAGCAAAGCCAGTAGCCTAGTTTGACATGTTACCTCCATTGGGTAATGTGGAAGAAATTGAAGGGAAACCAACCAGCCCAATTGGTTAGACCTGGCATTCTGGAAAGGATGAAAATCATCCATTTTGTAAATCCAAAGGCATCACCCAGCAACCTGAGGCATGGGGACAGAGAAATATCTCACTATGGTAGCCCTCCCTAGGCCAGTGACCAGAGCTGCAAACATGCAAGCAAAATTCAGAAAGGAATCTGGAACCTGCATTTGTAGAGGCACTATTGGGCAATGACCCAAATTTCTATAGCCTGCTGCTCACCAAAGTATTATTCTGACAGGAAAAAGAGAAATGAAAATCCTGAACACTCTTTTTAGGTAAGTTCTATTTCTTGGGTTTTGATGACAATTTTTTTTGGGACACTTTATCATAACAGAGTATGGCAATTTCAGTATTTCCACCCTTCCACAACCCTGTAGAATTCCCTAATATTTGGTAAAACCAAAATCCAGGAAGGTAAAGACAGAATCCACCTAGCCCAGTAGTCCCAATCTGGAGGACTGCTCACTTAATTAGTCTACTTCTTTGTGTCATTGACTAAATTGTATGTTTCTGGAATGTGGAAATACTCTCATTCCTCTTGAAACAAAGGTAGCCCTTGGCTTGTTGAGTGAATAAAGGATGACTTTGCTCCTTTCTATTATGGCCTAATCTAGTGACACCCTCCCAGTATGCCTTTCCCGAGTGATTTACTCAGTCACACAGAATGTCTGCCCCATTCATGGCAAGGAGAGGATTTAGAGATCTGGGCCAGTGGTAAGTCCCAAAATGTTTTATTTCAATCAGAAATGCCTCCCACAAGTTAATCACTTTCTCCCCAAAGTTTTGTCCAGTGATCTTCAGGTTGATCCATCAGTGAGAAGGTCTCAATAAGGGGGTTAATCCCTGTCAGTACTTTTTCTTAACACCTGTTAATTTCTCTCTTCATGAGGAAAGCACATGTCAGGACTTGACAAACCATCACAAGGAAGAAGCATTCACATTAGAGCAGTGGGGGACATTTTGTCCCCAAGGACCCAAGGGACATTTGGCAATGTCTGGGCACATTTTTGGTTATTATGACCAAAAGGGAAAGGGACATGCACTGAATTTAGTGAGTAGAGGCCAGGGATGTTTCTAAACATCCTAAAATGCAGAGGACTTCTCTCCCTGGCCCACAACAAAGAATTCTCAGCCAAAAATTGTCATTAATATGAAGGGCAAGAAACTGCATTGCAGGCACTGGAGGTTAGAAGCAGTAAAGGTATGAAATCACACATTCCACAATATTGGGAAAAATAATAATGATAATAATGATAACCAGCAACAACAGCAATAAACACATACCGGATGGCAGACATTCTTTTAAGTATTTTTGTACCATAATTGTTTCAATCTTCATCCAACTGCCCTTGGAGGCAAGGACTGTCACCAACCCCATTTTCGTAATGGGAACACCAAGGCACCCAAAGTCACCCAGCTGGTAAATATCAGAGCTGCTACTCCCACAGCTGCCTGGCCCCAGATCTGTATTCCTTCTGTTTTCTTCTTCTTCCTTAAAAAATAAAATTATTTAAATTCAATTTAATTAACATATAGTGTATTATTAGCTTCAGAGGTAGACTTCAGAGGTTCATTAGTTGCCTATAACACCGAGTGCTCATTCCATCAAGTGCCCTCCTTAATTCTTAACTACTCTGGTGAACTGAAAGTCAGAGATGATTTCGGTTCTGGTTTCTAGGTTCATTTTAGGAAAGGGACAGAACGCGAGGAAGCAAAGCATTTGCCCTTCTTTAGGTTTTTGTGGAATGACAATATCAGGGCTAACGAGTGAGCAGTGACTAATGCCTGCAATTGCAGGGGACAAATGGCAAATCCAAGAGTCTGAGATGAGGCTATATGCCCGCCATAGTGGTTAATGAGGGAGATCAGTGTAGTGGAAATAACATCATGTCAGGAAGCAAGAAACACGGGTTTGAGGTATAACTCTGCCCAAAAAAAAATGCTGTGGGACTTTGGGCAACTTAACTTAAACTCTCCAGCCTGATTTGTCCTTTCTGATATTTTCCATTTTAGTTCTTCTTACTGTTGTATAGACCAGGAGTTGACAAATTGGCACACAGGCCCAATCTGGCTGTCTTCTGTCCTTGTCAATAAAGTTTTATCGGGACATGGCCACACCCATCTTTTATATACTATCTGTGGCTATTTTAGGGCTACCTTAGAAAAGCTGGGTAAGGACAATAGTGACTGTATGGTCCACAAAGCCTAAAGTATTGACTGCCTAGTCCTTTACAGAAAACATTTCTCAAGCTCTAGGGTGGAAGCATCTTTGTAGATTTTCTTTCTAAATCTGTGAAGTAGGAAAATAAAAACAAGCCTGTGCTACAAACTACACTAACCTATTGTGCTGCTCTGATGATGCTCTAATGAAATCACTCATGTGAAAGTACTTTGAAAAAGTACTAAGAAATATATGAATGATACCATTATGGTTTATTATGTAATATATTAATATACAATTATATATAAATTATATAATTATATTTAAATGATGAAAATGTATAATTATAATACATTATATATTAATAGTAGTATTCAGGTGATGGGGACGCAATGTGACACAGTAAAAAACAAAAACCAAACAGCACAGGATTTGGAATCAAGCACACCTCAGGTTGAACCCAAGACCACCCAATTATTCCCATCACAATTTGGAGGAGTTATAAAATTCCTTGAGTATCAGTTTTCTTAACTGAGGGTAATATTATTTAGCTGGGGAAGAGAAATAAAGCATAATGGGGCTAATGACACTTAATTCCTAAGCTTGCTGGGAGGGTCAAATAAAATATATTCAATTATGTACGCATTTGTCCACTGAATATGTCACACAGATGCGCCACTGGAGCTGTGCCAATCCCCAGATGTACAGCTGTGCTCAGACAGCCATGGCCCCTGCACCCTGGCACCTACAGGTTAGTGGGATAGACAGACCCTGAGCCAGAAATTTCAGCACAAGAAAGTTCAATGACAACTCTGAGGGCCATTCAAATTAAGTGGTAGCATTAGCATGACTGCTACAAAGTGCTGAGACTCTTTCAAAGGTATAAGAAATTATCCAGCCTCCCAGTTGTGAGAAGCCCTTGCGGGGGGGAGGGAACTCACAAGACTATAAGGTCTGAACTCGGGGAAGGGAGAAGGAAAGCGGAGCACTGTATAGATCTAAGCATGGGGTAGGAAAGAGGATAATAGATGGCAAAAGGAGAGAAAGAAGGATGTGATAAAGGCAGTCCCAGAGGTCAAATTTGCCCTACTGAGCATCATGGGACTAGAGGAAGCACTACACACCGACAAGGGATGCCTTCTTCTCTTTCAGAAAGCAGCCCCTCTCAGCCCCTCAGAAGAAGCCCATGCAACTGCAAACACACAGCAGAGCACAACCACACTTGTGTACAAAGGGGCAGAAAATGTATGCATTTTTACTAAACTGGTTCCATTTTCTTCCTCGAAAACTAGCCACACCTTATCTACCAGCCTCCCTTGGAATTAGGTATAGCCACACAACAGTTCTGGCTAATGGAACCTAGGTAGAAGTTATATTTGGCCCTCAAAGCCTATCCTAGTAAAAGCCTCTCATCTAGCTCCCCGTCTTTCACTCTAGCCTAATCTGGTGGGCTCAGTGGAGAGCTTCGGAATCCTAATAGAATGGCAGAGCCAGAAGAAAGAAAGATCTTGGGTCCCTGCATGACTGCATGGATCAGAACTCACTGTGATGGGAACAAGAAATGAACCTTGATCATATTAATACCCTGTGAGCTTGGGGTTGTTCTTCTCCTTTAAGCCCTAATTAATACATACAAGTATCTTATTTTCTCTTGAAACATTCACTGCCCCCAGAATGGAAGCTTCATGAAGACAAGAAGTCTTGTCTTCTCATTCATGCCTCTGTCTAGAATGATCTGACATAAACAAGACATTCAAAAAGTATTTGTAGACAAAAAATATTGGTAGGTTGAGGACAAGATAAATGTCAATCAGTGACCTAGGGTCACTGGAAGGAAGAGATAAAAGCTGACACACACTACAGCTCTTCTCTGAATAGTAAGGTTCTGTGCAGATTGCGGAAGTGGGTTTGTGGATGCACAGGCACAGAGCATGCACACTGGCGTAACAACAGTGAGTCCTTACAGCACCGTGGTTTAAACACAAGTACACAGACATGCCACAGCTGAATTCTTATAGCGTGATGGGAACCAAAAATGATCGTGCTCTCAACAGAACAGGGATTTCTCTGTGTCCATGTGGGTCCCATGTCTGTCTCCCAGTGGGACATAAGCAAAGCTCACAGATTTATACACCAGGCTTAGGCACTGGGCACAGATAATCTGGGAATAAATAAGAATGCTAACTCACAGTCAACATGTTCTTTGTATCTGCCTATCAGCCTAATAAGAGTGTTATATATGTCCCATGATACTTAATTCTCTTATTAACCCTACACAGTAGGTGTTATTGCTATCTCCATTTTACAAATGCAGCAACTTCAGGCTTAGAAAGCTGAAGGAATGTGTTCAAGTCCACCTAGCCAGAGGGGCTTCCTAGATGCTGACCCAAAGCATGTGCCTTCACCCCTCCACTATTCTGTCTTCATCTATAAAATGGCAGCAGCAATGTACACCTGACAAGTCTGTTAGGAGGATAAAATTAAATCAGACCATGCATATAGAATTCCCTGCGGATCATCTGGCACTAAGAAAGAGCTCAGAAATATACCACCTTCCTTCCCTTCACTTCCCTTCATTTGCCCAGGAGAGCCATTTCATCCTAGGCAAGGTTCTAAGCTCCAAAAACCAGCAGCAAGCAGAGGCTGAGTCCCCATATGACTCTGCCACCAGGGCCAGCCAGTGTGCACCAAACCCTTAATAGTATTTAAATTCTGTCTGGGCACCTAATTATCTTAATGATGCAGAATTCAAAATAGCACAGTCTGTGTGCACCCCAGGAAAGGGCCCGTTCACAGACATGGGCCGATTAAACCAAAGAAAAGAGCCTAATAAAAGAATTTAACAAATGCAGTACTTGGAACAGAAAAGGCTGACAGGTCATCATTGGAAGCTGGGTTTTCCCTAAGATCTCTCCTTCCTCTCTGAGCTTTTTGGGAAAATTCCACCTCCTCCACTTGGGTCTCCCGTGCTTCAGCAGCCATGACACTTCTCATTGTTGATTAGGTGGTTTAATTCTCATATCTGTGTGAGCCCGTTTCACAGACAAGGAGACTGAGCCCTAGAGCAAGTTGGGTCTTGTGGAACAAAATTCCAGAAGTTCACAGTGCACCCTGGTGTCCTGGGAAACCCGTCACAGAGACAGCCTGAGTTCATGTCTTGCAGGAGAGCCAAAGAGAACCCTTCAAAAGGTGGTTCGTCAAGTTTTCTCTTTCATCACTATCTCTTCTTTCCCTCCCTTCTCCTCCTGCTTCCTCCTTCCCTTCCTGCCTTCCTTTTCTTACTGATTCTTTTCCTTCATTCTTTACCTCCTTAGTTCTTCTCCCTTTCCTTCCCTCCTTACCTTGATTCTCTCTCTCTATTCTTCTCTCCCTTCCTTCCTCCCTTTCTTCTCTCTCTCTTTCCCTCTCTCTATCCCTCCATCTCTCATGCTCTCTCATGCTCTCACCGTATTGATTAACAAGCAACTCTTTGCCTTGTCTTATACCATATATTGCGAACACGCAGATCTATTACACATGCATCTATCCTCAAGGAACTCACATTCAGGAGGGGTGGGAGGACAGAGAGCAAAACAGACACCACAGGCATGAGGTAAGTATTATGATGAGAAAATCAGAATTGGCTACAGGGAAGGCTTTCACTTCCAGGCAGCCTCTACGGCACTGTCTAAACTTCTGCCCAAGTTTAAGATGGCACCAACCACACACATGGGGCTACAAAGACTTTGCCAATCTCTGTAGATCAGTGAGTTCCCAACTTGTGCAATAAGACCACTAAGGGCTTGCCAGTGGCTAGGGTATGTCATGGAATTTGACACTTGCTCATGTCTTGTCAATTTCAAATAGGGCCAACCATTGCTAGGACAGCCAAAGCAGGTAGTCTGCTGATAGTATTCTCTATCTCAGGTAATGGTCATATTGGTAATATAGGTAATATTAGACATCAACCACTGACGTCCAACATTAGCCTCAGATCTGATCAGTGCTCAGTGCTCACGAGAAGAGATTAATGAACAATAAAGACATAAACATTTCTTTTGTTCCAGTTATAGTGAAGAATAATTGACATACACCACTGTTTAAGGCATAAAGCATGATGGTTTGATTAACATACATTACAAAATGATGACCACAGTAGACTCAGCTACCATCCATCTTCTCATACGGATACAATAAAAAGAAAAAAGTTCTTTTTGTGATGAGGACTTTTAAGGCATGCTCTCTTAACTTTCCTATATAGCACATACCAGCGTTAACTACAGTCACCATGTTGTACATTGCATCCCTAGAACTTCAGTCTTGTAACTGGAAGTCTGTAGCTTTTGACCACCTTCACCAATTCCCACTTCCCACCACCCCCTTCTTTGGGTAACCACAAATCTGATCTCCAGAAGAAAGAATCAGTGACCCGGAAGACAGAACATTAGAAATTATCCAGTCAGAGGAGCAAAAAGAAAAAAGATTGACGGATACTGAAGAAAGCCTATAAGACATGGGATACAATGTAAAGAAACAATATTCACATTATGAGAATTCCAGAAGGAGAAGAAAAAGAGAAAGGGACAGAAAGTATATATAAAACAATAATGGCCAAAAAGTCCCAGAACCTAGGGAGAGAGATGGACATCCAGAACCGTGAGGCTTAAAGTGGGTTCAACCCAAGTGGGCTGAACTCAATTAGGGCTACACCAAGATATATTATTAATAAATTGTCAAAAGTCAAAGAATCTTTAAAGCATCAAGAGAAAAGAGAAAAGTTACATACATACAAGGAAACACTCAGACCATTGGCAGATATCTCAACATAAATAATTCCTGAATAGCATTCTTGCCCCAGACTGGGTGGTTTCACAACCAGCAAGGGTCTCATGTCGAGGGAGTGTTGCATAGATGGGATAAAGTATTGTATTCGGAATCAAACAGATTTTGGTTCCTAGTTGTGAGGTCCTGGATGAGAAATCTCAGCTCTACCAGGCACAATGTCTCACTTTTTATAATGTGGATAATAATCTATGTCACAGGACTGCTGATTGAAATAGAGCACAGGGTCTTCTCCATCATAAAATAAGAACATGGCAAATGATACTCATTTCTAAATATTATGACTAGAAATCATCATAATGGTTCTGTGAGATCCCTTCATCTATCAGGAACAAAGTGGGACCCCCAAATTGAAGCCACTAACAAAAGAAAGAGACCAGGGGCGCCTGGGTGGCTCAGTCGGTTGGGTGGCTGTCTATGGCTCAGGTCATGATCCCAGGGTCCTGGGGTCAGATCCCATGTTGGGCTCCTGGCTCAGTGAGGAGCCTGCTTCTCCCTCTCCCTCTGCTGTTCCCCTGCTTGTGCCCTCTCTTTCTTTCTTGGTCAAATAAATAAATAAATAAATAATCTTTTTTTTTTTAAATAGAGAGAGAGAGAGAGACAAAATTTGAGACACGATCCTCCCATCCAACAAATATCATCCCATCGGGGACATTACTGTCAGGAAATCAATGGTGAATTCCCAACTCAAACAGGTGCACAAAGTGGTGGATGCTGATGGATTCACGGTTTTATTAACTTGTCTGGAGCTGACAGAATCCACGTTGTGCTAGTCCTTCTTATCCCAGCATCCCCTGGAAAGTTACCAAGTAAACTGAAGGAGTGGAAGGCTCCAAACGCTTCATGCTCCAACAGATCCAATCTTTCTTGAGCTTGGGGAACTGACGCTATCTGTCTTCCCCTCCCTACCCTGGCCAATAACTTCAGTCATGTGGCACCCGCTCTCCAAAGCCTTTCTTTTCTCTCAGCTTGAGAAAGCTCCAATTTGGTGATTGTTCATTATCCCCCCATTTAGACAATTTTCAACGCACAGTGGAACCTTTAAACAGTGTGAACAATGTTGTCAATCTTTCTGCTTGCTGCCTCTGCCAGGCATTAAGAGGTAAATTGACTGCACAGCGGGAGGGGAATTAGGAACCGTTTCCATTAATAGTTACAGGGGAAGCCAAGTGGGCCCCGAAGTTTGGTCATGGAAGGGGGGCAGGCACTGGAGACACCTGTCCGCCACAGGCTGGACTGAGTCTGAGTCGGGGTTCAGTCCTCCCCAACGAGGCCTTTCCTCACCAAGGAGAGAATCCCAAAGGCAGGGCACAATAGGGTGGATGGGTGGAGAAGGGAACAGTCCATACATTGAGTCCCTGCTGTATGCAAAGCACTTCAATAGTGTTATCTCACATCACCCTCAGAATAACACCAAAAGTTGGGAGCGGTATTTGTATTTTGTGGGTGAGAATGCAGGGGTAAAAATTTAAGTCACACAGCTCATGAGAGATGGAAGCCAGGATCTAAAATGTGGTCTGTCCATTGTTAGTTACCACTCTACTGTAAAGGGACTTGCTTTCTGAAATCTTCCTATTGTCTCTCTCGGGCCCAGACTGGGCTGCGTCTCTTGGAGGCAGTTGGATTAATAAATTCACTATCTCTTGTTATCACACAAAATGAGGCTTTTGCCCATTTTCACTGGATTTGGTTTCTGCCAGCTGTGCTCACCCTTCCCCTCATACCTTTGTTGTTCCAACGATGTAATCTACCCACCCTTATGTATGCCTTTCTTGTATAACTCAGAAGAGCCACTTCTCTGCTCCGTGAGTAGCTATCAAAGAAATAGCAAATGGGCCACTAACTCCTCATCCCACATGTGTAACGGGCATCATTCAGCAATTTCCCACTGAGCAGCAACCACCAACAGATCAGATGAGACACTCAAGCTTTACTCTTATCTGCCTTCCATGACCCAAGCCAAACACAGCTTCTAAGTAAACCAGTGACTGGTTTACTTAGAGTAACAAAATCTCAAAATCTCAAAATTTTGAGTAACAAAATCTCCTCCTTCCTGCCCTGTTCTCAAGAGCAGAAAACCAAACCGACTACATTCTCATGTGTATATTTACCATCACATCTTTTATTTTTCTATCCCGCACAGTCTCTCAAAGATTTAAAACCCATACAGACATTCTAGTTCTCAATCCCCAGTGCTAGTACATTTGATGGAATTATATGACCCAAGGAAGGTAGACTCCTTCATCTATAAAATCAGCATGTATCGCTGGAACAAATAATACATTATATGTTAATTTTTAAAAAGGGCATGCTAATATCATCCCCAAAGCACTGTATGAGGATCAAATGAGAAAACATACAAAAAGCATCAAAGATAATGCCTGGAAAATGGACAGTTCATTAATGTCAAATAGAGAAAATGCCTAAACATCTTAGGGGCATCTCTTTCTCCTTCACCTCCAACCTGGCTGATTTCCCATGTGATGGAGGTTTCTCTGTTCTGTTCCCTCCAGCGTTGGGAAGAACAGGACTTTCAAGTCAGTCTGAGGATAACCGCTTGCCAG
Organism: Lutra lutra; assembly: GCF_902655055.1. Taxonomy (NCBI): domain Eukaryota; kingdom Metazoa; phylum Chordata; class Mammalia; order Carnivora; family Mustelidae; genus Lutra; species Lutra lutra. Next base: position 10,518,519 of record NC_062295.1, on the reverse strand, counting down.
AGACAGGAACAACTGCCGGTGGCTTGGCAAGGGACGGTCACATCTTAAAGGGACAGCGGAAGACCCTCGCCTGAAAATTCTGCAGTGGCTGGTAACCGCCCACAGCTGTACTGCATACAGACGCTGAACCTGCTTCCCCCAAAGCCAGGGTCAGTCCCCCGCATTTATGTCTTCTTCAACAACAAAAGCACTGAGCTCCCTACTACAGGCAGGGTATGTGCTAGATCCATCGACCACCAGTCCATGCACTTTATTTGAGAAAGAGAGGGGCACGCGAGCAGAGGGCAGGGGCAGAGGGGGAGAAGGAGAAAATCTTGAGCAGACTCCCGGCTGAGCGAGGAGCCCAGTGGTGGGGCTCGATCTCTCCACCCTGAGATCATGACCTGGGTCAAACTCAAGACTCAGATGCTCAACCAACAGAGCCACGCAGGCGTCCCTTCGTGCGCTTCTTCAGTGAGCCACCTGCTGAAAAGATGACAGTCACATCTGACATGGATAGAGAGCTGTCAGTGTGCTGGACCCTGCAGGATTCTACTGGACCTTCTCACTCAGTCCTCGGAGGATCATTGCTTTACCGAACAGAAGGATGTCAAATACTCCTGTTATGTAGACCTGTCCTCTGTGTGTGTGTGTGTGTGTGTGTGCGTTTGTGTGTTTAACTTAGTGATCAATTACAAAGTCTTGGTGTTCATTGTAGAACTTCTGAACAGCAGTAGACAAAATGTTCAAGGATTTCATGTGCTTATTAGCAGAGTGACTATCCTGTGGGTATTAAACACACACACAAAAAGTGTCAACCCCCTGCCTTCCCTGAGAGCACTATGTGAATAGCCCTGCCCTCTGTACCATCCCCCCTGCAAGAGGACAGCCTTCCCAGGGCTTGGGAGAGCCTTGGCGTCTCTCTTCTCTTCTTGGCTATTCTCTTTCAGGGTTATCTGTCTCTCAGCATTTTCCTCTGTCATAAATATTTGCAAAAAGTCAGATTGCTCTGTCTCATTGTGTTTTCACGCCTTGTTTTGCCACCTTCTTAGCAGAGCTGATTTGACATAAATATTTATGTGTAAAAATATGTTCTCCAGTCCCCGGTGTTCACTGCCCTACATACTACCATGGGGAGCACTGGGGCACTGCTTCCACGGGGCCTCCCAGCAGCCTGGGGCAGCCCCTGGCCACCGACTTCATCCTGGGCTGTGGGGAGGAGCAGTTGTGGGATGTGTGACCCTCTGTTAACACATCCCCTGGTAACGGGTCCTCAGGGACTGGCCAAAGGGCTCCAAAGCTCTGGGATGGAATTTATCAGCTTTCCCTGCATTATTATAGACAGTCCTGTGAGAGTTTCCTCAGCAGTGGGAGTAACCCTGCCGTCAAACTAGCTTGGCCAAAGCTAAGAAATACTGTCGGCTCACCCGGGGGGTTCGGTCGGTTGGGTGTCCAACTCTTGATTTTGGTGCATTCAGGTCATGCTCTCAGGGGTTCTGGGCTCCTGGCTCAGCATGGAGTCTGCTTGGGATTCTCTCCCCCTTCTCCTTCTGATCCTCCTCACCCCTCTCAAATAAAGAAATAAATCTTAAAAAAAGAAATACTGTAGAGATATCTAATTGTGCAATCCCTTCCTTCCCTCAGTTCATTCTGAGCACTGCCCGTAGACACACATGCATTATCCATCCCCCCGTAGCCAATTACCGTCATGCCATTTTTCAGGCCATGCCTGCTGTTGTCACCATTCTCACCTGACCTCTAGGAGGACATTGTCGTCATCCCTTTCATGTCTCTCTGTCATGTTCTTATCCCCCTTGGAGGGCACTCCCCTCTTTCCAAGGTCACCCACCGTCCTTCTTCCCCCAAAATGCAGCTCCTGGCTACTACTGCTGTTGAACCTGGGCTCGCATGTAGCTTGGTTCTCCTACAATCTGTAACAGCAACAGGAGCAACAAACCATCAGCCCCCTTTTAATAGCCAGAACCGACCTGATGTAACCAGGTGGCCAAGAACTCAATATTTGCTGGAGCAAAGACCAAGACCCCACAGCTTTAGTCATCTAGGGCTCTGATCCAGGTGGGCTGGTGGTAGCCGATTTGTGCCTAGCCCAGTTCACCCCAAACCCCACTAGGTCCCTTTCCCTAACCCTCTCTCTATATGTGGAAACCACACAGAGAGATTTCTACCCACACCTTTCGGGAGACTATGAAGACAGGCAGTTTCCTTATAATTAATTTAATTAGTTCTAATTAATGATGCTTTTTAAGAGCCCATTGGTAATTATTACTGAGGATTATATATTTAATAGCATATGACAATAATTATTATTCATTAATAATAAATGCACACGTTACATCAGTAAGTGGATATAGGATATCGACAACCTGTTAGTGGAAAAGGGCTCCCCGACTGGGTCAAAAAATAAAGACCTAACCCTTATTTGTATGCCACGGGGAAACCGTGTGATGAATTAGTCAAAAGTGCACTGTTTTCAAAGTCAGAAAACCCGAGTTCTAAAATCAATGGTACCATTTGAGGCCGTGTGACCTTGGGTGAGGCGGTTCCTCTCGGCAAGCTTCTGGATTCTCAGCTGCAAATGGGGGGTGCCTGGCAATCTCCAGGGAAGGCTCCCATGTGGTAAGGGGTGGGGCAAAAGTGCCGTAACCTTCAGAACGCTCAGGCCTTGCTCCTCAGAGTGTGGCTGGCAGAGCAGCAGGCCGTGAAGACACAGTTGACGTTGGCTTCCACGGGAACCAGCCTTCTCATTCACTAGCTGTTGCGCCCTGAGAAGCCTGTGAATTCCTCTCAATCTCAAAGTCCTTATCTGGAAAATATGGGTGATGCACTGTATCTGCCTCACAAAGTCGTTAGGAGGATTAGAGATAACATAAAAGCTGTCAGAAACGATGAAGTTGTTATAACCGCAGATAGAGCTGAGAGTAGAAAAATAAGAGAACACTATTTAAAAGTTTCACCCTGCATTGGAAATCTAGTTGAAAGGGTCAACTTTTCCATCAAAATTTACATTACCGAACCGACCCAAGAGGAAGTATAAAACCACAGTAGGCCGAAAGCCATATAAAAATCGAAGTCCTTTCTGTGGTGCTTTCTTTCCATTTTTCTGTCACTTGAACATTTTTCAAGATTTCAAAAATAAAAGCCAGGATAAAAAAAAATCACTTACATAGAGGCACTCTCCCAATTATTTTACAGCCAAATTGTAGCAGACCTTTGAGAAACAGAGAATTCCCATTTTAATCAGACTGTTCTAGAACACTGGAAAGATGTGAGTTATACCAATCACTTTATGACACCAGTATAATCTTGGCACCAAGGCTGGACAAAGGCCATAAGGAATGAATTCAACCCAATCTGCCTTCCTGAACAAAGACCACCCAAGAAAACCAATCTCCATTATAAACATAGATGCAAAACCAAACCAAAAGAAAAACCCTTGACTAACGCCCTTTAATTGCCTGGCACCTGCTCAGTCATTGGCCCTGATTAGTAAGATGCTGTGACTTAATGCATAAGAAGGGGAACACCTTCTGGTACATGTGCTTATTATTACTATTAGTTACTATCATAAAGACAATAATTTCATTTCCATTCCTCTAGCCCTTCCAGCTTCTTCAAAGTGTTTTAACAAAGAAAGCTACTGAAATATAAAACTAGAGACAGAGCGGCCTTGGGAAAAGAATGTGAATCTTACAAGTCTTGAAGGAAAAGTCAAATAATACAAAATAAACAACAGCAACAAAAGTGAAAGAAAGCCTACAGGCGGGGCGCCTGGGTGGCTCAGTGGGTTAAGCCACTGCCTTCGGCTCAGGTCATGGTCTCAGGGTCCTGGGATCGAGCCCCGCATCGGGCTCTCTGCTCTGCAGGGAGCCTGCTTCCCCCTCTCTCTCTGCCTGCTGCTCTGCCTACTTGTGATCTCTCTCTCTCTCTGTGTCAAATAAATAAATAAAATATTAAAAAAAAAAAAAAGAAAGAAAGCCTACAGGGCACGCATACACACACCCAGAGCTTACTAGTTAAATTGGAAGTGGGATTTGCTGGAGTAAAGATGGATAACGGGAAGAAGCAAGTGGGAGTGAATATATGCATTTCTTTCAAATGTTTTCACAGTAATGAATGAAAAGATCCCACTTCAAATTTCATTGCTTAACAGATAAAGAAAAATAATTGAATGTACTAGTTAAAAGTATACAGGTGAGTAGCAGAGGAACTTAAAAACAAACAAACAAAAAAAAACCAACCAACCAACCAAACAAACAAAAACAACATACACACAAAAAAACAGAACTCATGGAATTAGTGGTAAGGGAGGAACAATTAAGGCCAAAAAACCAGATCAGTGATTCCCAACCTTGGTCATTAGAATACCCGGGGAGGGGCGCCTGGGTGGCTCAGTGGGTTAAAGCCTCTGCTTTCAGCTCAGGTCATGATCCCGGGGTCCTGGGATCGAGCCCCACATCAGGCTCTCTGCTCAGTGGGGAGCCTGTTTCCCCCTCTCTCTCTGCCTGCCTCTCTGCCTACTTGTGATCTCCGTCTCAAGTATAAAGAAATAAAGAAAGAAATAAAGAATATAGAAATAAATAAATAAAGAAATAAATAAAAAGAATATTCGGGGATAGTTTTAAAGATTCTGATGCTTAAGCCATACGCCAGAGAAAATAAGTCTAAACCCCAGGCAGGAGCCAGACAGCAGAATTTGTTAAAGCTCTGTGTGGGATTCCAGGGTGTGGCTGATGCTAGCAAGCACCCACCACCAATTTAGAGTATAAGACACAAGGGGGAGGGGCAAGAAAGTAGCAAGGGCAAGGAAGGACCAAGAGAATCACTACCAAAGAATGAGGACAGAATTGATAATAAGCATTCAAGTTATGTATGAAAAGAAAAAGACTCTCAGGCTTGGTCAAAGTCAAAATCTGGCCTCCATTTGGATGTCACAAGAAATCGCAGGATCCCTTATTTAAAAGAGCACTGTATCCAAAGTCAGAAAACCTAGACTGTAAAATCAAGGATATCATTTGAGGCTGTGTGACCTTGGGCAAGTCCCCTCTTCTCTGCAGGGTTGCGGCTTCATGATGGTGGCTGGGTCCAGGGGTGGTTCAAATACAGTAAGGAGAAGGCAAGAGTGCTCTGAACTTCAGAATACTAAGGCTCTGTGCCTCCAGGTGTGGTCTGCAGGCCAGTAAGCACTGGTATCCTTTAGAAGCTCATGAGAAAGGCAGAATCTCTGAATGCACCCCAGAGCTACTAAATCAGAGTCTGCATTTTAACAGATCCCACAAGTGATCTGGGCGCACCTTAGTCTTTGAGAAGCCCTGTTCTGGATGGCTTGCTGACCTTCCCAAGAGCATCAGAGACACAAGAATTATGGCCTGTTCCTGCTGTCTCATGCCTCCGTGTGTGGCTCCCTCTCCTGAAATGCCCTCCCACATCCTTGTCAAGCTGACTCCTCCTTGATCTTTGGGGCACAGCTTAGATGAACTCCAGAAAATATTCCCAGAGACACCCACACGCATCCCTTGCTGCTGGATGCCCTGTCCTTCCTGGGCTTCCCTCTGTCAAGCCGGCACCTGCTGCACTGTGGAGCTGTGGGTTTCCGTGTCACATCCCAGCACCGTACCATAAACTTTTGAAGGGCATTTCGATAAGCATCTGCAATGTACAAAAGGTGCTTGCATAACCAGAATTTAGCACAGAAAACACTTTTATTAGTTTCCAGTGGCTGCTGTAACAAATTCCCACAATCCTTGTGGCTTAGAGCAAAAGAAATTCATTCCCTCACAGTTCTGAAGGCCAGAAGTGCAAGACCAAGGTATCTCCAGGGCCTCTCTCCTTCAGAAGCTCTAGGAGAGGGTGTGTCCCTGCTTCTCACAGCTCTTGATGTCTCCAGGATCTCCCCTCCATGCTCACACTACCTCCTCTATGTGTCCGCTTCTAACACTTGCCACTGGAGGTAGGGCTCATGCAGATAATCCAGGATGATCTCATCTCAAGAGCTTTCACTTTAATACATCTGCAAAGACCTCACTTTTCTTTTACCAAATAAGTTCACATTCATAGGTTCCAGGCATTAGGACCTGACTACATCTTCTTTTTCTTTTTTTTTTTTTTTTTTTTTTTTTTTTTTTAAAGATTTTATTTATTTATTTGACAGAGAGAAATCACAAGTAGGCAGAGAGGCAGGCAGAGAGAGAGGAGGAAGCAGGCTCCCCGCTGAGCAGAAAGCCTGATGTGGGGCTTGAACCCAGGACCTGGGATCATGACCTGAGCCGAAGGCAGTGGCTTAACCCACTGAGCCACCCAGGCGCCCCCTGACTACATCTTCTTGATGGCCACCGTCCAGCCCACTCTACAATCTCTTTTTTTTTTTTTTTAAGATTTTATGTATTTATTTGAGAGAGAGACAGTGAGAGAGAGCATGAGCGAGGAGAAGGTCAGAGGGAGAAGCAGACTCCCCATGGAGCTGGGAGCCCGATGTGGGACTCGATCCCGGGACCCTGGGATCATGACCTGAGCCGAAGGCAGTCGTCCAACCAACTGAGCCACCCAGGCGTCCCTACAATCTCTTAGCAGGTATCCAAAAACCTCTGCTGTATGCACACCCACTTTACAGATACTAAAACTAAAGCTGAGAGTTTCAACACAAATAAAGAGCAGCAACAGCAAAACCTTACCCAGTATCACAACTGAAATCGCGCTGGGACAAATACACACATCTGTCTCTTGAGTGCTTGTCCCTAACTTACACAGAAGCCCTAATCTATATTAAGTGCGATGTGTTTATTGCACATGTACTTTGTGTCGGTAGTTGTGGTAGGCATGACATGTCCATGATATTGCTCTGTCCAACACCCATGAAAGTAGAGAGTACTGTAATCCTTTTCAGGCAGGGAAACTGAAATTTAGGGCAGATAAGAAGTGTGTTGAAGATCTCACAGGTGGCAGCAGGCATTGGAGCCAGGACTTGAATACGGGGCTATCTGGCTCCATTCCCACACTCAGCAAAGATTTACTGAGTGCTACCACATGCCAGGAATGACTGGGTTCAAGAGGCACACTTTTCCAGACTTTTCTAGGCACAGGCTCAGGGAGGTATCTAGCCCCAAAGCCAGAACTCTGCTCACTGCTCCACACTGCCCTGCTCTCAAACAGCACGTCAGCTCTACACACTCAGAGCACTTTTTAGATCTGGGAATTCAGCTCCTCCCTGATACCTTCAGCAATGGCACTGTGCCATACCATAAACCACTGCTGCTCTGACAAGCTTTCTCAAAGCCAAGGACCATTAGAGCCAAGAACACCTTGGGAATTTCCTATGACTGAGAACTTGAAAACCAGACACACTTCTAATGCCCCACTGCAACTAGACTCTACTCCGGACTCTTTGCCAACCTAACAGGCACGCCTATTTGAGTGAGAGGTGGATACGAAATAGACAGGTCAGTAAGTTACACTCCTGCAAGTTCAAGGAACTTACACTGCCCTGGAACATTCTTCCTATAGACAATGCTACAGATACAACCCCAATTATAAGACAGAGTGGAGATCAAAGCAAAAATTTGTTTTGGCGATCCAAGACTTATAGCTCCCATGCAGGGAGTGCTATTTGAAATAGGTCAAAGAGGCTGCCAGACTTCTCCAAGGAAAGATGAATTCCGAGAGTCAGTAGTCAAAGGAGAAAGTCTTCCCAAGGAAGAAAATCAGAGGATTTCATTCATAAGAATGTCAACATTGGAAGGAATTCCAAGTATTGCTAGTGTTGCATTTATAAATGCAAGTTCCTACAAGCCAGAACTATTGGTCAGCTGGGGTGTGAACCAGTATGATCGATCTGCCAGTTATTCTAGCCAAATTAGTCTGATGGGGTCACTACAGGGTTTTATTATGTGGTGCCTGGAGCATATGGGTTGTTAAAGATTTTGAGTATCACCCCTGCTACATGATGAGGCAAGAAAAATGAGTGAGTGACATAGAATAGGTGTAAAAGAGCAAGACAGTCAGCCAGATATGTGAATAGGTAAGTAGATGCATAAATGATGATAACTGAAGAGAAGGAAGATAGATAGAGGGATGGATAAACAGAGACAGGAATAGCTAGCTGGCTGGATGATGGATGTATGAGTGGATAGATGGAGCTAGATGTAATAACTAGCTAGACAGTAATGTATATAAAACCCCAAAACATAATGTTGAGTGAGGGGGATAAAGTTAGATGTAGAATGCAATGTAAAATGGGACATGGTGCACAAAAGTTAAAACACAAAATACCATATATTATTTATCAAAACATAAATCTATATGTAAAAGTTAAAAGAGGACCTATTTGTGAGAGTTCAAGCTATCACTCTTAAGAAACAACATGTGTAAAAAACTTCGCAACATTGGAACTGTCAATGATCTTATGGATATAAAAAGCACAGACAACAAAAGAAAATAGACAAAGAACTACAGTAAGATCAAAATTTTTTGTGCATCAAAGGACCGATCAACAGAGTGAAATAGCAAGCCACTGAATGGGAGAAAATATTCTCAAAGTATGTATCTGGTAAGACATTGATATCCAGAAATCTAAGGGACACAAAAAACTCAACACTAAAAAAAAAAATGAATCACCAAATTTAAAAAATGGGCAAAGGACTTGCAAATACATTTTTTCCAAAGAAAACATACAGATGGCCAATAAGCACATGGAAAGATGCTCAACCTTACTCATCATCAGCAAAACACTGAGATACCATCTCACACCCACTAGAATGGATACTATCCAAAAAAAAAAAAAAAAAAAAGATAGGGAAAAAAAATAACAGAAAATAACAAGTATTGGTGAGGATGTGGAGGAACTGGAATGCCTGTGAATAGCTGGTTCCCACCAGCAATATAAAATGGTACTTTGGAAAACAGTATGGTGGTTCCTCAAAAAATTCTCCATAGAATTACCACATGATCCAGCAATTCCAGTTTTGGGTATATTCCCAAAACAAATGAAAGCAAGGACTCAACCAGTTATTTGAGCACCCATGTTCATAGCCACATTATTCACAATGACCAAAAGGTGAAAGCAATCCAAGTATGCAAGGATGGATGAAGGATAAACACGATGTATATACACACAACAGAATACTTATTCAGCTGGGAAATTCGGACACCTGCTACAGCATGGTTAAAACTTGAGGACATTATGCTAAGTAAAATGAGCCAGTCACAAAAAGACAAATACTTTATCACCCCACTTCTATAAAGTACCTAGAGTCGTCAAATTTACAAAGATTCAAATTTATAGAGATTGAAAGTAAAGTGGTGGTTGCTGGGAATTGGTGTGGGAGGGATTGGCGAGTTAGTATTTAACAGGTACAGAGTTTAAGTCTTGCAAGATGAAAGGAATTCTGGAAATGGACGGTAGTACTGGTTGCACATGCCACAGAAGTGTCCACTTAGAAATGGCAAAATGGGGGACTTAGAAATGGCAACCTGGGTGGCTCAGTTGATTAAGTATCTGACTCTTGATTTCAGCTCAGGTCATGATCTCAGGGTCATGGGATTGAGCCCTGCATCAGGCTCCAAGCTGAGCGTGGAGGTCTGTTTGAGATTCTCTCTCTCTCCCTTCTCCCTCTTCTCCTCCTTTCCCCCACCCCAAAATGGTAAAATGGTAAATTTTTTGTTACAAAAATTTCACCACAATTAAAAATAAATCATTTTTAAACACGTAATGTTAAAAGTTATTTGATTTAGCTATAAAAAGGAAACACACAAAATCCATGACCCTGAACTCCATGACTGGGAGATGGTAAGATATAGATGGTGCCAGGGAAGGGGCAATTTTTAACATGATCTGTAAGTTACTGGTTCTGATATAAAATAAATAAATAGATAAGTCTGAAGAAATAGGATGGAAAGGTAACAATCGTGGATTCTGGGTGGTAGAAGGCTGGGTGATTGTTACCTCGTTCTTTGTATTTTTCAGTACAGTTCTTTGTTCCTTCGAAATAAAAACTGTGATCAAAGAAGCAAAAAATCGGGAATGGGGAGACTTCAATATTATGACTTTGTTCAACTGTTTAATCTATGTGCTCTGGGAGCAACAATCACTTATTTCTAGGAATATTTTAACCAACACAGGTAATCGCTAAAAATTTTCCAGGCACAATTCCAGGTTTATAGGAGGTCCTACGTAAGTATGTGCTGAATAAATGAATGAATGAATTGATCCCTGCTAGGTAGTTTAGGGTAGATGCCTATACCGACTAGGAATCAGATTAAATGACCTCTTGGCTAAGGCCACAAAACCCTTTTCATCCCTCAGATACTGGCCTGGGCCTTTTCCCAGCTTCCATTGTGTTCACCCCGCCCCTGCCCCCCCAACCATGGGTTCCAAGAACACAGCTAGAAAATGCAAACAAATGAGCCAGTAATTTTCAGGACATTCTCAATTCCTTGGCTAGGTCCCTGAAGCAACTGAACATTAAGCATATTAACTCTGACCTCCCTGCCCAAATTCTTTTGTATTGGATGCAGTAATGAGCCTCTCAGACAAGACAATTTTCCCAAGCCTTCAATACCCACCCCTGTCCAATGGGTGACACCTACAAATCCTGAAGGCAGCCAATTAAGTCAGAGATGCTGTACCAAGCAAAGATGATCCTCTTCTACTCTGGGTGATAGGAAATTCAAATCAGGCAACTACCAGCTAGGTCAAGATAGGCGCTGCAGAGAAAAACAGACCTAAGGCTAACAGGTTGGGTGAGCACCCTTACACACACACACACACACAAGAGGTGCTGTATTACTGGTCCCTTGGGAGCTACCATCAGCACCACCATCACTACAACAAGTGAAAAGCACTTTTGATTCTGGTCAGTTGAGACCTAAAAATCTTTGGTCCTGAAAATAAAGAAGATGTGTTCAAATTTGTATTAAAGGTACAAAAAGAGACTCTGGTTCCAAGTGACATAAGGTTTGGTTAAGGGGAAGTCATCAACACCACACATTCCTTGGCCCTCTCAAAGGCAAGCTGGAGGCCGGAGCCAGAGGTACCTTTTAATGGTCTCTGAGAGACCTCCCTGAGCACCTCCTCAGACATGGAAATCCCTGGGAAGTGTCTTATTAAAGAAGAGAGAGAGCCACAACCAACCCAGACCCACAGACCAGAACAAATCATTTGTGAAATCTCAATCAGTCCTAAATTTGCTTAGAAACAACCAACCAACCAAATAAGCAAACAAATAAAAACACTACAAACTCGCGGTTTTTGATGAGAGTTACAATTCAGACTCACCTGTGTTTACCTGCCCAGGACTGACCCTCAGGGTTCTAACTCAGTAGGTTTGGGGTGTAGGCCTAGAATACAAGTTCTGAAAATGTCTTCCTGGAGATGCTAGGGTATAACCCGGTGAAGTCTCATAATTTAATACATTTCAAAGGCAACTTCCCTCGCGAGGGAAGACCTTTGCTCACCTCCCACCCTTCCTCTTTCCCAACCTTCCTTTTCTTTTTCTTGCTTTCTTCCCTCTCCATTTCCCTTCTCTCCTCCCTCCCCACTACCTTCAATTGAACAGATATGCACTGAATATATTTTGATAACTGAGACACGAGCTTGCTTTCCAAACTTAACTAAAAGTTTTATTTGGGAGATGACTTAAGTAAGTCCTCAAGGTTCTGCTCAGGGCGATCAACACAGGGCGATCATAGTCCATTCCTCAAAAAAAAAATTTTTTTTCCACTTTATTTTTTAATTATGTGATTGTTGAACTTAAGACAGGGCTTTTGGGGTCATGTCTGAAAGAAAAACAGTAATGAGCAATCCCTGAAGTCAGACACACCTGGTTTTGAATCTTGGCTCCATTGCTCAGCTGGGTGTTTTTAGGCAAGTTTCCTGACCTCTCTGGGCTTCAGTTCCTAAAGCTGTAAATACGGGCTAAAATAGGCCTGGACAGGGACACCTGGGTGGCTCAGTTGGTTGGGCAGCTGCCTTCGGCTCAGGTCATGATCCCAGCGTCCTGGGATCGAGTCCCACATCGGGCTCCTTGCTTGTCAGGGAGCCTGCTTCTCCCTCTGCCTCTGCCTGCCATTCTGTCTGCCTGTGCTCGCTCTCTCTCCCTCTCTCTCTCTGACAGATAAATAAATAAAATCTTAAAAAAAAAATAAAATAAAAAATAAAATAGGCCTGGACAGATGATAACTGAAGACTGATGAACCCTCATACACGCAGGGAAGATCATCCTCTCCCCACCTATTTCACAGGCAACCCTGTTACATTTACAGAGTCAAATCGTTGAGGAGAGGCCACACTGAATCACATGAAGTTACTGGAATAAGCCAAGTTTCCATTTCACCCACCAGGTAGAATAGAGGCAAAATATAGAAAGTGGCTTTAGTGATAAGTAAAGCTTGAATTTAAAAATAATAGTTGTGACAGTTCATGTTTTCTCTTGTCTTTCTATGGAGCCATCACTTTGCTAAGGGTTGTACAAAAATAATCTCAGTTAATCCTCAAAACGGGGAGGTACTACTTTTAGTCCCATCTTATAGATGAAGAAACCAAGGCACAGAGAGGTTAAATAAATTATCCAGTGATCTTGTATAACCAGTCTGATACCTGAGACCACCTTCTTCACAACACCTTTTCAACAAGCAACAATTAAATCTTGGGAATCAGGTTTTGAATATATTTTTTTAAATCACCTTCAGCCCCATTAGGGGAGAATGAGTTACCACTAAGGAGATTGGTAATGTGGGCATCTGTTCAACTTATGCAGACCTCCTGTCTCCTGGACATACAAAGGTTCAGTTGGGCACCATCTATTGGAGCCCAAATTCCCCCAGGTTGCCATAGGATGAACGACGTCATGTGTGGCTCTTTGGCCATGGGTTCCCCATCATGGCTGCTCAGCTGGCTGACTGGCCTCTCTGACCTGACCTCCAAGTCTCCAGAGACCTTGGATTCTTGCTACAGCTCCAGTCTCCTGCTCTCTGTGCTTCTGGATGTTGACAAAGACCCAAGTAGCAGCCGAAGCTGCAAAGGGAAGGCTCCTCAAAGACAGCCAATTCCTCCCAGAGAAACGTGGAGCAGACAGTGGCCGCTTTTCATCCCAGCTACCTACCTTCACCTTTCCAGCACCTGTCTTGTCTCTTGTTTGAAAAGCCCTTTGTAGCTAGAAAACATTGCAGCTGCTTTTGTAGGATGTGACTGATCTGGTCTGTGGAGAAAGCCCAGTTCCAATAAACACAGCCTCTTTGTGCTCCCTCTTCCTCAGGGTTGGGAAGGGGATATGTGGAGAAGTGCATGAAGTGGAGGGCAAGGATCCACTCTGACAGGTGCCAGAAGGTCCTGAAAATCCCACTGCGAGCCCTGGGGCCCTGGGGGAGTCACCTACAGAGAGCAGCCAGGACCACCAAGGATTTTCAGCCCTTTTGATGTGGCTGGGAGGGCATTTTTAACATGGCTTAAAAACTAAGCTTGGAGCTTCTTGGAAACTTAAATATAATCTTCCTATATGACCCAACAATTGCACACCTCGGTATCTACACAAGACAAATGAAAACTCACATCCACACAGACTTGTGTGAGATGACTCAGAGCAGCATGATTCCTAATATTCCCCAAATGGAAGCAACCCAAATGGATGCAGGGAGGGGTGTCCCCATATAATGGAATATTATTCAGCAATAAAAAGAAATGAAATCTCCATGCCACCTACGATAGGGATGAACCTCAGAAATGGTGTGCTACATTAAAGAAGCCAGACACCGAATGTCACAGACTGTAGGCTTCCATTGGCATTACATAGCCAGAAGAGACAAATTTCTAAAAAGAGAAAATAGATTGGTGTTGCCTGATGGCAGGAATGGGTACAAGAACAGGGATGTCATTGGGGCAACGAAAATGTTCTCAAATTGGGTAAGCTGTGATAGTGACACAACTCAGTAAATTTACTAAAAATCCCTGAATTGTACACTTAAAATGGGTGAATGTTATGCTATGTAAATTATACCTCCAGAAGGCTGGGTTTTTTGGTTTTAATCATCAAACATTCAGATTTTCTAAATCACTGAAGGATGCGTGTATCAGACATTTTCTTAAGGCTGCCACCATCCCTCCATCCCTGAGCAAGAACAGAGACTGAATAAGAAATGAGGGACATGGGTGTCTAATGCCAACAGTGCTTGATAATTCAATAAATGAAATAAGACCATGATTTGGTTTTTAGAATCCTGATAAGCTTGTGAATATCAAATGCCTGTGGATCCAAGACAGCCAGGTCAAGAGGTGCCCACTGCACACTTCCCACCCCCCTCATCCCAATAATTGCAGGCATGTGCCAGTCACAGGTCTAGGGACAACAGTCTCGCCTGTCCCATTTTAGGGCACTCTGGGAGGTTTTAGTTCAGGACATGGCATGGCATTTTTGGAGGAAGGTGGAAAAGTTGGCTCTACCTAGGGAAGCTATTCTCCCCCTTGGGCGCATGATCTTCTCTTGTGTTAGAATCACTGGCAATGCAAGTCCTTTCAAATCATGAGAAAAAATACCAAAGTTGCTTAAGGGGGGGGGAAAAAAAAAAGAAAAGAAAAGATGGGCTCAGATTCAAGATTTTCCCAGTGGCAAAAGCAATCCCACTCTAGCCCAATCTGTTTTGTAGTTCCTATGCTGATTTTTTTTCCCATTTAGTATTACATTATGAACATCTTCCCAGACATTAATAAAGACACCCTCCCATGCACCTTGAATTTAAGGCAGACTTCCTCATCCACTTGCCCACCCTCCCTAAATGTCCCCTGCTCCCACAGTCCCACAGTCCCAGTCCCCCTGTCCCCCCACTCAAATGTCCTTTCTCCTTAGCTCTGATCACCACCTAACATATCACACATGCACTAACCCATGAGAAATGTACTCTAAGACGTCTGGAACACATTCTCTCTTTTTTTTACCAGGTGAATCAAAGTGCCTAGCCTATAAATATCTGTTGAATGAATGATTTGAATGAATGAAACTTGAGGTAATGTAAAACTATAGCCAACAAGCTCAGTTCCAAAAGAGAGAAAGAGAAAAGGAAAGAAAGAAAGAAAGGAAGGAAGGAAGGAAGGAAGGAAGGAAGGAAGGAGGGGAGGGAGGGAGGCAGGGAGGGCAAGGGAGGGAGGGAGAAAGAGAGAGAGAAAAGAAAGAAAAAAGAGAAAGACAGAGGGGGGATGAAAGGGAAGGAAGAGAAGAAAGGAAGGAAGGAAGGAATGGAAGAAGGAAAGAGGGGAAGAAAGAAATCAAATCAAGTCAGCCTATATCTATAGCACTGACTATGGGTAGGGCTTCTGTTCTGCCAGATTTGACCCCTACTCACACCCCCTCCCCAACCTGTTTGATGCTGACTCAAGACAAAGGACTAGCTGTGCCTCATACCTACCAGCACTGTCCTCATTCATTCCTGCTCTATATGACCTACTGGCCTTTGGTTTCACCATCCCCTACTTATCCCCCAATGCAACGTCAGGACATTTAAGATCCTTCATCATCTGGCCCTCACTGGACGCCATCATTCACCACCCCTTCTGTGGCTTTCACAAAAGAAAATAGCTAAGTCTCAATGTCCTGCAGTCCACTGAAGACCCTTCTGCCCTGTGAATTCGGGACCCTGTCCCCTATTTTCACCTTGCCTGCCTAATTATGTGATCTTTGCTAAATCTGAGGTTCAACTCTGATCATTTTATACACACATATTATTGCATTCACTTCCCCATGCACTGAACATTGAAATAAAAATGGGACCCACCCCTTTCAAATGCCCTACTATGAGAAACACAATTTCACTTTCAAGTGACAAAAACCAACATAAGCTAACTTAAGCCAAAGAGAGAATTTATTGCTTCATGTAGCTAGAATAGTCCAGGCATGACTGGATCTAGAAACTCAAACAATATGACCAGAACTCTCTCTTCCACTCTCCTATTGATTCTGTTTGCTCTGGAAAGTACTTTCCTGCCTGTGAAAGCAACACCTCACTGTTCATACAGCCCTTGGCACCCGCCATCTCAGAAGGATGGAATTGTCTCTTTCTGGATCTCTAGCCAAGGTCCCAGAGAGGTCATGGATTGGCCCATCCAGATCACATGTCTACCTTTGAACCAATTCCTGTGGCCACGGTACCCTGTGGCCTGGCACTGTGGCCAGACCAGCCAGGGGCCTGTCACTGTTCCTAGAGCTAGAAATTAAGATGAACCCCACCTGAACTGAGTGGTGCCCCAAGGCAAACAAAACTGCCACACCTAGTTAGCACAAGGCACCATGCATACATCACCTCACCAAACCTTCACAAATGGCCTGTGGATGTATTAACTGAGGCTCAGAAGGCTTAAATGAGTCACCCAAAGCCACTGGTCTAGTAAGTGGCAGAAGCCAAGCTTGCTTCTGTATATAGGGCTCTGTACTGGGCCCAGAAGATACAGAGGTGGAAAATATGCAATCAATGCAGAGGGGAGACAGATGTGCCAGCATCAAATTATGTACAATGTGATAACATATGCTATAATTCTCACCCAAATTTGGAAGGTAACAGAGCTTAGTGGCCAAGGACTCCTGAATCACCAAAACTCAGGTTCTAATTTCAGCTCTGCCACTTACTAGCTATGTGACCCTGAACAAGTTTCTTGACCTCTCAGGCTCAATGTCTTCATCTGCAAAAAAGAAGGGGAAGAAAGCTGCAGGGGCAAAGACGAGGAGGCAGAGAGAGAACAGAACCTATGGAAATAGGGAGTCCAGGACATTCAGAGGAGTCAAACCTCCAGAGAGATGCACAGTAAAAGCCAAAGGATGAAGACTTTGAACACTAGTATCATTCAAGATGGCGCTCTCAATGTCAGCCAGTTCAACATTTCCCAACCTTGAAGCTCTGCGTCTCCCACCAGGCAGTGCCAAGTTTTCAGGAAGCCCAAGAAGAGCTAGGGGACCTGTAAGGATGGAGTTTCTCAGCCCCTGGCAGCTTTCCTCAGCAAAGTAGCTTGATTCTTCCTGACAGCATAAGCACTTGCCATGGCCAGAATGAAACTGGCTGCGTAGACAGTCCAGCTCTCTTTCGGTGCTCTGTGTTCCCTCCCCAGACTCACAGCCATCCTGCTGGCATGAGCCCAGACCTCCCTCCTCCAGAGTTTCCTCACAACCAGTCTAATTGGGAGGCTGCGGGAAGCCCTGTGGGGACATCCTGCCCATCCTCCCCCTAAGTCTCTCTAGAAAAAGCTTTGCAAAAATAGGAAGCAGGAGCCTGGGAGCCCAGAGATCCTGGGAGAATCACTGTGGTAAGTAGGGAGGAAGGAGGCTGGTGGCCTGAATTGCAGTTCAGACAGACCACTTGGGACTGAATGGGGCAGGCCATGATGATAACACTGTACCTCCCCCAGCCTCAGCCACCTTCAATCCACAGATGCACTGTACATTTGAAACCTCTTTCTGAGGTAACAGAAATCAAATTACTTTACTAGCTGTGCACACCTAAGGTACATTTCCAAAAATGTTAATAATATAAAAAATCTCAGCATCGAGGAAAGATAATAAAAAAATTAACTTGTACTGAGTGCAGAGTGTATAAATGCTCATTTTTATAAATGTTAACTTTTATTGTTACTATATTTTCCTGATGCTAAGCACTTCCCAGGCTTTGACCAATTTTAATCCGCCCAACAAGCCTAGGAAGTAGCATTTATGCCCATTTTGTGGATAATGAAACAGAGGCTCAATTAAATTAAGTAATCCACAATGGCATAACTAGTAAGCTAAAGAGTGGGAACTCAAATCAAGGTCTGTCTGAAATAGTTCGCATAGCTTTTTCAAAAGTTTTATTGAGCTGTAATTTACATATCATGAAATGCATATATACAATTGCATGTATACAATTCCATGATGCTTCTAATGAATTTACAGAATGTCCATCATCGCTACCCTCTAGTTCTAGACATTTCCAATATCCCCAAATTTCCCTCATGCCTACATCCTATTAATCCTTGCTCCCATTTCCACCCTTAGGCAACCACTAATTTACTTCGGGTCTCTATAGAGTTGCCTTTTCCGGATATTTCATATGGAATCACACAACATGGCCTATACATCTAGCTTTCTTCATCTAGCATGTTTTTTGAGGATCCAAAGCAAACCTGCTACCATTATCAGTATCTCATTCCTTTTTAGTTGATGAATTGTATTCCAATATATGGCTCTACCACATCTTGTTTATCCGGTCACTGATTGATGGACATTTGGCTTGTTTCCATTTGGGGGCCATTATGAATAATCCTTTTCTGAATATTCATGGCTGTTATTTTGTGTGAACATAGGTTTTCATTTCTCTTGAGTAAGTTCTTAGGAGTGAAATGATGGGTCCTATGTAAGTCTACTTTTAATTCTTTAAGGAACATGTTTTCCAAAGCAGAGGCACCATTTTAAATTCCCATTCAAGCCCATACTATTAAATATTACCATGCCCTACCTGGAAGCCAAGCTGAAATCCCAACATGTATGGGAGGTGAGCTGGGCCCCCAGGGACAGTGCTGTTCTGTGAGCCCAGGGCATGAGGGCATTTGGTTGGCGGTTGAAGAAGAAAGCAAGAGGCTTGGATGTCCTGAGCGAGAGAGACAGGGATGGATCAAGAACCAGGAGCACGGCCCCTGGCGCAATCTAGAGAAAATATGAATAGAGAAATCGAAGCCTGCATTTTCAGGAGACATTTTAGTGCAAAGACCAAGATGGACGGCTTCACAGCTCAGATGGTAGAGTGTATCCCAGGGTTGGGGAGAGATGACGTCTTCTCACTGCTCTGGAAACTTGAGAGCTGGCATCTTTGTGAACATCCCAAGACAGAGCCCATGATGTGATAATGCACAGGCACCAGCATCATGAGGCACTCACAAGAGCTTCTTAAGCAGCAAACCTTGACAATGAGGCCAAAGTAGGGGGGAAAAAAAAGTGGCATGCACCGTGAGAAGAATACAGGCAGACAAAAGCAAGAACACAATGAGTCTGCTGCAACAATCCTCAGACATAACACAGGGAGACTTTGCATGGGCAGAAGTCCTCTGTGTGTGTACTATGATAACAGACACAAAAATGAGAGCAATCCCTGACCCTATGACTTCAGCCCTGGGTTCTAGAGCTCAAGAGCAGAGCTACTTCTTACCTGAGGCCCTTCTTGTTCTACAGATGCAACCCTGGCTTCCTTCTCGTCAGCCCCTGCTTCGATCACGCATCTGCTTCTCCCATGGACCTGCTCATGGAACATTAAGGACACTCTGACCTGGAATGGGCAAGAATTCACCCCAGATCATGTCCCTCTATGCATACCCCAAACTCCATCAATCACAGCTAAAAGAGAAAGATAAATCATTACATTCCTATCAGAAGAGGAGTTTTGAGGGGTGCCTGGGTGGCTCGGTGGGTTAAAGCCTTTGCCTTTGGCTCAAGTCATGATCCCAGGGTCCTGGGATCGAGCTCTGCATCACGCTTTCTGCTCAGCAGGGAGCCTGCTTTCCTCTCTCTTTCTGCCTGCCTCTCTGCCTACTTGTGAGCTCTGTCTGTCAAATAAATAAATAAAACCTTAAAAAAAAAAAAAGAGGAGGAGTTTTGAGAACGGGGCTTTCAGGCTGTCCCAGGAGATGGGCAAGGATAAGATGAAAGACAGGAGAATGGAGGTACAAGGGGGCTCTTCCTCCTTGTCCACTGTGGGTTTTGGAATCTACCACACCTGTTCCTATCCCAGCTCTGCCACCTAGACTAGCCATGCAATCTCTCTGTCTTAGTTTCCTTATGTTACAATAGGAATAAACTGGGAAAGACCCAGAGATAATGTCCTCAGAGAGACCCCTCACACTGTAGGCCCTCCACCAAAGGAGAAGAAGACATTTTTTAAATATAAAAAGTATATTGTTGTATGAATAAACTAATATTTTGGGATTGATGGAGGGATCATTGTCTCCCTCTGCCAACCCATGACCTGTCTCTTTAAGAATGAAAAATCGGAAAGTTGACTTAGTAATTTATCCTGTAAATTAAGAGGACTTTTGGCCCAGGGTAGAATAATTATTGTTCCCCCTGAACAGTGACTGTATTGGATGCCACGTATTGATTGGGGATTAACAGGGACAAAACAAGTCATGGAGAGTGAATTCTCCCCAAATGTCCAGGGGAATCAGTGAAGCATCATAGCAGCAGAGAAACAGGGAAAGGGGAGGGAGAGAGGACAAAAGGGGGAAAATCAATTATTACGTCATGGATGAAATGTTTCTCAAGGGCCAACTGGGACCCTGACATTGCCTTGTGATCAACTTGCTCAAGAAGACTGCACTGGGGCACTAGATGGGATGGAGGGAAAACGTGTCCTCTCTCTTATGCCTGTTTCAGAGGGACAGCAATGGCAACCACAGCCACACTCTGAGAAATGACCATCTGGACCACCAGGTGAGACAGAGGAACCAGGCAGAGAGGAAGACGCCCAGGGCAGGTCAGACATCTACCAACACAGCAGCACTCCACCTGTTAGTAATTCCTCCTGAAGGCAACTCTTCCGGGGCACAGAGCCTAGAGCTCTGTGCTAGAAGCTCGGGGATGCGCAATAAATAGGAAGGAGCATAACTGGTCATTGGTCCTGGCAGACATAGGAGGGACTGCGTCCTGGGAATGAGTATAGAAGTCCTTGCAGGCAGGACACAGCCACAAGTGGTCTCGCTCAGATCTGCAGCCCCAATTTCAAGCAACTCAAATCCTACCCAAGTGTCCACATAGGAATTTGGGCATATGTGGCCAGATTCTCCTGATGTTTCAAGAAAAGCCCAAATCTGGAATTTATTGTGAAATCTTCTCATGTTCAAATGCCAGTACCTCGCTTAAAACAGATGTACTCACACACACACACACACACACACCCCAAACAAAGCATGATTATTGGCTAGGTCTACTTGAGGACCCGAGTTTGCAATCTGGCACTAGCCAGCATTACTCTTTTTTTTTTTTTTTTTTTTTTTTTTAAGGACATCTGTGCTACCCTTTCTCCTAGAGTGAAAACACAGGACGGCAAGGCGTACACCTGCAACCTTTGTTTCCTAAACAGTCCTGAGCAGAGGGTCAGGCCTGGAGTATGGACGAGCAGGGTAAGCACCCATCATTGTGGTGCTATCTACACTGTTAAGGTTTTAGAAGCCAGAAAGGGATGCACAGACCCAAGTCCTGGGGCCTCATGCTCTGCTAACCCATGTGGCATGGCCAGCACCCCACACGCCCCCACACACTGAGTATGTCCATATTCTGGCTCATACCACAATTCACAATTCACCAGAGCACATTATTAGAAACAACAGTTTGCTAATGCCAGGTCCCAATGGGCCCACTCAGAAAAATCTAAACAAATTTAAAAGGCAACAGCCCATACCCTTATGGAGATTTGGTTAAACTAGGAATATTTGTATTTGTGCTGGAAAGGTGCTACAGCTATGTTTTGTTGTGCATGGTATTTAAAAAGACAAGTTGAATTACTAGTGAACATATAAAGGCTGGAAGACTTGATATTAAAATCAGCATTTCCGAGTTCTCTTGGGGAATCAGCTCTGGGGACACTCAGCTCACACTGCCATATAGTGACAAACGGCGGGAGCTGATTAGCAGCCATCCCTTAAAGGGCCATGTGCTCACGTTGCTACAGTCCCTGATTCCTGCTGGATCACACCCAGCCTGGTTCCTATCCATGTCTGCATTCTCAACACTGTCTTCGGGTGCTTTCTCCCGTGAAAAGGTCACAGATGGAGAGCTTGGAGTCCCACGTGGAGACCCCAGTCCCTCCAATCTCTTTGATTTTGCCTCAGCTTCCAATTCTGCAGCCAGAGTGGGACTTGTAAAGCACGAGCTAGCTGTCTCACCAGTCCTTCCCTTCCCTCCTTCAAGCCAAGGCTGAAATGTCACCTTACCGGTGAAACTGGCCCCAGCCAACCCATTCAAAACCACAGCTGCATTCCCTCTCTAGCACACCCTGTCTCTCACCCATTTTTATTTTTCTCCATTTTCTAATATATTATAAAATTTGGTCATTTGGTTTGTTATCTGTCTCTCCCTCCTAGGATGCCCCGTTACAGAGTGAAGAGGTGTGTGTCTGTGTTTTCTTTTCTCTCTGTTGCATCACCTATAACTTTTCTGTAAAGGGTCAGAAGGTAAATATTTTAAGCTTTATGGGCCACAGAGTCTCTGTCACAACTATTCACCTCTGCCACCACGGCACCCAATCAGCCACAGAAGATAACATAAATGAATAAATGCGGGTGTGTTCCAATAATGCTTTATTTACAAAAACAGGAAGCATTTGACCTGCAGCTGGTTTGCCAAGCCCAGATCTTGGACGGTGCCTAGCAGACATTAAGTACTCGATAAAGATTGCTGAATAGATTCAGAGCTTTAATGTCACTCCCTTACATACATACGCTTTCTTTGAACAGCTTGCTTCTTCCTTTACTCTTCAGGACCGCACCAATCTCACAGATAAGAAACCGGCATTCAGAGGCAGAGGGAGCTGTCCAAGGTCATAGAGTCTGGAGGGGCAGAGCCGGGCCTGGCAGAGCCTGGAATCTGTCCGACTCCAGAACCACCCAGCCTCTGTCTGCAATTCCATCCTCCCAGTGCTGCGCTCTGTTCCTGAGGCAGCCACTGCCACATGCACCCGACTGAACCAGAGCCCACAGCTGGTCTTGGAAGAGCATCTGGACAGTCAGCCCTGTGCCTCCTCCAGAAACCAAACTCCAGTCGTTTGGTTTAATTCCACCTGCCACTTTCTCCGAGCCTCCTTCCTTTCTTGCTATAGGCTGCAACCAGTTCCTCTGATCCATAAACAGAAGGGCCCCCCACCCCCCGTTTTTCGCAGAGAACAAGACTCAGAAATTCAGAAGGCAAGAGGGAGAGCACGTGGCCAGCAAGTGAGGGAGAAACAGAGACTCCTTGCCTTGCTGGAACTCTCATGGGTCTATGGCAACACAGAACAGCTAATCCTGAATTAGTTAAGGAAAAGAACAGTAGTCATTAATTATGAGAGCCGGCATTTATGGATGCCAACTACACACCAGGGATCTCTTCGGCACTTTATATACATTATGTCTAAATCTTCCAACAATCTGACAAGGAGTGTCATTATACTCAATTTCTACAGGGGAAGAAACTGAAGTTCAGAGAGGTTGTCATTTGCCTAAGATCACAGAGCTCCTGAGGGTCACAGTCAGGATCTGAGCCTCAGTTTCCATGACTCTATACCATTAACATCAGGAGCACATGCTCAGGAGTCAACCAACCATTGTTCGAAATATTGCACAGGGGACTTCCTCTCTCTGGGCCTGTCTCTTCTGTGAAATGGGGTAACAACAGTATCTAATCTGTGGTTTGTTGAGAAGTGTCTTCATCAAGGGCACTGAACACAGTGGCTCACACATAGTAGGCGCTCAGTTAATGATGTAATAATTATCATTAGTACTATAAGCACTTGGGCCCATACTAGTACTGCTATCACTACTGAAAAAAAGAAGCTCTCACCATGAGAATCACAAGGTTCCCACCACTGGCCAAGGGCAACCAGGTGAAGTGAGGTGCTGCTACTGTACCCACTTCAAAAACTCCTTTCTACCCACCCACCCCCCCGCTCACCCAGTGCTATGAAGCTGTATTCTGTATAGGAAAGACCAAATTCAGAGCCCCAGAAGACTGGATGACCAGACAAGGCCACTACAAGGCAAGACTCTCTACCATCTCATGGCTCATCCCATAAAGCACCTGCTGTCCATTTGGGCTAGAAGGGGTAAGAGCTCTGCTCCAGGACTCGAGGTCCTGGATTCCAAGCCACACCTAACACCAACTCACTGTGTGGCTTTGGGCAACTCCCTTCCTCTCCCTGGGCTTCAGTTTCTTCTACAGTAACATAAAAGAGCAGAAGTAGATGGTCTCCAAGGACTACTGGAGGGCTCCACAGGGATTCACTCACTTATCCATTGTCTCAATTACTCACGTGTTCATTCAACAAATACTTGTCAAGTGCTTCCTATGTCCTAAGCACTTACGGTATAAGACAAAGTCTCTGTCTTAATGGAACGGACCATCTTATGGGAAGAGAGATAATAAACAGGTGAACAATATATAAGTTCTAGAAGTGACATATGCCTTGAAGAGAAATAAAGCAAGGTAAGAATATAAGAAAGAAAACAGAGGAGCCACTTTAAAACAGCTGTCAGGAATGGCCTCTCTATACAGGTGACATGAAGAGAGGGAGTCCTAAGTAGAAGGAAGAGCAGGTACAAAAGCCTGAGGTGAGAACAAGCTTGGGGTCTTCAAGAAAGGTCAAAGGGCCAAAGAAGGCAGAAGTGAGCAAGTGAGGTGAGGGTCTACACCTGGTAAGGGCTCAGTGAATTAAACTTCCAAGATAAGACTTGCCTTGACCCCCACCCCCCAAAATAAGTAAGTGCCATGAATGGCCTTCAGTTATCTACAAGGATACTAAATGGGAGATTTCAAGTCTACCCACACATTTTCTCTGCCTGGAACAACCTTCCCCATCTTCTCTACATTTCTTAAGATTCAGCTTGGGTATCAGCCTTGTCTGGGAATCCTCCTCTGAGCCCCCCTCCTCCCGCCAACCCCAGCTAGGTTGGCTGGCTCTCTCTGTGCTCCCATAGAACCCTATATCTGTCATATGCGGTCCCACTAAATGATAACTGCTTTTGCCACAGGCCTTCCCCACTGATCTGAAACACCTCGAAAGCCAGGACCATATCTCGTTTGTCTCCACATACCTCACTGCATACCTTAGAGCCTTGTACACCGTAGACGTTCAACATATACACGAACTACCTTCCATTTATGGAACGTCCACTATGAGCTGGGCCTACGCTTGGCCATTTCAGGGCATCTTCTCATTTGATGCTCTCCACTACTCTATGACATGGCTGATGTTATTCCCGTGATATAAATACGGAGCCTGAGGCTCAGAGCACTTAAATGACTTGCTCAGAGGTACCCAGCGAACACCTCTGGAAATAAGAACGAAAGCTCAAGTGTCCCTGACTTTCCCTCTGGATCACCTGAGCAGGGGCTCTCAAAATGCCAACCCCCAGGCCCCGCCAGGACCTAACGAATGGGGAACTGTAGCTGTGTCCAGCAGTCTGTGTGCTCAGGAGCCTTCCATGGGATTCGGATGCATGCTCACGTCTGAGAACCACCACAGTGGTGTTTGTTGTTTGGTAGTATAGACTCACTCATGATTTACTGAGAATTTGCTATGTGCCAGATAGTGTGCGGCATGCCGTGGCACGAAAAGACCATCACCAGCTCCTGTGTGTATGAAGCTAATTGTTCAGTGTTTGTTGAAAGAATGTTCTACTCTATCATACTTGGAAAACCAAGGCTAGGGCTCTGCAAAATAAAGACTGTCTGGAACACAATCTTTTTCCTTAACACATGGCAAATACTGTGCCAAAAGTCCATGTGAGCTAGAACAGTCCTGAGGAGGAAGCTGGCAGTCCCCCAGCACTTTCCTTTTTTGGTTTCCCATCCTTGGCCCAATGAGGTAGCCACACTCACATCCGAGAAACTGTACATTAGCCTCTTCTACCCATTGCCCCTTTCCCATTAAATTAACCTTCTATAGAAGGTAGGGAGTCAACAAAGCTGACGACTTCCTGGCAACCTTAGCTCAGCATGAAAACACAGAGACAAATTGTATATTGTGGGCTTATGGGCCTGCTTGTCCCCAGAGCAAAGGAAGGAATGAGAAACCTTTCAAGGAGATGCCTGCCAGTCTCCCAGTCTCCTAAGGAAAAGAAACATGTTCCAAAGACAAGGTGCCTTCAAGTGTGGTCACAATGATTGCTCAGGGAATTCTCCTCTTCTCTCTCATAGTTATCCCTGGGGCTCCGAAATATTTGACAAATCACTGAACCCTGTAAGTTGGCTCTATCTAAGGGAAGGAGGAAAAAGGATCACAATTAGAGAGAAAAGGAAAGGAGGAAAAGGAAGGAAAATGTATTTACTGAGTGCCTATTATGTACCAGGCAGATACTAGCTGCTTCACATGTATATTACCATTAAATTTCCTAACACTCTTACATAGTCAAATTAATATCTCTTTTTAGAAGAAGAAACCAGGACTCAGAGAGGTTAAGTGACTCTCCCAAGGACACACAGTAAAGTTGAATTCAATCCAGGCTGAGCTTGACCACAAAGACAGGGTCTTAGTGTTACTGTTACTCCTCATGACTCTCTAAACACAGTCTGCAAGCCCATTAAGAGACAGGTCCAGAAAAGTCCTTCAGCAGAGAAAATAAACTTCATCCCCAATTTCAAAAGCATGAACTTCACTTAATAGGAGAAGGAGCCTATGTGGTGTTGACACAGAGACAAAATGAAATTAAAGTCGTCTTTCTGTCCGACTTTGAGAAATATTCTGAGTCTGTTCTTCTATTTTAAGCACAGTTACAACCAGAGCAGTCAAAGTGAATTAGTTTGGGGGATATATTTATTTTTTTCATTTTTGCCTAGTCATCTGTAAACAAGATCTATTAAAATAATTAAATGCAAATTCGGTAATTTCTGCAACATTTAACTCAAAAATAGCAGATTTTAAACGAATGGGTATATTTAGCACGAAACTGGCTCTTAGCTTACTTTTGTCTAATGGCCTATTTTAAAGTCCCCTTCCATGGATGGGAAGTTTAGAGTTTAGTTCTGTGTTTTGTCAACTGTTTCATGCACTTCCGGGGGAGGGAGGGGTGTGTGAAAAATGCATCTTCTATTCTCATCCCAAATCAGAGAAGCATGCTTGGGGAATTTGTCACGTTTTACCTTTTCTCCTTTCTTATGACAATGACAATTTTTCCTTTCCCAGAATCCTTTCTGCCAATGCCCTGGCAAAGGACAAAGAGAGAATGGAAAAGTACCAAGGGGCAGGACCTGGGCAGCCTCCTGGAGAAGGGAGGTTTGTGAATGGGTCTGTTACTGGGGCAATCCCTTTTGGGGTGTGGCCTGGAGCTGAGCAGATAGATGGGGGAGGCAGGGGAGAAAGGAGGCAGACAGAGGGAGGAGGGCCAGCCACGCCCATTAAATCCTCTGTGCTTCCTCTTCTGCCAGAGGAGCAAACATCTGAGTCAGGGACAATTTCATCTGAACTAGTTTGCTCTCTCAACTATATATATCACCGGCAGCCCTGTGCAGTGCGTCTGGAGAGGTCTGTCACAGTGGAGATGCAGAGGGCATCTTGGGCTGCAGGGGGAAGGGACATACCAAGGAAGAAAAATACCGATCTCCCAAGGAAATTCCCCAAACACACCTGCACACCTGGGAAAAAAAAATTCAGGACTGAACTGGAGCAAGAGCTATCTGAAGGGGAACACAGTGTTTCCCAGAGGACTGGCTTTCTCTGGGCTTTCTCAGATTTGTGATCTGTCTGCTTCTTGCCAACACCTCCCCCCGCCACCCCCGCATGCACAGGCCATACCTTGAATTTTGATAGTTAAGTTACTCTTTTCAATCCTCAGCTGGGATTCATGATGGGTAACACCCACGGATCCCCTCATACGTGGACCCTTCCCATCCCAAGTTCTGAATCGTATCCAGAAATAGTCAGGAGGATCTACCTTTCTGCAATACTTCTTATAAATTTTACAACCAACCTGCCATTTTATGCATTATTCCACTGATCTTGTCAATGCCCTACAAGATTAGCATTCCCCCTTTACAGATGAACAGAGGCCCTGAGACAGAAAACAACTAGATAGACCAAGATCACACAACTGGTGACAGAGTTGGGCTTTTCTTAACCCCTCTGTTATGGATAGAAGCACGATTGACATCAGAAGTTCCTCCTGTCTAAGCTACCATGTCAACTGAGGCTGAAGTCAAGTCCTGGGCCAACACCCAGAAAAGGGCGGCTCCAGCCCTCCATGTTCCCCACTCCCTCCAACTCTGCTTCTGCTTGCCAGATGCAGGAAGCCTCAAAGTTGCATCCTTTACACCCAGCTAAGTATTTCTACAAATGGTCTTTGATGTCAACAAGCTGGATTCATATTCCCATCTGCAGTTTTCAAAATAAGAAGTCATAATCTCTACAAGTCTGGCTTTTAGGGAAATAAGAATGCATGAAAATCCGCCTCTCTTCAACTTCCGTCCATTGGTCACTGTCTTCCCCTCAGAGGACAAGCTCCCTGCTCTATGCCTAGGCATATTCTTTTTCTCAATCCTGAAATACAAAGTGTCCTCATTCCATTTTATTCCCATTTTCACTGGCACCAGTTTCTCCTGGAACACGACAGGCACCCCTTAATTGCGTTATCAAAGAGCCTCTGAATCTACTCTTGACTTCTTCCAATCGATCGATACCATTTCTCTGCCCTGTGGGTAGTTCCCTCCAGGCTGTCTTTCAATTCACTGCCTCTCTCTGAAGCTATGTCTAATCTGCTGTTGAACTCTGAAATCAAGTTTTTAATTTCAAAAGGGAGAGCCTTGATTTCTATACACTTTAGTTGGCTTTAAAAAAATTTTTTTCCCAGGAGCACCTGGATGGCTCAGTGGTTAAGCACCTGACTCTCAATTTCAGCTCAGGCCATGATCTCAGGGTGGTGAGCCAGCGTGGAGCTTGCTTAAGATTCTCTCACTCCTGCTCCCTCTACCCCTCCCCACCAAGCTTGCGCACTCTCTCTCCCTAAAGTTAATTAATTAATTTAAAAATAATAAAAATTTTTAAAAACTTCCTATCTCTTTTTTATAAATACCTTGTGCTTTCATTGGTGTCTTTCTTCCTTCTTTTATCTCTGGTCATTTTCCACAAACTTATTTTATAGTCTTTTCCCAATGGTTCTATGGTCTCAAGTTCTTGAGATGCTACTTCTACTTATTCTGCCTGCTAACCATCGTTTATATCAGATGCTAACTATCGTTTATATCAGATATCGTTATATCAGATTACGCAGCCTGCATTTTTTTTTAATTGTGAGCTCATCTTCAACAGGTTCTTTATTCTGCAAAAGTCCTGTCAGCCAAGGGAGGCTGAAGTTATCCTACGAAGGGATTTTGCTCTCACGTGTTTCCTTGGCTCTAGATTAGTTTATACTTTAATTCCCCATGTTGGAATTTCTACCCCAGGTGGGTATATCCACACATGACACAGAATCAGCCTCTCTGATTTTTTCTTACCAGAGATCTTTTCTCAAACTTGAACCCTGAGCAGCCAACAACCTTCCCGGGACATGTGGACAGTGTATCTAGCCCTTTAGTAAAGGAGGAAGAGTTCTAGCCTTATGTGGGGTAGCAGTTAACATATAAATTGATTAATAATATATTGCCAGAGGGGAGGTAGGGGGTATGGGTGAAATAAAAGGGATTAAGGGGACACTTAGAGTGATGAGCACTCTGTAACATAGAATTGTTGTATAACATGTAGAGTAGAATCATTCCAGGGTGCCTGAGTGGCTCAGTCGGGTTAAGCATCTACCTTCAGCTCAGGTCATGGTCTTGGAATCCTAGGATAGAGCCCTGCATCTGACTCCCTGCTCCGTGGGGGTCCCTTCTCCCACTCCCTCTGTCCTTCCTGTTTATGCGTTCTCTTCTGTCTCTCTGTCTCTCTCTCATGCAGGCACAAACACACACTGTCTCTCTCTCAAATGAATAAATACAATCTCCAAAAAAAAAAAAAAATCATTCCATTGCACACCTGAAACCAATGCAATGCTGTATGTTAACTATAATTCAATTAAAATAAAGAAATAAGTGCTCATAGCCAACAAAACAAATGATCAAAAGGCAACAGGAAAAGTAGAGCTATAGAATATATACCCAACTATCCTCTCAAGAGACATGGAAGCAAGACAACTCTAATACTGAGTTTAATTAAGAAGTGACCACCCAAAGATAAGCATGCAGAAGAGACTCAATAGACGAATATATCAAAAAGAGAAAATGTATGTATAATTTATAATAATATATATCCAATAATCCTATATGTGTTGAAGAAGGGAGAGAGCTATGCCAGTTCAATATGCCATACTGCTAAGTATATTCCCCCTCTACCATAACTAACAGAATGGTATTTCTAAAACACAAATCTTATCCTGTCATCCTACACACATATGCACACACACATGCACACACCCTCATTCCTCATACCCACTCCTGCTTACCTTCATTTAATGCCTTTCCCTCAAATGAAAAGCCAAACTGCTATCCTCATCTCTCATCAGACTCATTGCCACTCTGCCTCCAGCCACCCTGGCCTTTCCCAAACAAAGAGGTCTCAGACACACTGCCCCACCTTGGAGATCATGCATAGGCTGTTCCCTCTGCCCAGAATGTTCTTCCATTCCCCTCTCTCAACCCCCATCCCTAGTTCATTTCTCTTCATTCTTTGGATCTCAATGAGAACATCACTCCCACAGAGAAAGCTTCCAGGCCCCAAACTAGGTCAGGTTATTTGGTTATGTGTTCACACAATACCCTGAACATCTTCAGAGCACTTACCGCAATTGTTATTTTAATCGCATAAAGAGTAGTTTAATTTTTGTCTTTCCCACTGGACTGTAACCTCCAGAAAAAGGAACCCATCTGGATTGTGCTCTGCTGTCTCCCCGCTGTCTAGCACAATAAAAATTTGCTTCATAAATGTGAGCACCCTGGTGCCAGAGCCCCGCCCCGCCCCCGTCACCCTCCCTAACCCGCACCTGAGCTCACTGCATTTTCCCACAAGCCTCTTCTGAAGCAAGAACACTGTTGTCTGGAAGGCTTATACACCACATGATCAAAATTTCCTTCTAAGCAGCAGGGGGTCATTGAGTTCATGGAAACTTATTTCCACAAAGCAACAAC
The DNA here is from genome assembly GCF_902655055.1 of Lutra lutra. Lineage (NCBI taxonomy): Eukaryota > Metazoa > Chordata > Mammalia > Carnivora > Mustelidae > Lutra > Lutra lutra. The sequence continues at coordinate 10,487,692 of NC_062295.1, read as the reverse complement.
CGCTTCCTTAGCTGCCTGTTTTCAAAAAGCAGCAGCAGAATGAGTCTTGCTGGGCTGGTTTGATGGCTGTGTTTATGCAGGTCGGGTCTTGGGCCTGCCCTACTCTTTGAATTTGGGTCGCTTGGTCTTTTCTGGGCCTCAGTTTCCTTGTTTTTAAAACGAAGGGGCTGGTCCACATAATGCATAAGAAATTGTTCTGCGTTTTTGAGAAAGCTGATAGCATGAATAACCTCATTACAAAAGGCCAGAAGAACTTTGTAGTTTGGCTCCTCCTCTAAATGCTTACAGCCAATGCGAGCTTGAGTAAGGAGTTGATCTCCCTACATCACTTACTGTTATCTATAAACTAGAGTTAATCACAAGCCCTATGTCCCTCCCCATGTGCCACCAGATTGTATCCAGCATGGTGTGGTGGGTGCCATTTGTGCCCTGCCCGTATTCCCTTCACTAAGAAGGGCCCCATTCCCAGATGCTGTGAACCATGACTGCTAACAGCTGTCTGCCACCCTCTTCTATGGAAAACTGACTCCAACTGAATGGGGTTGCCTCCCCAGGGAGGTTCCATACCCAGACCCTTGGGGTCCCCCCTAGTCCATGACAGAATAACACAGGAGCACAGAAGACCAGACCCTTTGCCTTAAAGAGGAATCAGCTCTGAGACAAAAATGTGCCCCAGGGCTTCCCATGGAGTCAGGCTGAAGACTGGCTGAGACCCACGCCTTCTTGCTGAGCTCCTGCCCCTGAACTATATGCTTTTCTCGCCATCCTTCTCAGGAAAGCATCCCTCCATAAATCATGTGGGCAAGAAACCCCATCTCAGCCTCTGCCTCTAGGAAACTACACCTAAGACACAAATGGAGGCACTCTCGTGTTGCATATATCATCTGATGCAATGCCATCAGTAATTCTCAGAATAACGCACTTGTAAGACCATCGCATAGAGGCATGAAGCCAACGGAGAGTGAGCAACTTGTCCAAGGCCAAGTGCTAGCATGTGCCTATCTTGTTCCCTCATCAGACCCATGGAGTGGCCAGCAAGAGGCCCAGTGGAGGCAAGGAGAGACAGAGAAGGAGAAATAACATTTACTTTTCAGATTACGCCTTTGCCAGCCAACAGGTGGCCCACACTACGCTCACCCGCGCCTCAGTTCTGATCCAGGTACACACACACTTGGCAGGGTCGTTAGCGGGGTGGGGCTCTGGGCGAAGCTGGTAGAGCAATCCAGTGGAAATGTTGGCCCAAACCAATTACTGAGTCAAGAGGTGGTCAAGGTGATGGACTCTCTTGGGAAGGGAAAGCCTTCTTTAAAATGTATACCTTGAGAACCTCTGGACCAGAAAAACTTTCCTTCTTTTCCTTATTGCCATTTTATTTAAGGACTGGCTTTTCAGAAACAGCCTTCAGCCCCTCGCCCACCCACCCACACTGCAGAGAACAGTTTTCATCACCTCCTCAAGTGTCCATTCCCCTCTTTCCTTTCGATCCTGCCCTGCTTCTCAGTTGGGGAATTTACCTCCACTCCGATCTCAGCCATGTGGTTTTGGCAGAGTGATTTTTCCCTCAATTCCAAGGACTGATCTTCATACCCGCCCCTACGTCACATATGTAGGAATTAGGAGCAGGGAGGTAGAGGGGCACTAACTGAACATCTTGGATCAAACCCAATCCTTGAAGGCCTGCTGGGATGTCTAACTTTCCTTGCGGCCAGGAAGTTCTTCCTCATGTCCCAGCTAAATAATTCATATTGCAATTTCGGTCCAGCTCTCCTTAGCCTATTCACGGTGGCCACGAGGACTGGCTTGTCAGCCCTGTCTGACCCTGTTACGTTCATGATAAAGAGTGCTCTAAAGTTGCCTTACCCATCTCTTCTCCTCCCCAGTGCTAAATGATCCCTTCCCACAGCTTTGGTTCTGAATCTAGACGAGGCACTCCTTCTCTATGTAAAATGACTTGCAAAGCCCAGATTGCTAGCAGGCTCCGCCTCTGGGGCTCACATTCTCTCTCCATTCTTGGATGCAGCAAGAGCTCCCTGAACCAAATCAAATGAGACTAGGAATGGTTTAGAAAACCCCAGTCCTCGCCCACTCATATGTGGAATATAAGAAACAGGGCAGAGGACCGTAGGGGAAGGGAGGGAAAACTGAATAGGAAGTCAGAGAGAGAGAGAGACAAACCGTGAGAGACCCTTAACTCTAGGAAACTCTAGGAGGGTTGCTGGAGGGGAGGTGGGTGGGGGGATAGGGTAATGAGGTGATGGGCATTAAGGAGGGCATGTGATGGGATGAGCAGCCGATGAATTATTGAACACTACATCTGAAACGAATGATGTACTATAAGTTGGCTAATTGAATTAAATTTAAAAAAGAAAAGGAAAACCCAGTCATCTATCATGTAGCGACTCCCTTCTTTCACTGAATATCCATTTTACGTCTCCAGTGGTCGTCAGTACATGGCTAAAGCTAGACATAAATCAGTCACTACAAAGCACTAACCGGGATGCTGGTAAATGACAACTAGAGAAAAGGAGGCTCCACACAGACAAATACACCACGCCCCCTGCTCCTCTCCCATGTGCTCTCTTAGGAAATTTCCTCAATATCCGTGGTCTTCGCAAGAGTGTAAATCATCATGCCTTACCTACCTCTACCCTGCCAAAGGGCAGACATCAAATCCAAGCTAGAACAATAGGGTTCTTCCTGGGAAGTCGTTCCTCAATTGGGAGGAAATGAGGTTGAGATAAAGGTGAAGTTCACCACGTGCTGGGGTCTAGACAAGACAGTCCAGTTGTCTTGCTTTCCACATACCTGGAGTTGCCCTGGCTCCTGGTTCCCTAGCCTTCACTTCCCTTCCCCAGCCAACGTATTCTCATTCCACTTCTGCCAGCCAAGGCTGGGTTCCACCACTTGCATCAACAAACATTAATGGGTCGTGTTAACACTCCAAGAAGGTGTTTCCCAGATTTTTTTTTTAAACCTTACTGATATATGAAAAAAAAAATTACCATTTCACACTTGTGCTGACAGTACAGAAGAGTTTGGGCCCGGAAATCAATGGCACAGATTCTCCAGGTCTAAACCAGATTGTGTCATGAAAACAGGATCTTTGTCAAGGAACCACAGTGATCTGAAATTATTTTTGCAATGTTGATCCAATGTCTCATTAAAATTAGGCAAATCAAGGGGAACGCCATCCAACTGAGCCAGTGCTGTCAGAAGAAAATGGATTCTGGTGGGCCAAGGTACTGTTCATGGGGTGTCGTGATTGGCACAAACACATTGTTAAAGCACTTTCGCAAGAAATATGAGTGTAATTTGCTAATCACACGGTGCAAATTGTTTAACTGTAGAATGGTTTTCATGTTGTCATTCTTCAAGGCCCATCTTTTTCCTCCGCACTACTTTAGTTCATCACCCTAGAACGTTCATCATCCTCATAACAACAACACACAGCAAAGCTTACAATACATGAGACACAGTACTCAGTACCTGAATTCCCGGAATTCTTCCTCACCGGACCCCACGAGGCAAGATCTATCAGCAACCATGTTTTCCAGGTGAGAAAATGGAAGCTTAGCAAGAAGTAATTCCCAGATGTGCAAAGCTTTGTAAGACACACAGCTGGGATCCAGACCCTGTATCCTCACCAACCCCATCATGGCATTTAATCAGCATCTACCATGTGCCAGGTGCTGTGCTAGGCATTTACAGATGTTCTGGGTCATCCATTTTATAGAGGATGAAGCTGAGACTCAGAGAGGTCAAGCAACTTGTACAATGTCATATAGGCTGTCTGGATCCTGCACTCTCCCAGCGCTTAACCACTCTGCTATGCCCTCTCTCGAGAAGGTCAGACTTGCCCTGCCCTGTATCCCATTAACTAATTTTAAAAGTATTTCTGGAGAGTTTGAGCAGTCCCCAGCCCCAGCGTCTAGTATTAGGCTTCACGTCCTTTAGAATCTCCATGACCGAGTTGCTACAGGACAAAGTGAGTTGACCCATAACCCATCAAACATTTTGAACAGTGCCTGACACACAGTAAATGCTATACACACATTTGCTGTCTTACCTTCTTACCACTGTTACCACCTAAGAATCAAACAAGACCTGTTTTCATTTCAACCATTTATGTGTTCATTACAACCGTGATGGTTTTATTGAACAAAGCAAGCCCCTTGGGATTTTTATTACTTTGGTTTCTATTCATCCTCCTTGGCTTCCTTTTACTTGTTTTTGCCACATTTTTATGATTGTTGTGGAACTTCTTGGGTGTCCTTACAAGTAATCAAATCAGAGGGATATATATGTATCTGGCTTTCCTTTAATGTAAAATGGACCTCCACCTCCCAATTACTCCAAATTAACCAAGACTGGCTGTGATTAGAAGTGGCAGCAGTGGGGACAGGAGAGGTGTGATAATTTGCCTTCCCTTCAGGGTCTCCTTCCAAGTCTTCTTGCTTGGTGTCCACGAGAGGCTGGCATGCCTCACCCACTTCTCACACTCACTGCCACCTTTGAAAGATTTGGATTCAGTACCTGCCTTTTGCCAAGCCTGGGGAGCTACCATTTCTCATTTGGGCAGAGAAAGTGTAGTAGAGGTTTGGGGAGGGTTTCCCCATCCCCTGTCTTTCTCAAAACAGCCCTGCACGCATGGAAGTGGGCATCTGGGGGACTTACTAAACAAGCCTCACCTAATTCCTGGCCATTCCTGATTGGACCAGAGATGATCACCAGATCCACACTGGACCAATCAGATTCTCCCTGCTGAAAATTTGAAATTGGTGGTAAGAGACCTTCCTTGGTTGGGGTTTGTGTTTGAACTAAGGGGTCAAGTAAATGTGGGGGTCCAGAATTAGATTTTGAGAAGGTCATCTTTTGCCATGTGAGTAAGGTAGAGAACGCTGGTCTGCACAGGAAGAAGGAATGAAAAAGAGAAAATGAGAGGGAACAGAAAGAGAGGAGAAAGAGAGAGACAGAAGTCCAAGGTCTGAAGCTGTTCATGCAGAGAAAAGTCAGACCACTCTCCTTAGTTCCTGGCCCCAGTGCCTGCTGAAGCTGGGCTATCCTATTACCCCTGGAGTCTGTGAGATATCCCTGGGGCTTTCCAGTAAAGAACCCCTTTTTGCTCTATCTAGCTTGACTGGGTTTCTACTTCTTGCCTCAAAACCAGCAGTGGCCAAGGCAAACTGTCGCTGACACCAAGAGCTAATGAATGCTCCTCTGATTTTCATTCATGAAAAAAGGCCCAACAGTGACGTTGTCATTAATTCAGCAAGTATTTACTAAGGGCCTACTATGTGGGGGCACCGTGATGGGTGTAAGATTGCGAGTTTCAAATCAAACACACTGGAGACAGCTATGACCCTGTGGAGGTGATAATTCTTGGGAAAGAATGAAGGGAAAGTAAGGAAGCCAATTATTCCAAGATGCTGTTGCTGACGCCACATGATGAATCTTCAAGAAGCCCATGCAGCCTTCTACCAGAGCAAAAGACAGGCCTTGGAAGCTGCAGGGAAGTAGGTGGAAGAGAAGGGAGAGGTGGAGAAAGGGCTGGATGGGGGCCTGCAAACTGGACTTTGGCCTTGATTCGGTTTTGTGTAAGGTATTTGACCTTGAAACAACTGGACAAACCTCTCCGTTGTTCCACACCTCTAAAAGAGCAGAGGGGTGTGTGTGTAATTTGGAATATTTGCCGAGGCAAAGTAGCGTCTTAGAATACAAGATCTAAAGCTAGACCAACAGTTCACAGCAAAGGATGATTTCACTCCCAGAGGACAGTTGGCAATGCCTGGAGACATTTTTGGTTGTCACAACTGGGGGGCAGGGCACTACTGGTCTCTATGGGTAGAAGCCATGGATGTTGCTAAACATTCTACAGTGCACAGGCCAGCACCCTCCCCCCAGCACCAAATGTTGCGGCCCAAAATGTCAATAGCACTGAAGTTGAGAAATGTTATGTTAAGCAAATCCTGGTTGTGCCTTACGAACTGTGTCACCTGGTAGGTTGGTAGGCTACTTTTTCCTTGGACCCTATTTTGTCTTCTCTAGGGTGGGAATCAGTAATATCTTCAGCACAGAGCTTTATGAGGGTCCAAAGATAATGTATTCAAAGTGCCTTGTGTGGATGAGACCACCAACAAGTATTTTTTTACTAAATGGGCTGTTCCCATGCTCATCCATGGCTGAATTTTCAGAACCAGAAGGATCCCTTGGGGAGCCTACAGGCTTATCTGATATCTCTTCCAGCCCAGACAAGAGATTTTCATGGTTAGAGGCCTTCTACCCATCTTGCTAGCTCTTACAAGCAGCAGGCAGAGCAGAGCACCTTGGATTCAAAAGACCTTTCTGAACTTGAAGGTTCAAGCCCTGAGGATATGCTCAGGATCTGTTGGCTTTAGGGCCCGAATGGCCAGTCAAGTGTCTCCTGCCATCCAGGCCTTCTGTCCCCCAGAGGGGCCAACACCAGGTGCTGAAGATGAGAAAGAAGTGAATAATGGAAACTTCCCGAGTATGTAATTAGGTTCAATGTTCACTTCATTACACCATCCAAGCAGATGACCAGGAAAGTTTGACACTCCCGCTCTGCTTTCTCAGTGGTCCTGTCCCTTGCACCCCATGTGGATTAGGGATTCAAGCCTCATGCCCATCTATGGGCTTCGCTCACCTCCCATCCAAGCGCTGATGCTCTGTGCAGTGGGCCAGAATGCACTTACAGCACAGGGCGGGTATAGGGTCCTAAAGGGGTATGTGTGTCTCCAACATAAACCACATTCACCTTGTTCCCTTGCCAAGCTGCAGAGAAGCAGACCTAACTAGCAAAATTAACCATAACAGTGAGAATGCTGAAAAGTCCTGCAAGTGTAGGAAGCTGGCTCAGGAAGGAGGTCGCTCACCTGATTTGGCAAGGGGAGGAGAGACAAAGACATTTCCTCATAATACAGTACTCTTCAATGCTACATTCTCCCAGATTTTACTGTGAGTAAAAATCACCACAGATGCTTGTTAAAACACACACATCCTTGGCTGACTTGGATTGGGTGGGCAAGGACTGGGGCCCATGCATTGGCACACATACAGATGTACTGCTCTGGGCTAGGGCTTCGCAGACTTTAGTGAGCACCAGGATCACCAGGCAGGAAACCTGGTTGGTTTCCCGTGGCCGCCTTCACAAATGGCCACAAACAAGTGGTTTAAAACAGAAACATGTTTGCTCACAGTTCTAGAGGCCAAGAGTCTGAAATCGAAGTGTCTATGGGCTTGGCTTCTTCTGGAGGCTGTCAGGGAGGATCCCCTCCATGTTTCCCCCCTAGATTTGGGGGGTTGCTATAGTCCTTGGCGTTCCTTGGCTGGCGGATACACCCCTCTGATCTCTGCCTCTGGCTTCACATGGTTTTTGCTGTGTGTCCTTTCCTCTTCTCTAGTCTTATCAGGACCCTTGTCATTGGATTTAGGGCCCATCTTAATTCAAGTAGATCCTTAGTAACATCGGCAAAGACCCTTTTTCCAAATAAAGTCACACTCACAGGCTACAGGTGGACATATCTTCTGAGGAGCCACCAGTCAACACAGATGGGTGATTGCTGGGCACCATCCGCAGAATCTGCATGTCTCACAAGTTCCCTGGAGATGCTGATGCTTCTGGACCAGGGACCACACTTGGAGGCCCACTGCCACGGGCAAAATCGCCACACCCACGTGATCTGATGCCCTGGTATTTAAGTCGTGTCAGATGTGTACACTGAACAGACTATGACAGATGGCAGACTTTTGCCCCCATCTTTCATCCTTAACCACCTAATAAGTCCCTGCCCTGACTCCCTAGTGACCCCAATTAATCTTCAGGAAGCAGTAAGACCTACTGCATAGAGCAAGAGAGGTCAGGCATGGCCAGACGCCAACTTTGCGGCTTGCCAGCTCTGTTGAGTTGGGAGGAATCGTCTCACCTCCCTGAGCCTGTCCCCTCCCTTGTAAAAATGGGGGGAAGGACCTTGATTGACCCAATCACAGTTCTTGAAAAGCTTGAATGGACCACACATGTAAATACAGCCACTGCTACAGCTGAACATCTCAGCACACCGGCAATCCTAGTAAGTGGCCAGAGACTGATGTGTGATGGGCACATGGTGGCTGGGAGGACTCTGGCTCTATTTCTGCCCCATGACTGGAAGGGAGTGTGTCCTCCCCCCTCCCTTCTTCTGTGGGCCCCACAGAGCCCCCAGTTCTTCATCTCTGTCCAATTTATTGCCCAGCAGCATCTCTAGAACCGATGGGGGGAGGTAACCACCCAGTGCTGCCCACCTCTGCTGCACTCCTCGGGGACGTGGCTCGTTAGCTTTGCTCTGGCCGGCTTACCTGCACTGGGTCCCTGGCTTATTTCCAGCAAGCATTCTGTAGCATCACTGAACTGGCTTTGACACTTTGAGGACACTGGGGTGATGGCCTGGGCCAGCCAACTGCCTGCGAGAAGACAGATGGGCACCGAGGCCTTGAGAAGGGACGGAGCTGGAATCAGGGCTAAGGGATCCCCTAATCTCCTGGGACTACAGGGAAGCAGGGCTCGCTCATTGGGATCCTCAGAACAGGAAGGCAATAAGGAGGCCTTTGGCAATTCTGGGAGAGTTACGGGGTCCGAAAGGCCCGGCTTCAAACCAGAATGCGTCGCTAGCTAGCTGCGTAAACTACAGAAATTGTTCAGCCTCCCAGAGCCTTGGGTACTTCATCTGTGAAATGGAGATCAGGAGGCAAACTGCCTCACGGGGGTTTGGGAGGATCAGTGAAATAATCCATGTTTAAGTGTTTCGCAGAGGGCCCTCCTGGCATAGAGGGAGTGCTCAAAAGCACCCTGCCGGCTGATTCTTCCCTCTTCCATGAGACAAGACCAGGGCCAGAATTATAGGCCCACGAACTGCCCCCCTCGCCCCCCATTGGATGCACATAGGACTCTGGTCACTCTTTCTTCTTAATATACATAACATAAAATCTGCCACAGTGACTATTTTTTTAAGTATCCACCTCTGCGGCATTTGGTACATTGACCCTGTGGTATGACTGTCACCACCATCTGCTTCTGGGATGCCTCGCTGTTCCCGAGACATGAGGAAGCAGGCGTGACAGGTTAGTGCAAGACACGTTAGTTCCTAAGTACTGCAGGCCTCTGTGAAGCAATGGGCTAGTTACCCAAGAGAGAAAAGAGTCGGATCAAAGGACTGGGGGGCAGGGGGTGCAGGCAAGAGGAGGAGAAGCCGTCATCCATCGCCCTGCCGCTGTGAGCACGGATCCCACATCTTCCATCCCTTCCCTAGAGTTCCCCGGGAAGGGGGCCTTGCAGGTATCCTAAATAAGGGACACACCTGGGTTCACACCCTGGCTCTGCTTTACCAGCCATGCAGACTTAGCTGAGTGATCTCTCTCTCTCTCGGCCTTCCTCTCTTCATCTGTAAAATGGGGAGAAAAATAACACGTACTGAATAGGTTCGCTAATGAGCTAATGGAGAGAAAGAGCTCAGCAAACGGCAACTGGCAAGTAGGTGCTAGCAATTACTACCACAGCCCTTCCCAAAGCCTCCTGCATCCGTGCCTTTTTGGAAATATCTTAGTATGACCTCATTCTGTAACTCCGAGTCCTCATTAGGACAGGAATTCCTTCCCCGGTGGAGGAGCCCTGCTCAGCACGGCCATACTCAGGTTCCTTTCATGTCCTAGAGAATGTTCCTCCCCCGAAGGGGACTGAGGATGAGAATCACCCCCAAAATCTGCCCGCCAACCCAGAGTCAGGCCCTGGCCTGGCCAATCACATGTGTTCACCCTGCAGTGGTTTCCTAGGTAACCAGCACTCTGTGCCAACAGAGAGATGGGATGCTGGGTGAGGGGACACGGAGGGAAGGCACAGAGAGGGACCGGGGGGAACAGACCAACAGAGCGAGGGTCAGAGACAGGGGACAGGAGACAGAGACAGTCACAGAGACCAAGCGACACAGGCAGGAACGCGGGGAGGAAATGAAGAAAGCTGGAAAGAAAGAAAAAAAGTAATTCCATCTCTTTTGCTGTTTTCACACACACACACACGTGTGCACATACACATACATGTGTGTACGCCCACATATACACATGCACGTATAGACCCATATAAATCACATATACATGTGCGTATACACACAAACATACACATATACAAAATACACACATGCACACATACACCTGGAACCCTTTTCCATCTGCAAGTCACAGGCAAGCTGGGCTTCCCAATGGCCCAGCTGCGGTATTCAGCGGCATTTGGGAAGCCTGCCAGAGCCGTGCCTCCATATCACTTTATTGATGGAGCTACTACTATGGGATAGAAGGAGAGCCCGAAAAGACAAGTCCCGTTTTCCAACTAAAAGCAAGGGCATCCCCCCAAAACCAGCCACCCAATGGCACCACGAGCTTTGGTCCTTCAAGGGGACTATCTCCAATGTCCCTTCATGACCAGGAGAGAGAGGAGGAGTGCGTGGGTGTCAGTGTGTGTGTCCACACACGCTTTTATGAACCTAATTTCCAGGTGCACAAAGCAACAGTCAATTGGTGAGAATCATCACCACTCAGAAGCATCTCCTATGTGCCAGGCCCCTTACGTGCATTGTTCCAGGTCAGCCACACAGCAATGACTGCTGTTGGCCTGTTTGATGGACGGGGAAGCTGAGGCACAGGAAGGCAAAACCCGCTGTTCACACGGCCCGATCTCAGAACCCGGGTGCTGAACCACTCAGCCCTCCCAGGATGTCAGCCCCTTTCCAACCAGCCTCGAACTGCCTTTGCCTTAGAGACTGGATCCCCTTAGTTAAATGCCACTGTCTGGGGTTCCAGGAAGGGACAGCTAAAGTCAGATCTGAAGGTCAAGGAGGAATCACTGAGAGGACGGAAGCTGGAGTGGAAGGCAGGAGCATGGAGTGAGCCCTACAGGTAAGAAATGGCCTGAGGCCCCGTAACAAAGCCTGGTTGGCTGGGCGGCAGCCGGGCGGGCAGGCGCAGGTGGAAATGGAAAGATGGGCAGAGACCAGTCCAGGCAGGACCTGTGCAGGAATGCAGAGTTTAGATCTGACCCTGAGGGAAATGTCACACTCCTGAAGATGTGTCCTTTAGGTACAAGCCACAGATCAGATGTGACTTTTAGGAAGAACACACCAGCTTCAGCCCAGAGAGTAGATTGAAGGAGATTAAGTCTAGCTGAAGAGACAGAGAATCTCACCTGCTTCTCCCTAGAAGGACAGAATGACAGATCAGGGAACCAACACAGAGAGGAGAGGCTGTTTGCTCAAAGTTCCCAAGGTCTCTAAAGTCATGGAGCCCGGAGCTGAGCTTGAGTCCATCCTGCCCCAGAGCCCCGCGCTTTGGCACCTACCCAAGCCCCTGCCCGGCCAGTGTTCCGTCTAGACTCATCCATCCCTCGCCAGACAGGGATCTGGAAGAGATCGCCCACATCGGGACGGGATTCCAGGCCCAACACTGAGAAAGAAGGTAAGCAGAAACACCCAGTCTGTCTCTTCTGGGGCTCTGTAAAGTCGGCACAGGCCCTGTTCCTCCCTCCTGTTTCAACAACCATCCCAACACCCAAGGCACTTAAAGCTCACAGGGTCTTGATGGTGCTCCAGCCCAACACAGAACAGCGACTTTTCCGGTTCCGTGTCCTCCTGCTTGTGAACAAAAAGCAGACACTTAGAGCAAGTCTTGTGGAGTCTCTATGAGTGAGATCCTTGGACCCCAGTGTCACAAGGCTACCTATCTGCAGGCAAGTCTGGGGAACTGTATAAAATACATCCTCCACCAAATGTAACTGACAACAGAGGCCCTGTTTTTGATTTGCTGCATTGACAAGTGTTACAAAACAAAGGCCCATATTTATTGCACATTTAGTCTGCGCCTGGCATGGTACAAGGTGCCTTATATCCGTGACACTTTCATTCGCAAAACATTCCTATGACACAGGTATGATGAGTACTCCCATCTCACAGATGAGGAGTGTGAGGCTCATGGAAGTTAAGTGACCTGGCCCTATGAGCCAAATTATTAACAAGCTCAATACATATTGATCTGGTGCCTACTATGTACTAGACAGTCTGCAAGATACTAGCGTTAAACTCCATTAAACAATAACAAAAAAGGAGTCGCCTGAGTGGCTCTGTCGATTGCCTGTCCAACTCCTGATTTCAGTTTAGATCATGGTCTCAGGGTTGTGATCCTGAGCCCTGCCTCAGGCTCTGCATTCAGCACAGAGTCTGCTGGACATACTCTCTTCTCTTCCTCTCTCTCTGCCCCTCTCCCCCAACTCATGCTCTCTTTCATGTAAACAAACAAAAAGCAACAACAAAAAAGATGGTTCTTCTAGAACTTCTAGAGAAAGGAGACAAAAAATAAGCAAATAAATATAAGTAAGTTTGGTAGTGGTGATATGTGTTATAAAGGAAAAAGAAAATATTTAAAGGGGATGTTGTATCAGTCGGGATTCATTAGGTTATGCAACAGTAACAAATAACCCCTGAGTCCCAATGGCTGGTCCATCTCCAGCTCACACCGCGTGTCAAATGCAGGTGGGCAGAAGGGTGTCCTCCTTGTAGTCACACAGGGACCCAGGCTGATGGAGGAGGCCCCCTCGCAATGTACAATCGATCTCAGTGTGATTTCTATGGCAAGGAAAAGAGGACTCAGGAAATTACATACTGGCTTATTACAGCTTCCACAAGAACTGACCCTCCCTCAGAGTAATGGGGGCAAGACAGGGATGCAGATTGGAGTAGAGAGATCACAGAAGGCTCTTTGGATAGCAAACAGCAAAGCCGGGATTCGAATGCTGGTCTTTCACGCACCTGCACACCTGCTCCCTCGGCCAGCGCGCTAGGATGACTTATGGACGGACCCTAACCCGAGACAGTCCACGTGGCACAGGTACACCAGAGCAGGACTTGCCGAGAGAACTGTGGCCAGGGCTGCACCGTCAAGGTCTATTTCAGGGAAACAAAGACCTGCCCAATCATCCTGACAAGCAGAGATCCTAGAAGCTCCACACAAGATTCGCTGCTTCTATCCTTCTTGGAACATTGAAAGGACTCCCAATTTGGATCAGAAACTTTTCTTTTTCTTTCTCTATTCCTTTCTGCAGGAGGGCCACAGCACAGAAAACATGGCAAGCCTGTCATCCTTCCACAGCCACGGGATTATTAAACTAGGCACAGAACATGAAAAGCATTAAAAAGAGGGGAAATCTCACCCAGGAACATGGGTGAAAGGCCATCTGGCTGTCTGAGGTTATCATTTTTACAGCAAGTGCTTAAACAAATGTGTCCTTTTTGTGCGAACAGAGGTACGTTCAGTTGGCTGAGCTGTGGCCATGGTTTTGCCCGATGATTTAGACCATCTTCTCTCTAAAGGGGTCGTTAATTCATTGCTTATGTACATCCAGTCTGGACCCGAATGATGAGCTGGTGTCCAGACTGGGGCCCAACTCATGTGATGGGGAGAGACTGGGTTTCGGAGAGAGAAGAGAAAGAGAAGGGAGGAAAGAAGAGGAAAGAAGAGAGAGAGAGAGACCAGCGTGAATGGCGTATGCTCCCTGTCAAACATGTAAACAGAAATGCATAACTAAGATAACCTGCTTTCCTGGTGTGGAGGAAGGAGAGGACACTGAAGGACCCGGCACTTAAACAGTCATTCTTCGTAATTATCCCCGTGATGCCCCAAGGTAAATCACTGAGGGAGAAGTTCGGATTGTCCCCACTTGGCAGATGAAAAACCGATGTTCAAAGAGAATAATGCTGATGGCCACCATGTTTTGACACTCCATAAATGCCAGGCACTCTCCTCGGCATTTGATATGGATTTTTTTTTCCCACTACCAACTTTGAGACATGTGCTTTTATGAAACCCATTTTACAGATAGGGAAACTGAGGCATCATGAGGCAATGTCACTCAGTTAGTAAGCAGTGGGTCAGAAAGCAAGCCTGGGCAAGTGTGCCTGCCTCCTGAAACATGGCTAAGGTAAGGGAGTGACCCACACTGTCTTTGGGTGCAAAATATTAAAAGAGGGCATCAAAATACTCAGTCATCAAGACAAAGAGTATTTTAATGCAATAGTCTTAAAAATAAAAAATTAACTCGAAAAATCTATAATGAAAAATGGTCAAAATTTAAAATAGAGACAGAACCAGTAACTGCTGTGTCAAGCTAAATGAGAGCCTGTGGCCAATAATCAGTAGGACCCTGTTCTCCCTAATCCAGGAAACTCCCATGTACCCTAGTGTCAAGAACTCATAAGGGTTGTCATAACTCATGCTCTCAAATTAGAAAATGCTCAGTACCCTTTGCAGCACTTTACCAAATATTCTGCAAATGACGCCGCAGGAAAACATGTTGAGTCCCTCAAGACCCAAAGAGGATCCCTGTTTTTCAGCTGTGGCAGTTGAGACACAGAGAGGTTAAGCAACGCACTCCAGGTCCCACAGCAAGATCAGCGGGAGCCAGACACAGTCCTTATTCTACTCCATAGAACTTCCAGGGACAAAACAAACCATCGCCTTGTCCATAAGATTTATTTGAACACCTCCTCTACCTTCCCAGTCTACCCGGTGTTGGGTGAACCATCCAGTGAGGGTTGCCAGGTTTAGCAAATAAAAATGCAGGTTACCCAGTTTAAATTTGAATTTCAGATAAACAGAGGATGATTTTTTTTTTTTTTAGGGTAAATCCCATGCAATATTTGGGCTCATTTACACTAAAAGTTATCTGTTGTTTTTGTCTGAAATTTGACTTTATCTGAGCATCCTATATTTTATTTAGAAACCCTAGTGGCAATATACTTGGGACAACAAAAATAATCATATAATAAAAATTATCCCCTAACTAGGCACTTACCTGCCATCATCTGCCAGCTCCCCCCTTCACTCAAGTTCAGCCCCACTTGCCTTCTCTCCCTTCCTCACACATCGAGCTCTTTCCATCCTGGAGGACACCACAAGGTCTGGAATGTTCCTTCCCCCACTATTCCATGGCTCAGAGAAGCCTCCCTATCACCTTATGTCCTGTTTCTCTGTCTTCTCTGCCTGTTTGCTTCCTTTACAACAGAAATCACAACTTGCAAGGCTTTTATGACACGGCTGGTTATGTGGTTTGGGGTTGCCCTTCCACCATGCACTGCAAGTTCCAGAAGGCAGCCGCTATACCCTGTGGGCCCTGCCTCCATGCCCGGCGCCCAGCACAGTGCGCAGCACAGAGAAAGCACCCGACCAATGTGTCCAGTCGAAATAACCACGGGGCACCCCCAGTCCAGCAGCACCCTGCCTGTCCCTCAAAGCGACCTCATACCCACATTCCCTTGAACCCAGGCAATGTGTAGAACCACCAAGTTCAAAGGTTCTGCGCATATGGAACAGTCTTAGACCTTCAGACTCACCAACCTGCACATGACTTCTCTTAACAACAATAACAACCAAAAAAAAAAAAAAAAAAAATAGAGCTTATATAACTCTAGATGGGGGGGAATAGTCATCAAAAATATTTCCTTGCCTAACATCATCCTGTTATTATTTTGACATCTGTGTAGGCTGTGGAATGATTCTTTTAACACTGTGTGTGAGGCGTATTTATATCTCCGGCTGTAGCACGGAGCATATGCAAAGGCTTCAAGAGCCTCTTCTAGTAGGTCTTCCTTGAAGCCGTATCAGGCTCCGTGTGAAGGGCCTGAAAAAGCAGCTCTGCTGTTTACTATGGTTCGTGGGGATTAGCATCCGAGTGGCAGGGTGAAAACCAAGCCCTGCTGTTCCTGTATGAGAGTTCCCTGGGAACTGATGGAGATAGGAATGGTAGGGCCAAAAGGTCCCCACCCCCCGTAACAAATACCTTGACTTGAGGGGGACACCGTCTGATTCCAAGGAACAGTCCTTATTCTACTCCATAGAACTTCCAGGGACAAAACAAACCATCGCCTTGTCCATAAGATTTATTTGAACACCTCCTCTACCTTCCCAGTCTACCCGGTGTTGGGTGAACCATCCAGTGAGGGTTGCCAGGTTTAGCAAATAAAAATGCAGGTTACCCAGTTTAAATTTGAATTTCAGATAAACAGAGGATGATTTTTTTTTTTTTTAGGGTAAATCCCATGCAATATTTGGGCTCATTTACACTAAAAGTTATCTGTTGTTTTTGTCTGAAATTTGACTTTATCTGAGCATCCTATATTTATTTAGAAACCCTAGTGGCAATATACTTGGGACAACAAAAATAATCATATAATAAAAATTATCCCCTAACTAATAGCAGCAGCTACCAACCACCCAGGGCCTGGAAGACGTGGTTCTGTGCTAGACTACCGCCAGGCCTCATTTCTTCCAATCCTCACCATCACCCTCTGTGGTAAGTTCCATTCTCCCCACTTCTCAGAGAGGGAAACTGAGGTCCAGAGAGAAGTTAAAAACAAAACTGCCCCCACGTGCTCCAGCTGACAAGACACGGAGCAGGGGACCTCAACCTCCGTCTGCTGCTTCCAAAGGGTGGTATGTGCTCTGGGGACGGTTTGGTTCATTTCATCGCCGTCCTCACCCGCAGGCCCCGTCAGACAAAGAAAGGGAAAGAATTCCTAATGGTTTCCCCAGGATGATGTGGCTTGGCCCAGTGCAGCACAGCAAAAGAGGGAAGAAAGTCAGCACTTTGGGATCAGGTCCAGTCAGGTTTCAACAGGGACACCTGTGCTTCCCTGTCACGGGTCATGACCTCTGTGAATCCCCATCATCCCATCTAGAAAATGGGGGCAATCGTAGTAATCACTTCCTATGTTGGTCTGCCCAGGCCTCAGTAACAAAGCACCACAAACTGGTGGCTCAGGCAAGAGAAGTGTGATGGCTCACATCTCTGGAGGCTGGAAGTTGACAATCAAGGTATCGGTTGCGTTTGGTTCTTTCTGTGGGCTGTCGCGGAGGTTCTGTCCCATGTCCCTCCTTGGTTTGTAAATAGCTCTTTTGCCCTCTGTCTTCACCTCATCTGGTCTCCATGCATGTCTCTGTGTCCAAATTTCCCCTTTTATAAGGACAGTACTCCTATTGGATCAGGGCCCACCTAAATGACCCCACTTGAACTTGACTGCCTCTGGAAAGACACTATTTCCAAAGAAGGTCACATTCTGAGGTCCTGAGGTTTAGGACTTCAATATATGAATTGTGTTGGGGGGCACACAATTCAACCCCACAAGATGACCTCCTAAGGATGTTTTATTGATTAATATAGAAAATACACATGGAAACACCTTCCCAGACATCTATCCCAAAAACAAAGCCAATGCATACCTTGGCCAAATGGTCTAGGATTTTGCTTTGCCCTTTGGTGAGCAGCTCGATGGTGTTAGTGTCTATTGGTCCTGAGCTCGAGCCTTATCAGCAGGAGATATCTCCCCCACAACACACACATACACTGACCAATAGCAGACCAATGTCATGGCGCCAGGACAGTGTATGGCACACAGCCCTGAGCATGTGCAAAAGCTTTAGTAACCCTCCCTACAAGCTTGTGCTTGCAGCTATGTTGACCTTAGAGTGAAAGCTTAGAGGAAGATCTTTGGGGCTGTAGCTTTTTTTTTTTAAAAGATTTTGTTTATTTACTTGACAAACAGATCACAAGTAGGCAGAGAGGCAGGCAGAGAGAGAGAGAAGGAAGCAGGCTCCCCATTGAGCAGAGACCCGATACGGGGCTCGATCCCAGCACCCTGAGATCATGACCTGAGCCGAAGGCAGAGGCTTAACCCACTGAGCCACCCAGGTGCCCCGGGGCTGTAGCATTTTATACCTGGGCTTCAACACTTCCCAGCATCACATGCATAATGTATCAGATCCCTGTAGGTGTGTATTTTTTTTAAGATTTTATTTATTTATTTGAGAGAGAAAGAGAGCAAGCACAAGTA
The DNA here is from genome assembly GCF_902655055.1 of Lutra lutra. Lineage (NCBI taxonomy): Eukaryota > Metazoa > Chordata > Mammalia > Carnivora > Mustelidae > Lutra > Lutra lutra. The sequence continues at coordinate 10,469,780 of NC_062295.1, read as the reverse complement.
GGGTGGGGAGTGGGGAGGAGGGAGAAGCAGACTCCCTGCTAAACAGGGAGACCAATGTGGGGCTCGATCCCAGGACCCTGAGATCATGATTTGAGCCAAAGGCAGATGCTTAACACACTGAACCACACAGGCATCCCCCTGATATAAAGAATCAGAGCTCAACCCATTGACACGTATGGCCCCTATATTCCATACATCCATTCACTCATTTCATGAGCTCCTGCTATGTGTCAGGCCATAAGTGTACCCTAGAGACTCTGTTGAGCCCCTGTCCTCCCAGAGCTCACAATCTACTGAGGGAGATAGATGTGTGACCCAATAAAGCACATCTGTACCCCCAGCTTCATGAAAACCACACATGACAGCACTGGTCAGAGTTAATAGGCCCAGATGGCAACCCGTGGGCTCCATTTAACAAGGGCTCGCTGGCTGCTACCAAGGGAAGTTGGTGGTTTTCATCCAATCTCAGCTGAGTCCAAGAAATGTTTTGCTAAAAAACACCTTAGTTGAGTAACGAATAAGAGTATATCAACTTTGCCATGCCCCAGCTTATTCTAGTGACTCGTCTGTACTTTCAGTATCTCCCGGGGTGGCCTAGGCCTCCAGAGCTCCATGAAGGACCAGGGTCGGGGGAGGTGGAGGGTGAATATTGACTTCCACTTGGCTGTTGTAAATCAGAAGGGGATGCCAGCCCATTCCTCGGTAGTCCAGTGAGGCCCCATTATAGCTCTCATGAAACTGGGATTTGAGCTGAGAGTCAAGACAGCTTCCTGTGACCATACCAAGATGAAGGAAATAGAGGGCCCAAAGACAGAATTAGAGAAAGCCATTAATCATCCTCCAAATACTTAGGTGAATCCTAGTGAGTATTGTTCCCTGTGGTAGAACCAGAGAGACAATGAGTAGAAAAAATCTCCATTGCCATTGCTCCCATGATGCTCACAGGACACAGAACAGCAAGGTGGTTATAAGCACCGACTCTAGAACAAGGATGCCTGAGTTCTAATCCTGCCTGTACTTACCTGCAGTATGGTCTTCAATAAATCACTTACCGGTTATGTGGTTCAGGCACCCCATCTGGAAAATGGGCATAATCATAGCACAACCCTCATGAGGCAGTTGTGTGAATTATATAAACGAACACGAGTACAGAGCTCACAATAGTGCCTGGCACAGAGAAGGCGTTTTAAACGTGAAAACTACGATGATGGTGGTGATAGCCAAGTTCAGGAAAGGACTATTAACAGCGGTGTACATGAATACCAACTAGCATCTGTGAGTATTTGGGACATGCTGGCAGGGTAGGGTAAAGGGATTTGATTTGGAGACGTCAGTGAAAGTTTTCTAAGGAAGAGCTTCTTGAGTGGAGAGTTAAAAGGCAAGTGAAGACTAACTTGGGTTGGACTAGAGAGAATAGTGAATCAGACTGTGAGCTCAAAGCAGCACGTGCAAAGGTCCCGTGGCAGGAGGGCACACAGAAATTTCTGAGCACTAAAAGGAGGTCAGCATAACTGGAAGGCAGAGAGTCAGGGGAACCTAGGTTCGAGATGGGGCTGGAGATGTGGGCAGAGGCTGGAGAGAGGCAGCCCATGTTGAAGATTTCTCTCTAGTCTAAGGATCTACCCTCAAGGAGAGTCTAAACCATCTCCACACTGGGCAATTTGTTATTTGCCATTTTATCAACCATCTCCAGAGAAGTTTCACAAACCCCTCCCTTAGCAAAATCCTACTGTTGCCCTGAACATAAGTCAAATTTGTCAGCTGTTTTTAAAAAGAGGTTATGATGGAAACTTAAAGGCATTCTCCTTGATTTGCCAATAAGCATTTCTGTGGCTATGTGTGTAGTCAAATGACTTACAAGGCTCCTTGGTTCCCAGAAATATCGGGGAGTTTAAAATAGAACAGTCATCATTTGCTGCTCAGTAAACTTGAGTGTTACGCAAAAAAGGAGGAAAGATAAGAAAGGGAGTGACAGTCACTGAGGCCAACTGTGTACCTGAGGCCAAGCCAAGCTGACAACGGGCTCCACCCAGGCGTTCCTGATTTTACCCCCATACCTCACCTGTAAAGGTAAAGACCCTTATCACCCCCACTTTTACAGATGACTAAACTAAGTCTCCTTAGATGGTTCAAGGTCAGTGTTTCAACAAAAGCCTGAATCCATAGCCCGTCTGCTGCCCTTGGTTAAGGGTCAAGGTGAGGAAGAAAGACAAAACAATGGTTAAAGGTCAGGCTGTTGGGGTGGCTGCTTACTTCCATCAGAGTGACTGACCCTGCCACTTGGCCTAGGACTGTCCCAGTTTTAACACTGAAAGTCTTGCCAGGAAACCCCCCAGTACCAGGCAAAGCAGCATGGTTGCCCACGCCCCATGCCAGAGCCACCAGGAAAGTCCTACCAAGGCAAGCTTCTGAGTAAATTTTGAATTGGGTAGTATTACTGGGCAGAGAGGCACTTTGTTTCATGGCAAGCTTGCTCATACCCAAAGCCCCTACAAACTTAAAATAAATAAAAGCGAGTGAGCATAAGAGATTTGAAGAGCTGATGGCACAGAGTGGGCCATGTTTTCCAAACCCAAGAATGGAACCATCTATTCAGTGATCAGAGGACCATTGAACTTGGATGAAGGGCCCCTCGGGGGATCTATGTGTGAGGGTCACGCAAACACAATGTCGATCCTCGTGGATATTAGATTCCAACAGGGAGGATTTAAAATGAAGCAAACCCAGATGGAAACAAACTACTTCCACAGACTGATATAGGTTTTGATGAGATGGAGTAAGGAAGGAAGGGATGTGAAAGAGGGTGACTAGGGCTGAAGGGGCGGGGATTCCCTGGCTGGAATGGTCCTAAGTGCCTCTTGGGGAAGTGACGCTGACCAGAGACCCGGAACGAGATGCTATGTCTGGCATCTGGAGGCAGAGTGCTGGGCAAGCAACAAATGCAGGGTCATTGAGGCAGGCAGGGGCGTGGCTGGTGCGTGGAGGGGGAAGGGTTGAGGAAGGCGGAGCTCAAGGAGGAGGGGGATGGGACAAGGTGAAGTAGGAGGGAGAGCTGATGGGGAGGGGTCCAGAGTTAAATACAGGCAATGGAAAACCTCTGGAGGGGTGCCAGAATGGAAGGATACAATCCAATGTATTGTTTTAAAACAAACAGTTGGGACTGCAGTATGGAGGCTGGATGGTAAGCAAGGGGCCTCGAGTCACTCCCTCAAATGCTGAGCCTCTGCTTCCCCAACTGTAAGTGAGAATGGCTGGGCCCACACTGAGAGTTGCTGGAAGGACCAAATACATACCCAGTCCAGGGCCCAGCCCAGGTAGCATTTAAGAAAAAAAAAATCCATTTTTCCATTAGTGTGTCTGAGTTTGGTTAAAGAGATGTAACTTAATCCAGGAGCACGGAGACGACTCTCCAGCAGCTTGGAGCCTTATGGACTTCACAGTTTGGTGAACTCATCTGAGTAGGGATTTTGTACGGCATCTCTCAGTCAGCTGGACTTTCGCCATAGACTGGGTTCAAGACTCGATCATTTCCATGCGTCTGGCAGATCTGAGTATTTAGAAGATGGGGTTGATTCATTCCTCATCCAGCGGGGTGGGGCCAGGGAGGCATCTCTCCGGATAATGACTACAGAGCTCTCGGAAGACGGCGCCTGACAAAGGGGCTCCCTGGCTTTCCTTCTTCGCTCTCTCATACACAATCCTTAATCATCCTTACAGCCAAACAGTTCAGGTGACACTTTCCCCAAGAGTTATTGGGAAAACTACTTTATTTCCACAGCCCCAAAGTATACTCAGAAAGAGGGAGGATATCTCTAAATCATTAACAGAAGTATAAAGCCCTTTGGCGATCTGGTTCTGATTTAGAGTTTTATAGTATTGCCTATTCCTTCTTCTCTTTTCTCGGTTTATTATTTTTGGAATGACTGGGGATTTCTAGTATCTAAGCTAGTATCTAAGCTAGATTGGGTCCTTCCTCAAGGGTTTAAGGTTTTCGATGAGGAGTATTAAAAGCCTGAAAATGCTTTAAAAACACAAAAAACTCTATGGCGGCATGACTGAGGGTACACCCGGCTCCAATTCAAAGTAGTACTCCCGCTGGAAATATGGACTAGCTTCCAACATTCACTTCTACTTGCCAAGCTGTTTGTACCAACTACGTGGCCCCAGAGATGTGCAAATGCTGGGCACACCAGGGAGAAGAACAAGGAAGTGGGGGAAGAGAACAGGAGGGTGGGGAAGAGGTGGAGAAAGGAGAAGGAGGGGAGACAAAGGAGGAGAGGAAGAAGAAAAGAAAAAAAACACAAAGTGGATAAGAAGATGGGTAGTAAGAACGAATGGCACAAGGGAGCCTTGGTGGCTCAGTCAGTTAAGCATCTGCCTTTGCCTCAAGTCATGATTCCAAGGTCCTGGGATCGAGTCCTGCGTCAGGCCCCCTGCTGAGTGGGGAGTCTGCTTCTCCCTCTCTCTTTACCGACAGCTCCCCCTGCTTGTGCTCTCTCTTTCTGTCAAATAAATAAATAAAATCTTTTAAAAAAAATTTTAATGGCACAGAGAATGAACATCCATTTCAAACCCCAATCTAGCCATAGCTGACGTGAACTCAATTCATACTCTGTGCTAAGTATGAGTTTGGAAGCCTAATCTCACGGAATAATTATTAACCGCATTTTCAGATGACAAAACTAAGACCCAATGTCACGCTGCTAAGCAGTGGTAAATCAGAACTCCAGAGCACACAAAGTTTTACTGCTTCTATACATAAGGATTTATTCATGGGAGAGATGGGGCAGAAGAGTTTGGATTTTCCTGGTGGGTCCTTCTTGAATCTTTAGGAGACAAGATGTCCCATGAAAAGAAGTTAAGCATGGAAGCAGAAAAAGTTAACCCTAATATATCACTAGTTTGTTAAGGGATTAAGGAAAGATGATCGACATACCTCCTCCCGGAAATTAACATTTTGTTGTACACTGATACAACTATTTATCTGTCCATATCTCTATCCCTATCACAAGTAGGATCATATAATTCATACATTTGTTAAAGATTTATTTATTTATTCTAGAGAAAGGGAGGAAGCAGGGGGAAGGGCAGAGGGAGAGAGAGAGAATCTCAAGGAGACTCCACACCTAGCACAGAGCCCAACTCGGGATACGATCCCAGGACCCCAAGATCATGACCTGAGCCAAAATCAAGAGTCAGACTTTTAAGTGACTGAGTCACCCAGGCAGCCCTTTTTCATACAATTTCACAACTATGTTTTTTAAAAACTTGCCAATATATCCTAGACATCTTTCCATGTCAATACTTATTCTACATCCTCATGATGTGATGTCAAAATATTTCAATTACATAACATCCCCTTTTTTGGGCATTTAGTTTGACACCTCCAGGAATTTATCCTCAGGAAATTGTTTCTCCTTTTGAGAAGATGCATAACTATCCTCAAACAGACACATGTAAAGACATGTGAGAAAACAAACAACAAGGGGGAAAATATCAGGAGTAGGGTTCCAGGTGTGGAACCAACCCACAAAGAGGGAGAGTCGGACCCCAATGCCATCACCTCTCTAATCTGAGCAGTGCACAAGGGGAGAATCATCTGGCAGCATGAACTGAGTTGGGGACAGGAGGGTAAACCAGGACCCTTTAACCTCACTGCCCAGGGACAAGAAGCAGCAGAAGAGGACCTGTTAACCTTCCAGAATTTTTCCTTTGTGTAATTTTCCCCTCCTGATGGGGAAGCTTTAAGGCATGGAAAGAGAAGAAATTCGTGCTGTCTAGAGCTGTTCTTGTTTTAGTTACAGCTCAAGCTAGTCCCCTATCCCCCACTCCCTCACCACTATCAACGATCCCAGAGGAGAAAACAACAGAGAGGACACACTTTCCTCCCCAGAGTGAAATGAGCACAACCAAACTTGGTCATGCCTCCATGAGTCCTCACTTCAAACCTGGAACAAGAGACGCAAAGGGAGTGATGATCTACTGAGAGCTGACTGCACACTGAACACAGGGCCGGGCCCTTTACAAGCATATATTACATTAAAATCATACAAATATTACATACAAATCATAAAATGTATCCTAGGTCATCTGGTCAACCAGGTGATTTTACAGACAGGCACATTATGTTTGGAGATGTCCCTCAACTCACCCAAAATGACGTAATTATTAAGGAGTGGAACCACCACCCGAGGGCCCAGGTATGCTAACTTCTAACCCAGAGAAGTCTGGGATTATTCTTCAGTGTTGTTTTCTTCCCCTTAAGCCACACAACTCTTGCATGACTCTTTGAGAACTACCTGGCAAATTAATAACCAAGCCTCAACTCCACACACGCACACACACACACACATATGCCCTAATCAAAAATGAGAATGGCTGCTCAAAGCTTTGAATTTGCCAATAATTCTGGGCTTGTGCCTGAAGAGCCTAGAGTGAAAAGTAGATTTCTTTAAAAGTTACATTTCCTTTGGAAGATTCTAGCACCTCACAGTCTGGACCAGAAACATTTGTGGAAAGGGTTTAACAAAACCAATGACATAATCAATCAATCAATAATAGGAGAAATGAAATACTAAATGACTAAATGTAGTTAATTGGATAATAAATTCACGAATGGAGAGTTTACTCAGTGGAACTCACACATACTTGGTAATTGGGTTCCATGCCCTCTATCTGCTATGGAGGAGTTGTCTTGAAGGCCACAGCTCACCTTACAATAGAGCTTGCTTTCTAGACTCCTAGACCCATCAAGTGCTTTTTAAAAAGTGCTGTAAGTCCATAAGCCACTTTCAGTGGCTCCAGAGGCTTATTAGAAATTGGACCCTCAAGATATGCCTGGATTTGCTCTGGGCTCCACAAATGCCTGCCCTCCTTGCCATGCTGATCAGCAGCCCTGACGGTCCCACCGGATTTTGAGTTACGCAGAACGGAACATCAAAGAAATGACTTGTTTACTTCATCATCACACTATGTGTGAGAGAGGCCATTTATCAAAACAACAGAGCCAGTGTGGGGAAACAAATAACAAATGAGTTGTTCGGTATGCAAATTTTGGAGGCATGGTACCTGAAAGCTGAGCCTTCTGAATCCATCTCCGGAAATTCCTGTTGTGGGGGTTGCCTCCTAGAGCCAGGTCCTTGAGAAAGCCTCAGAAATCTTGAAGAGAAGGTCAGCCAACAACTAAGCAGGAATGCTGGGCATTGAAACTGAATGAGCCTTGGCTCTACGGGACAGTGTTTGAGTCCCACTTCCAGTGTAAACCTCTGTACAGGTTTATCTTGGCTTCTCAGAGTTTCCATGTGGCTTTAGAGGAAGGAGAATTAATACCTTCTACCGTACGGGGAGGTGGTGATCATCCAATTCAATGATGCCCTTTAAGCCCACAACATAAGGTCTGGGACATGGTAATTGCTCAGTATGCTTTAGTGATCTTATTATTAAATATTATTAATGGTATTAAGCCCATAGGGTTGTGTGAGCCTCAAACAAGATAAAAGACGTAGAGAATCTAGCACCAGCTGTGGCACTCGGAAGGTATTTGATATATGTTTATGTCTTGTCACTTCTTCCAGATGGCCCTATTGGGGATTTTCTGAGTTTATTCTCCAACTGAAGGGCAGAACTATTTTGCAGTAAACATCCAGCCACCCTCCAGAAAGCCACCATCACAAAGCTAATTCCAACGCCCCGGGCAAACCGACTATAAACTTCTCTCTGTTGCCAAAGAAAGTTTGTTTAAAATAAAAACTGCAAATCTGCCACAATCTGGGGCTGGATGGATGCCAGCATGGGAAGCCACAGCTGGAGGCCCCAGCCCTGTCCCCAAAGGCTCCAATAAATGTTTCTGATTTTCCCCATGATGGATGGATGAGGCACCATGGGCCGATGGTCTGATGAATGGAGGGACAGGCAGCCTACGGGCGGTAGGCAGGGAGTGAGCTGGCTCCCTTCTTCTGGGGTGGGCAGAAGGGGTGGAAAAGGATTTATTAAGGCTCTGAGGGAACTGCCAGAAAGACGGGTCTCAGAGGCAGAGATGAAGAGTTAGGGGTAGGGCAGACCCTTCTAGCCTTCCTCAGTGCACCTTTCCTAGCAATCCAGATCCAATGGAAAGAGAGCCATCATCGTGAGCACCTTAAGTCAGATTTCTTTTCTGTGCTCTGCTCGGGGCAGAGCAATGTGGAGGGGGATGTGGGGGGTAGTAATAACACAGAGCAGGAGCAACTAGTCTAAGTTAGAGTTTCCAGAAAGACCTCATGGAAGAAATGGAGTTACAAATGACGCAGGAAGGATGAGGGGGAACTAAGTAGTCGAAATAGAGGTAGTGTGTTTTAGGCAGAGGCAACAAAGCTATCGGACACTTGGAGGTCAACGAGAGACTAAAATGTCTAAGGAACTGAAGAAGTTCATGGTGGCTGGCTTAGAAAGTGTTGGGGAGGAAGTCAGAGGTCAAAATAGGCCGGGGCCAGACCATACAAGGCATTACAGGGTATGGTAAGGAGTTTAACATTCTTTGTTAGAGCAATAGGGAGTCATGGGGGGCATTAGGCAGGAAGAAGCTCCATTAAATTCCCTTTTATGAATATACTATTTTACAGTGAATATTGGTTCTCTCAATCACTTGCTGTGTGATAATCGGTTACTCACACCTTCTCTGAGCTCTATTTTCTGAAAGATAAGATAAGAGGACTAATGGCACGGATCATGGCAAGAGTGCATCCTGGCTCTCACTTGTGGCAGGCCCAGGAAAGCCTCTGTGTCACGCAGTCCCCAGACCAACCAGAGACCCTGCTCTCTGGGAGTCTGGGTCCCATATGCAGAACACCTCTCACATTTAGAAGTAGCTCCCAAATCCTCTGTCCGCCCAGACAGGACTTGAATTTAGGTTCAGGAAAAATAACAGCCTCCCTTGTAAGGTCCCTTTTGGCTCAGATATGCTGTGATTCTACATTTGTCTTGCATACAACAAGGCTGGGTATGAAACACAGTCAGAGGAAAACTCGCCTCTCCCCAGGAAAGGGTGAGGGGATGGGTGTACAGAGTGGATAAGATATCTGCCTTGCATCGGCATAACCTCCAGACCACATCCTCTTGATGACATGTGATAAATATGCCATCGCATTTGGAGAAAATTAATGGGCTTTGATGGCTATTTGGAACCTGCCTTCTCAATTCTGCTGCGAGAGAGTTATAGACTTAAACAAACATTGACATATAATAAATCTGTGCTCTGCACACTCGTCGAAAGGTCTGACTTAATAGGCCTGACCGTCTTGAAATTCGGTTAGAATTCAGAACAGTAATGTGGCCTGGCTTATCAGGAAGGACAGGCCGCAGCTGGAGGAAGGACAAAAACCATCCTTTGTGGGCCCCGTGTGGCCTCTTCCAGAGGGGCAGCCACGCAAAGTCTCTCCAGCCTCTCTATCCCATTATCTGGCTTTATTTTCTTCCCAGGACTTATCTGGGTCTGAAATTATCTGGTTTATGTCTTTGCGTACTGATGGATTGCCTGTACACTGCACTCGGCGGGAGACTTACTGGTCAATCTGTAACCCCAGCGTTTTCCAACAAGCCAAGCGCATAGTAGATGCTCAATAAATATTTCTTGAGTGAATAAGTGAGTGAACAGACTTCATGATTTATGTCATAGCCATGGACCATCTGTGCTATTTTAACAAGGACAGCAGGGTGTCATGGTTAGTGGTGTGGGCTCTGGAAGCAGAATGCCTGCACTGAAGTCCTTGTTCTGTCATAACTGTGTGACCCTGGGCAAGCTACTTATCTGTCCACACCTATGAAATGGTTTAATAACACCCACCCCATAGTAAGCCTTCAATGAGATGACACATTTAAGGTACTCAGAATAACACCCAGTATGTACTCAAAGTTCCCAGAGAATAACTTAACGTTTTTACATTGACTCACAGTTTTGACTTAGATACCAGTTTAAAACTTGCAATTCTTTTCCACTAATAGTAACAAACATGTTGATTCTCTAGAACAATCTTAGGAGGAGGGTACTATTATTTTTTTAAAGATTTATTTATTGGGACTCCTGAGTGGCTCAGTCGGTTAAGCATCTGCTTTCAGCTCAGGTCATGATCCCGGGGTCCTGGGATGGAGTCCTGCATCGGGCTCCCTGCTCAGCGGGAATCCTGCTGATTCCCTCTCCTTGCCGCTCCCCCGACTTGTGTGTGCTTGCTCTCACTCTCTCTCTCTCTGACAAATAAATAGATAAATAAAATCTTTTTTTTTAAAGACGTATTTATTTTAGAGAGATTGGGGGACAGAGGGAGAAAGAGATTGGGGGGAGAGGGAGAGAGAGAATCTCAAGTAGACTCCCCACTGAGCACAGAGCCTAACACATGTTAGGCTATCTCGGACCCTGAGATCATGATCTGAGCCAGAACCAAGAGTCGGACACCCCAGAGAGGGGTATTATTATTATTATCACCACCTTACAGATCAAGAAACGGAAGCACAAGGAACTGGCACAAGGCCCCAGAGCTTGGAACTGCAGGGAAGGGATTCAAACAGGCAGCAGGTTCCAGAATCTGTGTGCTTCACAGCCCTGCCAGGCTGCCTAGTGAAATACTCACATGACTTTTTAAGTGGAGACTGTAAGCTCCAACATAAATGTTAACTTTATTTGACTTTTTATAATGGAAAGAATTTTAATTTTTATTGTTGATAGATGACGTTACATTACTTTCGGATATACAAGACAGTGACTCGACAGTTCAATATGTTATGCAGTGCTCGCCGTGATAAATGCTGCCATTGTCTGTCACCAACGAAGTTAGTGCAGTATTATTGACTACATACTCCCCGTGCTGTATTTCATCTCAGTGACTTATTTATAACTGGCAGTTCATACCTCTTAATCCCTTTCACCTAGTTTGCCCATCACCCCCCACCCCAATGGAAAAGCAGAGAGAGTGCGATTAAGAAAGGAGGGATTCCATGTTTATAAGGAGTTTGCTGGGGCAGTAAGGTCAGCTTGCGAAAGGTTAAGGAGATTGGACTTCCTGCTGCGGGAAGACAGGTGTCAATTTGGGGTCCTTACAGAAACCAAGTAAAACACCTCCAAGTCCAATTCTGGAATCACAGAGCAACCATGAAAGCCCCGGCAATTGGGAGTGGCTGGCTGTTCCCCACGCCCATTTCTCCTTCCGGGTACAGAACCTGACATCTCTCAGGCCCCCTGCTGTTGGCTGTGGCCATGTACCTGAGTTCTGGTCAACAAGCTGTGGACGCAACTGACGTATCTACTTCTAGGCTAAGCCCATTAAAACCTCCCATGGGATCCTTCATTCCTGTGGCCATACCATTCTCAACCATTTACTGGCTAGAAATCAAAGCCCAGGCCAACCTTGAAAGCCATGGGTTAAAACCGGGCCTTCCTCCCTTCACCCTGGGTCCATGAGTGACTGCATGGAGCAGGGAATTCCCTCCCCACCTCCAGCCCTCAACTGCTATCCAGGAATGTATAATCAGATTTTATGTGAATACAAAATCAATTTGTTGTATTAGCCCCTGAGATTCTGGGGGGTTTTTCTGTTCTAGAAGCTCGAATTCCTTTAGCCAATATACTCCTTGGGTTAGTTCATTCCACAAACGTTCTTTGAACATCAACTCTGTGTCGGCGATGCTTTTAGGCGTTTTTGATACAGTGGTGGACAAGGAAAAGGGCCCTGCAACTTTCATGAGAGGAGACAGACTGACTGTATGTAAGTAATCAAATAACATCATTTTAGATGGTGGTAAGAGCTATACTGGGAACAAGACAAGATGACGTGCATAGAGGGTAGGGGGCAGGGCACTTACCCTGAATAAGGCAGTCACTTCCCTCCACCTTTCTTCTGAAACAAAAAAAGTCTGTTTCAGTATCCACAGGCATTCTACACACGAGAAGACCAGAGAACTGTCTAAAAGGGGCCACTCTTCATCCCCTTCATCAAAAACTTGGACATCCAGCCCGATGGAAGCCAAACGATCTTGGCTTAGAAAGACTGATAAGAACAACTGAGGCACTTGTTCACAGCCTGGTCACATGTTTAGCAAAAGTGTTTTTTGCATGAGTTTGGCTCAGCTATATTTTCTACTAGAAACTGCTATTCTATTTCTCACTAATTACAGTCAAAGCAAATCTGCCACTTCATTAATCCTATATACCAATCCCCAAAGGAACAAATTCTGCCAGTGAGTCGAAAGCAATCACAAGCATGGTACTAAAATTTTGCCAAGCGGTAGCAAACAAGAAGCCCCTTCTCGATGCTAGTAAATATGAACACACAGTTTTAGGGTGAAGTGGGAACTGGTCCAAGACTTGCAGTTCTCCTTATGGCCTGGGTTCAAACTGTATTTGGAGACCCTCTCCCCAGATGATCCTGGAAGAGCTTGGAAGTCATACCAATTATTAAAATACAGAAATACATCCATATTTGTTGGTAATAGCCACTGCCTTGAGAACCTTAATCCACTGGATTAGCCAAATGCTACTCCCCACCCCCATCCAAGTCCCCTAAACCTCCTCCCAATCCAGAAATGAAAAAGTCAGGCTAGGCATGTGGTGAAATGTTGAAGGGGATCGACAAGATCTTCTTGACTGGATGGTGCTTACATCATAACTTGTGTTAAATGTTCTTGATACTACTGCTGTACCTACATCAGAATTCTCTGGGTGGGGGGGTCGGGTCATTAAAATTGTGGATTTTCGAGTCCTATCACATACTGAATTAGAATGTGTGGAGGTGAAGCCAGGAAACTGGTATTTTCTTGAGGTTTATCCTCAACCCACCTCAGGTACTCTAAAATTTGAGAACTGCTAACCTAGGCACGGCTTTGACATTTTGCTAAAATGAAAAGAAACTGGGCTTGTGCATTCGTTTGATCTGATCTGTGGTTTTGAAACTTGATCAGAGCCACAGAACCCTTCCTTTAAATAAATTCTTCATCAGGATTTCACAACACAAAATAATCAGAGTAGAGCTGCATACAGCCTCTTATTTTGCAAGCTCAAGCTTCAGGATGTCTGCTGAGGGTAGAGGGTATACCACAGAAGTCATATGTGGGGCTACCTGACCCTGACAAGGAACAGGACAGCCCAGGAGAGGAGGGCAGGACTCTGGAGGTAGGAGAGGAGCCAGGCAGGTTGCAAAGTTTGATAATACAAGAGCAGACAGTTGGGGACTGGCCAAGCCGAGGGTAGAGCCAAAGGCCGGCATCCTAAATCTGGATCAGCCATGATGAGACTGGAGCCCAAGGCACAAAGAGGGACCAGGTGTGGGACAGAGAGAGGCAAACAGGAGATCAAGTTAACGGAAGAAGCAGGTTCCATTTGGCAAGGGAGGAAATGGTAAAGAAAGGGGGTGCCTTTGAGAGGGCAGCACTGCTCCTATGGAGAGCTATGTTGGTCTGATGGAGTACCATCATCGAGACATCACACCCAGCTCTGAGCTGCTGAGAGGAAAAGATGTGTGTAGTGTTCAATGCAACTTGCATAGAACCTGCCCTCAACAAGTATTGGTTGGTCGGATGGATGGATAGATGGATGGATATATAGAAGGATGAGGGTTTATGTCTGCTACAAGATCCCTGTTACTCACTTTATTTTATTTTACTTTTTTGACAGACAGAGATCACAAGTAGGCAGAGAGGCAGGCAGAGAGGTGGCCGGTGGAGGGGGGAGGGGGCGCAGGCTCCCCGCTGAGCAGAGAGCGGGATGCAGGGCTCCATCCCAGGACCCTGGGATCATGACCTGAGCCAAAGGCAGAGGCTTTAACCCGCTGAGCCACCCAGGTGACCGCCCCGTTACTCACTTTAAAGCAAAGGTGCACTTTTCTAGGTTGGAGAGTCCCCAGAAGTGAGGTTCAGGAGTCCACACTTGCTCCTGACTCCAAGTGGTAGAAAAATCAGGCTAGCTCTAGAAAGCTCTAGAAAGCTCTAGAAAGGGGCTTCTGAAGCTCGGTGGAGCAGCTCAAGACAAGCAGGGCTGCTTGTGACTCTGCAAATCATGTGTGTGGTATCCCCTGCCCCAAAAATCTACCTCTAAGAGTCCTCAGACCTTAGCATGAGGGGAAGAAGGAAAAGAAGCTTTTCTTTACTGAGAGACTCTTCCCTATTTTTAATTCAAAAATTCTATGGGGATGTTTTAAGCATCAGACACCGTGTAAGGCACTGGTGATAGAGGAGAAAAAAAATAGGCCAGATCCCTCTCTCTTGAAGTTTATATTCTAATGAGGGAGTCAGGCCATAAACATGAAAACATGCAAATGAATGAGATCATTTGGAATATGATCAATGCTATAAAAAAATTTAAACAGGCAGATGCAAAAGAAAGAAACTGGCAGGGCAAGAAGTTTTTCAGAAAGGGAGACCATTTGTAGAAGTGGTATTTGAGCTGAAATATGAATGACAAGGAGATGGTCATGCAAACATTAGAGAGAACAGAACCCCAGGCCAGGCCGTGGTAAGAACATGCACAAAGGCACTGAGGTAGGGATAAGCAATATGTGTTTGAGGAAGGAGAAGAGGCCAGTGTGTTTGTAACTGACTAGTAAAAGGCATGGGGAGGGGTAGATGAGCAAGACAGGGAGGCAGAGACCAGGTGAAGCACAGGGCACAGTGAGGAGTCTGCAGGGGGCTGGTCTGATCTGTTTTTAAAGGACAACTCTGGCTGCCCTGTAGGGAACAGGCTATAAAGGGAGCAGGAGAGGAACTGGGAAACCTGGTAGGAGGTTCTGGCAGGCTACCAGCAGGGAGATGTTGGTGGCCTGGACAAAGATGATGCCAAGAAGCAGAGGGCTTCGGGGCACATCATTAGACGGAGTGGACAGGACCCGGGGGAGAAAAGCAGCGGACCAACAATTGAGGGCGATGATGAGGACTGGCTTATGAACCCCACTTTCTCAGCTAAGAAAACTGAGGTCCTGGTCACACAGCTGGACACTGTCAGGGTTGGGATGTGAAATCGGGACTGGGCAACCCAGAGCCTACCATGTTCTTTTCCATCTGCCTTCTTCCTATGGAGCTTTTGTGCTTACGGTCACTGCCAAAGAACAGGTGTGTGGGATTAGCAAAGATTCCCTCTATGTCAACTGCTCCTCATTTGGGGACGAGAAATGAACCTCACGCTAGTTAATGCCATACTGTTTATTGATTTAGGCAAATGCCTGGCAGCTCCAATTCATCTTCCAAAGGATAATGGAATAAGGGCCTGCATTATACTGTAGCTTTCTCTGGGCTCTAAATATACCACCCTCTTAGTCTCACAACCTCCTCTCTGAGTTATGGAAATAAACAAACCCATGGCATTGACACATCGGTCAGGCATGTCTTTTCCATATAAAGAAGCCAGAGGCAAGAGCGTGAAAAGAGCAGGAGGTGGAGGTTCCTGAGTAGCTGGATGAATTTGTTGAGTCACTTAACCTCTGAGCCTCGAGTTTCTCCTCTAAAAAAAAAAAAAAAAAATGGGGTAATAACCCCGTGCTGTCAATCCCAGAATGTGCAAGTGGAAATATGTAAGACATTGCGTGTCAAAGTCATTTGTGAACTGAAACAGGTAATGTGACAATTAATATTATGAACTTTTTACTCTAAAATAAGGGAACAAGGTAGAGAGAACCATTGAGTGTATCAATAAAAACATACTGAGCCCCTACTATGTGCCAGATGCTACTAATTTGGAGGTAGGCAACACAGATATGATATCTGGTCCCCACCTCTGTGGAGCTTATAGTCTAGCTGGGAGGACAGAACCCAAAAATGATCACATCAGCAAATATATAAATTCACATTGTTCTTAGATGTGTTTAAAGAAAAAAAAAAAGGGTGATATTAAGGCTCAGAGAAGGTGTCCCAGGGAAAAATGATTGAGCTGGATTATAAAAGAGTTGGCCATGAGATAGGAAACTACTGGGAAGAATCAGAGAATTCCAGTTAGTAGGAATAGTACATGCAAAGGCCCTGAGGCAGAAAGAGTATTGTGCACATTGGAGAAGCCTCCTCCCCACAAAAAGCCATGGTAGCAGGAACAGTATCAACAAGAGTGGGGCCCTAAAATCATTATCCTATTGTTTCAAAGGAAATGGAGAAAAGGAAGGGAAATTTAGAAAAGGCAAACCACAGAAAGGTTAAACAGATTCATGCATTACCAAGTACAAGTTTTATTAAGGGAACTGAAGAGGGATACTGTGGGAACACAAAGAAGGGATCTCTAATCCAGCTGGAAGGGTAATGGGGAAGAGAGAGGAGGAGGATTCTGGGAGAAGCTGACAACTGAGTTCTTGCTTTGAGGACATTTAGGAGTTAGAGATATAGTTGAGGAAGGAAAACGGATCCAGGTGGAAGGAACCATGTAGGTAAAATACAGCAAAGTGTGATGCATTCAGGGACCTGCAAACAGTTCAGTAGGAGGAGGATCAAGAGTGCACAGGAGCAAGGAAAGAGACAGGCAAGGTACTCAGGGCCTTGACTTTGAATGACACCTGATGCTTGTGAAGGACTCTGCACGAGGAAAATCAGTTTGGGAGACAGTTGCACACATCTGATAGAAGGGAGTGAAAAAATTTGATATGCATGTACAGAGCTCTATGTTAAGACGAAGAAAGCCTGGAAGTGGGAAGACTTGGTTAGGAAGCTACTTCTGAAGTTCAGGCAAGAGATGGTGTGGAACCATTGTAAACTGGAGGAGATACTGCTAGGCAGAGGACCCTGGGTATCAGCTCCCAGCTTGGGCCTTTGTCCCATTCCCAATGAGAAGGGTTCATCTCTGCCCCACACTCTCACCCAGCAGCCTGCCCAGAACCTCAGCCTTCGAGACTCTCTTCGCTACAACTTGCCTCCTCCCTTGCTGCTGCCCACCCCCCAGTCTTGGTCAGATGCTCTGCAAAACCTGCTGATACAGGTTATGTAACACTGTTGTTTCCATCTTGTGAGAACTAAGGGAGAAAAAAACGTCTTCCTGACAAGTAATTTTGTATGTGAAAAACAATCTGCCAGAGGCTAGGGGAAACGTACCTGTGGTTCCTCCACAAGCCGGCGGGTACACCTGCTCGCCTGCTGACTACCCTGCCTTCACACACCCTGGAAGCAGCCCATGGTTATACAAGAGAAGCAAGAAAGCCCTTTCCCCTTTCAGGAAAACCTGTTTAAGTTTAACCTGTGTGTGTGTATCATTGTTCTCCACTTTCCTTTTTCCAGTAAAATTGCACTAAGGAAAATGCTTCATTTCTCAACTGCAAAGTGAGGATAATACTCGTGGCTGGTGAGAATAAAATGAAATAATGCATATAAATAGGGTCTTACATGATACTTGGCACGTAGTAGGCATTCATTAAAGGGTATTTTGAACTGCCTTTTAGTAAGTGCTTAACTCCGTTGCCAGTCTCTGCTAACGGCCTTCCCTGCATTAGCTCATTGGGCACTGAGGTGCTGTCCGTGGTCCTGACTTATCTTGGGCAGCTGGGGGCCCTTTTTCCCCCAATTCCCGGGAGCTGGTTTTATGCCATACCATCCACCGTCTCCTAAGAATTCCTAACCATCTGACTTTCAAAAAGTCATAATTTTAGAAAATTATGACTTTTTGAAAGTCAACGTTATTGGGTATAATTTATGCACAATTAAATGCACTCATTTTTTTGTATTTTAATCGTACATTTTGATGGCTTTTGATAAATTTAGACACTGGTTTAACTATCACCACCACCAAGATAGAAAACATCTTGACCACCCTCAAAAGCCCCCTGGGGTCCCCAGATGAAAAATCCCACCCCCTCAGCCACAGGAAATATACTTACTTGCCTTCAGTCACTACAATTGTGAGTTGTCACTTCTAGACTAGGTGTTACCAGAATTACATAGTATGTACTCATTTATATCTGCCTTCTTTCCCTCCACATGATTTTTTTTTAATTCATCCATATTAATATACATATCAGTAGTTAACTAATTTTCATTGTTAATTAACATCTCTCAAGTGGTTTGTTTACCTATTAACCTAGCGATGGATTTGGGGGCTGCTTCCAGTTTATAACCATCATGACTACAGCTTCTATGAACATCACTGTACAAGTCTTTGAGTAGATATGTTTATGTGTGTCTTGAGTAAATACCTAGAGGTGTAATTGATGAGTCATATGTCAGTGCAGATTTAACTTTTTTTATAAAAGAAGTGCCAAATTCTTTTCTCTTGTAGCCTTTTACACCTGCCATGTAGGAGAATTCTAGTGGCCTCCTCATTTTTGTCTTCACTTGATAGTGTCACTCTATTTAATGCAACCAGCCGTTCTAATGGATGATGGGTTATTATGGTCTTAATTTGCATTTCCCTGGTGACTAATGATGTTGAGCCTCTTTTCATGAGCTGACCAACCATATGTATATCTTCTTTGGTGAACTGTCTGTTCAGATTTTTGCCCTTCTAAGTATGGTTTTAACACCACCAACAAATCCAAGATCGTTATGGTACAAGGTGTTAAAAGAGAGTTATAGGAAGACATAATCAATGTCAGGATGACATAATGCATGAGAATGCCCCCCACTTTGTTGTGAATTATGGAGCTCTTTGGACTAGCTATTGCCAACATGGGTGTAGATACACAATAGAAAAGCAGGCAGATTGATATACAGGAAATTATCTCTGTCTTGTTATTTCAAACTAGCCCCTTACTAGCTCAATGACCCCAAGTAAGTCACTTATTTCTTTAATTCCCATCTCAGTTGTTAAAAATGTAATCTACCTAAATGCATTGGGAAGACAAAAGCCAGTGTACATAAGGTGTCTGTTGCATAATAGATACTCATATACAGAGTATTAGTTCTATCCCAAACACATCAGTGATGTGTTGCCACAAAAATGCTACTTTAAATGTCACCCCTGACCCCAAAATACTGAAGCTTTACCAAAAAAAAAAAAAAAAGGCATTTATTGAGCTCCCAAAAGTCTATGATCAGTGCCCAAAAATAGGATCAGCCAGCAGATCTTCTGGTCTCAGCTCAGCTCATCGACCCATCAGGACACTATGACTGTTGGCTAATCTGGGAAAATCTCAGATGGGGTTACTAGGGGTCCCAGCTATGCTTCAGGTATCTATCATTCTCCAGCAGGCCTGTCTGGGCATGTTTTCTGGGTAGTGGTAGAGGTGTAAGGTGCATAAGCAGAAACACACATGGTCTTTTCAGCTCTAGCCTCAGAACTGGTACACAGTCTCTCCTATCAATATTCTATTAGTCAAAACAAATCACAGACCAAAACAAATTTAAGAGGCTAGGGGAAAGAGTTATACCTCTTTGTGATGGCAACAGCCAACTCACATGGAGAAGAGTGTGCATACTGGGAGGGCTAAGGAATTGGGTCTGTCCTGACAATCTGCCACGTAAAACAATCTTCAAGTGGACCAAAATGATAAACTTAAATTACTTCCTGCTCTCATATCTCACTAATTCTCAGCCGAGGGTGAATATCTATGATCCAATTTTCCTCATCCCAGAAAAAAGAACGTCCAATGACCTGACTTCCGTAAGATATGAGTCAGCGTTGCTGTTCATTAGCAAGTCTAGCAGGGCCAGGAGGTGAAAGAGAAGCTGAGAAGTTGGTCGGTCATTCGTAAAGAGGTGTTGGTGGTGCTCACTGCCTCTACGTCCCCACCAACTCCATTCCTCTGTGCTCCCCTCTATCCTGCTACATGGGCTAGATTCCAAGGAACCAAGCAAACTACTTCCTTCTTTGCGGGAGGTGAAGATTCTGGCCTCAGACAAAGGCATCCTAATGAGCCTTCTCCACTTTATCAGCGATGGGCTAAGCCATCTTGGACTTGAATTCTGAAAGCAGTAAAGGCAGGAGCAAGAGGGGAAAGACCTGTCTTGTTCTGAACTGACCATTCCTGTTAGTCTCCCTATCTTCAGACGTAACACTGGACTCCCAGCATCTCTTTGTACAACAGAACAGCGACACCCCCCCCCCCATGCCTGAGTCAGGTCATTTGAATATAAGTGGGCCCCTGATCCAAGCTGGGACAGAATCCTTCCTTTAGAATTTTGAATTGGATAGTCACTCTCTTCTGGTGGCTGGCTTTGTAAGTGTTTGGCAAGCGTGGGGTTGGCAGATTCTGCCCATTATGAAGGCAGAATCAGAATCATGTGAATCAGAAAAGCAGAGAAAGAAAGGTTTCAGGAAAGAAAAGAATGAAGCATAGAGTAGGAAGGAAAATCTAAATGCCTTCCAAATCCCTGCTCTGGTAACATTTTATGATGATAACCTCTTATAATGTGTTTGTCTGTTCAATAGTTGTTCTTCATTATGCAGGAACTGATACTTTGAATTTTCTTTGGAGATACATTGTTTTCTCAGTCAGTCTCAGTGCCTGTCATTCCCATAAGAGCTGATGACATCCTAATTCCAGAGCAGGGTGGGTCCCCCAAGCTTGGTCAAAAAACGAGCATTGTGTCCCTCTGCCCACAGTTATCATTTCAAGGGCAATAATGTGACCCAGCTAGAACGAGTAAATTTCAGGATTTAGGCAGATGAAACTAGGATAAAGAGCACCTTCTCTTCCCCACTAGACTTGAAGCTGTATGGATGTGAGTCTGGAATTACTGGCCACCATCTTGCCACCACTAGGATAAAGCCTGCCTGAAAATAGAGCCAACACGGCAGAAGGCACGACTGAGAGATAGAAACGAAGTCCCAGCGACATAGTGTGGCTTGAGTTCCCTAATCCAGCTGTGACTGAAGCAAATCTTCTGTGAACTTTTTAGATAGAAGCCAATAAGCTTTTTGTTTCTTAGCAAGGATGAGTTGAGTTTTCTGTTTCTTACAACCAAAGGTCAAACTATGACTTGCCCGAAGCCAATTCCATTCCTGTCCCTGAAAGATCCCAACAGAATCCTAATAAATGGTTTTCTACCTATAAAGTTTGAGCAGCTTCTCTTACTAACAACCAGGAGTCACAATCCATGTCTTTCTACCTTCTATCACCTGAGGATGAAAAGTGGGAAGATGAGGACACCGTGCTATGCGCTACCCCAGCCACGTCACTGCATATAGTTCTCCTCTAGAACAACGCATGCGTACCTGGAAGTCACTGCACAATGCAAAATCGTACGATGAAAATCACAGAGCTTATGGGAACGTGAGGCTGGGGGACAACACTCAAAAACTTTACCACTGATGCATTAAAAAACAACAACAACAATAACAAGAGGAACCTAATAAAAATGGCAGCATTATTTTATGTATCATGAATGATTCTAAAATACATGCATCCGACAAAAACATGCCCATTGACCTTGGGAAAGACCCGAAGCTGGCTTGTGCAGGTACGTGCTGGAAGGTCTGCAGTGTGAGTCGGAATGTGGCGGGACTGATACCGATTGTCCAAAATCAGATGGAAAGTTTCAACACCAAGTGTGGATGGGTATGGCTCCCAGTTCATCTGGTGGGTGTCTGAGGTGTGTGCGTGGATGCGTTTTGTGCCGCCCCACATGGCTCAGTTCACCTGAGTGCGGTTGTCTTCACTCACCTACTGTTTCTCGTTGATGAAACTGCACATACGCGAATGTGAAATCCACACTATATTCGAACTGTCTCCTAATAGATTAATCGCGCTGGAACAGATTCACGTTTTAGGGAGGATGAGTGTTGTAGCCGAATTAGCTCATAGGAGCCTCACCTCTAAACTTATGACATAGACATGATTTCGCTCATTTTACAAGAGGAGACACTGAGGTTCAGAGAGTCAGTGAGAGGCCAAGCTAAGATTCCAACCCGTGTTTATCAGCCTGTAGTGCTCACATGCTTTCCACACTGTCATGCTTCACCCAAACACCACTATTTCCTGTGAGACATGTCTAAGTTGCCCTGCCCCTGGCTGTCAAGCCTCAGGAATGACACAAGTCTCTGCACTGAAATTTTAAAAAACTTGGCATAGTATGTAGCAACTGCTTCATAGGGCTCTCTCTACCCCCAGGTACTGCAATCCGTAAAATGGGTCAGTGTCAATTTGCTACCCATCCACGTCACAGAAAAGGTGCAGTGGCTGAATATAACATTGGCAAGGCAAGAGCGTTCATACAGCTCACAAAGCACACAGGGGCCAGATCATTCCGTTTGATAGAGGAAGATACTGAGGGCCAGAGAGAGTTGGGGATTCATCAAGGTCACATAGGAAGACAGTGGCAAGAGAGGGATTAAAATCTGAGACTGGGGACCCCGAGGCAAAGCCATTCCCAGTATGCCTGGAATAAGACGCAATGTAACCAGGGTGCCTGGGGGCACTTGATTTAGCCACTGTTTTCTCAAACTAGACCCTCTCTGGCACTACAACCCAACCACAGGAGTGGCCTGGAAGCGTGTGCTCAGCCTTCCAAACCTTGCAGTTCTGCAAAGTCACTTGGCTGCGCGCAAACCCACAGCTCATTATTCTGACACTCAATAATACCCCAACGCAAGGAGCCAGGCTAATCAATCACTCAAACCAGTATTTCCTGAGAACTACCCTGTCAGTGACTCCCTCTTTTTGCCATGAAAGGGCCTTTGGGGATTCACCTTCCCCCACCACCTTCCACCATTCCTCTCTATAAATGTTTTTATAGGGTTTGCCTACCCAGCAAACTGCATTTATTAAGGAATAATTAATTCTTTTTCTGCCATATTTGATTCATCAAAACCTTCAAGGGCTGCCAGTCCATCCCTCTGGCCTGCAGGAGGTAAGCCCCCTACACTGTAACACTAGACAAATGGCCAATTCTAGCCAAGAGCAAAAAAAAAAAAAAAAAAAAAAAGACGTTTCAACTCACTCATAGGGTCTGGATCTCAGGTTGGGTTCCCTCAGATGCAGGCCCTGAAATAAAGTTTGGATGCAAATAGTTTGTTTAGTAGGTAGGAAAAAGCAGGGAAGTTAGCCAAGAATGGGGCATACGCCAATCCCCTGTTGAAGGGTATAGGACTACCACGAGCAATTGAGGTTCAGCGCTGTAGCTAGAAGGGGTAGGGCGAAGCCCTGCAAGGTGCTGTAGAATGTGCCCCAGCATTGTCTCATCCAAGAGATGAGAAGTTGGGTACGGGTCACCGGCTGAGGGCTCCTCCCAGGGGCGCCAACACTCAGCACTTCTAGCCCACCTCGCGCCAGGAGGAACATTCCAGAGAAGGCGCCCAGGCAGAATGAGTGGGATGTGCCTGTAGAAGGAAGGATGCTATCCATGTAGATGAGAATGAGAGTGCCCAGGACGCAGGGCTGGGCACCCACACCTCTGCCACCGCCGGTCACAAACAAAAATAATCAGTTCTTAACTCTGAAACAGTAGAAACAGTGACAATAGATGACATTAAGGGCTCACGGTGTGCCAGGTGTTATGCAAACACTCGATATGAATTATCTCTTTTAATACTCACAGCAGGGTCGCGGGCCAGGACGTCCACTTAACGCTCGTTTTGGAGGTAAGAAAACGGATTCTTAGAGAACTTCGGTAAATGGCACGGGGTCAGGGGGCTAAGAAGTAGCTGAGCTGAGCCTCAAACCTGCGCATGTCTGCCTCCAACACTCCTGTCTACTACCTATTGCTGGCAGAAGCCATGTAAGAGATGAAACGAGGCAGATCTCTCTAATTCTGGAGGATGAGGGGTCTGAAACAGAGCTGGGTACCCAGTAAGGTCATATCTCTGCAAGGTCTACGCAGCCCATCCATTCATCCATGTTCTGGGACGACCTCTACTTGCCTCTCCCCCATTCACTCTGCTTACTTATGGAGGGCTGACTCCACTTCTGGCTAACCGCCCCCCCACAGTGATTGGTTTGGGGAAGGTCACATGACCCAGCCAGCCCAGTAACAATCCATGTTCTTATTTTAAATAGCAAGAAGCTGGGGCTCCTGGGTGGCTCAGTGGGTTGAAACCTCTGCCTTTGGCTCAGCCTTGATCTCAGGGTCCTGGAATCGAGCCCCGCATTGGGCTCTCTGCTCAGCAGGGAGCCTGCTTCTTCCTCTCTCTGCCTACTTGTGATCTCTATCAAATAAATAAAATTTTTTAAAAATCTTAAATAGCAAGAAGCTCTCTTCCTTTGGGATTGCTATGAATATAGGGGCAATGACCAGTAAGCACAGTCCCTGAGACCACCTGGAGAGAGGCAGCCTGACAATGAAGGCGCATAGAGAGAAGCAGCGCCTAGAAGTAGATGCAGATTTAAAAAATAAATAAATAAACCCTACTGAGGTATCATTGACATGTAAGAAAATGCACCCATCGTAAATGTAGTACAGTTCCATCAATCCTGACATATGTACCGTCAGGTAAACACCGTCACAGTCAGGAGCGAGGCCTCAGGCAGGTCTCTCACACCTGCTTGAAGTCAGTTACTTCCATCCTCACCCCAGGCAACCACGGGTCCACTTGCCATCACGACAGTGTTATCTTTTTAGATCTCATCCATAGAATGACGGGGACTGCTTCTTCTCTCCCTCCACAGAATGCTCTTGAGATCCAACCGTGTTTTTTGCATGTGTCAATATTCATTCCTTTTTATGGCTGAGAATTTTTCCATCGTGTGGATGTACCACAGCTGGTTGATTCATTCTCCTGTTGGACGTTCAGGTTGTCTCCAGTCTGGGGCCGTTCTGAATACAGCTTCTGTGACTATTAGTGTAGGTTCCTTTGTGTGGATGTAATTTTCAGTTCTCGCGAGTAAACCCCTAGGAATGGGATTTCTGGGTTGCAGGCTCCGTGGTGAAGTCTTAGTTTCCCTTTATGAGATACAAAAGGCAGAGTTTTAACAACCTCTTTGGGTCTGCCAGCAATGATGCACACCACAATTGGCATTTGACAGAAGGTACCTGACAAGGAGGTCCCAGCTTTACAACTGTGGGGTTAAGCTGAGACCCAGCCCTACGGACAGTTGCTAACCTCGTATAGGGAAGCATCTCAGCAACCTGTAGATTCAGCCAAGTCAGGGACTGAAGATTGTGTCATGCAGCAGGCATCGTCCAAGATGTTTTCTGTGCATGCCTCGTGAGGGTGGCTATTACCAACCTTAGTTTCATGCCATATCTCTGCAAGGTCTACGCAGCCCATCCATTCATCCATGTTCTGGGACGACCTCTACTTGCCTCTCCCCCATTCACTCTGCTTACTTATGGAGGGCTGACTCCACTTCTGGGATCTAGCATATGACCCAGGCCTGACCAATCAGAAAATCCTACTAACCGCCCCCCCACAGTGATTGGTTTGGGGAAGGTCACATGACCCAGCCAGTACCATGATATGCATCATGCCAGCCGAGGCTCAGAGGACTGAAAGAACGTGCCTGTGGTCACACAGCCCTTTAGTGGTAAAGGGGAGATTTGAAACCAGGTCGGGCTCGCTCCAGCATTCCCTTTCTATCACACTGCACAACCTTCCTTTGAAAAGTCCGCCTGGGTTGCTCTAATCCCAGCACCAGTGGGAGTAGGGAATCCGAACCCTCTAATATTTATCTGTGAGACCGGCTCCTCTACAGTGCCAAGTGAGCAAGGGTGCCAAAAGGGGTGTTGCCTCTGAACCAGCCAAAATCTGCCTCCGTGCCCCTGCCTCAGGAGGCTCCAGGCCAGCTGGGCTGTCCAGCACCTGGGTTCCGGCTGCCAAAGGAAGCAGGTGAACGCCAGGCTGGGGGAGGCCCCGGGCTGAGCAATGACAGCTTCTCTGTCGCAAAATAGATGTTCTGGAGTTGGCCTCTCCCCGCAGCTGCTGGTAAGAGGCTTGAGAATGTTTCCTTTATCCTAGAAAGAGCTCAGGCTCTGGAAACAGCAGACCTGTATTCAATTTCTGTATGTGCTTGAGCTACTTCTTTACTTTCTCTGAGCTTCTATTTCCATCTTTCAGATGGAGAAAACCGATCCACCAAGTATCAGGGAGGATTAATGGATCTGAGAAACGGAGAGCTTTGGCCCGGTTCCTGGCCCACGGTGGATGCCCTGTTCCTGCTCCTTTCTCCTTCCTCAGCCTCTTTCCCTGCATTCCAGGTGGCAAATGACATCCTGTAGAGTGTTTTTATCCTCTTCCATCCTTGTGTTGTGTCCCATCCTGTGATGGGTTGGACAGCAAACCCTCCAAAAGATTGTCTAAGTCCTAATCCTCAGAACTGTGAATGTGACCTGATTTAGAAAAAAAAAAAAACGGTCTTTGCAGATGTAATCCAATTAAGGATCTGGAGATGAGATCATCCTGGATTATCGAGGTGGGCCCTAAATCCAGTGAGAGGTGTCCTCTGAAGGGAAAAGCAGAGGGAAATTTGTGAGGGAGAGAAAAGGTCACATCAAGACGGAGGCAGAGGTTGGCCATGAGCCACAAGCCAAGGAACCCGCTAGAGCCACCAGAAGCAGGAAGACTCAAGGAAGGACCCTCCTTCAAGACTTTGGGGACAGTGTGTCCCTACCGACACTTTGATTTCAGACTTCTGTCCTCCCAAACTGTAAGAAAATAAGTTTCTGCTGCATTAAACCCATGTATCTTGTGGTAATTTGTTACAGAAGCCACAGGGCACTATAATGCACCTCCTTCCCTCCCCCTGACCCCCACCCGTTGCCACGTCCACATAGAGACAAAAGGATGTTCTGTTCTCCATCCCCTTCTCCATCTCCCAGCTCCCAGTCTCCCTTTATCCCATGGGCAGAGCAGTTGCTCATCTGAAAGTTTGGAATTAGCGACATTGATAGAGTCACATTTTATTAGTCGGCAGGATCAGATGGCCAGCCCCCCTCCTATTTCACTTCCTGCCTCCCAACACGGAAGACCATTTTGCAAACATGCCCTCCGCAAGCATACCCTTAGCAGGACCTCTAGAACTGAATTTCACAACCTCGTCGCTACCATTTGGATGGGAAAATTCTTCATGATGTCTGTATGGAGGGAAGAGGGTCCTGGGTATTGTAGGATAGGAGCAGGATCCCTGGCTTTCACTCACTAAATGCCAAAAGCCACAGCCCACCCCCACTGGTGGTGATCAAGAATGTCTCCAGAGGTTGCCAAACACTCCTGGGGGGAAGGGCGAGAGGCAAAATGATCCCTGGTTGATTCATCTCTGCTCTAGAAGGGGCTCTAGTGCACGTGTACCTTGTCGTGGGGTAAGTAGGAACATCCCACTGTCCTTGTCCAGGAGTTTGAACAAAGCCGTTCAGCTTGGCATACCCAGCTCTTCCAGAGTCAAGAGAACCAAGACTGGAATTCTAATTTAGGTTTCTGGGTCTAAGCTTCTTACCTTAACACCAATCACCACAGAACCTCGGAATTGGAGAGATAACAGATATTTGCAATTAGGAATAAGATCAAGACTTTGTTCCTTGTAGATAATTCCTTCAAAGAGGAATATGTGTGAGATTCACACTGAATGTCTTATAGCTACAAAGGTCTGGGAACCTATCCCTCCAAAATATCAGAGGCCTCATATAGTTTGGTACATTTGGACCATGTCATGCAAAGGGGAAGGGCTGATAGAGACACAGAGGGTGTTTAGGATCGGGTCTCAAAGAACCTGCGTGGCTCAGTTGGTTAAGCATCTGGCTCTTGATTTCAGCTCAGATCATGGTCTTGGGGTCATGAGATCAAGTCCCACATCAGGCTCTGTGCTGGGTGTGGAGCTGGCTTAAGTTTCTCTTTCATGGGGCCACCTAGGTGGCTCTACCTTCAGCTCAGGTCATGAACCCTCCTGGGATCCAGTTCTCGCTCAGCGGGGAGCCTTCTTCTTTCTCTCTCTACCTGCCTCTCTGCCTACTTGTGATCTCTCTCTCTCTGTGTCAAATAAATAAATAAAATTTTTAAAAAATTCTCTTTCACATATGCACTCTTCTCACTCTCTCACAAAAATAAAAATAATTTTAAAAATAAATTAATTTCTTAAAGAAGAGTCTTAAATATTTGTATCCCCCCCCCAAAAAAAAACTCCTATTCTGAAGCCCTAACTACCTGGTGTGACTGTGTTTAGAAATGGCACCTTTAAAGAAAGTAATCAAGGTTAAGTGAGGTCATACAGGTGGGACCTTGATCCGATAGATTAGTGTCTTTATAAGAAGAGGCACTAGTTCTCTCTTTTTCTCTCCTTGCATACACACCAAGGAAAGGCCAAGAGAAAACACAGCAAGAAGGCACCACCTGCATGCCAGGAAGAGAGATTTCACCAAAAACTGGGTCAGCCAGATCCGTGATCTTGGATGTCCAGTCTCCAAAACTATGAGAAAATAAATTTCTGTTGTTTAAGCCTATGGTCTATACCATCTTGTAACCGTAGCCCAAGCAGACTATGACACATACCAAGGAGTTTGGACTTTGTCCTGTAGGTCAAAGCTTTCCAATGTTCAGTTCCTGGACCATAGGCACAGAACCCCCCCCGCCAGAGGCTCTTGCAATTTTAGTATATGTGCTGCCGAAGCGAGCACGAGGCTCTTGCAAATATAGATAGCCCACATCTACTGAATCAGGACCTCTGACAGCAGGGCCTGGGACTCTGCATTTTTACCAACTCACAGGGCGATCTTTATACACATTTAAATTATATAACCATGTTGGGTGCCTGGGTGGCTCAGTGGGTTAAGCCGCTGTCTTCGGCTCAGGTCATGATCTCAGGGTCCTGGGATCGAGTCCCACATCGGGCTCTCTGCTCAGCAAGAAGCCTGCTTCCCTCTCTCTCTCTCTCTGCCTGCCTCTCCGTCTACTTGTGATCTCTCTCTGTCAAATAAATAAATAAAATCTTTTAAAAATAAATAAATAAATAAATAAATAAATAAATAAATAAATAAATAATATAACCAAAGCTGACAGGTAACTAGGAATCGGTAATGGATTTTAAGCAAATTTCTATTTTGGAAATACCAGCTGCAGTGCCTCTCCTGGACTGAAAATTGCCTTTATCCCCATGGAGCCCACTCCTCTCCCCATGCTTCAAAGGTACAGCTTATAAAGGATGGCCCAGGAGGAGGAAGATGTGGGTGCCAGGCAAATGCTAGGAGGATGGGCAGGCAAAGTGAGGACTGGAGAAGAGAAAAGAAAACAGCAAGGAGAAAAGGGAAATGCCAAGAAACTAGTCTTCACTGACCATTGTCAATGGCTTCCCCAGAGAATGGAGCCAACAAGCAAGAGACTAAATTCAAATTCTAGACCAGACCCCCCTTGCCAGATTCAGGACCAAGGCTTTGGGTGCATGAATGATAAGGGGAAGCCAGACCAGCAGTACCTCAATAACCCACCCACATCGAATGGATAAAAAAGATCTGGTATATATACAATGGAATACTATGCAGCCATCAAAAGAAATGAAATCTTGCCATTTGCAATGACGTGGATGGAACTAGAGGGTATTATGCTGAGCGAAATAAATCCATCAGAGAAAGACAACTATCATATGATCTCCCTGATATGAGGAATCTGAGAGGCAACATGGAGGGCTTGGGGGGTAGGGAAGGAAAAAATGAAACAAGATGGGATCGGGAGGGAGACAAACCATAAGAGACTCTTAATCTCACAAAACAAACTGAGCATTGCTGCGGGGAGGAGGGGAGGGAAAGGGTGGTTGGGTTATGGTGAGTGCTGTGAAGTGTGTAAACCTGGTGCTTCACAGACCTGTACCCCTGGGGCTGATAATACATTATATATTAATTTTAAAAAATTTTAAAAATAACCCACCCACGTCAACATCTTCCTATGTTTCCACAATGGGCACTAAGGGTGGGCTGCAATGAGGGTCCAGCTATGGCTGCTTCTGTCCAGGAGAGGACTGGGGCTCTGAGCTAGACCCTCAGTGGAGGACAGCATAGGATTGTGGAAGAGTGAATGGTCTTGGTTGGCATATGGAAGACAGTGGGAATCTAGACCATACTTCTGGCTGAAAATCTCCTCTGAGAAGGGAAGAGGGGCATGAGGGGGATTCCTGAATCCCCAGGGGTTCCCAGGGAATCCTCTCTTGGGTGGGGTCTGGATGAGTTGGCCCCTAAGGAAAGATATCCCACATGAACTGGTGTGACTTGAATGGAAGGCAGCAGAGTTCATGTCCCTGAAGCACTGGTCTCACTTGGAAGCACTCAAGCGCTCTCTCTGGTATTTACAAGCTGAGAAGCCTTGACCCAGTTATTTAACTGGCCTGAACCTCAGTTTCTCTTATCTGTATCATGGGGATAATGTAAAAGCTACCTCATGAGGTTACCACCATGAGGATGAAACGAGATAATTCATGGACAGCACTTATCACGGCTCTCCGTATCTGGTTGGCCTGCAATTACCATTAGCTAGGATGCTTGCTGTTGATGATGATGCCAATACCATTATTTTCAAAGACTTTCAAGAAGACGGAACTAAATGGGAATCCCCACTTGGCCAGTAGCTGTGAGACTTACAGCAACTTGCTTAACAATTTTGAGTTTCAGTCTCTCTTTTCTTTCTTTCTTTCTTTTTTTTTTCCTTTTCTTTCTCTTTCTTTCTTTTTTTTAACAAAATGGGGATAATGATCCAACATGGAAGGCCGTTTATGTAGCTATTATGTAAAGTTAATGTATGGCATAGTGCCTTACAAAGAATCCCCAAACCCATCCCTGCAGAAAAGCAAAGACTCCGGTGGATCTGGGCCCCCAGAACACGTACGCACATTCAAAGGCACCTGCTGTTCCCCTTATGTGTACTCGGAAATTCCCAGTCCCAGAGAAAACTCACTAGGTCAAGACGGGCTTTCTTGCGGACTGTGTTTTTCAACGTCCCTGAAAAGTGCCTACAAAGTACAGAGACAACACGCCCTTGCCTTTGCAAGATGTCTTGATTTTCTGTCACTTCACGCTTTCCACGAAGCCCATTCCTTTCCCACATGATGTAATGCATTTGTCATGCCTTCACATAAAGACGGCCATAGGTCCAAGAGAAATAAGCAAAACAAAGTGTGCCGAGTTTGGGTGGGGGGGTTCAGGCTTGCAGGATTTGCCTAACACAAATGTCAGTGGTAAAAACTTCACCAACAACTCGGAGATGAGAATTCTTTCCAGAAGACACGAAAATTCTCTGCCCTCGCCACCACCCATACACAGTGGACCCCTGGGACTCACGCTTGCCAACTGAGCCTTACTACCCAGCCCTCCCCTCCTGCGTGGGTAAGTCACCGAAGATTCAGACAGTTCTAGGAACCCACGGCGTGGAGAAATACTAGAAGACTTTCCAGATGAAAACATTGCGAGTGTTGAAGCCATCAGAGGTTGGGAAGCTAAAGAAATTAATTTGTCTTTGTGAAATTAGCACGAGACTTCAAACGTGTTGTTGAATCTGCTGCTCCAGACATCTTTGATATCCAGGAGAGAATCTGTATATCTAAGCAGAGGGTAACCGTCTCCGCCGGCTCAAACTTCCCAGACATCCTGCCTGCCTTCTCAGGTGATTTCAGGTTGGTCCTACCCCTCTCCGCCCCCAATAGAACCAACCCCAGATGCTCGGAAAACCTGATTCAAAACTAAAGGTGGAACAACTCAGACTGTTCTCAATTCTCTGGGGGTGCTGAGGAACGGGCAGCACAGGTCAATGTAAAGCGCGAAGAGCCCTTTGCAGAAGATGTTTGCTGAGCCCCGCTTTAGACACACACACAATCTCTTTTAATTCTCGTGACAACCTTGAAAGGAAGTGTTCCCATTTCACAGATGAGAAGATCGAGGTGCAAGAAGATTAAACAGTGTGCTCGGATGTTAAGCGATAGACTCCAGGGTTTGGACTCAGGTCTGTGTCTCCAAAGCCAATGCTTTGCCTAACCTACTCACCTTGGCCACTGTGGTACAAAAGCAGCCCCAGATACCACCTATGTGGATACATGGCTGTGTTCCACTAACAACTCACTTACAAAAAACAGGCAGCTTTGGGGCACCTGGGTGGCTCAGTGGGTTAAAGACTCTGCCATCAGCTCAGGTCATGATCCCAGGGTCCTGGGATCAAGTCCCATATCAGGCTCTCAGCTCAGCATGGAGCCTGCTTTCTCCTCTCTCTCTGCCTGTCTCTCTGCCTACTTGTGATCTCTGTCTGTCAAATAAAGAAATAAAATCTTTAAAAACAAAACAAAACAAAAAACAGGCAGACAGCTGAGTTCAGTCGATGGGCTGTAGTAGACTGACTCTGTGCTACAAAGATGAAGCCCAATGTCCATTCACAGAAGATAAGCAACTAGTGGTAGGTTTGCTGAGTGAGGAAGATCACCAGCCAGGCATGTGTTGAGGGCTTCTGCATGTCCAACCCTCTGCTAGACCCCGAAGGGGAGAAGCAGAAGGCAGAGGAGGGAGACCCCCACCATCGGGCCGCTGTCATAGACCAAAGACGTTCATAATGCAGAAAAAGGAATATATCAATGAAAAATGATCCAAGGGATGTCTTCGTAGCCTTGTGACTCCATAATAAAAGGGCAAAGTCCCGAGGTAAGCTCTGATTCATCAGGGTGTGTGTGTGAATGTGTAAAAGTGTGTGCGTGTGTGTATGTGTGTGACAGCTTTAACCATGGTTCAGAATCCACGCTGGCCCTGCGCTGTGACACACAGCACCACATCTCAAACTGGTGCAAAGCAGCAGTGCAAGCGGAGATTCCCTCTGAAATGCCCTTTCTGGTGTTTGCGCTCTTTCTGGAGTCCCAAGGAATAACCAGGGATTGGATTGTTCAAGACCTCCTATTGGAGCTATTGCCAATATAAGGAAATAAGCACAAACAAAACAGAGTGAATTGCATTAATTAAGGACAGTATCACTCGCTCTGTTTAATTACCTCTTAGCAGCCCTCCCCAAACTGCCATCAGACGATGTTAACAAGTGTGCCCAGAACGTAAAATAGAGAAGGGTCAAATGATTTCAGGAAATGTTCCCCTCTTTGAGATTCACAACTCATATTAACCTGTCAAAGACTCTTTTAAGAGTCCTGAAGACACGGATCCCATTTATTTGTTTTAAGATTTTATTTATTTATTTGATAGACAGAGATCACTAGTAGTCAGAGAGGCAGGAAGAGAGAGAGGAGGAAGCAGGCTCCCCGCCGAGCAGAGAGCCCAATGCGGGGCTTGATCCCAGGACCCTGAGATCATGACCTGATCCGAAGGCAGAGGCTTTAACCCACTGAGACACCCAGGCACCCCACAGATCCCATTTAAATCTGTGTGCTTGGAAAGCTGGCTCTAGAGTCCAGCAAACCGGGGTTTTAATCCTGAATCTGACACCAACCGTGTTATCTGGGGTATCTTCCTTTACCTGCTCTGTGGCTCTGTTTTCCCATCTGTGGAATGGGGCTGATAAAAATATCTACTACTTCCCTGCGGTGTTCAAGATGATTCACAGGGCTCGCCTGGTACAGTTTCCCACATATAGTAATGGCTTTCTTCCGCCACCCAATTTGACCATATTAACATCCACATGCAGCAGACTTGGGCACACTTTGAACAGAGCAGGAGAAAATGGGCAGAGGTGGAAAGTGGTGTCTTTTGGGTTCAAGAAAACCCTTTAGAGGTAGCCTTCTTAGAGGTCCGTAGCAGGATATTTGGTGAATCAATGTTTCGCACCTCTAAGTGCTAGATGCTGGGACCTGGGGGAATGAGTAGGATGGGATCCCTACCCGCTCGTAACTTAAGAGTCCAGTAGGTTTCCACTGAGTCTATAGCCCATGAGTCACTTCCAGAAGCCACTGGCTATGTGTTCCATGCAGATGAAAGCCCGGCTCCCTTCCAAGGCTCTGAATATCACAGGCAAAAAGCCTTGAAGGCCAACACAGGCCCCGGGCTAAGAAACAAAGGGTTGCCAGCATCCTTGTCTCTGGGCCCATCATTCCAGAGGAAGCTGGTGGCAGGCAGCCCCAGCAGAGGACAAACAGCCTGCAGGGGACGTGTTTCTGGTCAAAGCTGTAAGCTTCAGAGCTCATCAGTAACGTGGACTTGGGAGCCTGCCAGCCCTGGCGTCCCTGATGTGGTTTACAAGTCCCACCCCATTGCCAGAAAGCCTCCTCTGATCCCAGCACAGAGCGTACAAAGTTCCCGTCTCCCTGGCCCCTGACTGTTGAATCAGTGATAACTTCAGAGAGGGAGGCGGGGAGAGACAGGCAGTAGGAAACGCAGGTCCCCTTCTCCCTGTCTCCCTCCACTCCCCCTCCCTCCGAGATGCTGAAAATAGCCTAATTAGATTGTCCCCCTGCCTGGGTACCATGGAGATAGCAGGCACAGAGGCTGTGACAGCTCTCACACACCCTTCTGAGACTTGTCTCTCGTCCCTGTCTGGTCATTGCTGATAGAGACACAGGACCCCAGCTCTACAGGACCAGGGAAGAGGGGATGCCACAAAGCCGTGCTGATGGGCAAGGAGAGGCTTGCAAAAGCATTAATGGAGGATGAGTGAGGACCTTTGTATGACACTGTGGCCAAGAGGAGCGCTAACCCCCTCCTCGTTCTCCGTGACCTGGATTCTGCCTCCCAAAACCCCTAGTAAGCACTTATGTGTGATGTAGAGTGGACAGTGGGTTAAACACAGGTGTGCTGAAAGCTTCTCATTATTTATTTGAATTGAAAAGAGGGTGCACTCCTGCTCAGCGATCTGGCCTCACCTCTGCCCATTCTCCCTCCCACTCACTGCTGCAGCCACACTGGTATTCTTCCTATACCTCAGTCACAAAACCTTGCCCCTACCTCAGGGCCTTTGCACTTGCTGTTCCCTCTACGTGGAACTCTCTTCCCCCTATCCACCCATGGCTCACTCCTCTTCATCATTCAAGTCTCCTCTTAAAGATCACCTTCTCAGAGAAGGCCAACCTGGGCACCCATGTTTTCGCTCTACCATGTCCCTTTCTATAATATTCTGTTTCATTTCTCCTTAGCAATGATCATTGTCTAAAATGATCTTGTGTATGAATTCCTGCCTGCCTACCGACACAAGGATTCAAACTCTACTACCATAGACACTTTGTCTCTCTTGGTTCATTGATGCCTGTATTAGGTGCTCAAGAAAAATATTTTTGGAAGACATGAATGAGAATATTTGGGGTGGGGGGAGATTCATTCAGGCAGAGATTTACAAAACTAACTAAACATCTTTAATAACTTTAAACGTATCAAAGGCCAGATGCTGAATGCAGAAGGCATCAGATCCCAATGATGCTCAATGGTGAGATTTTTTTTTTTTAAAAGATTTTATTTATTCATTTGACAGAGAGAGATCACAAGCAGGCAGAGAGGCAGGCAGAGAGAGAGGAGGAAGCAGGTTCTCTGCTGAGCAGAGAGCCCGATGCAGGGCTCGATCCCAGGACCCTGAGATCACGACCTGAGCCGAAGGCAGTGGCTTAACCCGCTGAGCCACCCAGGCGCCTCAATGGTGAGATTTTAAAGGTGAACGAATAAAGGTTCAAATTCAGAAAACCTAACACGTGAATGATTCTGATTTTATGGTTGTGAGTCTACGTACCCAAGGTCTCAGCTAAAATTCTATGTCTGTTATTCTCATGATTCAATGTGCCAAGTATCTAGAAGAGTTTTAAGTCCGAGATCTATAACACTAATGATTCTGAAGCTAAGAATTTCTAAATCCAGGATATTGTTGATTTGATTATAATATTCTGTTGTCTACAGGAGGTCTTTTTTTTCTTTTTTTTGAGAGAGAGAGAGAGAGAAAGGGAAAGAGTGCTGGTGGGGGGCGGGCGGAGCAGAGGGAGAGGGGGAGAGAATCCCAAGCAGGCTCCATGCCCAGCATGAGCCCAATGTGGGACTTGATCTCAAGACCCTGAAATCATGCTCTGGGCCAAAATCAAGAGTCAGAAGCCTAAGCGACTGAGCCACCCACGCGCCCCTACAGTAGGAGGTCCTCACACAGCGGCTGGTAGGCTGAACCTAACCCATGAACCCATTTTGTTGGACCTCCTCATTATCAGCCTGAGAAGTATTTTTTCAAACTAATTTACTGTTTAGCATTTGAGAGGTTTCACCTTTTTTTTTTTTAAAGATGTTATTTATTTGACAGAGATCACAAGTAGGCAGAGAGGCAGGAGGGGGATGGGGGACGCAGGCTCCCCGCTGAGCAGAGAGCCCGATGCGGGGCTCGATCCCAGGACCTGAGATCATGACCTGAGACGAAGGCAGAGGCTTAACCCACTGAGCCACACAGGCACCCTGAGAGGTTTCACCTTTTAAAAATTGGATTTCCAGCTTCTCTTTTTTTAACCAAAGGGGAAAACCAACCAAGTATGCTGAGTCCCCACTCCCACCAGGCAATGACAGGTTGTCCTGGGGTGTCGCCTGCCTCCTCCAGGCAAGACCTAGGTGGCATTTACCAACTGACATCAGGGCGTTCCACTGCCTTGATTGCCTGCCCCTTATAAGCATTTGAGTTTGCGACCTTGGATGTGCCGCTCTGGGATCCTGGGTTTTGTGTATAAGTTCCCGTGTGTGCTTGAGACTCTTGCAAACCCTGACTACAAATGAGTAAAGCTGTGTCTACAGCCAGGCTCCTCAGAGATTTCTGATTCCAGCTTTTGGCCGTTCAGCCTTCCCTATATCCTCCGGTGCCGAAAATAATCTGGGGGACAGGGAAAACGGAGGAGGAAACGAGAGAGTTCCAAAATGCAGACCTTCCTGTAAACCAAGACTCTCCCACGGCACATGACCCCGAGTGAGGCATGTGCGTTCTCGTCTTGCCTGGGCTCCTGCTGACCTGCCCTCCTAGATGGCCTCCCCAGTGCCTTCCAGCCGTTCAAGACCCAGATCAGATCTCACCACCTCTTCAAGGCACGGCGGTTTGGCATCCAGCTGGAAACCAGACTGTTCAGAGCAGACTCCCAGCTCCTCCACCCACAGCTGGGAAGCCTTGGGCCCAACCCTTCTGTGTCCCAGTTTTCTGCATGTGTACAGCAGGGTTAAAATAGCACCTACCATGACTTGTTGTGACATTTAAATGAGGAAAAAAAAATACACACAGACACACAGCCTTAGAACAGAGCCTGGAACATAGTAAATGCCCATTCAGTTTAGCTTTTTATCACTCCCAGTCCTTGCTGGGGTCCTTCTTCCCTGGTTAAAAAAGCTTTGGAACTGTTCATTGTTGCTTATGAGCTGTCTTGCACAGCTCCCTTGCTGTTTGGGGGATATTTATCATCCCTGTATTACACGTGTTTGGGCAGTCATCAAACATGTATTTTTTAAGGTTTTATTTATTTATTTAACAGAGAGAGAGAGAGAGAGAGAGAGAGAGAGAGATCACAAGTAGTCAGAGGCAGGTAGAGAGAGAGGGGAAGCAGGGTCCCCGCTGAGCAGAAAGCCTGATGCGGGCCTCGATCCAAGGACCCCGAGATCATGATCTGAGCCGAAGGCAGAGGCTTTAACCCACTGAGCCACCCAGGCGCCCCTCAAACATATTTCTTAAGGCACTCTCTTAGTGGGGTTCTACAGAAGCGAACATCATTGAGACAAAGCTCATGGGTCCAGAGGCTTCTTTGAGATGATCATCCCAGAAAGTCCCGGACAGAGGAATGAGGCTGTGATAGGGGGAAGGGTGTGTTAATGAGGAGGTTAGCAGTGACATAACTGGGCCACATTCACAATGGGGACCTCTGGCAGAGGGTATAAAGATCATCTTGTGGTCGCTGCACCAAAGGAGTAAGGAATCTGGGCTATTACTCCTCCAATGTCGATCTTCATTTAACATACCTTTTTTAAAAAATATTTTTTAAGATTTTATTTATTTATTTGACAGAGAGAGAAAGCAATCACAAGTAGACAGACGCAGGCAGAGAGAGAGGGGGAAGCAGGCTCCCTGCCAAGCAGAGAGCCTGATGCGGGACTCAATCCCAGGACCCTGAGATCATGACCGGAGCCGAAGGCAGAGGCTTTGACCCACTGAGCCACCCAGGTACCCCTAACATACATTTTAAATTATCATTTATCAACCAATGCTCCCCTACTGCATTAACTTCCATCCAGTCCCATTCACACCCCCAGCATGCTCCAGCAAAAGCATCCTCAGGCAGAGTCCCAGGCGCTCACAAATAAGAAGACGGCAACTTGTATGGAAAAGGGGAAAGTAGGAGGAACAGGAGCAGGTCTCCAATAATGTCGGCATGGTCGCCTACGAGTCCCAAGCCCTGACTAAACTAAGATATTGCTCCTTCCATTGTGGGATCTAAAAAGAAAGATGTGGAAACAATCATGTGTAGTAGGAATTGCAGAAGAGGTAGCTCGCAGGGCACAGGAAGTTTTTGAAGGAAGGAGAGGCCAGGTCTAGGCAGGGGTATAAGAAATGGCAACAGAGAAGACAGGCCTGAGCAAAGGGTTGGAGGCTCAGGCTTAAGGAACTGTGGGGCAGATCTGCCTGAGGTGGGGAGAACTGAGGGAAGCATCCAGAAGGGGCAAGTCATGATGGGCCTTGATGGACCCCCAAAGCCATGTTTAAAAGCTTGGGTTCTCACCCTAGGGCACTATAAGGCTGCAAGGTTTTGAGCAATGGAAACATGCGATGTGATTAGGATCTTAGATCCCCCCTGGAAGCAGTGGGGATGTAAGCTGGAAGGAGACAAGAACAAAGACAGCGAGACCAATATGGCGGCCGTAACACTAAACAGAGGCCAGAGCTACAGAGTGCATGTGGGAAGGGTGGAGGCCAAGAGGCTGACACAGAAGATGTGCCAGATGTGGGTACCACTGGACTGAGGACCTGTTGGGTGTAGGGGGTATGGGAGGAGGACAGAGTCTAGGGTGAGCCCCTCTTCTCTAGTTTGGGGAACTAGGTGGTGGGAAGAGCCATCTGCTGAGATCCATCACACAGGAAGATGGGCTGGACTATGGACGAGTTGTTTAAGTGAATTTCAAGTACACATCTGGCTCCATGAGTCTGGAGTTCAAGAGAGAGCTCAGAGTGGAACACAGATACTCTCCAAGGGCAAGAATTTGGTCTGTATTGATTATCGTACTATCTCCAGCATCCAGAAGAGCTTGGTGCATGAATAGTCCCCAGAGATCTCTGTTGATTGAAGGATGGAATCGGGGGAAGGGGGTAACGCTCCTCAGCATGGACATGGCCCTGAGACAGCAGGTGTGCAGAAGTTATGGAAGGTGATAGAAAGAGAACCAAAGTCTCCTATAGGTAGAGGCGGGTGGGAAAAGAGTAGCCTGAGTTGGTTGGGGGAAGAGGTGGAAGGAAGGGAAGCAGAGGAAGAAGTAGAGTGTGAAAGCAAGAGAGGGGTGAGTTTCAAAGATCAGAGAGGGGCCAACGGAGTCGAACATGAAGTACAGGTGAGCAGGCTGGAAGAGGTACCTCGGATGTGGCAATGGGGGCCTGTGTCCCTCTAACAAAGGCAGGTTCCCAGTCCCTTCAGTCTCCCTATGGGTCTCCTAGAGTTCCTCATTTCTTCCCTCATTTGTGTACCCCACAAATAATCACTGAGCACCTCTTCTGAACCAGGCAATGTACAAGGTACTGGCAATGCAATAATGGAGAAGACAGATAGAAATGTCTGATGAGTGAATGAATGAATGAATGAATGAAATCCCAAGTGACTTGCAAAGTCCTTGGGGACAGAACTGTGAGTCACGCTTCACTGGCATCATCTTTGCCCACAGCCACAAGTTGGAAAGACACAGAAAGTGCTCAATAAATATTGACCCAGTGTCATGGGGTGGCTGTTTTGTTGATGGGTATCGGGGAATGGGACACCCTTCTCCTCCCTCCCCGCCCCAGACTCTATGTCACTGCTGAGGGCTTGTGGTTTGTCCTCTCCCATTCAGCCTAAGAAAACAAGCCAAAGGAGAGGTACTCAGAGCAGGCAGACACACACACACACACACACACACACACACACACACACACACACCACCCAGGCTGCTGGGGTCACTGTTGCCCCTTCCTTTCGGGGAGGAAGGAAAGAGTCTGGCAAGCTTATTTTTCTTTCCTTCCAATGATGCAAATGCTCAAATGTGAGTCTCTTCTTTGCACAGATGATATGCTAGCTAATAAAAGCTCGTCTGAAATCAGTCTCTCAGAGTGTGTGTGTGTGCGTGCGTGTGTGTGTGTGTGTGTGTGTGTGGCTTCACTGCCCATATGTAGCCTGAGCTGCAGAGAGACATATGCCTTTGTGGGTGACTTTGCAATCGAAAAGGACTCCAACATTCTGTGCTCAACTCTCTGAAATAAGAGCCTCCCACTGCTACAGACCTTCCCCTGCTCACAAGCCGAGGTCACCCAAGAGCCACCATGTGGCAGCAATGCTTTTCCAAACAGGCAGCAGTCCCTGGGATGCTGGTGCCCATGGGGCCAAGGGTCTGTTTGCAGGGAGCACCTGCTCTTTGTCCCTGTTAGCGTCCTCCCCCCTTCCGCAGGGAATGGCTCCTCAGCCAGGTGGTCAGTGTCCAGTCTCAGGGCTTGGCATTGTCTCAGGACAGGCTGATCAAGAGGTCCTACTGGCCTAAATGATGGATGCAGGCATGAGAATGTATGATATGGATCCAGCAAGGGCCAGTCCCAGAACCCTCTTGAGATCCCCTGAGCAGGAGGAGCTTTCTTCCTAAAAGAAGGAAAGACCCTGGTTTAATCCCACCTCTGCCACCACTTACTAGCTGTGTGATGTTGGGAAAATGACTTCACTTCTCCTAGTTTCATTTTCTTCCTTGGCAAAATGGGCATCCACCCCCACACCGCTTGCACAGTGCAAGAGGACCTGGTACATAGTAGGTGCTTCATAAATGCTGGTTGTCCTTAGCCCACAGCCCCAGCTTCCTCTCCCTCTACGCTTCCTTAGCAGCTGAGCTCATCTGTCTTGCATCCCTTCCAAAACTCCCAAATTTAAATCTCCAGCACTGATCTCTCTTCTGAACTCCAGATTCATTTATCCAACAGCTGACTTGGCATCTCTGTCTGCATGTCTCACAAGCATCCCAAACTTAGTGCCTCAAATCCAGTGAGTAAGCCACCCTTCCCCCACCAACTCCACAAACCAGTCAACTTTGCCTCGGGTATGGCACCTCCATTGGTCTTCTTGGCCCAACCCAGAAATCTAGGAGGCATCCTTGACACCGTTCTCTCCCACATTCACACCTAAACCATCAGCAATCCCATCTGATTGTATCTTCTGTATATTTCTGGAATCTATCCCTTTTCAGCATCTCCCCCATCCCACTCTAGGCTCAATCACCATCACTGGCCTCTCAGATGACTGCACTTATCCACCCTAGAGCAAGCATCCAGAGATATCTCTGTAAAATATAAACTAGGTCAAGCCTTCTGATGGCTCTTAGAATAAAATCAAAATCCTCACCTTAGCACTCCCTCCAAAAAAAGGGCACAAACTGGTCCAGCCCTGCCCTCCAGCCTCACCATTGACTATGTCTTTGGCCCTGACTTTGGAGGTATTTAACACACTGACCTGTTCATCAAGGAACCTGGTTTCCAGCTCCTAAGCTACCACAGGCTCCCTGTTGAGGCTTGACTGCATAATATCTCCCCTCTGGTTTCTCTTTAAAATGGACAAGTCGGGCCCTAGGAATCCTTCCAGATCTGTC
The DNA here is from genome assembly GCF_902655055.1 of Lutra lutra. Classification (NCBI taxonomy): domain Eukaryota; kingdom Metazoa; phylum Chordata; class Mammalia; order Carnivora; family Mustelidae; genus Lutra; species Lutra lutra. The sequence goes on along the minus strand of NC_062295.1, from coordinate 10,428,305 downwards.
AAAAGCTGGGCCTTTTCCTATAGTCCCTTGGAGGAAGGCTTAAGGAAGAGAGTCACAGTCCTCTTGTCAGACAACTTCTGAGTACTTATTAAGCAGAATGCCCAAAACATGCAAAACACTTCCAACCTGTCCTCCCCTCCCTGTTTTACTTGCCACCAGAGCCCAACACATTGTCCTCCCAGGACACCTCTGTAATAGAAGTCTTAAAGAATGCATGATACGCGCTGCCTATCCAACATCCATTCACAAATCCTGCCACACAGGGTCTTATGGATATTGTAACTTCTGATTATCATTTGTTGTTGTTAGTGGTGTTTGCAGGTTGCTTATATGCTCTCTGCCTTAGAATGGAATTTTCCTCACCGTTCCAGCAGACTGGGTTTTCATACATGGCCAACACAACTAATTCTTGGAAACACCCCAGCGTTTGCAAAATTCAGAATCCCATCAAGGTTAGAATGAATGACAGGGGAGGGAAGAAGAACCAAGACTGGGAGGGCAGAGAGAGGCAAGTCTAAATCTGCATTTGGCTATTTATGCATATTGCCAACTTATGGAACCTGGCGCAAGATGGGTTACATTCTTCTCAAGTCTGAAACCTCTCCTTGGATCCCCAGTGATCACCCTCTTTGTGTAGGAGACTCTGTAGGATCTGGCCACTGGCTATGGCCCTACCCTCACTTGCACCAGCCCCTCCGTCTCTCACTCTGCCTCAACCAACCTGACCTTCTTGCTCCTTCTTGCTTTTTCCCACTTCCAAGGGTTTGCACATGCTGCTCCTTCCACCTGGAATGTGCTCTCCCCTTGCCAAGACCAACTATTTCTTCAGATTTCAGCTCAATATTATTCTCTTATGGCTGCTTTCTTGATGGGCCCTTCATGCCCAAGGCTCAGTCCAGCATCCCTCTTAGATAGACTCATATGCCCCCTAACTGGATTTCTGCAGCACAGATCACAACTGTCATAAAAGGTCACACGTTAGGGATGTGGAGCATGGTGTTTCCAAACCTCGTTGTTCCAATTGGCGGCTGTGTGACAACGGACACATGTCATCTCTCTGATCACCCAGCACTATTGGAGGATTAAGCGAAATCTCAAGTGTAGGGGACCTGGTGTATAATAAGTACTTTATAAAGCAGAAATGCTACACCCTATGTCAGGTCAGTGGTCTTCCACCACTGGGAGACTTAGAAAGTACTGACAACTGGCACAAGTGGTGGCCAGTTTAAACTCATTTATCTGGGGGAGGGTCCTGGGCATTGACACTTTGCCCAAAATTCTTATAATAAAAAATTTTTATTAAATCACAAACAATAAAATCATACACAATAGTTGAATAGTTACCCATAACTTAACTTCTACATTTACCATTTTACTATTCTTGCTTTCTTGTATATTTATCCATCCATCCACCATCCATCCATCCATTCACCATCCATCCATCCATTCACCATCCATCCATCCACCATCCATCCATCCATCCCTATATCTACCCATCAATGACACTAGTTATTTATGCTTTTCACAGTAAATTGAAGACATCAGTATTTTTCCCCCTAAATACTTCAGCATGCCTAACATGTTATTAACTGAAGTTCAATATCTGTTTATGTTTTTATCTTCTGAGATAAGGTCTATTTAGAATGTAACACACAAATCTGAAGTATACCATTTTAAGAGTTTAACACTGCCTATTCCAATGCATATTCCCAATTTCTGTCAAGAGATGGAACATTACCATCTGCCCAGAAAGATCCTTCATTCCACTCCTCAGTCAATCCACACCTCTTCTCCCCAGAATCAACCAATGTTCTGATTTCTCTTTTATGTTGGGGCATTGCAATTTTAAATACTCTAGAGGAGATTCTTTGTGTAGTCAAGAGGCAGAACCAAAGGCTTAGGTAAATATATCCACACTGGTGATCTCAGGAATGAGGAGGAAACTCAAGGATTAGCAGACACTTGGCCTCAAGGATTGGCCAGGTGGAGAAGAAAACATGAAGGACGTCATAAGCTATGCTTCCATTTACTCGATATTCAGGAGCTTACCAAACTAGTCTATGGTGAAAGGAATGAGAAATGTGGTTTCCTCCAGGGGATGGGTAGACTGACTGAGAAGGGGCATGAGGGAAGTTTGGCGGGGTGATGGACAGGTTCTTCATCTTGATTGGGGAGTTGGTTGCATGAGTAAATTCATCTGTCAGAACTCATTGAATTATTCACTTAGGCTATGTGCAGCTCACTGTATGTAAATTATACTGATTAAAACAAATTCAAGGCTAAGGATTTGGCAGGTAGGGGGCTGCAGAAACCAATTACATGCATGCTGAGTGGTATTATCCCCAGAGAACTCAGTACTGGGTGCCTTACATAAAGCTAATTTTGGCAGTCATCTTTTTCAAATTTTCTTAGCCACGAAACTTTTTTTTTTAAATGAAAATATTATTCAGCATTCCAAAATAACAGACCCAAAGGAAGCTTTTCTGTTTGAGGTGGAGAGATAAGAATCGAAGGTCCGTTGAAGGCCCCACCCTCAGGGCCTCTCCTTCTACCCTGAGACACATCAGAAGACCCTTAGGACTCATGGATCCCAGGGAGAGAACCGCTGATCCAAGGGAATTAGCAGAGTTGCTGAGGTCGGTTGCACAGTGCACACTGCACAAATCCAGACTATGATAGGAATGGTATCCCAGGAGGTGTGGAATACAGCAGCCCTGGGTATCATGAAGATAACAGAAGCAAGTCAAATAGGCCTGGAAGAGATGACAAATGGCAACTAGCCCTCAGAGTATTGAGCTCAAGAGGGTGTGGTAGGGCTTGTGGCAAACTGGTGAACACAACCCCCTTCAAAGGGGACAGCTGCTACTCACCTCCAACTGATGGTTGCTATGTGGGAAAACGTGCTCAGCACTGCCAGATCTGAATTTTTTTCGAGAGAGCCAAAAATCTGGATTTTATATGCAGCTTCCCAGTTTTTCAATGCTGGGAACTAAATTGATTTAAAAACCACAGTGTGGCCCAAATCAAATATATATCTGCCAGACAAATCCAGCCTTCTAGGTCACCAGTTTGCAACTCATGGTTTCAGACTTTAATCAAAATTTCTCCGTGTTCTTGGCAACACATAAGAAGAGTCAGGTACCCATTATCCCTTTGTGTCCTGAGTACATTTAGGAATTGTAGCCATCTGCCTTCTGAGAGTCGGGAGATTTTACTTACACCTTCCTGAAATTTCCAGGGAATTATGCAATTGGCATTACCAGGGACATGAACACCAAACTCAAATCAAGAAGCAACATGAGTGCTGTGGGTACTGCTTCCTGCTTGTTTAATTATCCCTTGGCCGGTGATGTACCTGCCGTCGGACAGCCATGGGCAAGGCAGGAATTACAAGACTGTGGGATGCAGGTCCCAACCTCAAGCAGCTCAGCAAAGGCATCATTTAAATGAATAAACATGATAAACCTGCCTAATTAAAATGCTTATTAGATCATCTAATGGTAGACTTTTCTCTATAAATAAATAAACAGAAATGAATGCAAACATCTTCTCTTCAACCCCTTCTTCCATATGATTACTCTGAAGAAATCCTCTGAGGCTTGGGAGCTCTGATGGTGGGAAAGTGGAAGGCAAGTGAAGGAGTTGTAAAGAGTGGGATTAAATTCAGAAACCAAGCACTTTGGTTTTGCTGGGCCAAACGCCAGATGAGCATTTGAAAGACACTCCTGTTTAAATTGGAGATATCCCTCCTCGAGCCAGTGTTCCTCAAAGTATGGGCCACAGAACCCCTACTATAGAATCACCTGGAGAGATTTCTTTAAAATTCAATAACCTGGATCCTATCCAATGCCTAATGAGTTGGAATTTCCTGTGTGCAGCCAAGACACCTGCTTTCTCAGCAAGCATCCTCAAGAAATTTGGGCATACACCAAGGTTCAAGAAACACTGGCCCAAATGATCTTATCCACTCCTATGACTTTGAGCCTTATTTAGATGCTGGTAGGAAAAGACCAAAAAAAAAAAAAAAGAAGAAGAAGAAGAAGAAGAAGAAGAAAGTTTATGTCTAACCCAGAACTCTCTCATGAGCCCAAGACCTGTAAGGTCCATCTGTAGACTTGGTATCTCTACTTGGCACCTTACAGTTATCTCAAGTTAACAGTAACAAAACTGAACCCTTAATCTTCATCATAAATAGCACCATCATCCAGCCATCTGCTTATACCAAAAATGTGGGCATCACCCTTGACACCTTTGTTTTCCTCACCCATGACCTCATATCCTTGACCATGGTCTAATGATCATATCCATTCTACCTCTGTAAGGGTCAGTAACAAACAACTCCAAAATCTTAGTGGTTGACCACAGTGAGTCAAACAGAATTCTGCCTTACTCTGCTGGGCTTGTTCTCAAGATGCAGGTCAAGTGTAAGTTTATACCACATGTCCATCCCCTCATTCCAGAACCAGGGTGATTAATTAAGCTCCACCGCCACCAATCAGGCTTGACAATCTCATAGCAAGTCAAGAGAACACAAGAGCCTGGTAGACACATATAAGTCCTCGTAGAACCTCTTCTCAGACCATAGTGTCAGTTCTGCCCATATTCCATTCACCAAAGCGTGTCACCCAGCCACGCCCACCATCAGTGGAGTGAGGAACTACCTTCTTCCAATAGCAGGGGGAAAAGTGAAAACTTGCCAAATAGTGATACAGTTTTCCATGACCTCCAAAAATCTATCCTGAATCCATCTACTTCCTTCCAAGACCATTGCCCCCATCTGGTCCAAATCACTGTCATCTCTCAACTGGGTATCACACAGTCTTTCAACAATCTCCCTGCCTTCCATGGTTCCTCCAATCTGTTTTCCATAAGAAACCAACATGTTCTGTTTACAGGGTTGATCATCTCATGCTGAGTGCTCCAAAGGCTTTCCATTGCATTCAGGAGAAGTCCAAATTCTCTATCCTGACCTCTAGAGTCCCCACTACCTCTCTAGTCCAGTGATATTTTTAGCCTGGGGTACATGGCATCACCTCCTCCCCCTTCCACCCTCATACATGCTATAGCCACACTGGTCTTCCTTCAGGCTCCCCCTACCTCGCCAACCTCTTTTCTGTGTCCCAGTCATTTCTTACACCTGGATGCCATTCCAGATGTCATTCCTTCCACCTAGAACCCCCATCCCATTCTCCTTGTATTCTGAGCTTCCTCCTATTATTCACCTTGCAGATCTCAGCATAACATCCCTTGCTCAGAAAGGCAAGAGAATGCCTGGGCTAAATAGACTCTTCATACTAGTTCCTTGAATAACCCTACATTTGTTACCAATTGGAATTACTGCAAGTTGAAAAATTAAAAGTGGGGTTAATTATCAGCTTGATGTCCACGCCTCTCTACATGGTAAACTCCATGAGGGCAGAGGCTGTATCTAGGTCGCCCACCACCAAGTCAGTAATGTTGGACACAGTGCACATAGTAGATGCTTGATAAGTAGTTGCTGAATGAATATCAAACTATCTCTTATTGGGCATGTTGTTTTATCTCATCACCATGTCTGATCTTGGTATCTTAATCCAAGGAAACTGAAGCTCAGATTGGCAGAGTCCTATGCCTCAAGTCCTACCCCTGGGAAAAATCAGACCCAGGAGCAAATCCAGTTCTGTCTATTTCCAGAGTCTACACAATTAACTACTGTGCTTTGTTTGTTGCTTCCTCTAGAGGAAACCCAAAGTGACTTCTCGGGACCAGAGATGCCCTGTCATGCCCCTGATTCTTTGCTAACTAACTCAGCCTCAAAGATAAGGAGAGAGTCAACTCCTTCCTCCTGCAAAAAACACACCTGTGGGTAGGCACAGGGGGCTGCTCATGGAGGGACAGAGGCTAGCCCATTCTCTCTTCCACCCAATCCCCACATAAGACACATAATGTCTTGTAGAGGTGTAAATACACACAGAAAATGAGTTCTTGAACAATCTAACACAAGGAAAAGGTCACTGGAGTTGTGTGCATCTGGACCATGTGGATGACACAGACCCAAGTGTGAGGTAATCTTTCTGTTCTTCAGTTTCCCCGGTTGTGAAATGGGAAGGTGATACCAGCTACGTCATAGGGAGTGTGGGGAAAGCAGAGATTGAGCATGTCAAATGCTCAACTTTGTCTCATACATGGTACTCATTCAGTAAATGTTTACTGCCCCTGGAAAGCATGCCCTTTGCAAAATGCAAGACATCAAGACACCACCTGTCATGTCCCAGAGCAAAAAATGGCACAGTAACATCTGTTGATACTACAGTTACAATAGGGAAGAAGCAAACGTCATGTTAACACTGTTAGTAACAACCTTTTATCATGGCTAAAATCGCACTGGTCTCTGAGACAGAATACAAGACCAGGTTACTTTTTCCCTTGGACAACATTTTCCCTTTTGTGATGCTTGGTTTTCTTGTTTGAAGTCAAGGATGTTAGTATTACCATTTCTCAAGCTTTCCATGCTTCTATGACACCTTCACAGTATTAACTATAAAGCATCTACATATTGTCCATAATATTACCCAGTTAATATTTTTAAAGATTTATTTATTTTAATGAGGATGGATGGGCAGAGGGACAGAATCCTCAAGCAGACTCCACAATGAGTGCAGAACCCAATGCAGGGCTTGATCTCACTACCCATGAGATCATGACCTGAGCCGAAACCAAGAGTCAGACACTTAATCAACTGAGCCACCCAGCTGTCCCTAGCCACTTAATATTTTTTATTTACCCAACTAATATTTGTTGAGCACTTAATATGTGTCAGACACCCCTCTAGGTGCTGAGACACCGTTCTAGAGGACTTTTATTTTTTACTTATTTATACTACTTTACCCCTATCCTGAGCAAGGATATCCATGCACTCATGGGTTCAACGAGCTAATGAGAGATATTTTTTTCTAGAGTGCACTCAAAGAAATATGTAACTATGAAAAGGGTCCATCAACGACCACCTATGTAATCTCAAATGCCCCCAGGAATAGGAGATGGGTGCTGTTCTGAACACCTCTGAGGAGAAGACAGACACAGCTTACCTTCCTCTATTCCAGCCCGGTCTGACAGAGCGAGGAACAGAGTGATGTTAATTGAGTCGTTATTCCACAATTACAAGAAATTCTCTTCCGAGCCCGAGACTAGGGCTCTGTCAGTCTAAGAATGTTTAAATGTCCTGGTTCTGTTTTCAATTCACACTTGAAACTTCAGGTACTTTCATCTCTTCTCTTCAGTTCAAAAGGACGTTAGTTTACACCCAAGAAAAGATGTTTTCATCTTCAAAGAATACTGTCAAATTTCAATGACTTCTCTCTATCCGACATGGGGAAGGGCTCCACAAAACCCATAATCATCCTACTAGACTAAACAATATTTAATAAGTTATGCATAATGAGTCGAAAATGTATGTTCTGAGTTGCCTTTGAAATCCAAAAAAAGGTTTTGAAAAGGAACACTTCCCCACCAATCAATTAAAAACCCCTAAAACTTCAGTAGGAAAAAAAAAAAAATGGGCAAAGGACACAAGCTGATAATTCACGGAAGAAATATGAACTACTAAGAAGCATATGAAAAGGTACTCAACTCCTTAATAATCAAAGAAAATGCAAATTAAAACAACAGGGGAGCATTTTTTTTGTTTCAAATTAACAAAGGGTTATAACATCATAATTTTCCATGCTAGCTGGAGCGTGGTGGAATAGGTAAGGGTGTTGGAAGAATGATATTTTGCATTTCTGGATAGCAATTTGATATTGTATTTTAAGAGCCTTCAAAGAGGTGATAATCTCTGACTCAGCAATTCCCTTTCTGGAACTTGGCCACGGAAGCCCTGTCTGTCAAACGTGCTTTGTCTAATAGACAGGATGTCCGTCATAACATCAAGATCAAGGTGAGTCATGCACAACACTTATTGACATTTGGGGTCAAATAATTCTCTGCCACTCGGCTATCCTGTGCATCGTGGGATGCTTAGCAACATTCTTAGCCTCTACCTAGTAGAGGTCAAAGGCATGCCCACCCACCTACCCACCCCCAGTTATAGCAATCAATGCTCCCTGAGCTGCAAAATCCCCATTAAGAACCACCAACTTAAGAATAACCACTTTTAGGGACAACTGGGTGGCTCAGTCAATAAAGCATCCAACTCTTGATCTCAGTTCAGGTCTTGATCCCAGGGTTGTGAATTCAGGCCCCACAGTGGGCTCCACACTGGGCACGGAGTCTACTTACGGGAAAAAAAAAGAATGGATAACCACTTTTAAACCACCTGCCTGTCCAAGTATGGCAAAAGGGTCAAATACTTCATGCTCTCTTCATATACTGGGATATGATATAGACATTTAATGTTGTTTTTAACAAGTATTGAATGACATGGAAATTGAATCATAATAAAAATGGAAGGTGGGGGAGGAAAGTGAAAAGAAAAAAAAAAGAAAATGAATTAGCCACGTATTCTTAGAAAAACTAAGACTAAGTAGAGGTAACACAAATGCCTGTCACAATGATCTCCAGGTAGTAGGATGAAAACGCAGTTTTCACGTCTTTTTTTTTTTTTTTTCCAAAACAGCTCTAGGCTCTATAAGCTCTAAGAATGGCTTTCTAGTGCGAAAAGGCTGGCTTTAAAATCCCAGCACTGCCCCTTTCTAGCTCTCCCACTTGCTCACTCCTTGAGATCCGAGTGGCTGTGACTTCATCTACAACACGGGATAATCGCGTGCTTACTGCAAAACGTGAATGAGATCATGGATCTAAATGCCTAGCAAGGCGCCTGGCAGGTCCTAAGCATCCAGCAAAAGGTTTGTTCTCATGAACAGCAGCTACCTTTTAATGAAAATGTTTTTCTTCAAAGGAAAACAAATACACAGGCCCAAGCCAAGAAGAGCTCATTGGATTTTCCCAGGGAGAGACGCTGTCTGACGATGAGTGGTCGCTGGTGGTTGGGGGGATCTGGCCTGGAGCAGAATTCTCAGTGGTAGAATGAAGACAGGAATGAAAGATACACCCAGTCTGGGGGAAGACGTTATTTCAAGTGGACAGGATGGTGAGTGGTCTTTAAGGCAAGAGTATGGAGAGATCAACAGACACGAAAAGTTGACCTGACCGTTTAAACTGCCAAGCGAAGGCCTTCCAAAGATGCATGGGAGTCAGGTCTGTAGATGTTACTGTACACGTGGTGGTCCTTTGAGATGAGAGCCTGGAGAGGCAGGAGTCCCAGGTGATTGGGGGAAAATCTAAGAGGACAGTGGCCATTGCCATGGGGAATATCCTGAAAGGATCTGGACACTTGGCTTCAAGATCTTGCTGCCTTGTCCTGCAAGTTCCTTTTCCTCTCTGGGTCTCTGACTATCGATGTATTTAGACAAGCAGAATAGCTTAGTGCCTAAGAATAGGACAGTCAGAACCCCACCACCTAGAGATGAATCCTGGGCCCACTCTGTACTAACTTCTATAACTCTTAGCAAGTCACTGACTTTGTGGATCTGACAACCCTTCCATTGTGCATCTACAATAGGCGGACGACAAAATCTATGCTGGGTAAACTGTTTAGCATTAGCATGAAGCAAGTATTCACTGAAATGGCCCCTCTATTCTTTTTAAGTTACTCCAAACACAGAACTAGAACCTTTCTCAAGTGGAATGAGTTCTTTTGAAACTTCTGACGTGGGGCAGGTCAGAGGGCAGGTGCACAAAGAATGAGAGGCAGCAACTCTTACAGCCCCATCGAATGCTCTGGAGCTCATGATCACACTGCTTCTGCCCACAGTTCTCCCTTGCCTTCATCGCTCATTGACCTGTGTTGGATCCTGAGGACATGCTAGGGATACGGTCAACAAGCAGTCCCTTGGCCTCAGATGACTCAAAGTCCTTTGGAGAACACAGATATGGAAGACACAGATACGCCTCAGTTGAGCGTGATATCATCTCTTGAGCGGAGGAAGCCATATTGGATCATGGTTAGCACTCAGGTCCTGGAACCACATTCCCTGGCTTTAACTCCAGATCTTGTCAGCCATGTGAAAACGTGGGCCGGTGATATCACTTCTCTAAAGGCTCAGTATTTCCTCTGGAACATGGGGATAATAACAGTTGTGCTTCTCCCTCATGGGACTCTTGGCAGAACAAAATAAGGGGAAATTCTTAGAACCGCGCCTGACACACAGTTAGTGTTTCGTAAATGTGAGATGCTACCACTGTTAAAATCTGGGTGACTAGATGTAGGGATCCTGGGAAGACAGGCTAATTTCCTGACCTGTGGAGGAGTGAGATCCTCCCAACGGGAGTCAGGCGTCCCCTCCAATATCCAGTCTGGGTGGACCTCAGGGCTCATGATCTTACCATTATCTGAATGCCCCCTCCCCATCATCACACAGATTTAGAGCAAACTTGCTCAAGAATCATGAGATATGCTTTCATCCGTTTCTACCACCTCCCCCCAAACATAAAAGACTTATGGTTGTAAAGAGTAACTCATCCATTTACTACATGGAAAGGAGACTCTAAATCACTTCTAAAAATGATACCCCACTCTCCCCACCTCCCTCACACACACATACAAAAGAATGAGGAAGGAAGGAAGGAAGGAAGGAAGGAAGGAAGGAAGGAAGCGGGGGGGAGGAAGGAAAGGAAAGAGGGAAGGGAATGAAGGAGAGAGGGAGGGGATAGGGAGGAAGGAAGGGAGAAAGCTGGCCCCTTGACATGACCGGGACAGGGCGGTGAGGAAAGAACTATGGGCAGGGCAGGACTGTGTGAGGATGAAGAGGGACTGCACACCTGAGCACACTCTCTGCTGGCCTCCCCAGACAGAGCAGACAGGTGACAGGTGCCTTCCCTGTGACTATACCACCAGCACACCTGCTCGCCCCAAAGCCCCCTCGGGTCACTCTGGGTGAGCCTGAAGCTGAATGGACCCATGGTCTCTTGCCGACTTCCAACAGAAGTCAATTCTTCCTTTCCCTGGCATGAGTCTCGACATTTGGACAGACAGAAGTGCTTGAGGGTTTTGTTAAACAAGGGAGGCATTGTGATGTCTGGGACAAATGCCACCACAAAATGATAAATTTGGGCTAGCCAGCTTGCCACTCTCAATCTCTCTCCCTCTCACGCACACACACACACACACACACACACACTTCTGAGTAGCCCCATGTGTGCCTCCTTGATGCCAGGATAGACAAAATATTTAATAACCCTGACAGTGCATCTACTGAACAATCAGAATGGATACTGACCATAGCGCTGGAGAAGGTTCTGGAAGTCCCTGCTGTTACCCTTTATATTATAAACCTTCCCAAGGGTCAGGGTGGCAGTTGGACACTCAGGGATCACCAGGACAATGGCTATTTCCCAACTGGCAGGGAAGAATTTCAATATTTTAATACCCACTATGGGCACACTAGTGTGTGCCAGCTGTCCTTGATGGGGTTCCCTAAAAGTAGAGTCTGAGATGAGGATTTGCACCATGGTGACTTATTAAGAAACTGCTCCCAGGGAAAGAAAAATGAACGAACACATGACAACCACAACAACAAACCAATAAGGAAGCAATTGAAGCAGAATAAAGAAAGGAAGTGGGGAGGGTATCTGGAGTCAAAATCAGCCCCACTGATGGCCCGATCCAGGGCAAGAGAGCTGGGCTTTCAATTCCTGCATGCAGCAGTCATTAGTTAAGGGCTGTCCTGGGAGGAGGATGCAAACTGTCAGGCATTTTTGGCTCTTTGCATCCAGGCAAAGCAGCTCCAGGACCAGCCCAGAAAGTCCTCTGTACAAGAGCCATGGGTACTGGGTGTTGGATGTAAAAGTATAGGAAAATCGAAGGCTAGAGACCATGAAAATGGTAAAATAATAACAATAACAACTTTAAAAATAATAATAGTAATACAAAAACATGTTTTCATAAAATCCAGTATTTAAAGTGTCAAAAGAAAAATTGTCCATGACACCAGGTGAACGTCAGCCCAAGCCGTTAGACGGGGAGGGAACACATACAAGTGATGGCAAGGCTATATATTGATAGGGTACATTTGGTAGCTCAGGTGCTTGCCATTTCCCCTCTCAGGTCATTCATTTCTCAATGAACTCCTGGCCTCCAGTCTCCCTCGCTTTAATTGCAAAAGCAATTAGAGCTAAAATTACAGAATGCCCCCATGAGCCAGGGACATGCAGATGATGCGTCCAGCCTCACGACACTTTGCAAGGTGGTCATATTCTTTCCATTTTACAGGTGAGCACACAGAGGCTGGGAAAGGTGAAGAGCCTTGGAGAAGGTAACAGAGAGATATCTGCATCTCAAGCCCGCCAGACTCAAGACCTTAGGCTCTTTCTAACTCCCATCCCCGCCCAACACTACCTCCTTTTGGTGCAAACATGGTCTAGAAGCAGACCCTGAGATGAGGAATCAGGTGCAAATCAAGGTGCAACATGTTATCTAGAAAACACTCCCAAGAAACACTGGGAAGGGGGTAGGGAAAGCAGAACAGGGAAGGGGAAGAGACTGAGCAAGAGGCAATTTCAGGGAATGTGCCAGCCTTAGCCTGATCCTGTTCATAGCTCTGATGTGAACATGAGACCTCTGAGTCCCAACATAAGGCAAGAGAACTGGGCTCATATGCCTGCACCACTAGGAACAGGACACGTAGATTCTCAGAGAGAAGGGCTCCAGTTACCTAAAGGAGTCCTTCAGAGTGAGTCACAGGAGCAGACCGTGAGAAGCAGAGCCCACAGAAGCACACCCAAGGAATGGCAGGAGATGTGGACAACACCCTGGCCACCATCTTTCCTATCCAAGCCCAACAGCACTTCCCCAAACCCTAGGCTTTAAACCCCAAGTACCAATTCATCTACAGTCCAATGGAATAAAAAAGAACACAAGTCCCCATTCCTGATATTCTAAAGATCACCTCAAAGACCATTTCCAAGAGCCGATTACCTAAGCATGCCTCTGTTCTAAGGAAAGCATCCCATTTTATATCCCTCTAGAGAGAGAGAGAGAGAGAGAGAGACATAATTGAGTAACTTGCCTCTGGATCCTCAGCTTTATTCTTACATGTATCAGTAAGTAAGAGAGAATTTGACTGTTCGCAGAACTCTAGCAAATTGAGCTCGTATTTGGGGGCAAAATAAAAGGCCTCTAAGATTTAATATGAAATCCTCCTACAAGGAAAATGATTGAATACATTACAGGGGCTCCAATTTTCACCATGGTAGATATTGAATGTGCCTTTCATATCTTTCTGCTGCTCGGTACCTCTGCTCATTTCCTTGATGCTTGAGGCTTTGATATTGAGGAAGCTTGAAGCGATAAGAATCAGTGTATTGGAGATGCAGTGACAAGGGCAAAATGGTAAGAAGGCCAGAGGCTTTAGGCTGGGAGCCCTGGGACTCCATGAATGCCAGATCCCATACGAGTCCAGGATGGTCTCGAGCTTCAAAATCAATGTCACCTAGCAAGTATTCAAATAAACAACACCAAGAGCTGCGGAGAATGGGTGCCAATATGGGAGTCATGAGCAGGAGCCAATGCTGGGAGCCAACAAGCCCTCGTCTATCTTAATCATGTACCATTTGGTTACAAGAAACACAAGCCCACTCAGACTAGCTTTTGCTAAAGGGGATTTTAATTGGAAGAATTGGGGGTAGAGAACAGAGCTCAACAAGGTAAATAACCTGAAAATTAAAAATTGAAAGCACTTTTCTCCTCTCTGATGCCATATAAAAACAAACAATGTTTACTGAGGCCCTACCATGGCTCAGGCCTGGTGCTGAACGTTTTTTTCTGCATTATCTCACAGGTAACCCACACAATCATGCTCTGAGGGACACACATCCCCATTTTTCAGATGGAGAACCTGAGGCTCCAAGAGGTCAAGGAAACTTCTCAAGGTTATTTTAACTTAATTTTAATGTTTACTTTATTTGAATTAATTTAAAAGTAAACGGCTAGCGGCCACCCTATTAGACGAATCTAAGGGTTACACAGTGGGTTCTAGAGGAAGACTTAATCCCAGTTCCGACTCAGACTGGCTGTGTGACTCTGAGCAGAGTTCCAGGACCTCTCTGTGCCTTGGTTTTCCCATCTGCAAAATGGGAATAATGGTAACGATCTCTCAGAGCGCCGTGACGATGAAGTGAGTTGATGTGAAGAAGTTAGACAGTGCCCGGCGTGTAGTTATCAATCAACAAGCATCAGTGTGGTTCAGAAGGTGGAGAGAAATTCTGAGAGATGTTGAGGGGTGTGGTCTGTGTAGAGTTCCCTTAGCAACAGACCATTGGCAGGGGCCACCACAAGAAAGTACCACAGGCTGGGCAGCTTACACAACAGAAATTTATTCTCTCTCCATCCTGGAGGCTGGAAGTCCAAGATCAAGGTGCCAGTAGGGTTGGTTTCTTCTGAGGTCTCTCTCTTTGACTTGCAGATGGCTGTCTTCTCCCAGAGTCCCCATCTGGCATTCCCTCTGACTGGGTCCTAATCTCCTCTTTGTATAAGGATGCCAGTCACACTAGATCAGAGCCCATCCACATGATGCATTTTAACACAATTAGCCCTCTAAAGACCCTATTCCCAAATACAGTCACACTGTGAGGTACTAGGAGCCCAGAATGGGAGGTGGGAGGGGGAGAGACAATTTATGTCATATCAAAGATACAGCAGACTGGAAATCAAGATTGGCAATTCCATTCTGATCGATCTAGTGAGGAAGCCTGGCTGCTAGATGCTCCCCCCATGGTCTACCCTGGAGGAACCAGAGAGGATCCAACTCCACTCCAATCCACTCCACTCCAGATCCAATCCACTCCAGAGCTGCTGGAGTGGCTAGGGGACATTTCGGATGGGGGTGAGTGGGGAATACCTGGGATGTGAGGAAAAAGCTGCCCAGTATGGCTGTAAGAGGATAAAACAGAAGGGGGGAGCTATAGGAAGTTAGCCTTTGGTGCTTCCCAGCCACCGCTCTGGAGCAAACAGTCCCTGCCCTATTGCCCAACTCAGACCTCAGGTCCTGATACTGTTGGGGTAAAATCAGGGCAAGAGGGCTGTGTGCTTGTGATGTGCTGAGAAAGCATAAGGAGATGAGGTGACCTGAGAATTGGACCTCACAGAGAGGTGGGCACCTCTCCTTCTTCACGCCCCCAAAAGTGTCTCCTATGTTGCTGCCCTTGGGGGCAAAGTGATGCCTGAAAGGCTGTTTTGACTTCTAATACTATGTTGAACAAAAGTGGTGAGAGTGGGCATCCTTGTCGTGCTGTTTTGAGTGGCAAGCAGTGATCAGCTGTAGGTTCCTCGCATCCAGGGTTCTCCATCCTAGGGAAGCCACCTCTCTACCCTCTGAGCTCAATGGAGCTGACACTGGGGTCTGACCTTTGCCCATCCACACCGCTCATCACAGTAACCCAATACCTTTTGGGTAAAGCGAGCCCACAACCCCGAATTACAGGACATTTGAGGGGTACAACCATTTCAAAAGAAAAGCAACACCCTGGTTACAGGTATGAACAGAAGCAACAATATTAGAGCAGTCAGAACTGAAATTAGACTTTCACAAAAACGTATTAAAGAGATCAAAGAAAATGTTAGCGATATAAAATAGGAACAGGAAAATATGGGAAAGAACCACGTTGAAATGTCAGACATGAAAAATGTCACGGTTAAGATCAAGAACACGGTGGATGGCTAAGTGGACATGGAACACGGAGCTGAAGAATGAGTTAATCCTCCAGAGGACAAGCTCAAGGAAATCTTCTAGAAAGAAGACAACACTTTTAAAGTCAAGTGATACGGAGGATAGAGAAGATTCGTGGACATCAAAGTGAGATTCTCAGATAGAGGGAAAAAAAGTCGAGAAGAGTAAGTATCTGAAGAAATATTGCTTACAATGTTCTCACAGTTTTTCTTAACAAAGTTCCAAAGAGGAGAAATGAGGGAAAACCTGTCTGTAGACACATTCTAGTACAAGCTAAGATGATCAAAATCAAAGAGGAAATACTAAAAGCTTCCGCGGAGAAAGATCACATTTCTATAAAAAAAAAAAACCAATCAGACTGACACCAGGATTTTTTCATCAGCAAACCATATACAAGAATACACAAAGCAGTATTTTCAAGAAATTAAATGGGGAAAAAGAAACATAGAAATTAAAATGTTATAGCCAATTAAGCTGTCATCTGAATATGAAAGAATGATAAAAATATTGTCAGGCACAGAAGACCTCAAAGATCTGTCACACAAAGCCCCACACTGAAAACAACTAGGGACGGATTACCAAATAAGAGGGAAGACATACCCAGGAGATGGTACCAGATACGCAGAGCTAGCTGATCAAATGCCTTGATGTGGTCTTTAAAGAACAGATAAGACCAGACAAAAAGAGAAATTATATCCATAAAAACACAGAATGAAGACCCTCCAGATCCTACTCAGAGTGTGCTCCCTGGACCAGCAGGC
This sequence comes from Lutra lutra, assembly GCF_902655055.1. Classification (NCBI taxonomy): domain Eukaryota; kingdom Metazoa; phylum Chordata; class Mammalia; order Carnivora; family Mustelidae; genus Lutra; species Lutra lutra. The sequence continues at coordinate 10,411,843 of NC_062295.1, read as the reverse complement.
AACAACATCCCCTGGGCTTGTTAAAAAATGCAGGGACTGAGGCCCTACCCGTGACCCTACTGAAACAGACTCTGCGTTTGAATAAGGTCCCCAGGTGATTTGAACACATATTAAAATGTGAGAGGCATCCGTCCAGACCTCGTCAGTATCAGAATCAGTATCACTATCACTATGAGTAGTATGTGTAGAGGTAAAGAGACAAAGGGATGGGAATGGAACGTGTATAAAGTTCTCATCTTAGAAGAAGGGGAGATAGACACAACCATTTTTGAAAAGAAAACAAGGATTAAAACCTTTAAAGTGAGGAAGACTGAAATAAATTAAAACAGATGAACAGCAGTCAAAACCAGTGAGCTACAGCACCATGCAACGTTAAGGATGAGAACTTCATTCAGTCAGGTAGGAAAGGGAAGATCCAAAAGACAGGCATTTTACAAATCAATAGCAGCCAAAATAAAAATACTAACGTTTGGGGATGTAAATGGAAGCAATAAATGTATCAGAAGGAAAGCAAACCAGTAATAGACGAGGACAAAGAACAGAGGTAGACTTGGAGGGAGCAAAACAGGGGAGTGGGCTGGTAGGGATCGGTTTGGTTAGACGCACAGTATTGTCCGTTTTCTACTTTCATCTGGGTCTTGCGTTCACAGGTGCTTATTACAGTATCAAAGATAATCAGCTGTAACCATTAGACATGATTAGCTACACAAAAGCAGAAATGCTTGGAACAAAGAGAGTGTGTTATCCCCCAACGAGTGTGATCTGTCCGGTGTTGTGTGCCTGGCACGTAAGCCCATGTGTCTTGCATCGAGCAGACACTCAAAGGGGGCTTAATGGATAAATAGAGAATTACGTTGGCAGTACTATGCACACTGGAGAGGGATCAGAGGGAGACCGAAGAGGATGTGGCTGTGTAACGCAGGTGGGGACAGATGGAGAGAGGAGACTCAGCGACAGGGGAGGAGAGGGGGACGCCTCTCCTCTCTGATTTAATGCAATGCAGAATCCAAAGGATTCTGGTGGCTGATGACATATGGAGACCCCAAGAGCAGGGAGGAATCAAGGTTGGCAACCAGGTCCTGAAAGCCCCAAAACAGATCAGAAACCATCCCCTCATTTGAAGACACTCTGTCGGGCTCTCTGATTCCTCCGATGTTTCATTATGGAAACTTTCCAAGACACAGAAAATTGGAAAGAATGGTATGGTGGAGCCCTACATACTCACCACCTAGATCCTACAAGTAATACTTGGACATATTTTCTTTCATACAATCTATCATTCTATCCATTCTCCAACCAACCCTCTACCCACCTTCTTCTACCATCATTTATTTTTCTAAGGGGAGGATTCTCCTACTGATTCTGTCACATTGCAATGGGAAGAAAATGGAGTTGAAAGGAAACATCTCACCTCCTTACGCATAGAAACCAAACAGTGTGTACAATGATCTCAAATTGCCCCCACCCCACCCAAGGGAGCTACACTCCTTTGGGGCTGTTTATAACGTCATTCCCATTAGATATTAAACAGATTACCCTGGAAACAAATACTGTTGTTCTTAATTGTTCTTTATGGGAGTTTTATGGAGGTGGCAATTTGCATCCTTGGCATTTGGTCTGGGGTTTGAAAACACACTCACTGCCTAACATTTCGAATTATTTACCATCTACATGGAGCATAATTAAATTCTGAGTGCTTCAAATCATACTGAGACGTCAGTTACAATCAAAATTGACTCCTTCGGTTACAGAGTGCTCCTCCTTCTTTATATAAATCAGCAATCATAATTTGATGAAACAGAGCTGCATTTATGAAAATTCTTCCCCAAGGGGGAATAGAAGTCAGGCTTGTTTCCTCCAGAATAAACAGTTAGCAGTCTGATGATGACCTGTACCAAGTCAGTGGTGCCATTTTGGTTAATGAATGAATGATCTAGATGCGGGACAAAATCAGGCTTCCGTTTTATTACCTGGAGAACAGCATTCCATCCCATATGTCATTGCCTCATATCCATGCTTGTGCTCTCCCTCTCTTCCTGTATCTCTCTCTCTTTCTCTCTCTCCCCTCTCTGTATAGCTAATCCCACTGCAGGTTGCCTCCCCTCCCCCCCGTTATTCACATAAGAGGAATAAAACCCTCTCATTCTTTACAACTACGCTCAGGGATCTCAGGAAGCCTTACTTGAATCCCCCAGGCTGGACTGTGTTCCCCACAGTACCTCATGCTTCCCTCCCCTACAGTGAGTTCCCTAAGGGGAGGAGCTGTTTCTTTCATGTCTAGGCTTGGTGCCTGCTATAGAAGAACCCACCACGGTCTTCCCCTTCTCATTCATTCATCAGATCCTCATTGAGCCAGTATTAGAAACTCCTCTAGGCACCTGAAACACAATAGTCAATGAGACAAGAAATGTCCTCTACTAGAATTCATATTCCAGTGGGAACAAAACACACACACAAACACACACACACACCCAGGATGTGCACTGCTGTGTTCCTCTATGGGTTCCATCTCCTTTTCGACTGGAAAGAGACTGAGCTTTTCTTTAAGATTTACTTTTGGGGGGCAGGGAACAGAAGAAGAGAGAGAATCCCCAAGCAATCCTCAAGTTCAACCCCACTGAGCACAGAGCCCAACTCAGGGCTCCATCTCAGGAGCCCAAGATCATGACCTAAGCCATAACCAAGAGTTGGGTGCTTAACTGAGCCACCCAGGCACCCCGAAACTGAGCTTGGATACAAGAGGAAACTGGGTTGGAGTCATGAATCTAAAACTCACCACGTGGGTAGCTTTGGGCAAACTTAGATTAACCTCTCAGCACCTCAGTTTGTTCCTACATTAAATGGGCATAATATATATAAGAGAATATTATGCCTCCATCAGAAAGGATGAATACCCAACTTTTGTATCAACATGGATGGGGCTGGAGGAGATGATGCTGAGTGAAATAAGTCAAGCAGAGAGTCAATTATCATACGGTTTCCCTTACTTGAGGAGCATAAGAAATAACATGGAGGACATTAGGAGAAGGAAAGGAAAAATAAGTTGGGGGGACCTGGAGGGGGAGACAAAGCATGAGAGACTGCAGACTCTGAGAAACAAACTGGGGGTTTTGGAGGGGAGGGGTTGGGTGATGGGCGAGCCTGGTGGTGAGTATTAAGGAGAGCACAGATTGCATGGACCACTGGGTGTGGTGCATAAATAATGAATCTTGGATCACTGAAAAAAATTAAATTAAATTAAATTAAAATGGCATAATAAAAATCTAGCTTATAGGGTAGGTTGTGAAGACTTGATTTGTAATGCATGTAAAACAAGTAGTGCCTAGTAGATAGTATGTGTGCAAAGGTCTGTGGCTGTAATCCCCCTCCGAGAATCGTTGAATTGTTAATATCTTCTCCCTACATAAAGGAAATTAAATGATTCCAAACCGATCTGGTAAGTCCATTAGCAGTCATTCCTTCTGTACACTGGTATCTCCCTCCTTCTGTACACCAATAGCTCCCTCCGGGGTAGGACTGCACCTTACAACCCCCTGAAGTCAGGCAGAGACACGTGGCTTGCTTGGGCCAGTGACACATGAGTGGAAGGCTGTAGGGGCCACCGCGTGTCTTGCTGTACCCTCTCCTCCACCCTTGATGTGGAGACTGGCAACATCCCAGAGAATGGAGGCCCCAAAAAGCAAGGTACCTGAAGGGAGTACAAGTTGGAGCAGAGCCCACCTGCCCCAGACTTGAAACAGGAGCAATATACTTTTTTATGTTAAGCCAATTAAATGTTGGGATTGCTTATTACTGCGGCAAAACCCAAACCATCATGACTAATACGGAATCATCCTACCAAGCCCTTATCCCCACGAAAATATTCAACATAGCCTCCGCTCACACTATTCCTTCTTTTCCCACATCATTCGTGCTCCTAAGGTTCCCCTCCTCCAGTGAAACTCGGCGACCCTACACGTTCTTTCAATTCTACCTTTTTCTTGAAGTCTTCACTGGCTTACCTTCAGCCATCTTCCTCTGTGGTCCCTGATACATCTCCCTATTTCTGCCAGGCTATTTCAATTTCTCAGCTGAGGGTGACATTCCAGACAAAGCCAGGTGCCCAGAACCAGGGCTGTCCAACTCAACCCCAGGGTTTCACTGTCCCCCGCTGTTAACACCTGCCTACAGACCACTTGTCACTTGACCCCTGTGAGTCACCTTGCTGTGGAAAGCCACCGCCACACTTGGGTGCATTTAGAATGATTCAAAGATCCTGAGACTAGGAGAAGATATCTTTGGTCCACACATACAGGATAACTGAATTTGGGAGGAAGTAGAGCATCTTTTCAGATCTCTGTGATTCAGTGGTACCATAGCAGAATGCAAATGATCAGCAGGGGAGGCAGAATCTCAAAGCTTTCAAGCCAAGTGATGATACACACATGGCAATGACCACCAAAGGACAGGCGACAATCCAGAGGGCCGCCCTCTTCAAAAATTAATGTGTTTCTTTTCCTAGAGCCGTCAGCGGGAAAGGCAACTCATGATTGGCTCAAACATGTTGCCAAGTGAGACTAATTGAGAATCGCAGTAAAACTTTGATTAGTCAGGATGCTCTGGGTCATGAGATTTTCTGATGAATTAATGTTTAACTAGAAATTTCTATTGGTTTAATGTTCACTGCCAAAAACGCTGTCAAACAAATGAATCTATTATCCTTCTTAATAAGCCGGGCCACAGAGGATGACTTCAAGTCCCGCGAAGATGACCAAGGATCTCGTCAAACATCGGCAGCATCACCCATCTCTGCCACACCCCTTACCCACAGATTTTATCTAAAATAGAAACAAGTCCAGGTCTATTAGGCCAGGTCTATTCATAATGTCATGCCTGTGTGCCTCAGTTATCACTCCCTGAATGCCCTACCCTGGACACTGTGACCTAACATTTCTAATCATCCCTAAGCACCCTACTTCCATAAATCCCAACTACTCTGGCAGAGCTAAGAGCTCTAATCTCTGATCCCCATATATACATACATACATACACACACACACACACACACACACACACACACAGATCACTTAGATCATGTGATCAGAACAGCTTTGACCATAGTAAACATGGCAATTCATTTGTGAGCTTAAATGTCTCCCAACCCACCCATGGACAACCCACACCTAACCAAAAACTCCCCAAGGCCCTAGTAGGAGTTAGAATTGTATCTTATACAATTTTGTGTTCACAGCACCTAAAAACAGTGCTTGGCCGCAGCAGATACTCAGCAAATATCTATTGGTTGGATGGATGGATGGATGGACGGATGGACAGACGGACGGACAATGCATGAAGGTTAATAATGTCCAAGAGTTTAAATCTCAGCTGATCATGTACTAACCCCAAAATATTCTATAGAGAAATGGACAGAAATGTAGATAATGCAGATGTAGATAGAAGGAGTTCCAGGTTCAGAATATTTTTCACTGAGTAACATAAAAAAAAAAAAAAACAGGGAATTGAGGATTCTGATTAATAGACACATTTCCCTTAGAATTAAGGCTGGCACAGTCTATGTGTAGATGGCAGTTCAATTACATGCTTAATTTTCAAAAACATAATCTGTGTTTTTAGGAGATGTTGGTCATTTTTGCCAACCTGGCTTTCTTCCCCCCACCCCCTTCTGTCAGCAAGAGTGTGTCAATTTTCTTTCCGGGAACTGCCTCTTTCCCATTGGATTCAATTTTTGAGAAATTATCAGTAAAGACGGCCTGCCCTCTCCTGGCCAAGGAGTGGTCCAGACTTGTCCAAATAATACAACTTCTCCCCATAATTTGAATCCTGAGCATGTGAACACAAAGCATCAACCCAGAGAGGTCTTCACTGACATTCTCTAGATACCCCAGAACTCCCTGGTTCCTGCCCTTCTGAGTCTTCAGACATCAGCTTTCCGGGATGGCCAGAATTGGTTTCTGTTGCTTGCCAGCCAAGAATCCTGATGGTGCCAGTGCTGGAGACCCTCCGCCATGTCTATATCCCTCCCCAAGCTCCACTCTCAATAATGCCACTTGTGCATGATCAGAAAAGCAAACACACTTTTATGCCCCAGGCTGCAGGATCCAGAAATGCTCTTGGAGAATAATACTTCATTAATCCCTTCCAAATAACATGTGAACACAAGAACCTTTCCCAAGGCCACATAGCCAATCCACAGTAAAACTGAGGCCAGACAAGGTCTCTGGAGCACCAGTCCTCTCTTCTTTTCACTGTACCCAAGTCAATGATGCCCTCCTTACCTCAAGGAGTCTCCATACAAACACTGATATCCTGGCATTTCTTAGGGATCTATCATTAATGGGGGAGCAGTGGTCAAAACTCAATGCGTTATATAAACATAAGTGGCATCATTCATATGTACTCAAAAAATTTTTTTAAAAGGCAACTACTATTAAGATCTGCAGGTTTTATTATATGCACTTTGCAGTAGGAGAGGGGAGTCCTCAATGTGAAACTGGCCTTCTCTTGCCCGGCTTCCCGAGAGCTCTCTGCCCCAAATTCAAGATGTTCCATTTGCCCAGTGATTGTCCAGATGGCATTAACTAACTTGGTCTATAGCCCATATCTTTATGGGAGTCAAAAAACTCTTCCTGAGTGCAACCGGCATGCAGCTGCCCATCAGAACACAAAGTCTACTCCCCTGACTAGCTATTTTCCTAAAGAATCTGCCTAGGCATGTTCCCATACCATTCCAGAAGAGCTGATGACATCTGAAAAGGAAAAGAAGAAGGAAAGAAAAGAAAACTTTCTATTGGACTCAGCTGCCAAGAAAACTGAATAGGATGTCTTGCCCAAAAAATCCATCATCAAGAAAAAAATACTATCCAAGCATACCATTCCATTGGTCCAAACCACTCACTGGTATATGGGTCACTTAAAATTGCATGGTCCAATATGGTAGCTGATAGTTACATGTAGCTAGTCCAATTTAACAAGGAACTAATTCAAATTCAAATTAGATCATTTTAGATAAATTAAGAATTGAGTTTCTCAGTTGCATGAGCCACATGTTAATTGCCCAATAGTCACATATGGTTAGTGGCTACCACATTGAACAGAGCAGATCATCATCATCACAGAAGGATTTATTGGACAGTGCTATCTTAGAAGGAGGTCTCAATTCCTTACCAGGGTCTGTAAGAGTCTATATGACTTCACTCCTTCCAATATCTCTCACACCATCAAGTGCCCCCACTGACCTTGCTCACTTGGTTCCAACCACACTGAGCTCTTGTTTGGTTCTAGACCTTGCCAACCTTTTTCCTACATCAGGACCTTTGCACCTATGGTTCTCTTTGGCTGAAACAGTCTTCCATTAGGCACTACAATGTCCTCTTATCATTCAGGCCCTAATTCAGCCATTTCCTTTCCAAGCAACCTTCCCTGATCACCCTGACTAATGTATCCCACTACCATTTTAATATTAGTCCTTACCACTACTGGAAATACTTATTTACATGTTTATTCATTTTGTCCCCATGCCTGCCCACTCCTCCCCGCCCCCACCCCCCCCACACACTAGAACATAAACTCCAGGACAGTAGGGATTTTATTTACTAATTTATTTACAGCTACATCTCCAGAGCCTAGCAGGTGCCTGGCCTGGAGTAAGGGCTCAAGAGAAATTTCCGCGGAGTGAACAGACTACATATAATGCAAAGACAGGCCAGAATCCATGGGGGCAATCCTCTAAAGGGAAAGCTAATATGAATAACCCCATGGGTACCACTAAACTTGAGCTGAACACTGAGCTGAAAACGAGCTGGGAAAGTCTGCCAAATGCCGGCTTTCTCCATTTTTACAGGATTTTCTTTGCTCTGGCTGCTTTGATTAATTGCCTTGCAGATCCACCCCAAGAACAACGATGATGGCATTAATAATAATGGTGATCATAGAAATAATCGGGTACAGCAGACGGCTCTTAGGCTCAACCTCCTAAAGAGAGATGATCCACACAACAGCACAGAGTGAGTAAGGAGATTCATGAATTTTTTAAACGACAGCATCCCCAGAGCACAGGGAGGACGCTTGCCTCCCCAATTATGCACCAAATTAGGCCACAGTTCCCCCCACCCCTCCCCAAGCTTCAGAGGCTGACTCATGCTTCATGGGAAGACCTTTTTCCCATTCAAGACTGGGCAGCCAGCCAAGAGACAAGCGGGCTTCTCTCTGCCTCTCCAACGCGGCCAGACACAGCCTGCCTCTCCCCCACCGCCTCCTTCCCCATCAGCGGGCCCTAGTGATCTGAGCTTCCTGGCTCCCGACAAAGACTTCAGAATTTACTAGACAGCCTGCAAAGCAGGCAAGCTAAGGGGTCCTAACATCTTCCCTGCACTAATTCAGGATCTGGAAGGGGGACAAGGTCAGCAGGTGTCATCTTTACATGTTTGCCCTGGGGCAGCCAGGTAGCACAGTTAGTTCAGCCTCCGACTCTTGCTTTCAGCTCAGGTCATGATCTCGGGGTCGCTGAGACAGAGCCCCATGTCAGTCTCCGTGCTGGGCATTGGGTCTACTTGGAATTCTCTCTTCTTCTCCTTCTGCCCCTCCCCTCTGCTCACATTCACTCTCTCCCTCTCTCTCTCTCAAATAAATAAATAAATCTTTAAAAAAGGGGGGGTGGAATAAATAAATAAATGTTTGCCCTCAACACTTTGATCTTCCCATTTGGGCTGGAAAATTAGCACCTTCAAAGACTAGGCAGAAGGGGAGTCCCAGCCAGTCCCAGGTGCAGGTCTTCAGGGAGTCTCTGGTTCCCCTTCTCTCCAAATTCCCGAAACACTTTCAAACCGTATTCATCAATCTCTGTCCTATGTGATGAGCATTTCAATCATTCACTCATTCATTCATTCAATGAATGAATGCTCCATGTGCTTACTATGTCTCAGGTAGGCACCCTGAGAGAATGAAATGAATTAAGTAGATTAAAAACCATTGCCCCAGGGCGCCTGGGGGTTAAGCCTCTCCCTTCGGCTCAGGTCATGATATTGGGGTCCTGGGATCAAGCCCCACATCAGGCTCTCTGCTCAGTGGGGAACCTGCTTCCCTCTCTCTCTCCGTCTACCTCTCTGCCTACTTGTAATCTCTCTCTCTCTGTCAAATAAATTTAAAAAAATATTTAATTAAAAAAGTAAATAAAAACCATTGCCCTCCTGGGTTCACATTCTTCAGCACCCACTTTAAAATATATGCCCCATGGGGCACCTGGGTGGCTCAGTGGGTTGAAGCCTCTGCCTTCGGCTCAGGTCATGATCCCAGGATCCTGGGATCGAGCCCCGCATCGGGCTCTCTGCTCAACGGGGAGCCTGCTTCCTCTCTCTCTCTCTCTGCCTGCCTCTCTGCCTACTTGTGTTCTTAAAGATAAATAAAATCTTTAAAAATATATATATGCCCCTGAAAAATAGATATATTATCTGTTGCTTTTATGATTGTATATTTAGATACATAGAAGGAAATAAAGGATAACATGATTTATTCACCACTCAGATCAAGAAATACAAAATTAGCATCACACAGAAAGGCCCCTCTGTACCCCTGCCCACCCCATTTCCTCCCTCCCCCTCCCTCCTTCCCAACACATCTGCTATCCCGACTGTGGTGGTTACCATTCCACGGATATCTTCTTAATCTTAATCTAGTGCATAGTCCCTAAACAGTGTATTACATTGTTTTGCCCATTTTACATTCCGTATATATCTTCCAAAACTCACTGTGTTCCACACTATGATTTAATGCATATTGTTTCAGTTCATTTGTTTATTTGCTGCTTCTAATGCAAACTTAACACTGAGGAATAATATCACCCAGAAAAGTGTACACATCGTAAGTGCACAGAATGACGAATTTCCACAAAGTGAGCATAGCAGCATGATCAGCAGCCAAATAAAAAGAAAAAAGTCCCAGCAGCTGCCTTTCCATTCACCAGTCTCCACCTAGGGTAACAAATATCATGAGAGTTTCACCATAAATTAATGTAGCTTGCTATAAAACAGGCATCAGCGAACTATGGCAAATTACGCATGGTGAGCCAAATCCATTCTGCCACCTGTTTTTATAAATAAAGTTTTATTGGAACACAGCCACGCTCATTTATGTCTCAGGCATGACTGCTTTCGCACTAGAATGGCCAAGCTTATCAGCAATGGAGTCCATACTGCCCACAAGCCTAAAACATTGCCTGTCACCCCTTTTATAGAAGATCCCCTGTTCTAGAACATCACGTACATGGAATCCCACGGTCTACACGTCTTTGTGTCTGGCTTCTTTTCCTCAACAGTCTACGAGACTCACACATGTAATTGTACTTTGTTCGTTCTCCCCAATGTGTGATATTCCATTTTATGATCACACCATGATCTGTTTATCCATTTTACTGTTGATGGATGTTTGGGTTGTTTCCAGTCTAGGGCTATTATGAAGAGTGCAGCTATAAACATCCCCATACACGTCTTTTAGTGTAGTTCATTCATTGTAATTACAGCAAGATAATCCATTATAGAAATATACCATAATTTATTCATTCATTCACCTGACAGGGGATATTTAGATCAGTAGTTCCAAACCAGTCTGCACACTGGAATTACCTGGAAGATTCAAAACATAATGACAGCTCTTTACCACCCCCAGAGATTATGATGTACTTGATGTGAGTTAGAGCCTGAGTTTCAAAAATTTTTAAAAAGATCTCCAGATGATTCTAACATGCAGACGAATTTGGGAACTGATGAATTGGGGTGTTTGCAATTTTTTTCACTATTAACTCTTTTTTGTGTAATAACTATTCTTTGCATGTCTCCCTGTGCCCATGACAGAGTTTTTTAGCATCTATACCTAGGAGAGAAGTTGTTCATTTGGAAGGTATAAGCATCTTCAACTTTCCAAGAAGTGTCCACATTGGTTTCCAAAATATTTCCACCAAGACTGTGTCTTACTCATTTCTAGACCCCTAGAGGTTATCACAAGTCCTGGCATGACAGAGACACTCGGGAAACTATAGAGTGGCAAGAAATCAAAAGATAACCAAGATGACAACCTTCCTCCCAGAAGATAAATATTTAACCATCCCGGATACATGAGTCTTTCCCACGTTCAAATCTCGGTGACTGTACCTGGCAGCCTCCTCTGAGACTTTCCCTACTGGTCATTTATTCACTAGACAAATATTGTGTAGCACCTGCTAGGTGCCAGGCACCGTTCTGGAAATGAATGCAAAAGAGCTTCTCTGTCTTCAGAGGAACACAGTCCTGCACACGGATCATGGCAGCACAGAGAAGAAAGGGATTTTCACAAAGACCGTGTGGGCTGGGAGAGGAAACATTAACCCTGAAGTGCCCAAAGAGGTCCTGGCTCTGCCACTTTCCAGCTCTGTGACCTTGAGCAAGTTACACAGCTTTTCCCAGCCTTGGCTTCCCCATCTGTCAATGAAGGGAATGACGCCTTCCTTGTGGAAGGACCGTGACAACTGTAGAGCGCAGACCTACGTAGTTCATACTCATCAGACAAGAGGTAGAAACAAAGTGCTTTAGGGATTTGAGATGGGGGGAAGGTCTTTCACCAGGGAACATACATGAAGGAAGCAGCATTGAAGCTTGGCCTGGAAAGTCAATGGTGAGCTCTGGACACAGTGGCACAGGGAAAGTGAAAAGTTCCCAAAGTAAGCAAGACCACCCAGGCCGGAAAGCCAAGTGTTCTTCAAAAAGTACTCAAGAATTTAGCTTTGACCTGTGTGGCCCCTATTCTGCCCTCCAGGGGACATCTGGCAATGTCGGGAGACAATCGTGGTTGGAAAATGCAAACGGCACGCAGTGGCTGGGGTCCAGGCCTGGGGCCCTAGAACAGGACCTGAGCCGAAGGCAGACGCTTAACTGACTGAGCCACCCAGAAGCCCCCCGTTACCATTTACTGACCACTTACTTTACGATGTGAGACGTGCTATGCACCCAACATGCATCATCTCATTCTGTCCTCAGAGCAACCCTGGAAAGTAGGTGACATTTAAGGACAAGAAAACAGGCTTCATGATACCAAGGCCACCCGACTGCCAAATCCTGGCCGAGGGAGTAAACTCTGCCCACTTATACTGCTCTTCCCTGGAAAAGAAGTCCCCCCTCCTAAGTGACACCGGCCATCAGCCAGGCTCGGTCTTTTTTGTTGTTGTTCGGTCTTTTTTGTTGTTGTTCGTTTGGTTGGTTGGTTTTTTTTGTTTGTTTGTTTGTTTGTTTGTTTTGCCTATAAACCTCAAGGTTTGGTCATCTGATTCCAAATCAGTTGGGGAAATTATCTTATTATCATCTGTGTAGCACCTGGTAGAGTGCCTTGCACACAGTAGGTGCTCAATGAGAGAGACAGAACGGAGATTACTGTTTGCCAGGGGTGAGAAGGAAAGGGGAATGACTGCTAATGAATATGGAGTTGCTTTTTGAGGCGATGAAGATGTTCTGGAATTAGCGGTGACTGTTGCACAACCTGATGAATATACTAGAAACCACTGGGTTGTAAACCTTAAAAGGCTGAAATTGTATAGTGTGTGAATTATATCTCAAATACACACACACATGTTTATTTCAAACAGACTTAAAACAGGGCTGTAGTTCAAGTACATCACCTCATATTTCCTAGGGCCTGAGCTTTCAAGACAAAAACGGTAATTTGGTGACACTGCTGGATCAAACCTTTCCTGAGGACGATATATATAAACAAACGCATAGATAAATGAATGAATCAGCCTAAGCACCTACTAGAAGAAATCATTATTATCAATAATCAGTTAATTCCCATGATCACTAATTATAGTTGCTCATTTGTGTAGAATTCAAAGAGATATATTTTCTGAATTGAGCCTTTTGATAACCCCAAGAGTTAAACAGGGTAAAAAAAAAAAAAAATGACTATTCATTTTTATTGCAGGGAAACATGTTTTGGGGATTTGGGGGCGACCCTTCTGAGATTAATACAACAGGAAACTCCCTCCATTCTCTGTCGTGTTCTTGAATTCTGTTGATCCACTCCTCTCTACTTCACAAAAGCCCTGCAATCTGGTGATTTCTTTCCATCTTAGGCAAGATTGTGCATCTGTAAAATATTACCCCTGACCAAGCCACAACATCAGACTTCAAACAGAGCTATAGGATAAATATACCCAGTCTTGAATTTCCCAGGGAATGAGCTTTCACAATAAAAACAATAATTTGGTGACACTGACAGTGCTGGATCAAACCTTTCCTGAAGTCCACTATACTTTTGGACATTTTAGTTATATAGTCAATAAATTCTTTGTATTATTTAAATATTGTTTGAGTTTCTATTGCATCCAAAAGCAGAAAACCCCAAAGGTTTGACTGATACACCATCACCCCTTCGGCACTTACCCGTGTGGCCCTCCATACAATTACTTTTGAACTATTTTTATTTGTTCAGCCATCAGATATTTATTAAACACCCACTGTGTGCCACGGTCTTGGGCCACCAGACAGGAGACGCATTTTTGCTTCATTCCAGGCCAGCCAGGTCTGTTTCCTGGCTCCAACTTCTTTTCAAACTCAATACCTCGGACCAGATCTGAAAATGGACCGCTTCTCAACATATCCCCAGCAGACCTGGGGCCTGGCCCGACTTCGCAGCAATTTGTTCTAATGAAAACCATGATCTGTCAGTGTTATTAGTCTGCAAGCAGCAGCCCTTTGAAGATTCCCTGTTTGCAGGGAGCTTTTCATTTAGTTAATTACAAGGCTGTGACTTGAGGGGTGACAGAAGCCCCCTCGGTGAGGACAGGAGGGAAGGGATTACATGAATGATTTTCTCTCAGCTACAACACCCAGAACATGTAAAAAGCTCGTTTTAATGCCTTCCGCCTGAGGTGAGTATTATCTGACTCTGGGCTAAATGTTCTCCTCCTGCCTTCACAGCTCAACTCCCAAACCACCATCCTGGTGAAACCGAGGTCTGCGGAGCCAGCAAGGGGAGGGTTTCAATGCAGCTCTGACCCTGTAACCTGGAGCCACTTTAACAACCTCTTTGTGCCTCAGTCTCCCCATCTGGAATATAGGAGAAGGAACAGTAGCCGCTTCCTTGGGCTACCATGAAGATCAAATGAAATAAAAATTCAAGACATGAGGCCAAGCACCCGGTACATAACAAAGGTTCAATAAATGCCCGATCGTCATCGTTCCTGTTAGCATGATTAATTATCCCACACGCCGAATGAGCTCTGTCCTCTGAATCCCCAGCAGCACCCGTCGTCTCCCTCCTGTCCTTATTACTTTCACCATGAAGTGGTTATTTCTGCCCTGCCGCATCCTTCCTGCCACCGTGAGTCCCCAAAGCCCAAGGCCTGTGTTGCTTACATCTTTGAGCCCCCCCTCACCCTGCTCAAGCTGGAGGAGTGGCTCCAACGGTCACCTTGCCTAGGGCCCCTTTGTCCCCTGGTGCTGCATGCTGCAAAGAAAGTCTCCATGCTCATCGCCTTTCTGTCAGTCATGTTCATGACACCTGCACCTCCTCTTAAGGATGCACACTTTCAGCTGATGATTAAAAACAAATGGCAGGGATGCCTGGGTGGCTCAGTGGGTTAAAGCCTCTGCCTTCGGCTCAGGTCATGATCTCAGGGTCCTGGGATCGAGCCCCACATCTGGCTCTCTGCTCAGCGGGGAGCCTGCTTCTCTCCCTCTCTCTCTCTGCCTGCCTCTCTGCCTACTTGTGGTCTCTGTCTGTCAAATAAATAAATAAAATCTTTAAAAAAAATAAAAATAAAAACAAATAGCATTGGGGGAGCCTGGCTGGCTCAGTCTGTAGAGCCTCTGAGTCATGATCTTGGGGTCCTAAGCCCCATGTAGATCAGAGAGTTTACTTAAAAAAGTGTTTTTAGGGGCACCTGAGTGGCTCAGTTGGTTATGCATCTGACTCTTGGTTCTGGCTCTCTTCATGATCTTGGGGTCCTGGGATCAAGCCCCACGTTGGTCTCTGTGCTCAGGGCTGAGTCTGCTTGTCCCTCTCCGTCTGCTCTTCCTCCCTCTTTCTCTCTCAAATTAAAAAAAAACAACAATAACAACTTAAAAAATGTTTTTAAAGAAAATCTTCGAAAAACAAAAACAAATGGCTTTTGTTGTGTGTCGAGTTTCTGTTTTGCAGGATGAGAAAATTCTGGAGATCTACACGGCAACAGCACGTCTGTAGTTAGACAACGCTGTGCTGGACATTTGTCCAGAGGGCAGAACTTACATTCTGTTTTTTTAAACCACATTTTTTTAAAAAGCAATGGTTTACTGACAGAAGTTAGATGATCCTTGGAAAACACGGTAAGTCGACCAAGCCAGACCCAAAAGGCCACATAGAGTGTGACTTCTTTTCTATGAAATGCCCATAGTAGGCAAATCCAGAGGAGCGAAAGTACCTTTGTAACAGCCAGGGCTGAGGGTGGGAGGAGATGGGAGGAAGTGCTCATGGGTCCCGGTTTCTGACAAAAATGTTCTAACAGATGGTGCCCGCACATTGTACCGTTCTGTGAATTCACTAAAACCAAGGAGTTGTACACTTTACATGGGTGAATTTTATGGTCTATAAGTTATATATTGATAAAGCTGTTTAAAAAAACTGAACAGGGGCATCTGGGTAACAAGGTAAAGCATCCGACTCCTGGTTTCAGCTCAAGGTCGTGATTGCGGGGTCATTGGATCGAGTCCCACGTTGGGCTCCGCACTCAGCGCACAGTCTGCTTGAGTTTGTCTCTCTCTCTGCCCCTCCCCTGTGCGCACACTATCTCTCTCTCTTTCTCTCTCTCAAATAAAATAAATCTTTAAAAATTAGTTAAAAAATAAAAAATGAAAAACAAAACAGTGCCCAGAATCAAGCTACCACGGTCGCCCAGGCTGCTTGGGCTGAAAGCCACAGAAATAGGTATGGTGACCTGGACAGAAAGGGACAAGGTTAGAAAGACCCGAGCAGCTTACAGTGTGGATGGGAGGCTGAGAACCAGGTTGGAAGCAGGACTGGGGGCAGGCACCGAGAGCCACACGCCCTTCCCATCTCCCCTAAGCAGCTGCTGGATGGAAGGTGCTGGACGGTGGGCATCCAGCTGCAGAGGCCAGGTATTGGGATAGTCACATGATCACACCATGTCCAGGCCCACTAAGAGGCCACTAATGAGCGGAAGTAAATTTCCAAATGGATATTGGGGTGCTGCAAGGAAGCAGGGGGAGGTGCCGGTGGTCTGAATCTGCTCCGGCTATAACGAAACACCACAGACCGGGGACCACATCGATTGATTTCCCATAGTTCTGGAGACTGGGATGTCCAAGGTCAAGGCGCTAACTGACTCAGGTCCCTGGGAGAGCGTTCTAGCTGGTGGACTGCCACCTTCTCACTGTGTCCCCACATGGCAGACAGAGCTCTGGTGTCTCTTCTGCTTCTCCTAAGGACCCTACTGTCATCAGGGAGGTTCTATCCTCATGTCACCCAGTCCTGATCACTACCCAAGAACCCCCTCCACACACCATCGCCTTGGAGCAGAAGGCTTCTACACAGGAACCTGGGGAGGACACACACACATTCGGTTCAATAATGCCCAAAGCAGCATCATTCTCAGAACTGGGCGGGGGAGAAGAGGGGATGCCAAAAACTACTGGTGAGCAAGGGCTCGAAACCGAGAACTTGGAGCAGCCCGAAGACCTGGGGTCGCATCCTGACGCCAGCTCCCAGGGTCCGCGGACAGATCCTTGAGTCTCTCTGGGCCTCAGTTTCCCCTTCCTGCCTCATGGGGCTGTAGTCCTGAGACTTCGGATCATAAGGATGAAAGGACAACTGCACAATGTCTGCACACGATGGCGGGGAGGGGAGGGCTGGGCTCTTCCTTCCCGTCTGGCTGGCATGAGCCTGGCCAGAGCGGGCAAGGCGGGCAGGGGGCCAGCCCTCAGGAATTAAGTCCAGCCGTGGCCAGAGGCCTCCATGCTGGGAGCACTGATGGCCACGTCGCCACCGGGAGCACTGATCCCATTTTAATTAATCTCACAAGGCCCGAGGCTCTGGCTGCCTGGGTGCCCCGTGTCAGCCATGAGGGAAGACCAAACTCCCTGGCAGAGACAGGCCAGCCCGGGCAGGCATGCGTGATCACACTTGACAGCCGCCCGATGGGCAGGGCTCAGCCGAAACCTGACTTACTGTGAGGATCGCGCTGTCTGCCGGGGAACGTTCCATCGCCATGTGCTCCCGGGACTGATTTAAGGGCTGTCCTCGGTGGGGAGCATGGGCTCTAGTTTTGAGACTGTTTTAAAATATAAGGATGTCGCCATTCTTCCTTCTTTCTCCCTCCTCCTTGCCTCCTCACTTGGAAAGCACTCTATTTGACCTTCAGGGTTTGGTTCCCAGGCCCTCGATGATCCCTTTAGCCTTATTTCTGGCCACTCCACTGTTCTATAGACATACTTAATGGCATCGTGCCTCTGGGCCTTTGTCTCTCCGGTCCTCTCTATGCTGAGGCATCACCAGCTCATCCCCCAACCAATTCCCCCTCATCTACCAACATTTAGCTCAGGGGCCACCTCCTCCAAGAAGCCCTCCCAAACTACCTTCTGTCTCAAATGCTCCTTCTAAGGCTAATGTTAATGCTCCTTCTCTGGGTTTCCTTGTATAATGTCACTTATCACGTGGAAATTGTCCCTTTCCATGCCCGATGCACCCAAGACACCAGTGCATTATTTTCACCCTGTTCAGAGACCGACACACAGCAGCGGCTCAGCTAAGGAAGGAATGAATCTTGGGAGCTGACTACAGACATATTATAGAGGCAAAGGGACAGACTGAGAGCAGGGAAAGGCACACATCAGAAATGGGCTGGCTGAGGAAGACGCCATAAAGCCTGAGCGCAGCATCAAGGCCCCACCATGACCCGGCCCCCATCCTGCCCCTCTCCCACGTCAGTCTTAGAGCATTTATATATCCGCCATCCGGGTCTCTGTTTCCTGCCTGCGTGCCTTTGCACACACAAATGCTCTCCACTTTCCATCTGCCTGTGAGACTCTATCTATCCCAGGACTCTGTTAAAGCATCTCCTCTTCCTCCAGGAAGTCCTCCATGATTCCCTTTCCCTTTTCTTTGTGCTCTACTTGGCCTCTCATGTATCTGGCTTAAAGCTTCTGTTACGCTGTTTAACAGTTATATGTGGAAGCTCTATCGGGCCCTTTAGGGCACCCTGAGAGCAAAACCCAGTTCTTAGCCATCTGCATGTTTCTAGCACCTAACCCAGCACCTGGCACAGGGGAGCCTCCTTGCAAACAGCCATCCATTTAATAAAATGTCTTTCCCTCCACAGCGTAACCTTTAAGTGAGAATGGAACAAACTCACCTCCCCTCTCTATGTCTTGGTTTCCTTCTCCACAAAAGGGCGGTGCCAGGTTGTTGTCAGAATTGAACTTGACAACACAGGTGGGACGGTCTGTGTCTGGCATATAGTACGTGCTCAGTAAAAGTTAAATCGCGTTACCCTCCAGCTGGGGCAACCTGATGACAATTGTCAAAGGCCAGATGCCAGTGAATTACTGTTATTAAAGCCAGAGTCTCGATAGAGGTGGAAATAGGAGATAAGGGGTTGTTTGTTCAATAAATGATTGGAACACTGCCATCACACCAGGAAGCATGGGCAAGGACAGTCAAGGTTAAGAGTGGTCCCCTAGGAGATCCGACAGCCTGCATGCACTCTTCCTACTCCACCTCTAAACTCACAGCTCCGTGGCTGCTAGAGCCTAGCTCCACTCATTGGTATGCTATCTTTGGACCACACGCCATCCATGGGGCTCAAAAGGCATGACAATATCAAAATGCACATGCGGAGAAGTCCACAGTGACCATCCTGTCCCCATCTGTCTTCCCTCCATAGAACATCCAGCCACACATCCTTCTGGTGCATCCTTATTCAAATACACATAAATTCATTTATGGTCTTATCCCCTCTACTTCGGATGCCATCCCGTACCTTGATTCTTCCCATTTAGTGTGTTGTTCTGGGGACATTTCCATCTCGGGCTACAGAGATGGCCCTTTTTCTCTGTTACACCTGCAGAGAGTGCCATGGTACGGACCCAAACCAGCTTCTTTTTTTTTTTTTTTTTAAGATTTTTTATTTATTTATTTGACAGAGAGAGAGATCACAAGCAGGCAGAGAGGCAGGCAGAGAGAGAGGAGGAAGCAGGCTCCCCGCTGAGCAGAGAGCCCGATGCGGGACTCGATCCCAGGACCCTGAGATCATGACCTGAGCCGAAGGCAACGGCTCAACCCACTGAGCCACCCAGGCGCCCCCCAAACCAGTTTCTTTAACCCACTCCCTGCTGATGGAGCGGCGTATATTTCTGACCTAAAGGGACCCTCCAAAACTGAAATTCTGACCTTTTCTCTCCCATTTAAACCCTTTCTGTGGATTTCCCCTGCTCTCAAGCAAAACGCCAAAATCTCCCCCCACGATCTCTGAGACCTCTCCAGGTCTGCGAGCTCACCTCTCCGGGTCCCCTCCGCTTTGCTGAGACCACCCAGGGCTCCTGTCCTGTCCTCCAAAGACCCAGGCCACTCCCCGCCCACAGGTCCTCCCATCTAGTACCCGGGGCCTGAATTTCTCCTCCACCCTCTCCCTTCCGGCTGGCCTTTTCCCCAGGCCTCCAGGTCTCAGCTCCAGCAGCAATTCCTGGGGGAAAAGCATTCCTTGACGTTGACCAAAGGCCCCCATGCTCTCCTGTCACCCACTCAGCACTGCTCATGTTATAGATGTCTTTTTACAAAGGATCGCACTTTCTATAGCTTCGTACCTGGCCCTCCCCAGCTAGACGCAAAGCTCTGTGAGCACAGGAAACGTTCACCTTACTCATCACTGAATCCCCAGTGGCTACAGAGTGCTTGGCGCTATATTCCTCCAGAGATGTTTGTGGAAGGAAGGAGGAGAGCAGAGAGAAGGAGAAGTAGGGGAGTGGATGGGGGAAAGCAATGAAATGGATTTTTTATTAAGCAAGCTTCTTAAACCAGGCACCATGAGGCTAGACGCTGTGAGAAAGGGACAGAAATGATAAAGAGAAAAAAAAAAAATCCTGCTTGCAATCTAGCAGGAGATGATTCATTTACACAAGAATGTGTAACCAGAGTCAGGACTGCACAAGATCAGGGCCAAATGCCAAATCAGCACACCAGGCAAATAAACACATAAGGACTGTGAGGCCTGTTGTGACCTATTTATAAAAGCATTTCTTCAAAGTTTCCATAAATACATAGTCCCAAATACTATATAATTAGAAACCGTAATTCCAACTCCTGAAGGCAACCTTTGCACTTGAATATTCCATTTTAAATGTAAACTATCTTTATGGGGTTGGTCCTTCATCAAAAAAGCATTTTAATTCAAAATAAACACCATTCTTTTCTTGCCCCAAAATTGTATTTGGAGCATTTATTTAAACTGTTGGCTTGAAGGTGAATGTGGCGGGGGCGGTGGGGGGGGGGAAGGGGGAGCGCGGAGAAGGGGGATGTTAAGAGCCCCAGGAACAGAACAAGGGTGGGGGTGCTGGGTGCTACTGTGTGCTAACTTGCCGGGTTGTCTAGAGCCATCAGGTCACCTCCCCACCGCCACACCCCAGCTGGGGACTTGGTTTCCTCTTCCACACAAGTGAGCTGAATGAAATGATGGAGAAAGGATGTTCTGGTACGAGCAAGGATTGTCTCCCTCTGCTCTGGTTATTTGACTCTAATAGAGAGGAGTCTGTCTCTCCCGAGGATGAACCCCCTTTTATCCACCAGCTGCTCTGAGCTTCCCCTCCTCAGAAGAAAAGAAGATCAGCAGAGGAGGTGAGGCCAGGGCCTTATCTGAGGTTTCCAGAAAGTTCCACAGAGGTACATAGCCTTTCCACCGCTGGTGTGGGCACCCCAGGGGAAGCACCCAGTATATGTTTGCTGAATTAATGAAATGAAGGCATAAAGGAATAAACTAATACCCAGAGAACCAACCAGCTTAGCAGCTTCTCGCAGAGAACAGGACAGCATTCAATGCCTTCGGTCCGGCAACCATGGCTTTCTCTGGGAATCAGGTTCATTATTAACCTAATACAATACTACTGGAGCATCTAGGATGAACTAGGAAAACCCAACATGGAACAAAAGAGTCCAAATAATTCTTTAAGACATAAATCAGATCACACTGCCCCCACCCACCTCCTAAAAATCTTTCAATAGCTCCCCTTTGCAATAAACTTAACATTGAAACCCCCGACTGTGGCCTCTTGGGTCCTTCCAAAATCTTCCTCTAGGACATGATCTGGTCCCATTTTCCCTTTATCCCCTGTGCCCCACTACACCTGCCCAGCTGAGATCAGCCAAGCTACCACCAACCCTCATTTTCAGCAGTCATAGAAAAAGAAAAAGCATTATTGATGTAAAGTCTTGAGATTTGGGTTTTTGTTTTTGTTTTTTTTTCAGTGGGGGGTTGTTATCATCTCGTGAAATAACTGTGGGACAACAGAGAAAGAGGGCTTTGAAAATCACAAAGGCTGTTGCAAAGATAAGATCCCGTCTTCAATGTCAGCCTTGCCGGCCCAGACCCAGGGGTAAGTCCTTTGCTGTCCCGATGACACAGCATGACTCAGCAGGCCAACCGTGGCATCTCCTAGGAAGACGTATTGTGCCCGGCACATACACACCCTGAACCAAGGCTTACATTACCCTCCTGGCCTGCCAAATAAAGATGTGGGTTTCGGAGGGAAATTTCCACAAGCCAGGAATCAAAAGACATTTTACTTCTAAGACCTCATGGGAGGGACATGATCACTGGTATACCCGAGGTTGGAAGTACAAAGACGTCTGTTATCATCTCGTTCCCAATGGCGGAAAACAGACAGCAGGCTAGGTGTCTGACGACAGGGAACTGGAGACGTGTATGCAATGGCCTACAATGAAGCCACTTAAAATAACATCAGATGAGGAAGCCTTGCTTTGGCAAAGAATTTTCCTTGGGAAACGGAAGTTCCACAGAGCTGATGGTGTGGCCAAGTGAGGGCAAGAGATCAAAGCAACCAGGCAGAATTGTGGCTCTTCTACTTCCCCAGAAGAAGCTCTGCTCTTATCCGGGTAATGGCCTGAATGTCTGTGTGCCCCAGTTCATTGGTGGAAGCCGTAAATCCTCATGGGATGGTACTAGGAGGGGGGCCTTTTGGAGGGGACTAGGTATAGACAGAGTCATGAGGGTGGGACCCCACGACGGGATTAGTGTCCTTACAAGAAGAAGAAGAGGGGCACCTGGGTGGTTCAGTCCATTAAGTGTCTGCCTTTGGCTCAGGGCATGATCCCAGGGTCCTGGGATCGAGTCCCGCATTGGGCTCCTTGCTCAGCGGGAAGACTGTTTCTTCCTGTTCCGCTCCCCCTGCTTGCGCTCTCTCCCTCTCTTTCTCCCACAAATAAATGTATAAAGTCTTGAAGAAGAAGGAGGAGGAGAAGGAGAAGGAGGAGAAGAAGGAAGAGAAGGAAGAGAAGGAGAAGAGGAAAGAGAGGAAGAGATACCTGAGCCCGTTCTCTCTCTCTTACTCTCACTGCCACCTGAGGACACAGCAAGAAAGAGAGGGTCTGCAAACCAAGAAGCAGCTCTCCCAGGGACCAGATCAGTCGGCACCTTAACCTAGGGCTTCCCAGGCTCCAGAACTGTGAGAAATAAATGTCTGTTGTTTAAACCACCCAGCCTGTGGTTTTGTTCTAGCAGCCCCAGCAGACAAAGGCAATCTGACTTAGAAATTTCATTTCTAGTGCCTGGGCCTGTAGAAACGGTTCAGAAGCTGCTAACACACGTCTGAAAACCATCACCGGAGAAGAATGTCAAGGTGTCTCGGTCAAGTTGTGGTAGGGAAATGACCAATTACAGAAAAGCATCTACGGTATGATTTCATTTTGTAATATAAAGTAAAGAGAGAGAGAGAACTAGATGAACGTTCTCCAAAACAGTAGCGGTGTTTATCTCTAGATGGTAAGATTAAAGGTTACATCTGATTTCTTCTTTTTGCTTGTCCAAACAGTCTAAATGTTTGGTGATGAATATATATTACTTTTGGAATAAGAAGTGATATGCAAATACACCTTTTTGGGGTCCATAATAAATAAATCAGGCCATCGGGAGGAAAAGCAAACTCAGGGTCATTGGGACGTGAGTTAGTCTCCATGAGTGAAGTCCTTCCTCCCTGTTCCCACTAGGGTGCTGGGGACACACGTCAGAGACACACATCCACACAAAGTCTGGAGGGGCTGGCTATCCTCAGAAGTGTGATGAGCACCAGCCTGGAGAGAAGACTGGTCATGGAAAAAGTCACCTGGCAAGGAAACAAGGAAGCAATGGCCATTAAGTGAACCCAGAAGGAGAAAAAGCACTCGTATCCGAGAATTGATAGCAACACAACCAATCCCAACATGGCCATTGGCTAGACTTCTTGCCGGGGAGAATGTGGGAAGTCCCATGGGAGGCAGAAGTAGTCAAAGATGAAGAAGATTGAGAATGCAGGTTATGAAACGCTCGGGGAGAAACTACCGGAAACACTAGCAGGGAGGAAAACCCAACAACCCAAACGTGGCTTCTGTTTTCTGTGTTAAAAGGAGGTACACAGCCTCCAGCTGCTGTGAGCAAAGAACACAGTGTGTGCAGAGCTAGCTGTCCACCACACACACATGGAGCATAGTAGGTGCTCAGTAAGTGCATTCATTCACCCCCTGCCCTCTGGGTGTGCCAACAGGACACATGCACAGGACAGGACGAGCGTAGAAACACGGGGCTTTCTATGGTGGCTTCTGGGTTGACAGTCCTGGGGTTGTCATCCTGCTTCAGCAATTAGCAGCTGTGCAATTCAAGAGGCCCCGTTCAACACCTACAATGCTCAGTTTCTTCATCTACAAAATAGAAAGGACTGTGATATAGATTTCATAGTGTGTTAAGGATTGAATATGATAAAACACGTAGAGTCCTCAGCACGGAATCTACTCAGCCCCTAGTATGTACCCAGTAAGAATGAGCTGCTATGGTTATTTGTTTAAATACGTGAGTTAAGGAGAAAATTCTGTGTCTATCGGGTGGACGGGAAAGTGTCACGAAGAACAGAGGGGATAACATGCCCCCCATCAAACTACCAGGCACACATACACTGGTACTCATGGGATGTTCTAATAACACAATTTGAACCATGTCACTCCTCACTTAGAATCCTTCCATGACTCCCCATTGCCCCGTGGATAAAACCCCAGCTCCTCAAACAATCTGAACTCTGCCCATGGTTCCTATCTCATGAGCTGTTACCTCCCGATGGGCCCTCTATGCCCATCTCCCATGACTTCCCTGAGCTTGCCAGGACTCCAAGTCCTTGCACAGGCTGCTCCCTCTGCCTGCCAGCCTTCCTGACCCCTCCTTTCCCACACTGTCTTCCTGCAAAGTCATCCTTCAAGCCTCCATTTATCTTGTCATTTCCTCTGAACGGTCTCCATGATCCTGCCTCCACCGTCCCTGGCTGCGGAAAGATCAGATGTCAAGTCTGAGCCCCAAGGCAATGAGTGAAGAACAGAGGGCTTCCTTGGGTCTACTTGGCCCACATCAGGTCCTCTCTGAGTGAGAGATTAGAATAAATCAATGAATCAAAAACATTCAATAAATCAACATCCTAATGCCTCCTGAGAGTTAAGAAGCCAGGGGCTCACCGTCATCCCACCACTGATGAACTTGGCAGCTTCAGGCCAATGACTTCATCCTTCTCTACTTCAGTTCTACCAGCTGGGGCTCATCCTAGATCTATTTCACGGCATCATCATGGAGATCGACCCATGTCCATGAAGCACTCTAAATGGTGCTAGCACAGAGCTAGGCACTATATAAACATTTACTATGCTTATTCTCTTTTTTTAGGCCTCCTTTGGAATGCTACCTTCAGGGCGCCTGGGTGGCTCAGTGGGTTAAGCCTCTGCCTTCGGCTCAGGTCATGATCCCAGGGTCCTGGGATCGAATCCCGCATTGGACTCTCTGCTCAGTGGAGAGCCTGCTTCCCCTTCTCTCTCTGCCTGCCTCTCTCCCTACTTGTGATCTCTCTCTCTCTCTGTCAAATAAATAAATAAAATCTTAAAAAAAAAATAGAATGCTATCTTCTCAAGAAGACCTCTCCAGCCCACCCCATCTCAGTTCCCAAGGCCTCATCGCTTCCTGGAGCTGTACTATTTGCCTACTTATTTACATATTTATTATTCATCTTTCCCACTAGCATACAAAGCCTGACTTCATAAATGGTGTCTAAAACACGGGCTTGGCACATAATAGGTGTTCAATAAACATTTGTGAAAGGAAGAGAGAACCGGAAGGAGGAAGAGGTCAATGTGTCTTGAAGGAATAGGTGTTTGACTGAAAGAGATGGGAGACTGGGGAGGATATTCTAACCCATAAATGGATAAAAACATCAAGAAGAACCTGCCAAACGGACCTCTGGAAGATTCTCGGCATTTGTAAGAAAGGCAGGGCCACAGGGCTGCCAGGAGAGAAGCACAGAGCCAGTGGAGGCATTGAGGTTCAGCCTAAACAGGTCATAGAAAGTTCTCCGGAGGCCGAAGGATCATTTTAATTGAGTAAGTCTACCTTGGGAAAGCAGGAGCTGCAGAGCTACCATTTCCGCACAATTTTGTATTAATTATTTCCTGGCCCAAGGCATTCTCTGTTAATTGCTCTCAATTGAAAAACCCCATGTTTATGTTTGTGTTGGCAAAAGCTTGGGGGGGAGGAAATAAAAAAAACCACTGAACTCCCCAAGATGCCACTGCCTCTGCCTTCCAGGGTAGACCAGTTGCATAGACCCTCAGAACACCCCGTAGCATCTTTAAATGCTGTGTGGCTGAGCATGTGGTCCCCTGCTCTGATTCTTACAGAAATAAATGTTTGGTCTGACCCTCCTTCCTTCTATTTCTCCATTTTTAGCCTCACAATCCAAGCTCCCTGAAGTGAGGCTCCCCCCTAAAGCTTGCTCCTTTAGAAATAGTAGAGAGGTCAGTGTTGAGGGCAGGGGAAATCATTTGGGCAGAGAATTCTCCCTTAACCAGGAGCAAAATGGGAGAACATACTCTTGGTGTCCCACCCAGATCCTCTTTAACAGACCGGTACACCCCACACACACATACCGTCACAGCTGACTTTTTTTTTTTCTCTAAAGCGGGAATCAGAAAACTACAGCCGGTGTGCCAAGTCTGGCCCACTACCTGTTTTTATCAATAAAGTTTTATTGGAACACAGCCACGCCTGTTCATCATTTAACTTGTGTCTGTGGCCATTTCCCCACTATGACCACAGAGTTGGAATAGTTGCAGCACAGAATGTGTGGCCCACAAAGTCTGAAGTAGTTACTCTGGCCTTTTACAGAAAAAGTTTGCCAATGGCTACCCCAGAGCAATGTTATCCAGTAGGAATATAATGAGAGCCACAAAAGCAAGCCATATATGTAATTTCAGCTTTTTCTAACTCATAAAAAAATAAAAGGAAACCAGTGACATTAAACTTCATGATATTTTTTATTTAACCCACTATATGGGAGGTGTTATCATTTCAACATGTAATTGACTTTAAAATTATTTATGATGTGGACATCTGTTTTTTCATGATAAGCCTTCAAAGCCCGGTCTGTATTTTATACTTACAACACATCACGGTTAAGATTAGCCACATTCCAAGTGCTAGGCCATGTGGCTAGGGGTTACTATATTGGAAAGGATTATTCTAGAAAGTCTCCTTTGGTTGACTAAGAGATGCCTCACCCAGAGGTTCTTTTACACCTGTGAAATAACAGAAAATCCATATATTGATATCTGCCCCTGGTCCTGACACTGAACTCCTGAAATCCTTGTCATTTCCTAAATGATGTGAGCCCTAGGAGCATCTTTTATTCTAATATTTGGTCATTGACTTTGGGTCCTGACACAGAGTTCCTAAATCCCTGGAAATGTGTTAGGAGTGTCTTCTGTTCTAATGAGCCAATGCTTGGTGGGCTTTTGGATGGAGGCTGGTCACAAGAAGACCAAGTCATGATTAGAAGCTTGGAATTCTCAGCCTCGTTCTCTATCCTCCAGGAAGGGTGGAGGGGCTGGAAACTGAGTCAAACACCAGTTATGCCTATGTGATCATGCTACCATAAAAACCCCGAAAACATAAAATGCAGAGATTCACATGTTGCTGGACACGTGAAGGTCATGGGAGTGCCACACTCCTTCCCACATAATTTGTCCTATCGATCTCTTCCATCTCAATGGTCAACAGTATCCTCTATCCTTTTATAATGACCCTGTAAATAGACATGTTTCTCTGAGGTCTATAAGCCATTCCGGCAAACTATCAGACTCAAGGAGGGGGCCGTGAGAAGCTTGATTTATAACTGGTTCCTCAGAAGCACCAGTGACAAGGTAGGATTTGGGATCGTCATGGAAATATCATCTGAGAACACCTCCACCCAAAAGTGAAGGGTACAAGGATCCCCATGTCAGGCTCTGATGCTAGCAAACTTGTCCTAACACAAGGAGAGAAGAGCGCAAATATTTATTGAGTACCTATCATATGTCAGACACTTAATAACTGTTTTCTTAACTCACCATAAAGCTTGGAGGAAGGAAATATTGGCCATGTTTTAAAGTTAAGGGAACTCATATAGACGAGGGCATTCAGCCATTCAATAACATATTATGGAATTATTTTAAATTATACTTACAATGGCATGTGATAATATTTAAACATTTAAGGCATAATGTTGATTTGGAAAAATAAGATAAAAAGGCACTGTGTGAATACAAGTGTTTTTAAAACGTGAGTGTTTTTTAACAGCCTGGAAACAAATACGCCACAGTGTTAGCCATCTTACTTTGGGCAATTAGAATTAACAGCTGTTGATTTTTCTTCTATTTCCTACCATGGGGTACTTTCCAGTTTTCCCAAGGTGCGTAAGTCCTCCTCTCGGATGAGATCTGGCCTCCCATGGGTGTAGGGTTACAGTTAAAGACCTTACTTTGGTTTGGAAATAGTCAAACCGGGCTTCAAACCCCAGCTCAGCCACTATCAAGCTCTAAGACTTTGAGCAAATGAGTTAATGTCCCTAAACCTCAATTTTCACATCCGTAAAAGGGACGGTGGGGGGTTGGGGGGAGCACAATGATATATATCCCATAGGGCTGTTGTGATTGAGGGTTTGTGTTTAAAGAACCTAGTGCAGGGGCGCCTGGGAGGCTCACTGGGTTAAGTCTCTGCCTTCGGCTCAGGTCATGATCTCAGGGTCCTGGGATCGAGCCCCGCATCGGGCTCTCTGCTCAGCGGGGAGCCTGCTTCCCCCTCTCTCTCTGCCTGCCTCTCTGCCTACTTGTGATCTCTCTCTGTGTGTCAAATAAATAAATAAAATCTTTTAAAAACAAATAAAAAATAAAAAAATAAAGCGCCTCGTCTACGGCCATACCACCCTGAACGCGCCCGATCTCGTCTGATCTCGGAAGCTAAGCAGGGTCGGGCCTGGCTAGTACTTGGATGGGAAAAAATAAAGCGCCTAGTGTGGTGCCTGACACATAGTAGGTCTCACTGGATGGTAGACCCATAAGTGGAGGCTGATTGACCCCAAAACCCCATGCTTCCCTAGATCCCCGTGATGGTCTTCCAAATCCCCTCAATTCATCCCCTCAATTCTGCGGCAGAACCCGCGATTGACAATTTTGAGTCAAGGAACAGTCCCCACTCAATGGGGGGGGGGGTCACTGTCACTCCCATCCTTGCACATTTACACCACCAGAGTCCCATTTCTCCAGGGAACCAGGCTTCCGTTTCCCAGCTGGGCACTAATACCCTTAAAGGAGCAGGGAGCTCTTTCCCTTTCTCCTTTACGTGATTAATGACACTTAAATTGGCCCAGTGATAGATGAGTTATCCTAAAGGCATCAAATATTTAAAGCTGAATTCTCCTTTGACAAAAATAGTCTGTGGGTTTCGAGAGCTGCCGTCCTGATGTCCCTGTTAGCCAGCACGTGATGTCTGCCGGTGCTGAATGAATTCCTGCTAAGCGTCCACCAATAGCAAGGACTAAGACACCCCTTTCTCCTTTTGCTGTTCCCATGAAGGCTGAGTGTGTGCTTTACATCTTTATCTTAAGTGACCAGACTTGTTTATAGCGGCTCTGAATAATTACGTCTGAATGCATCTGCGTTTAGCACGCCCCAGCCCATGCGCTCTTCTGGTGAAGGGTTTCTAAATGGAATTCTTCCCTGGAAATGAGTCTTAAGTGCATTTCTTCACCTAAACAAGCTCCTGTCCCAGATATCCACGTGGTCCTTGGAGAGAAGCTCCCGTACCATCCCATGCTCCCCGGTGCAGCCCTCCGCCTTTTTCTGGGTATATTTCCTTCCCCTGTGCCCACAGTAACCTGCTAGTCCTTGCAGATCTCCCTGATTCGTCACCGATCACCAAGTCCCCGGGAAAAGGGACCTCCACGGTGAGGCCACCCCAGATAATGCCGCCGAATGTCTCAATCTTTCCTGGGCCCCCAGACCAGTCACTGGGAATAGCAAATATTTTCGCCATTGGAGCACAGACAGCCAGAGAGGATTCGGGAAAGAATGAACATGGCTATATTCTGATAAAGGCTTATTTGCAAAAACAGCAGCAAGCACGGATTTGCCCACGGGCTGTCGGGCTGTCGTTTGTGGACTCCTGCCCCGGGAGACCTGTAGGGGCCCCTGCTCTTGCCCTGCTCAGACCCCCTCTAGTGGTTGTTAATGGCTCACAGTTGCCCCCTTCTCCACCTTGGCTACCAGAGCCTGGTCCCCAACAAAGTTCCTTTGCTCTGCGTCCATCCAGAGGAGCAGTCAGAGCCTGCTGAGTGAGCTGATGGACATAAAGGTACAAATTACCAGCCATCTGCCTCCAGGCAGCACCAGAGTTCCCTGTGGGGTCATACTGAAGCCAGTCTCCCATCCAGACCCCAGGCTTGCTTACCTTTGTTTCTCTGCCCAGTCCTGCTTTGTCATCTCCCTCTTCCTAAGTAAATGAAACACTCCCCAATCTGTCTTGGGCTTTACTTCTAGGACACCAACCTGAGATACGACATTAAAACCCAAACTAGCTCCCAGCAGGTATCAATACTTTTTTCCCCCTTTGCTGTCTTAATGCTCCCAAGTTCTGTCTTTCCCAAAAGGTCATGAGAGCCTTGGAGGGCAGGGAATGCCAAAGTGGAGGTCTCTTCAGCACAGTGGGAGAGGACGAAGAACACAGGCTTTTTACTCTCACAGACCTGGGTTAAAATCCTGCCTCTGTCACGGACCTGGTTTGTGACTGAAGATGGTAAGAATTAGAATGACAATAGGGCACCTGGATGGCTCAGTAGGTTAAGCCTCTGCCTTCGGCTCAGGTCATGATCTCAGGGTCCTGAGGTCGAGTCCCGCATCAGGCTCTCTGCTCAGCGGGGAGCCTGCTTCCTCCTCTCTCTCTCTCTCTCTCTCTGCCTACTTGTGATCTCTCTCTGTCAAATAAATAAATAAAATAAAATAAAATAATTAGAATGACAATAAAAAAGAGCAAGAACAGTGGTGAGAGCAAGAGCCCGTCTTGAGCAGCGCACTTCAGCCCATGGGGAAGGTCACAGGACACATGGGGATGGTTCTGTTGTCAGCCCATTTATAAATGAGGACAGCTAGGCTCACAGAGTGCCCACGTCACCCATTTCACAGATGAGAGCGACAATGGCCACCTTGAGGAGTTGCTATAATTATTAACACAAACGTCAAAGTGCCTGGCAACCAGCGGATGCTCCAAAAATATTTCGCTTTATTACCAGGTCCTGTTTTTCACTGGCTGGTATCCACACAGTAGATGACCTTGTTACCTGACTTGATCCTTGCCCAGCACCTTGATGTGCGCATTTTCATCCCACGCCCCTCTCAGCTTTTTGCTTTTAATGGAACAAGGAACTCAAGGAATGAGAAAATCAAGCTTCGTCGTGAGCTTCAAGACAGTCTGGGTTCCCCACTTGGGCTCCTTCCTGTGGACCAAGGATTCTTGCCCCCCAGAAAAAATCCAAATATGCAGCAACAGGAGGAGCGCTACATCACATCTCTTCATTATTCAACAGATAGTTAGGGAGTGCCCACACATTTGCCAGCCTCCAAGATGGCCTCCAGTGATTCTCACATCCTGGGATTTACACTATCACCAGGAGTGCGCCATCTTGAAAATGGATCCTTCTGACCCAATCAAATGATGGCAGCCCTAGTTAGCATCCTGATTATGATCGCATGAGAGATTCTGAGCCAGAACCACCCAGCTAAGCCAATCCCCAATTCCTGAACCACAGAAACCGTGTGGGATAATAAATTCTTGTTGTCTCAAGCCACCAAGTGGGGTAATATTTTACCCAGCATTAAGTAACTAATTAAGTGATTAATATTTAATTAACTAATTATTTAATTAATTTAATTAACTAACTAACTTAACTAATTTAATTAACTGATATTTAATTAACTAATTAATATTTTACCCAGCATTAAGTAACTAATTAAGCATTAAGTAACTAATTAACAGCATTCAGTGGAATAATCACATAATGATTTAAAAGAATGTGAGCCACTGGGTGGCTCAGTTGGTTAGGCATCTGACTCTTGATTTCAACTCAAGTCATGATCTCAGGGTCATGAGATCAAGCCCCGTATGGGGTGTAAAGAGTCTCTTTGAGATTCTCTTTCTTCCTCTCCCTCTGCCTGCCCCATCCCACACCCCACTCCCGGCTCGCTCGCTCTCTCTCTCTCTCATAATAAATAAAAGCTTAAAAAAATAAAAGCTAAAAAAAAAAAAGAATGTTTGTGAAAGGTCCATAAGAACAGATCAATGAAATCCAAACAGAACAGAAAATAGGACACATGAAAAGATAATATGAAGAAGTTTAATTCATAAGGACAAGCTAATATTATTCTCATTTCTAAAAGGAGATAAATTTGTATATGCCATATCTAATTAGTGCTTACTATAAGCCAAATACTCTTCTAGTATTATCTCATTTGATTCTCAAAACAACCCTATATCATTATTCCCACTTTTCATTTGGGGAAACTAAGGCTCTCAGAAGTTAACTACCTCATTCAAGGTAATATAGCTAGTAATGTAAGGACCTATTTTATGTTTCTATTTTATCCAGAGGCTTCCACTGAAGTTAAACAATAACTTTGTTGAGTCTAGCCCTGACATAAGGACAGCCATCTTGGCAAAGCAAAAGCCGGCACCCTGCACTGGAAGAGTGGGTTAGCATAAGAATGGCCATCCTGAAGGCCGGGAAGCCATTTTACTGAGCATCCCTAACCAGCCCACACCTGCACATAACTTGAGATCAAGACCTAGGAAACAACTTAACCATATACCACCAGGGTGGTTATGCGATGGCGCCACAGGGATCAGATGTTAAAGAAAAACAAATAGTTAACTTGCAGAGATCACAATCCGGCAAGACAGTAGTCCCCCTTGGTTTGCAAATGTCCTGGCGATTTACAACAAAAAGGGCCATCTCTTCAACGGCCCAATTTCCAGAGACAAAGGACTCAGTTCCTCAAGGCCTAAGGTCGCCCTCTCCACCATAAAACTGAAGGAGGCTGAGGCAGAAGGAAATGTAAATAAAGTTAAATTTCTTCTAAACCCAAATCTCACTTAACCGCCAGGATGGCGCCAGGGTAATGCCGGGGTGGCAAAAGGTTAAACAAAGTTAAACTGTCAAAGTGGGGCGCAAGATATGTAGGTAGCTATGGGAAAGTGCTTTGAAAATGCTATATAAACCCTTGGCTTTGAGTGCTCGGGGTCCTTGTTGAAACCCGCTGCACTGGGCGGATACTTGGACCCCAGCTAGCTGGAAATAAACCTCGCTGTGTGACTTGCATTATCGAGAGTGTTCTCTGTCTAATTGAGGGGTGGTCGACTCCGTACCCTAACAGTAAGGGGTGGACTTTGACTAGAACCCAAGACACTCTGACTTTCAACTCAGTTTTTCTAGCCACTACTAGTGCCTATAGACAGAATAAAAAGGAGATGCACCAAATTGTATGTTTTTCAAGGATTTCCTTCTTGTACTTTATATTTTCTAAAAGGAACAGCCACTCCATTAGTAACCACTTATTGTGGGGTGCCTGGGTGGCTCAGTTGGTTAAGCAACTGCCTTCAGCTCAGGTCATGATCCTGGAGTCCAGGGATTGAGTCCCACATCAGGATCCCTGCTCAGTGGGGAGTCTGCTTTTCCCTCTGACCATTCCCCTTGCATGCTCTCTCTCTCTCTCTCTCTCTCATTTTCTCTTTCAAATAAATAAATAAAATTTTTTTAAAAAGTTGATGTTTTCATAAGTCAAAATTAAGCAAATAAAAATGGGTTCTTTCTTGCAGAATCCAAAGGAAGCAAGGAAATATCCATTCTCATTTATCATGTTTCTCAAAGGGATCTCAGGGTGGGATAATTTTTCTTTCTGAGGGTCTCCCTTGGATGCTGTAGGATTTTCACACCACTGCCTCTGTCCACCAAATGCCCCATAGCACATGCTGTCAGTGCCTTGCCAGCAAATGGTCAGCCCTCACCTCTCCAGCCAGAGCTGCCAGCTGCAAACACCTGTGACCCTCTGCCTGGTAACTTCTGCGCTATTTGGAGCACATGCTTTGTTCCAACACAGACATCAATGCCCCTGGAAGCAGCCCTCCACCAGTACTGAACTAGAATTTGGCAGCTCAACATCCCCCTGCCTTCCCCGCCCCTCAGTTGCAGTAACTCTGAAGGCACATTCTGCTCTCACGAAGTCCCCATCAGGACTGAATTCCAGCTTCCCAGGCAGTAAGTGGCCTGACACACACCCTTTATGGGCTTCCCCTTCTTGCTAACCCTCACCTGCCAGTGTTTTCGGGACCACCTCCCAAAAACATGCCTTGCCCTCAGATCCTTGTCTCAGGGTCAGCTTCCACAAAAATCAAGCCAAGGCCACTCTCCAGGCCCATTAACACTGAAAAAAAGCTCCTACAACTTCCAAACACCCAGGCTTGGAGGGTACAAGTGCTCTCTCCCTGCTTAAGAAAACAGTTAAGTTCCATGGCTGCTTTCTAGTCAAAGACCTCTGGCTCTAAGAAAAGCTCATGGCCATGGCATTTCATGGAGAACTATCCCACCACCACCACTACCACCACCACCAAAGTCCTTCAGGCATACCCTCTGTGCCTGCTGCTCTCCCATTTTCCAGCCCTTTTAGTCCAGTCCCTCTCTGGGGTTCAAGAAAAAGTGATGTTTTTTAGTGCAAAATAATAACATGGCTTTGGGCTTAACACCAGCCCAGGAAGGAAATAGTCATAATAATGGCTAACATTTATTGAGTGCTTGTCATATCCCGGAAAGAAGGTAAGACTTTACACAAATTATTTATTGTGGTTCTCCTACCGCAAAGAAAAGTGGCTGTTTGGAGGCCAAGAGCACCTAGAAATAAATTCAAAGTGGGCCAGTTCATTCAGCCAACAAAGATCTATTAGAAAACAGTATGTATCTATTGAGCATCTACTAAGTTCAAGACAATGTGCTAGGTAGAGACATTAAACAGAGACCAAGTCATACAAGTTCCCTCTTCTCTCAGGAGCCACATTCTAATGGAGCATTGGGTTGAATCAGGATGACTTTGTCCCCCCCCCCACTCCGGGGAGGGGGGGGGCGTACATCTGTCTGAAGACATTTTTGTCCTTAAGTGGGGAGTGGGCATGTACTTCGTGGGTAGAGCCAAAGGATGTTGGAAAACACCCTAAAAGGCACGGACAGCTCACACAATAAATAATTATCTGGCCTACGATGTCAAAAGTGTCCAGTTTGGGAGACCATGTAAGAGAGGAAGGAGGAGAGAGGATGACAAAACCAAATGACAAATTTCGAGATGTGAAGCCTGAACACACGTCTTCCTCTCAGCTTTGGTTATCAGAAAGTGACAAAGCAAGAGAGAGATAGAGAGAGAGCGCGAGCACAAGCAGGGGGACTTGGAGAGGGAGAAGCAGGCTCCCTGCTGAGGAGAGAGCCCAGATGCGGGACTCGATCCCAAGATCCCAGGACCCTGGGGTCACCACCGAGCCAAAGGCAGACACTTAACCTCTGAGCCACTCAGGCGCCCCCTTCAGCTTTGGTTATCAATCTGTAAAATGCTATTTGCATTATATGAACCCCTCATGGGCACCCACAAATGGAAGCAGGGTCCCCCCCCCTCCAAGATTTATTTATTTGGGGAGGGGGGCGGGTGGACAGGGGCAAAAGGGGAGAGAAACTCTCTAGCAGACTCCACAGTAAGCATGAGCAGAGGCACAGCTCCACCCGACAGCGGCAAGATCAGGACCTGAGTCAAAAGTCAAGGAGTGGGACACCCAACCAGCTGCAGCACCCAGGTGGCCCAGGCAGGCCCCTTTCTTAACCGAGGGTGCCCATCACAGCAAGGAAGTCAAAGAAGAGCTTCCCCCCCACCCCCCAGCACATTCCTTAGCTCAGCCCAGGGCTGGGTTTGCCGAGGCTGCTATCTCTGTCAACCCCACCCACCCTCCTTTTCTAAGGAGAGACATCCAGATGGGTCTTTTCAGTCATTTTACGCATCTTATCATTTATTTATTCCACCTCATTTCACAAAGGGTTCGGGGCACTTAAGTAGATATAAACAAACAATCACACATCCTGACCAGGAACAATGTGAATCAGAAGCAGGGGCGAGGAGGGCTCTTTGTCTGGCTGTTGTCTGTTTGGAATCTCTTCTCTGAAGAGCCTCCCCGCCCCCCCCCCCCCCCCCCAAAGATGCCAGGTGCACGAACCCACACCCGCTCAACCACGCTCCTGCTCCAGCTGAGACTTGGCTGGAGCTGACTCCTCCCACCGCAGGCAGTGAACACATGATCCCAGAATGACCAATCAGAGCGCCACCCCTCCTGGTCACGGTGATTGGTGTAGGGAGGGTCATCTGACCTACCAGCGACCAATCAGAGACTTTCCCAAGATTTTTTCCAACCTAGTAGGGGAAGAACAGCTCTCCCATTCTCTGGGGTCTGGAAGGTGAGGACAATGCTGGGGGTTAGGGCTGCCACCCCAGGGAGAGAGCATGTCTCAAAATGACGTCAAGAGAAGCACACAGAATCTAGAGATGGAGAGAGCGAGAGCTCTGAGAACACTTACTGAGACCTAGCCATGTCTGAACGCCAGGGACGTGGCTCACTGAATCCCTTTTTGCTTGCATTCATTAGGTTTCTGTCACTGGAACCTAATAGAGAGCATAGGCCAAGGGGAAAGCAAGACGGACACCAGAGAGCAGGAGATGAGGGTCAATACGAGTTTGAGTTTGGTTGTGTGCTTGTGGGTAAGCAAAATGGAAAGGGTAGACTGATGACATCCATCATTTTCCTCTTAATTTTTTTTTAAGATTTTTACTTATTTATTGGACAGAGATCACAAGTAGGCAGAGAGGCAAGCAGAGCTAGGGGGAAGCAGGATCCCTGCTGAGCAGAGAGCCCAATGCAGGGCTTGATCCCAGGACCCTGGGATCATGACCTGAGCCAAAGGCAAAGGCTTTAACCCACTGAGCCACCCAGGCATCCCCATTTTCCTTTGCCCTCAATGAGAACATTGAAGCTTCTTAGGAGAAGCAAAGCTTTGTCCAAGCACTGACTTCTCCAAATACAATGGGCTTCATGGAAGGAAATGCTGGGATATGGAGATGATGTCTTCTCCGATGGACCCCCTTTCAGCAAACGTTAAGAACCGGATTTGCAAAGCTGCTCTCTACACTCTGCTGTGGATGCTGCGGGGTTCGTCCTTACATGGTTGGCCAAACTGTTTCTACGGGATCATGAGAAAGGCAGCGTGCGCCAACGATGCACGTTTCTGAAGGTTCTTATGACGAGTCAACATTCCTGGAACTGGTTCCAGAGCATCTCCGCCGCTCATTATTCTCAGCCTGTTTTTGCCCTTTCCTGCTCAGAAATGAGCTCACCTCTACCAACTTCTAAAGGTTCTGCTCTCACCTTCCAAGAAGGGAAGTTCAAGAGAGTGAGAATCTCCTGTCCTTCTGAGAAAGATTGCACTGAGGGGTCTGCTGATGTTGGGGAGCTGGCCTCAAGAGTTTCCCCTTTCCTTACCTCCTATCTCCATGGTTAATGTAAGCTGTTAGGATATCATGGTACCATCGGGCTGTCACTGCACTGGGGATCTCCAATGCCTCCAACCCAAGTAACAGATTGTTCCAGAGTTCCTATCCTTACAGATAAAAGAAAAAAGCTGCTATGTCCCTCAACTTGTCTGGGAGCAGTGATGATATAACGAGACACAGTCTAACCATGTACCATGTACCATGGACAAAGACAGATTTGTAGCCAAGTATTATCACTGCGACGCAGGGAAGGTAAGGTGTGGTGGTTTCATTGTCTGTGTTTGTTTGTTTGGTTTGGTTGGTTTTGCTGCCCTTGGAAGCGGGCCAGCTGTTTTACATGCAATGTCCGTTCATCTTCATGGCAATCCATCCAAGGACTGGATAGTAACACCACCATTTCCTACACAGGGACAGGATGTGTACTTTTCCAAAGGTCACACCATTATTATGAAGCAGAACCCATGAATTGAACTCACGTCTAAAGGACCCCCAAGCCTGTGCTTTGGTCTCTGCCTTGGACCCTGGAAGGTGGGCACCAGCTTGCGGGAACCAAAAGTGGGCAGAAGAACCCCCTGCCCCTGGGGCTTATCCAACAAAAAATGCCTTCCTTCTTCTCATCGGGGCCTTGTGTGAGTCACGCCATTAAAATATAGTATCTCATGGTGGCTCAGTGGGTTAAAGCCTCTGACTTTGGCTCACGTCATGACCTCAGAGTCCTGGGATGGAGCCCTGCATCAGGCTCTCTGCTTGGCAGGGAACCTGCTTCCTCCTCTCTCTCTGCCTGCCTCTCTCCCTACTTGTGATCTCTGTCTGTAAAATAAATAAAAAAATAAATCTTTTAAAAAATAAAAATAAAATATGATATCTGGGAGGAGTCAACATTTAGTTGGCCATCTACCCCTTATATCAGAGTCCAAATTAGTTCACTGGATAACTAGAACTCTTAAGACAGCATCTCTTGCAATATGGTCTGGGACCATCTCTGTCAGCATCACCAGGCAGAAGAATGAAGACTTTTAAACAGCTGTATGTCCCAATCCCACCCCAAGACATGCTCTCTCAGCATCTCTGCCCCCAAGAGAAGAGGCTCAGCTGATGGTCCTTCCACGTACCAGCCATGGCAGAGAACCTGTTCTATGCTAGGCATATGCTAGAGGACTTGTCATTTCTATAATTTCTGTGGTCCTTTGTTGAGTATCACTATGAGGGCAGGAGGAGGCCGGAGTAGGGGGAGGCAGGTTGAAGCAAGTTGACGGAGAGGGCAAAACACGAGCCAGACAGATTTAGGGATTCAAGTCCCAACACCGACACTTGGACAAGTAATTACCTCCCTGGAGGTAGGCTACCCACATAGTCTTCAAATTCATATGTTAAAGCCCCACCTGCCAAGGGGTCTGTATTTGGAGAGAGGGTGGGCGAGGAGGTATTAAAGGGTGAATGGGACCACAAGTGTGGGGGCTTGAGAGCACTGGTACACTTTTAAGAAGCAGAAACACCCGCTACCTGTCCTCCACCACGTGAGGACCCAGCAAAGAGGCAGCTCTCCGCAAGCCGGGATGAGAGTGCTCCCTAGGAACCAAAGAGGCGAGCACCTTGATCTTGGACTTCCCAGGCTCCAGAACTGTGAGAAACAACTTTCTGTTGTTTAAGCCGTGGAGTCTGTGGTATTTTGCTATGGGAGCCTGAGCTGCCTGAGCGGACACAGACTATTAAGTGAAATAAACAAGGATGCGAAGCTGTTTATAAATGTTAATAAATGCATGGAGTTATCTTTGGGAGAATACACAATAAACTAGTTACAGTGGTTGCCTCTGAAGAGGACAGGGCACTGGAGGATAGGGGACACCTAATGCTTACTTTACACCTATTTTTACTGCTTGGGTTTTTTTTTTTTCCCTCCATGTACAT
Source organism: Lutra lutra (assembly GCF_902655055.1). Taxonomy (NCBI): domain Eukaryota; kingdom Metazoa; phylum Chordata; class Mammalia; order Carnivora; family Mustelidae; genus Lutra; species Lutra lutra. Next base: position 10,372,756 of record NC_062295.1, on the reverse strand, counting down.
ATTGACCTATTCAGATAGATAAATACATTAATTTTTAGTGTGCGCTTTATGTAAATGGGCAGAAGACACTGCCCAGAGACCTAGAGAAGCTGTCCTTCTGGGAAATCGCCAGCTACACAAACCACCTAAAAATCAATCCCTAAAACTCCAATGAACACGCCAGCAAGGGCATCGGTGGGCTCGCATGGCACAGGGGCAGGGCTGTGGTTCACGAGAGGACTGGCTAATTGTATGAGGGTACCTGCCCATATTTTCTGCTCCAGGTTATAACAGTGACCTCAGAAGAGACGTTTTGGGGGTATTGGAACAGATAAATAAGCCCCATTACTTTCCAGCCAGTCCACACTGTGTCAAGGAGTGGGCAAGTTGGCAGGGCATCAGCTGTGGGCATCAGGCAGGGGTTTCACAGAACCATATATTGGTTGAGGCAGGGAGTCTGCCCATCTTGGGCAGGGGTCCGAGGCCAGAGGGAGCAGCTAAAATCATGTTCAGCCAGAATTGCCGGCAATGGCTGTTTCTCTGACTGAGCACCAGATGAAGGAACTGGCTCGTGTTTAGGGGCCAAGTTATATGAAAAATGCATCTCTTTAAATGCTAGAATCACACTCAGGAGAAGCTCGTGGGAAGTGAGTCTGTCTGAAGCAAAAGCAGACTCATGTCTCCCATCTTCCTTCAGCATATGCTCATTGTGTGGCATGGTGACCAGAAATACCAACTTTATTTATGTTCTCCCTCTCTCTCTCTCTCTCTCCCTGGCTCCCCCTCTCCCATTCACTTCTCCCCATCCCTGACCTGAGATCACAAAATTGAGTCCACATAGCTTAGAAGCACTTATGCCTGACTCTGCTCTGTGGTAAGAAAGCGTGGCATTGAACTGGCCAGCTCCTCCTCCAACCATGGAAACTTAGAGAATTGTTATAATCAGATCCCAACTGCTCAAACATCCCCAGTTTCCTAGCAACCCTCCAAACGCTTTGGTGCAGGACTGTAAGGAGGATTCCAGGGCTGAGGTGGTGGCTGGTGCGTTCAAGATTGCTGGAGAGCTTCCCCAAACTCTTTTCAAACTCTTTTCATCCACCAGCCCAGCAGCCCAACAAGACGCCTGTTAGACAAGTGATGTCAGGCAGCAGGCTTCTGCTCAAGAACTCCAAGAGGCTGAGTTCGAAATTCCTTAACCTGGACCTAAGGGCCTTCCGTTCATCGGTGGGCTTCACCCCCACTCACTCCCAATGCCCACCCATCTGCCCCAGCAAGCTCAGTCCTCGGCACCTGCCCCAGCAGGCTTCTGCAAACGGACCCCTCCATGCACCTGTGTTTCCACACATCTTCCTCACCAACCGTGTCTTCCTCCCTCAATACATCCCACATTTCCTACCTTGATCTCCCTCGCCCACGAATGATCTCTCGGTGCTCACTGACGCCAACTTCTGCTGGGGACCCTCAGTAAGTTTCGTTACTATGCCTAACCAGAGACGCAAGGTAAACACATCCCAGAAGGGCTAATCCAGAGGCAGAGAAAACAATGCAAGAAAAAGAGGGTCAGGCAGCTTCCAGAAGTTAGGAAAAGTGAGTGGGATGGAAGACGTGAGCAGAGATAGCTGGGCAAATAAATATCCGGAGGTGAGATCAAGCAGAACACTAGATTTATTTCAACCTTTGGAGGTTTGATTGTTTCACTTTTGGAATACTCAGCACCCATCACTTTTGGAATACTCAGCACCCATCACTTTTGGAATACTCAGTACCCATCACTTTTGGAATACTCAGCACCCATCACTTTTGGAATACTCAGCACCCATCCCCTACTTACTCTGCCCAGCATTGCTCCCTCGCTCCCTCACTATGGGCAGTCTTGGTGAGACTGTCATTCAAGGTTCCTGTTCTCCCTTGTCAAGTGTCAAGCATATAACTCAACGTGAGCCAACCATACTCTCCCCTTGGACTTTAAATTTCAGTGGAGTGAGTACAGAGAGAAAAAAAAAAGGTTGCAGTGATTGACATCTGCAGGGGAGCTCTGCTAAGACCATGCCAGTAGCTCATGCCACCAGCCCTGGTTTGAGCTGCCCAGGTTCCCACCATCCCAAACTCTGCTCTTCAGATGTTCCCTCAGTTTTATGAACCATCCCATTTTCTTCGAAAGAGCTCCCTTGTTGCATGAGTCACACAGCACTGATTTCTGTTGCTTGTAACCAAAACGCCCTGATACAGACAACTAACCCCAAACCTTGAAGGAGGACAGGGATTAGCATGCACAGAAAGGAGGAAAGAAAATGAATAGCTTTGGCCTCCACTTCTTTTTTTAGGCCACTCTAAGGGGCGTGGCTGATGACTTCAGAATGGGCCTAAGGCCAACTCAGCTATCAACGGGGACAGCCTGAGAGCACAATGGATGGCCTTGGGACAGAATGAATTTACCACGCGAGACAGTGATGAAGGAAGGCCAGGTTCACATTTACCCCGCAGTGTTCTTCAATGTTAGCTCTCCAGATATTATTTCCTCTCTAGATCCATGATTATTATACAAAAAGATGTTTAGTAGATATGTTTAGTAGATATATAGTAGGTGTTTTAGTGAAAAACACGGAAATGAACAGAATTGTGAATGGCTTCACAGTATTTATTTTGAGTCTCTAATGGGTTACTATGTAACTGAAAATCTCCAAGAGGCAAGAGAACATGCAGGTATTCCCACATTTATTTGGCCAAGAAACTCTCATTTTGCAGACATCTCAAAGGGCTAGTGTTCCATGGAACACCTACTGGGAAGCACTATTACAAGGACAGATCAACCACCGAGACACAATATAATAGATGTAAAGCATGAAACACAGTGCCTAGTCACAGGAGGTTCTCAACAATTGTAGCAATAGGCTATACTTAGTATCTCACTTTGCTCCCTCTCATATCTGAATAGCACTTCCCTACATTGACTTATATAATCCGTTCTGTTCCTTCACCAGACTCTAGCCCTATTGGGCTTCCTTTATTTCCACAGGCATGATAAACTATCTTCCTGTCTCAGGGCCTTTGCACATTCGGGTTTTTCTGCCTAGAACCACTTTCCCCCATGTTTCACTTGGATGGTTCCTTCTCATTCATTCTTAGGCTTCATTTTAATTGTCAGCTCCTCGGGGATGCTAGCCTTGTTAATCTTGATCCTGTCACCTTCCTTGTTTCATATTACGCATATCACAAACAACAATTCTTACTTTCATAATCTATTGAATATAAGAACAGTTTTCCACCACTCATGTATAGACCAGAAGTCAGAGATGTGGCTTTCTTTCTTTCTTTCTTTCTTTCTTTTTTTGCTCCATTAACAAAGTGTTTAACTAGATAATGCAAGACAAAGGTCTATGGAATGAATGTGTAATCCAAAACTCATCCTCTATATAAAGGATATTGAACAACAGAATATGTTCCATTTTCAATGGCAGATTTATGAGAATGCATATGCGTTCTTCACGTTGCCCTTTGTTGCATTAGCCACGTTTAAAAAACAAAAACAAACACAGGATATACTATTGAGATTCAGTCCTGGATGGGCATGTCTATAGGACACTAAAAGGAATGTAGTTCCATTATGTAGTTTTGTGGGAGTATGACTTAATACATGTAAATAGCTTAGGGAACCTAAAAGAACAAAAGGTTATCATATGCCTCAAACTGTCCATTCACGTATTCATTCATTCATTCATTCATTCATTCAACAAAAGTATGCTAATCACCTACTATACATTCAAACACAATAGGTTAGGCACTATACACTTGAGGCCCTCCCAATCCATCAATTTGGCTTATATTCCCTCATTTTATATTGCATTCATTTTCCTTCATTTACAAAATCATAAGTCTTTTTTTTTTAGAGAGAGAGAGAGAGAAAGCATGCATATGTAAACAGTCGGGGGAGAGGGGAGAAGGGAGAGAGAGAATCTTAAACAGGTTCCATGCCTAGCACAGAGACTGACATGGGGCCGAACATGGGGGCTCAATCCCACAACCCTGAGGTCATGACCTGAGCTGAAATCAAGAGTTGGACGCTTAACCAACCGAGCCACCCAGAAGCCCCCTAAGTCCTTTGAAGGGCTTGTATCCTATGTGTGGCAGAAATAGGAATAGAGAGCACACAAGTAGCAGGCAGAGCAGATCAATCTCACCACTCAGACCCACTGCGCTGGAATACAGCTGCAAAATCCCTTTCAACATTCCACTGCAGGCAGCTGCTAGTGGTCATGAGTGATAGCACCCAGAAGTAGCCCTAGGTGCCTACTCTGGGTGGAAGAAAGAGCCCAAGCTTTGCAGTCAGACCCCAGTGTGTTTGAATCCATGTAGCAGTTTACTCTGTCAGATATGGATAAGCCAACCCACCTTCTCATGGTTAAGAGAATTAAATGAGATAATACATTGGAAACAACCTGCCTCATAGCAGGTATCCAACAAATGCTCTCCGTGCTCTTCCTTTTACCCCCAAGGAAGCCTCCTAGAGGGTTCATATACAGTCATTGCTTAACAAAATGGACTGGCGTGAACAGAAACCTCGCTGAAGCAAGCAAAATGGGACACAAAGAAGGAACACCAAGAAAATGTAACAAAGAACAACTTCTCCCCTCTTTCCCCTCTATCTACAACACAATCGATCCCATTTTCCCCCCATATTTTTACTAAAAAGCATCCTGGGAAGCAGGAGATGCTCAGAGAGTTTGTGATTGAAAATCCTAAGACTGACTCTTTTGTTCTTAAGTGCTTTTCTTAGCTTGACCTGATTTTGCTCCAAGAGGTGAGGATTATAAGATCTGGTGGCATATTTGGGGCATTTGGGGACTCAGAGTCAAAGGGTCGGTAAATACTTGATCTTAACCACAGATAAGCCAGGGCTTAGAGCTTGCCATTGGATGATTGCCCAATTACAGGATATGAAATTAATCTGTGGTTCTATTGGTTTTTTTTTTCCCTTGTACCCATCACCTCCTCCCTCTGGATTGTTAAGGCTTCCCTTCAAATATAATAATTCAATGTAGAACATAGCTGCTAGAGATAGAATGCTGTGCTTGGCAATATATTTAAATCAATATTGTGATCCAAAACAGGAGATTATTAAGGTGACTTCCCCCCACCAGAGTTAAGGGGTTTTTTTTTTTATTTTCCATACCAACACACCATAGTCATTGCATAAATATTAAACATACCCAATTCCTTCCTTAATTTGCTTTCATACTGAAGAAATTGAGAGTCAGCATGGATAGGACATTAACGAAGCAATCTAAGAGCCAAAGAAGCTGAAAGAAATGGAGGGAAACGCTATTGAAAAAAATCAATTGTGATTAAATTGGTGGACTGGTCTCTGAAAGATTGTCTTTGTGTGACATTTCATAATTTCCAGGTAATGCCAGAATGTCTGTTCATGATCTTTTAAATGTATGCAACTTCTCTTAGCACATAATTTGGCAACTGCTAAACTCTGAAAACAGCACTGAAGGTTGAGTCCACAAGAAATCAAACCCCGATGGATCGACAAAGAAAAAGCAGCAGTGGCAATTCCTTGAAAATGTGCCCAGGATTGTACGGTGACGGCATTCACTTGACTAATTTTTATAGAGCACTTATCATGTGCCAGGCACTGTGCTAGGCAGTGGGGATACAAGTGGGGCAAGACAGACAAGGTCCCCAGGATCACAAAGCTGACGTGTTGGTGGAGAAGACACAAAGAAAACACATGAATGAGATGACTTTAGGGAGTAAGCTATGATTAAAATAAAATGGGGTCCTAATAGAGAGGAATGGTGGTAGGGCTCTTTATATAGGGTAGGCTGCTTTCTATAGGGATGGTTTCCCCCAAAAGATAACAATTTAGCCAAGACCTGAATGGTAGGAAGGAGCATGCACTTGCAAAGGTCTGGGGATAAGTGTCACCAGCATATGGAAGAGCAAAAGCCAAGTTCCTAAGGTGGCATCGATCCTGGCATGTTCAAAGAAGAAAAAAGGACTTGCTGTGGTCAAGGTCAAGGGAGATAAAGAGTAGAAGGACAAGAGCTAAGGCAGGTTATGTAGGATCTTGTAGGCCTTTGAGGAGCTTGATTTTTTTTTTAATTGCAGTGGAAATGGGCAATGGAAAGCCCAATCGGGTAGCAGCAAACAGGTAATGTGATTCATGATGTAATGAAGTTAAGGTGAAGACCTAGTTTGCACTCTACCCCAAACTGCCCAATGCTCAAATGCAAGGTGGGGAAGCAAAAGGACTAGACTTGGAGTTTGGAGATTGGGGTTCTAGTCACTTAGCTTAGATCAGTCATAACTAGTTAAGTGGCAGGGCTTCATTAGTCTACCTGCCAAACATTTACCAATTGCCTACTGTGTGTTTAGGTGTAAATGCTGGGACCTAATCCCAGACCTCAAAGAGTTCACAGTCTAGTAAGATGAAATCAAGACAGAATTAGCTCATTTATGCATATATTTGGGTACTCCTGGCTAATAGGCTATAGTCCCAGGTGATTTTTTTTAAAGATTTTATTTATTTATTTGACTGAGAGAGAGAGATAGATCACAAGTAGGCAGAGAGACAAAAAGAGGGGGGAAAGCAGGCTCCCCGCTGAGCAGAGAGCCCAAGGCGGGGCTCGATCCCAGGACCCTGAGATCATGACCTGAGCCGAAGGCACAGGCCTTAACCCAATGAGCCACCCAGGCGTCCCCCCACAAGGTGATATTTTTAAGATCTAAATGAGATATATGCTTTGAAAACTAATTTAGGAGAGGCAGCTTTTGCTTACAGAAATCAGTGCTCTTTCCATTGCAAGTGACAGAAATCCAACTCCAGCTGATTAAGTTTGAAAGAAATGGATTCTCTTATGTCACTAAAAATCTCACTTCAAGTGTGGCTGGATCCAGGAACTCAACCAGTACCATCAGAACTAAACTCACTCTCTCCATTCTGACTTTCTGCATAATAGCTTTATTGAATGGGAGGTTTTCCACCTTGTGGTGACAAGATGGTTTCCAAAAACTCCAGGAGAACATCCTCTCTTCCTTGCAACCCTATCAGTAAGTTATTTTCCCCCAAGCATAGCAACAAAATTGTGGACCTAGTTTTTTACTGCATCACCTGCCTGGTCTTGAACCCACCACTGTGGTCAAAACAACTGTGAAGAAAAACAACAAAGTTGGATTAAACACTATATTATTCCAAAATTTAGACTACACTGTGGAAATAGAACACATTTGTTGGCTTATGACTGAGTCAAAAACTCACACTCGGAAGAGGATGAGATTGGCTGTACCAGCACCTAGATGAGAAATGGTTCCCCAAAAGAAATATCAAGGTGTCGTTGCCCAAAATTGAGGCAATTTTAGCCAAGTAAAATTTGTAGATGATGTTTCAGTTCTGCAGTTAAATTGAGGTGACCAGCTAACTAATCTCTGAATTTCTTTCTAGTGCCAAAATTCTATAAACTCATTCACTCATTTAGCAACACACACTGAGTGCAGAGTATATGGCAGACACTACCACAGGCACTGAAGATAGAACAGTGAACAAGGTAGCTGAAATTTAAGTATGTAAATCATACACAGTACATACATGTTGAAATAAAATGAAATATTCTAGTTTACAGAGAACAAATATTATATGACTTAAGATCATGTTTGTAAGTGAGGGGGTGGAAAAGAATTTACCATGCTAATGGACATCAGAAGAGAGCAGGACTGGCAATCCTTATATCAGATCAATTAGATTTTAAGCCAAAGACTATAATAAGAGATGAGGAAGGACACTATATCATACTCAAAGGAATTGTCCAACAAGAAGATCTAACAATTTTAAATATCTATGCCCCTAACGTGGGAGCAGCCAACTATATAAACCAATTAATAACAAAATCAAAGAAACATATTGACAATAATACAATAATAGTAGGGGACTTTAACACTCCCCTCACTGAAATGGACAGATCATCCAAGCAAAAGATCAACAAGGAAATCAAGGCCTTAAATGACACACTGGACCAGATGGACATCACAGATATATTCAGAACATTTCATCCCAAAGCAACAGAATACACATTCTTCTCTAGTGCACATGGACATTCTCCAGAATAGATCACATTCTTGGTCCTAAATCAAGTCTCAACCGGTATCAAAGGATTGGGATCATTCCCTGCATATTTTCAGACCACAATGCTCTAAAGCTAGAACTCAATCACAAGAGGAAATTTGGAAAGAACCCAAATACATGGAGACTAAACAGCATCCTTCTAAAGAATGAATGGGTCAACCAGGAAATTAAAGAAGAATTGAAAAAATTTATGGAAACAAATGATAATGAAAACACAACGGTTCAGAATCTGTGGGACACAACAAAGGCAGTCCTGAGAGGAAAATATATAGCGGTACAAGCCTTTCTCAAGAAACAAGAAAGGTCTCAGGTACACAACCTAACCCTACACCTAAAGGAGCTGGAGAAAGAACAAGAAAGAAACCCTAAACCCAGCAGGAGAAGAGAAATCATAAAGATTAGAGCAGAAATCAATGAAATAGAAACCAAAAAAACAATAGAACAAATCAACGAAACTAGGAGCTGGTTCTTTGAAAGAATTAGTAAGACTGATAAACCCCTGGCCAGACTTATCAAAAAGAAAAGAGAAAGGACCCAAATAAATAAAATCATGAATGAAAGAGGAGAGATCACAACTAACACCAAAGAAATACAGACAATTATAAGAACATACTATGAGCAACTCTACGCCAACAAATTTGACAATCTGGAAGAAATGGATGCATTCCTAGAGACATATAAACTACCACAACTGAACCAGGAAGAAATAGAAAGCCTGAACAGACTCATAACCAGTAAGGAGATTGAAACAGTCATCAAAAATCTCCAAACAAACAAAAGCCCAGGGCCAGACGGCTTCCCGGGGGAATTCTACCAAACATTTAAAGAAGAACTAATTCCTATTCTCCTGAAACTGTTCCAAAAAATAGAAATAGAAGGAAAACTTCCAAACTCATTTTATGAGGCCAGCATCACCTTGATCCCAAAACCAGACAAGGATCCCAACAAAAAAGAGAACTACAGACCAATATCCTTGATGAACACAGATGCAAAAATTCTCGCCAAAATACTAGCCAATAGGATTCAACAGTACATTAAAAGGATTATTCACCACGACCAAGTGGGATTTATTCCAGGGCTGCAAGGTTGGTTCAACATCCACAAATCAATCAATGTGATACAACACATTAATAAAAGAAAGAACAAGAACCATATGATACTCTCCATAGATGCTGAAAAAGCATTTGACAAAGTACAGCATCCCTTCCTGATCAAAACTCTTCAAAGTGTAGGGATAGAGGGCACATACCTCAATATTATCAAAGCCATCTATGAAAAACCCACCGCAAATATCATTCTCAATGGAGAAAAACTGAAAGCTTTTCCGCTAAGGTCAGGAACACGGCAGGGATGTCCGTTATCACCATTGCTATTCAACATAGTACTAGAAGTCCTAGCCTCAGCAATCAGACAACAAAAGGAAATTAAAGGCATCCAAATCGGCAAAGAAGAAGTCAAACTATCACTCTTCGCAGATGATATGATACTATATGTGGAAAACCCAAAAGACTCCACTCCAAAACTGCTAGAACTTGTACAGGAATTCAGTAAAGTGTCAGGATATAAAATCAATGCACAGAAATCAGTTGCATTTCTCTACACCAACAACAAGACAGAAGAAAGAGAAATTAAGGAGTCCATCCCATTTACAATTGCACCCAAAACTATAAGATACCTAGGAATAAACCTAACCAAAGAGACTAAGAATCTATACTCAGAAAACTATAAAGTACTCATGAAAGAAATTAAGGAAGACACAAAGAAATGGAAAAATGTTCCATGCTCCTGGATTGGAAGAATAATATTGTGAAAATGTCTATGCTACCTAAAGCAATCTACACATTTAATGCAATTCCTATCAAAGTACCATCCATTTTTTTCAAAGAAATAGAACAAATAATCCTAAAATTTATATGGAACCAGAAAAGACCTCGAATAGCCAAAGGAATATTGAAAAAGAAAGCCAAAGTTGGTGGCATCACAATTCCGGACTTCAAGCTCTATTACAAAGCTGTCATCATCAAGACAGCATGGTACTGGCACAAAAACAGACACATAGATCAATGGAACAGAATAGAGAGCCCAGAAATGGACCCTCAACTCTATGGTCAACTCATCTTCGACAAAGCAGGAAAGAATGTCCAATGGAACAAAGACAGCCTCTTCAATAAATGGTGTTGGGAAAATTGGACAGCCACATGCAGAAAAATGAAATTGGATCATTTCCTTACACCACACACGAAAATAGACTCAAAATGGATGAAGGATCTCAATGTGAGAAAGGAATCCATCAAAATCCTCGAGGAGAACACAGGCAACAACCTCTTCGACCTCAGCCGCAGCAACATCTTCCTAGGAACATCACCAAAGGCAAGGGAAGCAAGGGCAAAAATGAACTATTGGGACTTCGTCAAGTTCAAAAGCTTTTGCACAGCAAAGGAAACAGTTAACAAAACCAAAAGACAACTGACAGAATGGGAGAAGATATTTGCAAATGACATATCAGATAAAGGGCTAGTGTCCAAAATCTATAAAGAACTTAGCAAACTCAACACCCAAAGAACAAATAACCCAATCAAGAAATGGGCAGAAGACATGAACAGACATTTCTGCAAAGAAGACATCCAGATGGCCAACAGACACATGAAAAAGTGCTCCATATCACTCGGCATCAGGGAAATACAAATCAAAACCACCATGAGATATCACCTCACACCAGTCAGAATGGCTAAAATTAACAAGTCAGGAAATGACAGATGCTGGCGAGGATGCGGAGAAAGGGGAACCCTCCTACACTGTTGGTGGGAATGCAAGCTGGTGCAACCACTCTGGAAAACAGCATGGAGGTTCCTCAGAATGTTGAAAATAGAACTACCCTATGACCCTGCAATTGCACTGCTGGGTATTTACCCTAAAGATACAAACGTAGTGATCCGAAGGGGCACGTGCACCCGAATGTTTATAGCAGCAATGTCTACAATAGCCAAACTATGGAAAGAACCTAGATGTCCATCTACAGACGAATGGATAAAGAAGATGTGGTATATATACACAATGGAATACTATGCAGCCATCAAAAGAAATGAAATCTTGCCATTTGCGACGATATGGATGGAACTAGAGGGTATCATGCTTAGCGAAATAAGTCAATCGGAGAAAGACAACTATCATATGATCTCCCTGATATGAGGGAGAGGAGATGCAACATGGGGGGTTGAGGGGGTAGGAGAAGAGTAAATGAAACAAGATGGGATTGGGAGGGAGACAAACCATAAGTGACTCTTAATCTCACAAAACAAACTGAGGGTTGATGGGGGGAGGGGGTTGGGAGAGGGGGGTGGGGTTATGGATATTGGGGAGGGTATGTGCTATGGTGAGTGCTGTGAAGTTTGTAAACCTGGCGATTCGCAGACCTGTACCCCTGGGGATAAAAATATATGTTTATAAAGCTGTAAAAAAAAAAAAAAGAAAAAAGAAAGGATGAATACCCAAGTTTTGTAGCAACATGGACGGGACTGGAAGAGATTATGCTGAGTGAAATAAGTCAAGCAGAGAGAGTCAATTATCATATGGTTTCACTTATTGTGGAGCATAACAAATAGCATGGAGGACAAGGGGAGATGGAGAGGAGAAGGGAGTTGAGGGAAATTGGAAGGGGAGGTGAACCATGAGAGACTATGGACTCTGAAAAACGATCTGAGAATTTTGAAGGGGTGGGGGGTGGGAGGTTGGGGGCACCAGGTGGTGGGTATTGTAGAGGGCATGGATTGCATGGAGCACTGGGTGTGGTGCAAAAATAATGAACACTGTTATGCTGAAAAAATAAAAAAATTAAAAATAAAGTGACCGTGGACACACACACAAAAAAAAGATCATGTTTGTATCTATAAAGGAGTTATTAAAGGTAGAAACAAGATTCTCAGTACTGTATTATATGAACATTTTTAGGACTATATGTATGTCATGTTCCTGTATGTAAAATAACAATAAATACATGTTTTAAGAAACATGCCTGGGTCAGAACCTCTAGGCAAATTAAGGAACAAAAATGTTCACAAAGAACAGTTTTCAAAAGCAAGTTTATGCAATGTTTTTGTTGGGTGTCATCAAGGAATTGTTTGATTGATGACCTTTGACTTTTAATATATGCACTAACATTTTCAAGTAATGCTTCTGAAGAATGAGGCACTTCCTCCATTCCTTATTACTACTCAGTAAAGGAGGTCAGATACCACATGCTGCCCTTGCACAACTTCCAATTCTTGGGCTCTAAGCAAGTCAATATTTTCTTTAAAATCTCGACTATCTAGGGTGCCTGTGTGGCTCAGTCAGTTGGGCATCTGACTCTTTATTTTGTCTCAAAAGTCATGATCTCAAGGTCATGCAATCAAGCCCCATGTCAGGTTCTGTACTCAGCATGGAGCCTTCTTAGGATACTCTCTCCCCCTCTGTCCCTCCCCATATGCACTCATGCTAAATAAATAAATAAATAAATTCTTTTTTTTTTTTAATGTCAAGAGTATCTGAATATTTCAAAGGGTTTCATTTGGATTACAGCTAAGGCATCAAATTACACAAGTGCTGTACCAATAGCTATAAAGTCTATCTCTTCCCTTCATAACTTTAAGTCCATTTCAGAGACCTGCCAAGTAAACATGTATTTGTGATCAGTTGTTGTATCCTAAATATTCAATAAAATTTTTAAAACAACGTTTATCTGATACGTTTCACTGTTGTATAACTTAGAAAAAAAGCTCACACATTTTCCTGGTTCTCAGTTTCATTACTTGTAAAATCCAAAGACTGGACCTCGTATAATCTCTGTGAAGTCACATATGTATAAACCTACATACCTACACACACACACACACAAACACATAAACACACACACAAAACCAATCTCCATATCCCTAGCACCAACCCCCAGCATTTATTCAATAAATACTCAGTCAATGAGCAAACCATTTAAGGAATAATCAATGATTCCCCAAACTGCAAATCCTTGTTTGCACTTTCATCTGTTTGGAGGGAAAAAGAGAGAAAAATAAGGATGGGGAAATGAGTTTTTCATAAAACTAACACTTCATTTGATTTAGGAACTGTATTTTATTTTGAGTATTTCTTCCCTACATGTCTGGTGTTAAAATGCCCATACCACTTATGAAATCATGGTGATAGTATTTTGTAGTTATTTTCACCATAATTTCCTTTCTTGGCAAAATTGGAAGTTAGTACACTATGTTGATCCCCCCATTCTTCAGTTTCTTTACAATTTTTAAATCATCTTTGAAACCAAAAGTGGGGTGAACCAAAGCAAGATAATTCCTGAAGTGCCCTCACGCTCCAAAATTCTAGGAGATAAACTTTTCTTGCCACATGGTTTGAACCACATAAACGCATACGGGGAGTGATTCAGCACCATGGACAGATCTCCACATAAGAGCCCCTCTTGGGGAACAAAAGGCTGGATTTAAATGAGTAGAATACAATGCAGGTTCTGCTTTGAACATGGCAGTCTTCATGTGGGCACACAACTCCAAGCCTAATACCCAAATTAATGAGTTTAAGTTTCCATTTAATGAAATATTCAGATTATGATTACACTTAGTTTCATTAACTGCATTCTCAGAATAATGTGATGGGGTTTCCTTTTCAACTTGTAATTAACTTTATTGAGAATTCTTATTGGGGTTTTTCAAGCAGCTTCCTAAAACCTTATTATAAATTATTTTAATATATGTATTATGGTATTAAACTATATTGCTTCATTTCATATCAGCTGTTGGTTGTTTTTTTTTTAAGATTTTATTTATTTGACAGAGAGATCACAAGTAGGCAGAGAGGCAGGCAGAGAGAGAGGGAGGGAAGCAGACTCCCTGCCAAGCAGAGAGCCTGATGCGGGACTCAATCCCAGGACCCAGAGATCATGACCCAAGCCTTCGGCAGAGGCTTAACCCACTGAGCCACCCAGGCACCCCTGTTATTTTTTTTTTTTTAAGAAGAAAAAAATTCAACACTAATCCTGAAGAACAGCAAGCTGACTGAACTGAAAAGAAGACCCTGAAAAGAATCTATACTCAACTCCTGACAGGTAATCCTGAAGTTTTGGTCTTCCCATGTCAGGGCATTTTTTAATTTTCCTACTAAAAGCAGTGTGACCCTAACCAAACAAAATCCCCTCCTCCCTTTATACAGTTTGTATAAAACTAACCAGACATGCAAGAAAGACCTATATTCTTTTTTTTTTTTTAAGATTTATTTATTTATGTTGGAGAGAGAGAGAAAGAGCAGGGGAAGAGGGTGAGGGAGAGAGGGAGAATCTTCAAGCAGACTCCCCACACTGAGCATAGAGCCTTTCATGGGGCTCGATCCCAGGACCCTGAGATCACGACCTGAACCAAAAGCGAGAGTCAGCAATTCAACCGACTGAGCTGCCCAGGCACCCAGAAAGACCTATATTCTAATCCTGATAGATCTCCCCTCAACCAAAGGTGAGGAAAATCAGCACATGGAATTTTTCTGCTTTCTTTCACTATGATTCTTGCAAAGTTGTTAGGGTGTATTTCTCGTTCAGAATGAAATATCAATTTCTCAAAAGAAATGTCCTAATCTCTTCCCTCTCCTTTGGCCCTGGGTGTTTCGAGGAGGTCTCCTGCATGCTCCCATAACATCCTGACCTTACTCCCATCATGCTTCTTTGCAATTACCTATTTATTCCACTGTACCACGAACTCCAGAAGGATAGTTCCCATCCTTGTAACTCCAATTCCTAGTACACTGCCTGGCTCATGGCAGGATTTTAGTAAGTATCAGTTAAATGTTGACTGACTTGATGGAAATTTTAATGACAACGAATCAGACAAATTGGCTAAAATCTGAGTCCTCCAAAACAGAAATAGTGACTTTATCTCAACTGGTCCATTTTCAAAGATTAGTATAGTCTAATACAGTGATTCTTAGCAGAAATCAATAAAGGAGGACAAGAAAGAGAAGAGATTTAACTGAAGCATCACCCATGTAGGTCTTTGGGGAGGGCACAGGAAAGGTCAGGAATACAGTACAAAGCCTAAAGCCACAGAGAGGTGGTGGGTTCATGTTTGCGCCCATGTATAGGATCTGAACTCCTTACTGAATATGTCTGTGGCCTTAGACAGGTTTCTTAAACTCCCTGAGCCACAATCTTCTCATCTATAACATGGGGGTGCAATATCTATTTCTGTTTTATTTTTTACTCCTTTTATATCCACACTAAGCGTCAAAAACATAGTAGGCATGTTGCATCATTTAATCCTAATGTATAAATAGAAATGCTGCCCCAAAGAAACTGTGCCCAAGAATAGAAGCCTATTCCTTGGTATGGAAGGAAGAGAACTTGGCATCTTTTAAGCTAAACGGGACACTGTGATGGGCACCTAGGCTTTCTTTACAAATAGTCCTACAGCTGCTTTGAAGCACTCTAGAAAAACAACGCGAATCTAATTAGGCAATGCCCTGTGGCCAGCATTAGGAGCAATTTTTGAAAATAGTCCAGGAGGCAGCTTACAGAAAGTGGTAGGTTTGGTTTTTTGTTGTTGTTGTTGTTGTTTCTTTTAAGAGTTCTGTTTCTCTGTTGCTTGCACACACACATACACTTACCGTCACACACACACACACACGTACCCCCTCATGCATACACAATCTCATTTTCTGGGTGAAAACACAAGACATGTTTGAGACCATACAAATTCCTAAGGTCTGGTCTGCCACTGTAAATAAAATATTAAAATCAATATTCCCAACAGAACAAAAGCTCATGTGGTTCAACAGGAATAGCAGAAAAACATAAGACAGGAACAAATGTCTAAGAATGGGACAGCTGCTCCATCGGAGCCATTTCCTTGGGAAGAAATTGACAGATTCCTCAGTTCTCATTTGCATCAAAAACATTAGTAGTAACAAACACACACATCCACACACACACACACACGCAGATTGTGTTATCAACTGACACACAGAGTGAAAACATTTTCACTTTGAAATATCAACTTCACAATGAATTCGTGCTGGTGTGTATCGCTGTCCCTTCTTCATAGACCACATTAGCACTAATGTTCACTCATTCCACAAATAATAATGGTAACGACCAACATTTACATGTTACCAGCCATTACGCTAAGTTCATTATATGTGTTAATGCATTTCATCTTCCTAACGATCTCGTATTTTGCTCCTTTTATAGTCTGGGACACAGAGGTTCAAAAAATTAATTTAATTTTTCCAAGATTACATAGCTAATAGCTGACAGAGCAGATAGCCGGTTCAGTTACCCCTGAGACCGGCCATGCCCATATCCCCCACTCCCTCATTGCACTATCACAAAGTCACACTGGACTTCCTTAGCAGGCACCATCCCCATATCAGAGACTCATCTGCGACACAGAATACATCAAGAAAAATCCAGAACTCTTGGTCTAAAGCCACACAAAATTGACTTGTTTTTAGCTACAAATGTGTTTAGCTAATCCACTTAAAGAGCCAACTCCTAACTCTTATTAACTCTGTTTTCTGACCCATGTGCCGAAGCCATAATCGCCATAGATCTTCAGACGGTGCTCTCTGAGCCTGCCTGACTGTGGAAAAGAATGTTCACGTTTCAGAAACAAGAGAGTTGGTAGCCGAGGCTGGGTTGAAAAGTGTTAAAGCCTCGCAGGAGTTGGAATGTGCTGGGTTCCCTCAAAATTCAAAATCCCAAGGGTCCTGCTAACAGGTTCCACTGGGCTTCTTAAGGGGATTCGGCTTGGGGTTCATCCTTCCATGCATGTATTTGTTCTTTTAACAAACATCTACTGAGCCCTGTAGCATCTCACTGGAGATACAGGGGTAAATGAAACAGACATGCTCCCCCTCAACAAAGCTTCAAACAGCAATCTCCACCCCGTTTCTCAGGCCTGGCCTTCTTGGAGAACCCACCCCACCATAGTCATGAGAGGGGCCAAGATAATCTCCATTGCATCCCAGTGATAGAACCAGAGTCAGACATTTGATCCAGGGGAAGCCAAGTCACTGACTGGTGAGAAACTATTCATTTTCTCTCTCTAAATAAAATGAATTAAAGACACAGTGATGATGTGCATTAAAGACAAAAGACCGTGATGCTTTATTACTCACTCCACCAACTGAAATCCCAAAGGTGGCCCTGATTCCTACCCTTCCTGAGCCTGGATATTCACCAGAAGATATCCCCATGGATATCCAACAAATTTCAGGCTATGTAGTCAGAGGGACCTGCATATAAATCCTACTTCCCCCATCTTTTAACTAGGACACTGCGGACAAGTTCTTTCATTTTAAATTTTATTGTGGATATTTTCAAATATACACAAGGACAGAATGAACCCCTCTGTATCAGGTCACCCAGCTACAATAATATTTTCCCTCTCCCGTTTCATCTGTCATGCCCCACAATGTTATATTTTCCTAGTGATTTTTAAAGTAAATCTCAGCCGTCACGTTAGGTGAGTTCCTCCCTTTCCATAAATCCCCGTTTTCTCTGTCATAAAACAGGAATTGCAATACCCCTTCCATGGGCTTTGTCATTCATTGGACAAAAACATATGGGGCTGCTGCTGTGAGCCAGCCCGGTTCCCACAGCATGTGGGGCCTCTATGACAGTACAAAGTGTTTGTTCTCATGGAGTTTATGCTATAGGCATAAATAATGAGGAAGACAATTCCAGAGGGAACAAAAGTTATGAAGAAAATAATGGGGAGATGGGGAACAGTAGGTGACTTGGGGGCCAGAGGGAGACAAGGAAGTCCTCTCCAATGAGGCTTTGGGGGCTAAGACATAAAAGCGTGGAGGCCCTGGGAGCCAGGACACTCAGGGTCTGCCTGGCCCTGTTTAAATCCCAGCTCCATCACGGAGTAGCTGGACACACCATGCATAAGCCATTTAACCTCTCTGATTCTCAGTTTCCTCACCTTTATGAGGTCAAAACAACAGTACCAACCTAATAAGGTTTTCAAGATTCCATGCATTTGGGGTTTAGAATGCTGTCTATATAAGTTACTGTTAATATTTCGCTATCTTACATATATGTGAATCTTACACACCTGCCCTGAATAGGAAAGTCCCCTGATTTTGAAAAGATGTTTGGGACTATCTGGGCCAGTGCCTCCAAAAGTCAAGTCTGCAACATCTGGGTACCTTGGTAAATACAGACAAATGAATGGAAATTCATTTGGCCCTAGACATGAGCTGTGCGGAATCTTCAGAAGCTAAACAGTGAATCTGCCTTGCACTTAGTTCTTTGTAAACCCACTTGGGAAGGGTCCTGGGGCAGGAGGGGGTGGGGTGATGCTGGAAGGGGAGCCCGGTCTTCCTGGTAGATTCTATATCCTGAAACATCAAGTCAGCATTTCTCCTCAGTTCAGGGTGAGAGCTCTCCTGCTCGTTATGCTGCTAAATAAATGGGGGGGGGGGGCATCCATCCAATTCCAAAGAAGGGCTGCATGTTTGCGTGGAATGGGAGGGTCCTCTGTCCCACAAGTCTATGTGAGAGCATAGTCAGTACATCAAACGGGTTCAATTCCAACAGTGACCAGGTGAATAGTTTTATATGGCTGTTTTTATAGACACTGGGAGACACTTTTTATATTATGGCAATAAAGGCTTTGTAATTGCTGCTGACTTATTTTTCGGGTTGTTTTCAGTCTTTACCACATCGTTAAACAATACTGCCGACCAAAATTCTACTATCGAGTCGGCTGGACTAAATACAATGCAGTATCCTGGAGTGGATCCTGGAACCGAAAAGGGACGTACGTGAAGAAACACCGCGAAATTCAAACATTATCCACACAGCACAGCTAAAAATAACATACTAATGTTGATTTCTTTGTTTTGACAGGTGTACACAGCAACGTAAGATGTTCGCATTGGGTGAGGAATATACAGAACTATGGGTGCTATCTTTGCAACCTCTCTGTAAATATGAAATTATTCCTAAACTGAAACGGCCTTTAAAAAAATAAAAGTGTTCTGTTTACACAAATGAGTTGAGAGACATTGATCCAGACTCTCTCCTTGTAGCCACGGCCCTCACTCCCATCGCCCATTCTTAAGACGAAAGGGAGCCTATATTTACCCCGCACTCCCGGAAAGGATGGGGAGTGTCACTGGCAGGCTGCGAGGCTGGGGTGGGGGAGACAGCAGCACGTTCATAGCTCTTGAGGACAAAATGTGCCTTCAAAAGCAAACTATAATTATACAGAAGCTGAAGAGCGTTTGCGAAAAAATCACTATCTCATCTGAATCTACATCCTGTTCATCAAAGAGGTCGAGGCCCTTTTGATTATCAGACTAAATATTTTTAGGCAATATCACTGAATGCCTGGAAAGAACATGAACGGCATCAGCTGAAGAAAAATCCATCTTCAGATAAAAAGGCAAGTCTTGCCTATCACAGGAAAAATCAACCCTAGGAAATTTATAAAGGAAAATTGGCAAAATTGCCCCTCATGGAAGCTTTCTGCCCCCTTCCACGTGCCTCTACCTTAGTCCTTCTCTACTCCCTTCCTTCTAATTATCCACTGACTTTTCATTCTCTTAGCATTGGACCAAAGCACAATGGGAAGACCAGAAAGGGGTCTAGTATTAGTATTAGGATGAAGAAAGAGAAATAGATGGAGAAGAGGATTCTCTAAAAGCTGTCAAGTGGGTCACTGAATAAAGACAAAAGTGATATTCAAGTTTGGGCTATCGAATTCTCAGTCAAATATGGTCACTTGAATGTTTAATGAAGAACGCCCCAACAATGGCATGATGGGCTTCTTTTTGGTATATCACAAATTTTTTGTCCATTGTAAATCTTCTTCGTTTCCACAATGTCCAGAAAAGGTTTTTATATTCAATAGATGCATTCTAACTCTGGCACCAAGAACTCTCAGTTGGATTGGATTCCTTCTCTTCTAGTTCTCTGTGGGTCAAAATGGGCTGGGTCAGCTGCATGGCTTCTAGCACCCCTGATAACTGATAAACACCAGTCATCAAGGTCTATCCTCTCAGTGAACTCCCCAAATCATTCCTTCTCCTGAACATGTAAATTTTCTCTGTGTCTATAATATATAAATAGCTCCTGTGAATCAATAAAAAGACAAAATCATTCCAAGGAAGCCTATCATTACTACCAAGCACTGAATTATTCACAAAAAGTGAACTGACTGATATAAATCTGTGGAAGGGATATATGCTTCTTATTTTCCAGATGTGCCCAAGAATTCTAGGAAATAAGGACTGGATCAACCCAGCAGCAATATATGAAATTAACATCTTGCTAATGCAAGAGTGCAATGTTGGCATGCACCTGGAACTCTCTTCTATAGTCTCCCACGAATGCTCTGGTATAGTTCTACCCAGTAGAATTTTACAAGACACATTTCTTCTAATGAGTATAAATATCAATGATGACTGAGAGACACAGACTAAAAGCAAGAATCGTAAATAAATCCAGTTAGTCTGTCACAAGAGACTTGTGAATTACTCAGTGACTGGGACACCCATCTCTGAGCAGTAATTTGTTTTCAGTACAACTTCAAACAAAAGTACCTTATTGAAACAAGATTCATTAATGTCCCTTGCCCTTTTGCCTGATGCCATGATGAAACGTGGGTGACTTCAATGAGTCTTTTATTGCAATTGAGTGCTGGTTCAAAAATCATCGTAAAGATTGAAACGTCACATGAGAAACGTGTTGACAGTCACCTGGAGCAGCCAGGAACTCAACACCATTTCAACTTTGTCTCCTCCATGACGGCATTTGCTCGCCTGCCATGGCTGGAACCAACATACATCTAGCTTCAACTGATTTCCCAGGGACACCTTTCAGAGAATGTCCTCATTTCCATCAAAGCCAGACTTGGGCTCCGCAACTGCCGTGTCACAGTTGGTGAAATTAACTATAACTTTCAGGGCTGTGAGATTCGGTCATAAAACTTCCAACTGCTGATGCATTTTGCTCCAAAATGTGGCTATTTCTCCTGCCATTCTACGACCCGGTTCATAAATACATAATGTCGAATTATTTAATACAATGACACCTCAGACATTCTATTCAGTGGCCCATTGGCAAACTGTGTAAACATTGACTTTTCAAATATACTGCAACATTTCCCCGAGGCTTTGAAAAATTATCACTAGGCAGAATCAGAGACTTCGCATCACCTTTATCGAATACCAGAGATTCATTCCTCTACCCATCGAGCATAAAAATTCGTAGCCAAACAGTCCAAAACGATGATTCAGCAAATAAAACCCCAATGCAACTCTGGTAGCGGAGTTTCAGCCAAAGCAACCAAGACTCTAACATGCGCGATGTGTTTAAGAATCTCCAGCCACAACTAAATGGGTCTTTTACATTGTCTGGCTTTTGTTACTTTAAACCAAGCCCTCCACGTTACTTTAATGTGGGAGTTACTTGAAAACATAATTGCTAGGAATAAACACGGGAATACACTATTGTCAAAAACTAAACAATCTTGCTTCCCCCCCCACCCCCGCATTGGTCAGTACATCAGTTCCATAACATCATATGTCATATATAAAGACCTTTGAAAGGAAAGAAAAATTGAGGGAGCATACAGAGACTCCCAAGAATTCCTACTGAAACATAATAGCAAATGTAGCATTTTTTCCCCCAGCAGAAAAATGGAAGGGAATTTGCTACAGTTGAATCACACGTACCCATCCCAAAACAACATAACCGCAACTGAACGCCCCCCACACAAATATGGTGCATACACACACAGGGTAGTTTGTGATGTATTTCTGCCAAACTCTCTTTTGATGAAAAGGAGATCATATTCTACTGAACTACTATCAGTTCAGTGAAAATAGTATGAAACATAAAGGTCACCTCAAGAAATAGACAAATGGGCCCTATCTCACCAATCTCCCCCATCAAGAGGAACCACTAAAATGGCTAACAGATTACCTGTCTCGGATGAACCAACCAAGTCACCCATCGGTTAACAAGGTAACCAACCATGATGAACGAACCAAGAGAGCCATTCGTTAACAGGAGAACCAACCGTAAGAAACTAACCAAGGGGCGCCTGAGTGGCTCAGTGGGTTAAGCCTCTGCCTTCGGCTCAGGTCATGATCTCAGGGTCCTGGGATCGAGCCCCGCATCGGGCTCTCCGCTCAGCGGAGAGGCTGCTTCCCCTCTCTCTATGCCTGTCTCTCTGCCTGCTTGTGATCTCTCTCGGCCAAATAAACGAATAAAATCTTTAAAAAAAAAAAAAAAAGAAAGAAACTAACCAAGGGGTTCGCTCTTTAACGGAGAAACAGACCAAGTGAAATCTGACAATACCAAACAGGGCTTCATCCCGGACAGATGAAATCAAACTTCTAGCTAGTCAGCAAACAGAAAAGCTCTTCGTGAACCCAAACACAGACCACGAAATCTAGACACACGACCCCTGCATGGGTCACCAGGAGGGGCTGGGAACGGACCGCACGACTGTACTTACGAAGATTATTTATGGGGGTTCTGGTATCCATGTTTTCATAATGCTGGACATGAACCACAATGTTGAGGTCCCTCTCCATGGGGTCAGTGTTGCAGTGGCCCTGGGGCCGCATGACATCTGCAAGGGCTCTGAAAGAAGAAAGAATTTAAATCTGTTCATTCCAAACACAATGACTGGCACCTGCTGTGCTCAGGGCACTGGACTTAGGAAGACAAGGCCTCGATTCCACAGAGCTACCATTCTAGTTAGGGGAGGGAGGGAGGAAAAGATGTGAGGAAGTAAAAAAGATCACTGCAATTAGAGGTTACATAAGGATTTTGTGCACAACAGTCCACACGCTCCTCACAACAGCTATGAGAAAGCAGCATCGACCACCTCAAAGAGTTGCTGAGAAGATCCAAGGAAGAATCTATGTAATATGTCTGTGCCCCCATAAACTTAGTCCCCCCCACCCCATAGCTCATGCTAGATCCCACACATCATGTACAATGATGGCCCAGTATTAGCAACAAATAACATTCCTGGAGTACTTACCATAAGCTGACCCCCCATCCTAATTGCGTTACGTGCCTTAATTCAACAAAGTATCATATGAATACCTTCTGAGGTTTATTACTCCTTCTCTGCAGATGAGCAAAGGAAGGCTCAGAGAGGTGAATTAACCTGCTAAAGGTCACACAGCCAGTTGTCCAGGACTGAACTAGAGCCAAGGCACAGCTCTGTACACTGCGTGCATTGGGTTTCCAGCAGCTAGGGAGGATTTGGTGTGACCCAGCCCCACCCCACGTTGGTGCCCCTCTCAGTCAGGAGCTGGGATGGAGGGAAAAGCAGACAACCTGAGTCACCAGCTGTGTCTTGGGCCCTTCCCAGTTATCATCCTGTTTAATCTCCTGGACGCTCATCCAAGGGCTGATATATTTTACTATTTCCCGACAAGTAAGACAACAAGGTGAGAGGTGTTAAGGGGCCGTGTGTGGTTCCCAGGGCTACTGTAACAATACACCACACACTAGGTGGCTTCGAACCACAGAAATTATGGTCTCATGCTTCTGGGGCCAGAAATCCAAAATCAAGATGTCGGTAGGGCCACGCCCTTTGGGAAACCTGTAGGGGACTCCTCGCTTTGATTCCTCCTGGCTTCTGCGAGTTGCTGGAATTCTCCATCTTCCCCTGGTGTGTGTCCCACGTTCTCTTTCAAGGACACCAGTCATATTGGGTTAGCGGCCCACCCTGCTCCAGGGTACCCTCATCTTAAATCACAACATCCATGATTAGACACGATCCCATGTCTAAATCATGTCACGTTCCCAGGACCACAAATCAGGACCTTATAAAAGACTTTTTTTAAGGGGTGATGGGCGAGAGAGGGGGCTGGCACCCAATTCAACCAGAACAGTGACCTTCAGAATTAGATGTAAACTTAGCCAAGCCGCTCAGTGTTCGCACATGGAACAGAACAGAGACAGCTGTCAACGGGCATCTCTCCTAAGGTCAGACCTCACCAACACATTGACTTCTCTTCACCTGCTCTCCATCATGTCTTTATTTAGATGTGATTATCCTTGAATGGTAGAGACTGCTGCAGGTATAAAATTGCACAGGTGTGAATAATGACTTGAGCATTGTTTTTGCCATAAACCTCATGTTGCTTTCTCTTTGCACAACATGGGGGCTAGCCATATTGAGAAATGTAAACTTCCTTCATGCCATGGTTTCAGGGTGGGGTGGCAGAGAATCAGCCCTGCCTATCCACTTCCCTGGTTAGGGGCACCTCAATGGTCAGCACCACCCCTGCCTCCGTACACAGTACTCATCCAGGCCTCCTCTCGGGGGTCCACCCCCACAAGCCATAGTGCCATGTTTTCCAACCCATCCCGATGCTCTTCATGTACCAGAACCCTCCAAGTCCACATCAGAGGAGACAGAGAAGCAAGGTGAGCTCTTTGAGTGAGGCCCACGCATAACCACCTCTGAACGCGACAGGCCCAGGCTGCCTGCTAAAATTTACCCCCCTAGAGCCCCGACTCTCAGATAGTGGTCCACCAACCAGGAGCAACATCCTCGCCCCGGCACATGTTAAAATGCAAGTTTCCAGATCCACCCAGACCCACTGACTTGGAAACTCCAGAGGCAGGCAGGGCCCAGCCACCTGCGTTTTCTGTTGCACATTCAAGTCTGAGACTCTGTTAGGGTAGCAGATGCCCCGAGCGTGGCGGAGTGGTTGCTCATAGGGTGAAGAGATGATGGCAAGATTCCCACATGAATTAGAGGGAAAGATTGAGTCCTCCAAGAGACAAGAGAACAGCAACTGTCCCCTTCATTCCTTCACGGAACTGACATGTATCGCCCACTCTGTGCCAGGCACTGTTCAAGACTCTGGGCATACAGTAATATGCAAGGTGGAGAAGACCACTGCCGGCCTGGAGCTTATATTCTACGGGACAGGATAAGGAGTATGCATGTTAAATAAATTAACGAGAACTGCGAAAATTAAAAAAAAAAATTGTAACAGGATCAAGAGACACCCATGCATAGCAGCATTATTCCCAACAGCCCAAGAGTGGAAACCAACCCAAATAAAGGAACAAATGGAGGGACAAACAAAATAGGAGATATGGGATAGAGCATGATTCAGCCATGAAAAGCAATGAAGTATTAACGCCTGGTACAACGTGAATGGAACCTGGAAACCTGATCCTCTGCAAAGAAGCCAGACCCAGAAAGCCACAGAGCAGATGATTCTATTTATATGAAATGTTCAGAAAAGGTAAATCCATAGAGATAGAAAGTAGATGAGTGGTGGTGGCAGGGTCTGGAGAGAGAGAGGAATGGGGCTGCTGCATTCATGTATACAGACTTTTGATAATGAATAGATTCTGGGATCCCAGAGTGGTGTTGGTTGTTCAACTTTGTGACTATGCCAAAAAAAAAAAAAAAAATCACTGAATTGTACACTTTTTAAAAATTCTAAATAAAGAGAGAAGGAGAGATAAGGTGGTCAGGAAAAAGCTTTCCTGAGGAGGAGACATTTGAGTTGAGTCTTGAGTGGTGAGGAATTGGTCCCATAAAGATGGAAAGAACCTTCCTGGCAGAGGGAACAGCAAGTGCAAAGGCCCTGAGGCAGGAAAGAGATCGAATATTCGAGGTACCAGAAAGAAAGCCAATGAAGCTGGAAGATGCCCAATAAAGAAGGGGCAAAAGGAGGGGCATTCAAGGTGAGGCTTCTCCTACCCATTCTATGGAGCAAAACACTGCTCAAGTCAACCCAGCTCATCAGTGCAGGGACCAAGATACAAAGCTGAGTGTCCCTGACACTGGAGTTCAGCCTCCTTCCCTGCTCTGTGCTGTAAGCAGCATCTAAAACTCAACAGGGCTACAAGAAAGGAATGTCTGAGACAAAGGGTACATTCCCTCTAACGCTAATTTGCCTTTTTCCCTTCTAAACAGGTTCTTTATCATGAGCTTCAAGGGATCTCGGAGCCCCTCTGGAATTGAATGAAAATTTTGTGCATTTCTCTTGAACAGGAAGCCATAGCTTTCCCCCAGATTCTCTAAGGAGTTTCCCCACACAAGAATTCCAAAATATTCAGGCTTTCAAGAAGTTAGCAAAGTAAGTCATTGGGACAAACGACCACAAACTTGGTCGGCACTGCTTTCTATAGATCCCTTGGGCTTCTACTGAGTCTGGAAATTCTTGAAAATCCAGCCCAGAAGCCAAGGTTGCTTTTCTCCTAAGGCAGCCCCTCGCAGAGTGTGCAATGGAAATGAGGGTTCCCTAAAAGGTCTCCATATCCTGGAAAAGCAGTCTGCAAGGTATGGTCCGCTCATTTCAGGGACCACATAAAATGATTCAGCATCAGGAAAGGAAATCCGAGAACTTCTGTGTGTGGTCTTTAGGGGTTCAAGTAAGAAATCAATGTCATGTGTGTATGGATGCTGGAGCCCTCCCTTGAATTGCCCACATCAGACAGTGAGAATCGGGAACCTCAGGCCCAGGAGGGCGACTGGCAGTGGCACCATCATTAAGGTTCATCTGCTACATCCAGCTCTGAGCACCGCGAAAGGGACTATGCAGCTAAATTACCTATCTACTTGCAAGTAGGCTAACCATCATCAAGCAGGCGTGTGGCTTAAAAATGTCCCCCCAAAATCCACAGCCTGAAGATCACATTAACAGAGCAAACCCAAGAATACAACAGAGTGATTCTCCCCCGCCCCGCGCCACCACAGCTAGCTCGTCGCAAGGTTAAACATGATGACTGTCTGTCTATTCAGATCAAAGCAAAGCCAGCCCAGAACAATCCAAACTCTCATGAGAAGGATTCAAAATATGAACTGTTTATTAATGGTCAACCTTTGAGAAACCAACTGATGATTGCATGACATCATCACACTTTGCAACCAATTTTGAGATCAGATTTATTACACCTTCAGCTCCATTTGAAATTTCTGTTTTCATATATGCTTAAAATGCACCTAATAGCTGTTGGCAGGTAGGAGCACAAACTTACTAGTAAAACAAATGGGCAGGTATTAGGGGACATACTTAAACACATGTTATAACTCACATCCAAAAAAATTAATAAATAAGACAAGGGAAAGAACCAACTATGTGCTGTAAGCCAAATAAATTCCCCAGGATTTGTCATCTATCTGTGGCATATAGTTTGGGTGCTTCTCAAGCAAAGTGCATTCATGTTACCTAGGGGTCTTATTATAAAATGTAGACTGGGGGCAGAGCTGGGGGGGAGCACCTAGGTGGCTCTGTCAGTTAAGCATCTGCCTTCAGCTTGGGTCATGATCCCGGGGTCTTGCAAGTCTGAGGCAGGGCTTGAGACCTTTCTGCTTAAGCACCCAGGTAATGAAAATGCTGCTGTTTCACAGGTCACACTCTGAGTAACAAGATCCTAAAAGTACTATGACGGTCAACTTTAAGTGTCACCTTGACGGAGCCACAAGATGCCCAAATATTTGGTCAAAAATCATTTGGGTGTGTCTAAGAATGTGCTTTTGGATTAGATTTACATTTACATCAGGAGACTGAGTAAAGCAGATCATCCACCAGCATGTGGGTGGGCCTTGTCTAATCAGTTGAAGGCATGGATAAGACAGAAGGCTGACCCTCCCCTGAGTAAAAGTGAATTTTCCTGCTGGAGAGGCTTCAAATTGGGATGTCAGTCCTGCAGATTTCAGATTCCTAAGGCCAAGGCCACATAAGGTATCTCTTCCTTGATATCTCTTCACCCAGTTCAGAACAAGTACATCAAAACATTGCCATTTTTGAAGTCAGACGATTCCCTGTTGTCCCATAGCTCTTAAAACAGGGCTGGGTATGCCATAGGTACTCAGTAAATACCTACTACATGAATATGTGAAAGAGTGAATGAATAAAAGAGATCCTTTCTTATGGAAACCAGGAGGTCAGAAAGCAGAAGTCGTCTGTGCCAGCTACCGTCCTGTGCACTGAGGATACAACAGCAGAAGAGACTCTGGTGTCCCCACAGTCCTTCCTGTGGACAGTAATGCAAGAAGACAGATAATAAACTAGCAAACCAGTAAATGAGCATGTTAATTTTAGGCTATAATGTGAAATGAAGCCAGTAACACCAAGCGATGGGTTGGAGGGGCAGGGGCGGTGGAAACTGAGCCTGGGTGGTCAGGGACGGTTTCTCAGAGAAGGTGGCACTTGAGCTAAGACCTGAACAGGAAGAGCCAGCATGTGAGGTCTGACAGAGGAGAATTTCAGCCAAGCCAACACAACAGCTCCAAGGTAGCCATGAGCTTGGTATATTTGAGGAACAAAAGAGAAGCCTGCGTCCCTTTACTTTCCAATTACAGTGAGTAAATAAAAGCCCCCAGCATTTCCAAGCAGAGCTCAGAGTCCCAGCATCTTGCTTCAAAGCTTCCAGGAGTCCCAAGGTCTGAACTGTGTTCTGACATTTAAACACTTGAATAAGATTCCGGAGCATTTCCTCTCATATCAGAAGCAGCTTTTATTTTTCAAGAATGCAAGGGTAATGGGTGGGAGGTACCTTTCTGAGGGGTGGTTGCACGGGTGTAGATGAAGTTCATCCAACTTCACTTCGGCTCCAAATGTGTGCATTTTATGGTTTACATTATACCCCAATGAAGATCATTCTAAAATGCAAGGTCTCGGGCACCTGGGTAGCCAACTCTTGATGCTATAGATTATGACCTCAGGGTCATGAGATCGAGCCCCCCAGGTCAGGCTCCATGCTGGGCATGGCGTCTGCTAAAAGTCTCTCTCTCTCTTTCCCTCTGCCCCTCTCCCTGCATGCTATCTCTAAAAAAATAAATAAATGGATATAATAAAATGCAGGACTCAGTACCCAAAGAGAAACAAATGTACCCTGCCAGGAAAAAAAGTTGAAAGAGACTTTCCCATGGTCGACAGGTCACCCACGCAAGGGCTTCTCTAACCTGTCGAAGCCATAGGATAACCACAGACAGGCAAAGAGGGGGAAGCTGGAGGAAGAGAGAAAAGGCAAGAGAAGGAAGGACATTTATCACTTGATGCTATTTCTTCACAAGGGACTCCAGCTCTTCTGAAGCGTGTTTGAAAAACACACAGGACACTGGGCTGCGTAATTTGCCCCTTGGATTTCTGATTCTGTTTGAAGGCGGGCAAGATAATGACATGTGTTCCCTACTGGCTTCAAGCGTACAGAGCTTCAAACATGCGTCTGGGCCCCAAGGTCATTTCTCATCAATGCCTTCTCCAAGAGGGCTGGCCCTGCCAGGGGCAGATGCAGAGAACATTCCAGGACTTGATCTTATGGTGGCTCCTTGAACCAGCCCCACTGCTTGTGTTGCCATTTGCACAGCATCAAGCACTTCTTTGTGATCTGAGACGGCAGGCGTCCTGCATGTGTCCACTCAAAGGCAGTGCAGCCTAGTGGTCAGGGACCTGTGCTCTGGCCTCGTGCTATCTGGGTTTGAAGTCTGACTCCTCCACTCCCCTGGGGCTTGTTCATCCTCATGGAAAGCCATCTGTGCCTCTTAGAAGGCAGACTTAGTGGTAAGGCTTGCCTCAACTGGGGAAGGAAATTACGTGAGAAGGGACACACAAGCTCACCACCGAGGGTTCTGCAACATCACCTAGGCCAACACTTTGCAAGGCATTTAATGTGGTCATCCATGGGTCTTCTCTCTTATTCTGAACTCCTGCTAAGCCTAGAGGACTTGGGACACCTGACCCATGTCACACAGCTAAAAAGAAGTAGCAGAACAAGGGCTAGGTGCTGAGTTCCAGACTATAGCATTTACTTCTTCAGCAGAAATGGGATAGAAAATTCTAGCAGTAGGAGTTAGAGGCCCTGAGCAGTGACCCTAGGAGGTCCTGGGCTAAGAGCTTTCTAAGCCTGGTCTCAGTAAAACCTCACAGAAGCCTATGACATAGGGATCATCATGATCTCATCTTACAGACAAGAATCTAAAACTCAGAGAGGTGAAGGGGCACCTGGGGTGGCTCAGTGAGTTAAAGCCTCTGCCTTCGGCTCAGGTCATGGCCCCAGGGTCCTGGGATCAAGCCCAGCATCGGGCTTTCTGCTCAGCAGGGAGCCTGCTTCCCCGTCTCTCTCTGCCTGCCTCTCTGCCTGCTTGTGATCTCTGTCTGTCAAATGAATAAATAAAATCTTTAAAAAAAAAAAAAAACTCAGAGAGGTGAAGTCACTTTCCCAAGGTCACACAGCTATTAAGTGGCCAAGCTGGACTGAATCTCAGGCCATCTGACTTCAGCCCCCGCTGCTAAGGCTGGCCTGACAGCATCTCCATGGACTGCAGGTAACAGCGCTAAGTGAACTGGGTGGGAGGTGGAGACCCAGGGGAACCTGCATGCAAGATTCCTAAAGAGGGAAGTTCCCACTCAGCGGCCACCAATGGTTTCCATCAGAAAAATTCAGGTCCAGTGTTGTTGGACCTGCCAATTTCTCCAGAGAAATCAGAAATCTGGATGTCAGTGTGATAACGCCAAGCTTTAAAGGTTGGTAATTGGTTTTAAGTTGGTTTTAAAACACAATATATAATACAGACTAAAGAAATTTCACAGCCAGATGAGTGAGCCTTGACCGGATCCTTGTTTGAAAGCCCAAGCTCTGGAAGACATTTTTTGGCATGACTGGGAACATTTTAATGTGATCGGCTATCTGATCATACATACGGTAGAAACTCCGTCCTTTCTCTTGTGCGTGCTACTGGAATTTTGGTGCGTAGGAGAATGTCCCTGTTCTTAGGGGATCCACGCTAAATTATTCAGGGATGAAATGTCATGTCTGCAACTGATTTTCGAAAGCTGCAGCCAAAAAACAAAGGAAAAAGGACAAGAGAAAGAAAGAAGAGAGAAAATAAAAATATGGAGAGCACTATAAAGCGAATATGACAAAATACTAATGATTGTCCCATCTAGATTAGTAGTTCCTGACTGGGGAGTGATTCTACTCCTTGATGACATGTGGCTACGGCTATGAATATGTGTGTGTGTGTGTGTGTGTGTGTGTGTGCGCGCGCGCACGCGCGTTTTACTGTCACAGCTGGGTTGTGGGGTGGGTACTACTGGCACCTAGTGGGTAGATCCCAAGGAGGCTGGCAAACACCCTTCACTGCCCAGGACAGCCCCCCAACACTGAGCATGAGCCGGCCCCAAATATTGGTGGTGCTGGGGGTAAGAAACCTCAGGTTATTCTGGATTTCTTTCTTATTATTCTTTCAAGTTTATTTTTGTTTTTTGGTTTGTTTGTTTTTGTATGTTTAAAATGTTTCACAGTAAAAAAAAAAAAAGAAAGAAACTTAAAAATAAGAATAGTATAGTAGAAATAAAGTGCAGATCAAACAAAATTTGTCTGTGGGGTTTGGTAACCATAGCTGGCCACCTTTTGCAGTCCCTGCTTCCAATATATAGTGGCTGGATGTCACGCTGCTGTCGCTGGTGAATGAGTGTCTTTGGAGTTCTTAGACCAGCGTGAGCAAGACCCCCACAGCTCCTGGAATTACTGACTTTCTCCTGCTTTCAAGCCCATTCAGCCCAGAAGGAGGCGGGTCACATGCCCAGGACTCTGAGCCTGAAAACTGACATCACTGAGGCCTCTTCTGGGATCACACAAGCGCAAGGGGTCACGAGAACAGTTGGTGACATGGGGACAGCCAGGTGCTGTAAGTCTTTGAAGGGTCAGACAAAAGGAGAAAAAAAAAAAAAACCCTCATCCCACTAACTCTCACGGCCCAAGACAAAATAAATTAAGGGGCTGCAGAAAAGATGTTGGATTCACCTGGAAGCCACCTCAGAACCTCTCTGAGGCCAAGTTCAGAGGTGCTGGCCCCACCCAATTCACCCCTCAGCCACTACAGGCAACAGCTAATGAGCTCCAGCTGGGGCCTGGACTCCAAAGGTTTCAAGGCATCCACTGAGTAAGACGCATCTGGAGGGTCGGGGGTGCGGGGAGCCCCCGCACCACAACTACACAGAAAGCCCTATACATGCAGACAACACAAAACAGTACGCAAATCAGAGAGTCAGAGTGGATTAATTCCTCCCTCCCCAACTGTGTGCGATAGTCCCAAACTCAAGAACAGTGTTTGTGAAGGCGGAGGGCACTTTTTACGAACCATTCGGGGAGGCTGTTCAATGCGGATCTCTAGGGCTCATCCCAGACCTACACTGATCTGCAGTCCCTCCTGGACAGAACAGGAGAATATGCATTTTGCATTTTTAGGAAGCGTCCCCCCTCCCCCGCCCCGAATGCTCAGGGAAACTGAAAACACAGCCGAAACCAGGGGGCCGGGGAATAAGGTTTCCCCGTGTGACCTTGGGCCAGTCACCCAAACTGGATATTCTCACCTATAAATGTGAATTAACAGCACCCTGTCTCACAGCTGTGAGCACTGAGATTTACACACACACACATATGCACTCACGCACGCACGTACATTCACAGGTACACGTGTGCGTGCACGTGCACGCACACACACACGCACACACCCTAGTACGGTGCCTGGCAAACGTTAGTTCCTTTTCCTTACTAGTGATCGGCCCCGCGCTGGAAAGCCTAGAGAGCTTCACAGAAGTACACAGGCTTCGCGCAGCCCTGAAGATTCTGATCTAAATTGTCGAGGGTGGGGCCCCTAGCAACAGGATTTTTTAAAAAGCATTCCAGGTGGATCCGAAGCCAGGGTTGAAAATTATACCCTGGAAACTGCCAATAAAAATCAGCTATTCCTGGGGGCAACCTGGGTGGCTCCGGAGGCGGAGCTTCCAACTCTTAATCTCAGCTCAGGTGCTGATCTCAGGGTGGAGAGTTCAAGCCCCGGGATGGGCCCCACCATGGGGGGAGCGGGTAGAGCGGAGGGAATCAATTGTTCTTTCTCTCTTAGAGAATGCACTTCCAGTGCATTCTGGAATTCCCAAAATGTGTACAGAGGAGAAGCCAAGTGGAGGCTGGTACCAGAGGGCTGGGTGCCCCCGGATTCCGCCCCCAAGCAGCCCTTTCCGGGTACCTGCAGGAGAAAGTAGCTGCAACCAGCTAGGCTGGGTGATTCTTTTTCTCCTGACAGAGCTGCAAGGGGGCAGGACAGGGAGCTGAGTCCCTGCTGGGCCCTCAGGTCTGCCTTGGAGCGCGGTCTCCACAGAAATACCCAGATCAAAGAGGGCCTGAAGCTAGCTAGCATCACCTTCTCCCCCAGACGTCCAAAGGGAGCCGCCCACCATTAGCCAGGCTCCCACCTTCTCACCTGCCTTCTCCCACCCTTCCTACCCTCCCCCACCCCCCACCCAAACACCCAGGAGGGCTCCTTTAGGCGCTGGTTTGCAAGGAAAAGGCTCAGTGGATATTTCGGCAGAAGAATTAACCCGAACCTGCAAGGCAGCCTACCTATCCCTGGGTGACTCTCTCCCTACCAAGGCGACACCCGCCGCCTGCCGCAGTCCTCCTGCCTCGGTGCTCCTCCCTCACCTTAACACAGACCCCTGGAAGCTATAGGGATTGGCGGGGACTGCGGGGACGTGAAGCACCGGCCGCTGGGGCTGGTGACGGGGCATCTTCGGGGTTGCAGGAGGTGGGCGGGGCCAGCGTGTTACTCTTACTTGGTCAGTGTTTCTAGGTACCCTTAGAGCTGACTTTGTGCCTCAAGACCCCGACATCCATCCACGCCTCTCTGCTGACCCAAACCAAGATCAACTTCTTTACCTCTTCCCCCAAATCCCTCCTCACTGGGGGGGGGGGGGGGGGGGGGGGGAGTCATCGGATACTCCGCGTATAAATAGAAAATAATTACTGGTGAGGTGGTAATGTTCCTTCGCCTATTTTTGGTGGGTCTCTTTGTTCAGATTTTTTAGGCAGGCGCACGGATTGCGTGCATCCACACGCGCACACAAGGGCCCCCACCGGAGGTGTAGGGAGGGTGTGTGTCTGCGTGTAGTGGGGCGACACACGGCGACCCCGTTGCCCACAGCCGGAAAGAAGACCGAGCTTGCGCCCAACCATCCAGCGGCTCGAAGACTGCCTGTCGCTCTTCGACCCCGCCCGCCCAGACCTCACGCCAACCCCGGCCTCTGTCGGGTCTGGGGGCTGCGTCCTCGTGCCTGTGTCCTCCGCCTCCAAAGTTACTGGGTTGTGCGAATCAATTTAGACACTTTTAAAAAAAGCAAAAGGCAAATAGCTCCATTAATCCCCAAATGCCTTCTCCCATCTGCTGCGACTTGCTCGCGCTGGGACTTGCATAATGAATAAGGCAACCGGGAAAGTTGACGAATCAGGGTGTTGGGGGGCGGCGGGGGGTGGGGGGGTGAGCAGGGCTCCCGCCCTTGGAGTTCACGCCAACCCCGCCAAGGGGCTCAGCGCGCAGCTGAGGCCAAGGCCCCCAGCAGGGAGAGGTGGTGACCGGGGGAAAGGGGCGAGGGTTTGGGGAGGAGGAGGCAACTGAGGTCCCAATTCCAGGGACCTGGCAGCTCGGGGAGAGCGAGGCGGCCGCTCCAGGCAAGGCTTTTGTTCTCGCCCTCCCCTCTCTTTCCACCTCCCTCGCCTCTTTTGCTCGAGCCGTACGAGTTGCAGGCGGCACACACTCCTTCCCTCCCTTCCTCCCTCCCTCCCTCACACACGCGCGCGCGGGCTCACACACGCCCCCCTTCCCTTTCGGGCTCGCCTGCCCTGTTTACCTAGAGGCTAGCATGTGGAATCCGAGCCGAGGACCCCTCCCCAAAACCCAAGACTTGGGGGCCGCGGGCTCTCGGGCTGTGTGTCTCCAGTCCGCTTCAATCCTAGGCGGGAGGGGGCGGCGTGAGGGTGGAGGGGGCAGAGACCCCCGACACACACACACATACACACGCTCAAATCCACACCTGTGCGGAGCCCAGCGCCCCCTCTCCGCGCTCCCAGCCGAAGTTGCCTTTCCCGGGCGACCTCCCCCAGGCGAGACGCGGTTGGGGGCGGGGGGCGGGGGAGCGCCATTGCCCGGGGAAAGGTGGAGAGGGAAGAGCGGGGAGAGCGGGGAGAGCGGCGCCCGGAGGGGAAGCGGAGGGGGGAGGCAGCCCACCTGGACATGTGCTCCCTTTGGGGCCGGTGCGCTTTCTCCAGCCCCAGCTTGGTGAAGATGCCTACGAGCACCATGACGGCCACCACCCCGCAGATGATGTAAACGATCAGGTTGGTCTTGTCCTTGGTGGGGTCGTGCAGGGGGTCGTCCTTGCGCGCGGGGGGCTTGCCGGTGTTGAGCCAGAGCGGAGTGTCGTAGTTGGTGCAGGTGCTCTGGTTTAATCGCCGCTTCTTAAACGTGCAGCAGAACCGGAAGCCACAAGTCCCGCAGCAGAAGATGAAGTCGCCCGAGCTGCAGTTGAACGGCGGGTCCCACTGGCCCATGACATCGAAGTAGCCCCTGCAGAAGTCCGGCGTGGGCGCCCGGGTAGGGGGCGCGTCCGAGACCCCCGCGCCTTCGCCGGCCTCTCCGGAGGCGCCCCCGGAGCGGTTGCCCCCCGCCAGCACTACCACGCCGCCCAGCTGCGCCAGCTGCCCGTGCCCCGCTCGCTCCTGCGCCCGGCACACGCGGGCGCACAGCTCGGTGAGGAAGCAGCCGAGGAGCAGCCGGAGGACGCGGCGCATCGTGTCTCCCAGCCCGGGCTCGGCCGCTCGGCCGCCGCTGGAGCCGCTGCAGCCGCCTCTCGAGGCGCGGCCGAAGCTGCCGAGGCTGCTGCCGGGGGCTGCGAGCCGCCGCGGGCCGCACATGCAGGGAGCGGCGCGGGGCGCTCGGTGGTCGGCGGCCACTGCGCTCGGCTCAGCCCGCGTTCGCCTCCAGCGCGCCGCGCGCCGAGGGGCCGGCCGGGGAGGAGCGCGCCTGGCCGGGTGGGGGGGAGGATGAGCGGGGGCAAGCGCGGGGTGCAGGTCCGGCCCGCTACGGTGAGAGGCGGGGGCCGGAGAGCAGGGGAGAGTCGATCTGTTCGCGCTTCTCCTCCGCCGGCGGCTTCGGACCAGCCGCCCCGCGCCCGCTCGCAGGATCCCTCTCACCTCCCCAGCTCGCCAAGTGCGCTGGAGAGAGCGAAGCAACACTTGTGGAATGAAGGGAGGGCAGGAGGGAAGGGGGAGGGGGAGGAGGGCGGGCAGAGGAGGGAAGCGGGAGGGTGGAACGGGCGCGAGCTCGAGAGGGGCGGGGGCGCGGAAGAGGTGACTCGGGCGGGCGGGCGCGAGTTGGGGGGCGTGCAGAGCTGAGCTAGGCTGGCGGGCGGGGAGGAGGGAGGTTCTTCGGCAGCAGCCGGGGCTGGAGGCACCGCTCGGGTTTCCCGGCAGGTGGAGGACCGCTGCGGGACCTCCCGCGCCCTCTCTGGGCGGGAGGCGCGGCTCAGACCTGTTCTGGGCGCAGAGGCGGCTCCGCCCGTGGCTTTTTCAGGCGTGCGTGCGCAGGAGCTGCGGCTCGAATCTGCCCTCCAGGGAAGGGGTGACTCGGAGGGGATAAGGACACACTAAGTGGCTTCCACTCCAAGGCAGACGGGGGCACAGGCTGATCAGGCTCGCCCTTTCCAGGTGCACCGGGCTACCTCACCCTTCCCCCGACTGCGCCCTCCAAGCCAGGCGTGCCTCCCGAATGGTTCAACTCCCTGGGACAAGCCGAGGACCAAAGCTGAGCTGGGAAGGCGGGGTGGCAAGCCACTGGGCCCGGGGTAAGCACCCCCGGGAGGGGGCCCCGGGACGGACTATAGTCAAGGAAGCTCGGGGGGCAGGGGGGAGGCAGCAGATAAGGCCGAGGTCGTGGCACGTCCCGCGTCCCGGATGTCTTTCCTTGGGACTCTCCCAGGTCCCTGGACCTGCCACTTTCTGTCCCTCTACGACCTCGCAGCGTTCCCTGCGTTCCACAGGAGGGCACACCGCGGCGCCGCCTCTGCGCGCCCAGATCTGGTGCAGCGCAAGGCCTGGGCACCCGGCCTCAGCCACCCTCCGGTACCTGGACCCCGCGCGTGGGTCTCGGGAGCCGGCTGGCCCCTGTGCTCACCGAGCCCCCCAGATATCCTCACCCGTGCTGCAGCGTCCGGCCTCCGGTTGCCTGTCAGGAATTTCCAAATCTGCCTTCTCCACTCAGCCGTTTCCAATCATGCTCCGTCCCTCTCCCCTTTCTCCCACTTCTTCTTCCCTCTGCTTGAATTTGACTCCAGTAGCCCCCAAAACGGGATTTGCACCAAAGCTGCTACACCGAATTTAGATCTCCACACGCCCCTGCGTTTTGTTTTTAATTGCATTAACTAAGTATACACTTTGCAGTCGGCTAGGCGATTTGCAGGGAAAGGATGTTTCCATCACCCTCCCCTCCGTTAGGCTGCAGTCAGGGGCTTCTCGGGGCATTTTCAAAGCCCCCCAAAAGTTGGGCCACAAATAAAATGACACACTGTGTCCCCTTCATTGAAAAAGCATGGGGGCTGGGTGTTAGACTCTACCGCAAGTTTTCTCAGAAGGAGAGGGAGTGTCGCTCAGGGTGCCTTCTCTTTGAACAATGTCACCTAGTGTCTTCCCCAAGACTCGGAAACAATGTTTGCTCCTGTTGTTTCCTGTTCCAGCAAAAACCCCAGGCCAGCCCTGATGGAGCATATCCGGAGTGTACCAGCCCCAGAAGGTTCGTTGAATTACGGGCTGTGTTTTGTCCCAAACCCACCTGGACAAAGTATGAGATTGTTTAATCTAAATTCATCAGCTCCACCGTATTGGGATCCCAGAATAGGAGAGTGTGGCGCGTCTGTGGACCCACACCCACCACCACTGTGTGAGTCTCTACAAACACAAGCATTGGTGTGTGAGAGCTAATGATAGCTGACATTTATTCAGTGCCTGCGACAAGGCCGCTAAGCTTGTCTTTTCTAAAATCACCTCCTCACAGATGCTTAGAACAGTGCCTAGCTTCTAGCGGACAATCTGGGAATGTTCGCTAAAACATTTGAGGGACTGATCTCATTTAACTCTATCTGCTAGATAACATAACCGGGCCCACACAACAGAGGGAGAGACTGAGGCCCAAAGCAATTAAGTAGGTTCCCCCACAGAAGTCCCTCGGTTGGCTTTTGACCTGAGAAATTTGACTCCTGGGCCTGTGTTCCAACCGCTGCAGGTAGTGCCTCCCTAAAATAGGCCTCCAGACTCCCTATGCATCTGACACTGTAAGTTTGGTTTCTGTCTGTCCCCCACCCTGAAATGGTAAAGTCCATGGCAGAAAGGGGCTTTGACTCCTACAGTCTCCCAGCACCTACAGCAATGCTGGATGTGAAAAGCACTCAAAAATATATTTACAGGGGCACCTGGGTGGCTCAGTGGGTTAAAGCCTCTGCCTTTGGCTCAGGTCATGATCCCGGGGTCCTGGGATCGAGCCCTGCATCAGGCTCTCTGCTCCGCTGGGAGCCTGCTTCCCCCTCTCTCTCTGCCTGCCTCTCTGCGTACTTGTGATCTCTGTCAAGTAAATAAATAAAATCTTTTTAAAAAACTAAAATATATATATATATATATATTTACAGTCTGCTTTGATTAACGTGTCAAGATCTTCGATGCAAGACCCTTGGTGTTAAACCAAGAGAGGAAAGGGACGGACGATGGAATTTCTGCCGCGGGGACCGTGCAGAGGGTTTGGGATATTTTTCCACAATAAATCGGGGAGGGCTCCTCCAGCAGGCTTGCCAAGGTCTAGGAAGCTGAGACTCAGAGGTTAAAGGCTTTGTCCAAGGTCAAGTGGCCAGCAAATGGGAAAGCAGGGGCTAGATGCAGGTTCCAAGGTCAAGTGGCCAGCAAATGGGAAAGCAGATGGAGACTGCTGGATTCCTAATCGCTGGTTTCCTGCCTTCCCATCCCACCGCACCCCACCGAGGCACCTGCCAGCCAGCATTAGGGCTGGGAGCTTAGGGCAAAAGCCTGATAGAAGAGTGGGTCACAGACACCTTCCCCCAAAAGCTGGGGGTTTTCAGACACTTCTAAGTTTGATTTGAAAAAAGAAAAAAAAAAAAACCTTAGCGAAAAGAGACAAAATCTAGACAGGAAAGTCCATTTCAGAATCTGCCTCCAATCTCTTTAAAATATTGCCTGTCACCAGGACATTTGAGCCCGGTCCTCAGAGGAGACTCACTCTGGCTGCTGTTCCCGGCTTTAATTAACAGAGACTGCCCCCTGTTTGTGACAAGGAGAGTGCAGGGATCCTGCTTGGGAAAGCAGCAGACCTGATCTACCCCTTGTGGCTTATTTGCCAGATCCCAAACCTTGGGTCCACTATCCTCCCAGCCCCTACCCTGCCGTGAGCTTCACCCAGACCAAATTCCCTTATTGCTCCCACCTGCCAAGGTGGTTACAATATGGAATATTCTCCACACCTGTTTCCCAAGCCTTTGAAAAACATTTACAAATAAGAGGGGGAACCATCTAGGTTCATTTTACTCTGTAAAGGTAGACAGTCCCCCCCCCTTTTTTAAAGATTTTATTTATTTGAAAGAGAGAGAGCATGAGCAGGGGGAGGGGGAGAGGCAGACTCCCCACTGAGCAGGGAGCCCAAGATCATGACCTGAGCACAAGGCAAACATTTAACCAGGACCCCAAGATCATGACCTGAGCTGAAGGCAGACATTTAACCTACTGAGCCACCCAGGTGCCCTGGAAGAAAGTCCCTTTCCTCTGGGTATGTCAACTCAATCAATAGAGTCACTACTTGCTAATAGATGTGTGATTATTGAGAACATGCCCTCATTCAGAACACGTGATTGAGAAAGTATGTCTTTCAGGGCTCCTGGGAGAGGGAGGGTTTATAAACTTCCTAATTGAAACACCTGGCAAGTTCATGAAAGATGAAAAACCATCAAATACCACCCCCCACCACTAGCCAGATGAATTCATGCAAATGTGTTGAAATTAAAATGCAGCTCTTAATGAAAGTACTTTCTATGAAAGAGATGATGATATTATTATTTACAACACAGGCACTTTTAATATCTAAAGAAGAATCTCATTCGCTCTAGGCTTAATTATGTCAGCCTCCAGTACAGCTTAC
This sequence comes from Lutra lutra, assembly GCF_902655055.1. Classification (NCBI taxonomy): domain Eukaryota; kingdom Metazoa; phylum Chordata; class Mammalia; order Carnivora; family Mustelidae; genus Lutra; species Lutra lutra. The sequence goes on along the minus strand of NC_062295.1, from coordinate 10,332,640 downwards.
AACAAGACCAGACCCATACTCCCCAGCAATTAGGGGAGGGAACCACACGGAATGTTGACTTAGCCGGAGTGCAACCGGGGTCCATAACCAAACTCAGCAAATTAGATTATGTACCCCATGGTCCTTGCTGGAAGGAGTTGTTTGTTAGTAAGTCCTCATCAGATAGCTTTTTGGGTTTCAAAAAGGTTTCTTAGCAACTGTTAGCCTTGAGGGGAAAAAAAAAAAAAAACGAGCGAGCGAGAGTGGTGACACAGAAGCTGTTGGTTTGAAACTTGAGGAGCTAACTGAGGGAACATCGAAACTGGACCCCCGCCCTCCCCAGACAGAGACCAAGGAGAGACCAAACAAAGGAGGCAGGCCTCTCCAGAAAGTTAGGTGACAGGGGTAAGAGGTAAGGGAACTTACAAGGCTTGTCCTGGGCCCCGGAAGACAAGTGGATCTCTGCACCTGCCTGCGGGAATCTTACAAGTTTGTATTAATGAGGCTTCGGTGGGGGTCAGGAGAATATGGTCCAGATGGTCGTAACAGTACTGTACCCTCTTAAGGCTGCGTCTTGAAATCGACTCCTAGTGGCAGAACAGTGGGTGAAATATACATGCGAAAGACGGGAATGAGGGGGAGCCTCTGATTGCAGGGGTGCAGCCCGGGAGTCAGCCAGAGGTCACATCCCCTCCATGACTTCCTCCAACAGAAGCCAAAATGCCGCTGGCCCCTGGCCATCTCAAGCAACACGCTGACTTGATATATTTTATTCTCTTATTTTGAAAAGATAAAAGATCTTTTATGGAAGAAGTGAAGTGGGTCTGAAGTATTCCCCAGAGGACAAGAGGTATGTGAGATGATTTTTGGTTTTACCCCCAAGAGTTTTTTTTAATAGTTTTATATTTATGTCAATGTGTAGCAGGAAAAAAAAAAATAATGGCATATCCAACATATGGCTTCATGGGCATAAATATTTAAGGTGTACATCAATGTAAGAAAAATAAATACAGGGGCGCCTGGGTGGCTCAGTGGGTTAAGCCGCTGCCTTCGGCTCAGGTCATGATCTCAGGGTCCTGGGATCGAGTCCCGCATCGGGCTCTCTGCTCGACAGGGAGCCTGCTTCTCTCTCTCTCTCTCTCTCTCTGCCTGCCTGCCTCTCTGTCTACTTGTGATTTCTCTCTGTCAAATAAATAATAAATAAAATCTTTAAAAAAAAAAAAAGAAAAATAAATACATTGTATTTATTAATGAACGTTAAGTAAAGAAAATGTGAAGTGCCTGGTTTTTAGGAGACGTGGGTTTTGGTGTCAGGACGGGGTTTCTCAACTTCAGCACTACTGTTTTAGGGTGGTTCCTTCTGTGTGGTGGGGGGCTGTCCTCTGCTTTGCAGGAGGCTTAACGGCATCCCTGGGCTCTACGCACTAGATGCCAGTAGCAACTCCCCCGTTGTGACAACCAAAAACTGTTGACAAGCAGACGTTGCAAAATTGACTGAGGACCAGTAATTCTTGCCAGTGTTTAAATCCTACTTCATCTCTCATCTGAGTTCTATAACCTCAAATGAGTCACATCATTTCTCGAAGCCTCCGTCTTCCCTTCTATAAGATGGGGATAAGAGGTTATATGAGATGGAGATAAGAGGTTATATGAGACGGGGTTAAGAGGGGAACCTGGGTCGCTCAGTTGGTTAAGCATCTGCCTCCCACTCAAGTCACGATCCCAGGGACCTGGGGTTCAGCCCCAGGTGGGGCTCTCTGCTCAGTGGGGAGCCTGCTTCTCCTCTCCCTCTGCCTGCCACTCTGCCTACTTGTCCTCGCTCTCATGTACTCTCTCTCTCTCTCTCTCTCTATCAAATAAATACATAAAATCTTTTTAAAAAATGGACTTAAGAACGGTGGCTTTCCGCAGGAATATTACAGATACTCCGTATCTGGTGCCGAGTGCTTAGCACAGTGAACAGAACCTTGGCAGGACTTGGTAAAGGGTCACTCTTATTACAGGAATCTTGAGGGGGACCTCTAGGTGTCAGGTGCTGCCCTGAATGCTGGGCGGACAGACGGCCAAGAAAAAAATCCTTGCCCTCGAGGATCTCACAATCTCCAGGGCAAGAAAGAATGTGCCTACTGTGCAGTCTTACAAGATCCTATGCTCAGGAGGGCCGCAGGCTTTGTCCACTGCTCTGCAGTTGTCTTGAAATTCTGAATGATTTCAGAAATGGGGCCCAACCTGTTATGTAGCCGGTGCTCTCTATAGGGGATGCAACTCTGGCAGAAAGAGTCGTCAAGCTTACGGGGACTTAGAGGGGGGTGTTTAGCTCCCCCTTCCCCAACAAAGGCTTCAAGGAGGTGGTGACATTCTAGCAGTCCTAAGTTAAATGTGCACAAGCATTTTCAGCAATGGAGCAGGAAGAATTTTGGTAGATTCTCTTTAAAAGTCATACTCTAATGTCAGTCCAAAGAACAATACTGAAGGTATCAGTCGCAAAGTTTCCACTGGTCTATAGAAAATCGGGAAAAATTATGGTTGATGAAAAAGGTATTCAGTAAGCCCCTCTTTTAATGGTTGTAGACTCTATTTGTGTAACAATTCACTTTCTGAAGTTATGTTAGTCTTATATGTATCATCATGTGGGTGTGTGTGGTATTTTTAAAATATTTCTTACCAGGAAAAACTAGTAAACTTATCCTCCCCAATTTTTGGTCATTTTACTATAGATGAAATCCTGGACCCTTGGATGACTAATTTAAGGACCTTGCTTTTGTTCACAAGTAAAGTGCAGTTTGAAGCAATTATCTGAATAATTTAAGTCCCTCCAACTGTACTGAGAAACCAGAATAGGTTTTAGGGTCATGCATTTTCCAGCCAGCTCCTTTGGTTAAAATTACAAGGTATATACCCAGGAATCAGCTAAGGCTAGATGCCACATGGCTCCCCAGAACCATGTCTCTGTGCTCCCACCAATGCCTACAAATACACATTGTATCAGTTAGTTTTTTGCCATGTAACAAATCATCCTAAAACTTGTGGCCTCAAATAGCAACTCTTTTATTTAACGAACAGTTCTGTTTGGCAACTTAGATGCGTATCAGGTGGATGGTTCCTTTGGTTCTAGTTGGACTCACTCATGCATTTTCCACTAACTGCCAGATCACCGGGGTGATGGTTGGTTAGGGACGGCATTCAGCTAGGACAGCTCCTCTTTGCTCCATGGGATTCTCCATAAGCCATCAGGCTAAATTTTTCACAGGATGCCTCAACAGGGGTCCTGAATCACTAAAATAAAGCATGCAACGCTTATGGAGACCCAGGGTCAGAACATTCTCTTGGCACAAAGCAAGCCATAAAGCCAGGTCATATTCAAGCAGGAGGGAAATAGACTTCTCTTAATTGGAAGAATGGCAAAGTTGCATTGAAAAGAGACATACAGGAGTGCCTGCATGGCTCAGTCCTTAAGCATCTGCCTTCGGCTCAGGTCATGATCCCAGCGTCCTGAGATCGAGCCCCACATCGGGCTCCCAGCTCTGCAGGGAGCCTGCTTCTCCCTCTCTCTCTGCCTGCTGCTCCCCCTACTCGTGCTCACTCTCTCTGTGTCAATCATAAAGTCTTTTAAAAGGGGGGGCATGCATACAGGGATGTGGAATTGACTAGCCCTTTCAAATGTCTTAGCCCATTTGGGCTGCTCTAAAAAACACCATCCACTGGGTGCTTTGTGAATAGTAGAAATTTATTTCTAACAGTTCTGGAAGCTGGCAGGTTTAAGATCAAGACGCAAGTGTGGCAGGGGCACCTGGGTGGCTTAGTCGGTTAAACGTCCAACTCTTGATTTCAGCTCAGGTCATGCTCTCAGGTCAAGATATCAAGCCCCACATAGGGTACCACACTGGGCATGGAGCCTGCTTAAGATTCTCTCTCCCTCTTCCTCTGCATCACCCCCCCCCCATGCTCTCTTGCTCTCTCTAAAAAATAAAGAAAAGACAGAAGCATGGTCACATTTTGGTGAGAGCCCTCTTCCTCGTTCATAGCAGCACCTTTCATTGTGTCCTCACGCAGTGAGGACAATGGGTGGAAGGGGTAATGGATCTCTGCGGGGTCTCTTTTATAAGAAGAGGGATTCCGAACACAAGAACTCTACCCTCGTGACCTAACCACTTCTCACAGGCCCCACCTCCTAATACCATACACTAGGCATTAGGATTTCAGGATACAGATTTTGAGAGGACACAAACATTCATATGCACAAACGTGCATCGACTAACCACACGGTTCAAATCCCATTCCTATCAACCACAGTAAAATGAAAATCTCCCTATCACCAAGACTGCCCCACCCACAGTATTCCAGGAGAAACTTCTACACAGCCAGAGAAGCAACAGTTATGCAGACCTATATAAGCTGTGTTTTCACCCATGTGTTCAGAACAACCCCCACATCTGAAACATCAGTGCACCAATAGCCCGCCATGTGTCCAAACCAGTTAACTGGGAGGTCCTTGGTGCCATCCTTTGTCTCAATTTGTATATCCCATTGGTCATCGAGGTCTGTCAATTTTCCTTCCTGAATGAGCATCAAATCCTTCCTTTCTGTTATCCCTATTGTACCTGCTTCAGTTCCGCTCTCAGGATCTCTCACAGTGACAATGATAAGGCCCCCTTGTTTGCCTACCCCCCCACCCATGTCCTCATCCTGAATCCGATCGCCGTTCCTTCACTTAGCAAGACTTTATGGAATGTTCACTTCCTGCCAAGCACTGTGCTAATGGTGGGGGAATACAACAGGAAATTGGATAGAGCCTATCATTTGGTAGAGGAAAGAAACAAACAAACAAAAAAAGACAAATTTATTGGTCAGGGAAGGTCATTTGCTATGTTATTTAACCACAAAATCTCTGTGGCTTAACCCAGTACACAGTGACTTAGGAATCCAAGTCCCTCCCATTGTGCAGCTCTGCCGTCACAAAATCATTTACTTCTAGCCATAAAAGGAGGCCATATGGAGCCAGGGAGGAAAGAGCAGAAGGATGGAGTGAGGCAATTTATGGCCATGTCTGGAAGTTGCATACATCATCCTCACTCTATTCCATTGGCCGAACTTGGTCATATGGTCCTGACTTCAGCAGAAAGGAGTCTGGGAAATGTAGTGTTCCTGTGTGCTCAGAGGAAGAAAGAGAACTCGTGAGAACATACCAGCTCTTTCCTTGATAGATCATTGCAATGCATATAATAGACACTATGGTTAGAAAAGTAGAGCATCCTGTGGGAACCAGGGGAGGCCCTAATGTATTTTTAATATATCCTGGGATTGGGTTGAATAATGGCCCCCAAAGATATCCAAGTCCTAATCCCTGGAACTGCAAACCGAGTTCCTGGCAAAAATGACTCTGTAGTTGTGATTAAATTAAGGATCTGTAGATAAATTAACCTGGATTATCCAAGGGGGGGCCAACAGAATCATGAGTGTTCTCATGAGAGGAAGCTGGCGGGACATTTGGCTAGGGAAGAGGAACAGGAGATGGGATGGCAGAAGCAGAGGTTGGACTGACACTCTTTGAAGATGGAGGAAGGGTCCCACCAGCCTCACAAGCTAAAAAACGGCGAGGATGGGATTCTCTCCCAGAGCCTCCAGAAGGTATCCAGCCTGCTGACACCTTGATTTTAGGCTGTAAAGATTCAATTTGGACTTCCGCCTCCACAAGTATAAGAGAATACATTTCTTCTTGCTTAAAAACACTGAATTTGTGCTAACGTGTGACAACAGCAAGAGGAAACTCACATAAGCAGTCATGACCACACTGGGTTCCAGATTAAGGATCACTCATCAGTGACTTTGGTAAACAGACAGGAGGACAGGGTCGAGGCTAGAGGTAGAGGCTGAGGGGCGGCAAGGTCCAGAACAAACAGGGTTTTTTTTTGGGGGGGGGGTTGCTGAATTTAAACCCGAGGGCACCCAGAAGACATTGAAGCAGAAGTGACTTGACTAACATTTGCACTTTTGCAGGACACCTGTGCCTGCTCTATGGAGAACAGACCAGGGAAACCAATGCTTGAGGTCAAAGGCTCTCATTGGCTTTATTGTGGGAGAATGTAGAAAGGCACTAATCCAGGATCATGGCAATATAGACTGAATTCAGCAGGACTCGGTGATGGCCTGTCTGACAAGAGATGTCCACTCCACCACCACCATCAGCCGTACCAATTCTGATGGTCAGTGGTACCTTCAGAGGACAGACCCTGCTTCACCACCTCTCCTGATTAGAGACAAAATAGGAACGGGAAAGCTACCTGTGAAACCCAGGTACTATCCATTGGATGTCTCCTTCCAAAGCCTATAGTTGCCAAGACCATCATGTCCTTTGTAATTTGAGCAAAATGGTTCAAGCGGCGTCCCTACAGAAAGGGAAATCTAGCATTAACCTTCATCACCACTCACGCCATGATCAAGGGTTTATAGTTCTCCTAATCTCTCCGGACTCTGATTTCCTGCTTCTGCAGCTATCCTGTGCCCCACAGGGGTGCCTAGCCAGGAGGTGAGCCGGGGCTGAAACCCAGCCTGCATTGTTCCAGCCAAGTCATGCCCCTCTTGGTGTAGACAGAAAATGATCTGATGTCTGGCATGGCCGGAACTTGGAGCTTTTGAGCAGAAAAGACAGGAAATAAAGGTCAAGGAGGGGGTCAGCTTAAAGTGTTTCAGTGCCTTGCTGAGATGCTCAAGACTGTTTCCTATAGCAATGGTACGTCAGCTAACAACGTAAAACAAAGAGAGACACATTCGTTCAGATTTGCATCTTACGTAGATTCCTTCACCAGCTTAATCTGGTCTTCGTCACCCATCTGGGACGAGAAAAAACAACCATTCCTGGCTGAGAACCTCGACACTGAGTCCTATGGGGAATTCCCATTGGCCTCCATGCACAGATAGGAGCAAAGAGGGCAGGGAAACAGAAATGGGTCTGATTCCAGACAGCAGCAGAAACGAGACAAAAAGAAGCTTAACTACCTTGTCGATGGTTTTCTGGATCCTAAGATTTGGGGGTTCTGTGTGATACTCCTGAATCTTCCAATAAAGTCCTCCTACCTTCCTCCTGTTTTTGCCTAAATTAACTCAAGTTGATTCCTGTTATAATCCTGACCGAGATACTCTGTCTCCAGTTTCTCAGTTGGGCCTTCGTCACATCACCACCAAGTGTTACATTTTGTGTCTCTCCTCCCTGATGCCATGAGCTGGCCAGATGGAGAGGAGGAGGAGAGATCAGGGGAGGGCAGGGGTGGGGAGAAGAGGCAAGAAGAGGACAGGAGGTGAGGGGAGGAGGGAGAAAGGTGTTACTGCATCCATACACAAAGCTAGAGACAAGTGCTCTTCATGGCATTGCTTGTAGGAGTGAAGTATGGAAAACTTCCATCACTGAGAGGACTAATGATCTCCTGGAGAGATCTCCCCATCACCGAGATACCGGCTAAAAAATTCTCTGTCCTTCCACATCAGAATACTATATAGCAGTTAAAAATAATGAGCAGTTAAAGAACGCCTGGGTGGCTCAGTCAGTTAAGTGTCTCACTCTTGATTTTGGCTCAGAGCATGACCTCAGGGTCACAGTCTCAGGGTCATGAGATCGAGCGCCACATTGAGCTCTGTCTAGGCTGAGTGTGGAGCCTGTTTAAGACTCTTTCTCTCCTCTGCCCCATTTTTTTCTCTCTCTTTCTCTAAAAATAAGAATGAGCAGTTAAATAAAATCTGGAACTCAGTTTAGGTGTTACTGCCTTACATATATTTGTAATACATAAATAAATATATTCTAAACATATTATAAATTATAATAAATCATAACATATTATACCTTTAAATGTCTTTATAAAAATAAATACCTTGTCATTTATTTATAAAATATGTAATAAATATATTTATTATTTGACTATATTTATTATATCTAATATATATTATTTGAATATATTTATTTTTAATATATTTATATAAACATAATATTATGTAAATGCAAATATTAAACTTATATAAATTTAAATTTATATTCAAAATAGATATACTGTATCTATTTTACATCCCCTGTATGTATGTATGTATGTGTGTGTGTGTGTGTGTGTATCTCAAATGATCTTTAATCAGAGTAGAACTTTTTAGGGGCACCTGGGTGGCTCAGTGGGTTAAGCCTCTGTCTACAGTTTGGGTCATGATCTCAGGGTCCTGGGATCGAGCCCCACATCGGGCTGTCTGCTCACCAGGGAACCTGCTTCCCCCTCTCTCTCTGCCTGCCTCTCTGCCTACTTGTGATCTCTGTTGGTCAAATAAATAAATAAAATCTTTAAAAAACAAGAATAGAACTTTTTTTAAAAAGCAAAGCAGAAATAAAGGCACACTTATGCTAAGAACATACAGACGATTTCTGGGAAGATGTGTTCAAAGCCTTCATGACCCTCCGGAACAGGAAGTGGCAGGGGAGAGACACTGCTTTTCCCTGTATGCTTCTGAGTATTGTTTTTTTAAACCATCTGTATGCTTCAACTATTCAAGGATAGTAATTGATTAAAGTGTCTTTAAAAGCAAAGAAAAAGAGAAGGGGGGATGGACGAAGGGCAGATGAAACAGAAAAGAGAGAGCCTCAGACAGCTCAGAAATCACGACCTGAGCTCCATTCCCCAGCACCGCCATGATGAATCCTTGACCTTGACTAAATCATTCCCCTTCTTTGGGCCTCGGTGTTTTCATCTGGAAAACAGGTCAGCAGAATTCGATGCTCTCTGAGGTCCCCAGCTCTAAGAACCGTCTGCAATATTCGCTGACAGAGCTAATTGCTCAGGCAGAACTTTCTTTCAAATGAAAGCAGTAATTGTCCTGGCTTCCCACAGCAGCCTAGGATGTTACCATCATAATATGAGATGGCTTCCTCTTTATTAGAGTTATCTTGGGAATCTGGCGCCTTACACGGTATAAAATGAATCATAAATAACATATTTGAAAATCATGTCGAGTCAGGTGATTTTTTTTAAGATTGTATTTATTTATTTGACAGACAGAGATCACAAGTAGGCAGAGAGGCAGGCAGAGTGGGGCGGGGGAAGCCCCGCTGAGCAGAGAGCCTGATGTGGGGCTCGATCCCAGGACCCTGGGATCATGACCCAAGCCGAAGGCAGAGGTTTTAACCCACTGAGCCACCCAGGAGCCCCAAATAAGGTGATTTTTTATAAGAGGCGCATTTGGGTGCCTGATCAACCCTGCACCCTGTTGAGAGAGAAGTCCTCAGTTGGACCCAGAGGCTTGACCCAGGAGGATCCAGTCAATCATCACGTTGCCCAAGGTCAGTTAGATTTCTCCTCAGGAGCTTGAGCTAAGAAACACAGATGAGGCGGGAGAAGAGTCCATTGCATTGATAACGCTGAGGAGACCAGACTGAAAGTTGCATGAGGGCAGGAACTGTGGTAGTCTACGCTCCATGCCCAGCGCTCACCACCATTCTGGCACGTACTAGGTGTTCAATAAAGATTAATTGAAAGAAAAGCTAATCACCAGAGGGAGGGTCTGTAACCTCTGACAGATGGAGATTCCCTGGTACCACCCAGTTCCTTTCCTTTGACCCAAGTAGATTTTTAGCTTGTCTTGGGATTTTGTGGGATTTTAAACTTTCTTTTAAAACCTACTTACAGGGGCGCCTGGGTGGCTCAGTGGGTTAAAGTCTCTGCCTCTGGCTCAGGTCATGATCTCAGGGTCCTGGGATCGAGCCCCGCATCGGGCTCGCTGCTCAGCCGGGAGCCTGTTTCCTCCTCTCTCTCTGCCTGCCTCTCCGCCTACTTGTGATCTCTGTCTGTCAAATAAATAAAATCTTTAAAAAAAAATAAAACCTACTTACAAAATAAAAAATGAAAATAGAATAAAATTTAAAAATAAATTAAAAAAACCCTTACAGCTAAGCTAATTTGAACAGATTTGGTTTCTTCATCCAAAAGAACTTAAGATGGGTGTTCTTTTTTTTTTCTAGACATACGAATCATTTTCTTTCTTGAGATTACTTTCTTTTAATTAAATACTATCAAAATTCACAGTAACGTGTTCCGTGGTTCAGTTCACTTCAGCAGACGTGTACTGAGCTAGAAACTATGCGACGGCTCAAAGATGAATGGGACAATTGTCCCTGCCACCCAGATAACACATTCGGATGGAGAAAGACAAGCATACAGTCAAACCATTCAAATAGTAGGTTATCTGAAAGAGAAGGTGTTTTGTTTTCTTTTTTAAGAATTTATTTATTCATTTGAGACAGCGCAAGAGAGAGTACAAGCAGGAGGAGGGGCAGAGGGAGACGGAGAAGCAGACTCCCCGCTGATCAGGGAACTCCACAGAGGGCTCCATCCCAAGACCCCCAGGATCATGGCCTGAGCTGAAAGCAGACGCTTAACCCACTGAGCCACCCAGGTGCCTCTGAAAGAGAAGGTTTAGGCAATGCACTGTGGGTATAAATGGGAGAAAGTGATCAATATTGGGGAAGGCCTCACAGAGGAGAGGACCCAAAGATGGGCTTTGAAGAATAAGCATGATGTCCCAAGGAAAGGGGATTTGGGACAGAGACAAATCACTTTATTTTTTTTTTCAATCATGTTTATTTTCCTATTATTGAGTTGCCTCTAATTTTTTATTATTAACATACAACGTATTATTTATTTCAGGGGTAGAGGTCTGTGAATCATCAGTCTTACACAACACACAGTACTAACCACAACACATACCCTCCCTAGTGTCCATCACCCCATCCCTCCTATACCCCTCCACTCCAGCAATCCTCAGTTTGTTTCGGGAGAGTAAGAGTCTCTTATGGTTTGTCTCCCTCTCTGGATTCATCTTGTCTCATGTTTTCCTCTCTGCCCCTAGGATCCTCTGCCTTGTTTCTCAAATTCCTCTTATCAGGGAGATCATATGATAATTGTCTTCTTCTGATTGACTTATTTCACTTAGCATAATAGCCTCTAGTTCCGTCCACATCATTGCAAATGGCAAGGTTTCGGCGGGGGGTGGGGGGGTGGGGGTTGATGGCTGCATAATATTCCATTGTGTATATATATCACACCTTCTTTATTCATTCATCTGTTGATGGACATCTACACTCTTTCCATAGTTTGGCTATTGTGGATATTGTTGCTATAAACCTTGGGATATAGGTTCCCCTTCAGATCACTACATTTATATCTTTGGGATAAATACCCAGTATTGCAATTGCTGGGCCATAGGGTAGCTCTGTTTTCAGCTTTTGAGGCACCTCCCTACTGTTTACCAGAGTGACTGCACCAGCTTGCATTCCCACCAACAGTGTAGGAGGGTTCCTCTTTCTCCACATCCTCTCCAACATCTGTCATTTCCTGACTTACTAATTTTAGCCATTCTGCCTAGTGGAAGGTGGTTTCTCTTCGTGGTTTTGATCTGTATTTCCCTGATGCCGAGTGATGTGGAGCACTTTTTCATGTGTCTGTTGGCCATCTGGATGTCTTCTTTGCAGAAATGTCTGTTCATGTCTTCTGCCCATTTCTTGATTGGATTATTTGTTCTTTGGGGGTTAAGTTTCATAAGTTATTTATAGATTTTGGATACTAGCCCTTTATCTGATATGTCATTTGCAAAGCTTTGCGCAGTGGCAGTATCGTAGCCAATGAGGTTTATCCGAGGCGCGATTATTGCTAATTGAAAACTGATATGTCATTTGCAGATATCTTCTCCCATTCTGTCGGTTATCTTCTGGTTTTGTTGACTGTTTCCTTTGCTGTGCCAAAGCTTTTTGTCTTTTTTTAAATTTTTTTAATATCTTAATTTTATTTTATTTTTTCCAGTGTTCTGCAAAAGCTTTTTATCTTGATGAAGTTCCAATAGTTCATTTTTACCCTTGCTTTTCTTGCCTTTGGCAATGTTTCTAGGAAGAAGTTGCTGCAGCTGAGGTCGAAGAGGTTGCTGCTTGTGTTCTCCTCAAGGATTTGGATGGATTCCTGTCTCACATTGAGGTCTTTCATCCATTTTGAGTCTATTTTGTGTGTGTGCTGTAAGAATATGGTCCGGTTTCATTCTTCTGCATGTGGCTGTCCAATTTTCCCAATACCATTTGTTGAAGAGACTGTCTTCTTTCCGTTGGACTTTCTTTCCTGCTTTGTCAAAGAGTAGTTGCCATAGAGTTGAGGGTCCATTTCTGGGCTCTCTCTTCTATTCCATTTATCTATGTGTCTGTTTTTGTGCCAGTACCATACTGTCTTGATGAATACAGCTTTGTAATAGATCTTGAAGTCTGGAATTGTGATGCCACAACTTTGGTTTTCTTTTCATCATTCCTCTGGCTATTTGGGGTCTCTTCTGGTTCCATACAAATTTTAGGATTATTTTTTTCCATTTCTGTGGAAAACATTGATGGTGTTTTGACAAGGATTGCATTAAATGTGTAGATTGTTTTAGGTAGCACAGACATTTTCACAATATTTGTTCTTCCAATCCATGAGCATGGAATGTTTTTCCATTTCTTTGTGTCTTTCTCAATTTCCTTCATGAGTATTCTCTAGTTTTTTGATACAGATTCTATGCTCTTTGGTTAGGTTTATTCCTAGGTATTTTATGGTTTTGGGTGCAATTGTAAATAGGATCAACTCTTTATTTCTCTTTCTTCTGTCTTGTTGCTGGTGTATAGAAATGCATCTGATTTCTGTGCATTGATTTTATATCCTGACACTTTACTGAATTCCTGTATGAGTTCTAGCAGTTTTGGAGTGGAGTCTTTTGGGTTTTCTACATAAAGTATCATATCATCTGCAAAGAGTGAGAGTTTGATGACTTCGTTGCCAATTCCCATACCTCTAATCTCTTTTTGTTGTCTGATTGCTGAGGGTAGGACTTCTAGTACTACGTTGAATAGCGGTGGTGATAGTGGACAGCTCTGCCATGTTCCTGACCTTAGCGGAAAAGCTCTCAGTTTTTCCCCATTGAGAACGATATTTGTGGTGTGTTTTTCATAGATGGCTTTGATGATATTGCGGTATGTACCCTCTATCCCTACACTGTGAAGAGTTTTTTTTTTTTTTAAAGATTTTATTTATTATTTGACAGAGAGAAATCACAAGTAGGCAGAGAGGCAGGCAGAGAGAGAGGAGGAAGCAGGTTCCCTGCTGAGCAGAAAGCCCGATGTGGGGCTTGAACCCAGGACCTGGGATCATGACCTGAGCCGAAGGCAGTGGCTTAACCCACTGAGCCACCCAGGCGCCCCCACTGTGAAGAGTTTTAATCAAGAAAGGATGCTGTACTTTGTCAAATGCTTTTTCTGCATCTCTTGAGAGTCATATAATTCTTGTCCTTTCTTTTATTAATGTAGTGTATCATATTGATTGATTTGCGGATGTTGAACCGAATGTTTCAGAGAAGAATTAATACCTATTCCTCTGAAACTGTTCCAAAAAACAGAAATGGAAGGAAAACTTCTAAACTCATTTTATGAGGCCAGCATTACCTTGATCCCAAAACCAGACAAAGACCCCACCAAAAAGGAGAATTACAGACCAATATCCCTGATGAACATAGATGCAAAAATTCTCACCAAAATACTAGCCATTAGGATCCAACAGTACATTAAAAGTATTATTCACCACAACCAAGTGGGATTTATTCCTGGGCTGCAAGGTTGATTCAACATCCGAGATCACTTCAGATAAAGGCACAGAGCCTGGGAATACTGGTCTTTGGTGTAGCCGAGCCATGAGCTACATAGTAGAATGAAGAGGAAAACTGGCTAACCAGACAAGAGGAGAATAGGACAGTGAGCCACATTGCTTTTTTTTTTAATATAAGATTTTATTTATATTTTTGACAGACAGAGATCACAAGTAGACAGAGAGGCAGGCAGAGAGAGAGGGGGAAGCAGGCTCCCTGCTGAGCAGAGAGCCTGATGCGGGGCTCAATCCCAGGACCCTGAGATCATGACCTGAACTGAAGGCGGAGGCTTTAACCCACTGAGCCACCCAGGCGCCCCTACATTGCTTTTTTACCAAGATCCCAGATCAGTGTTTTAAATTATTCAGGCAAATAGGGTTTGGGGTTTGTTTTTTTGGGTTTTTTTTTTTTTTTTTTTTTTTGAGTAGCACATTTGGCACGTCTCCAAGCACTGAAAGGAGCCCGTGATGTTCTAGAAACACCATGACAGAAGAAAGATGATCAGAACTCTAATCTCAGTGGTGAGTACTTTTTCCACTTGAAGTGTGTATTTTCCCTCCCCCAAACATCCCATAAGCAGTGCATGCTCACTCAGTACAAAGATCATTAAGAATGACTATCTTTTGGGGGCACCTGGGTGGCTCAGTGGTTAAGCTTCTGCCTTCAGCTTGGGTCATGATCTCAGGGTCCTGGGATCGAGTCCCGCATCGGGCTCTCTGCTCTGCGAGGAGCCTGCTTCCTCCTCTCTCTCTCTGCTTGCCTCTCTGCCCACTTGTGATCTCTGTCAAATTAAAAAAAAAAAAAAAGAATGATTATGTTTTTGGTGATGGAAGTGTTCTGGAACTACACAGGGGGGATGGCTGCACAGCGTTGTTAATGTACTAAAAGTTATGAATTATTCACTTTAAAGTGGCTGGGGTGAAAATGACCCAAGCCTTCGTTTGAGCAAGGTCATATTCTTTTTTTTTTTTTTTTTTTTTTGACAGAGAGATCACAAGCAGGCAGAGAGGGAGGCAGAGAGAGAGGAGGAAGCAGGCTCCCCGAGAGAGCAGAGAGCCCGATGCGGGGCTCGATCCCAGGACTCCGAGATCATGACCTGAGCCGAAGGCAGCAGCTTAACCCACTGAGCCACCCAGGCGCCCCACAAGGTCATATTCTAATACATAATTCTAATACAGATCATACCCACAGGGATAAGGCTTTGGGTGGTGGGGACGGTGAGTGCCATTTTATATGCAAGGGCCAAATCAAGAAATACAATGATATAGATAGATAGATATAGATATAGATATTTATAGATATTTATATTTTTAAAGATTTTATTTATTATTTATTTGACAGAGAGAGATCACAAGTAGGCAGAGAGGCAGGCAGAGAGAGAGAGAGGGGGAAGCAGGCTCCCCTCTAAGCAGAGAGCCTGATGCGGGGCTCGATCCCAGGACCCTGAGATCATGACCTGAGCTGAAGGCAGAGGCTCAACCCACTGAGCCACCCAGGTGCCCCTATATATTTATATTTATATACACTTATACTTATATATATAAGACAACATTTTATTATATATAAATATGTTCTATTTATATATAATTATAATATTTATATATAATTATAACATTTTATTATATATAAATATATATATTATAAATATATATATATATATATATATATATATAAAAGACAACATTTTATTTCATTTAAAATTCAAATAACCAAGGAAATGGGCCTTAATCACTGTTGGTAAGAGTACATATTAGTAGGACCATTTGTGGGACAGGGGTGTGGGGTGAACATTTGACTCCATCTTTCAAAACGTTTAATGCACAAACCTTGGCATCAGCAATTCTCCTTCAAGGGGTCTATCCCTGCACACAAAATACTCAGATCCTACACAAGGGTGTAGAGAGAAGAAATTGTGTTGCAACATTGTACTAGTGAAAAATTGGAAACCACCTCAATGTCCTTAGAACACCAGTTAAATAAAAGGAAGCTAAATAAAAGAAAATTAAATAACGTCAACAGGACACATGGCTAGGACATGGTCACTTCTAGGTAGTGTTATTTAAAAGGGAGATTTTTTCCATTTTATTTTTTGGTTTCTTATTTGATTTCTTGTGGCATGCCTTAGTTTTGTAATTTTAATTAATCCACAAGTTTTCTTTAATCCAACATGGCTTTATTGAGTCCCATGGAAAGTATGTGTATTCTTCAACTGGAAGATGACTCACTTTATTGAATGGAACACTGTTCATGAAGACAGCAGTCTATGCCTAGTTTATGTGCATTGGGGGCACAAAAAATGTTATAAGCTGAGCATGTTTGAGAGATGACAACCGGAAGGGACACTTCCTAATCTTGCATTCTGAAGTCAGATCGGAGCGGTGTTAAAAAACCAATGTCTGCCATCCACTAGCTGTCCGTTGGTGAGTTCATAAAATGCACGCAAATTACTAGATTTGTCAAGTTGACAATAAAATCCATGTTATTGGAGCAGGCACTGCTTGTCCTCCACCCAGATTCCCTTGGATTCCTTGGACTCTGACTTGTGTCCCTTGCCAGATTTGATGTGCTTTTGCTTCTATGAGCATGCACGATTAAGCCTTTCAAAGGGAAGCACTAGCTCAGGCCAGTGGAGCAAATTTGCTTGGATGTTCTGAGCCAGAAATGCTTGGGGGGGGCTTACATTCCTCCAAGGAGCCTTTGGTCCAAGACATATGGGTACAAGAGCCTGAAATTCCAGCTCCCTCCCTGGGGTCAGAACAAAGTCAGAGGCACGCTTTGCCCTCCAGAGCCCCCTGTGAGATGAGGCTGAAGTTACCCGCTATGGAGCTTTGCCTAAATCACACTTGCTTGGCTTTCATCCTCCCCCCACCAGGTCTCTCCTGCAAGAGCTTCTTTAATAAATTAATTACACCCGAATCCTTATCTTCAGGGTCTGCAGAAGAACTCAGTCTCAGACGATCTTTTCTGCAAGTTGAAACTCTAAAACCAGAAACAGAAAGCACAAACATCATTAGTCCAAGATGAGCTTCAGAAAAGTCCAGAGTCGAACAGGACAATTCAGATTATGGCTGATGTAATGACAGTCTCTCAAAGCTTCAGTTCTAGTATTTACTACTCAGACGCTACTACTCAGGCTAACAATTCTGTCTGCTGAAAGATGCACTTTCTTCTCGTGCCTCTGTGTACAGGACCAGCAGGTTTTATTTAAGAAATTAATTAACTTCTCCTAATTACAGATATCCTTGGAATTATTAACATCTGAAAAATCAATGAAAACCTTCTTGGTTTCTTTGTATTGTTTTGCATCTCTCTGGGTTAAAAGAGTGGAATTGCTGTTGTGCTTCTATGCAAAGTCATTTTGCAAATCTAGAGGGAGAGATTTTATTTCTCTTTTCTGGGACTTCACTAGGTGGTTCTGGAGATGAAAGGAGGTAAGTAGAGAACCTAGCCCAGGAGTATGGCTGGCTCATGGTAGGCACCCAGTTGGTCACCTTCCTTCATTCTGAAGCTGTGACCCACGAGGATATTCTAATTTTGCAATTCTCCAAGTGTGGTCCTATGTCAGAAACACCTGTAGTGCTCACCAAATGCAGATTCCTGGGCTACGTATTTCCGAATCAGACTCTTGGGGGAAGACCCAGAAATCAGCGTTTTTTAAAGCCCTCTTTTTTTTTTTAATTTTATGCATTCTAAAGTTAAAATATCAGTATCTCTGACTCAGTCATTTCCAGCTAGAGAGATCATGAGAATATGAGTGTGTTCACAGGTATAGTTTTATCTGAAAATGACAGAGACTCAAGTGAAACTAACGTAAGCTAAGGAAAAATGAAGCAGACAGATTTATGAGTTACAAAAACTAAAAAGTCCAGGATTAGACTTAGGCTTTGCTAGTTCTAGGGACCCAAATGCTGCCTTCAGGTGCCTTGTCTCTCTTTTCTCCATCTCCTGGCTCTCATCCACTCATGAGCTCCTCGAGGGATAAAATGATAGCCACCAACAGCTTTGTACTGACCACCTTTCTGCTAGTGATCCTCAAAGACAGGAGGGCATCTCTTTCCTGGTAGTTTTAGGGAAAGTCCCTGGGAAACGTCTGATTGGTCTACCTAAGGTCACATGCCCGTCTTTGAACCAATCACTAGCCAGAAGGATGACGTGCTTTAATAGGTGGGGCCTGAGTCACCTGTCCATTCCTGGGGTAGAGCTATCAACCGGCAACTCCAACTAAACCATATAAATGGGTTTCCTCTGAGAAATTAGTATCCTATTGCCAGGAGTCTTGCCAGAGAACTGATCTCCTGTTCACTAAAACCAGAATCTGTGTTACTTATTTATTTGAGAGAGTGCGAGCACATGGGCACAATGGGAGGGGGGGCAGAGGGAGAAGCAGGCTCCCTGCTGAGCATGGAGCCCAAGGTGGGGCTTGATTTCAGGACCCTGAGATTATGACCTGAGTCAAAGGCAGATGCTTAACCAACCGAACTACCCAGGTCCCCCTGAATCTGTGTTCTGTTTTTCCTGTTTTTAAAATTAACATATAATATATTATTTGCTTCAGGGGTACGGGTCTGTGAATCATCAGTCTTATATAATTCACAGCACTCACCACAACACATACCCTTCCCAGTGTCCATCACCCAGCCACCCACTCTCTCCCACTCACCTCCACTCCAGCAACCCTAGGTCTGTCTCCTGAGATTAAGTCTCTTATGATTTGTCTCCCTCTCTGGTTTCATCTTATTTCATTTTTTCCTCTCTTCCCCTAGGATCCTCTGCCTTGTTTCTCAAATTCCTCATATCAGTGAGATCATATGATAATTGTCTTTTTTCTGATTGACTTATTTTGCTTAGCATAATAGCCTCTAGTTCCATCCATGTCATTGCAAATGGCAAGATTTGGGGGTTTTTTGATGGCTGCATAGTATTCCATGTATATATATACATCTTCTTATATCCATTCTTCTGTTGGTGGACATCTAGTCTCTTTCCATAGTTTGGCTATTATGGACATTGCTGCTATAAACCTTAGGATTCAGGTGCCTCTTCTGACCACTACGTTTGTATCTTTTGGGCAAATGCCCAGTAGTGCAATTGCTGGGTCATAGGATAGCTCTATTTTCAACTTTTTGAGGAACCTCCATACTGTTTTCCAGAGCAGCTGCACTAGAATCTCTGTTCTTTAAAACTTTTCCAAATGATTCCACTGATCACCCACATTTGTTGGTGGTGAACCTTGGGGATGCATTACCTTAAAATGAGTTGGAAAATCTGTCCTCACTGGAGAGTTCAAGTCTTGTCTCTCCCTGCCTAGGGAGATTCCAAAGTGAGGGACTAGGGTGGAAAGCTGGTCCCTCTGCTTCAGCTGGGGGTTAATCTTCTATAAACCATGTTAACCAGAGAATGCAAGCCCAAACTGTCACCATTTAGCAGAGAGAAAAAGGTTGACATTAGAAGGAACTTTCGGAAAGATGTCTCCTGCTTATCCTCCAGGGAGGCAACATCTGTTGTCTGTAACATCTACCAAGCAGATGTGCTTGAAAGGAACAGGGACCAAATGGCAGACTTGTTGAAAAGGGAAAATCCAATTGTAATATAGATGATTTCTTGATGAGAAGGTAGTGTACTTCAGCTAATAGAGTCAGATTCTCCCCTGATAGTGGTCAACAGCGGAGACACTCTTTCTTGAAATGAAAAAAACAAAATCTAGTCTGTCTGTACAAGTTTGTTTATATCAAGGCCAGGGAGGGGTTGGAGGAGGAGAAGTCCACAAAATATACTCAGTGTCATCTTGCACAACTTGATTGCCCAGAATCGTGATGCTTCTATTGCTGGAGGAGAAAAAGAAACATGGAGGCAAGACCCAAAAGGACTTGGAGTCTAATCTGAAAAGTACATCAAGATGTTGGGAGAAGATGGGGGGGGGAAAGTTGCTGAGAGAAGGTCATGATTGTATCTTTGGTGGCCAGTTTGCTCACATCAGCATGTCATAGGTAAAGAGCAAAACACCATCCTGTTTTAATAACACACTTAGCTGCCCACACATACACAGGGGATCACGGTGTTCGCCAATTAAAAAAGTTCAATCCCAAGTGCAGGTACAGCAAGCCAATATTTTTCAGGCCAGACGGCTAGAAGAAATCTGCAGTTCTTAATACAGTATGTGAACTGTTAAAACAGCGTTGCAACAGAGATGGCCATGACTTGGATTTTGAAATCACGTTTCTGGGAGGGGTGTGACAGGGGAAGATACTTAAAAGGGGAGAACTCAGCATCCTGTTGGGAAGTGCACGAGACAGCAGGAAATCAGGGCCTGTGTGTGTGTGTGTGTGTGCGCGCGCGCTCCTCCAGCTAACAGCAAACTGGCCTCTTTACTAGGGGTTTAATGAATTTCATCTCGTGCAAGATTTAAACTCTCACCAGATGGGAGTTTATTATTCTGACTTGCTGTGGTTTCGCCCTTACTACTCTTAAAGTGTCCTGTTCCATATGAGAACACCCTTCCATGATGGATGTTAACCCAACTTATTGTGGTAATCATTTCACGTGATACCTATATCTTTGTCTCTCTCCTTATCTATCTATATGTCAAGTCATTCACTAGGCTACCCACCTCAATCTTGTCGAGTGTCGTACATCAATTACACTTCAACAGAACTGGAAAAAAAGAAAAAAAGAATGTCCTTCCTCTCTCTTACAAATAGAATTGGTTATTCATTTAATCATTTATTGAAAAATATTTGTTAAGGGTCTACAATGTGCTATGCATGGTATTAGGCATTGAGAATACCACTATGTATAAAAACAGATTAGAATTCCTACATTCTTGGAGCTTATGTTCTAGAACTATACTGTCCAATATGGCAGCCATGGGCTACATGAGCTGTTAATAACTTGAAAAGTGTCTAGTCTATTTTTTTTTTCAAGTCATCTCTGGGCCCAATGTGGGGCTCAAACTTACAACTGGAGATCAACAGTTACATTCCCTACTGATCGACCCAGCCAGGCACCCTGAAAAGTGGCTAGTCTAAATTAATTGTGGCATAAATACAAAATGTGAGATTTCAAAGACTTAGTGTTGAAAAAAAAAGAGTGGAAAGTTTATCAAATTTTTATACTGATTACATATTGAAATGATAACATTTTAGATATTAAGTCAAGTATAATATATTTCATCTGTTTCTCTTTATTTATTATTTTTTTTTTTGCTGTAGCTATAAGAAAATTTAAAATTATATGTGTGGTTTGCAGTATATTTCCATTGAATAGCACTATTCTAGAACAGTGCTTCTGAGGTAGGGGTGATTTTGCACCCCTCCCAAGACATGGGCCAAACAAAAATGAGTTTTCCTTTTATAGTTCTGAATCTATCATCATTTCAGAAGTTCAAACTTTCTGGACCAACCTTTGAGAGGTTCTTAGGCATTACACCTTGGAATTAATGGAGCTGCCCCCAGGTGGTTTCTAGATTTCTCTGCATAGTTGACAAAGCTGAGATCCTGGTGGAGGAGGTACTAGAGAGGACATGACCTCCAGTTGACCTGTGAGCTGGACCCAGGCAGTTAGAGGTTACCCTACCCCGACACACATCATCCTCACCCCCCTCCCCATTCCACCCCCCTCCAACTCACATGCCCTCCCCTTTCCTTGTACTGAAGCTTCCAGCCACCATTCCCGAGCTAGTAGCCATACCAAGGACAGAGCCTTGAGAGAGTAAGGGGTTGTGGGGACCATCTAGGTAATATACATGAATGAATTGCATTAAAACTTCTATATAAACTGTTAAGATTCTAGGAGGCAGCTGCTGAGATCAGACTCATCTTGTAGCCGCCCCTAAGTTCCCTGGGTTATTAACCCCACCACCTACCCATCTGGAATGGTCTGCCTCTTCCCCTCTCTTTGCCCTCGCTGTGTGGGTCCAGTTTGCCAACCAACACTCCCCTAGGATTTTGAGGTAGGCATTTCTTGATATCCTGGTAGTTTTACAACATATAGCTATGTCCCTTAACAATATCATTTCATTCTGCCTAATTTTGAGCCTTATATAAATGGAATCACGTGTATGTATTCTTTGTATCTTGCTTTTCTTGCTCAATATTAATTCTTTGGATTCATCCTTAGTTTCACTAGCTGCCTTATGTTTATTTGCACTGCTGTAGTCATGTAGAATACTATATTCCTGTAATAATGTCATGTAATATAGTATATACTATATTATTACATGAATATACAATGTATTTATCCAGTCTGCTGATAAGGCACATTTAGGCTGTTTCCACTTTGGGGCTATCTTGACCAATGGGCTTATGAACATCCGAGAACATGAATGTTGAGCTCACGTGCATAGGTTTCTCTAGGATCGGTTCTCACCAAATTTTAATTCAAAAACCTCTGTGGAATCTAATTCTGCATCTGTGCCTGAGGTGAAGTAAAAGCAACTCTTCTGACTCTCTTACTAGAAAGTTAAAGAACAAAATTCAGCGGGGTAAATTTGAAGATCTAATTGGCTTTATTAAGCAACTCATGAATTGGATGGCAGCCCATCTACCAAGTAGAGAGGAGCTCCGAGGGGTTGTAGAAAATGGAAGCATATTTTTTTTTAATAGGAAAGAAGGTAGGGCAAGGAAATTAAAGAAAGAAAGAAAGAAAGAAAGAAAGAAAGAAAGAAAGAAAGAAAGAAAGAAAGAAAGAAAGAAGGAAAGGAAGAAGGAAAGGAAGAAAGAGGAAAAGAAAGGAAAGAAAAGAAAGGATGGATGGATGGATGGATGGATGGATGGATGGATGGATGGATGGATTTTTCCAGTCAAGGTCACCTTTCCTTAGGGGGAACGCTAAGGTCTTTTTAGGTGGATTGTTCCTTTGGGGTAACAGATAGAGAGGGTCCCTGTGACAGATTACCTCCTTGGTGCTGACCAGAAAATTCTCGACACTTCCTGGGGGACATTGGAACTGCAATCAAGCTAGGTATTAAGCCCAGGTTTGGTTACATAGCCTAAATGGCTCCATTTTTGTTCCGTGGTTTTCATAAAGACTCTCAAAGGTACCTAAACCTCATTCTACCTCCAAGGTTTAGCCTTCCATGCTCATCAAGATCAAAGTCCTAAGGACTCTCTCCTGAACTTTTTCCATTCTTCCCCATGTGTTTGCACCAAGGAGGAAGGGGGTCTTTTGTCTCATGTCAATGAACTAGTTAAAAGGAAAATATGACCCCATTAGAAACTTTTCAGTGATGCCCTGGTACCCTTGGTGAAGAGACCTCTCTGAGCTCCATGTGTGATTGCCGGCCATACCCAATCCTACACTTCCCTTTGGGAGCCATACCTGATGGTTTACTGTTCCCAGGACACTGTGTGATTGTTCACATGCCCATGCCCTTGGCCACACTCTTTTTTTTCTGCCTGGAGCAAATTTCCCAAAACCTGTTTCCCCTGTAAGCTCCTACCCATACTTTAAGACTCAACTCCAACATCATCTCCTCCAGGCAGCCCTACTCCTTGTTGCTCCCTTATCCTTGGCCAGACTGGGTGCCCTTTGCCTGTACCCCCACATCACTGGGCACTTCTCTCGGCCTGAATGTTCATTACACTGTCTTATAATGGTCGGTCCCCCTCCCCATTGTGCTGAGAGCTCCTCCAGATGAGGGACCCTTCCTTACTAACCTCTGTATTCTCAGGCTTAAACTCGATGGGGTGATGGTTAATATGTATCAACTTGACCAGATCATCGCGGTACTCAGACATTTGGCTAAACAGTATTTCTCGATGTGTCTGTGAGGGTGTCTCTGGATGAGGTTAGCATCTGCCTAAACCGGACTGGCTCTCCCTAACATGGGTGGGCGTCACCCAATCCACTGACAGTCTGAAGAGATTAAAAGAGGGAGAAGAAGAGGGAATTTGCTTTCTCTACCTGACTCCTAGGTCCGAGACATTGATCTTCTGAGCTTGGACCAGGACTTACACCATAAGTACTCCTGGTTCTCAGGCCTTCAGACTGGAACTATATCAATGGCCTTCTTGGGTTTCTCCCTG
Organism: Lutra lutra; assembly: GCF_902655055.1. Classification (NCBI taxonomy): domain Eukaryota; kingdom Metazoa; phylum Chordata; class Mammalia; order Carnivora; family Mustelidae; genus Lutra; species Lutra lutra. The sequence goes on along the minus strand of NC_062295.1, from coordinate 10,308,965 downwards.
GCTCAGTCTTCAAATCAATCAGTTTTTCTTAATCCATTAATCTATCCATCCTATATCTATATATTTCCTCTATATACTACTGGTTCTGTTTCTCTGGAGAACCCTAATATACCTGGTAAATGCTAAATAAATATTTGTTGAGCTGAGTTAAAATTGGCATGTGAACTTGAACTTGGCTCAGATGGAAAGCCAGGAAGTCCATTGGCTGTGTTGCAAATCAAAGGTTAGAAATGGCCCTCCCAGAGGTGTGCAGTACAGAGCCCTACTAAACCCCACCCTATTCCTCTTGCTATTGTTGTTGTCTAATCATGAAGAAATCATCTCCTTGTGACCCACTTCTCCTGATTTCTATCCTCACAATGCAGAGTTGTTATCTAACATTAATTAGAACCAAATACTTTCAGAATCACCTAAGACCACTGTGGCAAATAACTATATCCTTAATTGAGCGTTTCTTAAAGCAAACAGACTTTCATCTAAGGACACATGTTTCCAACAGAACATAGCTTGGTGTTCATGCAAATATACAGTTTATCCTTAATAATCCAGGATTTTTTTTTTTTTTGTACCTCACGGTCATCTTTCAGAATATAAAGGAATCAGCTTACCGTATTCTAAATAAAGTAGAGGATATCAGTTTAAAATTTAACTGGCTGAACAGAAATGTATGGGAAGATTCTCTTCCAATATCTGATATGTTTCATTTTTCTTCTGTGGCTCTGTCCTAAAAGTCAAAAGCACGTCACAAAGTCCAGTAAATTAAAGAGTTCAGCTAGTTGGATCCATGAAAACAGGTTGTTAATTCCTTGCAAATGGGGACAGCATCTTCGCTGGTGGTGAATATAACAGAATTCTGATCAGAATAGTAAATGTTCACTTAGGCATTCCCTCTTTTGATTTTGGCTCTGGAAGGACAGGACAGCAGAAAGAGAGAGGTCTTTTTCTCTCCATAAGCTTCAAGGGAAAAAGAAAAATCTATGTAAAAATGTGCACAAGAGATCAGACGAAAACAAGAACAAAATATTGTTCCTATGCTTTCAAGTCCAACACCTTCCAACCATGGAGAGTTCAACGGTGGAGGGAAACCAGTTCAGAGCCCACACTTCCCAGAATGCAGAAGACATTCAGTTAGTGCTGAGTTTAATAATTTAATATTTCAAATAACCTTTCCACACCTCGTGTCCAACAAGATTATTGATGCTGGATCTTTGTAAGTCTCTGAATTTAAAATTCTGCCGCAGTCCTTTCCTGGACACTCTCTTCTGTCAATGAAATGACTGCCTCTTCCTCAGGCTCACTTCTTCCCTCACCTTTGCCCAAGCTGGTCCCTGTCTGAAATTCTTCCTCTCTTCAGATGTCTGGCCTTTGAAGACAACCCAGGGACTGCTTCTGCCATCAGTCCTTTCCTGATTGCAACCCCCCACCCCACCCCTGGGGGAATGGCAAGGCTCTCCCTCTGGATGTTTCCAGCATGCTTTCTGCTTTGTGCAGTACACTTGGGGTTTGCATCCTACAACACCCAGGGGCATGACCTTGAGGGTCTGGCACACACCTAGGTTAGAATCCTTTTCTGCCATGCTCCGGTTAAGTGACCTTGGGCAAAACGCTTATCTTCTTTAGGCCTCAGTCTCTTTACCAATAAAATGAGCAGAAACATAATACCAACCTCAAAAAGTTTCTATGAGGACTTAGTAAAACAATGAATGCAAAGCAATTCACAGCTAGGCACAGAGTAAGCATTCATTTAAATATTAGTCCTCAGGGGTGCCTGGCTGGCTCAGTCAGTGGAAATTGCAACTCCTGATCTCAGGTTTGTGAGTTTGAGGCCCATGTTGGGTGCAGTGATTGCTTAAAAATTAAAAAAAAAAAATCTTAAAGATAAATAAATAATAGTTCTTGTTAGGATCATGCAATCTGATATTGGTTTATAGTTTTAACATCTGACTTCATACATTGCAGACTTTTTATGTTTAAGAATATGATATCTCAGGGCACCTGGGTGGCTCAGTGGGTTAAGCCTCTGCCTTCAGCTCAGGTCCTGATCTCGGGGTCCTGGGATCGAGCCCCACATCGGGCTCTCTGCTCTGCGAGGAGTCTGCTTCTTGTGATCTCTCTCTCTCTCTCTCTGTCAAATAAATAAATAAAATATTTTTTAAAAAGAATATGATATCTCCCCTAATGAAATCCAAGCATCACAACGGCATGGGTGAGTTCATCTTCTACACCTGTATCCCTTAGTGTCTTAAACCACAAGCTTAGTGTGTCTTCAGTTTTTAGCTTGCTCCACAATCACCTGGAGGGCTTTTTTTTTTTTTTTTTAAGATTTTATTTATTTATTTGACAGAGAGAAATCACAAGTAGGCAGAGAGGCAGGCAGAGAGAGAGGAGGAAGCAGGCTCCCTGCTGAGCAGAAAGCCCGACGTGGGGCTCGAACCCAGGACCTGGGATCATGACCTGAGCCGAAGGCAGCGGCTTAACCCACTGAGCCACCCAGGCGCCCATTTTTTTTTTTTTTTTAAACAACAAAAAAAAAGCCTCTGCTCCCAGAGTGCATGATCCACCACTTCTAAGGTGAGTCTGAAAATCTGCCCCTCTAACAGGTAGGGGGCGGGGGGGGGGGGTTGCTGATGCGGCTGGGCTGGAGAGTACACTCGAGAGATGCTGAATGTGCTCACCATCCCTTGGTTGGCCTTTGGGGCGTGGCTCAGGTGGGCAGTTCTGCTCTCACCTGTGCTCCCCTCAGGCACCCACGGTCAGCTGCTGGTCAGCCCCACTACTGTTCCTGGGCGGGGCGTGGCTGGCTGACAAATAAGGAAGCCTGTATGAGGAGGTCACCTCTCTCTCTCTCCCAGATGCAAGAGGCAGGGCCTTAGACTCCGCCCCCTCATGGGGGGGGGCGGGCAATCACATTGCAAGGGGGCGTGGCTAAAGAGAAAGCCAAGTGAGGCCGTCTTTGCCATCTACTCACCACCACTCACCGCCGCTCCGTCTAATACCCACCTACTGCACGGGAAACCCTCGCTGCCAGAGTAAATGTTTCTCCTAGCAACCTAATTTTAAAATTTTCCACCTGGTATTTAATTGTGCACGGCAACCTAGCCTAGCATGTCCTGGGGACTGCTGCTGAGCTCTGCCCAGGGTTTCCTACTTACCTGCTGTGGGAATCTTTACCCTGAGCCTCTGGTTTTTCCTGAATAGAATGGAGATTAGAATTCTCACCTCACAGAGTTGTAATTAGAGAAGCAGTATAACTTAACCCCTCTACAGCTCAGTTTTCGCATCTGAAAAATGGGCACAAATTACCCCCTCTCACAAGGGCTTATTAGCACAGTGGTGGTAGTACTCAGTTCATGTGGGATCCAACATCGCTCTCTGGCTATAGAAATCCCAGCTCTGTCCAACTTGCTGTCAAAAGAAGTGCCCTGAAATGGCCCAGGTGAAGAACTTCAGGTGCATGAATGCTGCCCAAGGGGCCAGGCTTTGAAAATCTGCACCCACACGCCGTCTCTACTGCCCCACCAGTGTAGGGCCCAGGGTTCCCGGATGCTGGACACCTCTGTCCACTTCTCATTCGTCTAGCCCCAGCCGCATGGTCTCCACCTACAAAGCCAAAGTAGGTCACCTTCATATTTCAGATTTTAGAGGCAGGCCAGATGCAAGGGAAAGCGATGGAGTGGATGGGGCCAATGGCCAGGGATCAGAGGCTGAACGAAGAGAACTCAAGAGAATCTTTGTAAAGTCCTTACCCAGGACAGGGCGGAGGGAGAGAGGGAAGGAAGTCTGGAAGGAGAGGGAAAGAGAGGAAAGGAGGGAAATGAAGGGGGTAGAAGAGGAAAGGAAGAGAGGAAGGAGGAAGGAGGAAAAGAAGGGAGGGAGGGGGGGAGGGAGAAGTGGAAGGAGGCTGGGAGGAGAATGGTTGATTTCCCGGCAGCTGGGCCATTGGCAGCCTCAGGAGATGGGAGGCCGGAGATGTTAAGTGAGGGATGCAGTCTGCCGCCAGCCCGTTTGATTGCCTGGGGAAGCCGCAGCAACAGCAGCGACAGAGGACCCGCCCTCTGCTAAGGCTTTCAGAGTAGTCCCTGGGGCTTCACTCCCTCTAGGTGACTCCCATTTAGGCCAGTGTTAATGGGTCCCCTGACGAGAAGCCCTTGGACTATGCAGTTAAAAATGCCTCCTATTCTTCAAATAATCACCATCAGAACCAAAAAGGCCTCTGGGCTGGAAAGATAAGCTCGGGCTGCCGTTCTGGGCAAGCCTGGAGCAAGGCAGCTTCTCCGCCTTCCTTCTCCAGGCAGAGGGCAGGGCTGTGAACACTCGGGGCTTAGCGCTGTGAATAATGCTCACAGAGGGGCAGGGCTTCCTACAAACCCAGGGTCAGATTTCAGATCAGGTCCAAATAGCAGAATGGGGGAGAAATTGCAAGGCATCTGGGATATCCGCCCAGGACAGCTTGAGGCCAGTAGTAGGTAGGGTTCACATCCTGGGTAGTAGCCCCTGTTGCAGGCTCTGGGGAGGCTATCGTGAGCCTAAGGGGCTAGGCCCTGCTCCCAGGGAGCACAGGTTCCCAGGAGGGGACAGAGAGGCCACAGAAACCAATGAGTAATGAATATGACTTTAGAAAGTGGAGGGAATACGTTGTAGAAAGAGGTGCTAATGCTTGGCCCGGAGTAGGGGACCATGGAGAAGGGCATCATTAGACAAAGTGACCAGAGAAGTCCTCTCTAAGGATAAGAGCCCCCCAGCCACACCCTGAATGTTGTTGTAACCAAACTCAAGAGGTTCACTGCTTGGCAGATACCAAATTGAACACAATTTTAAGAGTTGAAAGCAAAGAACTTGCCCTTACTTGTTACAAGGCAGGTGACAGGGAGAGAGGTCTCAAGGCATCGTCTCCTCCTGAGGTTAGTATGTGAAGCTTTCATTCAGTGCCTGGGAGGCCAGAGGCAGGGAGCTTGAAGAGGCATTTTTGGTTCAAAAAATGGCAGAAAACTCTACCCAGAAGAGGAGATCTTAGTACTGTAATGAGCTAATGGTAACCTGAGGTCCGCTGGGGGAGTGGGGGGTTCTGAGCTGACACTTGGCTCCCAGCTGGCCCAAACTGGCTCAGATAAGGAGATGTCAGGTGACAACCCAAGCCCTGTCCTTGGCTGGAACCCTTGGTTTGTTGTTTCTGCAAAACAAAACACATTCCTTCCCTGCTTCTATACCTTCCTCTCCTCCCTCCTGCCAAAGCTTTCAGCCCCCTTATCTGAGTGACTTCCCTTGACAGCCACCCTAATGTGATAATGAAGCTAAGAACTGAGGACAGGGTATCCTGAAGGGAGGGACTAGCAGGAAAAGGGCCTGAGTTCGGACCCAGCTTGGCAAGTTAGAACAAAGAGAAGGCCGGTGTGACAAGACCAGATTTCTCAGACTTGAACGTGACCATGCTTTGTATGTCACTGCACTGTTCTTGAATCTTGACAGCCTCATTTAGTCCATTAGATGAAAAAGTCAACCGAGTAAATTGTAAAGATCTAATTGGCTTTATTAATTGATCCGTGAATTAAGTAGCATCCCAGTTAGCAGGTAGAGGGACGCTCCAAAGGACTCTGGAAAAGCAAAGCATCTTTTAAAAGGAGAGAGACAGCAGAAAAAAAGGGAGTTAGCTAAGAATCCATTGCTTTACACAAGGTGGCCCTCCGAAAGGGAATGGAAGGTGACTATCACTAAACTTCCTAGGACTGACCAGGAAATCCCATGTGGACTGGTTAAAGCTTACATTCATGGGGGTGGGGGGATTGAAACCATAGTTTGGTTAGGTATTATGTTCTTGGTTTACTGACCTATGGTCCTAACTGAAGTGACACTGTGTTAGTCTAGTGGTTTTCTTTCCAACAATTCTGAAAAGGAGATTCTGTTTCTTAATTAATGTTCATAGACTATGCTGACTTCCTGGATGTCCAAGAGTTTTCTTGGCATATTTCTGATTATTTAACTACGTAGTCTAACTGATGTCCCTCGACCCCCTAGCCCCACCTTTTATATGCTAAGGAAAATGGTTCCCATGAGTCATGCTTGAATCTGGGTCTCACCTTCACTGCATTTTCTGGTGAGCTCCCAGGATAATGCTAGGGACTGTGCTTTCCAGTAGGGCTCAGTGTGCGGATGAATGGAGGTCCTGTGCCTTGTACTCCCTTAAGAAGGGGTCAGGCTGTCCCAACACAGGGTCAAGGTCATCCCTGCAGATGGATGACCCACCTGACATACCAGCACCACCAGAGTTGTGAGGATGGACGGAGTGTGGCACGATAGCTCAAGGGACCCAGCACAGAAGCAGACAGCCCAGGGTCCGAATCCAGCCGAGCCTCTAAAAGGCTGTGTGATTTGAGGCAAGTTAGTTGACCTCTCAGTGCCTCTGACTCTCCAACCATAACATGTGTTTCATGCATTTCACTTTCTACGTAAGGTGGATAAAATGGTGCCTTGGATTAATTAATGCATCTCAGAGTATCAGCAACAGTCCGTCGTGGTTACCAGTGACGGCTCTGGAGCCCGACCACCTGATCCACATCGTGGGTCTTCCCTTTGCCACCAGAATGACCCTTCCCCGAGGACACGAGTAGTCAGTTTTCCGTATTACGTATTCCGTATTACGGTACGTATTCCGTATTACGGGGGTGTTAACAGCACCTGCCTGGTTAGGTTGTTTTCTGAACTCAGTGAGGTGGTAGGAGAAAGCACACTTGCAACAGTGTTTGGAATATAGTCAATATATGTACTAACTCTTGGTATTGAAATGTACTACAGAACCTGAGACATAGTAACTCACGCTAGATAAATTGTAGCCATCACCTCAGATGCCAGCCCACAAACAGGTAACTTCAAACAGAACACTTTCTGGAGAGTTCGCTAGTGTTGCTTCCACACTGAACCCTGAGGCAGGGATTGAATGAAGCTGTTCTTGAACTTGCACAGATGCATTGGCCCCCATGGAGGCTTGTGACAATGCAAATTGTAAAACCTCAACTGTCCCCTCCCCCCACCAAGGGTTTTCTGATTCAGTAGATCTGTGGTAGGGGCCTGATAATGACTCACCTGTAATGAGTCCCAGACAAAGCTGCTTCTGGGAACATGGATGTCATGGTCTAATTCTCAAGGAGCCATCTTGTTTTCAAGCTCTGACTCCATGAGCCGTCCATTACCCACAGCCCCACCTCACTGCTCCAACAGCCTCCTCAAAATGGCAGTTACCTAGAGAGGGGCTGGCAGAATTCTTTCTCCTACCCTCTCTTTTGATGCTTACTACTACCTTGTCACCTTGCAAGCCATCACCTAAGAACCAGGGGATTCATCTAAAAAGACCAAGCCCTTTGCTCTACCCATGAGCCTAGAAATAGACTTTCCCAATAATACGTCAGCAGCTGTTCAGCCTCTGGCCAGTCCTGGTTCAGAAAGGATTAATGGTCTTTTTGTTTGTTTGTTTTGATGGACCCTAAACGTAAAAGGGTAACACTTCCTCTGGTTCCAACCCTACAATTAAATCAGTCTTTCTAGGGAATGGTAGTTCTAGAAAAGATTAAGAGCTATGTTTTGTTATTCATTAAGAAAAATTCCCTTCATTCTGAATTTCATTAGCTTTGTGTTAATATTGTGACCAAAATTAATTTTAGACCGGAGTCAAAACCATTATTCTACATTTTCCTTAAAATGTATTTTACCTTCAGAAACTTGGCAAGTGGGAAAATGGAGTTCACTATTAAAATGGGCTGTGGTAATTTGCAGTATTATCTTTGGAGAATTGTGGAGGAAAACAAGAAATAGCACACAGAATGATAGGAAGAATTTGGAAAAGAAAACATGAGACAAGCACAAGAGAAAAAATAGCTCCTCAGACCTAAAGGAACAGTGGGATTCCCTCTCTTGGCTGTTGTAATTAATGCTGCAGTAAACATGGGAGTGCATATATCTTTTCAACTTAGTGCTTTCATTTTCTTTGGGTAAATTTTATCCAGTAGTGCAATTGCTGGGTCGTATGGTAGTTCTATTTTTAGTTTTTTGAGGAACCTCCATACTGTTTTCCAGAGTGTCTACACCAGTTTGCTTTCCCACCTACAGCGTAAGAGGGTTCCCCTTTCTCCGTGTCCTCCCCAACACCTGTCGTTCTTGTGTTTTTGATTTTAGCCTTTCTAGCAGGTGTGAGGTGGTATCTCGCTGTGGTTTTGATTTGCCGTTCCCTGATGATGAGCAATGTTGAGCATCTTTTCATGTGTCTGTTTGCCATCTGTACGTCTTCTTTGTTAAAATGTTTATTCAGGTCCTCTGATCATTTTTTTTTCATTTATTTTATTTTTTATTTTTTTAAACAATTTTATTTATTTATTTGACAGAGAGAGACACAGCTGGAGAGGGAAAAGAAGTAGGGGGAGTAAGAGAGAGAGAAGCAGGCTTCCCGCTGAGCAAGGAGCCTTATACGGGGCTTGATCCCAGGACCCCGGGATCATGACCTGAGCCAGAGGCAGATGCTTAATGACTGAGCCACCCAAGTGCCCCTCATTTATTTATTTTAGAAAGATGGGGAGTGTGTGAACAGGGCGAGGGGCAGTGGGAGAGAAGAGAGAGAACCCCTAGCAGACTGTGCTTGGGGCTCAATCCCATGCCCCCCAAATCATGATCCGAGCTAAAATCAAGACTGATTTCAACCCAACTGAGCCACCCTGGTACCCCTGACTATTTTTAATTGGATTATATGTTTTGGGAGGTTTGAGCGTCCATCCATAGATGAATGGATAAAGAAGATGTGAGATAAACACATACACACATACATACACACACAAAACAGAATATCTCAGCCAAAAAAAATGAAATCATGTCATTCACAACCACATGGATGGATCTAGATGGTGTAATGTTAAGTGAAAGTCAGAGAAAGACGAATAGCATATGATTCCACTCATACAAGGAAGCTAAGAAACAAGCGAACAAAGAAAAAAGTGACAAACCAAGAAATAGACACAACAATAGAGAACACACTGGTGGGTGACCAGAAGGGGGAGGGGAGGGAGGTTCAGGGAACAGGTGAAGGGGATGAAGAACACAGTTATCTCGATGAGCACTAAGAAATGTATAGAATTGTTGAGTCCAGGGAACATCTAGAACTCATATAGCACAGTAAGTTCATTATACATTAATACAAAATAAACAAAGGGGGCACCTGGGTGGCTCAGTCGTTAAGTGTCTGCCTTTGGCTCGGGTCATGATCCCAGGGTCCTGGGATCGACCCCCACATCAGGCTCCCTGCTCAGCGGGAAGCCTGCTTCTCCCTCTCCTACTCCCCCTGCTGTGTTCCCTCTCTCTCTGTATCTCTATCAACTAAATAAATAAAATCTTAAAAACAAAACAAAAAAAAAAAACAAAATAAACAAAGGAACATTGAGAAAATATTTTCTGCAAAAGGCCAGATAGTAAATATACTCAATGTTTTGGGCCATACAGTTTCTGGGGCAGCTGCCTCCCTCTACTCTTGTTTGGGGAAGAGTAGCCACCAACAACCTGTGAACCAATGAGGGGGGGCTGGGTTCTTCCTTACTTCTTACTTACGGACCTGAAATTCAATGTCATACCATTTTTGTGCATCACCAAGATGATATTCCTTGTCCCCCCCCGCAACAGCTATTTAAAATCATTAAAACCATTCTTAGCTCACGGACTGTACAGAAAGGGATGGAAGCTAGGTTTGGCTCGCAGGTCATAGCTGGTTCTCCACGGACCTACAGCAAGCAGGTCTGCTTGAAGCATCATCTCTGCTTTGGAAAACGCTATCAGTTTGTTAGGGAGATATTAGACAGGCTTGTTTTTCTCTTGCCTTCCTGAGAGGGCTCATTCAGGGTTAAAACATCCTGCTGAGCTGCTGGGGGATGCAGGCATTGAAAATGTGAAGGACTCTGTATCTGAGCCCAATCGGGGAGTTCCTCTTCGGTCCAGATACCAATCAGGCAAAAAAACGACGTCTAATGGCTATTTCTGGCATTATGTCAGTCTGTGTCCCACTGCCAAATGAGCAGATCCTGAGACCAGAGGATCTAATTTCCAGGACTTTCCTCCCACGGGCATAAGCAAAAATACTTGCACAAGGACATTCTTGGCAACATTGTTTGTCATAGAGAAAACCCAGACAGACACAGTTGGAACATCCTTACTCCGGCATAGCTTAAGGAACGTATGGAACATCTGCACTGTGGAGTGCTATACAGCAGTTAAAAAGAATGGGGTCAGCTTTTACACACTGGTATGGATCAATGTCCAAGACACACTCTTAAGCACAAAAAGAAGTTGCAGAATCATGTGTTTCATATTCTCCCTATGTTTGTTTGCATATAGATAGTAAAAAAGGTCAGGAAGGAAAAATCCTATACTATACTCAGCAGTTATCTTGGGGGATGAAGACAATGATGGGCTTTACGTTTTTATTTTAACCTTTCTGTACTCCGGATTGTTTGCAACTGATTTGTTGTTGTTGTTGTTGTTGTTGCTTTATGTGATGGTTAACTTTAGGTGTCAGCTTGACTGGGATGTGGTTGGGGGTCCAGATACCTGGTTAAACATTATTTCTGGGTGTGTCTATGAGGGTATTTCCAGAGGAGAGCAGCATTTGAAATGGTGAACTGAGCCAAGTGGGGAGCCCTCCATAATATGGGTGGCCCAAATAGAATGCAAAAGCAGAGGAAGGGGGAATTCACTCCCTGCCTGTCTGTTCTCCTGCCCTGAGGACTCTTAGTTCTCAGGTCTTCAGACTCAGAATGGATTCTACACCCTGACTCTCCTGACCTCAGGTTTTTAAACTATTCCACTGGTTTTCCTGGGTCTGTAGCTTGCAGATGGCAAATTGTGGGATTTCTCAGTCTTCATAATCTCATGGGCCAATTCCTTATCATAAATTTAATTTTAGATATTTAGATATAGATGTAGATATAAGGATGTATGTATCTATATAGAGAGACATGTTTGTATCTCCATCTATCTGTTTAGCTAGCTAGCTACCTATCATCTATCTCATATTGGTTCTCTTCCAGAGAGCGCTAACAAATACACTTTCATAATACAAAATTAATTTTTGACAGACAGAGATCACAAATAGGCAGAGAGTCATGCAGAGAGGAGGGGGGAAGCAGGCTCCCTGCTAAGCAGAGAGCCCGATGCGAGACTCAATCTCAGGACTCTGAGATCATGACCTGAGACAAAGGCAGAGGCTTAACCCACTGAGCCATTCAGGTGCCCCTCTACAAAATTAATTTTTTAAAGTCCCTCTCTTCACAATGGGGTGGAAACAGGGAAAGGCTACCCCCAAGCTGCATAATTTAACTTAAAATTATTGTTGAAGTAAAGAAAGAAAGAAGCTGAGTAGTTCAGTTTTTCTTTCACTTTTCATTCAGTCAATATTTATTATGCAGTTGGGTAATGGGGTTCGTGGGATGTTCTTCAAATGTATTTACTCTTTCCGTCTACCTTTGCTGTACAAACACTCCATGTTAAGCAGTGGATTCTAATTTAATGAGATTTATGTGACTTTGAAGGAAGCTTTTTTTTTGTTGTTTTTTTTGTTTTTGGTTTTTTGGTTTTTTTTTTTTTTTTTGACAGAGATCACAAGTAGGCAGAGAGGGAGGCAGAGGGGGGGAGGGGGAAAGCAGGCTCCCTGCTGAGCAGAGAGTCTGATGCAGGGTTCCATCCCAGGACCTTGAGATCATGACCTGAGCTGAAGGCAGAGGCTTTAACCCACTGAACCACCCAGGCATCCCTGAAGGAAGTTTTTCAAAGAGTTGTTTCCAAAGATGACTGAATATTTTGGAAGATTAAGTGTCCAAGTGTTCACATGTCAGGGGTCAGAGTATTATTATTTTAGAGACAGACTTCATGGAAGTTAGGAAAGCAGGCCATAATAACCATAAGATCAGGTGATATCATCCTTGTCTTTGGTTTTAAAATGGAGGTTCACTCGTGTCCCTTTCATAAAGTCACACAATTAATACGTGCTAGATTGACAATCTAGATGTGTCTGACTTCAAAGACCATGCTCTTTCTTCCAGTGTCAGAGACCAACATCCCTTCCCCTCTCTTGTCATGATTACAAAATTTCAAATTTTTAATCAGGACATGTAGCCACTCAGACTCCCCAGTAATTAGGTATGGACATATAACTAAATCCCAAGTGGGAAAGGAAGTAATCTGTTTTGTCTTCTAGGAAGCCTTCCTAAGAGATAGCTACCATGTACATCTGGCCTCTTCTGCCTTCCTTTGTTCTTCCTACTGGCTGAACCATCAGCAGCCATCTTGGACAAGGAGGTCAAAATCATGTACTGATTACAGAAAGAGCATGAATACCCAAGAACTATGGAGCTTCCTTGGAGTCCCAGACTGCCTCTAGATGTCATTTATATGAAAAAGAAATGTATTTCTATTAAATCAGGATTTTATTGCAGTCGAACCTCATCCTATTCAACTGTTAGAACATAATGCCCTCCAATTTGTCCTCACTTTGGGGGAAGAAGCCCTAAAACTACTTCCAATAGCCACTCCATCCAAAAAACTCTTGAGGGCATTAGGTTACCTAAGGCAAGAACCATAAATGTATAGCTTATTCAAAGAGAATGCATGATGGGGGCACCTGGGGGGGGTTCAGTCAGTTAGTGTCTGACTCTTGATTTTGACTCTGGTCATGATCTCAGGGTTGTGAGATAGAGCCCTGTGCTGACTGTGCACCGAGCATGGAACCTGCTTGAGATTCTCTCTCTCTCCCTCTCCCAACCTGCCAACCCACACACTCTCTCTCCCCAAAAAAGAGGGGGGTGCACGATGGAATTCTTCCTGAAGCCATTGGTGATGGAGATTCAATGCTCCCCAAATCATATTTTGACTTCTCCTTCACTTTTCTCCACATTCATGCTCAAAGCAATAAACCAAGATGGAATGTGAGAAAGAGCGGTCAGGAGAAAGTTCTCTCTACCTACTTCTCCACAAGTACAGTGTGTGGGCTAGTTCTTAATAAACCTATTTAAAAATATTAGAATTGTAGCAGAGTAAATAGTTTCAGATTATAAATGTCTTGAGGACACCCATGAAACATCTTTCATAAATATTATTTCAAGTGTATTAGATTTATATAATATTTGCTTAAAACTGTATTTTTCTCCTCTTGAACTGTCAAGGGACTTTACTAAAATACGTTTTTGTCCATTTTCGATAAAGCTAAACTCACTCCCAGGAATTTTTTAAGTAAGACTAACTCAGAGAAATAACAAGAGAAAAGCTGAGGCTTACAGCCTTTCTACCTTATTCAGAATCCCAAAAAAGTATCCTACATGGCATTTAGGAAATAGATGTATAATATTGTAACATAAACAGTCAGTTTCTACTAAAGTCTTTTAAAGGAAGATACAGAATTTCATTATTTTTGCCTTTGTGCTGATTTTTCAAAATTATATTTTCATTATCATGTTTTTGTGCTGTAGGAAATAGTACCCTGAAATATGGAATTAACCTTTAAGTTTGCAATTTCCTTTTTGAAAATTTAAATACAAAGATTTACAAAAGCCAATAACTATCTACTTCCATTTTTTCACAGCTCTACATTCATTTTTTTAAGCATGGCTCACCCAGCAATTCCTAATTAGTGGTAACCTCCAAAATTGGTATCATTTTGATTTAAATTCAATCTCAATTTTTTTCTCTTTATGATACTTGACTTGTTAATTTTCAGTGTAACTATGGTGGGAAAAAAGAGTGATTTCTCCAACAGCAGGTAATAAATATAAACCAGCTATGGGCCTATATGTCTCAGAGGGTCCCAAAACCATGTACTCTTGGGCAAGACCTAAATACTAGATCACAGGAAAACTGTTCAATCCATTTCTGCCATAATGGCTGTTGAAAAGTATGCTACTTTTTGGACAACCACACTTTAAAAAAATATACACCCAATGTTTTTTTCCCCAAAACACACTGGAGACATGTGCTATAAGAAGTGATAGTTTGACATTATGGTTGCAGGCAAAGACTAACTCTCCAATTTACCCAACACAACAGTTTCAAGTCAGAAAATACCAAGTGGACTGTGAATAAAGATCATCTTCTATCTTTCAAAAACGAAAAAAAAGAAAAGAAAATATCAAGTGGAACCAATTTGAATCGCAAGCCCTATTTGGATGGACCAAAGGAATTTCTCTTCATGTGCCCACCAAGATCAAGGGGTAAGGAGGCAGTGTCTTCTATAGCATTCAGCATGTTCTGAACATGGACTATTTCCATGAGTGCTCTCATGCTTAGGCTTGTTTTGTCCTAAAGGTGCTTATGTGAGCTCTACTGTTATTTTCTCAAGCACTTTGAGTGTGAGCCAACCTACCCACCAGCCCCCCAGATGGTTCAGAAATTACTGGAGAAAATGGCAAAGAAAGAAAAATGCAGCTTTTACAGAAATGATTACCTTGCATCCCTCCGTAATTTTATCTTCCACCTTTGCCAAGTACAATACGCCTTCTTTGCATTAGAGTTTCCATATATGCTGTGTTGATTTACTTTCTGTTTTTTCCTTAGTTCTTCAATAAACTTGTTTTCATTGTTCATTTGAGGTATTTTTCTACCTTTGAAGATTGTGAGGATGGTTTGGTTGAGATGGAAGGCATCATAATTTTCCCATTAAAAGTAATGTAAGTCCCCCCCCCCCCCGCCCATTCAATGGCTTTTGATTTAGTAGCAAAGTTTTTAGGAATGAGTTAAAGTCATTAAACAAGAGGTAGGTGTATTTATCCTTCCCCATACAAAAATAGACCAACAAAGAATCTTACTCACAGGCCATGTGTTAGACTCTCTCTCTTTTTAAAAAAGATTTTATTTATTTATTTATTTGACACAGAGAGAGAGAGAGATCACAAGTAGGCAGAGAGACAGGCAGAGAGAGAGGGGGAAGCAGCCTCCCTGCTGAGCAGAGAGCCCAATGTGGGGCTCGATCCCAGGACCCTGAGACCAGGACCCAAGCCAAAGGCAGTGGCTTAACCACTGAGCCACACAGGCAACCCTGTGTTAGACTCTTAATACAGACCCCAAGAGGGGCACCTGGGAGGTTCAGTCAGTTAAGCACTGGACTCTTGGTTTTGGTTCAGGTCATGATCTCAGGGAACTGGGAGCCCAGGTTGGGCTCCAGCCCCATGTTGGCTCTGTGCTCAGCATGGAGTCTGCTTAAGATTCTCTCTCTCCTCTCCTTTTGCCCGTCCTGCTTATGCTCTCTCTCTCAAATCTCTCACTCTCTGACAAATATATAAATCTTTAAAATATATATATATACATAGACTCCAAGAATTCCTGCCCCTTTGGTGTAAGTTATCCTGCATAATCCCCAGGACTATAAAAATGATGGATTTTATTCTCATGATTAGGTTATGTTACTTTGCCACAGTTGATCTTAAGATAAGGAGTTCTCTCAGTGGGGGATGATCTAATCACAGAAGCCTTTAAAAGCAAAGGGTTTTCTCTGACTGGTCCTAGAAAGGAACATCAGAAAGACTCAAACCATGAGGAGGATTCAGTTTCAGGGGAATTCTTTGCTGCTGAAGAAGAAGCTACATGGTAAGAACCTGAGATCAGCCTCTAGAAGCTAAGAATGGTCCCAGGTCAACAAATAGCAAGACAGTGAGAACCTCAGCCTACAACACCAAGGACATGAATTCTGCCAACAACCCAAGGTTGCTCAGAAATAGAATTTCCTGTAGTCGAACCTCTAGTTTAGGATGCAGATCAATGGACACCCTGATTTCATCCTTGAGGCATTTCCAGCAGAGAATCCAGCCACACTGTGCCAGACTCTGGACCTACAGACCTTTGGACAAAGAGAAGAGCATTATTTTAAGCTGCTCAATTTATGGTAATTTGTTGCACAGCAACGGAAATTGAATATGCCCCATATTAGGATAAACCAAGTTGTACTACAGTTTAAAATTATTTTAAAAACCACAGCCTTGGGTGTGGCTCAGGGCATGGTCCCAGGGTCCAGGGATAGAGCCCCAACTGGGCTTCCTGCTCAGCAGGGGACTTGACTCTCCCTCTCCCTCCCTATGCCTGTGCTCTCCTGCTCTCTCTCTGACAAATAAAAAATAAAATCTTTTTTTAAAAAGTACATCTTTAGGATGTACTTCCATGATTGGGACAGAAAGAGCAGAGTAAGAGTGTATCACAGTGGCCTGGCAGTGATTCACACCCCTTCCGCATACAACCCACTGACCATGACTTGTTGCATGGCTTTGCCCAATGACAAGGAGGCTGAGAAGTATGATCCCTTATACTGGCAAACAATGTGCATCTCAACCATGACCATCAAGTCCGCTGTCCCCCTTTATCCCTCTACTTCCAGACTTTGGCAGGTTCTACCAACACCATGCCCATGGGGCTGGTTTAAGTTTTTTTTTTTATTTATTTGACAGAGATCACAAGTAGGCAGAGAGGCAGGCAGAGAGAGGGGGGAAGCAGGTTCCCTGGTGAGCAGAGAGCCCGATGTGGGGCTCTATCCCAAGACCCTGAGATCCTGGGATCCTGAGGCCCAACCCACTGAGCCAGCCAGGTGCCCCTGCTCAGTACGTTTTTAAATTAGTTGCCAACATTTAAAAAATTGGAACCTTTCCCATAAAAATCTCAATTTCTGGGTTCTCTCAAAACATTCAGAAGACCTCACAGTGATCTACTTCAAAGAACAAGGTGGAATTATATGGCCTGACCTACAGTGTTTTCTTTTTCTCTCTCTTTCTTTCTTTCTTTCTTTCTTTCTTTCTTTCTTTCTTTCTTTCTTTCTAAGATTTATTTATTTACTTGAGAGAAAGAGTGTGTGTGAACAGGGGACAGGGGAGGGGGAGAGGGAGGGAAAGAGAGAGAATCCTCAAGCAGACTCCCACTGCCTCTGGGCTGGATCCCAGGACCTGAGATCAGGACCTGAGCTGAAATCAAGAGTCGGATGCTTAACTGACTGAGCCACCCAGGCACCCCAAAAATCAAGGTTTTAATTAATGTTTTTTCACATCTCCCTCTGCCTCCCCACCTCTGCCTCCCTTCCTTCATTCATAAGCATCCTATGATCACATTGCTCCTTCCCCACAATCCGGGATAATCTCTGTATTTTAAGGTCTTATCATGAACAACCTTAATTCCAGAAAGGAGTACAGCCCTGTGAACATCTCGATTTCAGTCCAGTGAGACCTTGGTCAGACTTGTGACCTCCAAAACTGTAAGACAATAGATTTGCGTGGTTTTAAGCCACTGAGTTTGTGGTCACATGCTGTGGGAGCAACAGGGCTCTAACATAGTCCCTGGCTGCTAGAGAAGCCACTCCTTCTGGTAGATTCTGTCTCTTGTCATCCTCACGTGGAAGCTCTGCTTTCTCCTGGTTTGATTCAATCTTTGCCTCCTTTGTGTGACTTCCAGGTGTCCTTGTAATAAATGCGTCCCTTTGTCTAAGCTGGTTGGAGTTGTGCTCCTGGTACTTGCAATGAAGGGACAACTCTACCAACCAGGCAGAGGACCATTTTTCAAAAGGTCTTCTCATTCCAGGGATGATAGCCCAAAGAACTGAAGTACTCATTAGCCCATAGTTAACCTGTTACTGACAGTAATTAGAATCCCCTACAGCCACCCAAGAAGTGAATGGACAAAACTTGTTTTTGTAAGATGTCCTTGTTACCCCATTATTTCTCTAAAAGAGAGAAAGACCAAGGATAGGACAGTGTGATGGGTAATATTCTGGGCTTTGGAGCTACACAGAATAGAGTTCAAATCCCACCTCTTCTGCTTACAAGCTGTATGAGTTTGGACTTGTGACATTTCGGGGAGGAGGTCTTCATTCACTTGGCCTCTGGTCTCCCACATGGTGTTTTGATCTTTGTGTTCCTGACTCTTGTCTCTTGTCTCTCAATTTGTTCCAAGGAAACTTGCCGATGGCTCCTCCAAGACTGTAAAAGTTTGAACAGTTTCTAGCCTCAGTTTCTTTCTCTGAGAAAGATGGTTGATGCCACACCAATTTTGAAGATGAAACGAAATAATATGCATAGGCAAATTCTACAGATCCTGGCATGTGACGGGTCCTCAGTCAATGCTCGGTGACAATGGAAAACTAAGGACAAATGAGCCTCTTGGAAATTCAGGTTCCTTCTTCATTAAACAGGATCAGCATCTTTCTCACATGTCCAGTGAGGATTTAAAAAGAGGAAGGATTTCAAGTGCTCATTTTGCACAAAAATTTTGGTTTCCTTCAGCTTTCCTCAGCGAGCGAGAGAGAGAGACAAGGTAGCATCTATCATGAATTAGTTCTTTTCTTCCCTGTGGCCTGGTGTCATCATGTTCTATTTCTGAGAATATGGCAAGATCTCAGGGAGGGCTGTGCTCGTTTCTGAAGCTCTTTGCCAAATACCCCATCTACTAATCCTGGTTAACCCTGTCTGTCTACAGTTGAGAAAGCGGAGCCAATGAGCACTTTCTGATCTTTACAGAAAAGCACCTCTTCACACCTGTTCTCATAATGCAGTCTTCCAAAAATAGATCATATGCCTGTATGTCTAGAACGGCTCTTCGTCTAAGTGGGGGGTGATGGGATAAGTAACATGTTTACCCGTCACCTTTTAAAATTTTTTCTAAACATTTTTTATTTATTTGAGAGAGAGACAGAGAGAGCATGAAGAAGGAGAAGGTCAGAGGGAGAAGCAGACTCCCCGTGGAGCTGGGAGCCTGATGTGGGACTTGATCCCAGGACTCCAGAACCATGACCTGAGCTGAAGGCAGTCGCCTAACTAGCCTGATGCAGGACTCAATCCCAAGATGTTGGGATCATGACCTGAACCAAGGGCAGCCACTTAACCGACTGAGCCACCCAGGTGCCCCAACCAGTCAGCTTTTTCCTGAAATTCATGTAAACACTGACTTGGAAGTGAAGGGTAAGATGATTTAAAAGAAAAAAATAAAAGGGGCACCTGGGTGGCTCAGTGGGTTAAAGCCTCTGCCTTTGGCTCAGGTCATGATCCCAGGGTCCTGGGATCGAGCCCCACATCAGGCTCTCTGCTCAGCTTCCCTCTCTTTCTCTCTGCCTGCCTCTCTGCCTACTTGTGATCTCTGTCTGTCAAGTAAATAAATAAAATCTTTTAAAAAAATTAAAAAAAATAAAAGATTTTCCATTGGGACATAATATATAAAAAAAACAGTTTTTCTGTGTTACCACCATTTTTTCTGGCCCATAACCTGTGTGGTTATATAAAATATATCCCAATTCTGCATTACATTTTGGGGGGGACAAAATATATATTTTTACATAGTACATGTATTGAAAGTGATTTTAAAGTACTTTTTGTTAGAGGGAACGCATTACTTTTTGGTTGCTTTAAGAACATTTTACTCTGTATTAAAATTCAGTAGAAAATTATTAGCTCCAGATGTGCTCCATATATTGTACTAACCTAAAAAAAAAGAAAAAAGATATAAAATCATCTAAGAAAAATATTTTGGTATCAGTGATTAATGTTCCATTGTGAAGTCAGTGTAATCATAAACTTTAATATGTTAAGGAATTAACCTTACTTTTCCTCTGATAAGCTGTGTGGTCTGTAGTTGATTATCTTTGTTAAGGAATCTACTTTCTTTAAAAAAAAAAAAAGAAACATGATATTAGGTGAAAAAAAAAAGTCTTAAAAATTAAAAAAAAAAAAAAAGGAAACTACTTTCAAAAATAGGTGTGGCCATAGCGTTCATTGCAGAGTTCTGCCACTAGGGGCAGCATAATCTATTATTTTGGTTGTTCGCTTGGTAATTTGGGGTGTACATTTTCTGTGAGCAGAAAAAATACTGTAGCTTGCTTTGTGAGTTGGGGAAACCATTTCCTGTTGGGCCTCAGGTTCCTCAACAATGCTTTGGACTAGATGAGCTCCGAGACCTTAACAGTTAGAATTGTGGGGCTCAATGATGATTATTTTGATTGTGATTAGGATGGAGAGGAGCAGTAAGGACTGAGTTATAATTCCATTGTTTTCACTCTTTGACTGAGAGCAAGTCAATGTCTCTCACTGGTTCTTAGTTTTCTTCGTTGTAAGAGGAGATGACTTTCGTATTTCCCAAATGCTCGCTCCTCTGTCTACGAGCCAACGCTAGTTTCTGGTCAAACTGTTGGAAAATACAGAGCAAAGAAAGTTGAATGGGCTTCTTTCTGTGGAACCTCACAGAGTCTTTTAAATGAGAATATGATAGATGCTGAGATGCTGGGCATAAAACAGTTGACCAGGATGATGATGGTTATATTAGTTTCCTGGGGCGCCATGACAAATTACGACAAACTATGTGGCTTAAAAACACAGATGTCTGTTATCTTAGAATCCTAGGCACCAGAAGCCTGAAATCAAGATGTTGGGAGGGATATGCTCACTCTGGGGGCTCTAGAGAAGAATCCTTCCTTGCCTCTGGTAGCTTCTCGTGGTCACTGGAACCCTCAAAGTCCTTCTCTGATGTCTACATAATTCCCTATCTGTCTCCATCTTCCAGTGGCCTTCTTCTCCACTTGATGGTGTCTCTATTTCCACATCTCCCTCTTTCTCTCATAAAGAAACAAATCACTGGGTCAGGGCCCACCCCCTCTCCAGCATGACATCATCTTAACTCCATTACATCTGCAAAGACCCCAACATTTCCAAATCTGGTCACATCCGTAGGTCCCAGAAGGTTAGGACTTGAACACATCATTTGGGGGGAATCCACTACGGTGGTTATGATGATGATGATAGGAAGAAAAGCAAGAATAAGAGAAAGAAGATGATGATCAGGGGTTCCTGGGTGGCTCAGTGGGTTAAGCCTCTGCCTTTGGCTTGGGTCATGATCTCAGGGTCCTGGGTTCAAGCCCCACATCGGGCTCTTTGTTCAGCCAGGAGCCTGCTTCCTCCTCTCTCTCTGCCTGCCTCTCTGCCTACTTGTGATCTCTCTCTCTCTGTCAAATAAATAAATAAAAACTTAACAAAAAAAAAGATGATGATAATGATGTGGGACACAGAGGCAGAAGAATAATTATTAAATTTCCTTACCTCCTGACAAGCCCTTGAAACAGGCAGAGTGACCCCCACCTTAAGGCTTTGCTGAGGGCAAAGGACAATCCTAGCCTGACCAACCCCCAACCCCCAACCAGGATCCTATAAGTCTACTTTAACAATTCCTTTAGGAATCTTTATCTCTAAACCTCCAAGATAGTGTCGAGAATCATTCCCAAGCATACGGCCCACTGACAGACATCTAAAGGGTCTCAGAGAAGGTTTTATTACTGGTAATGAATAACCTTTTCCCCAGACAATAGCTAGCCCCTCAAGGTCCTAGATACCTTGCTTCCAAAATTCCTTAGAGACTTACATCATCCCTAATCCCCTCCCCGATTTACAAGTATATAACAGACCACCCCTCACATCCCCAGGGCAGCAGCTCTCCCTGCCCACGGGTCCTGTCCCCGTGCTTTAATAAACCACCATTTTGCACCAAAGATGCCTCAAGAATTCTTTTTTGGTCATTGGCTCCGGACCTCACCTATGTTCTAGACTTCACCTATGTTCTAGAACTTCATCAATAAGACAAGAGAAATAAGTAATTATCAAGGACTTACTAGGGGCTTTATTCCATGCCTAAACCTCTCGAGGGCTTTGAAGTCTGATAAATGGTGTTTCTTCTTAGATCTCACCTCTACAGAATGATAAGCCAGTTTTGGCCCAAAGCAGGACATGGGACAGCTGGTTGTGTACCTGTGGATTTAGGCAATGAGGACACACACACACACACACAGGCCACAGAAGGGAGGCGGTACTCCTATAAAAAAAATTTTTTTTTAATGGATCCCATGTAAAGCTTCATTGCAAACACCACCACAATACTGCTACAGGAAAGATTCCTACAAAGGAGCAACCCCCAGCCGTCTGTGTTCTCTTTCAAGTCACCTCATGACTCCAGAGACAACGGTCCCCATCTGCAGTCTCTGTGTCTTTAACACCAAACCCTTTCTCCTCTCCCTCTTCGTGGGAGACCTCACCCGTCCCAGCCTTGGAGTCCTCAGCGGACAGCGGGAGCTGTCTTCTTTGTACAACTAGTATTTTATTTTCCCCTCCAGTTTTATACATGTCTGTTTGTGGCCAGAGATGCTGGCTTCCCAGAATCCTGAGGCGTGAGATTTAAAAAAAAAAAAAAAAAAAAAAAAGTTTCTTTTGAACAAAGCTATTTAAGAAGCAGAGGTGAGTTCCAGTGAGAAAACCAGGAGGTGGTCTGCAGAGAGGGCGAAGAAAGTGAGAGGAGACGTGGGAGAAATGCTTGGCATTTAGAGAACGCTGCATTAAGGAAGAACTTTGAACCTCGCTTAAATTCAGGAGGGTTTTATGTTAGACCCCCGGAGGAAGAAAATGCAGGTGTTGTCCCTGGTTATGCATAAATGGGCCTATTAAAAGTGGAAATTAAAGGAATGCATTTTCTTCCTGCATTTCAAGGCCTTTTTGTTAAAGGAGATTTTGGTTTGGCTGGTCACTCACAACAGTGACTCATGAAGATGGGCTTTGTATCCCTGGTGTTATTAAATATTTAAATATTACTCCCCCAGGGGTGGGTGGCCTATGAGGGCTAGGAAGAGGCAGTGGCTTTATTCCGTGGGTCTGGTCCGCAACCGTGACAAAGGCTCCTGATCTGGGAGGAAGTGAGGTCACCAAAGGACAGGTCTACAACGTCTCCAACTGGCTGGAAGGGAAGGCTCACCGAATTGGTCCCCCCCCCCCCCGCCAAGGACCAAAAGGGTTTGGAAGCCAGCACGGCAGAGGTGATGCGGAGATCAGAGACGGCTCGGAGTTAATGAAGATAGCTCGGCTAAGTGTTTAACTCATTAGTTCAGCTTTTATGTCTCTTACTGTTAGACTAATTCAAAGAATACATTATGGCACTTTCAGATAAATGGTTTAAACCCACACTAAGTGAGTCAGAAAAAATCAATTAATTTGTAAAACCTTCCTGCCGGAAATAATGTCAGGTCCGTCCTTTTCTGGGCTGCAGGTTTTTCAAGGTGATTTGGGCTTATGGTCCTTGAAGTTTCACCTTGTATGTGAAATAGTAGAGTGGGTTTGTTGCGTGATGCCATTCGTTCCTCTCCCAGTTAATTCCACAAGTATGTATTGGGTCCCAACAGTGCACCAGAGAGAATGCTAGGCACTAGTGCTCTAGGGAGTGAAGGAATGTGACTTCTTACCTTCTTGGAGCTTGTGATTCCTGGGAGCGGAGTCGACAGATAAACACATCGTGGCATGCCACACAGTGATAACGCGGTAGGGACAGAGACAAACAAATATATTTTGGAAGAACAGGGAGAGAAGTGAGACCAGCCTGAGTGGTGAATCAGTTAGTGTTTAATGAACACCTACTATGTGCTAGGCCTTTCATGGGTGGTTGTGGGAGGAATAGAGGGAATGAAAGTTTTACTGGGCACCCACCTGATGGGCCAGGTAGAAATCACAAAAATCACAAAGTTATCAGGGATCAGGCACAACATTTCCCCCGGCAGCCCTCCAAGACGGGTGTTACCCTCATTGTGCAGTGAAGATTCAGGGATTCTGAAAACTTTCATTTTCACAACAGAAAATTCCAGCTCTAAGATCTAACTCAAATATTTGGTTCTAAAGGTGTTTTGCTCCTGCCCCATTCCCTTCTGTGCAGACAGAATTGGAAAAGGGACCCATGAACGAATGCAGATAAGCATCCTGCAAAAAGACATCAACTGTCAAGTATAAATTAAACCCAAAGGTCCTCTCACCTTGATTTTACAACTTCATTGATGAATCAGAAGGTATCTGAGGGTCTTAGGGTTCTGGGGTTCAGCATTCAGAACATCAAGCGTAACGGATGATAGATTCGTGGAAGCGCTGGCAAACCAAAACAAAAAAGTGGTTAATAACGATTTTGCATAACAGAAATTTTGACTCCTAAGAAATAGACCAAAGAAAGGTGAGCACTTGGGGCCCTGGGTGGCTTAGTCGGTTGAGCGTCTGACGCTTGATCTCATCTGGGCTCCTGATCTCATAGTTGTGGGCTCAAGCCCCACGTAGGGTGTGGAGACTGCTTTAAAAAAGGGGGAGAAAAAGTTGAGCACTTGCCAGCATCAAACCCAGACTTCTCTCCTGTATTCTAGATACATCTATCCAACTGCCTACTAACGTCTTCATTTGGATATCTAGCAGGCATCTCAAACCTGACGTGCCCCAAAATGAATCCCTGATCCCCCCGCCCCCCGAAATCTGTTTCTTCCACCAGTGTTCCCAGTCTGTTTCCTAACAAGTCCATCTTTCGGGATGAAACCCAAGCCTTCCCTTCTCATCCAAGCCCTCAGAAAATTAGGCTGACTTTATTCTCAAAATGCATTCAGAGTCCAAGCACTGCTCTCTGTCTCCTCATCCGGCATCTGGTCCTGATGCTGACACTGGCCTGGATGGGACCTTTGGCTTCTGTCTTTCCCTCTGCTCAATTCTCAACACAGCAGACACAGTGATCCTTTAAATACGTAAGTCAGATCGTGTCACGCCTCTGCTCGAAATCGTGCACTGGCTCCCATTTCGCTCAAAGTTGTTACAATGGTGTAAAAGGACTTGACATGATCTGCTCCCGTCCCTTCCTGGCTGCTTCTCCTACTCCAGACCTCTCGTTCATTTACTCCTGGTATAAGGGTGTCTTTGCTGCTCCTTGATGTTCCAGGCACCCCCTCCCATCTCCTCGAGAATTTGCTCTAACTGTGCTCAACTCGGGACACTCTTCCTCCAGATACCTACTTGGTTAACTCCCCTTACCTCCTTCAGGTCTTTGCTGAAAGTTGGTCTTCTCCGAGAGGGACACCCTAACCATGCTACATGATTACATGATGGTGCAAACTAACTGCCTTCTCTCAGCCCCTGGCATGCTCAGACTTCTTTGCTCTTTGTCTTAAAAAAAGAAAAAAAAGGGGGGGAGCGCCTGAGTGGCTCAGTGGGTTAAGCCTCTGCCTTCGGCTCAGGCCTTGGTCTCAGGGTCCTGGGATTGAGCCCCGCATCAGGCTCTCTGCTCAACAGGGAGCCTGCTTCCCCCTCTCCCTCTCCCTGCCTCTCTGTCTACTTGTGATCTCTCTGTCAAATAAATAAATAAAATCTTAAAATATATATATATATATATATATATATATATATATATACACACACACACACAAACGCACACATATATTTATAAATTTAAGTGTATATATATATATACCATGAATATCATCTTCCATCACATTTTATCATCTGTCTATTATATGTATCATCTGAACTCCCCTCTTAGAATGTAAGATTCACAAGGACTGATATCTTTGTTTTATTTACTCCTGGATTCCAAGTCCCCAGGGCAGTGCCCAGCACAAAGGAGACATACAATACATATTTGTAGAACAGATGAATGCAAGTCCCAAAGACGGGCCAGTCCCCCAGCCCATCAACCTAACTCTGAGTTCGACATCTTTATTTGTTTAACTGGGAAAGCCTGTCACCATCCTGGATAAAGAGAGAGACAATAGGATTTCATTTTTTTTCCAGTTAGTTCTCTCTCCTGATTGCATGCAAGCTAGGGATCCTGAATGTCATACCACCGACAACCCTGGGAGCTGGAAAGAGGGTAGCCCTGGGCAGTTAAAAATTCACAGCATGTCCAGAACAATCTTCCAATATGGGCAGCAGCTGGTTTGTCCCACAGGCAAATCCTTCAGGAGAGCACAGTTGCAACCCACATCATTTTCAGAGGACTTCTAATGTGGTTAGGAAACCTGATCAGATGTTGCCCTTTACATCTTGTTTTTATTCCCTTCCCAGAGAGGAAGAGCGGGCATTTTTGTGGCTAACCTTGTCCTGAAACAAAATCTATGTATTGTTGTGTGTTAAAGTGAATGAGAAAGTAGCAAAAGGTATCGTGACTATCTCCTGGGCAGGTTAAGAGGGAATAGAACGCCATGCACAAGATTAGGAGTGTCTTTTGTGGATATCACTGTCTGTCCTACGTGATCATTGGAAGCAGGGAGGTGGGAAAGTGGTACAGCCACAGGCAGGGCTGATAGTGGGATGATAAGGTAAAAATATAGGAGTCATTGTCTTGGAGGATAGAAAAGTGAGCTCACCATGAAGCCCAGGAGGTGTGCCGTACTGGGCTCAAGGTCCATGTACGTGTGAAGTCATCTGTGTAAACCATCCATTAGAGCAACTTTGTTTAAAAAGATAAATAAATAAAAAATAAAACAACAACAAAAAATAAAACAAAAACCACAAAAAATAAAAAATAAAAAACAAAGAAATATTTTAATGCCTAGAAAAGAAAAGTAAAATGCTAATAGCTTCAAAAATAGTCTTTGGATATCTCAGTGGGTTAAAGCCTCAGGTTGTGATCCCAAGGTCCTGGGATCAAGCCCCGCATTGGGCTCTCTGCTCAGCAGGGAGCCTGCTTCTTCCCCTCTCTCTGCCTGTCTCTCTGCGTACTTGTGATCTTTGTCAAATAAATAAATAAAATCTTTTAAAAAAATCCTTATTTCAGGAAACCACTACGTTGGGGCACCTGGATGGCTCAGTGGGTTAAGCCTCTGCCTTCAGCTCAGGTCATTATCTCGGGGTCCTGGGATCAGGTCCCACAGCAGGCTCTCTGCTCAGCAGGGAGCCTGCTTCCCCTCTCTCTCTCTTCATGCCTCTCTGCCTACTTGTGATCTCTCTGTCAAATAAATAAATAAAATCTTTAAAAAAATAGTCTTAATAAAAATAGTCTGTCCACCTGTATCAAACTGAGTTTTTCATTCCCTGGCTTGATTTTTCTTGGTGTCTCAGATGACCTTGAGAAAGAATGGTTAGTGATGGCGCTGTTCACATCCTCTTACTTCCTATGTGTAGAACAACCCCAGATCCCAGGATTCCTGCTGAAATAGGAAGTCTATGAAAGACAATCATGTCAACATGAGCTGTCAACACAGCCTGGAGAACGTCCAGACTCTTTGATCCACTCTGACCGCCCCCAGATCTTCAAACAGGTGTTAATTCTAAAACCACTGCATGGACACTAACCAAAAATGGAAAATGGTTTCCATGCCCAGTGGTGACAGGACAGTGAACTAAGGGGGATTCACAAGGGCAGTGGTCACACACAGGTGTGTGTGTGTGTGTGTGAGACACTTGGGTACGTGGATATTTACAGTACCCTCGCTTTCCAAGAACAGACAAAATGGGAAGAACCTCAAAAGTCAGAAGTAGGAGTATGGCTACTGAGTCTGGTGCGTACTTACGATAGAATAAGAGGCAACTGTTAAAAATAATAAGGTCAGGGCACCTGGGTGGCTCAGTTGGTTAAGCAACTGCCTTCGGCTCAGGTCATAATCCTGGAGTCCCCAGGATTAAAGCCTGCATCGGGCTCCCTGCTCAGTGAGGAGTCTGCTTCTTCCTCTGATCCTCCCCCCTCTCATGCTCTCTCATTCTTTCTCTCAAATAAATATATTTAAAAACTTTAAAAACAGCAGAATAATAAGGTCAGTATACATGTATAAATATGGGAAGATATCCACGTATGGAAACATCATGGAGGGTAGGCTTTTTTTTTCTTGTTTTGTTCACTGACACAGCATCAATGTCTAGGATAGTACCAAGACATAGATGTGCAGTGAACAGCTTCTGAATAATAAATCTATTTCTTAGCAAAAAAAAAAAAAAAAACCCACAAAAGAATGCATACATTACAGTCAATTTTGTGTGTGTGTGTTTGCGTGTGTGTGCGCACGTGTATAAACACTACACTCTATTAGGATAGGCTGGCTATGCTCCTTTATGTTATTGCCTAACAGACAACCCCTGAATGAAACAATTTGTGTTGTTCCTCACTCTGAGTCGTCTGAGAGCCGTGCTCTGTATCACCTTCTGTCTGGTACTTGGTTATTAAACCAAGCTACTAACTGGAACATTGGTAGTTGAGATGGCAGAAAAGAACAAAGGCCCTGGAGGAATTAAATACTCGTGACTCATTGGGAAGAACTAGTCACGTGGTCTAACCCAACCATCTGCGAGCCAGCAGGTGCGGTCCTACTACGTGCTTGGGAAACTGGTTGGAACTCTCCAGCAGAGACCACAAATGACACATCGGAACTACCCATGGAAGTGTTCAAAGATAGTTACAACTGAAGCAAGAGAATTAGAGGAGGATGGAGGGGTTAACTTTTAATTTTCATTTGGTATACTGTATTTTTTGACATTTTGTGACTAATTTGCTTTATAGTGAAATATTTTTACAAGTGGGTGATAAATTTTTAAAGTATACATTAATACGATGAAATAGGCAGCAGCCCTAGAAATGTTGAGGATGTGTTTTTATAACGTGCAGAAATTTTTATGTGTGATGTGAAGTGGGGAAGGTAATAGAAGACTCCTTTATGTGGTTTCATTTCAATTGTCGAAAGAAACGCTTAGAGAAAGAAATGCTAGGAAAAGGTATGCCAAAATAGTAGTACTTCATTTGGGTATATTTGGGTGATGAGATTATGCCTGTTTTCTTCTCCTTTTCTATAATACTTCCTTAGACTCTGTAAGTTCGCCACAATGATTAAATGTTGCTATTTTAAAAAGAAAAGAGCATACACTTAAAAAAGGCTGATCTCCAGGGAAAGGATGACCTGATACGTCAACTTTAACTTCTAAAACATAAATGAGCAAATATGCTCATTACTATAACTCTTCAGAGAAAAAAAAATTAGTAATAAATGGACATTGCCTGTCCCAGAAAACCGTTGTGCTAGATGATTTTGCCCAAACCTTGCAAATAGGCATGGGATTATAGCACAAATCGTTTCTCTCTGGGGGCTGTTCTTTTAATATAAAATGGGGAGAAAAATGAGTTTTTATAAGGATTGCTTTCCATTTCTGTTCTAAAGTAAGATTTCTACAAAACTTCAAATAACAAACAAGTGAATTTTCCGTGTTGCCAACTTAGATCATTGTTTTCGACTGGTCTTCCCGAGAACACTCAGAAACAGTGTCTGTGTCCTACTTGTCTCATATATGTGGGTGTAGCTACTTCACATATGTTAAATCAGAGAATTTTAAAACCGACAAGCCTCCCAGCAACAACGCTTTGATTGAAGTGGGAGCTCAAAGAGATAGGAAATTGTACTAGTGAACATGCATTGGGCACTTGCTATCGGTCATACGCCCACATAGTGGGAGGTATCACCCTTGGAACTATTGATATTGGAGTCCAGATGGTTCTTTGTTCTGGGGGGGGGCTGTTCTCTGTTCAATTAGGTTGTTTTCATAGCATCCCTGGCTTCTACTGACTGGATGCCGGTTGTATCCCCCCTCAGTCATGACAACCAAAATCATCTCTAGACGTGGCCACCTGTCTGCTTGATGACCTCTGCAAACCAGTGCCATCCAACCCTTTTACAAATCCCCAACGACAAAGGAGACGTTACGATGGCCATCTTAGAGAGGTGAAGTGCGTGCTTCTAGATGACAAGCAGGTTAAGTGCCGGAAGCAGAGTTTAAATCCAGATTCCCCACAACTCCATGGGGTAGTAACTGCCCACGAGTAAACATTTACCCTTGTCAGGCACGGCATGAAGCTCTTTACTCGTACAAATAGTCCCCGACTTAGCACTGTGCAGCTTAACTATTTTTTGACTTTGCAATGGTGTGAAAGTGAGATGCGTTCAGTGCAAACTGTGCTCAGAGTTTTGAATTTGGATCTTTGCCCGGGGTAGGGACACGCTATAGGATCCTCTCTCGTGATCCTCAGTCCCCGGTCAGTGATGCAATCAGGAGGGTAAACAGCCAATGAGCTGATGACCCTTCCATCTGTTGACCATGACCATTCTGTTTCTCACTTTTGGTGCTATATTCAATACACGACATATGATATTTAACACCTGCATGTGAAATAGGCTTTGAGCTAGATGATTTTGCCCAACGGTAGGCTAATGCATGTGTTCTAAGCACGTGTAAGGTGGGGACGAGGCTAAGCTCTGCCACTCAGGGAATGCATTTTCGACTTCATGAAATGATATATTCAGCTTATGATGGGCTTATCCAGATGTCACTGCATCAGAAGCTGAGGGAGATCTCTCCATCTTTGTAGATCCAGATGGTGATGGGAAGCAGTGGACACAGGTAGGATTCCTGTTCTGACATGGGAGCAGGCTAGGCTTGGCAAGTTTGTACAACTTGGTCCAGTTCATTGAGCTAAGAAGCTGCAAATTCAAACTAGAATGAAGCACCGTTTGACGTCACAGTGCACACTCTTGACCTTCTGGGGGAGCTTCTGTTTTAGGACATGTGTTGCCCGGGGGGGGGGGATGGACAAAATATGATTTTAAAAGTTTTTTAGGATTTATTTATTTATTTGAGAGAGAGAGAGAGAGAAAAAGACAATGGGGGAGGGGCAGAAGAAGAAGGAGAGAATCTCAAGCAGACTCTGCCCGCTCCTGCTGAGCGTGGATCCCCAATGGGGGCTCCATCTCACGACCCTGAGATCATGACCTGAGCCGAATCCAAGAGTGGAATGCTTACCCAACTTAGCTTCCTAGGCACCCTGAGAAAATATGATTTTAAAAGTAAGGCTTGCTGGGGCATCTGGGTGGCTCAGTCGTTAAGCATCTGCCTTTGGCTCAGGTCGTGTTCCCAGGGTCCTGGGATCGAGCCCCGCATCAGGCTCCTTGCTCAGCAGGGAGCCTGCTTCTCCCTCCCTGCCCCCACCCCCACCCCCGCTGTGTTCCCTCTTTCGCTGTGTCTCTGTCAAATAAATAAAAAATAAATAAATAAAATAAAAGCAAGTCTTGCTGTAATTAAGCTCACTGATCGTCCATTCATTCATTCATTCATTCACACATGCATACATCATATATGCCTAAACATTGGGGTAGCTGTATAGCATAGTCCTAAAGAGCAGGGTCTCAAATCCTGCTCCACCAATTCCTAACTCTATGGCCTCGGGCATTTCTCTAAAGTTCTCTGAGTGGCAAACCTCAATTTCCTCATCTGTAAAATTAGGGTAAGTGCCTACTTTTTAGGTTATTACAGAGACAGAATGAAACAATGTGTGGAAAATGCAGAGTGTGGCATGATGGATATAATTTTTTAATAAACATTATTATTGTTGTTACTTCCCAGAAGGGATTGAGCTGGCAAAGGTCTACATGTGTGCAGGGTTGAATAATATGAAAACAGCCAAAGAAAAATCATCATGCAAGGGAAAGGCATTGGAAATGCCAAAATAGTCCTGAAGCAATCTAATATAATAGCATTTACCTGCTGTTGTATAATTTAGGTTTGGAAAAAAAAATCCACATTAACCCAAGTTTGGCATTAAAATTACAAAAAAAAAAAAAAAGATTTTGACTTTGTGTTAGCAAATGCAACGAGACATCCTTATAACACAATTCCACTCTAAAGAAACAAAAATAATTCTATAATTTTCTAAATATCTTATCATCATTTTGCCTGTATCTAGTTTGAGAATTTGGGGGCGAAAAAGAAAACAAACTTCTGTTGCTAGGAACATTTCAATAAATGAAGACATTCTCTGCCCACATAGATGCCCCCTGAACCAGTTCTCCTGTTCTCCCCCAAACCAAATTACACACAGATGTATGGTTATGTCTGAGGATGTTTATTAAACCTAGTCATTTCAGTTCTGAATTTAGTTACAGATTCAAGATACCACATGGGAGGGGAGAAAGGATTGGAGAAGTAATGTAAGTGATTTCTCCCAAGGAACCTGTGCTCTATCTGCTTTGAATCTAATTGTCTGCCCTATTTTATTTTATCCTTATGTAAATTGGTTGGATGTTCTAAAAATCATATGAGAAGGCCAAGTCTAATATCTAGGGGTCAGAATTTCACACTGGAAGTCTTGTGGTCATTAGACTTTCTCAAGTTACCCCTAACTAAAATCCATGCAACTAGCTCATTTATCCATCCTGGATCTTTCTGTTTCCAACTTGGGAGATTAAAATAAAAAGGATAATACATTAAGAAAAAAACACACTAGAGTCCATGTTAGAATAACCAGATTAATCTTCCTGAGGTGTAACCTGGTTAATTTGTCTGGGAAGGCAGTAAACATAGTGGTTAACTGTGGGGACCTTCAGAGTCTGAAAAGACCGACTTCAGATCCTAGTTCTGCTACTTGCTTTGATAGGCCGGGTCGGTAATGTCCCCCAAGGAGTCTTACTACCTGATGTTCATGTCCCTGTGTAACCCTCTTCCTCTGGGTATGGACTGGTCTGGTGACTTGTTTCCAACCAACAGAATATTGCCAAAGTGACAGGATGCCACTTCTCTGATGAGGCAATGAACTACGAGTTCTGTCTCACTAGAAGATTCTCTCCTTCACTGGCTTTGATATTGTGAGCTGCTGTGTTGGAAAGGACATGTGCCAAAGGACTGAGGGCAACCCCAGCAGGGAACTGAGGCCCTCCGACCAACAAGCAACCATGTAAGAGCTTGGCAGCGGACCTTCCCCAGTCAAGTCTTGAGATGAAACCCCAGTCCTGCTGGCACCTGGTGGCAGTCTGTGACAGCCCACGTGCAGAGTTCCTAGCCAAGCTGAGTCCAGACTTCTGACCCTCAGCCAATGTTAAATAATATATAGTTGTTTTTTTAAGCTGCTAAGCATGGGGTAATTTGTTATGTAGCCATAGATAACTAACTAATATGGGGCTGTACCATCTTGGGTTAGCTATTAAACCTTTCTGAACCCAAGACCCTCAACTGTAAATTGGGGATGCCAATATTTATTTCTCAGGTTGGCTGTGAAGATTCCATAGGCTAAATGTTTAATATTATAGCTGGTACCTTGTGAGCTTATTTTAAAATTTACTTTTATTTTATTGACAACGTTTTATTTTTTTAAAGATTTTATTTATTCATTTAGAGAGAGAGAGACAGAGTGTGAGTGGGGGGAGGAGCAGAAGGAGAGGGAGAGAGAGTATCTCAGGGGACTCCATGCTGAGCACAGAACCCAACAGGGTTCTCGATCTCATGACCCTGAGATCCTGACCTGGGCTGACATTCAGAGTCGGACGCTCAACCGACTGAGCCACCCAGGCGCCCCTATTGACAACATGTTTATAATCACCATGCACACCAATCTTGGAAATTAATTAATGCAATGTACAGGAGATTAAAATAGCTAAGTCGATTTTTCTCATAGAAATCACACGTCAAGAAATTCTGTTACAGTTGACATGGAAGAAAGCATCGTTCAGATTTCTTCCTCCTGAATCTTGGGCAGTGAGGGCTGGGGGAGGCAGTTGGGTATCCGTAAGCCAGAGGAAAGAAGACCCCCAAAGGAAGAAAACCGGAAACAAAAGTTCCACAGAAAAATCTAACAAAGATGAGTGCATACATACTTAATATGAGTGAAATAATCTACCCATGGTTTTGTCTGGCAATTGTCAGGGAAGCTGGGGAGTCTCGTATGTGTTGGCGGAACAGAAGGCACTCTGAGAAACCCCATCAACGTTTCACATGGGTGTACTCTTTAGTCTATTGGCTCCATTTCTAGGAATTTATTCTGAAGAAATTATCGGGAGAAGTGTACCAATATCGTTGCAGCATTGCCGATAAATATCAGGTTGAAACATAAAAAATGGATGATATTTAACCATTTTGATGTACGAAAACAGCAATTTCACATAGTTCTATTGAGAAAGAGAGAATGAAACCACCCCAGAACAGAACCCAAATGGAATTGTGAAATAATGGAGTTTTACACACACACAAACACACACTCTCTGTGTATGAATGGCGTCAACATAGTGAGTGAAGAAAGCAGCTTACAAAACAGCAGATCCCCCCAGGACACCCCCTGCCTTGAGTATTTTCATGGAGTTCTGAGGGTAGTGAAAAAGGCTCAAAAACAAGCGTATGAATGCTAATATTTTGTGCCCTCGCTCCCCCCTCCACCATGTTTCCTGGTGGAGGGACTTCCTGACTCTTCTCCGACCGACCCCTTATAACAGGCCAGGGGAGGAGGGAGGACTTCTCTGATTGGTCACTTGTCAAGGATGAACTGGGCATGCACACTGGGCCCTTCGTCTTCCTGGGTCAGCCTGGTTCTAGAGCTGGCCTCCGGTCATCTGCTCCCCACTACGCCAGGCAAGTTTAGGGGAGCCGGTTCTGCAGGTAGATGTTGATCGTTGTCGAGCTGAGCAATGACGGGGTGAGCGAGTACATCTCATTTAGAGGCAGAAAGCATTAGAAAGCTCACTTGGTTACCTACATCAGCCATGTCTTCCAGATTTGCTTTGATCAGTGAGAAGAGATCGCTTGATCTCCTTATGTATCCAATAAAACACCCTTACATAGCTAACAAAGAAGATATTTCTTGGACACCCCCCCCCCGCCCCCGCAAATCCCTAATACACACCATTCCCGTAAGCCTTATAAAGTCGAGCTGTATCTACATCAGTATTAATATCTGTATATCTAAAACTGTTTGCTATACGGATGTCTAGGAAGGATAGTAGTACAGAAACTCTCATCTTCTCTTCATTGCTTTGCCGTTTTGTAAAGACCATAGCTCTTTTAGGTAGTTGGACT
The DNA here is from genome assembly GCF_902655055.1 of Lutra lutra. Lineage (NCBI taxonomy): Eukaryota > Metazoa > Chordata > Mammalia > Carnivora > Mustelidae > Lutra > Lutra lutra. The sequence goes on along the minus strand of NC_062295.1, from coordinate 10,274,358 downwards.
TTTCCTGGGAAATTAAAGAGGGGCCTTAAATCTCACAGCTTACCATCTCCGTCTTCCGTAACACTGGACTTTCCAGGGAACAGACAAAACGTGTGAATAGAACAGCAGCCAAAAAGGGTCATCATAGGAGAAAAAATTCCCTCAATTTCCACTTGTTCAAAAACTAATTCATTATCTCCCCACTGCCAGCAAAATTGGCTCTCACCTCCAACTAACCTGTTTTTGAAAGCAGAATCACTTTTTTTCCTATTTGCTCAGGCTAGAAACCCAAACCTTTGATTTCTGCCTTAGAGTCCAAGTGTTCAACCCGTCGCTGGGTTCTTTCTTTCACAGCATCTCTGTCCTACATTTTTTTTCCCTTTTCCATTCTGACTGCCAGAACTTTCTGCCTAGCCATTTCCAATTTATAGTGCTCTCTTCACATCCAGTTCCTTCCAACCAAAACCATAGTCTGCCCGTCTATCTTAAAGCAACTCGTCTGCCTCCTGTTCAAGGTTTTCCCCAAATTGCTTCTACCTGACCAGTCTTTCTCCAAACTGCCCCTTCCACAGATGCATCCCCTTCCTTCCTCCCCTCCCATGGTTTGTAACCCACGCTCACCTCTAGGGGGAGCCCAAGACTCTCCTCCCTCACCTCCCTTTGATTTTGTTGCCCAAAGCCAACAAGGCCACCTTAAAGGGTGAAGCTTTAAGCTTTAGCACAAAATCAGAATTAAATTCTGATTCCTTCTCCTCTCAGAAGCATCCTGGTCAACTTCAATCACTATGAATACTGACAACATGGACAGTCATGACAGATACCGTTTCTTGGAGAGCCAGTCCCATAACAGTTGGGGTGTTTTTCCTACAGTGTCTCATTTAATCCTCCCCCAAACTCTATGAAGTATTCCATTTTCAAAATGAGGAAACTGTGGCTCCGTGGGTCCTAGGGGACTTGCCTGAGGTCAGATAGCAAGTCAGTGATGGAGCTGAGATGCTAATCAGGTCTGTCTCCTCCTAGGCCCAAGCTCTCAATCTGCGCACGGTGCTTTCCTACAGCCCCTGGGATAGATGATGGTGACTGGGCCCATGTCTAACTTCTCTATGTCTTTCCGACTTCTTCTGTCTTCTCATTGCCAAATGGCAGTAGTGCAAATCTGTATTTGTTTTCTAGGGCTGCCATAACAAATTACTACCAACTGGGTAGCTTAAAACAACAGAAATAGGGGGGCATCTGGGTGGCTCAGTGGTTGGGCATCTGACTCTTGATTTATTTGAGAGAGAGAGAGAGAGAGAGAGTGTGTGAGCATGAGCTTGGCAGCGGGGTGGGAGGTGTCAGAAGGACAAGCAGATTCCCCACGGCATTGCAGAGCCCAACATGGGGCTCAATCCCAGGACCCCAAGATCATGACCGGAGCCAAAATCAAGAGTCGGACACTTAACTGACTGAGCCACCCAGGCTTTCCCCCGGGACACTTTTAAGACCAATTCTCAGGCTTCAACCAAGACTTATCCGATCAGACACTCCAGGGCAAGTCTGGGAATGTGTGCTTTAAAAGCCCCCCCAGGGGACCGACGCCATCAGATTCAGACTCCTGTATCGTCAGTGGGAAACAGAGCATTGTTACGACAGACATTAGCACACACAGGATTCCATTCACTCCAACGGTGCCCGGCAGGATAAAGGCGGAAAAACAAAATGAGAGCAGAGGAAGGGACAGGTGTCGACAACATTTTCCGATGACTTTCCATTTGGTCCTGAGCCTCCAGTGGTAGAAATGTTACCCGGACAGGGCCAGGAACCCCCTTGCAGTGACATTGCATGAACACATTATAAATTAAAGAAAAGCAGCAGGGGGAGAGGCAGAGGTTGAAGTAGGTAGAAGCGTGTTGTTGTTGTCATCACTCCCTGCCAACCAACCCAATACGAAGACACATGGATCAATAACAGAATTTGAAATCTGCCTTCAGGACTGTCAACGTTCGTAAGTTTAATTGAGAAGCAAGTTTGATTCAATTAAACACGCATCAGTTGAAGGCTTCCTGTGTGTTCGGTCCTGTTCTGGATACTTGGTTTATCCCACTGAAGATACATACGCACCTTGGGGAGTTTACAGCTCTGTGTTGGTTCCCAATCCTCTTGCGAGCCTCCTGGGTGTAATCTGAAACTGACCGCTGTTCTCAGAGGGCAGGGAGACATGGGAAAATAAGGCAGGCCGGTCCAGGTTGGTATGTGGAAATTTTCATCAGCAGAGGGAACTTACTTACATTCAAGGCTTGTTTTGGGTGGCAAGATGAGTGGGTCCCTGCACCCACTTGCCAAATTTTGAAGGTTTATAAATAAGCCCTAACTGGGGTCACGTATACAGTGCAGGTATTCTCCACACCACATCACTATCTCAAGGCTGTGCTCTCGGAGCAGCCTCTGAGAGCAGGAAAGGCAAGCAGAACCCGCATTCCAAGGACAGGGAGCAAGTGAGAAGCCTCCTAGTGCCCAGGTCTAGCTCATGGGTCAACTAGCAGTCACATTGTTTTGATGACATCTGCCAATAATGCAAGGAGATCAGATTGTATGCACACTGTATCATTGAGTTGCAAGGTTTGGAGCTTTCAGGAAAACACTAATTTTTTTTTTAAGATTTTATTTATTTATTTGAGAGAGAGAGGGATTTAGATAATGAGTGGGAGGAGGGGCAGAGGGAGAAGGAGACTCCTCACAGGGCAGGGAGCCTAATGCAAGACTCCATCCCAGGACCTTGGACCATAATGTGAGCCAAAGGCACATGGTTAACCCATGGAACCATTCAGACACCTGGGAGAATGCTAATTCTTGTTGAGAAAGGAAAAAAAGGATCTTTCATGGCACCGAGTAATTGTGAAATATTTATGGTTCAGGAGGCTGAGTTCATGATACAGTTGAATAAAATGAAGATTGGAAAGGAAGAGTAAGCCCCTACAATCAGGCCAGAAGATTATTTTCAAGGGATGTGAAGCAATGTAGGGGAGATTAAAAAAAAAAAGAAAGAAAGAAAGAAAGAAAAGAAAAGAAAATGGAGGAACAAAAGCTTAAATGAGGAAATCAAATTCAAGCGTTTGGGTAAAAAAAAACAAAACTGGAGTAATTAGTATTAGCTGCTTCAAAGGCCAAGAACTTTATTATAGTAGTTTGGGACACTTCTGGCTGTTCATGTCCTGCATGCGCATCATGGCAGGTGGGCAGAAAAACCACAAGGAATGGGGTAGGGTTCATCAGCTTAGAGTTCCTCCTGAAGGTTCTGAAGCAGTGCTGTCTGTTAGAAATTTCTACAATGATGGAAATGCTCCTGTGCTCTCCTAGCCCTAGCCAGATATGATGCCCAGTTCAATGTAAATTCAGAGAGACAACATATGACTTTTTTCTTGTAAGGATGCTGGGACAGGGGCGCCTGGGTGGCTCAGTGGGTTAAAGCCTCTCCCTTCAGCTCAGGTCATGATCTCAGGGTCCTGGGATCGAGTCCCGCATCAGGCTCTCTGCTCAGCAGGACGCCTGCTTCCTCCTCTCTCTCTGCCTGCCTCTCTGCCTACTTGTGATCCCTGTCTGTCAAATAAATAAATAAAATCTTTAAAAAAAAAGGATGCTGGGACATATTTTATCAGAAATTCAGATTGAACAGTGTGTCTTGCTTACATGTGACTACTGAGCAATTGAAATGTGCCTCGTGTACCTGCAGAACTGTCGTGGAAATGTTATTTAATTTTGATTAATGGATGTAGTTGCGTGTGGCTAGCGGCCAGCTCGATTTGAAAAAATAGGGTACGTGAGAGGAACTTTACCAGCATGAGATTTCCCTGGGGATGGCATTTGTACTCAAATTCCTCATTCTGGGTTCTACATGTCAGGAAGTCCCACCTCTGTGTCCAAGAAGCACCCCCAAGGGTCCTGTCATGCTGGGAAATCTTCAGGAGCATGTCTGAGAGAGTAATGACCATAAGAAGAACAAACTATTTATTGAGCAATTATTATGTGTCACGAGACATAGTTTAAATATGCTATGTCCCTGATTCCTACCAACAACTCTGCAGGTGAACATGATTACATTTACTGCACAGGTGAGGAACATGTATGTGGCTCAGAGAGGTTAAGTGACTTGCCTAAGGTCACAGAGCTGCTAGTAGAATGAGCTTACATTCAGGTTACATGACTGAACAGGGTAAAAGATTGCATCCAACAGAGACTCGTCAAACCAAACAGTAGGCAGCAAGGAGGATGGGCACCAAAAGGACATGGAAATTGACCGTGATTGGCAGGGAAGAGGGGTGTAGGCTTTGGTATTTTGGTAAATGGTGAGATGACTCTGGGCATGTTATGTGGCCTCCTTGAAGTTCCATTGTCTCATTTTTAAAATGAGGCGAAACTATTTTGAGGGATAACAGCAGAGATTATGTGTAAAGACCTGGCAGGCACTCATAAATGATCAGTATACATGGTAACATAGATAACAGTTATATTTTCTTTCTGATAACGAAAACATGATCTACGAGCTATGTGGCTCACCCAAAAGAGTTGTGATGATGTCTAAAAGGTCTCAAGGACACGATTTAATTTTTATGCTGGAGAACACAGGTACACCTGCAACATTTCAGAAATTATCTAACACCTTGAAAAGGGAGAAATTGTGCAAGTTCTGTTAATGCCAAGCCTATGACAATCGTGAGGTCAATAAATTAAAAACAACAACAACACACTGACTCTGGGGGTCTGAAGGACACGTGGTATGTTGACCAGGTCCAAGCTATTTATTCTCAGTTTTAAAAAAATGATCAGGTGTGTAAAATTGACATCCTCATGGATTACCCTGCACCTTGACCCCATTTCTTAGTCTATCACTCCTGAGTCCCGCCTGAAGAAGTTTAGGTCAGGAGTGGGTAAAGGTGAGGGGTACCTGGTGCTCACGTTGCGGAGTCATTATATTGTGTCTCACATTTCCACGTATCTCAAATGTGCTGCACTAGGATACTCTCCATCCTTCCAGAATGATGATACCAGCCTGAATTAAAGCCTCACTCTGGGACTTTAACACTTCCCAAAAAGACCTCTGACAATCTGTGTGAGTCAGGGTTCTCCAGAGGAACAGAAGCAAAAATGTGTAGATGTAGAGAAAGAGATTTATTTTAAGTCATTGGCTCACACAGTTATGGGAGCTGGCAAGTCCAAAATCTGGAAGGTGAGCCAGCAGGCTGCAGAACTAGGAAGAGCTGGTGCTACAGTTGAAACCCAAAGGCCATCCGCTGGCTGAATACCATCATGCTTGAGGATTCACTCTTCAACTGATTTGATGAGGCCCACCCACATTGCAGAGGCCCATGGGCTCTCTTCAAAGTCCACCAATCTAAAGAACGCTCTCACAGAAACACACAGAATAATGTTTGACCAAATATCTTGACACCGGGGGCCAGCCAATTGGACATAAAACTTCACATCACACAGTCCAACCAGAAATGACTACATCAAGGCCAGGCACTTTCCTCCAAATGAGGTATTGAGCCTTATGCCAAGCCTACTGGCTCAAATCCGTAAACCAACCTGGCTCCTAATCCCAACAACCTTTGTCATCTGGTTTCCCAAATGTGGGCAAACAAGAAACAAGAGAAGGAGGTAGAGTGAAGACTTGCCACAGGCACATTCTAGAAACAGGGAGAAGTGAAAGCACACAGCCTGACAGTGAGGAGGCGATGGAAGATCTCTAAAAAGTAGATGGAGGAACGATAAAAGTTCAGCAGCACAGGGCCTTTGAGCGTTAAGACAAATTGTTCTACTTGCTTCATGGAGTGAGGCTACAATAGAGCCTAGTATAGCAACTGATAATCTTCATTATATACCTGGGTCTCTAAGTAACAACACATTTGGATTAGCTGTTACAAGGGGTAAGATGGAAGGAAAAGGGCCATTTTTTAAAGGGTGGGGAGGAGGCATGGTAGTCACTGGCTGATATGCTCTCCCTCTTCTCACTCCCAACCCTCACCTGTGCCTGGGGAATACAGTGGATTCTCTGTTGGCTCTTTAAAAAAATTAGCCATTTGGGGGCACCTGGGTGGCTCAGTGGGTTGAGCCTCTGCCTTTGGCTCGGGTCATGATCTTGGGGTCCTGGGATCGAGTCCCGCAACGGGCTCTCTGCTCGACGGGGAGCCTGCTTCCTCCTCTCTCTCTCTGCCTGCCTCTCTGCCTGCTTGTGATCTCTGTCTGTCAAATAAATAAATAAAATCTTAAAAAAAAAATTAGCCATTCTCCCTGTCTCAGGACAACTGGGGCATCCAGATCTCATTTTAAGAGAACTATGTTCTTCATCCCCAGACAGGTGGTTTGAGTGATATGGATAGCGCTTCTTCTCCAGGGGTGGTCCTTCTAGCTTCAGCCAGTCTAAGCATACCATTTATCTTCTGACCTTGCTTCAAGAAGGAGCACATATTCAAACTGACATTGCAGTGATGCAAATGGATGTTTGTTGGGGAGCTTTTGAGAAAAAGATTTTTTACACCTTCTCCTCTCTAGTGGTATCTCATGAGGGTGTGGTCTAGAATGATTGTAACCATTCTGCTCCTGTGAAGGGGGAGCCTGGAGCTTTCAAGTGATGGGAAGGAGTCCTCTACATGGAGACTGAAGGTAAAGCCAAAATTACACAAGGCAGAGAGGATAAATGGAGAAAGTTGGATTCTTATAACATCCTATGAGCAGCTTGATCAAACCTTACCTGAAGCTGTAGGGTTTTTAATTTATATAGGCCAATGGATTCCTTTTTTGATTGAGCCAATTTGAACCGATTTTGAGTTATTTACTAGTACATGATACCTGACCGATAGAACACCTGGTCTTGAGAAAAGAGAATTTTGACTAGAAAAGAATGAGTTGAAGGGATAGTCTGACAATAATAACAGCAATATCGACTCAGAAAAAAATGTACCAGGCATCTCGTATGTTCCAGAAACTGCCCAGAACTTCACTGACTTCTCACAAAAGCAAATGAGGTTGGTGCTATTATAATCTCATTTTAAATGAAGATGTTAAAGCTCAGAAAGATTACATGACTTGCTCAAGGTTTGCACAGAAGGGAAATGGACTGAACAGGTCCAGCAGAACACGTCCTACTGTCTAAAAATATGCTCTTCTCATGCTGCCAGGCAGAGAGCTGCACGAAAGAGGGTATGAGCTGCAAGAGCACGGTCAGAGGAGAATGGAACCACCAATCTGTACAGTGATAGGGGAAGATGGGACAGGTAATGAGGCTAAGAGGCTGCTGGGACCCAGTGCAGGTCTGGTTCCCGCCATTATTATCATTCAGTGATTCCCTTGTAGTTCTGAAGTTACTCATCATCATTACCAACAGAGCTATGCCCAACCACTGCCCAGGTTCAAATCAGGGTTATATTGTCAGGATAGCCATAATCCATTTATTCATGCAGCAGCCACAGGGGTGTCTATGCCTTAAGCACACTGCCTGGTGAGCAAGACAGTCGGGAAAGACATCAGGAAATAAATAATGACACCTGAAACAAACAAGTACACCTGTAAATAATCACCATGTGTGGTGATAGCACCAACTGTGCAATGGGCTATTTTTTTTTAAGATTTTATTTATTTATTTGACAGAGAGATCAGAAGCAGGCAGAGAGGCAGGCAGAGAGAGAGGAGGAAGCAGGCTCCCCGCTGAGCACAGAGCCTGATGCGGGGCTCGATTCCAGGACTCCGAGATCATGACCTGAGCCAAAGGCAGCGGCTTAACCCACTGAGCCACCCAGGCGCCCCAGGGCTACCTATTTTAAGAGACAAGAACAGAGTGTTATAAAAAGAACGAGGATACCTGGTTTAAATAGGAAGAATCTGTGCAAGTGTGGGGGGTAAAGCCTCTCCTTGGAAATGTGATTAAGTAGAGGCTTTGATGTTTAAATGGGCACATGCATCCTAAGCAGAAAGAACCATTTGTGCAAAAAGGGAACTTGATTTGCATGTTTAAGGAATCAAAGGAGGACAGTTACGGGGGGGGGGGGGGGGGGGGCGGGGGGGCGGGGGGGCGGTGTCTTGCAGGGTCTTGAAGCCCCCACTGGCACTTTTAATTCTTACTTTGTCTATCCCTCTTCTCTGTTTCCTGAGAATCCTCCCCTGGGCCAGATAATATGCAGGGAATAGGGATATGGTGATTAATAGTGATGATGATAATAACGCCTAATGCTCATTGAGGACTGACTATTCGTTATTAGAACTCTTGTCCAAGATTGGAGGCAGAGTCTCCTGGATGTAGGCAGCTAGCTGAGAATTTCCCAAACTTGGCAGATCAAAAGAACTCCTTAAGGAGTTAAAAGCAGACCCTTCTCCTGGAGATTTGGATTAAATAGGTGCAACTCCTCCTGGAATTTGTGTTTTTAACAACTTTAACAAACACTGGCCTAAAGCAGTGTAGCACAATGGCTTTATTTTTTTATTTTTATTTTCTTCCTTTTTCCTGGACAGATCCCAGTTTGGTTCAGTGGCAACTTCACTCCTTGGCAGTCGCCTTGTGCAAACGGCTCCACGTCTCTGAGCATCATCAGTCTCCCCTTCTGACAAATGCGGCCAATGACAGCACCATCTCCTGGCGCTGGTATGAAGATCAGGCGAGCTAAGATCCCTCGTGAACGATGACGACACTAACAGGATGATGATGAAATGCTGCGTCATCAGTTGTCCTAGATCATGGTTGGTGGCTTGGAGGACTGTCCTGAGGGAGAGCCCAGTTCTTCTGACCTCAAACGAGAGTTGTCGGATGACATACAGGAGCCCTGTTACACTGGAATTTCAGATAACAAGGCAAAAATTTGAGTGTAAGTATCTCCCAAATATTGCATGGGCTATACTTATACTAAACAATCATTCATCAGAATCGTTCATCAGAAATTCCAACCTAACGGTGTGTCCTGTATTTTTACCTGTGGGATCTCATAAGGCCACCCGAGGGGAAAGAAAGGGCCCCCCAGCCTGAGCCCCAGAGCAGCCCTCCTGCGGATGCACGTGGGCTCCAGTCTAGGCGCTTCCACTGGCCAGGCGCCCCAATCGATCCCAGAGGGGCCGCTCACGCTTCCGCCCCGCTCAGGCAGCACCAGCGGCGCCCCGAGCGGCCGAGCCCCACGCGCCGGCCCTGCCGCCCCGCCCTGAGCAGAGGGCGCCGCCCCGAGGGGGGCAGGACAGGCCCGGCGGTTGGGCTGTGTGGCGTCCAGCCGCTCCGTCCCACGGGAGGCAGACACTCGCTCGCCATGTCGGCTGCGGAGGCGGTGGGTGTTTTCCGCCGAGCCAGGGGCAGGACCCTAGACGCGTTTCTCTCAGGTACTGCCGGCCTGTCGCTCGGGGAGGGGATGACTTTAAGGCTGCGGAACCTTCCGCAGGGGGAACCGTCGGTCTGGGGGCGCGCGCGCCTCCAGCCGGACCGCTTCGGGGGCTGCACCCGGGGGCGGGGGATGGGGAACCTGAGGACCGCAGGAGCGGCCTCACCGCCCGCGCTTAGGGCTTCGAGGGGCGCTGTTGCGAGTTGGCGGTGGGGCGTCGCTGGCCGTGACCTAATTTGTCTGAGAGAGGAGTCAGGCAGCAAACCGTGCCTCAGAGGAGCCTGGGCTGCGTTAGACTTGCTTTCAGCCCTGCCTTGGGCACGTGACTCAGGAGGGCTCGGCCTCAGTTTCCCCACCTGCCCGCGGGGGACACAAACCGTGATCTTGTGTGCGGCGCTCGTCGGCGCTCGCTGCGTGTGAGATGAGGCTATTTTTATGGCGATGGTTCCCCAGGATGTGTTTTCTACTCCCCAGGCCCGCTTACTTCTAGCAAGTGGGGTCATCCCCCGGAATGTGCCCTGTGCCCATCGGGACAGCGGGGCCGGAGGGCAGCCAGGCCCGGGTCAGAGTTCAGTGCTTGGGGTTTGGCTTTAGTCCGTCTCGTGGCAAAAGTGTTTGGGTTTTTTGTTTTGTTTTGTTTTGTTTTTTGTTTTCCTCCGGGGGAAGCGTGAACAGCTTAAAAGGATTTTTCTAACCTAGTGTCCAGCATGGGCTAAATGAAGGTTAGCCGCCGAGCCCTAAGTCAAGAGGGAGGCACGTTCCTGGTTTCTGGGTCCTCCCTGGCTTTTTGCTGCTGCCTGGAGTAAAGATCCCCTCCCAGGCACTCACCAGCTTTGTGAGCCCCCCGGGGACATCACCCAGATGCCCTGCACGATCTGGCTCCTGCTCATCACCTTTCTTCCTTCATTCCTGCCATCCTACCCTTTGCCCTGTGTTCCTGCCGCGCTGGTTTTCTCCAAGGCCTTTCTTTTCTCTCAGCTCCCATAGCTGATCGCTGGGCTGATAGGGCCCTGCCTTGTCTCAACCTTCCAACCCTAGTTAAAGTTGGGCCCCTTCCGGGGTGGTCTTTTTCCGTGGCTAGCCTAATGTAAGAAGCAGGTTCCTCCTCAAGGTCTCTGTCCTCAAACCTCCTCCTTTTCTCTCTCTGCAGTTCTTGGTGGGGAGTGGCAAGGCTCTCGAAGAGCCCGTGGGAGCCCAGAAATATAGCTGTGGCAGATTTGGGAAAATACAGTCTGCAGTAGTGCCCGTTTTCTAAATATTTTAATAGGACTTTTCACCCCCCCCCCCCCCCAGCATGAGGTTTTTGAGATTTAATCTGTGTCGATGTAAGTAGCTCTAGTTCTCCTGGGCGATATTCTCCTGTATACCTTCTGTTGCTGGATATGCGGAGCAGTTTCCGCGAGGAAGGGGTGTGTTATCTGATGGTGAAGGATGAGTGTGAGGTCAGCAGGCCCTGAAGGGAGGAAAGAGCGCTGTGGACGGTGGGTGGGTGGAACAGGCGTCAAAGTCTGCAGCTGGGTGGGTTGGGAAAGGGAAGGATGGGGGGTTGGTGGGGGGAGTAATTGAGGAGTTTTTGTCTCTAAAGAGTATGGAAGAGTTTTAAGGTGCATGTGTGAGGAAACCAGGACCCAGATCAGATTTCCATTTTGGAAGGAATCGTCTAGCAGTAGCAGTGAGGGCAAAAGCATTTCTACATCGGAGGAATTTGGGGTGCAATCCGATTGCCAGCTAGAGCCCAAGAACTTGTCTTGAAGCAACATTACCATGCCCCGCATTGTTCACTTCGGGTGTATTTATTCATGGTAGCCAGAGGTGCAGGTGATTGTGGGGAGGGCTTCTGATGGAGATTATAGGGAGGGATACGGAGGGTGTCAAAACTTCTGAACCCCCTGGAGTTGCCACAGGTCTGCCATGGGGTCCAGAGAAAAGGAGAGTCACTCCTGGACAAGAACAGGGAGGTGGGGAGAGAGACTGGGAAGATAAAAGGACTGGAGGCTTACCCTGCTGAGCTAGGAAGAGGGAGGGTGACCTTGGACTTCCCGTAGCAGTGGGGCCCACACCGGGTCTCCTTTCTGGGCGGAGCGTCCCCAGCAGGAATGCGTGGTGTGGGCCGTTTAGCGCAGGGCAAAATTTTAGAGGCCCTGCCTTGGCGGGTCGGGCTTAGAACACCCAGTCTGGAGGGTTCATGTCCCTGGGTGCTGAAGCCCTAGTCCACTGCCAAGGTGCCTCCATTGCCCTCACCTGGTCTTCATCAAGGGCGCATCTCCTGTGGGCATCGCTGGCAGCTTTGAGAGCTGCTTGTAGGGGGTCCACTGCCAGGCCCGGCCCTGTGGGAAGGTGAACTCGCTGGAGCTGGGAGGGAGGCTCTAGAGGCCGGGCGGGGAGAAAAAGGGAAGCCACTGGCCTTTCCCGGTCTCTCGCTAAAATACATGCTGCCTGTCGTCTTTGGTTAACTCGAGCAGCATTGCCCAGAATGACAGCCGTGATAACCCTCATACACTCGCTCCTCGAAGCCCCTCCTGAAGTTGCGGAAGTTTCTTCCTCAAGCGAAGCCTGGCAAGTGAAGGGAAGAGCGCTGTCTCAGTCTGTTCCGGCTGCCATAACCCAGCACCACACCCCCCGGTGGGTTATAGACAGCAGACCCTTCTCACAGTTCTGGAGGCTGGACGTCCAAGATCAAGGCGCCCGTGGAAGGCGTGTGTGGTGCAGAGCTGCCTGGTTCACAGATGACCATCTTCTTGCTCTGCCCTCCCACGGTGGGAGCAGGGAGGGAGCACTCTGGGGTCTCTTTCACAAGGCATTAATTCTTCTCACCACGAAGCCCTCCTGGCTTCACCAACACCACATATCACATTGGGGTCTAGGTTTCAACGTAAGAATTCGGGGGGCACATAGACATCCAGTGGGTGGTATGAACACCCTAAGACCATTTCCCCCTGGGGACGGATGGCAGTGACAGGACTGCGTTGTACTTCTTCAGTATTCTTAGTCATCTGTTCCCTGTTAACACTGTCTGTGAGGATCCATCTGCACATGTTTATACAGAGTAAGTTGTACTTGTCTCATTTGAGAGGGTTCACATTCCTCAGGCGTGTTCAGATATTCATTTTAATTAGGCAAATTGATAATTATATTTCCTTGACACATACCCTAATCAAGCTACTTTCTCCCAGCAAATAATTGTTTTTCTAAAAAGTTGGCAACATCTGTTTCGAAGAAATTCTAAAAAAGGAGAAATATCAAGGTAAAATAGGCATCAAAAATTAACCTTTTTTAAATTTGTTTTTGGATCCTAAACTGTTCTTTTTTCCAGTTTCATTTTACTACCAGAATATTTTCCCCCTTGAGGAATAGGGCTCTTCGTTGGTTTTCTTAAAAAGATGATTTCCCCGGACGTTTTAAATCTCTGAAGCTGTTTCAGAGATTTTGCCAAACCTGAATATTTCTCAGTCCCCTCTGGAAATCCTCTCATGTGGCAGAAAATAATTGGAGTCTCCAAAAAAAAAAACAAAAAACTTGCCCTGTCTCTTCCAGGTTTCACCTAAGAACTCTTCTAGACTTAGTAGACCTGGAAATGTGTATCCAGGTCTGAACGGGGTTGAAAATACTATAGTTTGAAAAATTGCAACAGATCAGTGAAAAAAATGAAAATGAAATAAATGCTATTAATTATGCCGTATATTTAGGCCAAACCAATCATCTCTGATTTGAGAAGGGCTTCTGTGACCAAAACAAAAATTTTGATTACTTATCCCCATCTCATTATCACCATCATCATCGTCAAAATTAGCATGTAAAACGTTCCTGTCCTAACATTTCTAAGAGACAACTTTTATTTTTGAGTGCCTTTTTTTCTTTTTTTGCCTTTCTCTATTTTTTTTTTAATATTTTATTTATTTATTTGACAGAGAGAGATCACAAGTAGATGGAGAGGCAGGCAGAGAGAGAGAGGGAAGCAGGATCTCTGCCGAGCAGAGAACCCGATGCGGGACTCGATCCCAGGACCCTGAGATCACGACCTGAGCCGAAGGCAGCAACCCAACCCACCGAGCCACCCAGGCGCCCGCCTTTCTCTATTTTATAACTTTATGGAGGTACCATAACATTCACTCATTTTCAGTTCACAGTTCAGTGATTTTTAATCAGTTTGCAGAATCGTACAGTGTTGGGATTTTAGAACCTTTCTGTCTCCCCCCCCAAAAAAGAAACCTTGTGCCCATCTGCAGTCTGTTCTGTCTCCACTCCCTACACAGGCAACTACTAGTTTACCTCCATGGCTTTGCCTTTTCTGGACATTTCGTATAAACGGAATCCCATAATCTGTGGTCTTTTGTGCCTAGCTTCTTTCCTGGAGCATCATCTTTTCAAGAGTTTCTCCTGTCGTAGCGGATAATCGCACTTTGTTCCTTTTTACTGAACGGTATTCCATGGTACAGGAAACCACATCTTGTTCATCCATTCACCCATTGATGCACTTTTGGACTTTGGCAGACGTTCCCCAACTTGGACACTGGCTGTTAAGAATAAAGCTGTTAGGGACATCCACATGCAGATCTTTGCGTGGACATACGTATCATTTCTCTTGGGTAGACACCTGACGTTGGAGTTGCTGGGTCGTATAAGTAACTACGTTTGACATTTTGAGGAACTTCCAAACTGTTTTCCGAAGCAGCTGCACCATTTTACCACCATTCGGATACGTGGGTCCACATTTCTCTCTGTCCCTGCCAACACTTAACCACTTATCATATGTCTTTTTGATTATAGCCAACCATATGCATGTGAATTGGTATCTCATTGTGGTATTGATTTGCATTTTCTTAAAGGCTAGTGAAGTTGAACATCTTTTCATGTGCCCACTGGCCCTTTGTATGTCTTTGAAGAAATATCTTTTCAGGTCCTTTGCCCCATTTCTAATTGGGTCGTGTTTTTTATTGAGTTGTTAAGAGTTCTTTATATATACTGGACACAGATCCCTTATCAAATCCATGGTTTGCAAAATTTTCTCCTGTTCTGTGGATTCTCCTTTCCTTTGCTCGATAATATCCTGTGCAGCACCAAAATTTTAAATTTTGATGAAGTCCAGATTACCACATTTTTCTTTTATCACTTGCACTTTTAATGTCCTAAGAAACCTTTGCCTAACCTTCACAAATTGTGAAGATTGACTTCTGCGTTTCTTCGAAGAGTGTTCTAGTTTAAGCTGATAACATTTAGGTCTAGGTCCATATTGAATTAATTTTTATGTGTGGTATGGGGTAAGGGTCTAATTATTAGAAAAAACATTCTTTTTTTATATTACAGTAGTAGAAACCTGTAGTTGGTCAATGACTAGAAAAAAATTAGCCAAAGAAGGGAATTAAAAAAAAATTACACATTCTTTTAACATTTCCTTTTAATGTAAACGATAAATGTACATTCATTTACCATTCTTTTGAGGTCGGGCCAAGGACTTGTCTTGGAGTGTTGGGTTTACAGATGGGCCTGCCATGGAGCCTTTCTTGCATAAACAACACCCATAATGAATCCTTTCCAGTTTGGGTTTTTTCCAATGGAGTAGTCAGTTAAAAATCACTTGGAAAGCACTCCCGGGTAAAGAATTTTAGGTTTATACTTGCTTTTCCCTCTAATCTTTTACGCTTGTCTCCACAACACCTAATTCAACAGTACTTTATTTTCACGAGCTTGCCTTTTATTGAGTGTTCCGGAAGCGTCTGTCTTAGTTTTATCAGAAGCAGCCCTTTTTACAATTCATATTTCCCTGGTTTACATGTTCAATTGGTTGATTTAAAAATAAGCGTTAGCATGAACAGGTTCGGGGACAACTTCTGATGGATGTGCAGAACAGAACCCCTGAGGAACCTCGGGTGACAGTGCATGCCTTTGCGGAGGGCGTGGAGAGCGTTGGTGGATCTGGAGGTTTGTTAAGAGAGTGTCTCTTTCACAGAGAGGACTAACTGGTAGCTTTTTATAATTGTGAAGCATAGGATTTTTCACTTTGCCAAGCCCTCCCAATTAGTTACAGGTGATAGCATGGGGCCCTGGCAACTGGAGCCTCCGGGAGCCCGAGAACCACTCTCAGCCTCTCTCAGGACCAGGTCTGATATGTAGCCAGACAGTCAGGAAATATTTGTTGAGTGAAAGAATGCCCAAAGTCCCCATGTACCCTTGTTTAAAAGAAAAAGGAAAAAAAAAAAAAACCTAGTCCCACTAATGCCGGAGGTCCTTCCTCCTTTGTAAAATGAAGGCAGAGTGTTGGCTCGAGTTGTCTAAGGTGCAGTTGTGGTTTGACTTATTTCACTTGGCATCATCTCCTCCAGTTCCATCCGCGTCGATGCAGATGGTGGGTTTTCATCCTTTCTGCTGGCTGAGTAATATTCCATTGTGTACTTGGACCGTATCTTCATCCATTCGTCTGTTGAAGGGCATCTCGGCTTCTTCCACAGTTTGGCTATCATGGACATTGCTGATACGAACATTGGGGGTGCATGTGTCCCTTCTTTTCACTACATCTGTATCTTTGGGGTAAATACAATGGACTATTACTCAGCCGTCAGGAAGGACGAATACTCAACTTTTGTATCACGGATGGGACTGGAGGAGATTATACTGAGTGAAATAAGTCAAGCAGAGAGAGTCAATTATCATATGGTTTCACTTACTTGTGGAACATAAAGAATAGCACAGAGGACATTAGGAGAAAGAAGAGAAAAATGAAGCAGGAGAAATCGGAGGGGGGAGATGAACCATAAGAGACTATGGACTCCAAGAAACAAACTGAGGGTTTTAGAGGGGAGAAAGGTAGGGAGATGGGTGAGCCCGGTGATGGGTATCAAGGAGGGCACGGATTGCATGGAGCACTGGGTGTTATATGCAAACAATGAATCATGGAACGCTACCTCAGGAACTAATGATGTACTGCAAGGCGACTAACATAATATAATAAAAAAATTACAAAAAAAAAAGATGCAGCCATGGTGATGATGGTGGCTTCATTTACGTGAGGGCGTCTAGACAGTTGGTAACACTTGGGTGGGAGGCAAGAAGGGAGCGCAGCTCTTCTGGCTCGTGGCCATTTGGCCTTGCCACCGGAACATACTGGAATAGGACAGAACTCTTCATCTTCTTCCCAGTCTGCTCCTTTTCCTATCTTCCCCCAACTCCTGTTCAGCCAGAAGCCCAGGAGTCAACCCAGACCTCTCCTCCTCCCCTTCTTCCCACAGCCACCTCCTTTCAACCTCCAGAGCTCACCTTGGTTTTGTCCATCTGTTCCCTTGCCAGCCCCCACCACTGTGACCCCCGCAGCCACCTGCATCTCTCACCTGGACAGTCCCAGCAGCCTTCTGCATCCACTCTTGCGATTGGTCTGTTCCCAGGACAGCATTCAGAGCCATCTCTTTGAGACAAAAGTTGGGCCCGTCATTCCTTCGACGTGGCTTTTCTCTGTCTCTCTCTTTCTCTCTCTCTGCTCATTTTCCCATCCACAGTTAGGGCCCTGTTACCTACTCCCTTCACTCATTCTTTCCTTTACGACACTTACTATAGTTTATAGTTGTGTATTTATTCCTGTGACTTTTATGCCTTTTCGTGACCCCAGACTATAAATTCCTGGAGGAAATTATAGTGGGCAGGAAGCCCACCCCTAGGACGGTGTCTGGCAGTGGTTGTCCCTCAGTGGCCATTTGTTATAGAAAGAAATGAGTAAATGTGATCACATTTCGGTATCTGCCTAACACATTGCTTACACCATGAAGCCTCTGGACAAAACAAAACAGAAACCAAGGTATTGAATCAATCCGTAGGATCCCTTGCAAACTGCCCTGGGGTTCATGCACTGCTCAGAGGTGTCTGTGGAAGGAGGTTCTTGTTACCAGGTGGGTACCCTCTCCGGGCCACATCTGCCCTGGGGAGGGGGTGTCTTCTCCTTGCATGCAGGGCCTCTGTTAGCCCAGCCTAGTACCTGCAGGGCACCTCTGCCCAGAGACAGCACCTTCTTCCACTTCTCCCCGAAGCACCATCTGGGCCAGCAGCCATCTGCTGTCTTGGCAGGGGAGCATGGCTGATGGTGGGAAACAAGTCATAGCAAGCATCCACCCCAAAGAGGCAGACCCCAAATGGAGTTCTGCTTTGGAAAAGCAAGAGAGAGTTTCAGGAAATGTGTCCCCCCACCCCACCCCCCGCTGCTGTTGTCTGCAGTAGCATCAGGACAGCTGATGATGCTGAAAGCCGCCTGGCCAAGGAGCCCTGGCCTGTCTGCCTTGCTCCTTCTCCGAAGGGTTGCAGATAACGATTTTGGCAGGTCCTTTATCCCCGAATGGCCAGCGTGGCCGCCAAGCTATGACTCAGAAGCTTTTGTGCGCCTCACAAACCACCTTTGGATGCGTTTAGGCAAAGAAAAGAGAGGTCGGATGAATTCAGTTTGCTACTTAGGGAAAGCAGTATGGAGACTCTGAGGCTCTTGCTGTCGAAGTTAATTATTTGGGGGGAGGAAAGGGCCCCGAAGGGCACTATTTTTTTTTTTTTTTTTTTTAAACAGCTTCACACACCATACAATTCACCCTTTTACGGGGTACAATTCAGTGGCACTTTGTCTGTTCACAGAATTGGGCAACCGTCACCACAGTCGCTTTTAGGACATTTTCATTACCCCAGAAAGAAGCCTGGCACCCCTTCGCTGTCATCACTGCCCTCCCTACCCCACCCCCCACCCCCACCACTCCAGCCCTGGGCAGGTGCTCAGGAATGACACTATTAAATGGGGCATAAGATCTGGCAGCTTTAGGGTCAGGACTTTTGGATGGTTGGACCAGAAAGAGTCCCAGAGTGGTGAGGATTGCTTTGCTACTGTTGTTGTTGTTTTTAACCCCTAAAATAAGATTAGTCCCCGGAGGAGATGAGGGGTAGTGCTGAAGACACTTAGATCGTGATTCACTGTGCAGATGGCTCCTGGGAGAACCCGCAAAAAACTGCATTTCGTTGGCATTTGCCCTTTAGCCGGGAAGCCTCCCAGCAGCTGAAAGGCTCCCTGTCTTTGACATTCTCTATCCAAAGCAGTAGCCCCCGTATGTGAACGGAAGGGTGTCAGGATGAAAGACGGTAATTGTGTGTTTGTGTGCGTGTATCTGTATCATCCAGTATTTTCTGCACGCCCTATGAGCGGTGCAGATTAAATAAATGGGAAAGGTTTTGGGGGCTTCGTCTCTGCTCAGACAGGGGTAGGAGTTACCATAATTGAGAGTTCTGATCCTAGAAGCTCAGGCTTGACTGCTTACTGTGTGCTTACAGCGTGTAAATGCTTTATGTGTATGCGCTCAGTCATTGTTCACAGCAGTCCTTCTTGGGGTAGCTGTGTTCCTCTTACTTTAGGGGTGAGGACACTGACACCCCGAGAGGTTAAGAATCTGGTTCTTAACCTGGTCATGTCACGTGGTTCATGAAAGGGGGACATGGGATTGGAGCCTGGCATGCAAGCCTCAGAGTCGAGGCTGTCCTGGGACCAGGTGAGGGTTTTGGGAGATGGAGACTTTAAGTCTTCCTCAAGCCCACATGTGCCAGCCTGATCTCTCCTCTGCCCTCCATTCACGCTTGCCTCTGGTGGCAGGGTCCTGTCCTTGCTGTGCCCTCTGCCTGGGGTGCGTCCCCACAGCCACTCTGTGCCTGGCTCTCACGTCGCCTCACGGTTCTGTCCAGTGCCAGCTCCCACCCACCTGTCACCCTGTCCGTGACTGCTGTGATTGCTACTGCGGTGGTAACGAGCATAGCGTGCGGCCAGCTTAGGGGTTGACCTGTTCATCATCCATCTCCCCACTGTTGTGTGAGGTCTTAAGGAATGGGACCTGTGGCTTTGCTCACTGTCAAATGTCCAGTGACTAGGGCGGCACCTGCCACGGGGTGGGTACTCAGAAGCAGCTCGCTGAATGAGGGAAGAAGGGACCACTGCTGGAGTTTCAGTCGTTTCTGTACCCTTCTAGTCACATGGAGGCATGTGGACCCGCCAGTCCCAATTCCTGCCTGATTTTGAGTCAGAGAAGTTAACAGGAGCCCAAACACTGAACTTTTAAATAGTGTAGCAATGTGCGGTTGTAGTGATGGGGCCTGGTTCAGCAGACTGCCTGCTCCTCCGACTTCGTAACCAGTATCTTCCAGAGAGCAGACGAGATTTAGGAAATGAGACTTCACCTTATAAGAATTAAGCTGAGAACCATTTATCATCGTTTCTCACCTTGAACCGTTTGAGGTAGCCTGTGCAGAAACCGGTTTGGCACACCAGGAGAGCACACGTTGTCCCAGTATTGGGCGGTAATTAATGGCATGACGGACTCGCGTAGGCCTTTTCCTGGTTGCGTGATGAAAACAGGGACTCATTTGCTTGTGGGGGGTGCATTGATTATAATTAGCCATCGATTAACTGGTAATAGTGAAAGGATCGATGAAATTCCAATTCTTGGTCTACGGTAAGAAGTCAGCTTTCATTGAGGGGGACGGATATGCCTGAAAGGTATAAGAAAAATGAGAGAGAGGCCATGTATTGACAGAGAGAGATTTCCAAAAACAGGTAGTTCCTGATGTGAACTGCAAAGAACAGTTGTCATCCGAACCTCTGTCTTTCGGGCAGGATATCAGCATGTAAACAGTCTCGCAGGAAGGATTAGTAGTAAGGCGTTGTGTGAGTTTTTAAAGGTTTTTAAGGTTCTTCTCTGTGTATAGTTGCTTTGTACCCAGTAAATGCTGAAAGAAGACTCACGGGCCTTTACTGTCTATGGTTTAATACCACCCAAATCCACTGTCTTTTTATTCCTCAGTGTTGAAAGATGGTTTCTATGACAGTCTCTCTCAGTTAGTAGAAATCTGCGAGTGGCCAGATCCCGATACTCTCTATACAAGGGCTGAATCAGATTTCTTTCTTTTTTTCTTTTTTTTAAGATTTTATTTATTTATTTGACAGAGAGAAATCACAAGTATGTAGAGAGGCAGACAGAGAGAGAGGGGGAAGCAGACTCCCCACGGAGCAGAAAGCTGATGCGGGGCTCGATCCCAGGACCCTGAGACCATGACCTGAGCCAAAGGCAGAGGCCTAACCCACTGGTCCAACCAGGCGCCCCCTGAATCAGATTTCTTTTTTCTTTTTTTTTTTTTTTAAAGATTTTATGTATTTATTTGACAGATCACAAGGCAGAGAGAGAGGAGGAAGCAGGCTCCCTGCCAAACAGGGAGCCTAATATGGGGCTCGATCCCGGGACCCTGCGATCATGACCTGAGCTGAAGGCAGAGGTTTTAACCCACTGAGCCACCCAGGCGCCCCCTGAATCAGATTTCTAAGGCCAATTTTTCTTCTATAAAAATATTTTAAAATTGGTTTAAATTTTTATTTTTATTTAAACAAATTTTTTTAAGATTTTATTTATTGAGAGGGAGAGAAGAGAGAGAGCACAAGTGAGCGAGTGCGAGCACAAAAGCAGGGGGAGGGAGAAGCAGACTCCCCGCTGAGCAGGGAGATGTGGGGCTCAGCAGGGCTCGAGGCTCGCATGGGGCTGCATCCCAGGACACTGGGATCATGCACTGATGCACATCATGACCTGATGGGATCATGACCGAAGGCAGATGCTTAATTGACTGAGCCACCCAGGCGCTCCTGATTTACATTTTTATTTTTTTTTATTTTTAAGATTTTATTTATTTATTTGACAGAGAGAGATCACAAGTAGACAGAGAGGCAGGCAGAGAGAGAGAGAGAGGGAAGCAGGCTCCCTGCTGAGCAGAGAGCCCGATGCGGTACTCGATCCCAGGACCCTGAGATCATGACCTGAGCCGAAGGCAGTGGCTTAACCCACTGAGCCACCCAGGCGCCCGTGATTTACATTTTTAAAAGCTAAATTTTAAAATTTGATTCAGGCTATGGTACCATAATAAATTACCGTAATTTAATATATATGATAATATAATAGATAATATATACAATAAATATAGATAGACTCTATATATTATAATATATATCTGACATCATTTGGACAGTCCTAGCTAGATAGGTCTTCTCTACAGTCTCACCTGTGGGACCACCTGCCCTGAGGTCAGGGCTCTGGGGAATAATAGGCCTGGTTCTGCCCTTCAGGCCTTGTTAGACCTTGAGCAGGATATTTAACCTTGACCTTGCTGAGTTTCTTCTTCTGCACCTCTAAGCAAAATGGAAGTGCTACTATAGGTATTGCTTGTCACCGCACATGTCCACAGGGTCCCATGGTGCATGGGACCAGTCGCGGACCATGGTGAATTTGAGACCACATGCCCCCTTCGAGGAGCAGCTGCTGCTCGGCACAGCCAATCAGCATACTCCAACTGGGCCTGGTTTGGCTGGATTCTCCAGGAGAATCTAGAAAACCAGGTATCTGTATGAAACTCATGAATTTAAAATGTTGGCAACAAATTCAAAATTTTATAACTATTATGTGGGCCAAACAAAACACCCCTGCTGTCCAGACTGCAGCCAGAGGCCTGGAATGTGAAATTTCTGGAGAAGATCACTAGTTGGCATCCCATAGAAGACGGGTGTTCTGGGCTCTCGCGCCTGTCCCCTGAGTCAGCCCTGTGCTGTTGGCAGGGACTGGGAGCATCACAGCCTTCTGGGGAAAAGCTCTGGGCCTTGCCAGCA
The DNA here is from genome assembly GCF_902655055.1 of Lutra lutra. Lineage (NCBI taxonomy): Eukaryota > Metazoa > Chordata > Mammalia > Carnivora > Mustelidae > Lutra > Lutra lutra. The sequence continues at coordinate 10,252,404 of NC_062295.1, read as the reverse complement.
TTATCTTTGTGTACAATCTTCTTATTTACCAAGATGTTCCATTCGAAGGAAACCTTTTGGAGATAAAAATGTCTTTATGACTGTGGACAACTTGCAGGCGGGCCTGAGGCACATTCTGTCTCCTTTATGGCTCTCTCCCCTCCAGGCCAGCCCAGCAGCATGGAGATTCTGAACAGTAGAAGCCGCTGCTCATTAACTGTGTGATCTTGAACTTGAGTATAACTAAGATCCCTAACCAGGCCTCGGTATCCCCTTTTGGTTAAATAGGGGGGTTAGTCATTCTGCAAATCCCTCCCACACTGAAAATCTCCAGTGGTGTAGTGGGAAAAGGCTGGCTTCCATAAGGTAAGCCTTCAGCCTCCCTGGGACGGGCAGTAATAAATGGGCTCACTCGGCTCAGTCCGGGAGGGTCAGTTGTAAGTGGTGTGGTTAAGGATGAGACGCTAGGCCTTGTTTCATAGCACCCTCCGTGGCAGACAGACTCCCAGATGGTCCCGGTGATCCCCGCCTACTAGTATCCATGGCGTGGGTGATCTGCTGCTGTTTTGAGCATGGGTTGGCCTACCAACTCGATTATAGTGAACAGAACACGGCAGAGCAATGGGATATCACTTCCATCACCATGTTACGTGAGATGAGAACTTCAGTTTGCTAGTGGACACTCTCCCTTGCTGGCTTTGATGAAGCAGGTTTCCATGTTACGAGCTGCCCTGTTGGAGAGGCCCACATGGCAAGGAATGGAGGGTAGCTTCTGGTCCACAGCTAGCGAGGAACCTAGTCAACAGCCTCGTTAAGTGAGCTTGGAAGCAGATCCTGCCCCCTGGGAGTTTCCTGTGCAACCTCAGCGCTGGTGGACACTTTCCTTGGGGCTTGGGAGAGACCATGAGCAGAGAACCTGGCTGAGTCATGCTCACATCCCCAACCTTCAGACACTGAGATAGTAAACGTGTATTGTTTCAAGCTACTACATTTGTGTTCATTTGTTGTATAGCGATAGATTGCTAACACACCGTCCTGGGAATTTGTTACAAAAATTAACATAGAAAAAATTCAGTTCACTGTGGACATTCTTATTTATAGAAGACTGAAGGTGTTTTCGTGAAATACCTGCATGCTTTATGATGTATTAACGAGGTATTGACAGTACGTACTCTGTAGACATTAACGGAAGTTTGTGTCAAATGTTTCAAAAGATCGCAGTCTTGTTTTGTTCCATGTAGGTCAGAAATGAGGTCTTCATTTCGTCAACCTCACTTTATGCTTTAATGCATTCATTCTGCAAGTACTTGGTTTTTTTTTTTAATTTTTTTAAAATATTTTATTTATTTATTTGTCAGAGAGAGAGAGAGAGAGATCACAAGTAGGCAGAGAGGCAGACAGAGACAGAGGGAGAAGCAGGTTCCCTGCCGAGCAAGGAGCCCGATATGGGACTCGATCCCAGGACGCTGGGATCATGACCTGAGCCGAAGGCAGCCGCTTAACCAACTGAGCCACCCAGGCGTCCCTGCAAGTACTTGGTTTATCTCAAAATTTGACCTTGGCCTTATCATATCACCAGTTAGGGTCCCTGACTGTGTTCTTTTATCAGTTTTGCAAATTACGGGGCTGGACACACACAGGGACCTAAAAATGAAATGAACATACACAAAACAAAAATAAAACCGACCCCCGCCCCCCAAAAAAACATCAGTAGGAACATATGCAAAACAACGAGTCCTCCAAGCCATTATTTTAATTTAGGGAAACAAGAATCACTTTGCACCTGTTTCTGATCAAACCCGTTTAAGCAGTTCCTTGATTATTTATAGGTCAGTGCTTTTCAAACTTGGATTTGCATACCAATCACGTGGGCATCTGTTAGAATGCAGACTGTGCCCCAGTAGGTCTGGGCTGGGCTTGAGATGCTGCGCTCGCAGGTGGTGATGCTGATGCTGGTGCAGAGGCCACACCTTGAGGCCTGAGGTGTAGACCCAGCCCCGCTCCTCCCAGTGCAGCGGGCTTCACTGATGCCCTCCTGTCATATGCAGCTTCTCCCTTAGCCTCCGCTTTCAGCAATTCCGCTCGTTTCTGGGGGGTTATCAGGCCTTTGCCATTCAACCAAGCAGTCCCATAGTTAAGTTCTTTGACTAGGATGATAAACAAAAAAGCTTGCTGGATGCCCAGGTGTCTTTCTGATTTTCCATAATAAAAAATGCCGTGATTATGTATTGGGGTGTTTCAGGAGTGACCTCAGCATTCTGAACTTCTGTGACTCCAAGGGCCAGAACCGTGTTCTCAGGGAGCCTAAAGAAAGCAGCTGGCTTGTGCCAGGATCAGACGCGTGCTCCGTCCTGCAGGGGAAGGCACAGCAAGGTCTCCCTGGCTCTCACAGGTGTCACCTAATGCCTGTGACCTACCCTGGCTGCGACTCTGGACTTCGGCAAAATAGTGTAAGGCAAGCATGGTTAAGCATTCGCTTTCATAATATTTTGAGGGATGGGGGAGGTGTACTTTTACAGAAGATTCCTCCCTCTGCAGCTCAGCACCAGAAGTCTCAAATACCCGTAATTCAGCCTTGATTAATACTAAGATGAGACTGAAGACCACGAGCTTCTGTAGCAGAATTTTAAGAGGACCCAGGTGCTCTTGAGAAGGCTGAGCTCCAAGTCAGCAACTTGCTCTTCCGACATGGATAGGGCAGGCGGAATAGTGATATGCGAGCTGGCATTTATTTCAGGTCAGATCTATTTATTTTGTACCCTGTCGTCATAAAATTGAGATTCTGTCTAAGATTTTACTAAGTGAACAAATAATAAGGAAAGATTTATTTTAATACCCCCAAGGACTATTGACTTTTTGAGACGATGACTGGTTGTTGTAGGGAGCTATATTCGTTAAAAGGTTTGCCATGGAAAACGATTCATAAATTCTGTTGGTCATAGAAGATTGGTTTATGTGCCAGCCTTGGGGTGACGATCACCTCCCTGATCTGGTTCTGATTAATTTACCCGGTTTAAGCAGCTCTGCACACTGCCTCAGAAATAGGAATGTCGCTAAAAGCCTTCAGTGTAAAAAGGTCATTATGCAAGTAAAATAAATGAATAATGCTAACAATTAAATGTAAAACACAAATTGGAATTCTGTTTTTGTTTTTTGTTTTTTGTTGTTTTTTTTTTTTCATGACACTGGCCTTCAACTCTTGTAGAAGTCTTGCTGACTCTCTATCTTTAATGCCTGATCTCTGAGTATCAGTTATTACTTTGTAGCAGAGTTCCCTGAAACTTGACAGCTGGAAACGGCTATCTCACAGGTTCTGTACAGATCTGAGTGCTGCCTTGCAGGATGCTTTCGCTGTAGGGTCCCCCACTGGGTTCAGGCACAGTGTCAGCTGGGGCTGTGGTCTCATCTGACAACCCAACTAAGGGAGAGCCCTTTCCCAAGACTGCTCACGTGGTTGTTAGCAGGATTCCACTCCTTTTTGGTTGTCGCGTGGAGTATCTCTCCTCTTCACGGGCTGTCGCCTCTGTTCCTTACCATGTTGGCCTCTCCAGTAGGTGAGTCACAGCACGGCAACCTTGACCTCCAGAGGGAGGGCTCTGAGAGAGAGAGAAAGAGAGCATGCGCACAAGATGAAAGGCATGGTCTTTTTCTAGCCTAATCTCTCTCTCTTTTTAACCATTTTGTTAAAGCATGATTGACATGTAAAATGCTGTAATATTTAATGTGTATAACCCCATGAGTTTGGGGATAAGTAAACACCTGTGAAACCATTACTGCCGTCAAGGTCATAAACAGACCCGTCTCTTCCCAAAGTTTTCAGCAACCCCTTGATAATAATAATAATAATCATATTATAATATATTATAATGATAATTATAATAATTATAATTTGTGTGTGTGTGGAAAGAGCACTTAACATAGATTCTACCTTCTTAGCAAATTTCAAGTATACAGTACAGTATTGTTAGTTGTGGATGTTATGTGGACAGGAAGTCTCCAGAACTTCTCTATCTTGTAGAAATAAAACTTTGTATCCTTTGACCATCACCTCTGCCATTTCCCCCTCCTCCCAGCCCCTGGCAACCACCACTCCACCCTCTGCTTCTAGGAGTTTAAGTATTTTAGAACCCACATGGGGGTGAGACCAGCCCCTTTCTGGGGCTGGCTTCTGTGGCTCAGCCCTCTGAGTTCACCTATGTTATTTCAAATGGCAGGCTTTCCTTCTTTTTAAGCCTGAATAATATTACATTGTCCAGATGCACCACATTGTCTTTGTCCACGCATCCATCGAAGTATGTTTTGGTTGTTTCCATGTCATGATGTGGCCTAGTCCCTGAAGGGACATCCCATCACTGTATCCTGCTTATGAGAACCAAGTCTGTAGGTACAGGCCATGCTCAAGGGGAGGGGATAGCACAAGGACATGAATACCACAATGCAGGGCTCTCTGGGGCCTTCTCAGAGTCTTTCTGCCGCACGTAGCGAGGGTTCCATAATTACGAGTTCACATCTGTCATCGCGCTCGATCCCCATCCTTAAGATGCGTCCTCCAAGACGTCATGCACTCCTTGTCCGGGTTGAGTTCAGATTGGTTGTGCTTTGAGCAGCTAACAGTCTGAGCTGCGGGCCCAGAACAGGTGGCTTAACTTGCATTACAGTTTGTTCTGTAGAGGATGTGCCGGGAGTTTGCACGTTTGCATTTTTAGGTTCTGAAAAAGGAATTGAGAAGGAAGGGAGGCCTAAAGCCAGAGAGCCCCTCTAAGATGACAGCAAGCGAGGCATGGTGGGTGGGAGGGTGGTGATGAAATGGAGAAAGGTTAGGCTGGCTCCTTGCCAGTAAGATCTCAGTGTAGGTGACATGCCCCAGGGAGAGGCTTTCCCTGTGCGTCCCATTGAAATTAGCTGTCTGTTCTCCCTTCCCCCTTCTAGAGCTGGTGCTCTGGCACCATTCCCTGCTCTTTTGTTGTTCACGGTCTCTCTCCCCCGTGAGGACTAAGCCCCAGGGGACCAGGGGCCTCGTCTCTCTAGGTCCAGCCATGTGTACCATCAGCACCACGTATGGGCCCTGGCAGACGGTAGGCTCTTAGTAAATACTTCCCGAATCAATGAATGAATTGGGCACACAGACGTGAAATGACTCCAAGGAGCTTTTTGGAAATCGTAATATCTTCATGACTTCCAAAGGAAATGCCGCTGATTCAGTTAACATGCAAAATATACTAATTTGTTAAAGAGAAGAAAACAGTCTCAGAATTGTGGGGTAGTTTTCTCCCTGCCACTGATGACTCGTGGCCGTCAGGCCAGTCATGTGCCCTCTCTAGGCCTCCGTTTTCTCAGCGGATACAAGCAGGGGCTATAGGCTGGGTCTTCAGACGGCTCTGTCCTCAGATCCAGCTCAAGCCAAGGAGGCTCTGGTTGTCAACATTGGTCTACCATAGAAGATTCTGTTTGAAGAAAGGATGCTATCCCCGGGGGTGGGGCGGGGGGGGGGTGGTTGACACCCATAGGGCTTCCATGCCCACCAGTGGCCATTCCAGTTCTGCAAAAGCATTCCTGGTTGCAGTCCTTTTGGCTATAAGGGGTAGAGACCTGAGGCCCACAGAATTTAGGATTAGCAGAACCAGTGGGAAGGGCCATAGGAAGGCTAATAATTTTGGTGCAAGTGATCTAGCGCCCTTTCCAAGAACATAAAAGATCGCCTCTCTCTTCCTTCCCTCCCGCTTCCTCCCACCCCCTTGCCTCACACCTCGCTTAAGCCCACATCATGCAGCCTTTGAAATGTTAGCATCGATTTTTTTTTTTTTCCCTCGTTGACTAACTCATTTCAAGATTTCATTTCTGGCACTGCCTTTCCTACCAGATAGCCAGAGCTTCCAAACTCCAAGTTTTATAATTAAAATTCTGTCACATCCCCCGAAACGGTGCAAATTGTGCCATTACGCCTGGCATAAAAGATTTGAAAGCACTTCACCTAGTAATTTAAATATAATACTTCTGGTAGCTTTCAATTTCTGGTATTTTTAATTCTAATTAAAAACCTATCATTGAGCATTACTATCCTCCGTACAGCGTTGCTGGTGTGCCTCCGCGCTCCACTTTGGCCGGCTAGTTTTAAACAAACAGCTTGGCTGTGTGGCTGCTGCGGCCCACGTGGTCTTTCCTGGCCTTTGGGAATCACCAGGTCCCAGGCATAATTAGTATAAATCACAATCCTCTAGACTATGACAGGAAAATGGTATGTTTGAAGAGCAGCTTATTAAAATGACCTACTTAATTTAAGAAAAATATTGTATCCACTTGCACAATAACCTGGATGCTTTCCCTGACAGATTTTATAATATTTCTTCCCTCTCCTATTTTTTTGCCCCTTCCTTCTTTGTTTTTACAAGAAAAGGAAAGGGAATGGAAAGGCCCGTTCTACTTCATCCAAGGCGCAGACCCACAGTTTGGACTAATGAAGGCCTGGTCCACTGGGGACAGTGACAGTGGTGGTGACGAGTGGGGGCAGGAGATCCGTCTCACTGAGCAAGCTGTTGAGGCCATCAACAAGTTGAAGCCCAAACCCAAGTTCTTTGTTCTCTGTGGGGACCTCATCCATGCCATGCCAGGTAAGACTCGTGCTGTTGATGTCACCTTCTCTCCTTCCAGTCATGACTGCATTTGGGCCGGGGTGGGGGGGACATTTCTCTTAAGAGATGTCTTTGTTTGGTAATGGCCCATTCCTTCTCTCCGTGGCCACTGGAGTATCCTTGGACATCAGAAAATGCACCCTCATTTTTACATTTAGACTTTGGCGAGATTAATCACAGTAATTAGGCGCAGCTACAGTTCTGATGATCTGAACTTACTCTGAAAAGTGGAATAGACTCCCACAAGTCACCTTTATTTCCAGGGGACAGACTTCAACTTCTTTCAGATGCCATATCCACAAGTGTAATGTTCTCTTATTTCCTCTCCTCTTATACTTCAGTATCACCTGTATTTGTGCTTTTTCACTTGCAAGTGACAGAAATCTAACTTAAACTGAATTATTATTATTATTATTATTATTATTATTTTAAAATTAAAGGTACATGTTCCTTTATGGGACTGTAAAATCCAGGGGCAAAGGTGGGCTTCAGGTATGGCTGGATCCAGAGGCTCAGAGGTTGTTAACAGGACTTGGTCTCTCTTGCTCAGCCCTGCTTTTCTCTGGGTTGACTTCCTTCTTACACAGGCTCTCTCTAGATGGCGGTTCCTGGGAGCTCCAGGTTTACATCCTTCTCACAGAAACCACAACAGAAAGAAAGTATCTTATTCTTGGTGGTCCATTCAAAGTCCCAGACTGACAGCTTTCTGGCTCATGTGTCCCCTTAAAGCCAGGATGTGGGTGGGGTCTACAGCAGTGTGGTCTAAAGAGCAGGATGATTTCCCTCAAGGGACATAGAATGTAAAGATAACCGATGCCTTCTAGAACTCTCTTGCATTTTTGTTTCCTCCTCTGATACATTCTCCCCCAGGCAAGAGTAATGCCCAGTGACCACGTATAAAGCTGGTAGAACTGTGCCGGCCCATCAGAGAGGTAGAGTAGACCAGTAGACCCCCATGGCCACCCTTAGTGGACCAGTGGTCTCTTCCTTTGGAGCAGTAGTGGGCCTGAAGACCATTGCCGAAAACACCACAGTGGCCATGCATGTTTGCTTTGGCTAACGCTGTCCTGTAAACCTGCGCTCTGAGTCCTGTGATTTCCAGTGCCTTTAGAAGCTGAGGCACTCTATGGTAGGCTGGGGTGCATTCATTCTTCTCCATGACTTCACTTGTCTGGCAGCCTACCTCTCCAGAAGAATCCCAAAATGAAGATGTGAGAGTGGGAAAGGGGCTGCCCAGAATCACAGTCCCCAAGGTCCAGTGACTGCTCAGACCTGCTCTCATTCTCTGTTTATACATATTTAATGCAAAGTCCTGAATGTGGACGTGCCCATGTCATTCATTGGGTACCACTGGAGAGAACCCAGGGTGGACATCCCTGGAGAACCTCTCCTGCTCTTGGGCTTGTGCCAAAGTGGCAAGGTGGGGAAGAAGGAAAATAAGGCAGTGGACAGAGACCTCCACACCTGCCACTGATGTGCTGGGTGAACTTGGACAGACCCCTTCCCTTCTCAGAGCCTTCGTTTCTGAGCCAGGAGCCCACTGATGCAGTAAGCATTCAAAACCTTGATCACAGTGAAGAAGGCTCAGACAGCCCTGTCTCTCTGTGCGGGTGGTGCACGTCTCAGCAGCTTGGTACAGAAGCACATGTCACAGCGTGGTGCTGAGTTTTGTTTTGTAGCGAGGTAAAATCTTAGCTGCCTGTGAACTGGGCCATCCTTGGTCACCCTCAGCCGAGGGTTTCCTGGTGCTGGTATTGTACACTGCTAAAGGGAGCACAGAATGCCCCAGTTTCTAAAGGAGTTAGAAATCATAGCAGGACTCGGAGTCTTGGTTTACCTGGTAAAGCCAAGGTAATCTGCTAGTTGACCAGGTTAATGCTGCTTCCAAATGGTCTGATCTGCTGCTAGCTAGGTTCTTTTGGATCTTTTGGCCCAATATGCACTGTAGCATCAGCTAGATCTCTCACTCTGGACCGTCCAGTGAGCAAACTTCTGCTTTTATTGGACACTTGAAGGTCAGATTCCAGTTTCATGATTTTTATGTCCAGTGGCTTCTTTTCTTTGAAAACAGAAAGATAGGGGCACCTGGGTGGCTCAGTTGGTTTAATGTCTGCCTTCAGCACAGGTCATGATCCCAGGGTCCTGGAATCAAGCCTCTCCTTGGGCTCCCTGCTCAGCAGGGAGCCTGCTTGTCCCTCTTCCGCTCTGCCTGCTTGTGCACTCTTCTCCCTCTGTCAAATAAATAAAAATCTAAAAAAAAAAAAAAAGAAATGTTATAGGACTCACTAAAATTATATAACATGTTTTTGTAGCTGTTTACCGACTCATTCTGAATTATGTTAATGTATTCAGTCATATTTCAAAATAAGATTTAAAATGAAAGCTCTCTATGCAGTTTCATTGCTTCTTGAATAAAAGATACTGAGCATAGTAAATGAAAAGATACGGTTTTTATGATCAACTTTTTCCATTGGTCAGAAGACCTTGTAAATGTGAACCGGCAGTCTTTTGAACACATAATTTTATATTCAGTGTGACCCGAGCAGAATTCACATCTGTTCTGAAGAGTTGGACTGTTTGGTGGGGTTGTAACTGAGCCAGTGGAAGGACTGTAACTATTTTGAATATTGTGGTCTGAGATTAAACAGACTGTTTTAAAGCTAGTTACCATTTTTTAATATGCAATTAGTGGCTTCCTCCCCATTTAGCTCATACACAGGGGCAGACACTAGAAAAGTAATTATTTGCTTTGACTGCTTAGCACATTGTTAATTATCAGATGCATGTATTAATAGGCAAATAAAATCAGAAGCATACTTTTAATTCTGCCATAAATAATATCCTGGGCCAAGTAGTTTTAAGTTCAAACTGGAGGAAAAAAAAAAAAACTTCATGAATTATGCTCTTTCTAATGGAAGTCACAATGGCACTTTTCCATTATACATATTCATCACAAAATTTGTTCATTTACAAATGCCTACCGTGTGCCCACTGAGTGCCCTTTAAAGCCCTAGGCGCTGTGGGTATGATGGTTGGAAATGAAAGGGCGGCCCGTCCGTGGAGCTTAGAGTCTGGTAAGGGAAGTGTGAAACCAGGGATGGCGAGGGGCCCTTCTGGTACCACTCCCTGCAGGGATGATGCCAGAAATGTAGGACAAAGTCTAGTTAGTTTTGAAACAATGTGTTTTCATTCTGCAGATGTCTTTTTGGTTACCTTCTTTTTTTTTTCTTCTTATTTTATAAAGCTTCTCTATGGGCTAAACCACATAAAGAGAAAATGGAGATTTGTGTAAATATCGAGCCCACCGATTTTCAGTCCTTCACATTGAAGCCCAGGGTGACTGGTCGGTCGCTCTGAGGAGGCATTGACCCATTTCTGAGTCTTCAGCAGGTCGCATGAGAACTTGACAGATCGGAATGTGGTGATGCAGTCCGAGTACAAGAATTCCTTTCACACCATAGGATTTGGTTTGCTCTTAATGTGCACGTCTGGCCTGTTGATGAAAAATTGCCACAAGCACACAAAACATAGAGTACAGAACCAATTCTTCCCTGGGTATAAAGGCTCCTTGAAGAGCTCTTTGTGTGTTGACTTCCGCTTGGGCAGAATCAGGGTTACGTGATTTCGTTTCAGTTCGTCATTAGCCTCCAGAAGTCCTCTGTTACGCTAACTGAGGCAAGCCCGTGTTAGCATTATTCCAGTGGATGCTGTATGAGTACCCCATGGCTGCTCTAACAAACGACTGTGAACCTCGTGGCTTAAAACAAACACAGATTTGTTCTCCTGCAGTCCTGGAGGTTAGAAGGCTAGAGTGGGTCCATCCTTCTAGAAGTTCCAGCTTCTGGAGGCTGCCCATGTTCCTTGGGCCATGGCCTCTTCCTCCCATCCTTTTCTTTTTTTCTTTTTTTTTTTTTTTAAAGATTTTATTTATTTATTTATTTGACAGAGAGGGAGACACAGCGTGAGAGGGAACACAAGCAGGGGGAACTAGAGAGGGAGAAGCAGGCTTCCCGCTGAGCAGGGAGCCCGATGCAGGGCTCCATCCCAGGAACCTGGGATCATGACTTGAGCCAAAGGCAGAGGCTTAATGACTGAGCCACCCAGGCGCCCTCTTCCTCCTGTCTTCGAAGCCAACAGCGCAGCATCTTCTCTCTCCTCTGACCTTTGATTCATCTTCTCATATTCTATTAAACCTACCCTCCTGCTGCTTTCTTATAAACACCTTTGCGATTATTGGCCCACGCAGATAACCCAGGATAAACTCTCCATCTCAGTATCTATAACTTTATCACATCTGCACATTCCCCTTTTACTGTGTAAGATAACATGGTCACTGGTTTGGGGGTTGGGGTGAGGACATCTTTGGGGGGCATTTTCAGCCTGTCACAGATGGCATGGGGTGTGGTCGAAGGTGTGTGTCTGCCTGGACTGGTGCTCCTAGCTCCCCGGAGAGTCCTTTGTTACTTCCCTTTTAACCGATGGTGGAAACTAGGTCAGAGCAGTTAAGTACTTTTCCCGGCTTGTAAGTGGTGGAGTCAGGATCTTAACATGGATCCTGCTGTTTTCACACCTCACGTACACCTCACACCCTCCTCTAAGGGTTGGCCCCAGAGCAACCGTCAAGGGCCTGTTGATCTGATGACACGGAATCAGCATTTTGATGAGATCCCCAGGTAAACTTATGGACGATCAAGTCTGAGAAGCTCTTACTAGAAAAGAATGTGCCAGGCCCTGTGTTTTTTTGCATTAGGTGCACTTTTTGTATGTACACTAGTAGTCTGTGGACATTTCCTTCAACTGTTAATAACAATGGTGTTTAACAAGGAAACTATTACTACTTTAGACTTACCATGCTCAATTGTCAAAGGGAAATGTTTTTATGGCTTTTATTTTGCTTTCTTTTTTTTTTATTTTTAAGATTTTATCTATTCATTTGAGGCAGTGGGGAGAGAGTTTGAGAGAGAGAGAGCACGAGCAGCTGGGAGAGGCAGAGGGAGAAGCAGAGTTTCCGTCAACCCGGGAGCCCGATGTGGGGCTCAGTCCCAGGACATGAAGGCCATGACAGAAGCTGGAGGTAGACGCTTAGCCATCTGAGCCACCCAGGTGCCCCTTATTTTGCTTTCCAAACAATAGTTTGAACAATGAGAGTGGAGTGACCTGTGCCATGCAGGGTCAGATCAGAACTTGTCCAGAATATTCAGGAAAACAATCACACATGCCTGCTTTTATGTGGAATGGCCAAGAGAGGCAGAACAGGTTCCTTTGACTTGGGTCATGTCCATCCCTTGTCTGCTATTCCAAGATCCAGAAAGCTCTGAAAGCTAAGAGTTTTTTCAAGTTTGAAAACTAACTCAGTTGGCAGCAGAGCTGACCTGAACGGACACGATTTATAATCTCCCTTTATTCCTACTTAGAATATTCATCTGTTTCGCTAGTGAGGTACTACTGTGTTCCAAAATGGGATGTCACCTGAGACCCAGCTCCGGGTGTCATTTAACAGGTGCCCCGTGCCCAGTACTGCTCTTTTCAAATTTGCAAACCTCCCAATTTCCAAGGAGGCCTGGCCCCTCGGATTTGGGATAAGAACATACGGATCTGCAGTACTGATACTTTTGGATTTATGGACGAAGAAGCCCTTTATCACTAGAAGCAGAAGGCTTTCTCCTCCTTCCTGTGTAACTTTCTCTCGAGAGAACATACTCACACCATTGCATAGGAATCACATTTTAGTTTCACCATTAAAATGATCCCAGCCAGGGCGCCTGGATGGCTCAGTGGGTTAAAGCCTCTGCCTTCAGCTCAGGTCATGATCTCAGGGTCCTGGGATCGAACCTCGCATCAAGCTCTCTCTGCTCAGCAGGGAGCCTGCTTCCCCTCCTCTCTCTCTGCCTGCCTCTCTGCCTACTTGTGATCCCTGTCTGTCAAATAAATAAATAAAATTTTAAAAAAAATGACCCCAGCCATCTTGTATTTGAATTTTGGGCACCGTTGTTGTTGGGACCAAAGGGACCGAATATGACTGTGGACTTGAATTCAGAAATGACTCTGACAAATTGAAGGAGAGGATCTGTGCACCACGATGATGTTTGCTGCAGGTAAGTGCGGTATCATCCACTAAGAAAAGTCTTAACTTGCAGCAGAAAAGGGCTGGGCGTCTGCAGATGGGGCTGGCAAGGTCTGGAAAGTAAGGAATCAGCAGAGTGGTGGTTAGGGATTGGGGGATGCTAGGGGACCATAAAGTAGAATTACTAGTAAACGGGGATGGTGGCTTTTTGAAAATCCCATTTCATCTAGTTTGGTAGCACTTTCCCTTAAATGAGATGTTAATGGCTGGGCCAGGGTCCACATAGGAGTTGCCATGACCAAATGACCATCGAGATGCCTTCCCCACTTAGAGATTTCTCATTCTAGGATGAAGGGATGGAACTGGGAAATGAAGCCATATCGAGCAAAGTTGGAGGGTTTTGGTGCGCTGGGCTTCAGGCAAAGAATAAGCCATTTGTCCTTCCGGTGTTCACGTAATCCAGGAGGGCTAGTGTTCATTTTTCCCCAGCTGGGTAGGCACCAAACACGGAAACATAATTCTGGTACAGGACAGACTAGGATAAGCAAAGCCTCGGAGGCACTGAAAATCAAAGCCAGGATTAAGGCTCAGGCCAGGCAAACGCCTTATCTCATCCCTGCAACCTCTACAAGTTCTCCTTCCTTGGAGCGTAATTCAAGTTCCTCCCGGGCAGTGGGGGCTGTGCTTGGGTCCGTGCGTCTTTTCACCCCTCGCGCGACGCCTTTGGGTGAGGTGTTCCCCGAATGCAGGTCCGATGGGTTGCTCCCGTGTTTCCCATGATGCATAGCAAGTGGCCACGGGAGGCACCAGCACACATTTCTGGATTCAGTGAACAACGGTCAGTTCATTTCTTTACCAGCGCTCTACTGAGTAGCTTACTTTGTGCCAGACCGTGTTGTGGGTGCTTGTGCTACCTCAGTGGATAAAACAGACAAAAGTCCTTGCTTGACCTAGAAAAAAGAAACAGGGACGCATGGAAACGTGACATTCTTTTTTGTGTATGTGTTTGTGTCATTCCGATCTTTTGTGGTAGTCAAACCTCGGGTGGGTGGGGATTGATTTTATTATTATTCTTATTATTAGATTTTTTATTATTTTCTTATTATTCTTATTAGATTTTTAAATTACATAATATGTCAATATGTTTCCTTTGTAAAGATTTAGAATCTGCATCTAGAATAAACTGTGTGACCTTGCCCAAGTCTCGCCCTTGGGGTCACTCCATATGTGAGCACCTGTGTCTTTCGTAAATGTCATTATTCTGCGCACATTGTTTTGGGCCTTACTTTTTCCCCTTCCACGTACCTAGAAAATCCTTTAGTACAGGGAGGTTTCTGCCAGGCTTTTAATAAGTGCATTGCATTCGTGGGTTAGATATCGTAATTGGTTAATCACACCCCCCCCCCCAGCCAAAAGGAGGAGTAGTAATCTCCTCAGGTTGGAGCTAATGTAAACAGTGCTGTTATCAGATGTTCTTTGGTGCACCAGTCAGTTTTTCTCGAAGTCAGATGCTTTGTCTGGGTTTGGGATCTGCTCCAGTCAGTTTGCTGTGTGGTTCCCCAGAGGACATCTCTCAGGGATCGACTTCCATATTACCTCTTTTGTGCCACCAGTGTCTCAGTCCCTGGCATACACGTGTAAGTGTCTGCACTGCCCACTGCACTGTAGCTACTCAGAAGGTATCCATTGAACAGACACCCTCTTGTCCCTATCACAGTAGGGTTTGTTGTTGTTGGTTTGTTTGTTGTTGTTTTTTTTAAAGCTCAGTTAACATATGTTCATTTCCTCACCTGTGTGATTTGTTAGCCTTGAGTTTTTAATTTTAAGTGCTTACTCCAGGCTTCAAGAAATGCCAAGATTTGAAGATGCTTTACCATACAGCTTAACATAAAAGGGGTGATGTGAGTGCTGGGAAGTGACGTGCCTGGGTGCCGGTATCACCAGGCCCTGGGGATGGGCGGGGGCTTCCAGCCGGCTGCCTGTGGCTGTGCGCGGGGCAGTGGTGACCCGTAGCAATCAGCCGGGCCCCATGGCTCCTAGATCCTTCACATCCATTAGAAGCCTGTTAAGGCTTCCAGGCGATCAGCAACAATACCTTCCTTCTGCTGCGGCTGATTGAAAGTGGTTTGAACTAATTTACCTAATATTACTAATTAGGGAGCTTGGAGCATTACCTGAAAAGTTGTTTCTGATTAGGTGTGTGATCATCCCCGCCGTACCCCCCCCGCAAGCCCCCCAGCACTTGCTGCGACCTGGTGTCTTGGCAGGGGGGGGGGGTTTCCTCGCTGCCGGCTGTGTCAGCTGATTGTCCCCACTCAAGGCGTCTTAACCTGTTCAGTGCCGTGTTGGCAGGTTGGCAGACCACCTCTGGACCACCTCTCAATAATGTTTTTAAACACCTAAAATAAAAGCCATAGGATTTCAGAGGAAACCAAGTGTGTTGAAATACACTTATTAAAATATCTTTCAATTATTTGATAGAGTAAAATACATACTTCTTTGTTGATGTGTTATACAACCCAGTGTCCCAACAGGGCTAATCACTACTGTAATTTCAAAGTGGTGCTGAGCTTAAACGGTTTCACGAGGGATCGCTCACAACTATAACAGGATATGAAAAGTCCTTGTGGTTTCTGTTGGTGAGACCGTCGTCACAAGAGGCTTAATAATACCTCTGTGATTTTCCGCTTAATAGTAGGAGGAAATGCTCAATGACAGAGGTGAGCAAAATTGTAGGGTTTCCCTATGTAGGCTCATAGGCTCACAGGCTCATGGGCCCCAGAGGAAGAGCCCTTTTCCGTGCACAGGTATGGATGCACTCTTGTTTGCCCTTCGGAGCTGTCCCGTCCTAGTCGACATGTGGATATTATCATTGACCAAAGAGTTTATACATTTAATTAGAGGCTAAAAGGCTGGTTAATTGTGGCTAGGAAAATGTGAATGTTTGATTATTTGGTGAAACGAAATGGCTGGAGCGGAATAACAAGAGCCAGTAAACAATTGCCTCGTTATTAAGGGGGAAAAAAAAATAAAGAAACCAACCCTTCTGTAGTCTTTCTCCCTGGTTTCCAGTGTTAGGATCAAAAAGTAAAAATTGAGAGCCTTGTCATATTGGTTCATTTGTTCCAGAAGCGTTTGAGGAGACTTAAACAGAATCACACAATTAAAAAAAAAAAAAATTAAAGTAAGAAATGACCAATCAGGACCAAAGAAAATCTAAGTTCATTGACGGAAGTAATGCCCCGAGGGAGGGGCAGAAACAAATAGGCAGGAGTCTGGGACCACTGTGGTGATAAGATGGTAGATTAGCCAGAGAGGAAAAAAGACAGTTGTCAGAGAAACAAAACCAAACCTATCTCTGAGAGGGGCACAGCTTTTTCTAGAATGTCTTGGGTTTGAAAGAAAAATTTTTTGAGGATTTTTTTCTGGGGCGCTAAGTAATATCGTGTCCAACAGGGGTACGTCTGGACCTAACCCTGGGAGTGAGGCCTGGGAAAAGGCTTTGTCCAGGCGGTGAGCCCCGTCAAACTGGGCGAGAGCCGGTGTGTTTGCCTGGGTGCCTTGGGGAGCAGAGTGGGGAGAAGGTCTGTAGCTTTCATCAGATCCTTTGGAGGGCTCCGTGACTCAAGGGTAAGGAACCTAGGACTTGCGTGCTCCTGCCTTCAGCTTCCACCTGAGGACACGTTCTCTCCTGTCCGCCGAGGTCATAGACGCCATTAGGCCAAGAACCTGTGGCGGTCTGCTCTGGGGCCCTCTTCTGCCCTCGGCCTCATGCTGGGGGCTTTCTGGGATGGTGGAGGGATGCTGCAGAGACGGGCAGAATTCCCTAGCATTTTGGTATCGTAGAGGCCAAACCAGTGTCTTTTTAGCTCGTGTTTTGCTGATTGGAATATTTATATCTTTCCTTTCATTGTTTTTTGCTCTAAACACTCATTTCCTGGAATTGGAACATTTCACCTCTCGGATGGGCCTATTTTCTGCCACTAAATGAAATACTAAAAAGGAGCATGATCCCAGAGGCGTTCAATTATCAGCTAATTGGTCAAGTGATTAGAACGTGAGATGCAGAAAAATAACGAGAGCCTGGAAATGTGGCACGTTTAAGTGCCAGGCTGCTGAGGGGGCACCTGTTCTGTAACCCTCAGAATTTAGAAACTCAAACCTGCATGGTTGGAATTCTAGATTGTTGAACATTTATATTCAGCACTAGTTCCTGAATAGCTTATTGGAAAACCGTGGTAAGTTCTTTTCAACACGTATTATTTGGGTTGTATACAAAATTTACTATTCCTTCCTTCCTTTATGTGTTATTTGGGTGAAATACTGCTGCCATAATCCATAAATATTCTTGGGAAGATATTTTGTATTGATCAGTAAGGTAGCAACCTCAGAAATTTCACGTAGATAATATACCTTCCTTCATCTTTTTTTTTTTTCCTTTCCCAAAACACTGTAAGGCATATTCTATATTGTACCAAAGCCGCCGGTTACGTCAGACGTTTTATTAATTATATCCCAAGTTGCCTTATAGTACGTATTCAGCAGTGAGTTGCAGGAAATGGAAGCAGCCAGTGTAATAGGCTGTAGCTGTTAGATGCAAAATTAAATGAATTTTGTCTAATAACATGTGTAATTTAAAAAGCGGTAGAACCTGATTAAGCTTGATCTGTTGGCAATATGACGCTGGTTCACTACATGAGTAATGCCTAGGCTTGCAAAGTTTTAGATCAATGAATTTACGCACCTCAATTAATTAGCGAAAGATAATGGAAAGGATTCGAGATGCAAAGGATTATGGCTCTATAAATTCTCTGGCACTAGATGAAACTAAATGTTTTTAATTGAAGGAATAAATCATTTTCTTAAGCCCCACGCAAGGCAGCCTGTGCCACGGAGTCCCCAGTTCTGGGACATCCCAGAGCAGCGTCCACCTGCTCGCCTGGTGTGTTCCAGCCTTGACCGTCGGCTGTCGGAAGTCTGGTCCGACTATAGTTCATTTACTCATTTGTCTGATCAGTCCCGGCAGCGAGCATGGAGGCCCCCGGTTGTGCACGGTTCCTTAGCAAGGAGCAGGCTCAGTGCCCGGCCTCGGGAGGCGTCCAGGCAGGTCGAGGAGAGAGGCTGCACTGGTGGTCTTAGTGAGGGAGGTTGTTCCGTCAAGGAACACGGCACGCAGCCCTGGTCTGGTGTGCTGGCTTACAGTGGCCTTCACGGAGCTGCAGTGGTCCTCGGTGACCCTCCATGCACATGGTTTCACCAAGCAGATCCCATCCAGCAGGGTCAGAAGGTACGCAGAAAAAGTCTGCCCTCCTGCCACCACAGATGGCCTTCTCCTCGGAGAACACGTCAGTAGTTTTCCATGAAAATGAGAGAACATCGTCAAGCTTATGTACGCTTGCACACATAGCATTTTGTAAAAAAGCAGAAGGGGAGCCACAAAGACACAGCGTTTATGTGTGTCATTTTTGTTGTCTTTCGTGGCAGCACATAGGGGCTCCTATCCTGGTGTTTATGCACGAGATTAACTAGAGTGCGCACCGTTGGTCAACTGTCCCCAGCTGGGGTACATTCTGTTGTGTCCCCCGTTCCGTCATGACCAGTACTTAGGGCCCGTGTGAGACACCGCGCCTCGGTGCATGTGCGGTTAGGGATGTGGCTGTGAAGTCAGGGGCCGAAACGCAAGCCCCAGATCCCTTGTGCACCCGCTGGGTAACCTCCGGTGAGTCCCATCTCTGTGTGGCCGAATTTCCTAATCTGTAAAGTGCAGGTAATCATGGTACTTCTCCGGAAACTTTCAGAAGTGTGTAGAATGCTGTCTGGAATTTGGTACCGTACAATAACCACAATGACTTCTAATAGTTGGGTTTTTTAAATGAGAGCTTTTTGTTGAGATGAAATCCGTATACATTCCTTCCGTGTAACTGTATTCAATCCGAGTCGTTCCATATGACTGAGCCACTAGAAGTGGACAGATTATTGGTTTCATGACCTTCACAGAGCTGTGCAGCCGTCACCACTGTCTATCTCAGAGCGTTTTTGTCACCCCCCCCCCAGAGAAGCTTTGTACCCAATAGCAGTCATTTCCTGGTTCCCTCCAACCCCTCCTCGCCCCCAGCCCTGCACAGCCACCAGTGCACCTTGTGTCTCTGTGGGTTTGCATGTTCTGGACCTTTCCTCTGAATGGTGGCTGTCACTGAGCATCGTGCTTCCAAGGTTCCCTCACATCATAGCAGGTGTCTGTGCCACATTCCTTTTCACAGCCGAGTAATATTCCACAGCATGTCTCTACCACATTTTATTGATCTGCTTTTTGTTGTTCATCTGTGAGGTAAATTCCTAGAAGTAGATTGTTGAACCAAATGGTGATACTCAGAAGGAAATTGGGCCTTTATCCTAATAATATGGTACAAACTAGTCCATTTTGGTATTTTTTATCCTGTTACTGAATAGTAACCCTAGCAGCCCAAAAGATCAAATTTACTGTCGTCTGTGTCTGAGCCTCACCCCACCTCCCAGAAAAGTAAAATAAAAGAGAGGGTGTTTGTAATGTGGAAATGAAAGTCCAGGGCACTCCGTGCAAGGGAGGACGTGGAGAGTGGCCCAACTCTATGCCTCAGGCCAACCCCAGTTTGCCATCTGAAATGGATGAGAATCAGTCTCTTTATTATAAGACTCTAACTCTTTTCCACAGTTTTCTTTAAGGAAATTTTTGTCTGGACACAAAACCCAAACTTTTAGAAACTAAATAGCAAGTTCACTAAGTTGAGTTGAGTTGAGTTGCTGGTGTCTGTAGCTTTCTTTTCTTGTCTTTTTTTTCTTTTAAAATAATCAATTCAGAAGTGGTCTGTCCTGACTCATTCCATATCATTAGGTCAACCGAAGTGGCCAAAAATTTGGGAAGAGCTTGTTATCGGAAACAGTCGTACTCACAGGAGTGGGGAGCCACCAGGGTGACTGTGTTATTATGAGATCATGGAGGTGGTCTCCCTTCTTCCCCATGACCAAACGGTCAGGTCTGACAGCCTTCCCAGCACTGCGCAGCTGGTATGGGATACTGTGCCAACCCCCGTTCTCAAACTCAGAGGGCAGGCTCCTTTCTCTGGACCCTCACTGGGCACCGATGTCCTAGAGTCAGCCCTTCTATCTGCCATCCTCCGGTGGGCCAAGGCTGCATAAAGACTCGGGGGAAGGGTGAAGGCAGGTGGGACACAGGTGTTCTTCACTTTGAGTATGGTAACAGCTCAGGTTTGGATCTAAACCTACAAAATACGGAATGATCTGTCTCTGTGTCCACATAAGGGCGAGGCCATGCGGTGCGCGCAGGCAGTAACAGGTGTGGTCTGGTTGCAATTTAGGCCATCCCGCCAGCCAGCCCCGGGCCACATTAACACTATCAGCTTTAGGTTAATAGGATGATATTGTCATGGGAATTGCTTTTCTTTGTTTAATAGACCAGGGCAGCGGTACTCAAAGATGTCACATTTTAAAATTTCACTTATCAGTAAATTAAAAATGGTCTCCAGAGTCTATAACCCAGGGACCTCCAGACCCTTGGCACAAGCTATGGGAGATGTGCAGCAATTCCAAACAGAAGACAGCTTCCTTATTATTCCCAGTGACGGGGCCAGCTGACAGCCCGCCCCGGGACCATTGAGCCCCCAGCAGCAGCAAAAAAAAAAAAAAAACGACCACATCATTAGAGCAGCCCCTAGACTCACCAAAGATGAATGCGACTGTCTTCTTCCAAATCTTAGCATCACCGTGTTAAACTCTCTTCTGAGACAGGTAAAGGTTCTTCTGCCTGTGAAGGGCAAACATAACAATCGGTTACTTAGAAAAGACAGAACCAGATGTTTTCAGGGGATGTTTTTGCTTGGCCTCACAGTGCACTGGAGGGAGGCAGAAACCACCTGCTGTGACTAAAGCCAGAGGCCCAGAAGCCCTAATGTTCTTTCCAGCTTCCCTTGTAGCAAGGACTCGGGCATGTGACCCGGTGTCAGCCACTCAGTCTCACCTGAAGTGGATTTTGAATCTTCAGCTGTAGACACAGAAGACCCAGGGTCTGTCCTGGTGCGGGGTTGGCAGCTACACCCACTTTCCAGGGGCAGCGCTGGGCAAGGTCCTCATGTTATCAGCATCCAGCGTGACCGTTGGCAGTGTCACCAGGCAGGCGGGGACCAGGGGCCGGGTGCACCCAGTGTTTGTCCCTGGAAGCATTTTTGCATGTGATTTGAGCTGCTTCTACCCTCTTAGCCTTGAAACCTGGTTCTCCAGCTTTCTTTGATTCAGAGCTACCTGGTACCCTTTAGTAAATTGCTTCTTTGCTTAAAGGAGCCAGAATCACTTGTTTGTGACAAAGAGCCTGACCGGTGGAAGCTTGCACATCACCCCTTCTCTGTGCTTCCCAATTACTCACTTGCCCCCAGGCCAGATTTCACTCTGTGCTTCTGCCTGCGTGTCTGCCTGGTTGGTGCCCTCACACCTCACTTTCATCACGGGAAAACCGAACTCGCTCTCCTTAGGGCTTCCTTTCCATTTGGTGGTATCTCATTGTTCCTTCATTCATAAGGATGTGAACTTTTTGGATTCATTCTTGAGCCATCATTCCTCCCCACCCAGCCCCCCACCCAGTGCGGCCCTTTCTCCCCAAAGCCTTGCCTGACCTCTGTTGTATCCGCCCCAGGTGCCCATTCCAGGACTTATGCATCTCCCTGGTGGAATTCTCTACCAACAGTCTGACCGAGGGGTCAGCTTGCCCCTTCCAGGGGCCACCTGGTCCACCACTGCCGGGTCACGTGCTCAGCCCATCATGTGCTCAGCCCGTCACCCGAGCAGTGTACCTGTTACAAATGGCCTCCATTCTGCGCCGCTCCGAGCAGCCCGTCCTGCAGTGTGACTTTGCTGCTCTTCCCCTTGGGAGACGGAGTGTGTTTCTCGTGTTCCTTCACCTCTGCTGGCAGAGGCGGTCTAATGGCACAGGCCACAGCAGCCATCCTCCCAGCCTGGGTCCCAGCCCCCGCTGCCTCATGTCGTGGCCCCGTGACCTTGGGCCTCCTCTGGAAAATGAAGCTGATTATGGTACCTGCTTCCAGGGGCTTGCTGTGGGGAAGGGGCAAGGTAAAGAGCCTGGAAGGGCTGGCACGAAGCACACATTGGGTACGTGGTGGCTGAGCCTCCTCCCTCCGTCTTGTTGCTGGTCTCGTTGTCCTTGCCCTTCATCGTCGTCGGCACGTCGGACCATGCAGCTCTAGTTCTGCTCCCGTTCCGGTCTTCTTGAAGACTTCTCCGGAAGTACCAGTTTCTAGTGGTTCCTTCTAACTAAACCTGGTGCTCTGCCTGTTTCACGAATACCGTGCGGAGCCTAGCCTGTCACCGGCTGCGCTCATCCGACCCACGTGGTCTAGTTAAGACTCCGGATCTTGGAGTCGGGGGACATGACTAATTAACCCGTGACTTTGGTCTGGTTACTTAACGTCTGTAAGCCTCAGACTCTGGACAGCTGTGGGAAATAATAAAAGTGGAAAGCAAGAGCTGTATCAGGAGTGGCCGAGGTAATGCCTGGGGGACATTTTGCACGATCTCTGGCACCTGAGGAGCCCTCAGTAGGTGTCCCACCTGCTACGGTGCGGCTGCGCATAGCCCCTCCCAGCGTGGGAGCCTCTGGACGAGAGGTTCTCTGCCAGGCATCCGTTTGCACCCCAGCACCTACACAGTATTGGATACACAGTAGGTGCCAGAACATAGATGCTTTTTGGAGACAGACCGACCTGAGTCTAAAACTTGAGTCCCTTAGGAGCTGTTTGTGGGCAAGTCCCTAGACCTTCCTAAGCATCTGCTTCCCTACCTGGAAGCCGAGGGTGGGGACGTCTCTGTCCTGGGATTGTCTGGAGGATTGAACGAGGTCATAAATTTACAGGGCCTGTGACGGACCTTGGTGGTGGCAGTGATGGAGTGATGTCCTTGCTGGTTTTCCCTTTGTCCTCACTTGACACCATGCTGGACCGAGGGGACGAGCTCCTCCTCCGCCTTTCATTGCCGTATATTTTGCTCTGTTGTAGAGCAGTCCTAGCTGTCTACCAAATTTATTTGAAAACATGGTATTTTCAGCCAAATGCTCTGACATACCGCCATTTCCTGTAAATAATTAAACAGTGTTTTCATCTGGTATCATTTGAGAGCATGCTCAGGAGACCTTTTATCCTTTCTTAGCACGTTGCCATTGGGCTTGGGTTTGGTAGATCATCTGGAAGGAATGAAGCCCATCATGGATACAAACTGTTACTCGCTCACAGGACCTCTGCTTCTAAGACCCCCGTGTGGAATGTTAATGCCTCGGGCCTGGGGTTCTGTCTATAAAATATCAAATGCTCAAAGGGAGACCAGTCAAGGCATTCAGTTTTGTGGGTTTTATTTGCAAGCGTCTGAAGGCCCTTCCATACAGGTCAGGTAGGCACCCCTTTTAGGCAGCCTGTGTCTCATGGGGCCCTTCCATCTGCTAATGTTTGTAGCTAGACTTCGGGTTCTGTGTTACCCCAGATTAGGGCGGCCGCCCAGTCTGCTTTGCTTGGGACTGTCCTGGTTACACCACTAACACGTTTCATGTCCTGGGAAACCCCTGAGTTCTAGGCAGACTGAGATGGTTGGCTACCCTCAGCGTGCTGTCATACAGTCTTTCTGTCCCCAGCCTGTCGTTTGTGAACATAAACACTTTTCAGGGCAGTGTAACGAAAGATCATAGACGGGAAACATGGGAAATTGTTCATATGTGCATTTCATATAAATACTTACAACCCACCAGGAACGTATCTGGGGAGAGTGCTGTAGTCAGGGTCTACAGCTTTGGTCTCGAGGGTTAAAGTTGTACCCTGAACTTAAGCTAAGCACCCTTTCATTGCTTACTTTTGTCTGATTTATTATTTTGCTGCCTGGCTTTCCTGGTATCACTCAGGAGAACCACCTGCTGCTGCTAAATACATACGTCCCTGTGACTCCTTCCCCTGGAGCAGTCTGCAGATCACCTTGTTCTGTCGCAGACCACCCCCTCACTTGCGGTCACCGCCCTTGTGACTTCCTGTCCGGGGGCTCCTGTTCAGAACCACAGCTGTCTGTGGACGCAGCTTGTCCAGTCACCTGTCCCATGGACACAGCATCGTACCCATCTCAGAGGCTCTGCTGCTGAACCAGCATCCGCTTCTTTGAGACACCCTGCAGAGCCTGCAGTGCAATTTAAATATGTCACTTAACCTGGATTGTATGTCACACCACCCCAAACATACCTCCCAGATTTGCTGAATGTGTCTAGCTGTCGTCCTATGACAAGGCAGCAGAGAATGAATTCATGTCGTTATACGGATAGGAGCCTTCTCGAACGTACTGATGTCTGTCGTAAGAATGATCTAATATCTGAGCCTGTGGTTGCATGAAAAGATAGATTGAAATGCTCGCAGGAGGAGGGTCACCCTGAGAGAGTTCCAGCGGTTAACCCACGAGGGTCACCATCGCAGTCCTAGAAATGATGTACTTCCTTTGTCCAGAGACACCCCTCAGGAGGATTTCACCCCATTGTTTGCTGTCTCCCACCTCAGAGAGGGAAATCTGTCCCTTGCCCTGCAGCTTCATGGGCACAGGACTTTCATCGTGAGTCTCACCCCCCTCCCCCGCAGTTCCTGCTGTATGTTAACATTTGCTCTGATTCGGTCTAAGGTCCAGGAAAAGCTGGTGTTCTCCCCGTCGGCCTCTTCCTCCCGGCAGTAGAGAAGGTCCTGTGCAAATTAGATTTTTAAAAATAGACTGTGTGCGGCAGAGGGTCCTGGAGGTCTCTACAGTTTCTCCTTTTGTAGGGCGAGGAGTCCGTGTGCGTGTGCACTCACCCCCTCGGTTTAACCAGGTGCCTGTGGATTCGGTTGAGAAATTGTGTGCCCCCCCGCCCCCGCAGTGTATTGAGAACCGTAGCTGTTAGTGTGGTGGGAGGAGGAACATCCCTGGTGTGTGCGTGTGTGCCCATGTGCGTGCACAGTGGACCCAAAACCAACAAGCAGCTGCTTGTGAAAGTGGCCTTGAACGACGAGGTTTGGGTTTGGCATGAAAACGTCCCGTCAGAATGATCGAGGGACAATGTGGGTCTTAAAACCCATCTTTATTAGTTCATTTGTCCCTCCTCCAGAGACTGCGAACCTCACGTGGGTGGGTTCAGAGACCGCAGGGCCCCTGGGTGTGGCTCTTCCTTACCGAGATGCTCTCTGAGGACCAGATACCTCTCAGTCTCCCGCCTGACAAACCTGCCACCCGAGGAAATAGCCAGAGCTGGGACTGACGGGCCGCCAGGGGGGACAGCTGGAAAGGAACCCAGGGAGCTTGCACGCATTGTAGGGAAACGAGCTTGATGAACTTTTCAGTGACCCAGAGCCTTGTTCGTGGCCATTTTGGTCTGTCCTTGTCTAGCATCTTCACAGCCTGCGCAGGAGCAACAGCTGCTCTTCCTCTTTTCCTGGGTTGGTCACCAAATAGGGTTGGACTTCCAGGAGACTAGGCTCTGCAGGAGTAGCACGGGGGGGTGGGGGGCTCCCACTGGGAATGTGGTCCAGGGAAAAGGAAGGAAGCAGAGTTCTTGTGAAAAATCAGAAGTGTGTTCAAATCACCCCGCAGAGCAGGGAAGGGGCTTCTGGAGGAAAGGGGGGTTTATGAGGATCTTGAAGAAAGGCAGTTCTCTTGTAAGAAACAGAGATCTACTCAAACTTAAGGGTGGAAAAAAAAGTATGTCGGGGGGTGGGTGGTGGTCAGGAGCATTTCAGCGAACGGGAGGGTAGGAGTGCACTGAGAGCTGAGGAGAGGGAGATGCATGGGCACAGAGCCGGGAAAGGCAGCAGCCACTGACTTGCCCTTTCCTGGGTCCCCATGGCATTCTCCCCGCCCTTCTTCCCCTGTCCGAAGACCAGCTTTCTCGATCTGGGCACACATATAGGACGATCCCCGCCCGGCCTTCATGTCGTCTCATAGCTCCTCTCGTCAGTGAGATGCGTAGATATTAAACGGTCCGATTTCCAAGATTTCCAACACCCAGAAGAGAGCGTGTGATTGGCTCAGGCGGGATCGGGTGTCTCCTGAGACCATCAGCCATTGCCAGTGGCGGGGGTCACACTGTACAACCATGACTGCTGGTCTCATCCCTCTCTGTGTGTGCGAGTGGGGGCAGGAATCTTCTAGATGCATCTCTCCCAGAGGGGAATGGAGGGTCTTCTGGATGCAAGCAACAGCATTGGACTAATTGAAAGGATTAGAGGTGGTTCAGGGATTGAAAGAGAAGCTGAAAAACAGGCATCTGGAGAGGAGAGGGCCCTGAGCAGCCCCGGGGGCTGGGCAGGCAGAGCTGACCGCCAGATCTTCCCCCAGCACCGCTGTCCAGGTGCATCCGCGGCTGCCAGGCTTCATCCTCCCGTCGCTCCACTCGAGAGTCGGTGCCGGAGTCGAGGGGGAGTCGGAGCGGCCCAGTTGATGCCCACGCCTCTGCGAGGAAGAGCACGTCGTCCTGAATGGCCGTCCCAGCGGGGTCTGTGAACAGCTGCTCAAGGTGGTTCTGTGAATCGTGGTGTGGCGCAGTTGTCAGAAGGAGAGATGGGATGCAGGGCAGGTGGCATCGACAGATGCCGCCACAGAGAGGCCCGTTCCAAAACAAGACGCAGGCACAGGACAGCCCCGAGCTAGGGGACTCGCGAAGACCTGCTTGGCTGGGTCGGACGGGCTGGGGAGAAGGTGCACGGACCTCGCCCACTCTTCCCTAGCAGTAACACACCTCTGCCTTCTGGAACCCGTTCCCCACCACCCAGAGTGAAGGCAGGGAATCCGGCCGTGCAGGGAAGACACTGGAAGCCGTGTCTGTGTCCGGCTGGTCTACAGGTTCACTCTCCGGTAGTCCTGCTTGCTCCCTTCACAACCCCCGGCCCTCCGCGCTCACCCTGTGCCAAGCACCAGCGCTCCCGTGACTGCCAGCCCGGGGCCCTTGTGTACCTGTGGGGTGGGGAGCAGCAGTCCTTCTGGTCCGACTCGGGGTCGGTGGTAAGCATCGAGGGGGGAAGAACCCTGAACAAAACAGAAATAAAAGCTGTCCTACAGAGAGAGTTTTCAGGAGGTAACTCTCACCACATCCAAATGATTTCCTTTGTTGGATTCTTAACCCTAGTGGAGTTTTCGAAAGCGCTGCATTTGTGATGTGTGTGTTCGTCTGCTCAGGCTGCCGTACCAGATGGCCCCAGACAGGCAGCTGTAACCCCACGCAGTTCCTTCTCACGGGAAGTCCGAGATCAAGGTTCCGGCAGAATCTGGTGTCTGCTGAGGGGCCCTTCCCGGTTTGCAGGCCACTCCTCGGGGTGTGCTCGCACGGAGGGCGGTGAGAGAGGATGCAAGCTCGCCTACAAATCTCAAGGGCGGGAGAGGTTGGAGTTGATAGCGCTGCCCCAATAGAGAGAGACGGACAGACACATATATGTAATTTTCATACCATTGCATACACTTTCTCTCTGTTTATTCATTTGTTTACCTGCCAGGATAGCCCTTGAGTAACCGATTTTTAGAGTTTAATAAATGTGATTGACTTGAAACCGACCAAACGGATCGATTCTCACCCACGGGAAGACCGATGTGGTTGACCAGAAGGGGTCAGGGAGAGTCACGTGAGGGCTGTCAGGGGTGAGCAAAGCTTCGCCGTGCGTGTGGTAGAGAACAGGCAGCTGTGAGTCACCCAGCACGGCAGCCCCTTCCCAGCCGAGCAGCGAGTGGCTCAGGTGCACGTCTGTGTTACAAACCAACATCAGGTAGGCCTTCCAAGACCTACAGGGCGCTTCTCACCAAAAATCCAGTTCTAACCTGTGACCTTCTGCTGGTAGGGTTTTACTTAAAGAGAGAGCCTCTTCATAATAGCCCTTTGCCTCTGCTCTCCCGTTGCGTTTGATTTCATGAACCAGAGCCGCTTTATTAGGAGAGACCTTTATCTCCAAGGCAGAGCCACCGAACGGGCAGTGCTCGGACCTTGGACGCTGGCACTCCCGTCTCCAGGCTTGAGGACTCTGGGAACCCTCCTCTTTGTTTCTGACTCCAAACTCTGTGTTGAGTTGCCTCAAAAGACATTTCTCATTATCCCCGAGTCTTTAACTCTTCCCGAGGATTAGGTATTGGGCTCTACATCTTTAATGTTTTCGATGTTCCAGCCTTAAAAAAAAAAAAAAAAACACAAAAACCCGAAAAGCATAAAGAATGCCAGAAATAGCCCAAAGATGAATATAAGGCATGTACACGCGTCTGCCAGCCAGCTTCTGAAGGAAAACGTGAGCACTGCGCTTGAAGCCGCCTGCGTGCCACTTTTGTTAGGGATTAAGGGCCCGTGACACAAAATCCCAAGTAAGCGTGGACACTCCGTCTCCAGCGAAGAGAAGTTTGGGGCTGAGCGTTCCCGGGACCCAGGCTTCTCTAGCTCCGTGCTCCTCCGTCGTCAGGGGACAGCCCTTGTCCCCGGCTGCATAGCTCTCCCATGGGACATCCGGGAAGGAGGGAGGCCAGTGTGGCAGGGCTCTTCAAGAAGGGTCTCCTACCGACGTCCACTTCAGAGCCTGGGAATTATGGTCTTGCAGGTGCCGTTAGGAAGGAAGGAGAGAAGGGTAATGAGGTGGGCAGCTGGCAGCTTCTGCCCTTGAGGGAAACACTGGCCTGAGTTAGGAGCGTTTTAAAATGGGGTCTCTGGGGCACCTGATGGCTCAGTGGGTTAAGCCTCTGCCTTCAGCTCAGGTCATGATCTCAGGGTCCTGGGATGGAGCCTCATATCGGGAATCTCTGCTCGGCAGGGAGCCTGCTTCCCCCCCCCCCACCCCCCGCCTGCCTCTCTGCCTATTTGTGATCTCTGTCTCTCAAATAAATAAATGAAAATCTTTTAAAAAATTATTTTAAAAAAACAGGATCTCTTCATGGTTTTCCTCTGTGCGTATGACACCCCCCCACCCCCGGAAGACCTAGGCTTATTTTAAAACTTGATGTCAGTGTAGATGGGAGCATGACCTGTGTGTGGCGTTGAGCCGAATGTGGGAGGCCTCCGGATTGACGGGAAGCACGCTGGCCTGTTTCTGTCCACTGTGGGCGAGTGTTCCCGTGGGCGAGCACAGTACAGCTTTGACCCTCCCCCGCTGTGCTCTTGGTTGACAGGTAAGGGGTTTGGTTACTGCATTTACTCTCTCCCCTTCCGTTAGCCAGAATGGCGATTTTTCTCCTCGCCGCGGGGGTTATTTTCCTCCTCCTTTGCATTTCAGGTTATTTTGGGTTGGACGTCAGACCTAGTGGATTTTACCTTGTTGGATGCTAGATATTTCTGTCTTCCTATTAATATTTTTGAGCTGTTCTGGGGCACAGCAGTTTGGAACAGTTCAGCCTTTTCAGTCTTGCTCTTAAGTTGATGGGCAGGGCCCGAGCCGAGTTTGGTTTGGGGCTCATTTTTCCCCACCATTGATGCAAACCCCTTCGAGTATTTTTCCTGACAGCTCCTGAATTATAATGCTTTCCCCCTCCAGCTGGTGGGGATGGGAGTTGTTCCCGGCCCTGTGTGGACACTGAGGACTGTTCCCTCTGCGTGTTTCAGGTGTTTCCTTCCTTGGCCTGAGATGGTTCCTCACCTGCGCCGATCTGTTCTCACTGACTGCTCCGAGGGGGACCCTGGAGTTCTCTGTCAAAGCAGCTCTGCCCTTGCTCACTCGCTGCCCTCAAACTCTCGGACCCCGGTGCCCGGACTCTTAGCCCCAAGACCGCGGCTCTCTGCTCTCCGCCCGCAGCACCGCCTGGAGACTGTGCCCGCGGCATCTGGTCACTTGCTCGGACCACCCCCCCACCCCCACCCCCGCGTGCTCACCGGGGGCCGTGGCCTCCAGGTTGGTGAACTGAGCACCAGAGCTTTGTGGGGTTTTCCAGTGTTTCACTCATTCCAGGCAGGAGGGTCAGTCCCGTGTGTGTTCCTCCTCCTCGCCTGGAAGCAGAAGTAGGCCCCGTGTGCTCGTTAATTTCCTCTTTGTAATTGCTGGAGAGGTGAGGCCGTCTTTTCGGATCACGTGGATTTCTTCCTCCCTGAATTGTCTGTTTTTGTCTGCCTGGTTTTTTCCATTGAGATATATATGTGTGTGTATATATATATCTTTTTCTTAGTAACTTGGAACAGCCCTGTATGTGTTTCACAGATTAATTTTTTGTCAGCATATATCGGTCGTTGCTGTCTTTTCCTAGATTGAATTATCTTTTCATTTAAAAGATGATGCTATTTTAGATGGACCGAAGTTTTAAGCATTAGTATAGTCCAGTTTTGTCAATTTCCTGTACAGTCAGTGCATCTTTTTGTTTTAAAAAATCATTCTTTACCCTCAAGTCATTAAGATATTCTACTATATTTTCTCCTAAAAGCTTAATAGGGTCCTTATATTTTGGACTGTAATTTATTTGGAACTGATTTTAGTGTGTGGTGGGGTAGGGATCCAGTTTTATCTTATTTTTTTCTCGTTGTGACCGCCACTTGTCCCAGCCCCATGTAGTGGTTCGTCTATCTCTGCAGACGAGAGTTAGGGCTGGAGACTTGCCCACAGGAAGGCCTGGCCACATGCCTGGCTGGCATCCAGGAACTGGCATTTCAGAGGGGGGGTTCCCAGAACTGAGCAGGTCCTCCCTGTGCCTTGACTGTGTAGATCACATGGCTTACACTTCTGTTTTGTGAGTCTGGGATGTTTTATGTGCCCAGCAGAGGCTGTCTGCATGACCAGCCCCAAGAAAGGACCTGACACGGGGTCTCTAAGGTGTTTTCTTGATAGACAACATGTCACATGTGTCGTCACAGCTCACTGCCGATGGCGTTAAGCATGTCCTCTGTGCCTGCCCTGGGAGAGGTCTCTGGGAAGCTGGTGGCTGATAACCTGTGCCCTTGGCCCTTCTGCTGCTTTGCCCTTCTGTTCCTCTGCTGTGATAAAGTCCCAGCCGTAGCATGACTGTGTGCAGAGTTCCATCCTGTGAGCCCTCCTTAGAGTCCTCAGACCTGGGAGCGGTCTTGGGGACTTCTCAGGACTAGATATTGGGCAGTGTTCGTAACCACTCTTGGACATTAGTTTCTTCATCGAAGCCCCTAAGCTCCCTTCCCTTTCAGGTGGTTCATACAATTCCTGGCACGTACACTGTGCCACTCAATAAATGGTAATTAATAACCCTAAGAAAGGAGCAGGTAAAGTCTATGGTAGCTTGGAGGAAGGTGTTAAATATTCAGCAGTAAATCTTTCAGGCAGGTATATTTTATGTTTTTGCAATTAGTGACATAAATTACGACTCCCGACCGTAAATAGATATGGGAAAAAAGGTTGTTTTTTTTTTAATCATTTTGGAATATTTATAATTCTTCTAATATTTTCAGTTAACAATTTTCTACCTCCTTCATTCATGTCTGAGAATTTAAAATCCCAAGGTCATTTAGCATGTCTGGCATTCCGACCGTCATGTCGTGCTATGGCCTGAATGTTTGCATCTCCTGCAGAATTCCTGTTTTGAATTCCTAGCCCCCGATGGGATGGTATTAGGAGGTGGGGCCTTTGGGAGGTGATTAGATCCCATTTGGGAAGTGAGTGGGATTAGTGCTTGATAAAAGGGACCCCCCAGAGTTCCCCGGCCCCTCTTACCACCACGCGAGGACACAGTGAGAAGTCGGCCAGCTGCAACCCGGAGGAGGGCCTCACCAGAACCTGGCCATGCCAGCACCCCGATCTTGAACTTCCAGCCCCCCCGAACTGTGAGAAAGAAGTTTCTGTTGTCTCTAAGTCACCCAGTCTGTGACACTGTGTTAGAGCAGCCCACACTGAGACAGGTCACCGTGTGATTTCTAACACAGCACGCCAACTCTTCAACCGAGTTGCTTTCATTCATACCGTTCCTTTAGGGAGCGGTTCATTACCGGTGAATCGCTTACGTCACATGTGATTCCATGCTTCATAATGTTTTGAAAGACCTGTCTATGGTAATTTAAAATATTTTTTCTCCAAATATTATCATTTCTATTTCTCTATTCATGTGTTTCTAAGAATGTCTCTATTTTGTCGTGTCTTAAGTCCTGTTGACTTAACTTGACCTAGACACAAGGTAAATGCACACAGAATGTTTGGCCCCATGCTCTAGAGCTTGTAAGCTGCCACACAGTTAACTGTGAATCTTCCCCTAATGCTGGAACACTTGTCCAGTTTGTCTGTTCAGTGTCTTTGTCCCTTAGAAATTCATGTGTCAGACCAGCTTTTCCACAGTGGGTTTTTCTAGTGGTTTCTGTGAACAGATCAGAAGGGTCCGACTAACTTTTCTCCCCTCTTGAAGGGAAGCAGATTTCAAAGACTGCTGTAAACTGAGCGTAATTTTTTTTAAAGATTTTACTTATTTATCTGACAGAGATCACAAGTAGGCAGAGAGGCAGGCAGAGAGAGAAGGGGAAGCAGGCTCCCCACTGAGCAGAGAGTCCGATGCGGGGCTCGATCCCAGGACCCCGAGATCATGACCTGAGCCGAAGGCAGAGGCTTTAACCCACTGAGCCACCAGGCGCCATTGAGCAATAACGTCTTGAACCATACCCGCAGGGAGCGGAGATCCCTTCATCAGTCATGACGATTGCCATCTCGTTCCAGCCCTTAATTCTCCGCAGCTCTCCATAAACAGGTCTCTCTCCATTCACTTACTCTACAAAAAAAAGTGTCCAAAGAAGATTTGTCTTTTCTGTTCACATTTTCAAGTCTGATATCACACTCTCCAGAGGATCGCTGCTGCCATCCACGGTTTCCTGTCTGCTTTCGTGTCCACTTTATTATGAGTTATTGCCACGTTTTGTCATCATCGGGTCCCGTTAATATTCCCGTGTCGGGCGGTTCTCCTGGTGTGGATGCAGGAATGTTTCCTAGTGCACAGCTTTTTAGACTGATGAAGCAGATGACTTACCAGGCATGTTAAATGGGTACAGACGCTTTGCCTTTTCTCTGTAGACAGCAGGTGCATCACTTGGGAGAGCGTTCAGCTACAGGGCCTCCCTAGTGTCGGCGGCTTAAACAAGATTCTGTAGTCCAACAGCTCTCCGTAAACAGGTCTCTCTCCATTCACTTACTCTACAAAAAAAGTGTCCAAAGAAGATTTGTCTCTTTGGCTCCCCTTTCTCACTGTAAGCCCCATCAGTCTTAGCACGCCGGCTTTCATGCTCGTGCTTGTTACTGTCTGGTCTCCGCATAGGGTTCCCCTCTTACCAGGAAAGTGAATGTGTCCCTAGGATTACACCCTCAGCACACGCCCCCACCCACCCCCGCCAGCAGGAGGAATCCTGGGCTCCAGGGAGTCTTAGAAAACAGGGAAGAAGAAAGTGCTCGTTGGCATGGTGCAGTCAGAGTCCATCACCAGGGCCCAGCACCAGTACTGCCCCAACCAAGATTAGGTCTTTGTCGGCAAGGGAGAAGGG
Organism: Lutra lutra; assembly: GCF_902655055.1. NCBI lineage: Eukaryota > Metazoa > Chordata > Mammalia > Carnivora > Mustelidae > Lutra > Lutra lutra. The sequence continues at coordinate 10,219,253 of NC_062295.1, read as the reverse complement.
GTCCTGCGTATACCATATGCCACAGATAGGACTTTTGGGTCTCTTTCTCTCGTAATCCACACCCCACCCCCCAAACTGGTAGATATCAGATAGCCACCAGGATTCCGTCTGAACATTCCTGCCCTTTGCCAGACTCACTCGTATACCTTCCCCTTGCTCTTATGGGTAAAACCCTATCTACTTATAAGAAATACAAGGTCCAGAGGTCTGGCCCTTCATGCCTCCCACGGCCCAATCTTGCTCTTGCCGTCCCTGCTCTCTGCATCCTCTGCGCCAGCCCATGGTCCTGTTCTGTACCCTCCTCTCCTGCCACGGGGGTGTGCACCTGCCATTCACTTTGCTGAGCATTCTCTCTTTTGTCCCCTTCACCCCTGACCTTCTCCACAGGCTCAAAACCCCGTAAGTACAAAGGACAGAATTTCAAGTACCCCCTTCTTCATAACACTAATAACATAACACTTAGAACATTAGCATTCTAAGTTTACATTTCTGTGTGAGCCCCTTTTTTGTCCTTATCATCAGTAGACAATGAGCTCCACAAGAGCAAGGACCAGACAGAGTTATACTCATGATTTGTATTCTTTACGAATGCTTTTGGCTGTGGGTTCTGAGAAAAAGTGGCTTAAATAAAAATAGGGCTTATTTTCCTCACATAATAACAAGTCTAAAAAAAGTCGAGACCTGCTGGTATTAATGTTGCTTAACACCGTCACGATCCGTGTCTTTGCTGTGTTCCTGTGACTCTCCTCATGACTGCAAGATGGCTGCTGTGGCCCAGCCATCCCCTCCACATTTAAGAGAAGGAGGCGTTACCACTGACCTGTGACCCTGTCATCAAGGAAGCAGAAGTTTCCCTGGAATCCCCCCACCCACAGCCACCAGGCACTTTCTTCTTGGATCACCTTGTTACTTTGCCCCTTCTAGCCAGAAAGGAGCCTGGAAACCAGGTGTGTAGCTTTTTCTAGGCTCTGTACTGGAGGTGAACAAGAGAGAAAGGGAAGAAATAGGAGTTAGGCCAGCCTACGTATAGTGATCCACCCACTCCTTTCCACCCACATTTACCTGAACAAGTACTTTGGTATTAGTGGACAAGTAGGAGAAACTCACTTGCTTTGATTATTTGTACATTCCTTCATCCCTTGTCTGGTGTGAGCCAGTCTCTATACTCGTACCCTATACACACATTTTTTTTTTTAATTCTCATAACAGCCCTAGCAAATAGACATTATTACCCTTAATTTGCAATTAGAAACGGAATCTCAGGAAGAATAAATGACTTGCCTGAGGTTGTGCAGCTCAATAAGGGGCAGGACCAAGCCTCGAAGCCAGACCTCCCTCCCAACAGAGCCCCCTTGCTGTCCACAGCGACACCCCACTTGCTGGAGTCCTTCCGGCAGATCTCCTGCGCTTGACCTTGTCCTGCTGTGGGGCACAGACTGTTGCTTGCCAGAGTTTGGCTTCTACATTAAACATGTATTGGCAGAAACAGTTGGTTAATAATATTGCAACAGTAATGTGGGGTGATTGTATCTTTGGGGTCTGATAAGGTGACTTTCATTCCCTGAGCAGGGTTGGAATTTTTAGCACGGGGCCTGGGATGGTGGCCTCCTTAATAGGCCTTTACCCGGCACTTGTCCATACTCTCGGACTCTGAATCATTTGTATCATCTTGCCGTTTAAGTAGGTGAGCTCCTTTACCAGGAGCTTTTTGCCCTTCATTATTCCCGAAAATCCCAGCGTTCTTGTTTCAGAATAAATGAAACCGTGATCATCATATTCATGCCCTCAGCTTAGAGCGATGCATTTATGAACTCAAATACTCAGACATTTCATCCCTGCAATGTGCTTTTTAATAGCGTGTGTGGTTTGTGTGTGTGTGTGATTGTAAAAGTAATAGATGCTCAATTGAGAGAAATTAGGGAAGAAGAATGAGAAAAATTACTCATAATTCTGTACCACCCAGAGGCAGTAACTGCTAACATTTTTGGCATATTTCTTTCTAATCTTTAAAAAAATTTTTTTTTCTTTGCATAGCTGAGTTCATACATTATTTGCAGTTTTCTGCACGGTGATTTTTCACGTAATGTAAATAAGCCTCTTTGTCATTACAAGCGTCATTGCGAATGGCTGGATAATGTCCCTTCATTAAGTATACGCCGTCTTTCATTTTTTTTAAATGTGCACTAAAATAAAACAGAGCCCCTTAAGTAATAAATAATAAATAAAATAGAGCCCCTCGAGTAAAAATACTCTGAATATTATTTTCTGTGCCTTAGGACAAACATTTTCTTGATAGATAGGCTTCAGCATCCGTCTCTTAATTTTAAGATTTTATAAGAGTGTTTTGTGGTGTCGCATTGCCGAAGTATATTCCCCATTTTGCTGATCTCCTCTTTACTCTGGCAGTGTGTGTTCTCTTTCTGAATGCCCCCGGGGTCTTCCTCATTTTTTGGCTCACGTGGTTGGTCTCTGTTTCCTGGGCTATTCTTATGGGGCTTGATCTCTTCCTGCCCAGCAAGTACTCGGGTGCTGGCCTCAAGTCCAGATTCACCAAGACCACAGTGTGAAAGTTTGCGTTCTCTCTGGCCACCCCCATTCCTTCTTCCTCCCCAGGAGATGCAGAGAGCCAGGCTTCCATCTGGAAGTCTGAGCCACCGCAACACGTGTTTGGGGAGGGATTTTACCGTGATTTCTTCCGTGGCCAGGTCTAATGCTTAAGTGTGTATGGAGATGGTATTTTTTTGTTGTGTGTGTTTTGGTTTTGCATTTCAAGGCCTGGGAATAATTATTCTACTCCCTCAGGTAACGTGTGCTACAAGTGTAAGAAACCATCAGAACAGAGTTTGGGTTTGGATTTTGTTTTTTAAGATTTCATTTATTATTTGAGAGAGAAGAGCACAAGGAGGGGTAGGCGGGCAGAGGGAGAGGGAGAAGCAGGCTTCCTGCTGGGCAGGGAGTCCAAGGTGGGGCTCCGTCCCAGGACTCTGGGATCATGACCTGTGCCCAAGGCAGACGCTTAGCTGACTGACCCAGGCAGGTGCCCCTAGATGTTTTAATTTTTTAGAAAAATACATTTTGCGTATTTTTTTCAGAAGACATCATTTCTCTTAAGTCAGGTGCATAATTCAGGGTGCCTGGGTGGCTCAGTGGCTTAAAGCTTCTCCCTTCAGCTCAGGTCAGGATCTCAGGGTCCTGGGATCGAGCCCCGCATCAGGCTCCCTGCTCCCCTCTCTCTATGCCTGCCTCTCTGCCTATTTGGGATCTCTGTCAAATAAATAAATAAATAAAATCTTATAAAAAAAAAAAAAAAAAAACAAAAAAAAACCCAAAAAAACCCCACAAATGCATAATTCAGGGGTGATTTTTTTTTTTCCCCCCAGCAAGGTGTCTTCCAGCTCTGTGTTGTAAGAAGAACGGAGAACTGGTACCCTGTGTTCTCCTTCCAGTTCCAAGCACTCACCTGGGACCTTTCATTTTCTTTCTCTATATGTATATGAACCTGCATGTGATTGCATTGTGATTGTCAAAAAGCCTAAAATGCTTCTGGGGTTTGCACATGGCTGTTCCCAACACAGAAATCAACCGGGACTTGAGTTTGACAATTTCTCCGCAGGTGATTAACTGGCTTGTCTGTGCCCAGGAGGCCTGTCGGTCTTAGAACGGCGTGGTGTGTGGGAGTCCAGTCTGTGGGCCCACGACAGACGAAGCCTTGGCAGGAACTTGAGGACCCCCTCCCTGTCTTGTTCTGTGTGCCTTGTGGTGTGAGGATGCACAGGCTGCTCCAGGAGGCTGGTCTCTTAGAGACTCCTGTGACTACCAACCAGCCTTGCATTCCTCTCTTGTGGGGAGGAGGAGGCTGTGGGTCTAGGGGTACAGGACAGGGGCTGCGGCCGGTGGTGTGATGAGGAGCACAGTCTGAGGCTGTCCTTACTGCAAGTGAGCACAGCCTTTGACTTGCACATTCCTTTATCCCTGCTTTTACCTCTACATTGGGCTCTTTCTAGAAAATTACTCGTAATGGAAGAGTAGCGTTCCATGTCCATGGCTTCGAGAACCACCTCCCACCAGTACATCCTTTATTGAAGGGTGGTATGTGGATCACCTTGTGGATATCATGATGTGAGCCTTGGATTGCAAACACTTTCTTTACTTTTCTTTTTTTTAAGATTTTATTTATTTATTTGACGGACAGATCACAAGCAGGCTCCCCATTGAGCAGAGAGCCCGATGTGGGGCTCGATCCCAGGACCCTGGGATCATGACCCGAGCTGAAGGCAGAGGCTTTAACCCTCTGACCCACCCAGGCACCCCAGGATTGCTAACATTCTGTAGAGGAAGAGCCACTCGAAACCTGACCCATCTGCTAACAGGCCTTCTACCTGCATCAGAGTCCACGTTCCCCGTTTATCATCGACGACCATCAGTCATTCTTATTGTCACGGTGACTTTTCCTTGGTAGAACGAGATGCCAGCAATGTTTATATTTTAAAAAATGACCAGGTCCTTCAGTCCTGCGGCAGGTGTCCCCTGACACTGAGAGGATGAATACCAGGAAGACAGAACATGATTTAGGTGTTCCTCCAGCCTCCCCCTTCTGCTGTTCTGTATCTGGCCACCACACCGGTAGCCTCGAGCCCCTTGGCTGCCCAGCTCCTGTGTCCCTTTTCTTCTCACCACCTGGCCAGCCGGGCAGCCTGTACAGCCCAACACGGTTCATAGAAATCTTCAGTGAGGTGCGGGGGGGGGGGGCGGGCTCTGCAGACTTCCCCTTTCATTCTTCATTTCATTTCTTTCTTCTTTCATTCTTCCGAAAAGTTGTGGCCAATACAAGCCTTGCAGCCAGTGGGGTGGGTTGAAACCTCCGTCCTGACCATGCCCATCCCTGCTCAAAACCCTTCAGGGACCCCCCATTGCTCTTAGAGTCCAGACAGGTCCCTACCGTGGGCCACAAGGCTCTGCCTGATCCCACCCTGCCTGCCCCGTCTCCTGTCGCTTTCCTCCGAGTGGGCTTTGCCTCCTTTCTGTTCTCACACATACTGTTCCTCTTCCCATTACCTTCTCTCCTTTCTTCCTGTACCCGAGCTGCTGCTGACCCTCCGGATACTTGTCACCCTAGCCTCAGGCCTTAGCTTGCATGTCCCCTTTTCACCGAGATTGTCCCTGATTGTAAAATTGCCTTTCCTCCCATCCTCTCCCTAACACCCACCCTGGGGTAATTTCCCCATAACACTTAGTGCCTGGTAACATCCAACACACCGTCTGTCCTAACTGTACTGAGTCTCTCTGCGCTAGTGGGTGAGTTCCAAGAGGGCTAGCAGTGTATGTGTTCTGCATTCATCTGTGCTCTTAGTGCCCAGACAGAGTGGGTGTCCAGGAGATGTTTGTTAAGCCAATGGGAAGAATACTGAGCCCAAGTCATTGCCCTGTTTCCTTTGTAGTTTTCTCTCCGGGTTACAATTCACTTTCTTTTAATACAGTAGCTGGAAGTTTCCAGACACTGAGGGCCAAGATCTAGAGGTATTTAAACCTTCTCCTCATGTGGGGAGAGTGCTAAGCACTATTTGCTTGTGCTGCACCCAGTTTTCAGACCTTAGCTGGCATCGGGGTTGGTTCTCTGAAGGTCCAAGCCACCTTAGACTTAACAGGGACCCCCTCACCCTCCACCCCATATGCCCAGCTCAGTGCAACAAAGTCAGAACACCAGCAGCAAGCTCAGGCACACTACAAGGGCCCAGGACATCTCTTGTCCCAGATGCCAGGTGCTCTGGTCCGTTTACACGTCCCCTAAGGCCTAAACACTGCTGGTAAGGATATCCAGGCCTACGTCTCCCCCACTACTGGGGGCAGTTTCATCTACAAGCGACTTCCTTTCCTCAGTGGGGCACCAAGGAGGGGCAGGTCCCTTTTAAGTCTGTTGTAGGAGCACAGCTTCTGGACAGAGAGAGACTTCCCACTGTGCCTCTGCAAACACCATGTTCTCTTCCGTTCCTTTACTAACATCACTAATATTTATATAGGGCTTGCTGTGTGCCAGGCATTGTTCTAAGTGCTTTGCAAAGATGAAGTCAGTCCATCTTCCTAACGACCGTATAAAGCAGGCAGTATAATTATACATACTGTTTGACCGTGTGCAGTTCATCTTTGGGGAAGGGGCACCTGGGTCTTGGTACACATTGCTTTACAGTCAGTGCCTGCTCATTCTGTCTCTTTGCCCAAGGGATGGAGCGGGAGAAATAGTATTTGTTCAGTGGAGCGTGCCAGAGGGGCAGATTTTCAGGCCCTTGAAAAGGAGGTGCTCCCCGGATCCCCCAGACGTCCATATACTTGCAATGGCAGTGACCGACGTCTCCCCAGCTGTCCCTCCAGACGACATTCCCCACTTCTCTGCCTGTTGGCAGGGCTCACCCCATTTCTTGGTTGCATCTTCCTGCCTTGCCCGGTGTCTGAAGTCTGGTGGCGGGCAGGGGAGAGCAGTTGAGCACAAGGTAGGGCAGAGGAGCCGTTTCGTCTCTGGCCCTGGCTGATCTCTGCGTTGAGGCTGTCTCTCGCTTCGTCGTCTTCGTGGGGTGCACACCAGGGTTTGTGATCCCCTGTGTTCAGCCCCACTACCTCATCTGCTCTGATGACGGGGCCTCGTGAGAACCCTGTAGCCACTCGGAGGGGATGAACTAGGTTCTAGACATGGAAATACCTTTGGGACAGGAAAGTGATTTTCTTAACTACAAAAATTATTGTGTAATAGTTTATACGGGTTATGGAATTGCTGTTTTACAGTGACCCAAATAGTGCTGTGATTTAAAGTCTTGCTTCTCTGGTTCAGTTTTTCATCATTGTCAACATTATATAGGCATGCGGATTAGTGAATCATATCATTGTACACAGACTGTTATGAGAAGGGGCAGCTCACGACTCCTCACCTGGCCGTGGCTCCCTTCCCAGCAGCAGCACTCGTCAGTGATTTTGGCTAATGATGTTGATAACCACTCTATAGTTCTAAATAACATGCTTGTGTTACCATTTCTGGATCTGCCCTTTGTTATTTATCGAATCTACATCTTGATTAAATTTTAATTTTAGTTATATCTGTATTTGGTATTTATAATAGTTCATCTCTTTATGCATTACCTTAAACATTATTCACAACGAGCCACGTTTGTATGTCATGATGATTTTCCCTGCAGATTCTTTTTGTTTGTTTGTTTGTTTTTTTAAAACAAACTGTCTTAGGGCACCTGGGTGGCTCAGTTGTTGGGCGTCTGTCTTCGGCTCAGGTCATGATCCCAGGGTCCTGGGATTGAGCCCCGCATTGGGCTCCCTGCTCTGCAGGAAGCCTGCTTCTCCCTCTCCCACTCCCCCTGCTTGTATTCCCTCTCTCGTTGTCTCACTCTCTGTCAAATAAATAAATAAATTGATAATAAAATTTATCAAATAAATAAAATCTTTAAAATAAAAAATTGACTGTCTTAATTTTTATTTTATTTTAAAATTAAGACAGTTAATTTTTTATTTTAAAGATTTTACTTAATTTTTTTAAGTAATCTCTGCACCCAAGGTGGGGTTCATGAGATCAAGAGTCACATGATCTACCAACTGAGATAACCAGGTGTTCCAAAATGTCATAATTTTTAAAAATATTTTACTTATTTATTGAGAGTGAGTGAGCAAGAGAGCACGAGTGGGGTATGGGGTAGAGGGAGAGGGAGAAGCAGACTCCCCATTGAGCAGGGAGCCTGATGCGGGGCTCAATCCCAGGACCCCAAGAGCATGACCTAAGCTGAAGGCAGACACTTAACTGGCTGAGCCACCCAGGCGCCTCTTAATTTTTTAAATGTGCTAATTCAACCTCAGGTGAAAGTGCACAGATTTCCTGTCAGTAAATTTAAAAATATTGGGCACTCTGTCAGCTTCAGCTTTTTGAGTTCTGTCTAGGACAAAGTTCTCTGTTTTGTGTCTGGTTCCTCTAAGCCTGCAAACACCCGCCCTCATTCTAGAAACTGACTACCTTCACCTCTCTCATGTTGGACCCTGTTTCCTTCCTTGTTAGGTGGGTGACAGGCTCTTGTAGCTTCTGGAGAAGAATTTATATTTGAAATACCCTCATTGTAGCCTCACATTAATTGGAGATTGTGGTAGTTCAGCTGGGTATAGAATGTTAGGTAAGCAGTCGTTTTTCTCTCAGCATTTTGAAAGCTCAGCTTCCTCGCCTTTGCCATCCAGTATGGATTTTAAGAGGTTCAATTCCCCTCTGATTCTTGATCCCTTATATGAAAGCAGATATATGTAGGATCTTCTGTTGGTATTCAGGGTTCTGGATATAATAGTGTGATATACTGTGGCGTGAATCTGCCTTATTTACTTACTTAAAGTCACGGCCTTTGGTTCTGAAATATTGTTGAATTATTTCAGTGATGATTTTCCTCCTGAGATTTTTTTTTTTCTATACTCTCTGCACTTATGTTCTTTAGATTAGTTAGACTTCCTATACTGGCCCTCAAATATTGTCTCCTTCCCCTCTTCCCCTGCCCATCTTCTTTGCTTACTCTACTTTCTGAGGTATTTCTTCAACTTTATCTTCTAAGCCTTCTGTTGAGATTTTTATTTCCACTGCCATAGTTTTAATTTTCAAGAGCTGTTTTGGTCATTACTCCTATAATTGTTTGATGGGGATACAATATCTTTTCCTTCCCTGAGAATAGTGAAGATGGTTTTTTTCTTTCCTTCTCCAAGTAATATCTGTTTTCCCCTTTTTTGATTGTTTGGGGTGTCTTTCTTTCTTTCTTTTTTTTTTTTTTTTTCTGTAATGACACTTTATTTTTTCTTTTCTATTTTTTTAAATTATGTTATGTTAGTCACCATACAGTACATCATTATTTTTTGGTGTAGTGTTCCACAATTCATTGTTTGCGTATAACACCCAGTGCTCCATGCAATCTGTGCCCTCCTTTAATACCCATCACTGGTTGAACCCATCCTCCCACCTCCTCCCCTCTAAAACCCTATTTGTTTCTCAGAGTCCACAATGTCTCATGGTTCATCTCCCCCTCCAGTTTCCCCCCTTCATTTTCCCTTACTTCTCCTTATGTCCTCCCAGCTATTCTTTATGTTCTACAAGTAAGTGAAACCATATGATAATTGAAACCATACGATGATTGACTTATTTCATTTATCATAATCCTCTCCAGTCCCATCCATGTTGATGCAAAAGTTGGGTATTCATCCTTTCTGATGGCTGAGTAATATTCCATTGTATATATGGACCACATCTTCTTCATCCATTTGTCTGTTGAAGGGCATCTCAGGTCTTCCCACCATTTGCCTGTTGTGGACATTGCTACTATGAACATTGGGGTACATGTACCCCTTCTTTTCACTACATCTGTATCTTTGGGGAAAATACCCAGTAGCGTAATTGCTGGGTCATAGGGTTGCTCTATTTTTAACTTTTTGAGGAGTCTCCATACTGTTTTCCAGAGTGGCTGCACCAGCTTGCATTCCCACCAATAGTGTAAGAGGGTTCCCCTTTCTCCACAGCCTGTCCAACTGGGGTGTCTTTCATATTGGCTGTGTATAATGATCCCTGGCTGCCCATGCCTGTTTGAGTACATCACACATGCACAGCAGTGCAGCCCTGAAAAGCTGAATGGACCTTTTGGAGCTGATGTGTCCTATGATCATGTGTCCTACGATCCTTTGTGTCCTATGATCTTCACCGTAGGGTGGCAAAGCCCCCCTCCCCCAACAACTTCCCCCAAACCAGTGTCTCTAGGTCTTTTCTCTTGGGCTCTCAGATGCCCTCTGGTAACTTCTTCCTGACTCTTGCTGAGGGGGGTGGTCCCACCTGGCCACTCTCATTCTTAGGGCACATGAAGGAAAAAGGCTCTGCTCACAAAATTATGGTCAAACCTTTTATCTTAATGTTCCCGCCTTCATTATGGTACCCCTTCCCCCAGCTGTACCTGTTGGCTTTCAGAATCCTATTTACTCTTTACAAAAACTGAAGCCTCCCCACCAACCCCCCTCCAATCTACCAAAGTATGGAGGGCAGTGGTCCAGCCCTGGGGAATTTCAGGGCATCTTTCCACTCTGGATCTCTTTTACTCTCATTTCCAAGGACACCTGTTACTACACATTCTTCAGCCTTCAGAGTATCTCTAATACAAATCTGATTCTTCTCCCCTTTCATTTATTTTCCTTTACTTCTTTTTAAAAATTGAGGTACAATGTAAAAAAAAATGTAGTTATTCAGAGGCAAAGAGCTTGAACAGGCAAATCTAACCTTGACCACTCCTCACATCAGGATAGAGAACATTTGCCACCTGCCAGAAAGCTCCCTCGTGCTTCTTCTCCATCAGAAACCTGTCTGTCTGTCCCAGTTGGTTTTGCCTGTTCTTGAAATTTGTAACAATGAGATCGTACAGCATGTACTCTTTTGGCTTCTTGCGCTGTGTGGATATCTGCGGTTCCTCTACCTTTTGCCCTTTGTTACTGCAACACAGTATCCCGTCTAATGATTGTATCACAATATACCCACCCATTTTGCTGCTGGTGGGTACCCGGGTCATTGCTCTTCAGGGACTCCTGTGAATAACGCTGCTATGAATGCTCTTAACTCGTGTCTTCGTTAGACCGGTGCACGCCCTTCTTCGGGGACAGTCCTGGGCGTGGAATTGCTGGGTCATCAGGAAAATGGAGGTTGAGCTTCAGTAAATCTCTCCAGAGTGTTTTCTGTAGGGTTGCACCAAGCCAGTTGCTCTCTTAACTTTTCCTACTTTGAGCTGATTATTTAGCTTTCTGAGTGAGCTAAGCCCCCTTGTTCACCTGCTCTCCAGGTTCCGCATTTCTGTGGCTGTTCTTCCTCTCCTCTTACTTAGTCCTGGAGCATTTACTGTCTTTGCAGTACGGTGTGTGGAAGCAACAGAGCTAAGTATGGGTTTCCAGTCTGCCATCTTTAGCTCTTAGGGCTCAAAGATGGCTTTTAGCTCTCAGTCTCACCAAACATGATCACTCTCATGTTTTCTCTAAGTCCTTTCTGCCGAAAGGTTTGAGAAAAGCAAGGTTTCATTGTTCTCAACCTTTCATAGCTACCCCAGACATTGTATTCTGCATTCCTCATTTCCAGCAAAATGACAAGATGATTCTGATTTCGTGTCCAGGCCAATCTGAATACCCTAACATTGAACCTTATAGGTTCCCAAGCCCGTGTTCCAAGTGTTTCCCATACCCCTGGCACTTGCTCAGCATTTTGGTCTAGAGACACAGTGGAACCCCGGCTTGGGAATTAGACTATGTTTCCCCCAAAGAACTAAGGATGCGTGTTGGCCCCCGCCCACCCCCTGGGCTCCTTCTGGGGCTGCCTTCCAGTGCAGAGATGACAGTAGGCAGGGTGGAGATGACGGTGAGGAGTCCCACACACCTTCTTTGCTCCCAGTGGTGGTGACCGTGCCCGCAGACAGGATGGCAGCATCTCAATGCCTGAGACGCTGTTGAGCTCCCAGACCTTGAATGTCCTGTCCGTTCACCACTCAGGCCCTTCCGCAGCAGACTGACCCTTTATCCTCTCCTTACCCCCTTTACCTAACCTTCTTGCATCACAGAACCAGCAAGGCCATAGTTCACATCACTTGATGTGGTTTTACTCATTAGAAGAGCATTAGCATGAGGAGGGGCCCCAGTGTCCTGGCCAGGCAGGTCGACTGGTCACATAGTGGGGGTTTAGTACAGTAACAGGTGCATCAGGATGCAGTATTGCCCATGCTTAGCACATGGTAAGAATTCTGTGAGGGATAGCGGACATCATATTTATTATTTCTTCTCATAGAGTGAGCTTCTGAGTCACCTAGGAGAGTTATTTGCTTTACTTGGTCAAACTCAAACTTTGACCTTGGCTGACCTCACTCTTTCTTTGGGGTCCCAAGAATATATTCAGCCTGAAGACCCTTCATCTTTATTTCCTCTGCTTCTTCATCTATCAGAGATGTGTTACCCCAAAACCCCACTCAATTTAGTACATTTTTCTTCTATTAATGTAACCAGTAATATCTCTAAGTACAGATAACCACACAATTATTCCTCTGCCAAACCTCTAATCAGATGCAGTCAGTGTACTCATTACTTCACATCATATATTCCTCTCTTCTAGTATATTAAATTCCCTTGCAATCATTGTTACCTATGGCTATAAATAATGGTTAGGTTCTTGTGCTAACTGGTAGCAGCATTTTTGAAAGGAAGGAAAGACCCAGAAACTGACAACACTAACAGAAATCCCAAATATTTTGCTGGGAAGGTAAACATTGCAGGTGGGAAGGGAAGCATGATTGTAACTTTTGCAGAGTTCAGTGAGTAAATTCATCTGTGTTGGGGATTAACTAGGTTACTGTGCGTAGCCCTGCGATCTCATCGCCAGTTACATATTATGTTATTTCTGTGGCAGATCCTAGTTACAGTCCAAGCAGCTCGCGTACAAACCAGCTTTTTCCGCACAATACATTGGCAAAGTGAAAACTGTCCCCGAAGTTTAAAAATTTTTATAACTCTAATGTCTTTCCCCTTTGAAAAAAAAAATACAGCTGGATGCTAGTAGGGGGATAATTTATCAAGCAGCAAAACTTTGCAGGTGAATGTATCTGTATTGTAATGTTTTTGTTGTTTTTTTTTTTAAGAATTTATTTATTTATTTATTTGACACAGAGAGAGATCACAAGTAGACGGAGAGGCAGGCAGAGAGAGAGAGAGAGGGAAGCAGGCTCCCCGCTGAGCAGAGAGCCCGATGCGGGACTCGATCCCAGGACCCTGAGATCATGACCTGAGCCGAAGGCAGCGGCTTAACCCACTGAGCCACCCAGACGCCCCTGTATTGTAATGTTTTTAAGTACAGTATTGGGATGAACTCGGAAAAGTGTAGAGCATCATCTTTATTGAGGAGCTGACGTCACTCTGCCCGAGTGGAAGGCTTGAAAAAAAGTGGCGTTGCTATCCAGTCCCCCTTCCCATTGCAGTGACCTCCCTGATGCCTTTGGCAGCTCTGATGATTTGGTCCAAGAGTCTGCTGCTGTGTCCCCCCCTCTTACCACCCGCTGGAATGCCTGTCGGCGTGATTGCCCTGGATACTTTCCAACAAGTCGAGAACTCTTTGATAACTGACACACTTTTGAATGTCCTAACTGTACCTCCTAAACCCAGGGGTCACGTTATTTGTTGTCATAAGGCTCTGAGAGTTCTTTGCTCCTTGTCATCGGTCAGTGGTTCCCTGACCAGTCCTGACGTCCTGATGGGTCCTGGGAGGGTGGTCCGTGGCATCGAGTGGAGGTGTCCTCCCTCTCCCGGCACCGGCAGAAGCCTTGGGTATGCATTCAAAGCTCTGTGAAGAAGGAACTGTGTGTCCCCTTCAGCACACTACCCCGGGTACCCGGCCCCATATGTGGGACATCATCATTTTCATTTTCCATTCGTTGAAAATAGAGCAAGTTTCTGCTGCTGCTTTATACCTGGACAGATTACATCAGTGCATCGTTAGGTACGAAGTGTCATGGCGACAGGACGATGGTCGTGTTGTGGTCCTTACGTTGGTACCCTGGCAGGTAGAAACTCACTCATGGTGGCAAGGGGCATGTTCGTAACTGATTGTTGCCCAAAAGAGCACAGCTGGTTGGTCACAGAGTGAGGCTTAAGACCCCTGTGTCCCCCCTCCCCGAATCCTCACTGGGAACACCCCCCCCACACACACAGGCCAGTTCCCAGTTCTCAGACCAGCCCTCCAGGGCGGAGCCTGGGGCTCCAATGCAGTTCGGCGCTGGGTCCCCATTCCCCGCTCGCTTCCCTTAGACCGCAGTCAGCCCTGGTGTGCCCATCTGTAAACCGTGGTAGCAGAGCAATGAACTGATGCTCTTTGAATCCAAAAGAGCATGCTACCCCCCTCCCAAAAAGAAAGAAAAGGAAAGGAAAGAAAGAAAAGCCTCTCTGTGCTTTAGCTTTGAAGTCATACACATCCCTTCAAATTAAACATTTGTCAGGAATCATGTCCTTTTAGAGCTGGTGATGAGTCAATGCGAAACTGTATGCTCTTGCATAGTTGGGGACACTTGAGCTAGCAGGCTGAAATCCTTCCCCGTCACACCCTGGTTCACCCTCCTCTCCTGCCCCGGCCTCAGCTGGGGAAGTGCCTGAGTTTGCGAGCAGCCGCTCAGCGTTTGCTTACCAGAGCGCAACACTGATTTTGTTCTCTTCGCCACTGCCTGGTCGGACCAGGGAGTCCCCTCGAGGTCCCCCAGAGTGAGCAGCCCGTTCAGTCACTGGACTGGGCTCTGTGCCGGCCAAGGTTGCCCTGCTACTTATTTTACATTTTCCTGGGGCGGTGGAGTGTATTATCATCAGCTCTCATTTAAGTCTTTGTACCTCCACGGACCAGAGAGCGTGGAAGTCTTGTTTTGTGTAAGCAACGTCCTTCCTGGTCGGTTTGCTACAGAGAGCGTTGGTTTGCTTCTTGGGGGAAAAAAAAAGAAAAAAGAAAAAAGAAATCTTCTTGCTGAACCAGTAAACAGATTCATAGCACGGTTGAAATCTATGCACAGCATCTGTTATTCAGAAAGCTTCCACAGAGAAGAGAAGATTTTGAGAAGGTCTCCGAGGTGGACGGTTCTCACCAGTAGTTTCTGGATGGAATTCTGCCGTCACTGCGTTTTTGCTCGCCAGGATGAGGATAGTTGAAGGGGAACAGAAACACGTGGGTTCGCTATTTGTTTCTTGTTCTTTTTTTTTTTTTTTCCTGTAGCCGGTTATAATCTCCAAGGCTTAGAGGCAGCTTATGTTCTCCTTAATCCCCAAAGGGGAAAACAAAATAGGTTTCTCATGGTGTTTTGTGCTTGGCAGGTAAACACTCCGCTTCTGTGGTTTGTGCCTGCACTTCTGGCTGAGAGACGGACTCAGAGGGAAGCCCCATGATATTTTCCCTTCAGAGGATGGAGCCCGAATCTGTTGTTGACGTTTAGGAGTTCTCTGTATATTCTGAATATTAATGCCGTACCTGATGTGGGATTTGCAAGTATTTTCTCCCACTCTGTGGTTGATACTTGCGTCTGACATTGCACAAAAATTTTTAACTGGCATGAAGTCCATTTTGTCTTTTTGTCTGCCTTTTCCTTTTGTCGCCTGTATCTCTGTCAGTACAGCATGTTTTATATTGAAACAGAGTTTTCAGTTTTTACTTCTAATCTGTTTGTTCCCCAGTCTTTTCCATGTCCGTAAATGACATGACTGGCCTCCCAACTCCTGAGACATGGAGAATGATTTTCTTTCCTTTTTTTTTTTTTTAAAGATTTTATTTATTGCTGAGTGAAATAAGTCAAGCAGAGAGAGTCAATTATCATATGGTTTCACTTATTTGTGGAGCATAATAAATAGCATGGAGGACAAGGGGAGATGGAGAGGAGAAGGGAGTTGAGGGAAATTGGAAGGGGAGGTGAACCATGAGAGACTATGGACTCTGAAAAACGATCTGAGAATTTTGAAGGGGTGGGGGGTGGGAGGTTGGGGGCACCAGGTGGTGGGTATTGTAGAGGGCACGGATTGCATGGAGCACTGGGTGTGGTGCAAAAATAATGAATACTGTTATGCTGAAAAAATAAAAAATTAAAAAAAAAAGATTTTATTTATTTATTTGACAGAGATCACAAGTAGGCAGAGAGGCAGGCAGAGAGGTGGGGGGGGAAGCAGGCTTCCTGCTGAGCAGAGAGTCCGATGCGGGGCTCAATCTCAGGACCCTGAGATCATGACCTGAGCCGAAGGCAGAGGCTTAACCCACTGAGCCACCCAGGCACCCTTGGAGAATGATTCTCAAGTCCTTCCTCTCTGTTTCTACCCCCTAAGTATCTTTCAAATATTTCTCCTTATACCTCCAATTCTCCATTGCTAGTCTGTAGAAATACAATCTTTATATATTGACCTTGCGTCCAGCCCCTAAGTCAGTCCCCCTTACTAGTCTAGAAACTTTTTTTTAATTTTTTTTTAAAGATTTTATTTATTTATTTGACAGAGAGAGATCACAAGTAGACCGAGAGGCAGGCAGAGAGAGAGAGAGAGGGAAGCAGGCTCCCTGCCGAGCAGAGAGCCCGATGCGGGCCTCGATCCCAGGACCCTGAGATCATGACCTGAGCCGAAGGCAGCGGCTCAACCCACTGAGCCACCCAGGCGCCCTAGAAACTTTTTTTAAAAAATAGATTTTGGGGGGGGGTTCCATGAAGACAGTCACGTCTTCTGAGAACAGGCAGTTTTATTTTCTCTTTTCTAGTCTGTGTGCTTGTTTTCTTGCCTTAGTGCAATGGCCACAGCTTCTGCTGTGGTGCTGCATGCAAACGGTAGAGCAGACACCCTTGCTCTGTCTTCACTCCTGGGGGAAATGCATTCAGTCTTTCACCACAAAGCGTGACATTAGCTACCAGGTTTTTGTGGATGTACTTTATCTGGTGAAGCATGTTTACGTCTCTTCCAAGTTTGTTGAGAGATTTTTATCTGGCAGTGTATTTTAATGCTGTTCTCAAAACAAGAAGATAACTATCCCTGCCTTAATACATATTAATAGTGATAGGTTATGCATTCCACGGTATCCCATCTTATTCAAAATTCAAAATTAATGAATGATATAAATAACTATTTTGTAATTCTCTCGATAATGTTTGTTACCTCCTGGATTTATCTTAAACTCCTCACATTTTAAATTTTTTAAAAAATACATACTTTGAACGGGTCACAGCTTTCCACCCTGCCCCCCTTAGTCCCATCCAGACTTCTCATCAGTCAAGAGGTGTGTGCAGACATCAGGGTCCGTGTTTTCTCAGTACCCACTTTTCTGCAGATGCCCCTCCTCCACCTTTGAGACCTGCCCAGAGCAGTCCTCCTCCTCTCATCTTTTTGTTTTTTATTATTTGTAGTTAACATGCAATGTTATGCTAGTTTCAGGTATACAGTATAATGAATGAACAGTTCTGTTCATTTCTCAGTGCTCAACATGGTAAGTGTGTTCATTTTCCCACATTCCCTCTTCCCCACCAGCCTCCCCTCAGCAACCACCAGTTCTCTGTATTTAAGAATATGGTTTTTTGGGGCGCCTGGGTGGCTCAGTGGGTTAAGCCGCTGCCTTCGGCTCGGGTCACGATCTCAGAGTCCTGGGATCGAGCCCCGCATCGGGCTCTCTGCTCAGCGGGGAGCCTGCTTCCTCCTCTCTCTCTCTCTGCCTCTCTGCCTGCTTGTGATCTCTCTGTCAAATAAATAAATAAAACCTTAAAAAAAAAAATTAGTTACCATCAGGTAATTCTTAAAAGACCTGTATTTAAAAAAAAAAAAAAAAAAAAAAAAAAAAAAAAAAAAAAAAAAAAAAAAAAAAAGAATATGGTTTTTTACTTGTCTCTTTTTTTGTTTATTCACTTATTTTCTTAAATTCTACATTTGAGTGAAATAATATGGTATATGTCTTTGATTGACTGGCTTCATTCACTTAGTATAATACCCTCTTGGCCCACCCATGTTGTTACAAAAGCCAAGATTTCATTCTTTTTTATGACTGAGTAATATTCCTCTGTGTGTGTGTGTGTGTGTGTGTGTGTGTGTGTGTGTGTGTGTACCACATCTTTTTTTTATCCATTCATCAGTCAGTGGACACTTGGGTTGCTTTCATATCTTGGCTATTGTAAATAATGCTATAATAAAGCTAGGGGTGCATGTATCTTTTTGAATTACTGTTTTCTTTGGATAAATTCCCAGTAGTAGAATTATTGGATTGTGTGGTATTTCTATTTTTAATTATCTGAGGAACCTCCAGACTCTTTTCCACAGAGTCTACACCAGTTGCATTCCCACCAACAGTGCAGGAGAGTTTCTTTCTCTCCATATCCTCATCAATACTTGTTACTGCTTGTCTTTTTTATTTTAGCCATTCTGACAGGTGTAAAGTGGTAGTTCATTGTGGTTTTGATTTGCATTTCCCTGATGATAGTGATGCTGAGCATCTTTTCATGTGTCTGTTGGCCATCTGGATGTCTTCTTTGGAAGAATGCCTGTTTATGTCCTCTGCCCATTTTGAATTGAATTATTTGGAGGTTTTTTATTTCATTTTATTTATTTATTTATTTGTCAGAGGGAGAGAGAGAGAGATCACGCACAAGCAGGCAGAATGGCAGACAGAGGTAGAGAGAGAAGCAGGCTCCCTGCAGCCTGATGCGGGACTTGATCCCAGGAACCCTAGGATCATGGCCTGAGCCAAAGGCAGTGGCTTAACCGACTGAGCCACCCAGGCGTCCCTGGAGGGGTTTTTTGGTGTTGTATAAGTTCTTCATATAATTTTGGATCTTAACCTGTTATCAGATACATCATTTGCAAGTATCTTCTCCCTTTTTGTAGATCGCCTTTTTGTTTTGTTGATGGTTTCCTTCACTGTGCAAAGGGTCTTTATTTTGATGTGGACCCAGTAGTTTAATTTTGCTTTCTGTGTCTCTTGCCTCGGGAGACATATCCAGAAAAAAATGTTTCTATGGCCAATGTAAAAAAAAAAAAAAAAAATTACTGCTTGTGCTCTGTTATAGGATTTTTTTGGTTTCGGGTCTCATACTTAGAGTCTTTCATCCATTTCGGGTTCATATTTGTGTTTGGTGTTAAGAAACGGGTGTAGTTTCATTCTTTTGCATGTAGCTGTCCAGTTTCTCCAACACGATATGTTGAAAAGACTGTCTTTTTCCCATTGTATATTCCTTCCTTCTTTGTCATAGATTAGTTGACCGTAGAAGTTATGTGTTTATTTCTGGGTTTCTCTTCTGTCCCATTAACCTGTGTGTCTGTTTTGGGGTCAGTTCCATACTGTTTTGATCACTACAGCTCTGTAATATAACTTGAAGTCCAAGATTGTGATGCCTCCAGCTTTGTTCTTATTTCTCAAAATTGCTTTGGCTCTTCAGGGTGTTTTGTAGATCCATACAAAGTTTAGGAGTATTTGTTCTAATTCTGTGACGTTCACACAAACAAATGGAAGGATATACCATGCTCATGGATTGGAAGAACCAATACTGTTAACACGTCCACACTCCTCAAAGCAATCTACAGATTTAATGAAATCCCTATCAAAATACCAACATTTTTCACAGAACTAGAACATATAATTCTAAAATTTTAATGGATTCCCCTTCTCTCTTCTGAGTCGGTTTTTGCAGTTTTTCTTCCTTCACCAAAGTCTCGTCTCTTCTTTCCCTGCCTCTCTTTCTGTCTTTCCTTTAAAGTACAGAGCCCCACTCGATCCATAAGAAACTCATGGAGACTCTGTCCTTGGCCAAGTTAACATTGTTTCTATTCCTGACGGAGGTAGGTTTGGCTTTGGTCTTTGCTGTAATATTATGACTTCCTTAGGAAGCTGTGCTAAGGTGTCCTATGAGCTATGCTAATAATACTAAGGGATTATTGATACTCTGACCCTAAAGAAATTCTGACCGACACAAATGAAAGTGTGTTGAAAATAATGCAAATGTTTTCCTTAAACTTGGCTTTCTGCAGCTGAGAAGTTACTCCTTCACTTTTAAATTCTTACCTAAAAATTATTTACATCCCTGGGGAATGTTTTCTTTCCTTCAGAAATGATTTATTGATTGCTATGTGCGTACTATGAGTCACCGGTCAAAAAAGGGAGAATTCAGTACATTCGGGTGTGGGGGTGGAGGGAAGACAGCTAACATTTTTGCATTCCTGTTCATACCGAACTCTGGAAATCATTATCTTGGTATGAATCCTGACAGTTGCCCTCTGAGATATGGAGCCTATCATCCTTATCGCACGCATGATGAGACGGAGGCTCAGAGGAACTAAGGTACTCACCAAGGTCACGTGGCCTGTAAGGCGCAAGAGGCAAGGACCAAGCCCAAGTGTCCTAGACTGCCCCCCCACACCATGCCTCCATGTGGGGGGGGGTTCAGAAAGTTCTAGAAAAGCTTCAAAAGAGAGGCTGATATTTGACTGAGGGGACCTAGCAAAGCCACGGGTTTCATTTTTTTTTTTTTAAACAGGTTATTGGGGGATATTTGTGATTTCCTCCAAAGCAGGATCCCTCTGAAGTTTGGAAACAAACATCCTATTACTTTGTGTAATTCACAGTTCCACCCTGTAGCTTGCTTGTAGACAAGGTCTCCTTTCCGAGTTCTGAGTAAGCCTTTCTTTTAAGATGCTTTTTTCTAGATGGTCATTAGCTAATTGAACGTTCTTTATGTCTGCTCAGTCAGTATATGAAGCGTCATGGTAAAATGCCCTTTGAAAATCAGGAATGGGAGACGCTGTGCACCCCAGTGTGTTGTAAACCCATGTCCTGTGGATCAGGACAGCTGAGAGGGGTCACCCAGGAAGCTAGGACCTTAGTTTGGGGCCAGGGCACTGGAATGAGAGGCAGCAGTCTGAGCTGGAACAGTGAGTTCAAGTCCTAATGCCCTCACTGGCTGTCAGACTGATTAATATGCGTCCAGCTCTTAGAACAGTGCCGCCCATGGTAAGTGCCAGGTTAGTGTTGGCTGCTCCCAAGTAGATATGAATGGAAAGATGGGAACATTGGTGGCATCTTTGGGGTTTTTAGAACACTGGTTAAGGAAAGTAGTGATGAATTCACCTTGGTTTATTATGGAGTCCCTTTGAAATGGTTTATCATGCTCAAGGCCACAAAGAGTTCATCCTCCCTGTTTGTTGACATGGGAAAAGACCTAGCCAGCGGGGTCTTAGAGGGGATAAGATAAGTCAACACAGATGCCCACAGTCTGGGCCGACCCAGACCAGCGAGGAGGTGGACACTGGATGTGGGCAAATGGCCAGCACCACCAGGGAAGGGGTTCCTGGTTCCTCGTGCCAGGCCAGACCTGCCCTGCCTCTCCCCTCAGGAGCTCTTCCTGAGTCAGCCGGCTAACACCTTTTCCAGATTCCACTCATCTGAGATACTGGGATCACTTGGAAATGCAGCTTCTTGACTGACCTCCCGAATCTTCTTTAAACCTTGGGAGCCTTGGGCTAAAACCTCCTTTTTAAACAAACAAACCAAAAAACAACAAGAAAACACCTTTAAAAATAATGGAAATAGGGATGCTGGGTGGCTCAGTCGGTTAAGCCACTGCCTTCGGCTCGGGTCACGATCCCACGGTACTGGGATCGAATTCTGCCTCCGGTTCCTTGCTTGGCAGGGAGCCTGCTTCTCTCTCAGCCCCTGTCTGCTTCTCTGCCTGCTTGTGCACTGTCTCTCTCTCTCTTTCTGACAAGTAAATAAATAAAATCTTTAAAAAAAACAATGGAAATATATAAGTTTGGAAAAAGGAAGGAAGGAACTTTCAAAATGTAGTATAAAGGGTTTTAAACTGAATGTGGAATTCCCCCTCTCTCCTGTTTCCCAGATTTAACCAGAGTTATCATTCTCTTTTTGTGTTTGGAGAAGTTTTATTCACAGTATATGACTATCTATAAGCCTTTTAAAAATTTACACATGATTTTTTTTCTCCATGTCTTACCTTTTCAACTTAGTATATTAATGATTTTTCTAGAGTATCAGTGTAGATCTACCTCTTTCTTTTCATTTATCTTATTTATTTTATTAGAGTTATTTTATTAGAGTTAATTATAAAACTATTTCAGTGAGATAGGGAAATTCTGACCTCTTACCTAATAACCACAGCAAAAAGTAAAATGCACACCAAACTTGGCATAATTACAAGGAGAAATGGATCTGTTCACAGTTACAGTGGGGACTTAACCAAGGCTCCCCGAAACGGACCTGGGTCAGCAGGCCACGAGCAAGGACAAGTGACACAGGAGACCTGAGTTGCACCGTACACAGGCGGGACAGAGGGGAGATGCAAGGGTACATCAGAGAATGCACATTCCTCTACAGGCTCACACGGGCCATTTAGAAGAACAGAGAGGGGCAGAGACTTGGCTGTAAAGGAGATCTGGCCACTGCTGGTTTCTTCCAGTTGTAAGTTCTGAAAGAGTTTTGTCTCTCGCCTGTTTCTTTCCTGAGTTGGTTCTGCCTGTTCCTGCTTCACGCCCGCCCATTTTATGACCATCTCAACTGAATGCCCGTCTGCGTTAGGTCTTCCTCCTTACTACAGTTGTTCCATAAGGACCTTTTTTGTCGTCTTTTACACTCGTGGCAGATGCGGACTGTTAGGTATAATGTTCGTCTGCTCATGGCAAGGTTTTTCAGGTGAGTTTTCATCCTCCCAAGGGAAGCAGGGCTGCTCTCCCCTCTCGTCCTTTTCCTTGTGTCTGTGCATAACGTTAAGCATGTTCCTCGGGACTAACATGGTGCAGGAATCCTGTCGGTTCCCCACCTTGCGTTTGTCAGTAATGCTCCGTTAGCGTCTGATACGGACAGTGGGCTGCACGTCATTTGCTGGATCAGTCGGTTATCTGACTCCCCGGCTGGGAGGGAAGGGTCTGTGTGTCTGGCTCGCCGCTCGCCCCAGTAACGAAATCAGTGCCTTAGACATAGTCAGGACCCGATAAATATTTGTTGGGTAGATTAGCGCAGAGGAGCTCAAAAAGCAAAACAAAGGCCAAAAAACCGGATTTGGAATTGAAGTGGTCATTTCAGATCCCATCCATTCAAGTTTTAATACATTATCTCCATACTGAAGCCTGTGTGTCTGGAGTGTGGGGGTGTGTGGGGAGACACACTTAATATTAAGACATGGAGCCCTTGCATTTTTACACACCGTTACTGGAATACAAAGTACGTCTTCCCCTGTGTGGGCCGGGGCGGGGGAGATGTGGCAAGGTGCGTGTGCCAGTCGATCTGGCCCTTCGGATTCTAAGAATTTTCCCCATAAGGGTGCTCACACGGTCTGCAAGGCCATAGGTGTGGTAAGGATAGAGGCGCCTGGGTGGCTCAGTGGGTTGAAACCTCTGCCTTCAGCTCAGGTCATGATCCCAGGGTCCTGGGATTGAGCCCCGCATCCGGCTCTCTGCTCAGCGGTGAGCCTGCTTCCCCCTCTCTCTCTGCCTGTCTCTCTGCATACTTGTGATCTCTGTCAAATAAATAAATAAAATCTTTAAAAAAAAAAAAGAATAACTATAATAGCAGTTGGTTTGGTACTGGTGTTCAAAGCCGGGTCCATACACGATAGGGGTGCATATGATGACCCACTGAGATGGGACAGAAAAGCGGCAACTCTATATTTATTTTTCATCTGCATAAAAGAAAGGAAGCCTCGCCGACATTCAGTGTTAGAGTAACTCCGTGTCACCACTCGGTCAGCACCGCCGGGTCAGATGGCCACTTGGACACTGAATTTCCAAGACATCCTGAGGGAAGGGGGACAGACAGAGGCTCCCACCGAAGTTACTCATTTGCTTTTAACACACAGCTGCCGTTTGCAGTTCCCACGCACGGGTTCAGTGTGTTTCTAGACTGTGCTCTCTTACCTTACGTTGGTGAGCACGCGGGAAGCCCCGGCCGTCTCAGCTGTGACCCTCCCTCTTGCAGGGACGCCGTGGCGGAAGGAGCAGACCGCGGACCTGCAGCGGGTGCTGGCGCGCGTGGACCGTGACATCCCGCTGGTGCTGGTCAGCGGCAACCACGACGTAGGCAACACCCCCACGCCCGAGACTGTGGCAGAGTTCCAGCAGACCTGGGGGGACGACTATTTCAGCTTCTGGGTCGGGGGCGTCCTGTTCCTCGTCCTCAACTCCCAGTTCTGGTACGATGCCTCCCAGTGCCCCGCCCTGAAGCAGGCACAGGACCAGTGGCTGGACCAGCAGCTGAGCGTCGCAGGCCGGCGCCATTGCCAGCACGCCGTCGTCTTCCAGCACATCCCGCTCTTCCTCCGCAGCATCGACGAGGACGACGACTACTTCAACCTCACCAAGTCCGTGCGGAAGGAGGTGGCCAACAAGCTCACCAGAGCAGGTAGAGACCCGGGGCCCCAGGGGTTGGCTGGGAGGGCCGTCTGGAGGGAAGGCTTCCAGATCCTTCTTCCCCCTCCTGCAGCCTGGCGAAGGGTAGAGAAGATGGGGATTTGGACCGAACTGGGTTCTGTCCCCAGCCCCGCCCCCCATGGACAGTGTGGTCTTGGGCAAGCTGCCTAGCCCTCCCAGCCTCAGTGTACTCATCTGTAAAGTGGGAGTAGCAGTAGGAGCTCTCACATAGAGTGGTCATTAGCATTAGAGGAGGGGGGCCTGCAGGTCATTACACTAGCCCCTAGCCTACCAAGTAGTGAAGTTGTGGCAGCTGCTGGCAGCCGAGGACGGGGTCCTGCGGGTGTGCAGTTAACGGGGGGCAGCCGAGGACGGGGTCATGAGAAATGGGTCTTTCTCCGCTGACTCCATGCACGGCCAGTGACTGGCAGGATTCCAGTTCTGACAACTGTTGTGTCTCTTGTTTTTGTTTTAGTGCCTCCTTTCAGATCTTTCCAGAATGTACCTCCTTATACGCTTCTAACATTTAAATACATCAGTTTATTTGTTAGGAGATAGGGAGAGGGAGGTGGTGGCCCGACCTGGTAGCAAGCATTCATTTAAAAAAAAAAAAAAAAAAATCTTGACACTCTTCTTTTCATCTTCAAGCGTTCAATGTGTTCGCATTTACTTGTGAAATGTACAATAGGCCCTTTTGTATTTTTGAGACATTTTACAAAAAGCTTGCATAATTGGAGACATTTTCCAACTGTTCCGTGGAGATGAAGTTGGGAAACTTCTATTGAGGTCTTTGAAATTTCGTGCCATGCTTGAGCTGGTGCACAAAACCGTTTCGATGACAAGGAAATAAAGTGTCAGGATGGCGTCAGTGCCACCGTGGAGACTAGTTGTAACAGAATAATGCCAGAGAGAACATTTAATGCCAATGAAATGAGTCCTTTCATATCAAATGTTAAGTGATGCAAATGCCATCCCCGTGACTGCTCTTTGTTCTTGGCTCCTGCTGGCCACCTTCTCGAGTGGCGCGTGGTTCTGGGCTTCCCCTCGTCGGAGGAGCAGATGCAGCCCACAGGCACCACCAGATACGGAGACCTATAAACACATATAAAGAGAGAGCCCACAGCCCTAACAGGGCAGCCCCTCGGGGGACGCCCGCTGCCCACCCACCAGGGACCTGGCCTTGTATCTGGGATGCACCAGCCCCCTCCCTGTCAGCCTCAGGACGGACTCGTCTGCACACCCAGAGCCGGCCTGTGTCTTGGGAGGTGGGCTCAGCCCACGGATGGATCTCCACCACCCAGAGGCCCAGTGATTGATTGGAGTGAGACTGGGACCCTCCCCTCAGCCCCAGGGGCAGAGTCTCTTCCCACGGGCAGAGCGGTCTGGGAAGCCAAGCAGTGATCAGGAGCTCACTTGCTCAGCGTGAGACAGAGGGAGGAACTGGCGGTTCATGCGGCTCTCCGTGGCACCAGGCTCCGGAACACTGGCTGAGCCATCTCCAGGAGGGCCTCCTTGCCCAGGATACTCTGATATTTCTAGTGCCTTTAGCATCTCTCGGGACTGTCTGCTTCTTGGGGCCAACTTCTGGGTTATCACGGCAGCTCCACAATGCCCCTCCCTTCTGGGGTCCTCCCCCAACCACCAGGACAAGGCCAGGCTCTCACTCTCCCCCTGGTCTCCACCTCCTCCACTTCACCTAGTCTGGCTACTGAACTCCGGCACCTTCCGTAGGAGGGGCCGGCAGCCCCACCCGGTTCTTCCTCAGCTTCCCTTGATCGCGGCGGACTTGTTCGCGTTGACCCATCTCAGTCTCCCGCTAGGCTCGGCTCCTGGAGCGTGGGGATGCTGCTGCGGTCAGCTCTGCGTTCAGGACACCTGGCTCGGGCCTTAGCTCATCATCAGCCGCATCGGTGTTTGTGAAGCCAGTGAAAGACTGACATGGCCCTTTTATCGATGCAGCACCAGACCAGGTCCGCGCTCTCACGGGGCTCCCAGGCCAGGTTTTCCAAGGTGCGCTCCAAGTCCCGTAGCATCCAAGCCCCTCGTTCTCGGGTAAAGCCACTTGTGTGCCTCTGCCCTGATCCACGTGCTGGCTGTCCAGGTTCACACAGCAGCCTGTTCCCTCTTCCCACGCGGCCCCCCTCCCCCCCCCCCCCCCAACGCACCTTCACGTTGGAGAAGGCATCCTCTCGGTCTCTGGCCTCAGGATGTTCATCTGAGCTTGCTTAACCAGGCTGCAGCAGAGAGATGGGTGCCCTTCCTGCTGTCGCCTCTCAGTTTTAGTGGCTTCTCAAACCAGGCCCTTTGCTCTGTGGCCTTTCAGACCCAGAACAGACCAAGGGCAATGTTGGGAAGAGATCAGAGACCAGATGTGGACCGGCTCGGTGGCAGGCGGAGCGACCTGATTGCTTTGGCCGCAGGGGTAGGTGGGCTGTCGGGGGTATGCACACCCGCGACTCAGTAACGCAGGCAGTTGCTCTGGTGACAGAATGTAATTCTCGGACTCGTTCGGGAAAGCCAGAAGTTCTGGTGACATTCTGTAAAATTCATTAGTAAAAGACCAGGATAGAACCGGGTGATGCCGCGGCTTCGTGTGGCCTCCGGCTTCTCCCCCCACAGCTGTTAGTCCCTGGTCCTGCTCCGGTCTCATTTATCTCCTCGTGCTAAAATGCCGGCGCTCAGAAATATGTCAAAAGCTCATCAGAATATCAGGGTAGCTTTTAATTATGATAATTGTGTTGTTATAAAATATCCTTTTAAAGAGTACCTCCCTCCACAAACCACCGTGGAGGTAGAACCCAGCTTCCTTCCAGCAAGCTTCATGAATAATTCTGAATCATCGTGTGGGATGAATAAATGATTTAATAACGAGCATCAACAATCATCTCTCATTGTTGCATTAATTTTTCAAACGGGAGGAGGTAAATGAGGAGGAGGGTGTTACCGTACAAACGGGCCGCTCTGTGCATGGGGACACGTTCTATGAATCGGAGCCTGTGCACTTCCCCGGTCAGGTTTCCCTAGAAACAGACGCATTCTGTTTTCGCTTGTGAAGCTCGGTAAGAAACCGTGTTTGTGGGCTACAAAGGCATCGTCGGTCGTCAAGGGACAGAAACAGTTATCAGGGCAGGACAGGCGCGCAGATGCTGTACCCCTTCTTGTCGCTCTTCCTTTCCTCTGCCCGAGGATAATCAATTTCATCACATCCACGGGATGTAGAAATTGGTTTTCCCCTTAATTCACCTGATACCTAGTTGAGTTGCAAAGACAGATAGTAGATAATGAAATCGTGGCTGAACCAGGCCATTGTCTCTTGTCCCTCAAGCCTCTTTCAGCAAAAGGTTAATATGTGACCCAGTTAATACAGATTCCAATTTAAAAACTCAATCTTGAAAAACAAAAGTCTGGCTCTTTAATGGACCCCATCTCCCTTGACGTCTCGATACCTTTTCCTTTTTCCATTCTCAACACAGAGATGAGAACCGTGTAGTCGGGAGCCCAGAGCGAATTTGGCAATTACGGTAACTTCCAATAAGTTGATCTTGCCTACAAAAATTAATGAGCAATTTCACAGAAATAGCTTCATCTCCAGTATTGATGCTTAAAAACAAAAAACAACTAGAGAGAAAGAGCCCGTGGTTATGGTTTTAGAATGTCAAAGTTTAAAAGAACAAAAGGTCAGGTTTTCAGGGTCCACTTTACAGGAAAAATAAAACCTCAGGTCCTACTCTAATGTCTCCTGAGTTGTATTGAAATTATTTGTTTATATCCTGATTCCTCTAAGAGACACCGCCCCAGCTTCCTTGGCCTCTGTGAGCCCATCCCCTTGCCAAGACTGTTGTGCTGTATAGCCCCATCAATAAATAAATGTTGGTTAAGTGGGATGGAATTAAATTTGATTTACATACTTACCAGCAGAATCATTGGTAAGGTCTGGATTACCTGTGGATTGGTGATTGCCAACTGGCTTTTGGATAGGAAACGTATCACCTAGAGCGGTGGTCGGTAACCGTTTTCCGCGAAGGGTCACACAGTGAACAGGGTGGGCTGTGGGCCCCGTAGCGACCGTTGAGCTCTGCCATTGGAAGGCAGAGGCAGTTACAGACACACGTAAGCAAACCGGCATGGCTGTGTTCCAGCAAAACTCTATTTACAAAAGCAAGCGTGGGCCTGCAGACCCTACTTTTCCTGCCCTTGGCTTAGAGAAGTCTTCCTGTTGCCATGCAGCGCCCGTGCCCTCCCCTGAAACCCTGTCCACACTGTGCGTGTGTCTCCCTCCAGCATGCTCCCGGTGACCCCACGGCGGCAGCTGCCTGACTTACTGAGGGCTCTGCCCAGAGCAAGCCTCAGGCTCCTCAGTAGAGGGTACGCCTGGGAGAGGCATGTTCCCCTGGAGGCCCATGACATGACGTGGGGATATGGGGTGGGAGGGGATAAGGGGGCGCTTAGAATCTAATACTTAAAATCTCACCCTAAGATCTATTTTCTACATGCGTTAGAAAAAAATGTAAGTAGCTCTTCAAGTTGAAGAAAAATACTCAGGAAGCGATAGCACTGGCAGCCTGTGGGCGAGGCAGAAGTCGTGGCGCAGGGGGACATGCGGATGGGCGGGAGGGCTGAGGCCCTGTTACATCACAGCGCAGCGGGCAGGCCTGGGCTTCAGGCAGACCTGGTTCAGATCCCTTGGTGCCGCTCCCCCAGCCAATGACCTCGCAGAAGCTGCTCCGCATCTCTCTGCCGTAGTTTTCTCACTTGTTCCGTGGGGCATCTGGGTCCCAGCCTCATAGGGTTGGCGTGAGAAGCAGACACAGTGAGGCGGGGATGTGGGGTGTGCTCTGGGCAGGGCTGGTGGTCGTTAGATGACCCCGTTGTCAGATCACGAGCCCACAGCAGGCAGATCTGCTTTACGTGGGTCTGGCTTTCTTCTCCCGAAGCCCTTCTCCACCCTGGGGCGCCGGCAGGAGGGGCAGCGTCTTCTCGAAAGGGGATGCGCCAGAATTTCCAAGCAAGGGGAGGCATGTCCGCTAACGGGAGTTTGTAAGTTGAGAAAGAAAGGAGTTAGCTAACCGCAGGAAGTGAAGCCAGACAGAACATCTCTTAGCTCCTGGGATGTGCTGGGAGACAGACTGTGTCTCAAGGAGTCTGAGATTTTTCAGCGCCGATGAGGAATACACGTTATTTTTAGTTGTATCAAAAGAGGGTACTAGTTTAAAAGGGGGCGAGTGCTCAACTAGATGGAAAATTCCTGCAGAATTTGGTGACAGCGTTTGACTCCTCATTACTTCTTCTAAAGCACAGAGCACGTGAGATTGTGTATTGGGAAACACACCAGTGAGGACATAATTGCAGTCCGGCTTTCTGAAGCTAGCCAGTGTGTCTGCGAGACAGTGGCGGTCGTCTTATGATGCCCTCTGTCTGAAGATTTTTTTTTTAATTTATTGAGAGAGTTAAGAGAGACAGAGCTCAAGCCCTTGAGCAGAGGGAGGGGTGGAAGGAGAGAGAGAGAGAGAGAGAGAATCTCAAGCAGACTGTGCTAAGCGCAGAGCTCGACTCAGGACTTGATCTCATGACTGTGAGATCACGACCAGAGCCGAAATCAAGAGTCACATGATCAACGGCTGAGCCACCCCGACGCACCCCTGATGCCCTCTGTTTAAGATGCATTTTGAAATGCTATCTTAGTGGTTGTTTTTCAACCAACTCTCAAGTGAGACCTCATAAGCTCTCCTCGAAGCATTTGTAGACTCTGGAGTTTCTGGGAGGTTATCTGCCTGAGGAGTTTCACCCTCTTCAATTTCCATTTGGTCCCGAACTCATGTTCCCAGGCTGGGTCTGTTTTCCCTTTTGACCAGTCCATGGTAAAACGAGCTGCTCTCGCCGTTCGATCGATGCCTGTGCCTCCCTCCCTGCGAAGCCAGATAAGAGACCAACTGCCAAAGCTGCATCTGGCGGGAAGCGACGGATTCCGTTTCTCACTTCGGAGGTATCCTTAACAGTTGGGCTCATTAAAGTCGAAATCAAGTTCTGATTGTAAATATTTATAAACCGAGAATCTGGCACGTGTCACTGTGTGCTGCCGGTTCCCAGTGTTAAGTCAACATTCACCCGTTGCACGCGGAGCACGGGCCCTGGGTGAGGCACTGAGGGTAGGGGGGAGCGGGACAGGCAGAGGTTCCCCCCCACCCCGTCCCGCCGGTATCGGAGACCCCACGCTCCCGCTGAAAATTACCGGTCCCGCTGGACACTCCCATTGCGACTTTGCAAAAAGGAGGCCCAGCGCACGGGAAACCGTATTGACTGTTTAAGTTTACAAAATCACAACATTACGTCTTCTCTTTTTAGGTCATGTTTTAAAAATAGTAATTGGTGTCACTTTAAAATGAGCAGTGGGATTCCTTTGTAAAATTGAGATATCTAGGTGGTGGGTATTAGAGAGGGCACGGACTGCATGGAGCGTTGGGTATGGTACAAAAACAATGAATACTGTTATGCTGAAAATTAAAAAAAAATGATAAAAAAAATTGAAATATCCCTCGTTTAGCTAAACCCTCTGACTTCCTATACTATTCAGGTATTTCTGAACTGCTCTGTTTCAGAGGCATTTGCTCCCCTATGGCCAACGATCTAAGTGAGGATCTAGAATACTGTTCTTTAAAGTAAGCTAGAAATTGCTTCAGTTTTGTAGTTTGTTGTTGTTGTTGTTGTTTTTAATTTGTCTTAACAAAAAGGTTTGCGTGTGGATGATTCACTGGGAAATGAAAGAATGATGCCCCTTTGGGCAAGCCTCCTAGTGCAGACGTGGGGTTCCGTGCCCCTTGGCACAACGCCAAGGAGCCCGTGACCCTGCATGCCACCTAAGAGAGGAGACCAGTGCACAGACGCTCTCTGGCTCTGGGTCCATTATAGACATGTACGAGGAGAGAAAAGAACTTCTCGCGGCTGTTTCTTTTCCACAGGGTGCTCTTTTGTGCACAGTGGGTGGTCAGGTGGGGAGGTCCCTGCAGGAACGTTGCCCAGGTAGAAGGGGTCACGTCCAAAGGCAGGTGCGATGCTGTCTCGCCCAGGAGCCTCCAGCAGGGCCACCCTGCCTGGGTCGGGCCTCATGGTCTGTGCCTGTCTCTCCATCAGGGCTGTAGCCTCCTCCCTCCCAGATGCCACATCACAGACACCACACAGAGCGGCCTTTCTCCTGAAAAAGGGAAGAGCTGAACGAGGTTTTTGAGAACCGTGATTCAGGTTCAGTGTTGCTGTTATGGTCTGTCAGCGGCTGTGCTCTGTGTCAGCACAGCCTCTGCACAGGCAACCCGACGTGTAGCCTGGGGTCCGTTGTTGAGGTCACAGAGCTGGGGAGCAGGCATGGTAAAGTCTCCGATGTTCGTGGGGGATCTGGCAAGATAAGGCAGTACCATGACACGGGGTCTGGTTCCTGGGGCGTGCCCAGTACGAACAGTGCTGCTGGTGTTACCCGTCTTCCCGCCACTGTTGTTACTGTCCTAAAAACCTGGTGACATGACATGAAAGAAGTGGGTGCGTGAGGAACATACTTCCTGCTCTCTGCAAGTTCACGCCTCAGACCTACGGCTGGGTGGCTGGAGTGTCGCCTGAGTTGGGACCCTCGTCTTCCTGACCACATTGTCTTTACTGCTCCTCTGCCCATCACGCCGGGGTCCTGTGTCCCTGAGTCACCCCCATGACATGCCACCGGCGGGTGCTAGAAGCCACAGGGTCCCCGACCTCCTCCAGTATCAGTTTTACTTCCTGAGCTGTTTAAGACGTAATTGACATAACACTCCTGTAATAACATGACTACTTACTAAATATTACAGTCCAGTACTGTTGGAGTAATAAACAGGCCCGGTCCCTTGCTCTGATTTATAGACAAGAAGGAGAGATGCACATCTGGGAAGCAGCCGAGCGGGGCTCCTGCTCTAGGGCCCTGACCTCTTGGCCATGCGGCTGTGGGGGTAATGAGTAGAATGCGCCTGGGGCACAGGTGTAGACCTTATGGCAAGGTGCAGGCTGCCAGGCAGGGTTGGGTGGGGGTGGGTCCCACCTGCTCACCCACCCTGTCCTTCTGCACCGGCGGCCTCAGCAAGGAGCTGGTCCACCTTGCCAAGGAGGCTCAGAGCCACCGTGTCTGCGGGGTCTGCGGAGGGAGGGTACAGGAGCGCCCGCAGGGTGAGGAAAGCCCCTCAGGCCTCAGCCACCGGCAGCCTTTCTTACAGAGTGAGCCCCTCAGCTGGTCCTTTGATCTTGAGTGTGTGAACCACACCTTCTGCAGATAGAGATGCTGTTGGAACGCAGGGAGGGATCTGGACCCGCCCTGTAGACTCAAGTCCAAGGCAGCTCTCAGCCAAGGATCATGGGCACCAGAAAAAAAGCTTACTTAAAATGTGGGGACTGTAGCTCTTAGCAAAGAGGGATGAAAGGAAAGGTTGGCTTGGGGCACCTGGGTGGCTCAGTACACCAGTCGGTTGGGGGTGTGACTCTCGATTTCAGCTCAGGGTCGTGGGGCTGAGCCCACGCTGTGGGGGGGAGCCTGCGCAGGATTCTCTCCCTCTGCCCCTCCCCCCAGCTTGAGCGCAGGCGTGCTTGTACACTCTCTCAAATAAATAAATCTTTTAAAAAAAATAAAGGTTGGTTTGAGACATTACCTTGCAAAAAGAGAAATCGTGGCAATCCGTTTATATCAACCTGTATTTGATAAAACGCTTGTGGTTACTGCAGCGTGCACCAGCTCTTACGATGAATAAAGAATGAATCAGGTGTTAACTTGGTTTCCTTGGTCTAAACAAGTCTAGAATAATTGTTCAACAGCATTGTGCGCTTGACAGCGGCACCACCTTGGGTCGTTTCTGCACAACAGAAAAATAATTGCAGGTTTCATCAGTTTTCCTAAGGGTGTCTTTCTGAATCCATCAGTAATGTGATTATCGCCCTTCTCAGGAACTCTCCTGTGTGTACATCTGTGCGTTTCTTCTGCCAGAGCCGTCCATGTTGATGGCTTCCCCTTCTCCCAATCCCAGCCCTTCCCCACGTGTCCTTTCATAGGCTTTATGAAATCCCTTGTCTTTAGCATAATATGTGGTTCAACACAAAGGGGCCTCTGCCGGGTTGTACAAGTTGGGTTTTGTTTTGTTTTTTGTTTTCCTGTCCTAGGGGGCTTGGTTTATAAACAGCCTATTCACTAACGTTTCCTTGTTACTAAGGAGTTCCTTCTTTTCATACAGCTGAGATCTTATCCTCTGAACATTTTAGAAGCAGATGATGTCATACACAGCATCATCGTGGGTTGTTAAAAATGTCCCCCAGACCACCGCTATTTCACACTACACATAGACATACCGTGCTCATTGAACTCTTTTCCCATTACTGAACACTTAAGTCATTTCACTTTTTCTCTGTGGTAACATCTCCCGTCACACACTTCTTTGTGCACAAACACGTCCCAATCTTCACCTAAAAACGCTTGTCCATTTTTTTATTTATGAAACCAATGCCTGAAATCGGTCTTGGTAAAACCAGATGTGACCTCCAGTTCCATTTTGCTGAAGGTGTTTAGCGTTCTGATTGGAAGAGTGACAGGAGCTCCTGACACTGGCTCGGATGCTTTGCCTGTTGTCACGGTCACCTTTACACAGAGTTTGCAACTACTGGAACACTGAACAGTAAGCATCAGTCCTACCCTCCAGAAGCTCAGTCTAGGGGGAAAAAAGTCAGGGAAGCTACTGGAGAATTACAGTCAACCTAGGTGACTTGGAGGGGACTTCATGGCGCATGGATGTTTGTTTCCAATATTTATATTCCTCGCTCCGTAGTTCACATTTGCAGCTGTGCAAATACTCGGCTTGCCACCTGTTTGATAGGGGCATGGTTTCCCATAAGAACGTGAGAATTGTGTCATTCCTGTTGCCGTGGATAGCCTCCATATCAGGGGCATTTCTACCCTTCTTCCGTATCCCTTTCTCTTTTTTCTTCCTTCTTTTCTTTGATAACTACCTTTGCTTGATGGCTGCGTCTTCATGAAATCACTCCATCAGACGTTTGCTTTGTTGGGGGCCCCATTCCATCCAGTAGATGCTGGGGGCTGGCTACTCTGTGCCAAGCCCATATATGATCACAGAGACGGCTTTTAAGTGAAAGAAGTCTTTTCTGTATGATCAATCCATTAGTACACGGAAGTGCTGTGACCACTGTCCCCATTTCCTGGAGTCCCATCAAGGTGAAGGAACAGCTATCTTAGCCTTGCCAAGGTCGGTGATCCTCTGGCCAGAGGTGCCCATCCTTAAAGCTAAAGCCAGGCGCCTCTGGTGTAGCAGGTGGCGGTCAAAATCCTATAAAAAAAAAATCCTATAATTACAATTTTTTCATTCTTAAAAACTGTGAAAGCAGATCTTACAAGATGTTACCCGTGGGCGGTGGGAATATAAATGTTATTTTCTGTACTCATCTGAATCGTCTAAGTTTTTCCAAAAAAAAAAAAAAAAAAAGAATAAAGAATAAAAAGAATCTCTACAATGACATCTAGGTTGGGGTTGGCAGACGGTTTTTGTAAATGGCCAGATAGTACATACTATTAGGCTTTGTGGGCAAGGAGGCAAAATTAAGCATATTACGTAGGTGCTTATGTAAACCTACCTAGAGGCGTGTAAAAAGCGAAGAAGCTTTCTTACTGCATACATCTTCTGGGAGAACGGACAGTTGGCTGTAATTTTCCAGCCCGTGGTCTAGGTGCTTGAGATCGATCACCACTGACACTTACATTTAAGGATAATAGTTACGGAGCCATCGGTTTGTTTCAAAATTGCGCCATTTAGCATTTTCCACATTTAAGCTTAAATGTGCAAAGCTTGAAATCTAAGGGAGGGGAGATTTCCCTTCTTTGTTTTTTTTGTTTGTTTGTTTGTTTGTTTTTAAAGATTTTATTTATTTATTTGACACAGAGAGATCACAAGTAGACAGAGAGGCAGGCAGAGAGAGAGACAGAGACAGAGAGGGAATCAGGCTCCCCGCTGAGCAGAGAGCCCGATGTGGGACTCCATCCCAGGACCCTGAGATCATGACCTGAACCGAAGGCAGTGGCTTAACCCACTGAGCCACCCAGGCGCCCCCCCTTCTTTGTTTTTGACTGACGGCGTTTTGGGTCTTGGAATGACACACGTGCCTCCAGTGCTTGTCGCCTGTTTCTCACTTCCAAATGGCTTCTTAGTCATCAGACAGACATGGCCCGAGGCGACCGAGCCACATTGTCCCCTCTTCTGTGCCACGCCATGGCCTTGGGTCCACACCTCAGTCCCACTGAATGCGTGATGCTTGGGAAAGCAATTTCACAAGCCAGAGAAGGGATGTCGAGAAGGTCACTGACAAGATAGTGCTCTGATGGAGTCCTGCCCTATCAAGGAACCGTCCTGGGACCTGTTGGAGAGCAAGTGAAGAAGTCCATTATTTTGTAAGAGCTTCCACGAGCTAGTTTATGTAGCGTTTAAAAGTGGATTATTGGTCACCCCAAAAGGAGAGTTACTGTTCTAAAAATGCTTAGGGTAATATTAGTTCTTGTTGGCTATAACAGGAAACTCAACTCGCCCAGTGCAGAGAATAAGGAAACTTACCCTCTCGTGTCCCAGAAGCTGAGGTACGGTTCAGGCTCTCAGGCCAGCTCGGGGATCAGGTTCTTGATGTGATTCCGCTCACCGCCCCCCACCCACCACTCCAAATGTCCCTTTCCTCCCATTGGACCTTCTCACATGGCTACCACAGTCCTGGATTTGATGCTCAGAATTGACAGGGTTTTTTTTTTTTTTTTTTTTTTTTTTTTTTTAAGAAATAAAACCTTTCCCAGGACCCTAGCAGCTGTCCTTCCACAGTTCCATAGCCAGACCTGAGCCACAGACCTGTTCCCAGCCTATAATCCTGGTGGCCTTAAAAGGAGGATTGCCACAACTGCCTCGATCCTGGCTGTGGGGATGAAGCCTGTGACCTCTCAGAGCAGGACATTTCCCAGAACAAAATTGGGGTTTTATTCAGCAAAGACAAAAAGGAAGGGCATGGCTATCAGAAGGTAGCCAGCATTGTCTCCTGCGGGCCAGGAATAAAGAACTCCATATTCACGCCTTATTTCAGAAACAGTGCCGAAAAGCGCTGTGTTCCCCTTCTGCGCCGAGCCTGTGCTGGGGGGTTACACACGTCATCTCTGAAACTCACAGCAACTCTGTAAGGGATCTATTATCTGCTCCTCTTAAAATTGAGGAAACGGATGTTCAGGGAGATAGAGGAGTGTGTCATGTGGCATTTAAGTAACAGACAAGATTCAGAATCAGGGCTCATTTCTCTGTCTCCTCCACCCTCTTGTTAGCAATAACCAGGCCTTCATTGACAAGGAACGTGGTAATTCTTTTGTAGTATCAGAAAATACTGGAACTCTCCTTTGCCTTAGATAATAATTGACAAAATGGGGAGATCAGTTTCTCCTCCACGGCACGTACCGGCATAGAGCTTCTGAGTTGCCTCAAGTTTCATATACTCATTCACTGTCCATCTGTCCATCTGCCTGTCCATCCATCTGCCAGCCATCATTTATAGAGCAGCGGTTCTATTCTCTTCATTCAGAGGCTGGACATCCAGTTAAATAGATTTGCTCTCTGCCCTCACAGACCAGTCGGGGATGCCAAGGTGGGAAGCCAGGAACCCCAGGACAAAAGTAGACAAGTGTGCGAGAATCAGAGGAGGAAGGAGAACCAACTTAGTTCAGCTGGGCCAGGGAGAGGAGGGCCCGGAGAGGAGCAGGCAGGGTTTTGAAGGATGAATAGGAGTGCACCAGGCAGATGTGGGCAGGATGGGGGTAGCATTTGAGACATGGGGCGGAGCGTGAGCCAGAGCCAGCCTTGAAAGCCACTCATGAGCAGAGCCGGACTCGGGTGGTTCGATGGCAGGAAACAGGAGCCAGGTCGCTGTTACAGAAGGTGTTACAGAAGTATGGAAAGGTTTTTTCTCCATCAAGTTTTGCATTTTAGAGAGAACAACCTTGCTCAGTCTACCCAGGATGCATTTTCTCTTTCCCTACCAGGTTTTGTTCAGGAGGTCAGGCTGGAAACACTCCTTTCCAGACCCCCTTACACCTGGTGTGGCCACTGGTCCCAGCACTGGGACTTAGCAAGTGGGGCTTCCTGCAGAGCTTTTGGTTGGCCCTTTTCTCTTGTTCCTGCCTGGAACTTGGACACAGTGGCTGGAAGCCCTGCAGCCACCTTGCAGTCTTAAAGACAAAGCTACAAGCTGAGGACCGCAGAGCAGAAAGACGGAAGGAACCAACGTTCTTGGTGAAATCCTTGAGCAGATCTCTACACACCCTGACCACCGTCTGCTTTCTTTATATGGGGTGGATAAATCATAGATCAGTACGAGTGTATACTTGTTCAAGTCACTGACAGCTGACTGCTGTCCTGATGCATCGGGGGGTAGAAAGTAGGGCAGCTGGGAGGGCAGGAGGATGAGAAGAGTGGGCAGTCACAGAGACTGTCCTGAGAACGGGGAGCTGAAAAGGCCGTGAGCGCGCTAATAGAAAAGCAGTGGGATGTATGGCCTCCATCCCTGAGCTGGTGACCGGTGCACTGGCCCAGGGAGGCCCACAGGAGGAGCAGACCGTAGGGGCGAAAGGAATGAGTGAGTCTGGAGGAGAGGGCTTGAAGCAGTCCGGGAACTCAGGCTGGGAAATCGCTCGGAATCGTCACAGGTGGCGTGGTCAAGGTCAGGTGCAGGCAGTGGACATCCCTCGGGAAGACAGGGGTGTGGACAGAGCCCAGGGCAGACCACCGACTAGGATGCTCGTGGAAAAGCACTCTATTGGGCACGTGCCGTCCTGCAGTCTGCCTAATTGCCGCCTTTCTTTCTCTGGTTCCTGAGGTGGGAGCTGACATTTCTGAGGTCATCACATTTCAGTGGCAACAGCTACCCTCCAAGACCTCCCCGGCTTGAGTCCAGGCCCGAGCCCTCTTTCCCCAGTACATTTCATCTCCGACACCCTGCAGAACATCTCCCTTCCGCAGCTCACTGCCACCTCTGTCTACCTCCCTCAATTATTTTTGGACAGATTTCCAGTTTGATACATGAACATGCCGTCAGTCAAAACAATCTTTTTAATGAGCCTCTTGTCCTGACAGCTGTGTTTAAGATAGGGCATGGAAACTGGGTACTGGAAATCTAGAAAATTGTCCATTCTGGATTGAAACCTTAATGTGTGCCCCACGCTGCATCTCACACACAAGCCTGCCATCTTCTCTTAAAAAATAAAGAGGAAATTATGAATAGCGAAAAAGATGTAATTTGTGCAAATGAAAAAAAAAAAAAAGATCTTCTGATCAGATGCTTAGAGAAGGCTGAGAGGAAGGACTAATTATTGAACATGGATATATTCCTGCCACACAACCTTGGCCATGACTCTGAGTGACACCCTTGACCTTCACAGTGACCAGAGGGTGATTGTTACTAATCCTACCTTCCACATGGGGAAACTGAGGCTCAGGGAGGTTGATGGATATGCTGCGCTCACACAGCTTGGTAATAGCCGACTGTGGTTCAAGCCCGCACTCCCCTGACCCTTACCCCCAGCTGCCACCACTTTTTTGGCAACCATATATTACTATGAATAAAACACAGCCCTCTTCTCACATATGCCACAGAGGCTTTGGAATTTCTGCGTCATCAGGAAGGGGAAAAATTGAAACATTGAGCATACAGAGTCTCCCCGGTAGATAAATAAGAAGTGAGCCTGAATTTTGTAGGAGCACCATTAATTCTGGAGCTCAAGGCGGGAAGTGGGGCTCCACTGCAGCCGTCCCCCTCCCCGGGCTTTGGCTGTGCAGGCAGCTGGGCACCTGCAGGCCTTCGAGAGGAGCGGTTTCCCAGCAGAGCTGCTCCATCCCCTGGATTGTGCAAGCTCAGGTGCTCTCAAAGGCAGGGGAGGCTCGTGTCCTATAGAAGGCTTAAGTGAGTCCTGTGGGCGGAAGTGGAAACATCATGTTATAAATGGGACCCAGGTCCCCCTCGACTCCGCTGGCTGTTGGCACGATGACTCTGACCGGCGGCTCTCCCTGTCTGCTCTTCTTCGGGACTAATGTGGCCAAACCACTTCCAACCTGATGAAGCTGAAAATGCCCAGCCTTGGTCCTCTCTGGGCCACATCTGTGCCATCGAAAATTATAGTCCCCTCCCCCCCCAACCTTCTTGTAGTTTCAGTTAAGAGGAACCTTGAACAGGGAACAATATAATTTTTGTTGATTATTATGGAGTGGAGGCAAGAAAAATATAAATTCTTTTTCTTTTTTAAAGATTTTATTTATTTATTTGACAGAGATCACAAGCAGGCAGAGAGACAGGCAGAGAGAGAGGAGGAGCCAGGCTCCCCGCTGAGCAGAGAGCCCGATGCGGGGCTCGATCCCAGGACCCTGAGATCATGACCTGAGCCGAAGGCAGAGGCTTTAACCCACTGAGCCACCCAGGCGCCCTAAGAAAAGTGTAATTTCTTGAGGGGAGGAAATTTTTTTAAAGAGAAAGAAAATTCTCTTGTGGTTATAGATTATGAATGAGTTGGCCTTGGGTGAAGGTCAGTTCACCAACCGGGCCATTAATTCCTACCCAATCCAAAAGGAAAGAGAGAAGAAAGGAAAGAATCCCAAGAGGAGGCTGTGGATCCTCAGACAAGCCAGATGTTTCACATCACGTGAACCAGATGTCTGGGAAGACGCCCGAGGTAACCAGATGTTTGCGAGCTCCGTAGGGCCCCCAGGAGAGGCTGAGACACGAACCCAGGCTTCCAGCAGCATCCCCGGCCATGAACGCCTGTGCCCCGGTAATGAAGTCCTCACCAGCAGTCCAGGGCCGCTCACCCCCAGCAGCTGGCTGGGTCCCCGCTCCTGCCGGAGACGAGGCAGCCCTGCGCCCAGGTCAGCTTCTCCCTACACCTGGGAGTCTCTTGCTGAGCAAACAGATAGAGGTGGGCTCCTCCTGGAGTGGCTGGGCCATGAGACTCCTTCCTCCCAGGAGTGGTTTCCTCCCAGGTCCCCGGTGCTCTTTGAGAAGCTCTGCTAACTCTGAGTTTCTCCACGTACCCGAGCACTTTGCTTAGCTGAAAGGCGCGGAACCTGCCTGACCTCCCAGTGTCGAATGATCATCTGACAGCCTGGATTTTGACATACTGGAAATACAGTTTTTCCGGAGTTTATGGGGTGGTTCTGAGATAGAGCTGTATGTTCTGAGCGGAACAATGAAAAGATAGTGTTGAGTGACTAAAAGCAGGTAGCACATCCGCAGATCGCAGACCCCGTTTTTTGTGAAATTGTTTATATTTGTACATACGTCTGTTGCTATAGACTGTATCTTATACCCGTGTTATTAGCACAGACAATTTAAGATATCTGGACAATACACACAGAACCAAAATGGGAAGAGAAAGTTCATCTTTTTTTTTTTTAACATCTGACCTTATTTTAGCAAGCATCCCTGCTTTTCTTTCTTCTGAAATTCAGAAATACCTTATTCAGAAATATTTCAAAGCTTATAGAAAAGTTGCAAGTAAAAAGAACACCTATATTCATTTTACCCAGATTTATCTGGTGTTTTATCCCAGGTAAATATCATTTATATCATTTGTGAGCGATATTGCAAATATATATATATTTTCTGATCTATTTGAGGGTACACCGCACGCATCACGTGTGTTTGTTTTATTATCCCTTCTTACACAAAAGGAGGACTACTGTGTAAGATTTTTGCACTCCATTCACATAATTTTTCCTAGATGTCATTCCGTATGCGTTCGTGGAGCTCTGCCTGACTTTCCCCTCCCAGCTGCGCCGTGTGTACCGTAGCTCATTTAGCTGCTTTCCTGAGGCCCGTTACTTTGGAAGGTAGAAGCACAATAAAGATAAAGAGTGGAGAGGAGACTTTAAAACCACGGGAAGAACAAGCAGCAGCTCTTAATAGAAAGCCTTTGTTATTTGTAAAGTGGGTGGGGCCGTGGGAGAGGGCAGCCCCCAGGAGCCCTTGGGCGGCCTTGGGACTCACAGAGTAATAGAGGTGTCTGGGTCCATATGACCTGCTTAGGTCAGTGTCTGAGGGAGGCTCCCTGGAGCAGGGAAGTGAGGACACAGGACAGGGCCAGGAAACAAAGCTAATAAGCAAGGGTATGTGCTCAGGATTTCAGCCTGATCCCGCCGGAGCTCCACGGCACGAATCACACCACACACACCCCCAACCTTGAGGCAGAGGGGCCACATCCTCCAACCCATACATACAATAATCCGTTAGGGGTGTGGAAAAATTAAAAGTAATGCACACAATGAGCCTGGTTTACAATGCCTGCCTGGCCCATCTCAGATCTTCAGAACATGGGAGCTATTTCTATTAGGGTCCTCATTCCCTTTCTTTCCCTCCCCAACTGCACCATAACAGCTTTACTGACAAACCATTACCATCGACGTACCATACAGTTCACTTATTCAAAGTGTACAGTTCAGCAGTTTTCAGTCTGTTCACAGAGCTGTGCATGCACTGCCACGGCCAATTTTAGAACATGTGCATGACGCTATAAAGAAACCCTGCGCCATTCTGCAGCCACTCCCCATTCCTCCCTCCCTGCCCTAGAAATCTACTTTCTCTCGCCGTAGATGTGCCTATCTGTTTGGGGTATTTCGTAGAATAGGAGTCCTCTGCTACACGGTCTCGGGGCTGACCTTCTGCACTCGCGTGTCATTCATTCATTGGCTGTGTGTTGGTTCAGTTGTTCGGGTCTCAGGAGCAGCGAGGCTGCGAGCAGTTAGCAGCCAACCCTCCCAGCAGCAGCACCAGCTGCTGGTGCACCAGCATGGAAAGTGGCCTAGCAGGGATACCAACAGCAGCCACCAGCATAAATCGTGTGCGAGGGCTTAGTTAAGAGTAAGAGGACAGGGATTATCCAGCATGATTAAAAAACAACAACAACAACAACGAGAAAGGAGAGCAGTTACTTGGAATTTCTGGATAAATGTGTTGTTCTGGACAGACTGTCTCCCTTTTAATCTTTGAAAGGTTCTGCCTTATAAGTTCACCAAGGAATGAAATCTCAGTGACCAAACTCTCACACCCTTGGTGGGAATTTTAGTTGCTCTCTTTCCTTAAGGATAATTTGACAGTCAGATCCAAAGTCTAAACTATGGGAATATGGAAGACTAAATTTTTCCCCTGAGATCAGGAAAAAGGAGACCTTGTCTGTTTTCACCATTCCTTTATAACAGCATATTGGAGGTTCCAGTCATTACAAAGTGCAAGAAAAAGCATAACAATCAGAAAAGAAGAAATAAAACTGTCCCTATTTGCAGATGAGGTGATTATTAACTTAGAGAATCCCAGGAATCTACAAAACAATTACTAGCATAAATGAATTTAGCAAGATCTCAGAGTATCAGGTTAATAGACACAAGTCAAGTATATTTTTATATACCACCAGTAAACACTTGTCAAATGAAATTGTAAAACTAAATGAATTTGCAATAGCAACAAAAAACATAAAATACCGAGGAATCCCAAAGGACATGTAAGGCTTCTGCCCTAAAAATTATAAAACAGTGCCGACATTAATTAAAGAAGATCTAAGTAAATGGAAAGATAGACCATGTTCATGGATTGGAAGACTGTTGTTAATGTGGCATTTTCCCCAAAGTGATCTGTAGATTCAACATAATCCCCATCAAAATTCCTGTAGTTTTATTTTGGGTAGAAACTACAGGCTGATTCTAAAATTTCTGTGGAAATGTAAGTTACCTAATTGCAAAATGATTTTGAAAAAGAAGAACAAAGTTGAAAGACCTATCCTACCTGATTTCACAACCAACTGTAAACCTCCAGTGATCAAAGCTAACATTTGGTATTAAAAGGTAAACAAATTAATGGAACAGGAAGTTGAGTTTGGAAATAAACCCGAACATATATGGTTAATTACTTTTCATCGCACGTGCTGAGGCAGTTCTGGAAATAACCCCAGGGCCCATCAGCAGTCGGATGGGTAAACAAATTACAGGGTATCCATACAATGAAATATTACTTAGCAATAAAAAGGGTGAACTCTTTTTTTTTTTTAAGATTTTTTTATTTATTTATTTGACAGACCGATCACAAGTAGGCAGAGAGGCAGGCAGAGAGGGAGGAGGAAGCAGGCTCCCTGCCTGAGCAGAGAGCCCGATGTGGGGCTCGATCCCAGGACCCTGGGATCATGACCTGAGCTGAAGGCAGAGGCTTTAACCCACTGAGCCACCCAGGCACCCCAAAAGGGTGAACTCTTGACACATCCAGTAATATGGAGGAATTTTTGAAAATCATGCCTTCATGATTCTTTCATGAAAAATTTCAAAATCTTTCAAAATCATGCTACGTGAAAGAAGGCAGGCCAAAAAAGAGCACGTACTATATGATTCTAGTATATGAAATCCATATTAATCTATAGCAACAGAAAACAGGTCAGACATTGCCTGGGCCAGGATGGAGGAAGGGAGTGACTCCCAAAGAGCACAAGGAAACTTTTGGGAATGGTAGGATGTGTTCATGATCTTGATCTTGGTGATGGTTTCCAGGTGCGTACATGTGTTAAAATTGACCAAATATATGAAGTTTATGCTTCTTTAATTATACTTGATGCTGTACCAAAAAAGTGGAGGTATTCTTTGACCCAGAAGCAGTTCAGCTTCCTTGTAAAATGTGGAAAGTGTTGAACCTAGAGCTACCTTCTTTGTACATGTGGTGAGGTTATTTTTGCTCTGCAAAAGGGCCTTGTGTTTGTCATATGATATTAATAATTCAGTGTTTCTGTTAAAGAGATAATCAGTGATTTAATAATTGATATTATAATGGCTTTCATTCACTAGGAGCCTACTGTGTGCCAGGCACAGTATAGCTGTTTCCAA
Source organism: Lutra lutra (assembly GCF_902655055.1). Lineage (NCBI taxonomy): Eukaryota > Metazoa > Chordata > Mammalia > Carnivora > Mustelidae > Lutra > Lutra lutra. The sequence continues at coordinate 10,175,412 of NC_062295.1, read as the reverse complement.
GAGCAGCAGCCTTGCAAGGTAGCTGTGTCTGTCTCCCATTTTACAGATAGTGAAACTAAGGCCATGCAGTTACAAAGAGCTGACGCTGGGATTGGATTTCCACATCTGCCCCACTCCAGAATGGCTGTGATCCGTGTAGCAGCCACATGTGGCTGGTCCAGACTGACGTGGGCTCGAAGTATAAAATACACACTGGATTTTCCAGACTTGGTGTGAAAATAATGTAAAATTGGTAATATTTTATATATGATTATATGTTGAAATAATATTTTAAATAGTGGGTTAAAACACATAACTAAAGCTAATTTCACCTCTCACTATTTCCTTTTTTAAAGGCAGCTACTAGGAGGTTTAAAATTACCCAAGAGGCTCACATTATGTTTCTCTTGAGCAAGACCACCTCAGAGCCCTTTCCATTTCACGTCGTCTCTGTAAAGGACAACTAGAGGGCACCTGGGTGGCTCAGTGGGTTAAAGCCTCTGCCTTCAGCTCAGGTCATGATCTCAGGGTCCTGGGATCGAGCCCCGCATCAGGCTCTCTGCTCAGCCGGGAGCCTGCTTCTCCCTCTCTCTGCCTGCCTCTCTGCCTACTCGTGACCTCTGTCTCTGTCAAATAAATTAAAAAAAAAAAAAAAAGCAACTAGAACGTTAATTGAGCAATGTAGATTTATATTTATTGAGTGCACACTGTATGGTGGTTGAATTTTATACTCTTCTTGGTACATGTGTTAACTCTATAAGCCCATTAGACATTTAATTTTAAGCAAAAACTGTCAGCACACGGTTTTTTTTTTTTTAAATGTTTTAGATCAGAGTTACTTTTTTAGATGGAAGGATATGCACACTTTTAATTTCAAGTAAATACAGAACTCTCTTTCTGACCATTGGTACAAATGCTTTGAATTATTTTATAGTTGAGTAATTGTTTATGGAATAATTTTGTGTTCATCAGAGCATTGTTCTCTGTTGGGCAGATACACTTGTCTCCCCTGGTCAAAATGGCATTCATAGTTTTACAGACTACACATTACTGTTTTCTTTATTTGTGAGAAGTACAGAAAGAAACTTCTAGTTTTTGAGGAATTGAGAAACTGTGGCTGAATTTTGAGCACCCAAATGTTTTTTTTTTTTAATGACTTTTTTTTTTCTGCAATTACTAGGGGTGGCCCACCTCTCCTTTTTGTTAATAAAGTTTTATTGGATTGCAGCCATGCCCACAGGTTTACGTAACTGTGAATGATGGCTGCCCTCATGCTATGAAGGAAGGCACAGTTGAGTAGCTCACAGAGATAGCGTGGCTTTAAAAGATTTACTTTCTGACCCCTTACAAAGAATGTTTGTAGACCCTAGGTCAGTTAGGTTACAAGCCGTCCTTGAGAGAAGTTCCGTGAAAATGCCTTTAAGACCCCACTTAAGTTAATGGGAATTTGGGGATGGGAAGGTTTGAATTGGTGAAAGGCTAAAACTGGCAGTGATGGGATGCTTGGAGGCCCCCACCACGAGGAGGAGGAGGAGGATGCAGGCTTGAGCCTGACCCTTCGCTTGTCTCCATTCTGGCCAGTCGGTCTGGCCCCCCTGCCCTCCAGCTGAGTCGACTCTGATTTGGAATCCTAGTACTGCCACACGCTCCCCTGGAGAACTCACAGAAGAATTTCTCCCATGTCACACGTCTGGCGAGGATCAGAAGCACGGAGAAGGACCAGGGGGGTACCCGTGGGAGGTAATGGGTCAGCAGGAGCCGTCTGGTGGTGACTTTCTTCACTCACGTGGCCCGTCTCTCCTGGGCTTTCACTTTCCCTCCACTTGGCAGGGGTTTGGTTAAGAGCACCGACTCGGGGCCAGACCCCTGGGCTCTGATCGCAGCCCTGCCAGGGAGGGGCCGAGCGGGGCAAACGTGGCATGTGTCTACGTCTGTTTTCTTCATCTGCCAAACTGGGGTAGTAACTGTGCCTTCTTCATAGGGAAATGGAATGGCTCACACGATTTAAAAACCTGTGATGTGCTCTTCTTCAGAACAGTGTCCGATAGGGAACACTCCATAAATATCACTTGTTACCATTATTACTACCACAAGAAGACTACCCTGCTTCAAGACCCAGGGCAGATGTGAACACAGAACGGGCAGAAGTGCAGGGTGTCCCTTAGGTCAAAGCCACCCCCTCCAGGAGGCCTTCTTACTGGCCCTGCGGAGTCGTGATCCTTGACACTTTGTACCTCTAAGGTAATGGATAGAGTCCGCCTGATCCAGGTACAAATCTTTGCTGTGTGACCCCAGGCAAGTCCCTTAACCTCTCTGTGGCAACCAACTCAAAGCCCTAACCCAGTAGTGAAGAACCTCTTACTTAATGGGTCACGTGGGCTGTACCCTGATTTTGGAGCTGCGGGCAGGGACCGCCATCTCAGGGCCCTGCCTCTCCGCGACCTGCCTGCGAATTTCTTTACCTGCAACACGGATTATTTGTACCTGTTTTCTCTCCGTTCACACCAGTTTTTTTTTTTTTTTATTTTAATGAGTCATGTTTTTTTTTTTTTTTCCCTTACCACTGAAGCAGAATAAATTGAGTGACTCATGATTTACAACCCAGGTTTCACTGTCACAGCTGACGATGTGAAGATGCATACCATTTTCATAAATGTATACTCAGGGTAAAAACAAAAGCGGCCCAATTCAAATTTGTGTGCACTTTCCGGGCTTAAGTAACACTAACGCATTAAGGAAGCCAGTTTTTAATATTAAAATTGCACTGGGGTCCCCTCCCGATTTCCTGATTGATTCGAAGCGAGCTTCCAGTATTAGAATATTAAATTATATGGAGATTGCATGGCTATCCTCTGATTGATTTGAAATGAATTTGAATCAAGACAGCTCAAAAATAGCTTTTATCGCATCTTTATGACTTGATACCATGGAGGAATAAATCCGACGCTCACGCCACAGAAGCAGTCCTCTGTTGATGCGCATGGGCTGTCTTTGGCTTGGGAATTCTTCTGGGAGTAATTTAAGAAGATGCTTGTCATCTCCTTACAGCGGTTCGTAATTCAGAAACAATCTATACGTAATACTCAATTAAGGAACCATAGAGGCATGTCGGCCCCAGATGACCGATGAACAGCCAGAATGGAAACTCTGCACAACTCTTGAAAACAGTGCTAAAATCAATCCCCCGTCAGGGAAACCGTAGTTTATTAATGCATTCCTTTCCTGCATTGAGTTGAGAATCAATGCATCCCCATCAAAACCTCATAGAAAGCAGAGATGGGTCCTCGTGGCCTGTCGGCGTGTAAAGGGCAGGATTGTAACCTGGGCAGAGACTACATCGCCAGGTCTGCCCCTGGTGTCTGTGTCCCCCTCCAGCAGTCGGCTGCGGGCAATACCGGGAAGGAGACCCGGGGTTGATGAGCACCTGCTGAGTGCTGGGTACTGGGTGCTGGGTGCTTGCTGCCCAGTTCTGTGCTCTCCTTCAGACCTCTCTGCCATCCGTGAGACAGGTGTTAATGATTATTCATCTCAAAAGGGTGGAAGTGCCCACAGAGGGCAGCGGCCCACCCGAGGCCCCCAAAGGACAAGAGTCAGAGTCTGCAAAGCCGGTTCAGCCCTTGGGTGAGTTTTCCAGATGCGTAACTTTGTTCCTTCTCCCAGCCTTGGTTTTCTCATCTGTAAAACAGGTGATTCGAGTCTCCATTGGGAGGATTCTGCGGGATGATGCTTGGAAAGTCCCAAGCATCCTACCTCTGTCCTCCTTCCAAGCTATCCCCATTCCCCTCTGCCTCAATTCTGCCCTTACGTGCAGGAGGACTTGGAGGACATATGCGTGGTTCAGAACTGCTGGACTTCCCAGGAGGTGGGAGTAGAAGCTCCCACTGTCAGCCACCAGGCTGCTTCTGGCTTGGCTCCAGCCCGGGAAGAGGCTCCCTCATGTCCCTCCTCAAGTCTCATACCTTGGGTTTCGGTTTTCACTGGGCCAGCCAGGAATAGCCCAGAGCCCCGAACTCTGCCCTAGAACTCCTCAGAATGGAGTTATTCGTACCCTCCTCCATTTGACCGTCCCTTAGTACACTTACTCCATGGCCATTCCACAGTGTCTTGCTCAGGACCCCAAGATGTAAAGTTCCTGATTGTAATGGTGGGGACGAGCGGGGCTCTCTTGCCAGAGGGGAGCCCATTCTGAACACAGTGGCCCTGCTCTCTTTCATCTTTATTGCCGGTCTTCTTAGGTATCCTTGTTAATTCCACAGTCCTCGTTTGGTCACACTTGCTGTGACTTGGGACATTAACAATAAACAGTGAGCCCTGAGGGGTTTGTGGCGGGAAGACAGATAGCAGGCACACGGTGGACCAGCGCAGCTGTCCCGGGTCCCCCGAGATCTGCTTTGAAAGTTCTGCAGGTCACTTGAACAGCCCCATTAATGCCCCTGTCTCTATGGACGCCGATAAATATGGCGTGAAATTTGGACATAAATGAGTTTTTACAGCTAATTACGGCTAATGCGAGCCATTTTCAAAATTGCCAAACATTCCTTCCAGAATATTAGTTCGCAACTATGAATTAGGAATAAAGAGCCAAATTCCATGCACATAATCTAGTACACAACAAAATAATAACAATACTAAGTGGCTTCTGTCTCGCCACAAGGACATCCCTGAGGCCCATCTAACGCATAGGCTCCCACTGAGCCTCCGGTGGCACCAGCCATAAAGCTCTGAAACCCCAGGAAGGCCATGGAGGAACCAGTCACTTCCACGGTCCTCTGGTCTGTGTGGTCAGGGCTGTTCAGCTCACCAGCTGTGATGAGGACCATCTGGGCGCCCACCCCGGGGCTTCAGCTGTAAGCCGCTGACCTGCCCAGCTCGGGCCCTGGCATGGTGGCACCGCCATTCCATCCCTTCTCCCCGCCACCCCCCGTCCATCTGGCACGTCCCCTCCACACTGTTCACAGCACCTTGATGCTCGTGTCCGTGACCGCTGACTGTGACATTATATCACAGTACAAAAGAGGAGAAAGTGATGCCCCTCGCTGATCCCAGCCGCCCACGCTCCCCATGAAATCACCAGTGGGAGCAGAGGGCATGTATCTGAGTTCAGCTGGGGGGGCTTCAGACGCATGTGCACACACCTTCTTAAGCATATGCTCTTTGTTTTACAAAGCCAGGATCACACAATACTTTTGTAACCTCTTGTTGGTATTTAATAATATACTTGGTGCCTTTCAAAGCCAGTACACATAAATCTACCTCTTTTTAAAAACACACCTGCTGTAATTTATCCACTCCTCCCATAAATGACCTTCACCGCCAGTGGCTCGGTGAACGCCGTACCCTGCATTTATGCCCTCAAACGCAGCACACGTACATTTGACTCCGCATCAAATGCAAACCATTCCATCACCACAAGGGTCCCTCCTGCCAGCCTCCTATAGCTCTTCCCACCCCCGACCCCCTCCACCACCATGCCTGACTCCTAGCAGCCGCATCTAGAATTTTCTCATTTCAGGAATGCTACGTAAATGGAATCCTATAGGATGGAAACTTTGGAGTTTGGCTTTTTCAAATGGGTGTCATGTCCTTGAAATCTCTTCCAGTTGTCTGCATCATTCCATCGTCGCTGCGTGGTTTTCCATGGCGTGGGCGGACCACAGTGTCACTGTAGACCCCACTAAAGAACTTGACGTTGCCTCCTATTCCTGGCTGTTACATCCACGTACAGATATTTGAACCTAAGTTTTCATTTCTCTGGGATAAATGTCCAGGCGTTCTGTTCCCAGGTCATACAGTAAATGCAAGTTTAGTTTTTTGCGGAATTCCCACTGGCACTGCGGGAGCCATGTGGTTTCTCGGCCCCAGATCCAGCGTTTGGTGCCAGGGCCATTTTAAAATTTCGTGTTTGATTTTTTGTTTGTTGTAGTCATTCTGATTCCCACCCCCTCCCCCACTGCTTTGCTGATTGAAAGCTACATATTCCATTTCCGTTCTTTTGGAAATTATCTGTACTTTTTTTTTTTTTAAATTTAGAACAATTTCAAATCCACATAAAAATTACAAAGACAATACAGAGACTTCCCATATACCCTGCCCCTAGATTCCCCTGTTAATAGTGTCTTACACCAGTATGGTACATTTGCTGCAAGTAATGAACTGATACTGATACACTTTCATTAACAAAAGTGCATAATCCAGTTCCCTTGCTTCTTACCTAATGTCCTCTTTCTGCTCTGGGGTCCCCTCTAGCATAGCACACCTGACTGAGACATCCCACCTCCTTGGTCTCTGCTCTGTGACAGTTTCTCAGAAATTTGGACTCGTGGATTTATTTTTTATACTTTGGGTTATCATTCAACACTAGTTTATTTTGGTGCTTCAGTTACTAAGGTTTGGCTGTGGGTTGATTTCTGTGTCCCTCTGACATACCCCCATCAGTGCGAGTGTTGGAGCACGTCCTCCCTTTCTGGCCCATCAGGATGCTCCAGGCTCATCTTGTATATTTCCCACCCCGGCCCCACAGTCAGCCAGGTCTCCAAGGAGCCTTTTACTGGAGAATGGTATTAGAAACCAAGATCTGGACGCCGGGGGTGCTCATGGCCTGTGTGTGCCCCTGCTTCTTGGTACTGACAGCGGACTGAGCGAGGATACGGGTCTGCATACTAACCTGTGTCTGTACACATCTGTAAATGTTTCCCTGGGTCATTCTCTGTCTTTAACTTGGTATTAAGGTAAACATGAGTTTGTGCTGATGTCTCCACCTCTGATCTCTGCCACATAGGTTATTCTGGCTTCCTCCCCTTCCCATTTTTTTGTTTTTTGTTTTTTATTGAGCTATACCATAAAATTCGCATTTTTTTTCAAATATTGATTATTTATTGAATGACTTTTCTATAGCTTTTGGGTATTCACTATATTTTTCCACTACTTCTGTTTTCTTTTTTTTTTTATTATTAATTTCTTTTCAGCGTAACAGAATTCATTTTTTATGCACCACACCCAGTGCTCCATGCCATATGTGCCCTCCTTAATACCCACCACCTGGCTCCCCCAACCTCCCACCTCCCCGCCCCTTCAAAACCCTCAGATTGTTTTTCAGAGTCCATAGTCTCTCACGGTTCATCTCCCCTTCCAATTTCCCTCAACTCCCTCACCTCTCCATCTCCCTATGTCCTCCATGTTATTTCTTATGCTCCACAAATAAGTGAAATCATATGATAATTGACTCTCTCTGCTTGACTTATTTCACTCAGCATAATCCCTTACAGTCCCGTTCATGTTGATACGAAAGTCGGGTATTCATCCTTCCTGATGGAGGCATAATACTCCATAGTGTATATGGACCACATCTTCCTTATCCATTCGTCCATTGAAGGGCATCTTGGTTCTTTCCACAGTTTGGTGACCGTGGCCATTGCTGCCATAAACATTGGGGTACAGATGGCCCTTCTTTTCACTACATCTGTATCTTTGGGGTAAATACCCCGTAGTGCAATTGCAGGGTCATAGGGAAGTTCTGTTTTTAATTTCTTAAGGAATCCACACTGTTCTCCAGAGTGGCTGCACCAACTTGCATTCCCACCAACATTGTAAGAGGGTTCCCTTTCTCCACATCCTCTCCAACACGCGGTGTTTCCTGTCTTGCTAATTTTGACCATTCTAACTGGTGTAAGGTGGTATCTCAGTGTGGTTTTAATTTGAATCTCCCTGCTGGCTAGTGATGATGAACATTTTTTCATGTGTCTGATAGCCATTTGTATGTCTTCATTGGAGAAGTGTCTGTTCATGTCTTCTGCCCACTTTTTGACATGATTATCTGTTTTGTGTGTATTGAGTTTGAGAAGTTCTTTATAGATCTTAGATATCAGCCTTTTGTCTGTATTCTCATTTGTAAATATCTTCTCCCATTCCGTGAGTTGTCTCTTTGTTTTGTTGACTATTTCCTTTGCTGTGCAGAAGCTTGTGATCTTGATGAAGTCCCAAAAGTTCATTTTCACTTTTGTTTCCTTTGCCTTTGGAGACATATCTTGAAAGAAGTTGCTGTGGCTGAGCATAATATTCAGTGGTTTTAATATATCCATTAGCAGCCACTACTGCTTCCTTCCTAGCAAGACACCCCTTATCCCCTACCTCCCTCAGCCCCTGACAAGCAATAATCTTTCCGTCTCTGGATTTGCCTACTCCAGACAGTTCCTATAAATGGAATCCTACAGTGTGAGGCTCTTTGCATCTGACTTCTCTCACTGAGCGTGAGGTTTTCAAGGTCAGTCCACATTGGAGCACGTTGTCAGTGCTCTTCAGTCCTTTTGACAGCTGCATCAGCTTCCATCATAGGGATGTGCCCCATTTTGTTCATTCATCAGTTCAGATGGACATTTTAGGTTGTTTCTGCTCTTTTGGCTGCTATGAATAATGCTGTTGTGAACAGCACACACAGGTTTGTATGTGGCCGTGTATTTTCCTTCTCCTGAGTAGATGCCAAGTCGTGGAACTGCCGGGTCACTGGTCGCTGTATGTTTAGCACTTTAAGGAAACACCAAAGTGTTTTCCAGAATGGCTGCCCCATTTTACATTTCCACTAGCCCTCCACACGGATTCTAAGTCTCCAAATCCCTGTGAATGTTTGTTATTTTCCATCTTTTTGATGATAACCATCTTAGTGGAGACGAAGTGAAATCTCATTATGGTTTTGATTTTCATTGGACTGATGATTAGTGACATTGAACATTTTTTCATATTTTTCATATTCATCTCTTCATATTTTCTGGATGTTCGACCTTTATCAGATAGGTGATTTACAGATATTCTCTCCCATTCCATGGGTTATCTTTTCATATTGTTGATGGTGTTCTTTAATGCACAAAAGTTTAAAATTTTGATGAAGTACAGTTTGCCTCTTTTTAATTTGGTTGCTTGTGCCCGTACATTTTTAAGAAGCATGTTAATTATGCATTTTTTCTAGCAAAATATAATTATTTTCATTATTTTCATTTCCCTTCCAAACGTGACAGTAGCTTTTATGTGATTTAATTATCCATTGAACTTCCCATCTTGACGTTCTTGAGCTCTAGTTTTACATTTAAAAAGTAGAGGTTTTCAAAGATAATCAGTAGTTAATTAAATTTACTAAAATATTTTTATCAGTGTTAGCACATCACTGTTTTTTAATAGTTCATCCTCTCCTTGCTGAACCGTATCTTGTAATCATTCATTCAGTGAAGGTTTGGAAGTGGTAAACTCTTCGTCTTCATATGCCCCAGAATATATTTCTTTTGCCCTTTAACTTGAATGATGGTTTAGCTGGGTATAAAATTGGAGGTTCACAGTCGCTTGCCCTCAGCACTGGAAGACATTACTCTTTCATTCTGTTATTGCTGGGGGGCCTGCTGTCTAATTGTCATTCCTTTATAGTATTTTTGCCATATCTTTTTAGGGTTTTTGTTGTTCTTGTTGTTGGATGCTCCACAATATCACCATGATATACATATAATATATATATTATATATATATCAGTACAAATTGATTATTATTTATCCTACCTAGTACTTTATATCTGAAGGCCCATATATTCCTTCATTTTGGAAAATCCCCAGGAGTTGTTTCTTCAAGTTACTCCTATTATTATCCTCCTTTCTCCTGTTCCACCTCCTCTGAAGCATACATTGATACGTCTTTATCCATTCTTTGGGTTCTTTGAACCACATGTTCTTATTGCTTGTGTCTGAGTCTCCATGTTGTCTTTTGGTTGGTTCAGTTGCCTCCATTCTGTCTTTTAATTCACTGATTTCCTCTCTGATTAGTGTCCAGTTTAGAATTTATCCCATTTATTGAGAGTTGTCTTTGTGTTCTGTTTTAATGGCTATCTTTAATGGCCACTGTTTCTCAGCTTTCATTACCAGTTATTCTCATTGAAATTGTGCCTGTTTTGTTTCATAACACCTGGTTCTTTTTTTTTTTTTATAGATATCAGTCTTTTATTAAGGACTTCCTGATGCCCTAAACATAGTAATTTTAAATACTTTACAGGCAATTTCATATCATTCATTTCCTCTGGAGTGAATTCATATTCCTGATTGAGTCTGTAGACTGTCTTAGTATGAGATTTCTTCACAAGGTGTTGGTATTTTATTATTATTATTATTATTATTTCAGATTCAGTTGAGTAAGAGGTGATTTCAGCTTTGGTTTTTCCTTCACTTTCTGTCTTGAATAACTTCTCTTTGTCTAGTGGTTTGGGTCTCCTTCACCCCAACCCCTCCCCGGGACCAGGTCTTAGAGTAGAGCTTGAGGGCCCTTGCCCACAGTAACACTGAGAAAACATGTCTCATTTCCTAGACTTGAGCCTGTGTCTGTCCTTCATTCCTAGACCCACAGATCGCTACCAGCCCTCGCCCAGTGCTCTGCCGGAGACAGTTCCTGCCCGGTTCACGAAAACCAGTTACTAAATTTTAAGGAATGTTGTGAGCTCCTTGTGAAACAACCGTAGTAAGCATTAAATTCTACAAAATCACCATTAAATAAATTATATTAAAAAGCAACGGTAATAAATACTGAAAACTGATTATTTTCTAATTTTCTTGCTACGTGTTGCCATTACCCTGCTGGCTAGGCAGCTCGCAGCCTCTGTGTCTGTGTAGCAGAAGCACTATAGAACAGCATGCTACCAGCCATCCCCTCCCTCGTTGGGGCAGTGACATCACGTTGGCAGTTTATTTATTTATTTTTTTTTTTTAAAGATTTTATTTATTTATTTGACAGAGAGAAATCACAAGTAAGCAGAGAGGCAGGCAGAGAGAGAGGAGGAAGCAGGCTCCCTGCTGAGCAGAAAGCCCGACGTGGGGCTCGAACCCAGGACCTGGGATCATGACCTGAGCCGAAGGCAGCGGCTTAACCCACTGAGCCACCCAGGCGCCCCACGTTGGCAGTTTAAAATGAGCCGCCCTCAGAGGGCTAATCACGGGAGATGAGCAAACATTATAAATTGGTTCTCGCTTATTTTCTGGAGGACTTGTAAGAAACCCCCGCCTACCGCAGCCCTAGCCCCAGGCAGCCGGCCGCCAGGGTCTCCTGCATTCCCTTTCCACAAACACAGGTTCCCATGCCTGCCCTCTTTCAGTAGGGGCCGGCCTTTATTTCCTTCTGTCACAGAAACTGCTGGCAGCCTCTCTCACCCTCCAGGAGCTTCACTCCCAGCAGCACCGTGACCCCGCTCATTACCCTGCCTTTCTGCCTTGTTTCTCATGCATGGAGCTGTTGGTTTTGATTCCGAGGCGACTTCTGTCCTTCGGTTTTCTCGTGTAGATTTTAGCCATCACGGCTCTCGAGTGTGGAGTGGAGGAGTTACGTTAAGTGCAGAGCTTGCTGTGCTGTCTTGATTAGAGCTCCATGAACGTCGTTCTTTGTAGACATTTAACTCCCATCAGATGGCTGTTTACGCAGGCCTCAGAATATTTCCTTCCGCCTCCTGTATCTCTCCCGAAGTCAGTCCCTTTATCTTCTCTCTTCTCGTTCCCTTAGCCCTTCCTTGTACCACTTATGACAAATGTGTTAGGATGTTGTATCGATGAAGTATCCCTGAGAGGATTCTGGACGTCACATATGGAGTCTCCTCGCTTATTATGCACTGAGTGATATTAATGCATTTGATTGCACAACATACCATATTGATCTCAGAAGGAAGGCCCTCGCGGAGCCCGCAAATTCCCAAAATGGAAATCCTTGGCCCCCTAATGTCTTGTTCCCTCCCCCACAGGTGTCACAGCTGTGTTCTCAGGCCACTACCACCGGAATGCCGGAGGCACCTACCAGAACCTCGACATGGTGGTGTCATCAGCCATCGGATGCCAGCTGGGCCAAGACACCCACGGGCTCCGAGTCGTGGTGGTCACCGCAGAGAAGATCATTCACCGATACTACAGTTTGGATGAGCTGAGTGAAAAGGGGATAGAAGCCGATCTCATGGGCCTGATGGAGGAAAAGTGACTGCCACTGACAGTCTGTTCACGGTTCACTTCCACTGGTTTCTTACTTTGCCAGGAATTGCCACTGCGCATGGCCCCCTGTTGAAATATAAAAGTATTCTAGGCAGATCTGTGTCCTTTTGCATCATTCAGAGAGCTGAGTCCTATCATCCTACCCTAAGTTATATTCAAAATAGAGCTGCCCTCCCTTTTAAAAAGTGGGGAGTGGGGGAAGCCTGAAAACAAAGGAATAAATGGAGTCAGAGTCTCGCTGCCTCGGTGTTTGAGTCAATCCTCCTAATGATGTGTTTCTCAGCTCCGCTTGGGAAGTCGATCGCTTCCCAGTCGCTACTGGGAAGTGTGGTAAAAATCTGCCTGTCGCCCTCCATCCCACCTTGGTATCCAGGTGTGGTGTTTGATAATTCCGTGAACAAACCACGTCTGATTGTCTTAGTTTGTGTCCACGACTCCCAGAATGCCAAACAAAAACAAAGGTCATCGCCTTTCCTTCCTGATGAAACAGATCACTGTGTCCCGTTAGCAGAGCCGCGTGGGTTTCTTTGTACAAGGAGCTGAGTAGACAACACTTGCTATTAAATTTTGACCCTCCTGCTGTTGTCACGATGCCGTCGATGCTAGTCCGAGTTGAATCTGCCTTCCGGGAGACAAGAAGCCTCCTTGGCCCACACATTGGCCGTCTCTAAAAGCCTCCCCCAGAGACGAGAACTGAAGCCCCCCAAGAGCCGTCTCTCAGTCCATCTGAGTTTGTTCACGGTCACGTCCAGCAGCGCAGGAGGTCCACAGGTGGGCATTCTTGTGCAGTGGAAATGGCCCTCCACTTACAGGCCTCTTCGCCATGTCCCCTCGGACAGAAAAGGGGGCATCAAGGCGGAGTTCTGAATAGAAACAGAGCAGAAACCCTGGTGGGGGCAGAAATGGTGCGTTCAGCCCCGTGACCTAAATTAGCACCGACTTTGATGATACGAACGAGGGGGTACAGTGCCCCTTGACAAAGGAGCGGGGGTGGTTTAAAGTCAGCACCGTTGTTATGGGAGCTCCCTTGCCGCCACTTCTCTGCGTCTGCAGACAGCCGTGTGAGTGCCCCTGTTACCCCACCCGGCGGGGACCCTCAAGCACTCCCTCCTGCCAGGAACATCTCAGCACCAGGCCGTGACAGCGCCGTCAGACCCAAACGACCAGCTACAAACGAACTTTCAAAGTCCATTAAATCAGAAGACTTCCTTGTTAAGAAGTTTTCGTCGATGTAGCAAAACCGTGAGACATGAAATAGAAGGATAATTGGATATGTAAATTCCTAAGAAACAAAAGACAGGAAGTTAATTATGCGACAGGTCAGTGATGCGCCCGAGCTCATTGTGTTTGGCACAGGAAAATTTTTTTAAAATTTCAAAATTAGAACGCCCCTGTTTTAGTATTTTGCCGCAGTCTGGTTTCCCATTCATTTTTCTTGACAACAGGTGTGGATCGAAGAGGTCAGGAACAGGAGTTCAGTATAAGGTAATAAGCCACACGTCTGGGGCCTGGCTTGTGCTGACTTTCAGAGTCAGACGCCAGAGTCGTCTGTGCAGGTGTGGGGCTGCTGGGGGCACAGGGAAGAGGAATCCCAAAGGACCAATGGGGCCCTCTGCATTGAGTGATGTACTCAAGGGGCTCAGCAGACTGGGGCACTTGAGTTGCGGGGAGCAGAGTGGAGAGAATTCAGAGTAATGGAAATGAAACTTCTAAGTCCCCTTCCCCACAAACCTGATACGTAAAAGAAGTGATTCAAAACACGGCAAAGATACGCAAAGAACAGGGGACCATACGAAATTCTCACCATTTTTAAAGTAACCAGCGGTATTTCCTGATGTCCTTTGGTTCAGAAAGATGATTTTGGAGGGGCACCTGGGTGGCTCAGTGGGTTAAAGCCTCTGCTTTCGGCTCAGGTCATGATCCCAGTGTCCTGGGATCGAGCCCCACATCGGGCTCTCTGCAGGGAGCCTGCTTCCACCTCTCTCTCTATCTGTCTGCCTCTCTGCCTACTTGTGATCTCTGTCAAATAAATAAATAAAAATATTTAAAAAAAATTATTTTGGAGATGAGCGTGTATTGTTCTGATAATAGCTATTTACCAAGGCATTCACTTATGATTGCTTTTTCTTTAAAAAAAAAAAAAAAGCACATTAAATAATAAGTGCCTTATGCTGTAGAAATCAATAAAATCCTCCATGATCCTAAGCACTGTGGTGTTGAATGCTTATTACAAGCTAAGTACTTTTTTAAGTACTTTGGCTCGGAGAGGCGGGGCTCCTTGGCTGAGATCACACCCCTCATCAGTGGGGAAGCGAGGCAGTCCAGCCTCGAGATGCCGGCAGTCCAGACGTCTAGCCCATGCTCCTTAATACGATCATCTCTTTCCTAGAAAACCTTTTTCGTGGATGAGAGGTTTGGACCAGCTCAGCCTGTGGCAGTATTACAGTATTCGGCACCATTGACCAACCTGACTGGCCGGCAACCCGGTGTGAACTGGGAGCCCTGGGACTCGATCCCTGGGATTGCAAAGCCCAGACGCACCCAGTCCAGGGTGGCAAAGCCCATCCAGATGGTTGGAGGCAGAAAATATTCCGCAGCAGAGACTGGAAGACTGAGGTGAACCGGTAATGGACCACAGGACCTGGCTCTGCCCATGTCCGTAAACACTTTGACCCATGATGCTGCTCCTTGTTTACAGTTCCCATCCCGGGGAGTAGGACCCCCACATCTCTCTCAAGTCAAGTAGTGCCACCCAGCGCTCCCCTTCCAGTTCATTATTTTATTTTATTTAAAGATTTTATTTATTTATTTGACAGAGATCACAAGTAGGCAGAGAGGCAGGCAGAGAGAGAGGGGGAAGCAGTCTCCCTGCTGAGCAGAGAGCCCGATGCGGGACTCGATCCTAGGACCCTGGGATCATGACCTGAGCCAAAGGCAGAGGCTTTAACCCACTGAGCCACCCAGGTGCCCCTCCAGTTCATCATTTTAATTAGGGGTGGAAATAGGGAGGCTGCTAAAAGGAAGTTTATTTAAAGAGACCTAAAATTGAGTTGTCAAGACTCAAGTAGGTTTTCAGACAGAGGTGGGGAGATTCCTAACTGCGTTCACATCTAACAATAAGTAAGTTTATCTCTAGAATTTAGTCATGTTTCCTCTGAGGTTGGAGAATAGGGGTAGTAAACGTTATGGAACTGAGCAAACAATGTTTCATAATATCTTGTGGTTTCCAGCATTACAAGGTTATCAATCCCTGATAGAGACTTGCAAGGCAAACCCTAGTTTTAAGCCCAAATAATAACACTAGGACCGTTTCCCTTACATGCTACAAAGGATACCGAGTTACATACAACTGTAGGACCTATATACACATAATACAGCTGAACATTATAGTCTGTATTCTCATTGAAATCTTTTGA
Organism: Lutra lutra; assembly: GCF_902655055.1. NCBI lineage: Eukaryota > Metazoa > Chordata > Mammalia > Carnivora > Mustelidae > Lutra > Lutra lutra. Next base: position 10,160,027 of record NC_062295.1, on the reverse strand, counting down.
GAAAAAGTGCCAAAAACATCATTTGCATTTGCTTGAACTCTTAATACTTATTCCCCAAGTAGTGCCTAAAAAACAGCTCTGTGCCGTCGTGAAATTAAGCAGCAATACAGTATTGAGCTGGGGGGAAAAGGAAGATTTAGGAGTAAATTGTCAAGGCAAGTTCTATTAAAAGCTTTCTGTAATAGACACCAGGGATTTCTTGATTTCTTGTTCACGTAACCTTACAGTTTTGGTTACACATGCAAGAGATAGTACTTGACAGGCAATATTGATTTTTTTTTATAACTTCATAAAATACTGTCTTATGAGAGAGTTCATAGGGATATGTGTGTGTGTGTGTGTGTGTGTGTATGTGTATAAGGATTCTTGGAAGAATAATAATAATGATTTCTAACATCTTTCTAGAAAAGAATTTACTGACTAAATTCTTTCCTTCAATGGGGTTTTTTATTGCCGTTATTTCTTTACCATTAGATATTATACAGATATATACAGATTCTATTTTTTTCTTTGGATAAAACCTAAAAAACCTATGTAGGTTAAAAAAAAAACAACCTATGTAAATAAAGTCGAATAATCACAAGTCACCTTTCATTATCTGTTCTGATCCTTGTATTTAAGAAGTCTGTTTCTTCACGAAAGAAGCTTGGCACCTCTGTGGAATAAAGTTCGGACTCCTTCCTACGACTGCCCAGGGCCCCTTCCCTCTGCCCCAGACCTCCTTTCAGCTTTGTACATCCCACTTTGTCAAACATCCCACACCCTTTGTACTGGGTGTTTCCTCTCCCAGGAACTGGCTCCCATCACATTTTGATCTTAGCTCCACCATCACTCCCCACAGTGCTCTCTTCTCACCACCTTCTCTGTGGTTATCCCCTCATCCCTGGACGTGGCCCTACTTGTGCTCCTTGTAGCACACACGAGATTTTCTGGCTTCACGATCCTCATGAGCATTTCCCTTCCAGCATGCAAGCTCCAGAGCCCTGTGGGCCCAGTCCGACTCATTAGCCATTCTTCTCCCAATGCCTAAAGCCATGCCTGGGGCGTGGGGTGCCTCAGTGAATACTTGGCAGTGAATGTAGAATGAATAAGGTGAGCAAGGATATCATCATCAATGCCAACACTCAACAGGGGCGGAAGGAGGGAGAGGAAGCCACATTCCTAAGCCTGTGGCAGTTCTGTTGGGACTGTCCTTAAAGTCAGGTTTTGTCAATAAGGCCACAAACAACTGGCAGCATCACTGTTCTCTTTGGTTCCCCACTCACAGTGAAGGAATTGGGGGTAATGATCAAGTATCCTTGACTCTGAGTAATTCTAAGCCCAGCTCATTGAATGAATACTGTGCTAGTAACCAAAGCAAGTTAGCCCAGAGAAGGGTCTGATTCTAGATGAAAGGTTAAATGGGAAAATGTGAACGAGATGGCTGGAAATAGAAGTCTGGGACTCAGAAGAAGTGAAAGTGCCTCTTGGAGGTGCTACCAGAAGAGGTTATGTTCTATGAATGACATTCCTGACCAAATTTGGCCACCTTGGAGTAGACCTACTCCAAAAAAGTAGACTTTTAGGGAACATTTTGGTTTCAGCAAAAGAGGCAAAGATGGAACCCAGCAAGGAGTGAAGGGGAATCTTGCTGAACAGTTCAGGCTGCTGCACACTGAACAAACAGGGAAAGGAATTGGCTTTACTCGCAGTTTAGTGCTTACAGCTCCTCACAGACCAACGCTCTTGTACACAACTACAATCTCTTAAAAAATCTACCTGTTGAGTTGGAGAGTGGAAAAAAACAGGGAACTCAAACCTTTCCCTCTTTCCTCCACCCCACACTTTTTGTCCTTTGTAGAGCAGCACATTATGGATGGATATCTTTGTTATAAAAAAAAAAAAAAATTCACCATCTACCTACCAGAGAAACCAGAGAATCCTGTGTTGCTGGAGAGGGAGGAATCCCAGAGGGGAAGACAGCTGATAAGGAATCCCCTAGTTCTGCATGTGAACTTCACACATATCTCTGGCTTACCCCTAAGTGTGCACGAGCAGAACTAACAGGGCAGCAAAGCCCAAAGAATTGAGTGTGATTTAGACAGCTGCCCTGAGCAGGCAACAGAGAGCTCAGCACGGAAGTCTAATCAGGTTAACTGCCTACTGATGTGAAAATAAAACGTCAGCAATCTTCAGAGGAATATAACAGAATCCCAGTTCCCTGCAACAGAACGTGCATGATGCCCAGAAAGCAATCCAAAATCACTTGTGGAAAATAAACAAAAACAAGAAGAATATGTGGGTTACTCTAAAAGGAAAAGACAGCCAACCCCGAGATACCCCAGATGCTGGAATTACCGCACTAGAACAGGAAGCAGCTATGCTCTTGCTCACTTGGCAGTGGAATGTATGCTTACATTTCCAAAGCAAATGGATTGAGTGTCAAGGAAGTCTATCTCTTCTGAAAAATAGATGTATAAAAATAATCAAATAGAAATTTCAGAACTGAAAAAATACAGGATCTGAAACTTTAAAATTCTCTGGATAGGCTTAGTATCCAGAATGGGGATGAGCGACCGTGAAGACAGATGAATAGAAATTAACTAATGTAAAGGCAAAGAGAAATAGAGTTGGGGGAAAAAAACCTCAGGGACCTGTGGAACAATGTCAGAAGGTCTAATATACAGGTCATATGTGTCCCAGAGAGGTGAGAAATAATGGAGCAGGAAAATATTTGAAAAAATTAAAGCCAGCAACTTCCCTTACTTGGTAAAAGGCAAAAAAGTCCGTGAACACAGAAAACAGGAACTGTAAGACAAAATATCACCCAACTGGATTTTATAAAGACTCCACTCTTCAAAAGACACCACTAAGAAAATGGAATGCAAGCCATGGGCTGAAAAAGACATTTGCAACACATTTATCAAATAAAAGGCTTGTATCCAGAATGTGTAAAGTGCTCACAGTTCAATTTAAAAAATAGTTAATTAAAAAAAAGTGGGAAAAACACTTGAACAGCTACTTAATGAAAGAAAATATATGAATGGCCAGTAAGCACGTGACAAATGCTCAGCCTCACAGCCTCTCCCACGTGGCTGTTCCTGAGTTATATCCTCTTCTAAGAAACTGGTAATCTAGTAAGTGAAATACTTCTCTGAGTTCTAGGGGCCATTTGAGCAAAATAACCAAAACCCACAAGCGGGTTGTTGGAACCTCTAGTTTGTAAGTGACCAGTCAGAAGCACGGGGGACAAGCTGGACTCACAGCTGAAGTGGGAAAGGGGACAGTCTTGTGGGACTGAGAGCCCTAGGCTGTGGGATCTGAACCATCTCCAGGTACAGAGTGTCGGGATTGAGGTGATTTGTAGAACACCCAGCTGGTGTTGCAGAATTGCTTGGTCATGGGGAGCAGGAGAGGGGTGGCAGAGGAACGAGGTGGGGAACCCACACACTTCGTAAAAGAAGCTTCAGGATTGATGAGTTCTGTGAGTGGTGAACCAAGGAAGAGCGTCTCCTACAACTGTACTCAAATACTTTCTTGTTGAAAATATTAAGGGGTCCAACCGTGTTAGACCATAGTTTGGCAATTTCTTTAAAAAAAAAAAAATTCACTGGGGCGCCTGGGTGGCTCAGTAGGTTAAGCCTCTGCCTTCAACTCAGGTCATTATTTCAGCGTCCTGGGATCGAGCCCCATATCGGGCTCCCTGCTCGGCAGGAAGCCTGCTTCTCCCTCTCCCACTCCCCCTGCTTGTATTCCCTCTCTCCCTGTGTCTCTCTCTGTCAAATAAATAAAATCTTTAAAAAATAAAATTTCACTTCCGCCTGTGATGCAGCCATTCCACCGCTGGAGATTTGCCCAAGAAAAATGTGAACCTATTTCCATATAGAAACTTGAGCCTAACAGCTCACTCATAATAATAACCCCAAACTAGAAACATCCCAAATGCCCATCAGGAACTGAATGAACAAGCCAAAGGCGGCACATTCATACGATGGGATATGACAGAGCACAAAAAGGAAGGAATTACTGATGCCATCGCGTGGGCGTAACTCCAAGTTACCACGCTGAGTAAAAGAAGTCACACTTTGTCCATACATTTAAGTCAGTTCCACTGACATCAAGTCTAGAAAATGCAGACTAACCTATGGTGACAGGAAGCAGATCAGTGGTTGCTTGGAAACGGGTGGAGGAAGGGATGGCCGGTAAAGGTGGCCAAAGGAAAGTTTCAGGGGGATGGAAGTGTTCTGTGCCCTTTTGCGTAGTTGTTACACAGGTGGATAAACTGCCAAAACTCACTGAAGATTTTAAATGTGTACAGCTCAGTTTATTTTACATAAACTGTTTTACCACAAAGTTGAGGCATTTTGTCATGGGTGACACTTGTCTCCAGAGCTCCTGTGCCTCTGAAGACAGACCGAGGTTCGAATCCAGGCTCTCGGGTTTTACTGTGGACATGGGTTCTCTCGCAAGACTCGCTATCCTCCCGATACCTCAGTTTCCTCGTCAGTAAAAGCACACATTCCATTGGTTGGAACGCATGTAGCCAATGGTAACACTATCAGATCAGGGGGCTTGATAACTAAGGGGGTTATTTTTCTCACACAACATTGGTCCTGAGTCCTGACTTTGGTGGTTCTGGGATGTTCGAGAAGCTCAGTAGGTCAGCTCTGTGTCAACAGCTCCGTGATTCGTACCTCCCGACAAGATGGCAGCCCAGCTCCAAGCATCATGTCTTCACGGAAGTGTGTTCCAAGATGGGAAGAAAAGGCTGGTGGAGTGGGTCTCTACCTCCAGAGTCACTTTTTCTGTCAAGAGGAAATTATCTCCCAGAGGCCCCCAACAGACCATCCCATCATAAGTCCCATAATGCCAGAACCAGAAATGCCAACAATACAAACCCACACCCTCTGCAGTCACAAAAAAAGACCCTAGGATGAGGGCTCAGGCCCACCGGTAGTTGTAAAAAGCATCTCGCTGGTACACTAAAGCCACTTTACAAGCTGCTAAATGAGTAGTGAGAAAGGAACAGGAATCAGCAGAGACTCCTCTGGAGGCGAGTAGGCTGAGAGCAAGTGGAGAAAGGTGTGTGGGTCAAGCAGTCTCAAGCGAGAACAGGGCGGACGTAGACATGGAAAAGGACATTGGAAGGGCAAAGAAACAGGCTTGGGAGCACAGCCTTGGCCATGAGAGAAGAATGGGGAGGACGGGACGGGTGATAAGGCTGAGAGTGTGGATGGGGCCACGGGACGACCCACCAGCAGGCATATCCCGCCTCCCGCTGATGCACATCTCAGAGGGGCTCCCTGTGTGTGCTTCCCTGAGAAGTGGGGGAGACTCTTCTGGACTGATGCACCGTTCACCTTCGTCTTGTCAGGCGAGACCCACCCTCTCAGGAGGACCAGTCGCCATCCGGCCTCCAGCTGGGCCATATGGGGTGGGTTTTAGACGTCGAAGGAGAGCATGTGCAGGATGCGGCTTACAACCGTGCCGTAGACACATCTCTCCTTGGGTTTTGAAACTCTTCTTTCCAGCTTTCCCGAAGAAATTAGATGATTTCATCTGGTGTAACATCTTTGAAGGACTCTGGATTTGCTTTTTTTTAAAAACAACCAAACTGGAATGCCGTGTCCCTTAAGCACCTGTTTTAGCTGTCACAGATTTTGAAAATCCATTTAAATGAAATTGTACTGTGCTTACCATGTAGTCCTGTACTTTCCTGATCTCCAGTGTTTGTCAGACAAGATCACATGCTCTTGAGGACAGGAACAGTGGCCAGCGAGACACTGTGTTCTTGCCACCTGGCCCAGGACCTGGTACCTCTTGTACGCATGTGTTTACGTACTCCACTCAGCAGCTTCCGTACCACGAACCTTCCCTCCAACTATTCGTCCCTCCCAAAGACATTTGCTAAGTAGGGACCACGCCCTGTACCAAGCACCCACAAACAGAAAGCAGCCTTCAACGTGAGCAAGACAGTTTCAATATTGATGTTCCTCGCGTCCCCAGCCTCTTCTGTCCTTGGAAAGCATCAAGGACCAACAGCCTCCGTTATCACTTTTTGTGATGACCATCCCTACACCCACCATCTGTAAGACGAGAGGAACGCCTGAGCCTCCAAACCGTATACTGCCCAAACCAACTGGACAGCGAAACAGTGTCCCCAAGGCAACTCAGAGCCCTTTTCCAAAATCAAATTCATCTTCCTTCAGCAAACACTTTCTCTTCTGTTGTTCCTTGTCTTGGCAAGTAGCAACATTCCCCAGCCATCGGCCTTGAGTCAGAAAGCAAGCCTTGACCTTTCCCTCTGCCCCAGGCCCCAGTCCACTCTCTCACAACTGCTAGTTGTGCCCCCGGGTCCTTGGCACGGTGGGTGACACCAGGGGCTCCTCAGGCAGACTCCGGACCCAGATCCCATCCGGGCCTCCGATGGTGGGCTGACTTCAGTGTTTTTAACCTCCACAAGCCTCACCCCCACTCTTACCTGCAAAAGGAGGACAACCGCGGTACCTGGGTGAGGATTAAGTGAAACTGTGTGTGGAGTTATTAGCCAAAGGCCAGGCATGCCATCAGCAAATGTCCTCCGTACTGCCGCAGCTGCCACTCAGGTCCCCGAATCATCGTCACAGACTCCCGCCCGTCTCCCCGCTTCTAAAATGTCCTGCCCCTTCCAGGCCAGGGAGGAAAAGTTGTCCAAAAACCCTGAGGCCTTGGGCAAGTCATGTCCTTTTTGGGGGACTCAGTTTCTTGACCTATAAAATGGGTACTAAGGAGATTAGTCCTTGATGCATGGGCATACCGTACGTGGGTGCAGAATCCGTACACAGTAGGTGATGACAACATGCTGATCGTCGTCAAACACCACATGTTTGATTTCCCTCTGCCACCCCCACCCAGGTCCTGGCAGCGCATCACGAGGGGCCCACCGTCCCCAACCCCTCATGTGTTTTGCCTCCCAGATTGTCTCCTTAAAAATAGATTTATGGAGGCGCCTGGGTGGCTTGACACCCCTGCTCGGTGAAGCGTCTGCCTTCGGCTCAGGTCACGGTCCCAGGATCCTGGGATCGAGCCCAATGTCGGACTCCCTGCTCAGTGGGAAGCTTGCTTCTCCCTCCCCGTGCTTGTGCTCTCTCTCTCTCCCTCTCTCTCTCTCAAATAAAATAAATGAAATCTTAAGAAAAATAGATTTATATTCCCGAATTTCTGGGGTAACAGGGTTGCCGATACTTACAACAGGTGGTGAGTCTGGCAGCGGGAGCAGGGGGAAAGGAAGGCAGGTGTGATGGGGAGCAGAGCAGCAGGTGCTGTTTTTAGGGTTCATCCTCAAAAGGAAATAAGAAACTGCCCTCTGGTCAGCTGTGTGGGTGGGGGCAGGAAGCTGAGGCACGGGGGTGGGGGGGACATCAGCTCCACCGCCGGCCACTCCTCGTGCATGAACTCACTGAATACTGCCGACAGCGCCCACCCCCCCACCCCCCCCCCCCCGCCCACAGTAAGTACTTTTATCCCCGTTTTATGGAGGAGGAGACTGGAGCACAGAGACATTAAGGAAGTTGCCCAGGGTCACACAGCTGGAGAGTGGCAGAGCTAAGTCAAACCCCAGCCATGCAATTGGAGCCCGGGACCCCTACTCTGTACCAGCCTCAAAGGGGCCTGCCGGGTTCTGACACGGGGCAGGCCCCAGCCCCTTGGCTGGAAGGCGTGGAAGCAACACAGGAGCCCCCATATCAGCACAGGGCCGAGCATGTTACCAACCAGGATCCCGGCCTGTCCTCCATCCAACGTGGTGCCCCCCACTTTGTTCCTCTCGGAATGACAGACTGGAAGGCAAATTCCTTCCATCCCAACACTACACCTCCTCCAACAAACAGAATGCATTTTATCTATGTAATTATTCGATCACATTCTTCTGTCTCCGAGGAATTTCAGCAACCAAGTTCTTCCCTACAAGATCTCCGGCAGAGGGCTTTCCGGGCCAACCTCACCTATGGAGTCTCTAGCTTCTGGCACAGAAGAAAAGAAAGTTTCATTAGCTTTATTTACTTCTCCTGACATAATTGGCCAGCTTAGTATGGACGCTGATGTCACGTCTAATTAGCGGCGGCCTCTGCCCTCCTGGTCGCTGTACCCCGTCTGGCTTGTTTGTGTGGATGGAGCAGTTTCATAGGGAGCATCTTTACGAACTAGCCCTCCCATGGAGATGTTCTAATTATCGTTCAAGGAAACGAGCTTTCTGATGTTGTGCAGACAGTTCAGCAACATCTTCCCAACAGGGCTGATAATTATAACACCGTTTTGGTGCAAGATGGGCATTTCTAAAAGTGACAACACTACATCCTAGGGATCTGGAAATTTGGAACGCAGCTCTGCTGCCCTCTGTCCTGGACCCCTCGCCGTTCTTGGCCACCGTTGGGTTCTTCACAGGCCCTGAGGCTGTTTGTTTGCATTGGGATGAATTTTGCCAAGCTGCAGAAATTATGGTTGAACCGCTAGTGCAATCATTATGCCCCCAAGCACCACTTATTGTCAGGAAATCAAACCCAGCAGAAAGCGAATCGGTTCAGTACCTAAAGGATTAGAGCAGGTACAAATAATAATTGATTCTGATAAATTTCACGATGTGCTTTTGTTTCAAAAGGAGAAAGAGTAGGGGAATAATTTGATCTCCCCAGTGGCAGGATTCCACTGAGCGTTGGAGAAGTAAAGATTTTTAACAAAATTAATTACAGTCTGAAAATGTCTGTCTGGCAACAAAGCATGTTATCCAGCCCCAGGGAATCTGTTCAGAGAGAAGCCATGCACTGTCAGAGGACCAAAAGGCACATTCCAAGTTTTCTTAATTGCTGTAATGTCATTGCCTTTTTGACTCTTGTCTTTGTCTCCTGCCCTTCCATAGCCCATCCCTGCCATCATTTTTGTACCTCCTCTCCCTCTCCCTGTCCATATTTTTTGTCAAAGCCCCTGGTGCTCCTGTTTCTCTTAAGTAAATCTGCCTACATTTTCAACCACTTTTGGGGGTTCAGACCCCCCCATCCCCTCGGCCACAGCTGACCAAGCAGGACCTGGCTTTGCCTGCAGCTCCCTCTTAGCCTACGCTGTCCCCTCCCCTCTGGTTCCAGTGGCTTCAATTCCCACAGCTGAGACCAGTGTGCCCCCAGTTACCCACTTTGCTCCAACCCCCCTGCTCCTACGTGGCCTTTCCCTCATTCATTGCACAAATTCTTGGCCACACGCTCTGTTCCAGATACCTGCCTCATGGTTCATTGTCAGTGAAATCATCTGCCAATCTTCTGGCGACCCATCCCTCTTTTATGGAAAACTCTGGGACCTTATTAATAGGCCTTCTTGTCCACCCCAAGTGTGACCTTCATCCAGGGTGACTTCATGGCCCAGTGAACCACCCACCTGCCACTAGCACCTGTCACTTACCCTGTACAGCATCCACTGCCCCTTCTGATTTTACTTGGTGGGGTCTCCTCTCCCCTACTTTAGGTTATGTTGTTCAGGTGGGGTTAGTCCCAGTCCTAAGCTTTGCCCGTGGTGGAAGCAGGAGCACCACGGTTGTGGTGCCAGGGCACTAGACAAGGCCACACGACCCAGATCAGATCACGGAGATATAATCCCAGGACTCCTGCTGGAATTACTAGGAGGAGAGGCTCTTTCTGCTGGAGGCTTCACCTGTGACAGAACCTACCAGCAATGAAACATCATAAAGCAGCCCAGAGCAGAGAAACACAGGGACGGGTAGAGAGAACAAGAAAGAAGACCGAAGAAACCAAAAATGAGCTCCTGGATCCAGCTATGCCTGAAACCAGCTGATGCCTGGGGTCAGTCAGTGCCTGGCTGCTCAGTTAAATGAGCCAGCAGCTCCCTTCTTTGCTTAAGTCTGTTTCCTATTATTTACAAACCAAAAGAGACCTGATTGAGATACCATCCCACAAGCAGGCCTCAACTCCCTTTGCCTTCTGCATTCTAACTCTGCAGTTTGTTCCCATAAACCAGAGCTGGAGGCTGAAGGCTGGGATTACAAGCACTGCAAGGGAGTAACGCATCTTGACCAGTCAGAAGGCCACGTAGACTCACAGGAGAGTTACCAGGACTTCAGGATGAACCTGTCTGGGAGGACGAGCCAGCGGTTCCTGGATGCACATTGGCGATGCTCAATTAATTCTGCGAATATTTACTGATGGCCCACGACTCTCCCAGGCCCACGTCCAGGTCCAGGCTATACCAGAAGAAAAGTAAGATGGAATCCCGGCCCTGAATGTTTATCACGTCAAGTCCACTGGCTTGTATGTCTGACCAAAACCCTCATGTCATGCAACAGTTGCTGAAGTGCCTCCCCGTCCTCCTCAAGCACTAAAAAGAGATAAAAGTCCGCAGGTCCTTTAATTACGCCACAAGGTTGCCGGTCAGGTGGCCTTTGCTCTGCCAAATACAATAGGCACTCTTATATTTCTCAAAATCTATGCCATTTACAGCTTTGAACCGTTGCCCTGGCTCATAATAAGCTATTTGATAGCACAATAACATTCCTCCATCTGGGGAGAGCTGGATGGATTAGGCAGGCAGTTGAGTTTCAAGAGATGTGTAGGTACGAAAAGGAAAACCTCAGCATTGTGCTGTGGACTGAATGCCTGTATCTCCCCCACATTCACATGTTGGGAGCTCCAACATGCAAAGTGGCGTCATGCGGAGGTGGGGCCTTTGGTAGGTGATCGAGTCATCTGGGAACCAGTAAGAAGAGCGCCCTCACCAGGAGACCAACCACGCTGGCATCCTGATCTCGGACTTCCAACCTCCAGAACTCTAAGGAACTAAATTTGTTGTCTGAGTCGTTGACTCCAAGGTGTTTTCTATGGCAGCCCAAGCTGACCAACGTATGCTGTGATTAAAAAAATATATACATATATATTGATTTGAATCCAAAAACGTTATATCAAGAGAATAAGCCTTGCACAAAGGAGTATGTGTTGTGCATACACTTTATTATTCCATGGGTATGGAATTGGAAAACAGGCAAAAACGAATCTAGAAGGCAGAATAATATTGCAACAATAGTGCCTCTGGGGGTGGGGCCAGGAATTGACTGGGTTGGGGCAGGAGAGACTTTTCTGTGGATAATGATGTTCCCTGTCTTGATAGGGCTTTAGATCACACAGGTGTGTATATCTGTCAGAGCTCAGGGAATGTACAATCAAGATCTGTGCACTCCCCTGTATGTAGATCGTACACCACAAGAGGTAAAGACTGCACACAAACATTGGACTCGAGTTAATGGTAGGCATGCCAAAGTATTTAGGGGTCAAGTATATGAAGTAGGTAACGCCTGAAATTCACTTTGAAACGTAACAAAAATAAGATGTGTCAGTGGATGGGTAAAGGAATGAACGGGTGAGCAGCGGGGTGATAGGAAAGATAGAATCGAGGTGGTGGGTAGGTTTCCAACCTTTCATTATATTTGAAATTTGTCATTTAAAAATATTACGAAGGGGTGCATGGGTGGCTCAGTCGGTTAAGCATCTGCCTTTGGCTCAGGTTATGATCCCGGGGTCTCCTGCTCAGTGGAGAGACTGTTTCTCCCTCTCCCTCTGTCCCTCGCTCTCACTCATGCCCTCTCTCTCTGTCTCTCAAATAAATAAATTTTTAAAAATAAAAATATTAGGAAAAAGATAACAGAATTCAACAATCACTTTTACCCCAATTAAGAAACTTACCAGCCGGGGGCACCTGGGTGGCTCAGTGGGTTAAACCTCTGCCTTCAGCTCAGGTCATGATCTCGGGTCCTGGGATCGAGCCCCACATCAGGCTCTCTGCTCAGCAGGGAGCCTGCTTTCCTCTCTCTCTCTCTCTCTCTCTCTCTCTCTCTCTGCCTGCCTCTCTGCCTACTTGTGATCTCTGTCTGTCAAATGAATAAATAAAATCTTTAAAAAAAAAAAAAAAGAAAAGAAACTTACCAGCCGTCGGTAGGTACGTGTGGAGCGGCAGGCTCTGTCCTCTGAACTTGACATTTAGATCTTACTTCATTTTCCCTAGAATGCCATGCACGCATTGTTTTGTACTCTGGGTACAGGGACAGAAACAGGCTTTTGATGAAAATGTGTCCAGAGTCTACAGATGGCATATATCAGAGCAAGTATCGAAACCGCGAAGTCCAGAGTTGTCCGCACTCTGCTCTCCCACCGTGGACAGCTCTGGGAACTGGCTGCACTGAAATTGTACCAGCTTGCTCGCTGTCTTAGCTTGAGCTGCTGGAACCATAGGCTAGGGGACTTAAACAGTGATTTATTTCTGACGTTTCTGGAGGTCAGAAAGTCCATGGTTGAGGGGCTGTCAGATCTGGTATCCAGTGAGGGTCCCCTTCCTGGTTGGCAGTCAGCCGTCTGCTGGTGTCTCTCATGGCAGAGAACGGAGAGAGGAAGCAAGCTTTCTCCTGTCTCTTTATAAGGGCACTAGTCCCGTTCATGAGGGCTCCAACCTCGTGACCTCCTCACCTCCTAGTTTACACGTTGAGAAGATCACTCTGGCTCAGGTTGGAGAACGTTTTGGAGGGGAGCCCAAACGCCTATGGGGCCGCCCCTCTGGTGTGTTGGGACCACGGTTCTAACTTTGGCAGAGGATGAGGGCTTGGACTGAGGCAGTGACAGCAGCAGGTGACAGAAACGTGGTGAGCCAGGTCAAGAGTTGTATGTCACCAGTTCTTGGGACGCCATCAAAAATATTTTATTTTGCAAATAGGAAACAGGTCAGGAGGTGATGGGGCTTGTTCAAGGTAATTCAATCCTAGGAAAAAGCAGAAGGCAGGAGAACTGAGTTGTGGTCTGGGTTGTGGTCTGAATGATAAAGGAGACCCGAGAGGGGGCACCTGGTTGGCTCTGTTGGTTAAGCATCCGACTCTTGGTATCAACTCAGGTCATGATGTCGGGGTCGTGAGATCGAGCCCCCCATTAGGCTCCACCTGAGAATCTGCTTGAGGTTCTCTCCCTCTCCCCCGCCCCTCATTCATGCACTCTCTCTCCACCACCTTCTAAAATAAGTAAGTAAAATCTTAAAAAAAAAAAAAAAAAAAAGCCAGGGGCACCTGGGGTGGCTCAGTGAGTTGAAGCCTCTGCTTTCAGCTCAGGTCATGATCCCGGGGTCCTGGGATCGAGCCCTGCGTTGGGCTCTCTGCTCACCAGGGAGCCTGCTTCTTCCTCTCTCTCTGCCTACTTGTGATCTCTGTCTGTCAAATAAATAAATAAAATAAAAATTAAAAAAAAAAAAAAAACCAGAGAGGAAAGGGAAAGAAAATGATGATTAGAATATTAGGCTAAGATAAAAGTCACATGAAAAACACACAAGTGTTCAAACAAGATCAAAAGGTTACTGGTACGTTGAAGAATAGATAGTGTAATTATAAAGCTGTCTGAAATGCCAGCCAGGGTCAACCCCGTGCCCCATGCCTCCAGGCCTGCCGGGGATGCTGGGGAGGGCTCTAGGAAAGCTGCCAGTCTTCCTGACCCTCGGCTTCTGCTCCACACTCCCCTTCCCCCGCAGCAGAACCTGTGGATTCCTCTCCAAGACAACCACAGGCCTGTTGACAGCCTGTCCCACCTCTGCGGTCACATGGTGAAAGGTTATTTCCAGCATCCCACTCTTAGCTGCACATTAAGCCGAAGGGGTCCTTCCCTTTTCCATTGGTAATGACCCCTTGCCTCTGAAGAGGTGGCTTTTCGATGTTTTTCTTTAGAAAAAGAGAAGGTGACTCACATCTCAGAAGCCTGAAATCATTAATTTCAGGGCATGTAGATATGGGTGAGTACTTTCAAGTTAATCCTTCTAATCAATAGTCTCCACATTTATCGGGAAAGGAGCAGGTGGTAGGAGGTTTTAGAAGGAACACAGAGACCGGAGAGAAATATTTCCATTACATCCTGGGTTAGGCAGATCATTTAGTGGGTACTAAATTCTACTGAAGGTTTAGGGAAGAATACGTAATTCTGGAATGTTAAAGCTAGAAAGAGCCTCTAGGAAAATCAAGCGTACCCATGACCCACCATCACTGTCCTATCACACCCACACCAGACATCAGTAATCAATCACACCACTACTGCCCTCTGACCTGTCCCCGGAGACATGCCCCAGGCCCTCACTGTCCCTCTTGGTTGTCACCCTACGTCTGCATTGTCTTATGTAGCAAAATTTAAAATTAAATTAAAATACAGTTCTCATTCACATTAGCCACATGTCAGGCACTCAGTAGCAACACGTGGCCGGTGGCTACCCTATTGGATGGCACAGAATACAGCCTTTCAATCACTGCGGAAAGTTCCACCGGACAATACTCTCTAGATCACTGTTTCCCAAACGTCGGGCAATCAAGTGCCTGGGTGGGGCAGTCCGTTAAGTGACCTACTATTGGTTTCAGCCCCGGTCATGAGATTGAGCCCCACGTCAGGCTCTCTGTTCAGCGGGGAGTCTGCATCTCCTCCCCCTCTGCCCTCCACCCCGTGCTCTCGTGCTCTCTCTCAAATACATAATAAAGAGATATTTAATATGGGAATTGTGCATTACCAACGGAAATGGAAAGCCAGCAATGCTTACCATAAGAGAGGAGGTAACAGTAGATACAGCCACTCTGAAAGCCAAACAATGTAACTACACAGTGCATAGATACTGTTGCTTCCAGAATGTTCTGGCCCCAAAGACCAGCCTATGGTCTTTGACTTGCTAGTGATTCACCAGTTATCAGTGTTCACTGTGAGGCCCTCCCTCCCAGTCCTCTTGCTTGTAGGGGAGGTCCCGTGGCAGTTTGGGCCGATGGAAAGTGCAAAGCAGCAACCCATGGCATTTCTCCATGCAGCTCTGAAACCCTCAAGCCCTCCTCCTCCCCTCGTGCTGTCCTTCTCCCTCTGTCTGTCCGCTGCGGTAAGATACCTCTGGGGGCAGGCATGTAAGGAAGAGGCCTGGGGTTTGATGGCGCCAGTGGGCTGGACGGAGGTCGGGGGCCTGAATGACTGGGTGGAACAAAGAAGAAGCAAGGAACAAGCCCGTATTGAGTTAAGACAATAAGATTTTTTTTTTTTCTCTTCTTTCTCTTTTTTACTAAGTGTTCATTTAAATTCCAGTACCGTTAACATACAGTGTAACATTAGTGTCAGGCGTACAATACGGGACTCATCCCTTGCTGACGATCTACCCGGTCCTCATGGACAACAGGTGCACTCCCCCTTCATCCCCATCACCCCTTTCCCCCATCCCCCACCCCCCTCCCCTCTGGTGACCATCAGTGTGTTCTCTACACTTCAGAGTCTCTTTCGCGTATTTCTCTTCCCTTTTCCTTGGCTCATTTGTTTTGTCTCTAATATTCCACATATGAGTGAGATCATATGGTGTTTGCCTTTCTTTGACTTATTTCGATTAGCGTTATACCCTCTAGCTCCATCCCTGTTGTTGCAAATGTCAAGATTGCATCATTTTTTATGACTAATATTCCATTGTATATATATGCCACCTCTTCTTTACCCATTCATCTAGCCATGATGCTTGGGCTGCTTCCGTGTCTTGGCTATTGTAAGCAATGCTGTTAGAAACATAGGGGTGCATGTATCCCTTTGAATGAGAGTTTTCATATTTGCGGGGGGGCAAATACCCAGTAGTCTGGTTGCTAGGTCTTAAGGTAGTTCTATTATTAACATCTTGAGGCACCTCCGTACTATTCTCCAGAGTGGCTGCACCGGTCGGCATTCCCACCCACGGTGCACGAGGGCTCCCCTTTCCCTGCATCCTTGCCAACCCCTGTTGCTTCCCGAGTTATTGGCTTTTAGCCATTCCAATCGGTGGCTTTGACGTGCATTTCCCTGGTGATGAGTGATGCCGAGCTTCTCCTCGTGTCTGGGGGCCACCCGGACGCAAGACAGGAAGATTCTGGAATTGTTACTGCCGCTAGTCTTCCCGATCCTGACGACCCGACCACGTGTCCGGGGTTGACCACGTGTCCCGGGTTAGTGACGCGCCACACCTGGGTGTGAGTGGAAGAAGTGGTAAACAGTCACTTATCTTGGTAAGTGAGGTGGTTATGTCATGTCACACGTGAGTGCCACCTAAGATCATGAGATGTGGGACGAGAGAATATTTCCTGCCCCTGTGGCAGGACACGCCCCCTACCGTGGGGACAGCTGTCGTAAAAGAAACCTATTTCCACCCCTTACATAGTCCTACCCTTCTCGCTTTCCTAGAGGGACGGCTTGTGCCCAGATGGGAAGAGGTTTCCTAAAGCTTCAGCTACTTAGTTGCCAAACTGGGATTAGAGTCCGCAACTCCAGACTCCTGTTCCAGTGCTCTTCCACTGTCCCTGCTGGGCCTCGAGATCTCCTGCACCACCACACCCCTCCCCGCCAAAAAGAGAGAGAGAAACCAGTTCTTTGAGTAAGATTTTAGATGTTGAGCCCTTGTAAAGAAAAGGTTATTATTTTAGCTGTCTTCCTATATAAAATGGGCTTAGTGGGAACAGAGCATTGTCTAGGTTTAAAAGAAATGTGCGTTTAGCAGACTTATTCACTTGGCTGCGTGTGTCTTATGATGCCAGTGAATTTAAGGGATTGTGTTTTTTTTATCCGCTCTGGAAGCTGCTGATTAGGGAGCCTGTAAAAATGATTCAGTAGCTCGTCTTCAAAGATAGCTCTCGGGGACCCAGGCTGCTCAGTGTTCAGGACCCACAGACACCCCCTTCCCTTGACTTTGGGGTGGCCCTGGGACTCCTTTTAACCAAGGGAAATCAGGGAAGGACTGATGTCATGCTAGTTCTGAACCCAAAAGGCTTCAGAAGACCTGGCATCTTCCACTTGTATGAGTTTGGGATCCAGCTGCCGTGTAAAGAAACCCAAGTCCTGTGAGGAGACCCCGTGAGGCCCCGCCTTCCAGCCACCCCTCCAGGGCACCAGCCATAGGAGTGACGCCATCTTGGTCCCAGCTGCCACCCCCAGCCACCACCTGGTAGCAGCCTCCTATCACCCCAAGTGAGACCAGTCAAAGAACCGCCCAGCCGAGCAGGCTCCCCACAGACATGTGAAAGATAATATATGAATGCATTTTGCTGAGGAGGAAAATAAGGCAGAGACGTTCAGCAGAGTCTTTAAAAAACGTAACCGAGGTAGGAAGGCCCATTGGTATTCACAGGGGAGACCCATAGGGAACCATGTCATTCAAGGAGCCTCTGTGGGGAGGGTGGCATCTGCCGAGGCTGGCCAGGGTGGCAGCCTCCAGATCTTGTAGAGCCTTGTAGATCACATCAGTGACTGGACTAGGCATGGGCATGGGACCCAGCTCTGGCCAGCGAGATGGGACGTCCTGTGGGATGGAACTTTCACCCCATGGGCTCTGCGCTCACTCTGAGGAGGGCCAGGCCTGACCTGCCCGACGCCTGGCTGCTGTGGCAGAGCTCTGCCTGCACGCGAGAGCCACGCATCAGCAGCCCAGCCTCCCTGTTACCCCAGCCCACTGCTCCGTCCCTCTGTGCACGTTAATGGTGTCCTCTACAAAATCGGAGTCCCAGTAGCTACATCATCGGGTTAGAATAAACATTCAGGAAGGTAGTAAGTGTGGAAGCATTTTGAAAAATAACGATTAAATAACACGTGGTCCCCTTTTCCTGTTGGACTCTGAGTCACTCAAGAACAAAGATTCTTTGACCTTTGAAGACATTTTTAATCCCCCGTTCTTAGCCAAGGATTTGATATTGACTAGGGGGCTGGATGGATGTTTGTGAATGAAATAAATTGCTGATATCTGGGTGAGCTCTTAATATAGACTATCTCATTTAACACAGCCCCACGACATGCATAGCTATGATTATCAACCCCGTCTCAGAGATGAGGAAGGGAAGGCTCAGAGAAGTTGAGTAAGTTTCCCAAGGCCACACAGTAAGAGGTGAATACAGGCCTTGAACCCTGCTCTCTGCCCTCTGCACAGCCTCTCCCAAACACCGTTTCAACTGGCCATAGGCTGGGCTCCCAGGCCCAGAAGCCACTTCATAAACCCAGAAGGAGGAGGCCCCATAGCTGTGAGGTCAGTCGGGCCCCATGAAAGCCTGGGAAGAAGCTCAGAGGCCTGGGAGCCTGTGGATTGGACTGGAGCTTCCCAGCCTGCACGTCAGGAGCCCTGCTCTGCACATGCTCCGCACGCAGACCTCCGGCTGCCTCAGGGATGGGTGACAGGTGCATCTCAGCCCCGCCAGCCCACTGCAATGGGGAGGAGGTGTCAGGTCCCAGTAGCATCACCTGGAAATACCACGCAGGGCACAGACCACACCACACACGCTGCTGGTCGCTGCCACCCCCTGTAGTTAACATCTCATTAATGTTTATTTACTTCTCTGTTACTCAGTTCTTTTTTTTTTTTTTTAATGAACCAGGTAATACATCCACCAGGTAAAAATTTCAAATGGCATAAGAAAATATACAACAAAAAAACAGATCTTTTTGCCCCAGACCCTGGAGGCTCTCTCTCCACAAGCCACAACTGTTTTAACCATCTCTCTGTGTCCTTCCAAAGTGTTTCAGACATCTATAAACCTGCGAATGGACAGTGACCTCTAGTCCTTTAAACCGCACGCACACGCATTTTTTGTCCAGTGCTAAGGCCTTTGGGCATTTGGGCCAGCCCTTAGCATCACTCGATGTGAATCTGGCACATTCCCTTCACGGCTGCCCGGCCATCCATGGAATGGCCCCCGTCTCATGTTGATGGGTGTTTATGTCCTATTATTACAAGCAATGTTGAAGCGAGCTCTTTAGATCATCTGGCTTTGCTCTCTGAGCAGGATGTCCGCAGGAACCCGAGTCCTCCTCGTGGAAATGCTGGGTCCATGGCTACATGTAATTTTCATTTCAGCAGTTACCGCTTCCCTTTGTAAGGCCCCGGCTCGCTCTTCCCTTCAAATGTGGTAGTCTCTGGGGCAGACACCCCCACCCCAGGTAGACTCTCTCTTGGGACACAAATCATAAACCCAAATCTTGAGGATGGCTGGCCTTTAGCGGATTTTTTAAAATCATGTGGATGATATAACTAAGAAATGTTCATGTAAGTGATTGAAAAGACCTCCTCGTGTGAAGAGAGATGTTTATGATGTAATATTAAATGACAAATACAGAATACAAAGATGATTCCTTTTTTAGAAAAGATTTTTTATTTATATATTTGAGGGAGAGAGAGAGCACAAGCAGGGGGCAGGAGCAGAGGCAGAGGGAGAAGCAGGCTCCCTGCCGAGCAAGGAGCCCGATGCGGGACTCGATCCCAGGACGCTGGGATCATGACCTGAGCCGAAGGCAGCTGCTTAACCAACTGAGCCACCCAGGCGTCCCAATAAAATGTTTTTTAAAGAAAGAGAAACATGATCAAAGAACAAAAAAATAGGGAATTCATCCAAGAGTGAGCACTGCCGGTCTGGGTGGAGTGAATCAGAGAGTAGTTTCTTCTGTGTGCTTTGCTGTGTTTCCCAGCATTTCCTCCTCAGAAACTTGGATGTTGAGAAAATAGAGTGTCCTCCAAAAATCTAGACCGACCCTCCCTCCCACTCTCCCTCTCTCCCTCCTTCCTTCTGTGCTTGCTAACTCAGCCCACATTGAAGGAGACTGGAGATAACATTAAACTTGGTTTCAGCGCATCATTGCGGACTGGGTGTTTTCCCAGCAAAGAGCATGTTAAAACTTGAATAAGGTCTCTGGTTAAGAAGCATATGGGAGCTCTTTGTTGTAATTTGCAACTTTCCTGGAAACTGGAAACTTCAAGGCCTCATGGAACCAGCTCATCATCACCTTGGAGAGATAATAATGCTTTTCTGATGCTTGAATCCTAAGGCATCGTAATATGCCTCCTAGCACCTAAAAAAAAAAAAAAAAAAGTCAAATATCAGTTATCTCCAAACACCTTACAGGTGGAAGTCCCCACTGCCTCCTCCGTTAAAAAAAAAAATACTTATCAAAGTCAGCAAATTAATATTGATACAGTACTCTAATCTATATGGATCAGTTTTTCCCAAATGTCTTTTACATTTTTTTTTTTTAAAACAACAACAACAACAAAAAAAACCTCTTTCTCAATGGTTCAGGATCCAACAAGCCAGGATTACATACTGCCTTTGGTGGTCGTGTTTCTCTCATCTCCTTTCATCTAGAACGTTCCTCAGCTTCCCTTTGCCTTTCATGACCTTGACATTGACATTTTTGCAGAGTGCAGCTAATTATCGTGTAGCGTGTCCCTCAGTTTGGGTTTGCCTGAAGTTTCCTTGATATTAGATTCAGGTGATGCCTCTCGGGCAGGAAAGTCACAGATCGATCTTGGGGTTTTCTTTGCACATCAGACGGGGAGGCTCGGGTGCTGGCCTGTGTCATTCCCATGTCTTTAACTCCCACCGCTCAATTAAGATGATCCCCGCCGCGTTTCTCCACTTAAAGCGGCTATTTCTTCCCTTTGTCATCAAGGAGTCATTTGTGGGGAGTTATTTTTGAGACAAAGTGAATATCCTATTTCTCGTCAAACCTTCACACTTTAATTTTAGCTTCTACCGACACTGATGACAAGTATGACTGTTGTCAAATCTTACTGCCCGAGAAGTCCGGAAGCAAGTATGTATCAAAGGACTTTGACCTCCCAGTTATATTTCAAGGAAAATAATCTTAACGTGTCAGTTTCATCTCCACCGACCTGGAGGAGGGGGAGGAAGAAATCCCAAGGAAACAAGACAGGATGGGAACAAAGATTCAGGTGCAGAGATTTTCACAGCAACATCACTTACAAGAGCACCTACGTCAAGCAATAGGAGAAATCGATAGTGAGAAATGTGAAGCAGTCATTTAAAACAATGTTTCTGAAGTGTTCATTTTTTTCAAGAGGGATGAGATTAAGTAACCAAAGATAAACTATAACGCCTCGTTGGCCAAATGCACTTCAGCGTCCTGAGTTGGATCCTAGAACAGAAAACAGAGCACTGTGACAAATTCAGTGGTGAAATTCAAATGAAATCCATAGTTGAATTCATAGTAACGCACCAAAATTGAAGTCTTGGTTTTAATAAGTGTATATAGTACGTGAGATATGCACATTAGGGTGAAGTGGTCTGGGTTATACCGCAACTCTCTTTGCAGCTTCTCTGTAAATCCAGAATTGTTACAAAATAAAAAGTCCACTTAAAAAATTTGATTTGGGGGACGCCTGGGTGGTTCAGTTGGTGAAACCTCTGCCTTCAGTTCAGGTCATGATCCTGGGGTTTTGGGATTGAGCCCCACGTCGGGCTCCCTGCTCAGCAGAGAGCCTGCTTCTCCCGCTGCCCCTCACCCCGTTCGTGCTCCCTGCTCAGCAGAGAGCCTGCTTCTCCCGCTGCCCCTCACCCCGTTCGTGCTCTCTCTCTCTCTCTCTTCCAAATAAATAAAATCTTTAAAAAAAAATCTGACTTGGGAGTGATGGATCTGTTCATCGCCTTGAATGTGGTGATGTTTCACGACTGTATACGTGTCAAAACATATTAAGTTATATAAATTAAATACGTGCAGGTTATTGGATGTCATTTATGCCTTAATTAAGCTGCTTTTTTTTTTTTTAAGAAAAATTAGGGGCCCCTGGGTGGCTCAGTTATGTGTTCAACTTTTGATTTCACCCAGATCGTGAATCTCGGGGTCCTGGGGTCGAGCCCCGTGTTAGGCTCTGTGCTCGGCGAGGAGTGCTCTCTCCCTCTGCCCCTCCCCCCAGCTTATGTGCTCTCTCTCTCTCTCTCCTTAAAATACAAAAATAAATCTTTAAAAAGCACTTGATGAGCTCCCAATTGCGTTAAATACACGTATAGAAAAAGTGCTGGCTGCAACGTATCACGATGTCAATGGGTATTGGTTTCTGTCACTGGTGGGATTACAGGTGATGATCATTTTGATGTTTATAATTTGCAATAAATTTTTATGGCTTCTCAACGCCTTATAATGGCCACGCAAGAGTTGAATAAACGGGGTGGGGGAGATGGTATTTTTAAATGGGGCGACTCGTCATCATAAAGCTTTGCTTCCGTGTCTGAAGTGTCTGGCTCAGAGTGAGAGCGGAGCGTGGTCCGGGCCTCAGCTCGTTAAGAGGACGCAGGTGCGGAAAGAGGCAGAACCCCCCCCCGACACAGCTGAGGCCCCTCAGATGCCCTGATAATAAGGAAGCCTTGAAAATACACACCTAGCCATCCAGATCCAGGAGCAGCGGTCCTCAGACTTGCCTTCCTGAGTGTCTGTCTGTGTCTATGTGTGTGTGTGTGTCTGGGTGTGAGTACACAAAGGCACCTGCTAGAGTTTGCTTA
The DNA here is from genome assembly GCF_902655055.1 of Lutra lutra. Lineage (NCBI taxonomy): Eukaryota > Metazoa > Chordata > Mammalia > Carnivora > Mustelidae > Lutra > Lutra lutra. The sequence continues at coordinate 10,137,745 of NC_062295.1, read as the reverse complement.
TGAAAAGCAGATCCCCAGACCCCCACCCACGCCAGCTGTGACTCGTGGTGCTGGGGTGGGGCCGCATTGGGTGAGTCTGACCAGGTGCAGGAGATCGAGGCTCCCCCCACCCCCAGGTCCCAAGGGGCCCTTAGCGAGTCTGCCCAAGGCTCTGCCTGGGGTCGTCAGCTGCAACCATGTTAACCCGCCAGCCTTCGAGCGCCGCTGCTCCCCACCTAGACCCTCTCCGGCCCTCCTGCAGATCCGCGAGGACGTCCCCGGGAACCAGGGAGGTGAGTGGCGTCTTTCTTCTCTCTTTCGTCGGCTTCAGACCAGCCTTGGACCAGGCCTCTGAGGCTTCGCTCAACTCTGGGGAGTCCCCTTGCTGCTGGATTTGGGGAGGGGAGGGGGTTAGCTGAGCCTGACCGGAGAAGCGTGGAGGCAGAATGGCCGGGGGCGGGGGGGGGGGGGGGACAGAGGCTGGGCTCGTGGGGGGATGGGGCAGCGTGCACAGGAGCCCCTGTGAGGGCTGCAGGGACAGACAGCGTCGCTAGGTGACGGGGGAAGGACCGGCTGCCGGGTGCTGGACAAAGTTTTGTAAAAATGGCTGGTTGCACCTTTGAGATCCTCTTTTTGGAGAGCGAGGACCGAGGCTTGGGTAGGAGATGCCCGTGCCAGGAGCAGCCACCAGCAACCCGGTCATAACTCCGCCCAGGAGACACAGGTGTCCATGTCCTAGCTCCAGTGGCACGAGGACCCAGGAACTGTGGTGGTCTCTCCGGTGGGTCTTGGCGAGTCTGCTTGCTGGAATGTCCTCCTGGGAGAACCCTGAGGGGGGACTGGGTCTCTCAGCCAGCATGGAGGAGCCCAGCTGAGGGCAGGAGAGGGGCCTGGGGCAGCACGGGAGAACTTGAGAAAGAATGGCTTTTCCTGATCTGGCTGCGGGCAACTGTGAAGTAACTGACGGTTACCATATTATGGCTGGAAACAAGGCGGGGATTAGGGCAGCCCGGAGAAGGGGCCCCAAGCCCAGCTGGGAAGTCAGGGAGGGCTTCCTGGAAGGAGGCGGACAAGGAGGGCTTACACCCTTGGAGGCAGAAGTCAAGGGCAATTACGGGCTGAGGGAGCTTCTCTAGCTAAGTGAAACTGGGGAACTGGGGGCGGTAGGGGCAGGCGGAGGTAGGAAGAACGGTCTTGGACCTGTGGTTCTCACACTGATCCGGGACCAGCGGCAGCATCACCTGGGAGGTTGTGCAAATACGCTTGCTTAGGGTCTGCCCGCATTGGCCTCAAACCCTAAGGGTGGGGTTCAGTCCGCTAAATTTGGGTACCACGCCTGGGGATGCTGATTCCCCGGGAGAAGTCTGAGAAACGTGGTTGTTGAGCAACTGAAATATCAGTGCCTAGGTCCCGTCACCTGCCCTTTGAGACACCAGCAAGGGGGGGCGCTGTGGGGCCTGACTTTGACCCAACCTGCTGGGTCTCTTGCAGAAATTACTGACCCTTTAAAAAAAAAAAGTGCTACTATGGATATGAAATCGGTGACTGGGTCTTGGAAGGGGCCCTTCCAAGGGAGGGAGGTGTTCTCCCTGGTTATCTCCAGCTGGTCCTCCGTGCTGTTTGCAGAGGGACAGCGGGGGCTGGAAGCTTTAAGTGCTGGACAGTTGGTCCACGCCGGCCCTCGGACTGGCCATGGCTTTGCTCGAAGGGAGACCTTCTCCGAGGGGTGTGTAGATGGCTGGGAAGAAGCCCCCTGCTTCCGGCTTGCAGCAGGCCATGGGTCTCCCCATAGCAGGGTCCATCTGACTTTTCAAACCCAGCTGGCTGTGCCCACCCCCAGTGTTGGTCCCCTGGTCCCGCGCGCTGCTCAGCCCGGGAAGCAGGTGCTGTGTTCTTCCCTCTTTTTGGATGAGAACAGAGAGAGGTTCAGCAACATCAAAGCAGCAGCCCAAGCCTACAGTGAGGCCCCGGCCCGGGTGTCCTGGCACCAGGGACCCACGACGCGCTGACTGCTTCCCACCCACACACTTCCTGGCCTCGAGCTGATGAATGGCAAGGGCTGGGCAGGGCGTACACCCACTACCCGATTCTCCACCCCGCAGACGATCCCGCCGATTTCCAGGGCACCTGCCAAGGGCCGGGCACTCAGGATGCTTTCAGCTAGGGGGCAGGGACTACTTTGGATTCAGAGCTGGAGGACGGGCTGGTGGGGTCCGCAGCAGCCCCCTAGCGCAGCCCTGGGGATGTCCCACCCGAGCACCGTGGCTGTTGGAACTCCGAGAATTGAGTGGTATCTGGTGGCCGGAACCCAACACCCAGGCCACTGGCCTCCTGAGCCCCCAGCAGCAGGGCGCGCTGTGGCTGGTGATGGTCAGTATTTAGGCAGTGATGCGATATTCCAGCAAGGGTGCAGAGGAGGCCCGGGGTCCCCTGGAGGCTCAGGGCCCCAGCACAGCTGTTAGAATCTCATTTCCTTAGGTTCTACACGCTCATCTGACTCCCAGGCTTGGGGAGCTGAGAGAGCCTCCCCTCTCCTGACATGTGCACAGCTTCCCATGGGTCTCTGTGTTTCCCCTGATGTCCCACTTTGTCCCTTCCCCCTGCGCGGCTTGGAGACCTTGAAGTGGTGGGCCCTCAAGCGGCAGCCAGCTGCACCGAAAATGAAATCTCAGCTCCCACGTGGCCACAGAACCCTTGAATCCTGTACCTCTTCCTACCTGTCCGGTGCCAGCTTCCTCCACTGCCTCGCCCCAGCCCCCCAGGTCTTCCTGCAGCTCAGCAAACACGTGCACACTACTGCCCCTGGGCCTTTGCACCCACCATACCCCCTGCTGGCATGCCTTCATACCTGGTCTCCTGGCTGCCTGGAGGTCAGAGGTCTGCTGCTCAGAGAAGCCCCTTGGCTACCCCGGATCAAGGTCCCCATCGAATTGCAGTAAGAGGGTGTAGTGCTACCAGAAGTGACTGGTGGGTGGCTTCCCTGCCAGTTTTCTTCCCACTCAATGCTCAGCATCAACAAGGGTAGGGATTTTTAATGCCAGTTTCACTGGCGTGTACTAGGTGCTCAACTCACACTTTTCATATAAAAAGCCTCCTTTGTTACCTTGTGGCCCTTGATGTCATCCTTGACTTCTTCCTCTCATTCTAATTCGGCAGAAATCCCATCCGCAGCTCCTTCTAAGAGCATCCCAAACCCAGTTCTCGCCCCCTGCGTCCAAGCCACCACTTGGTCTGAATTACTGGGTAACCTCCCGGGGCTGCTCCTGCTGTCTGTCTGCAGTCTCTGGTGCGGCAAACCCTGACTGTGCTTGGGGCTGGGTTGTCCTCTGCTGTGGGGCCATCCTGGGCACGCCGGGACATGGAGCGGCCTCCCCGGAGTGAGGACCAGTGTCTCCCGCCATGGTCAGATGTCCCCCGGAGGCCCCCCTGCCCTTGGCTGAGAAGCCTGGCCACCAGGAAGCCTCTGGAAGCCTGAAAAGCATACCGTTCCTCCTGCGTGCAGGGCTCCCTGGAGACTTAGTAGCAGCCCGAGCCTGGATCTTGATTCGCTCTCGTTCTCTCTTACCCACTCTGGACTGGCCTCCCCTGGCCCCCCAGCTGTCCCTGTGCCTGGAGCTCCCCAATCCTCTCCAGCTTTCTTCTCTGTTAACTCTGCTCAGAGGCTTTCCTGAACATTCTGTCTCCACGAACTCCCCTTCTCCTCCCAGGGGTGAAACCGGTGAGATCGCGCTGTGCCCCACACTCTGGGGCCGACCTCCTAGGCCGCGGCCCCCTCCCAAACTCGCTTTCTGGGAGCACGGCTTTTGCTCACCCGGAGGCAAAGCTTCACGGTGCCTGACATGTGAACAAACTTGACCTTCCCCCCTCCCTCCCCGTCCAGGCCCCGCTCAGTCTTCCCGGGACCAACCCCCGCATCACTGGCAAGACCAAACCCGTCTGTTAAATTCTCACTGTGCCCTTGGTTCTTAGCTAAGTTCCAATGGGACTTTTCTGTGTAGAACTTGATCCTTTCTCACGGGGTTCCTCAAAATGTGTTTGGGTCTTCCCCGGCAACTAACTCTTCTCCGTGGCTTTGCACCTGAAAGCCTGACCCTCCCTGTGCGTGGGGACCCTCAGCTGTTCGTCCCGGGGTGGCCCCGGATCCAGGCTGGCTACACCCGCTTGGGACATGACCAGGAAGAGCAGAGTGTCCTACCTCCCCCTGGAGCGCTTCTGGGCTGTGACCAGTGACTGTGTCCCAGCCACCGAACTCTGGAGGGGCCAGGAAATTGCACGTGAGGGGGGGTGGTAGGTGGAAATGTGGGCTCCATGGAAGACTGTCCCTCCCCGTCCTGGGCCGGCTGAACACCTGGTACCGTGCACGACGTTGGTCCTACTCCTTTCCACGTCCTGTGTGCCTCATCCTGCCTGACCCCCAGGTGTCTGGTAAATGATGCCTGCCTGCAGAATTCCCCTTCAGAGGGTACCCCTGCTTATAGGACATGGTTTCATACCCCGACTTGCTTTGTTGTCTTAGATGCATCTCTTGACCTTCATACCTTTGTTTTCTACGGAACGCAGGTGCTAGGACCTGGCCTGCAGACAAAGAGCCTTAGATGTGAAATAGGCCTGAAGGCTTAGCACAGAGCAAGCCCAGAGCCTTGGCGCACCCCCAACACGCTGGCCTTCGCGATGGCCTGTCCTCTGTAGGACATGTACAGAACCGATGAGAATGCTCTTGTCTGACACACTCTAGGTCTTCTTCAGCCCTGATCTCATTCCCCTGAGACTGTTACAACATCTCCGAGGTGGGGACTGAGTTAACCGGGCGAGCCCCGTCCCCGGGAGTCTGGCCCATACAGCACCAGTCACAGGGGGAGAGCGTGGGCCCCACATTCCACAGTGCAATCCCCAGCCCTCCCGTTTCCTGCTTGCCCTTGGGCAAATAGGTTTTCTGTAAAATGGTAGAAAGGACCATTCCGTTTCACAAATTGGTGTGAGAATTGTTTGGAAAGGATTTGGCACAGTGCCCAGCACAGAATAGGTTGTCTCGCAGTGGTTCCTTTCTTTGTGTTGGCCTAATGATCTTCTGGAAAGCAGCCATGCCCCCAAGGGGAGCCCACCATCCCCCATTCTGTCGGGAGAGTTGGGAGCCCCTACTGGTGACTGTGGGCGGGTGTTTACACGCAGACAAGGGAAGAGCCTGGGGAGGCTTGGGGGCTGTTAGCTCTCGTCCCCACAATGGGTAGCTTGTGACCTGCTCTGTGCCTGCTTCCCGTCTGCAAACTGGAGGTGTGCAGACTGTTGATGGAAAACAGAAAGCAGGTCAACAGACGGAACCTACTGCTTTGTTTTATTGGCCTTCTTATTCCCGGCATTACTGACTCTAGCCTGAGAACGTAAGATGTGCCCACCACTTAGGGACGGGGCTAGGGGTCTCCTAGAAAACCCATCCGGGCTGGCACAGATAAGGACAGTGGGACGGATCGTCCTGGGTGGGGAGTGGAAGGTACGTTTGTTGAAGGGCAGGTCTTGAAATACTTGAAGGATGGGGTTCCCTGTCCAGGTGAGCAGTTTCAGGAGGCGGAGCCAAGAGATGCCCCTCCCAGCTGCAGGGACAGGAAGCTAGTCAGGCCGACTTCTTTCCCAAAAGCCAGGACTGTGCTGCTCAGGGTGACTGCGCCCAGCCATGCCTGGCGCTCGGGCTCTTGAAACGCGACTAGTGGGACCAAGCAATGGTTTGAATTTTAATTCATCTAGAATTCTTGGAAAAGTTAAATACACTGGAGACAAAGTGGGTATGCGAAACTGCTTTTTTCAACGGAAAATCTTTGGAAATTTAAAAACCTTCCAACAAAATCTGGCATTTGGATTGAGGGATGCTGGAAGTCGAAAATCCCAAATGGCAAAAAAGTACTACCATTCCCAAAAAAAAAAAAAAAAAAAGAATGTATCTTAATTTTATAACGAGTTAAAATAACACTTCCGATATATTGGGTTAAAGATATTAAAATTTCACTTGCTTTTAACACAGATCCTGGGAAGTGTGAAATTACGTGTGTGGCTGGCAGGTACCTCCCCAAATGGTATCGCTCCAGGCGGGGGGGGGGGGGGGTCTGTCCTGCTTGATTTTTGGTGGCATTAAATATTTCTGGTATTTTCATTTTGGCCAATATGGCAGCCAAAAAAGTAGCTCATTTGTTCTATTTTTTTTCCTTGATTTTTCATTTTTTCATTTTCCTGGGATTACTGGCTTAGAATGCTGCTGACACCTCTTTTTCTGGTAGAGAATTTCTGTTTTTCACCCCGGTTTGTGGAAGGTCCTTCTGTACCAAATGTGCTGCCATTTGCTTTTGAGGTTTGTGGCCTGCCTTATGTTCGCTTCTATTGACGTGAAGAAGTTTAAAATTTTTGTTTGATCAAATACCACGGGATGGAACCCCTTTTTGTCTAGGAATGACACTGTTTGGATCTGGGTCTTTTAATGATTTCATTTTGATGTGATTGGATTATTTCATCTGGGCTTTGAGAATGTGGTGTGAGGTATTGAATGGATGAGAAATTTCAATGGATAAGTACATTATCCTGGGGGGGTCAGGGAGAGAGAGTGAGAGTGTGTGTGTGTGTGTGTGTGTGTGTGTGTGTGTTGGGGAGGGAATCATGTTGTAGATCTTTAGTTTTTTGTAGGCTTTAGAGTATTTCTGTGTATGTTTTGTCTGACTCTGTAGCATCACATGCCCTTTTTGTGTATAAAGAAATCATAAACTCTGCGATATCAAACGGTTTGCCCAAAGATCGCCAGTTTAGAAGTAGTGTGGTTGGGACCTGAACATGGAAATGCTGAATACGGAGTGACTGATCACACACTGTGTCCCTGGGGGCCAGAAGAAATGGCACTTTCTTCAATCATGAACTTGCACAAGCAGAACATTCTACTCCTGATGTTGCTTTACTGGGGTGAGGCAAGACCCCACCTTGGGCATCTCCCAGTCGGGTTCCCTGCTCCCTTCCCTTGCCCATTCTCTTAGGATGCAAGTAGGTATTTCTGGAGGTCTTTGGCAAGGTCTTACATTTACTGACCAAGTGTGAGTTCTTCTCAGTCCTTTTAGGCACCGACATGCTTTATCACCTAAACGTTACAAAGTTCCCTCTGACCACTAGCCGCTCTCCGGACCTCCCTCCTTTCCCTCCTCTGTCCCTGGTTAAGTGTGTCCCGTTCCAGATCTTTTTCTGCACAGGAATATCAGTCCCCTTAGAAAATCTTAGAAAAGACTGTTCCTGGTTTTCGTGTCAACAATACCATCCTATATCATTCAATTTTTTTTTTAACCACTTGTATCGGAGGGATACCATTACACTTACTTTCCTTCTTTCCAGCTGCTCCACAGTAGATAATGGCACAGATACCCGAGGTTCATCTAGCTGTTTGCTGAGCCCTGGGAGTTTGTGTTGTCTGCTGATTATTTTTTTTTTTATTGTGTTATGTTAGTTACCGTAAAATACATTAGTTTTGCCTGATGATTTTTGCGGTGAACACCATGTTCAGGCTTTCTTGCCGACGCAGGCAAATGCTTTTCCTGGGGGCGGGGTGGGGGAGAGGACGGGGAAAGGTAGAATCTCTCCATCCAAGGCAGACAGGTAGATTGCTGCCGACATCGTCTCTGGAGTAGGTTCTGGCAATTTCTGAGCAGCCATGCGTGTGAAGTACTGCACTTCAGGTCTTGGTGATTTCATAGGGAGAGATATTATTTCTTTATTTCCTTTTGCATTTCTCTGATGGCCGAGTAGGTTGAACGCCTTTGCATACGATCGCTGGGTACTTGTCCTTCCTCTCTGAATTGCACATTTATCACCACTACCCACTTTCCTTGTGGCTTATCTTTTACCACAGAAGGTTTTTACCCCTCTCAAGTGAATCTATGTATAATCGTTCTAGATGACATGTCACATGTGTAATGTCTCCTGGCAAGTTGCTTGTCTTTGAACTTGGTTGCTTTCTTTTTTTTAAACTTTGTAAGATAGTAAGATTTTATTAGAAAGCACAAGTCGGGGGAAGGGGTGGAAGGGGAGGTACAGAGGGAGCAGGAGAGGGAGAAGCTGCCTCCCCGCTGAGCAGGGAGCCTGATGGGGGGACTGGATCCCAGGACCCCGGGATCATCACCTGAGCCCAAGGCAGATGCTTATGTGACTGAGCCACCCGGGCACCCCTTAAGGTTTTATTTTTTTAATGTCTATACCCAATGTGGGGCTTGAACTCAAACCCAGGGATCCAGAGTCACACACCTATTGGCTGAGCCAGCCAGGGGCCCCTGAACCTTTATTTTTTTTATATATATTTAGGGAGAGAGAGAATCTTTTGCAGGCTCCACGCCCAGCACTGACCGGTGCTGGGGGTGGGGTGCAGAGGGCCGGATCTCACAACCTTAAGATCATGAGCAAAATCCCGAGTGGCACCCTCTCCTGATTGTGCCACGCAGCCACCATGAACTTTGCTTTTCTTACGTGGAACCCTAATATCTTAGTGTCACTCACATTCGCCAGTCGTCTTTCATGGCTTTGAAAGCCTCTTACTTGGCGAAGCCCTTTAAAACCCCCAGGTCAGGGCGCCTGGGTGGCTCAGTGGGTTAAAGCCTCTGCCTTCGGCTCGGGTCATGATCCCAGGGTCCTGGGATCGAGCCCCGCATCAGGCTCTCTGCTCAGCAGGGAGCCTGCTTCCTCCTCTCTCTCTGCCTGCTTCTCTGTGATTTCTGTCTGTCAAATAAATAAATAAAATCTTTAAAAAAAAAAATAAAAAAAATAAAACCCCCAGGTCAAACGTTTGTTTGTATAGATATTATAGTCATAATTTAGTAGTTTTGATTTTTACTAAAATTAACTACATTTTACTGAAATTTTTACTAAAATTTCATGACTGTGGGTCATGAAGTAGGGCTCCAACCTTTGTGGTTTGTTGTTGTTGTAAATGTACAGCCAGTTGTGCCAGTAGGAACCATACAATGTTCTCCATGGGAGGTCTGTCCCTTAACACAATAAACCCTCTTCTCTACCTGCCTCTGGATTGTCCTTCATAGCCGTGTTAATTTCTGCTCGGTGTCCCAGGGCTTTGTAATTCATTTCGGCTAACTAGTGAGACAAGTCTCATTGGATTTTCCCAAAATGGTCCCAGCTCTTGTTTTAAATATTAGAGTAATCTTGTCAAACTCTATGAAGACTCTTACTGGGGCTTGGACAAGGGAGTGCATGACATTGACATTTTTATAAAAGTCTATTTCATGAACTTGCAACATCCCGTTAATGAGTCTCTTATGAATCTGGAAAGAGGTATATTCAACCTCCTTTTTTATAAAGTTTTGTTGCTATCCAGTTTTTAAATTTCCCATTACATCCTTTATGTGTATCTACTGTCCACCCACTTTGCTCTGATTTATAAACGGTAGGTCCATTCTTCTTCGTTTTCTAGGAAATACTTTGTGTTCTGTGATCCATAGTTTTGCATCTGTTTCCACTTCTTATTTCCACTTCTTTCCACTTCTTATTTCTACTTCTTATTCTTTTTTTTTTTTTTTAAAGATTTTATTTATTTATTTGTCAGAGAGAGAGAGGGAGAGAGAGCGAGCACAGGCAGACAGAATGGCAGGCAGAGGCAGAGGGAGAAGCAGGCTCCCTGATGAGCAAGGAGCCCGATGTGGGACTCGATCCCAGGACGCTGGGATCATGACCTGAGCCGAAGGCAGCTGCTTAACCAACTGAGCCACCCAGGCGTCCCTCTACTTCTTATTCTTGATACATTTGCTGCGACATCCCGCACAAGTCTGAAGAACCGTGGTAGCATGAACCTTTGTAAGGGTCCTAACTTTGACAAATGCTGCTGGAGCCCATTTTAATGTTATTAATTCAGTCTCGTTGAGTGGAAGGTTCATTCTCATGTGGATCTCCCACTGCTCTGTTTATTGCAGCGTTAAATTGTGTTTTACTAGTTTCTCGGGAAAACCATCCGTCCTAAGGACCATTCTAATTTCTTTCCTTCCTTACTCATCATCTCCTTTGCTTTTTGGCCTTTGTTCTTTGTGGGACAAATGACCTAACGTCAGCTCCACTGGTGACCGCCATGTGGTGGATTCACTGAACCTCTTCAGCTCCCCTCTGCTGGGACGAGGGACAGTCCACTGGCAGGAAGCGGGCAGGAAGTGCCACTGCCCGGGAAAGGCAGGCTCAGGACCCACTGCATACCTGAAGCCTTAGGTTCCACATCTGTGAAACATAAAATAAATCCTAGGGCGCCTGGGTGGCTCAGAGGGTTAAGCCTCTGCTTTCGGCTCAGGTCATGATCTCAGGGTCCTTAGATCGAGCCCCGCATCAGGTTCTCTGCTCAGCGGGGAGCCTGCTTCCCTTCCTCTCTCTCTGTCTGCCTCTCTGTCTACTTGTGATCTCTGTCTGTCAAATAAATAAATAAAAATCTTTAGAAAAATAAATCCTAGACCTCCCTGTAGGGTAGTGATGAGTCGGTGAATCCATGTGCTGTGGACTGAACCGTCTCCCTCACCCCCACCCCCAACACAAACCCCAGGGTTGAAGTCCTAATTCCCAATGGGGCTGTATTTGGAGATGCCTCGAAGGAGGGAACTCAGGCTAAGTGAGGTCTTGCGAGTGTGGCTCCAATCGGCACCACTGGTGTCCGAAGAAAGGTACCCAGGAGTGTGCTCCACAGGAGAAGGGCCATGTGAGCACGTTGTGGGGGCGGGGTGGCCTTGGGTGAGACCGGGAGCCTAGAACCTACGGTGACATGTGCGGGCACGGTCAGAAGCCGGGTCCTCTGAAGCTGCAAACTGGTATTTCCCCACTCTGCGACAACCCTCGTGCCTGCCCCAGGAGGACACCAGTAAGCCCGCTTGCAGCTCTGCTCCTGAGTCCCCACGCTGCTTTGAATTTCCTCCTTGGACAGCGGACGCCAGACTCCGTGGCCATAGGAAGGTTTGGGATCAAGGAAGTACTGGTGCAGGTTGTGGGAAGAAAACGGGCCTCCTGTCTCTCCATCCTTGAGGGCGAGGGCAAAGGCACCCTAGTCCCTGTTGGGTTACAGAATTAACATCTGGTCTACCCTGTTCTCCTTGGGAGCATGACCTTCCTTGTCTCCTGCCTCTCCCGCTTCCCCTGATCTCAGTCAAAAGATAGAAGTGGTCTTTTCCTTCCTCCCTGGCTCTAGGTGATGGTCATCTAAAATATAATTTGTATCCCAACAATCACATCTCAAGGTGAAAAGACTTGAACCTGAAGAACCATCTACCCCATGACTTTTGGGGCAGCTTCCTGGTCTGTCCCCTATTTCCACCAAGCAGTCCCCTTATCAGTCTTAAATATTTTGGTGTGGCCCCTGAAGTCAGTTGGAAGTCTCTTTGCCCCTTAAGACCTAGGTCAGATTTTTTTTTTTCCAACCCCATTCCATGTTGGGAAGGTCAGAGTACCCCACACAACCCTCCCTACGTCTCCAGAGGCTTCGTATGGGCTCAGGACAAGCTCTCCGGGTTTTTCTCCTCTTACCTTCTCCCTGGGCTGATGTGGTCAGCAGGCAACCCAGACTGGCTCGTGTCCCCTGTCCCTGTGGGTCTGTGCCCTAACTGGCCAGCAGGGACCTTGGAGGGCTGTCTCAGTGCTGCATGACTGTGGGCACCTTCCTTCTGAGTGTCTCTTTTTTCCCCCTAACCTGGAAAATGGGGCTAAAATCTTCTTGAGTGGTTTTTGAGGATCACAGCTTAAAAGGTACCTCACCAGCAGGAGACCCCACATTAAAGGCAGAGAACCTTATTCTCCTGCCTCCAGAGTTCATTCCTTGTCTTGAAGGAAGGAAGAAGCAAGTGAACCTTCTTTTCTAGGACCTAATATCCATTCCCAGCCTCTACGGTCATCTTCTAGTAAATTGCTTCTAGTGCGGTGGGGGTCAGCAAACTTTAACCTGGGGCCCAAATCTGGCTGCCTTCCTATTTCTTAAATTTTGATTTTAACGGTCCTGCCCAGGCACCTAAGGTGAGTAGTTGAATTGAAGATCTGTCCCGTGACACCCAGAACGTGACCAGACTGGCCCTTACAGGGGAAGACGCTTGCCAACCCCTGGCTGATGACCATCTCTTTCTGTGCTCTTGGCTTAGTCAGAGCTGGAACACTTTCAATGGACCAACGTGGCCACTGGGGATTCATTGCTGTGGCCTCAGGGTTGGGGGAGAGGATGCCCTTGTGGGTGGTCATAGACCTGTCATCCCAGCCCAAGAAGGGGAGGATGAACACGCATGAGCCAGGGACCAGAACTTGAGTTTAGGTTTGTTTAGACTACCCTTGGCCTGTTAACCTACCCGGGCCTCAGTTTCCCTACCTATCAAATGGCCGTACCAGAACGTCTCCCCTCGTGTGGTTTTTGTGACTCATCTCCTCTTCCTAAGAAGGTTAACTAACAAGGTTAACACCATGTTGAGCTACATGAGGCCTTTCCTCCCCTCTACTCCCGACTGTGCCTGGAAATGGTGTCTGTCTTGCTTAGAAGGTGAAGGACCCCCACGCTGAATCCATTTGTCCTGGAGTCAGCTTCTCCGCCTTCCCTCCTTTCCCCTGTACCTACCATCTTCAGCCATCAGCCTCCTCGTCCCACGGTCCTGCCCCTGCTGGATCAAGGTCCTTGCCTGGGAGCCCTTCCCACAGCCGCCCAATGTAGATGGGCTATAGCAGGTGGATCCTGCTGGGCGAGAAGGCCAAGGCCACTTCGTAGGTGGGGACCACATGCTGTCAGCCAAGGGCATCACCAAGGACAACCTCGAGACGGCTATATTTGGAACTAAATTGGGGTCACCACTTCCATGTCCTCGTCCTTGTCCCCCTTTCCCCCAAAGCCGCCGAGCAGATGGTGGTCATTGTCGTCCTCTCCCGCGTCCCTCCTCATTAACACGTGTCCTCTCCCGCCGGCGCCTGCTCAGCAGATGGTAAATGACAACTCCTGTGCCCCGCTCAGTGTTCCTCTGGGGCCTGGGACGCGCGCGTGTGCTTCAAGGAGGACAGAGTGGCTTTTGGAGACTCAGGGTAGGACACGGTCGAGAAGCGGGCAGAGGGCGTGTCCGGTACCTGGAACCAGACCCCACCTACAGCAGTCACTGTGCCTGCCCCCCAGTCCCTCCGTGAGCGTCTCCCTCTTAAAGAGGGAGGACCTGTCCTTAAAGAGGACCTGTCCTCTTCTGGTCGGATGCTGCAGCGGCCTCTTGGGTGGCCTGCCTGCCTCCAGGGTCCCCTCCCCTGCGCCCCTCATGGTGGGGCCGGGGAAGGGGGGCTCCTCAAGGCAGATGGGAAGGCACTGTGTGTTACCCAACTATACCTCACCTCCCCCCCATACACACACATTCTCTCTGTCTCTCTCACCCCCTACTGCTTGGGAACAAAGTCCAAGACTCTTACTGCCCGGGCCTGCTGCTCTCTCCCAGCTACGGAGGACCGACTGCAGGCCCTTCTCCAAGCACTGTGTGCTGGCTTGGCTCCCCAGGGAGATGTGCAAACCACAGTCCCTCCCCTGCCTTACTCCTCCAGCTTTAGCTCAGATGCTGCCGCCTCCAGGAAGTCCCCCTGACCTGCCCTGCCTTCTCCCGCAGGACTTCCAGTATCTTGTGTTCCCTTCACACTCAGCGCCTGGGGCCAGGCCAGGCTCAGGGTGTGTTCATGTCCTGTTGCTGCTGGAACAACCACCCACCAGACCTAGTGGCTTAGAACGATAAAAACTCTTATCTTACAGTTGGGTTTCTCAGACACTTGAAATGAGGTCCCACCAAGCTAAAAATCCAGGTGCCAGCAGGGCTGTGTTCTTAAGGCCCAGGGGTGTGTGGGTGGGGGGGAGCAGGAGATTGTTTCCTTGCCTTTCCCTGCTTCTAGAAGCTATCTGTATCCTTGCCTTGTGGCCTGTCCTCTTCCACAGCTCACACCAGCAGGTAGAATCCTCCGAGGGCACCTCTGTCCTCTTCTGACTCCCTCTTCGGCTCAGAAGGACCCGGGGGTTACGCTGGGCTCCCCCTCCAATCAGCTCTAATTCCGTCTGCACACGTAACCGTCCCTTGCCATGTGGCAGGACCTACCCCTGGGTTCAGGGATTAGGATGTTGAAATCCTCAACCCATCACAGTTTGTTACTAGACTTTTTTTCCCCGCCCAGCCTGCCCGAGATGGATCACTTTAGTGTGGGTTCCCTGGAGGCACGTTTTGGGCTGAGTCAGCCATACCCTGCTCTTACGTGGTGCGGACATTTAGGGCGTCTTCCTGGCTTGGATCCCATGCGTGGTGAGCACATGGGAAGAGAGCCCCATGAGCCCAGGCGGTCCTGGGTTTGCAGTTGGATCCATTCGCTCTGGAACCCTGGACACATGCTTACGGAGTCTCCCTTGTTCACCTGTGGAGTGATTTTAAAAGTTGTGTGTGTGTGTGTGTGTGTGTGTGTGTGTGTTTAAAATGAGTTAGTTGAAACAGGGAAGATGGGCAGGAACAGGTCGGCCTCTTGTGGGCGAGGCTGAGGGGAGAAGGTCCCCGAGCTAAGCCATCCCGCATCTGACAACCCCACGAAACCAAGGCCAGCTCCTCTGCCTGAGTTTGGTGTCCCTTTGAGGATCCTGGGCACAGAGGGATGGAGTGCCAGGACAGCTGGAGAGGGACGAGTTAGCCCTCACTCCTGCCACCCCACAGCCACCCGTAGCCCTTAGTCTGAAGGGAATTCTTCGTTGTCTACACAGGGGTCTTACTAGAGGTGCAGTTTCCTTTTTTCTTTCTTTTCTTTCTTTTTTTTTTTTTTTAAGATTTTGTTTATTTATTTGACAGAGATCACAAGTAGGCAGAGAGGCAGGGAGAGAGGTAGAAGCAGGCTCCCTGCTAAGCAGAGAGCCCGATGCGGGGCTCGATCCCAGGACCTCAGGATCATGACCTGAGCCGAAGGCAGAGGCTTAACCCACTGAGCCAACCAGGCGCCCCTAGAGGTGCAGTTCCAAAGAGACTCGCCTGCCGTAGCTGAGCTCTGGATGGACACAGAGTCCGGATCCTTTTCATTTGCTTCCCTTGGATGGAAATCGGGGGCGCCTCTAAGGGTTCCCCTGTGTGGTTGGGGAGATGACACGTGACCCCACGATGCTGTGGTATGGCAGGTGGGAAATGGAGCCTGTGTCCTACTTGCCAAGCTTGTGCATGTGCGTTGGGGTGTGGGGGGAGGCTGGGCTACCTCTGCCCAAGGGAAGTATTCTGCTCATTGGCACAGAGACCGGTTACGGGCACCTGAAGCTCTCGATGCGTGTGGGGTAGGGAGAGATCAGGTTTCCTCCCAATCTGCAGCAGAAACGTAGAAAGCAAGCCTGTCCTACATCTACACAAACGGGGACCCGAGAGCACTGTGGTTCTGATTTTTGTCCGCATGTAGCAGTGGACGTGGATGTAACATGGTTAAAAATAAAGGTCTCTGTTCGTAATTTATCTCTTCCCAGAGAGAAATGGAAAATTGACGTATCAAGATCACCCCACTTGAGGGTTCCCCTAAATTCCTTCTGGCTGGAGTTGGCCCATCCTGGGCTGGGTGGGGTTGTGGGAAGACTCAGCAGGACCCCAACGTGGCCCCTAAGGTCCGCAGGCAGGAGGCAGCAAGCACAGGGTCCAGCCCAGCGCGGGCTCCAGAAAACCTGGATTTCTGTCTAGGCTTGATCAGCTGTAAGCCTATAGCCTTCAGGTATGAACTTGGTCTAAAATAGAAAGTGTGACCTCACCTTGCCAGCGGCAAAGCCGTGTCCCCCCCAGGAAGCAGAATTACCGTCCCTACCTGAAGGGTCGTGTTAAGGAACTCCCAGGTGAAGCCGTCAGTGACAGTGGGGGGGGGGGGGGGGTCAGCTTTTTCCATCCGTAAAAGAAAAGTATTTCAAAGACGACTTGAGAATATTGGGTGGTTAATTTACCTAAAGCACTTAGAAGCGTGCCTCGTGCATAGCGCTCAGTGAGTGTGACCTGCCGCAATGGGGATGAGGAGCCTAGTCTCTGTCATGCTTTGTGCCGGAATTTCTGCTCAAGACGACCCTAAATTTTAGGAGGGACAACAGTATTGACTTTAAAATCACAAGTCTTTACAATTGAGACACCTGTATACGAGGAAATGCACAGATCTTTAAGCCTCTGGTTCAAGGACGTCCCTATGCCTGCCTCCGTATGACCCACACCCCTACCCACCCAAAATGTCTTCATGCCCCAAAGACATGCTCATGCTCTTTGCCTGCCTGACTCCACCCCTGCCCAAGGGGCTGCCACCATGCGGATGCCTTTCTCTGAAGGCTGGATTTGTCTCCTCTAGAGCCGCGTGCGTTGGAATCCAACTGTGTGTCCTGGTCGGAGTCTAGCCCTTTCCCTACTGCAGTTTGCTGAGGTCCTTCCATGTTCGATTTACGGGCAATCCATGCTTTTGAAGATTTTTTTTTTTTTTTTTTTAATTTTAGAGAGGATAAGACTGAGGTGAGGAGCAGAAGGAGAAGCAGACTCCCGGCTGGCAGGGTATGGGCAACCCATTCTTCTTATGGCTAGTCGGTGTTGCAGTGTGTGAACGTAACTTACCAGTTTGTTTATGTTCTCGGGTTTGGTAAGAGTAAAGCGCTTTGAGCATTCTGGATACATAGTTTCATTTTGGAGCGGATCTCTGGTCTCAGAGAAGGTTTCTGCTAGGATCCTTTTCCGCACCTGCTCCCCGTCCCTGCTACTACGCGACGGTTACTGTCTTGAATTCAGCCGTTCGAGGGGTGCACGGTGGTAGCTCATTGACTTTACTTTCCCCTGATACTGTATTATCTTAAGTGCTTTTCCATGGGTTTGATGGACCTTAGATCTTCTGTAAAGAATCCTCTAGGTCTTTTTTCCATTTTTTTCCTCTTTTTTTATTCAGATGTAATATTGACATACCATGGATGGAAGTCCTTGGTCAGTTACGTGCATTAGGACTTTCTGTTCTGGTTAGGGGCTTACCCTTTTCTCACTGATGTCTTTTGATGTATGGATGTTATTTACTGGTTAGATGTTAAAATATACTGTATCAAACTTCAGTGATTCTTTCTGCCTCTTGTCTACAGCTTTGGCTATCTGAAGATGATGAAGGTATGTTCCTGTGGTTTGTTTTTATTTTTTTTTTTTGTTTTTAATCTCTCTAGATGGTCTTTGATCATCTTATTCTAACTTTTGTATATGAAATGATGTATGAAAGTTCACTTTTTAAAAAGATTTTATTTATTTATTTGGCAGATCACAAGTAGGCAGACAGGCAGGCAGAGAGAGAGAGTGGAGGAAGCAGGCTCCCTACTGAGCAGAGAGCCCGATGCGGGGCTCGATCCCAGGACCCTGGGATCACGACCTGAGCCGAAGGCAAAGGCTTTAACCCACTGAGCCACTCAGGTGCCCTCAAAGTTCACTTTTGTTTGATATAAACATCTAGGTGTTCAAGAATCACTTAAGTTTCCATAATAAATTGTGTGGCAACTTTTTTTTTTTTTTTTTGAAACTTTATTTTGTAAGTGTGGGTCTACTTTAAGGCTTGGTATTCTATTCCATCGATCTGTTGTTCTCTCTGTCAAAATCCTACTTTCCAAAACGGTTTGGACTGTGTCTGTATGTTCATATAAAACTTGTCAGTTTCCACAATAAAATGTTGAAGTTTTTGAGATTAAGTCTGAAGGTGAATTTGAGGAGAAATTGACATCTTAACATCGACTCCTCCAATCCATGAGTGTAACACATCTCTTCATTTCGATGTTCTAAATGATTGATTTAGAATCATTGATGTTTTCTAATTTTTAGTGAGGTTTCTCCTATTTGTTGAAATTTACCTTAGTTGTTTTTTAAAGATTTTATTTGAGAGCTCGCACAGGCAGGGGGAGTGGCAGGCAGAGTAGGCAGAAGGAGAAGCAGGCTCCCTGCTGTGCAAGGAGCCCAATGTGGGACTCGATTCCAGGACCCTGAGATCATGACCTGAGCCAAAGGCAGATGCTTTAACCCACTGAGCCACCCAGGCACCCCAGGCATATTCTTTTATGAAAGAGTTGGTGTGGCATTCCTACTGTTTGATAAAACTCCTTGTATGATGGATAAAATTGACCAGTGAAGCCCTCTCTGAATGGAGGGTTTTGGTTTTGTGGGGGGGGGGGGGAGCGCTGCTTTTAAATTATGAATTCAATTATTTTAATAGACTCAAAACTGCTCAGATCACCCATTTCCTCCTGGTGACTTTTGGTAATTCATTTCATTCCAGGGAGTTATAGACTTCTAAAAACTTGTCAAACTTACTGAAATAACGGTTCATAAAATTCTTTTTAATGTCTATAAGACTGTGGTAATGTCTTTCCTTTGTAATATCATTCCCTTTAGATTTCTGAATCCTTCCGAGCTAATGGCATATCAACGTATACTTCTCCAAAGAATCAACTTGAAAACCTTTGGCCAGTATGTTTTTGCATTTCACGGATTTCCATTCTTGTTTCCTTCCTTCTGCTAGCTTTCAGTTTAATTTAGTCTTCTTTTTTTTTTTTTTTTTTTGAGAGAGAGACATAAATCATTTCACCAATTTCCTTGTGAGTTATGTGTACATTTCAGCCTGAGCGGTTCCTGAGAGCGGAACCCCTGCTTGCGTCTGCTGTCCTGACGCTCTCGCACGGGTCACCGAGGTGGCCTTTGCTCTCTGCTTCCGTCTGGGTAACTTCTTTGACACAAGTGTAATTAACATACCACGTCATTGCTAGTTTCAGGGGTACAACAGGATTCAACAGTTCCCTACTCTTCTCAGTGCTTCCTGCAAGTGTAATCTTCACCCCTTTTCCCGCCCACCCTCCGCTCTGGTCACCTCCAATTTGTTCTTTGTGTTTAACAGTCTGTGTTTTTTTTTTTTTTCCTGTTGTTTGTTTCTCTTTGTGTCTTAAGTTCATTTGCTCTGTTTCCTAAATGCCACAGAGGAGGAGGGAAATCCTCATAGAATTTCTTTCTGCCTGTGTCACTTACCAGTATGCCTAGAGGTCTATCCATGTTGCACGTGGCAAGGTTTCATTTTTTACGGCTGAGGAAGATTCCATTCTGTATTTTTTATTCATCTGTTAGTGGATGCTTGGGTTGCTTCCGTACCTTGGCTCTTGTATATAACACAGCCGTAAATGTAAGGGTGCACATTCTCTTTTTGAACTAATGTTTCTGTTTTCTTCGGGGACCCCCTAATGGGGTTTCTGGATCATACGGTCATTCTGTTGGACTCTTCGAGA
The DNA here is from genome assembly GCF_902655055.1 of Lutra lutra. NCBI lineage: Eukaryota > Metazoa > Chordata > Mammalia > Carnivora > Mustelidae > Lutra > Lutra lutra. The sequence goes on along the minus strand of NC_062295.1, from coordinate 10,118,517 downwards.
AGCCTCCACACTGTCTGCTACGGTGGCCGCACCAGCTAGCATGCCTAGTGGTAGTGCAACAGCGTTCCTTTTTCTCCCAGTTTCCCCCAACAGTTAGTGGTCTCGTTGATACCAGCCATTCTCACAGGTGTGAGGTGGGATCTCATTGTGGTTTTTTTTTTTTTAAGATTTTATTTATTTATTTGACAGCGAGAGATCACAGGCAGGCAGAGAGGCAGTCAGAGAGAGAGGAGGAAGCAGGCTCCCTGCTGAGCAGAGAGCCCGATGCGGGGCTCGATCCCAGGACCCTGAGATCATGACCTGAGCCGAAGGCAGCGGCTTAACCCACTGAGCCACCCAGGCGCCCTCATTGTGGTTTTGATTTACATTTCCCTGAAAATGATTCATGTTGAGCATCTTTCCATGGGTTTGTTGGCCCTCTGGATGTCTTCTTTGCAGAAATGTCTATTCCGGTCCTCAGCCCTTTTTAAAAAAATTTTTTTTAATTTTTTGGTGTTGAGTTGTGTAATCTCTTTGTGTACTTTGGATATTAATCCCTTACTGGATATATTATTTGCAAATATCTTCACCTGTTCAGTAGGTTGCCTTGTTCTGTGGATGGTTCCCTTCACTGAGCCAAAACCTTTTCATTTTGGTCTAAACAGTTTAATTTTTCTTTTGTTTCACGTGCCTGTAAAGACCTAGCTAGAAAACCGCTTCTGGGGGTAATGGCAAATTATTGCCTATGTTCCCTTCTGGGAGTTTTATGGTTTCAGGTCTCCCATTTAGTTTTGTAACCCATTTTGGGTTTATTTCTGCACATGGTGGAAGAAAGTGGTCCAGTTTCATTCTTTCGCATGGAGCTGTCCGGTGTTCCCAGCGCCATTTGCTGAAGAACCTTTTTCCCATTGTATGTTCTTATCTCCGTTGTCATAGGTGAATTGACCCTATAATCTTGGGTTTATTTCTGGGCTCTCTGTTCTGTTCCCCTGATTGTGTGTCTGTTCTCATGCCAGTACCGTACTGCTTCAGGGACTACAGCTTTGTAATAGAACTTGAAGTCTAGGGGCGCCTGGGTGGCTCAGTGGGTTAAAGCCTCTGCCTTCAGCTCAGGTCATGATGCTGGGATCACGCCCTGCATGGGGGGGGTGGTGTCTCTGCTCAGTGGGGAGCCTGCTTTCCCCTCTCTGTCTCTCTCTGCCTACTTGTGATCTCTGTCTGTCAAATAAATAAATAAATAAAATCCTTAAGAATTTGAAGTCTAGCATCGTGATATCTCCAGAATTTTTGGTTTTTGGTTTTTTAAGATTATTTATTTATTTGACAGAGAGAGAGAGAGAGAGGAAACACAGGCAAGGGGAGTGGGAGAGGGAGAAGCAGGCTTCCCGATGAACAAGGAGTCCGATGCGGGTCTCAATCCCAGGACCCTGGGATCATGACCTGAGCCAAAGGCAGACACTTAAAGACTGAGCCACCCAGGTGCCCCTGGGTTTTTTGTTCTTAAGATTGCTTTGGCTACTCCAGATCTTCTGTGGTTCCATACGAGTTTTAGGATTGTTTGTTCTAGTTCTGTGAAAAATACTGGTGGTATTTTGATAGGGATTGCAGTAAATCTGTAGATTGCTCTGGGAGTATGGATGTTTTGACATCCTCCCCATCCATGAGCATGGGAGATCTTTCCATTTGTTTGTGTTGTCTTCAGTTTCTTTCATCAGTGTTACAGTTTTGAAAGTATAGATCTTTCATCTTTTAGTTTTCTCTTAGGCATCTGAATCCTTTTTGCAATTGTAAATGGGACTCTTCTCCTGATTCCTCCGTGACTTCATTATTACTGCATCAGAAAGCTACAGATTTCTGTGTCTTGGCTCTGTAGCCTTCGACTTCACTGGGCTGGTTTGTCAGCTGTGGTTTTTTGGTGCTGTCTATAGTGTTCTCTGTCTGCAGTATCATGTTGTCCACAAATAGCCGAAGTTTTACTTCTTCTTTACTCATTTGGATCCCTTTTCCTTGCCTGATGGCTATGGCTAGGAATCCAGTACTGTGTTGAATAAAAGTGGTGAGAACAGACCACCTTGTCTCCGTCCAGACAGGAGAGGATCGGCGCTGTTTTTCACCTCTGAGTATGATGTTAGCGGTGCCTTTTTTCCTATAAGGACTTATGTTGAGGTATATTCCCTCCAAACCCACTTGGTTGAAAGTTTTTAATCACGAACGGATATTGTGAAATGACTTTTCTGCATATATTGAAATGATCATATGATTTTTAATCCTTTCATAGTGATGTGATGTATCACATTGATTTGTGAATATTGAACCACACTTGCATCCCTGTAAGAAATCCCACTTGGTTGGGGTGAATTTTTTTTTCTTTTTTTTTTTTAACATACTGTTGGATTTAGTTTGCTAATGTTTTTTGTTTGTTTTGGTTTTTTTTGTTATTTTTGTTATTTTTTTGTTTTTGTTTTTGTATTGACGTTGTTCCCATCTGTGTGCATCACAGCTACTGGCCTGTGGTTTGCTTTTCTATGTGGTGTTTCTATCTGGTTTTGTTAACAGGGTAATGCTGGCCTCCTACGATGAATTTGGAAGCCTTTCTTCCTCTTTTTTTGGAATAATCTGAGAGCAGTAGCATAGAGTGGCTGACCCGTTCATCATTTACAAGTGTGGTACTTCCCCTCCACATACTTTTGTCCTTCCTAGTGTTCTGCTTGTGGCTGATTGCTGGTCTCATGCCGTTGTCAGAAAAGACACATGATATGATTTCAATCTTGAAGTTGAGGTGTGTTTGGTGGCCTAATGTGTGGTCCCTTCTGGAGAAAGTTCCACATGCACTCAAAAAGAATGTCTACCACTGTTTGTGGACGGAACGTTCTGAGTGTGTTCCGTCCACCTGGGCCAGTGTACTGCTCAGTGTCCCTGTGCCTCGTTTTCTCTGTCTGGACGGTCTTTCCACTGACGGAAGTGCAACGTGAAGGAGTCCTACTATTTTGTTATTCTTCCTTGGTCAAGAGTTGCTTTATGTATTTAAGTGCTCGCATGTTGGGTGCGTACGTGTTCACATTGTTAGAACTTGTTGGATTGTTTCCTTCATGATCATGTACTTTCGTTCTTTGTTTCTTGTTATAGTCCTTTTTTTTTTTTAAGATTTTATTTATTTGACAGAGAGAGAGATCACAAGTAGGCAGAGAGGCAGCAGAGCGAGAAGGGGAAGCCAGCTCTCCACTGAGCAGAGAGCCCGATGCGGGGCTCGATCCCAGGACCCTGAGATCATGACCTGAGCCTAAGGCAGAGGCTTAACCCACTGAGCCACCCAAGCACCCCTAATCCTTGTTTTAAAGTCTATTTTTTTCTGATCTCAGTATTGCTATCCCTGCTTTCTTTTTCTTCTGTTTTCATGATAAATCAGTTTTCAACCCCTTGTTCTCAGTCTGCATGTGTCTTTAGGTCTGAAGTGAGTCTCCTGTAGGCAGCATATAGGCAGTCACCCTATGTCTTTTTTTTAAATTTTTTTTTTAAATTAAAAAAAATTTTTAAATTAACATATAATGTATTATTTGCCCCAGGGGTACAGGTCTGTGAATCGTCAGGCTTACACACTTCACAGCACTCACCATAGCACATAGCCTCCCCAATGTCCATAACCCTATGTCTTTTGATGAGCGCATTCAATCCCCTTGTATTTAAAGTCAGATTGATGGGCACATACTCGTGGCTATTGTGTTACTTGTCTCTTATGGTTGTTTTGGTAGTTCTTCTCGTGTTCTTTTCCTCTCTCGTTCCCTTCCTTCATGGTTCAGTGGCTTTCTTCAGTCATATGCCTGGGTTCCCTTTTAATTTTTGTGTAACTATTACTGGTTTTTGATTTGTGCTTACCATTAGGTTCCCATGCAACATCTCAGGCATGTTTCAGTCTTTAAGCTGATGGTTGCCCAAGTTTGAACCCATTCTAAAAGCACGAAATTATTACCACCACCACCCACCCACCCCCACTGCACATTTTACATTTACTACATCATAGTTTACATCCTTTCATTTTGTAAATCCTATGAGTGATTTTTTTTTTTTTTTAGAGTGAATTGCTTTTGTGCTTTAACCTATGTACTTACTGGTTTTGTAAGCAATTAGTCTACATTATGTTTGCTTATACCCATGAAGTTTTTTCCTCTGCTAATTTTCTTACATCTTTGTATGGCCTTCTCTCCACACGAGCAATTCCCTTTGTTGCTTATGGGACTGGTTTAGTGATGAACTCCTTTTAACTTTCGTCTGGGAAACCATTTCTCTCCCATTCTGAAGAGTAGCCTTGTTCTGTAGAACATTCTTGGTTACAGGTTTCCTATTCAGAACTTTGACTATATCTTGCCACTCCCTTCTCAGCTACAAAGATTCTGCTGAACAGTCCTCTGACAGCCTGATATGGCCTTTCCCTTATATGTAACTGTTTTCTTTTGCTGCTTTTAAAGTTCTCCTTATCACTTTTTTTTCTCTTGCCATTTTAGTGAGTGTGTTTCTTGGTGTAGACCTTAGTGGGTAGATATTGTTGGGGGTCTCCCTGTGCCTCCTGGATCTTGACATTGGTTTTCTTCCCCAGGTTAGAGAAGTTTTCAGCTGCTGTTTCTTCATATAAGAAAATTATTTCCTCTTCTTCTGGGACCCCCTATACTGTGAATATTATTCCCCTTGAAGTGTTCATGTAGTTCTTTTAATCTGTTCTTTTGTATTCTCTCTTTTTGCTGTTCAGCTTAGTCGCTTTCTGTTCTCTCTTCCACCTTTGCTGACCCACAGTTCTTCCTTGAGTCTTTTGATTCCATCTACTGTCTCTTTAAGTTACTGAGTTCTTCATCTCTGATTGGTTCTTTTTTATATTTCCTTTCTGTTCAAAGTCTCACTGAGCTCTTCCCCACTCGTCAGTCCGTTATCTTTAAGACCATAGGTTTGAATTCTTAATCAGGTGTATTATTGATCTGTTTTATTGATTGCACTTACTGTAGGTTTGTTGTCACCTGTCACTTGGGAGCTATTCCTCTGTCTCATCACTTTGTCTGTGTTTCTATGTGCTAGGAAAGTCTCCTACATCTCTTGACCTTCAGAAGTGATCCTGTCCTGTCCTTTGGCACAATGTTCCCTGGTCCCCAGTTGAAGACACTTGAGGCATTGCCTGTGACTTAGTGTTGTGGCCGAGCTGTCTTTTGCCTTCTGTCTAATCGCCTGCAGTGGCTCACTCTGTTGAGGCATTGGGCAGATTTGGGTCCCCGGGCTGTTAAGTAGCCAGTATGGGGTTGCTCTGGGCTTGTAGTTGGGGGTGCCAGCAGCCAGCCCAGACACCTGCCCCCCGTCCGTCTGCTGGGGCTCCCGTCCCTAATGAGCCTAACTCTTTCTCTGCAATGCCAGCTCTCAGGCGTGGCTGCTAGGACTGTGGGTGCCCTGCTCTGTATCCTTGTCTTCCCCTTTCCTGGGGGCAGGAGTATTTTCAGAATTGTGCTTTTCCTAGCCAGGGCTGCTTACAGGATCTGGTGCTGAAGGAGCCTCTAGAGAGGGACTCCTACTGAGCGGGGTGGGGTGGGTGGGGCAGATCTGCAGGGGAATGTAGGGAAGGGGTGTATGTAGTGTTAGCAAGGTGGGTGGGGTGTGCTCATGCTGGTTCCTGGAAGTGTCAGGCTGTCCAGGTTGGGGCTGGTGGGAGCAGAAATGGGGCCTGCCGACTCTCTTATCCTCAGAGAAATCCAAAGACACCTGCCCTCCATCACATGTGCTGAGATTAGTAAATAAATCTCCTTCTCGTGCACCTCAGCCGCAAACCCCTGCTTCCAGGCTCAGCCCGGTTCTATGTTATGCTGGTTCTTGACCTTAGTTGTTACGCCGGTTGACGGGAACTCAAAAAAGCAACAACAGAAAAGGGGCGCCTGGGTGGCCCAGCCGGCTGAGCCTCCAACTCTTGATTTCGGCTCAGGTTGTGATCTCAGGGTCATGGATCGAGCCCCATGTTGGGCTCTAAGCTCAGTGTGGCGTCTGCTCGAGATTCTCTCTCCCTTTCCCACTCTCTCTGATCAAGTGCATGTTCTCTCCCTAAATATATCAGTAATCTTTACCGAGTCCCTGTCATTCCCCCCCGCGCCCATCACCCTTCAGCTCTCCTGGAGAGCCCACTGATTTTTAAAATACCCAGAGGGTAAGCCCTCTCGCTTGTGAAAACTCATAAAGTTAAGCCCCACTGGTTTTCAAAGCCACACGTTACGGGGACTACCCTTCCCAGTGTAGGTCCCGCCTGTCTGGGGACCTGGTGTTGAGTCTGTTCCTCTCCCTTTTCTGTGTTTGTGGTGTCCTGCCCATTTGTGGTGAGTCTCACTAGGAGTTTGGTTCCCATCTATGTCCTCTGCCCCTTCTGCCCTTTTCAGTCTGGACTCCTCCCTGTGATTCCCTGTGGAAAGTCTACTGCGCGGGTCTTCAAGTCGTTCTCTGAGTGAGTTGTGTTGATGGGGTGTTGTCTCCACGTGCCCGCGGCACGAAGTCGGCTTAGGATCTTCTGTTTCGCTGTCTTCCCAGACGTCTGTAAAATTTCCTTTTAACAACTTGAAGCGGCATTAAAAGAAAATGTCGAGTAAATAATAGTGCACCTGGATACAGCGTTAGACAACAGGGCTGCTACGGGATTTTTAAAAAATCCCTTTATTGGAGGGAATCACAGAAACTACAAACCATCTCTGTACATTTCAGGAGCTGGCCGCGCCGTCGTGTGCAGTCACCACCATCTGATTTTAAAATGATTTCATTAGTCCAAGAAGACACCTGACGCTCGCTACCTGTCCCTCCCCCTCGCCCGCCCCTTCCCCTGGCAGCCAGTAATTTTTCTCTGTGCTTCTCATAGATATTCCACTTAATGGAATCCTACCATGTCTGTCCTTCGGCATCCGGCTTCTTCCATTCGGCTCGTTTCCAGGGTTCACTCGTGCGGTAGCCTGTGTCCTTGCTTCATTCCTTCTCGGCTGACGCACGTGCCGTTGTATGGTCCGACCCCGTTTCATTTATGTTCATCTGCTTATGGTCACGTAGGTTGTTTCTACTTTTGAGTTTGGCTTGTAGGAATAACACTATGTGCATTTGTGTGCAAACTTTGTATGAACGTGTATTTTCACTTCTCCTGGGCACTTCGTAGGTGATAATAGTTGGGTTATAGAGACGCTGTGATCAGCCCCGTGAGGAACTGCCGGACTGTTCTCCGAGCTGCCCGTTTCACAGTCCCACCAGTAATGCGTGAGCGTTCCTGTTTTTCCAAATCCTTGTCCCTACTTGCTGTTGTCTGTCGGTTCTACTTGAGCTGTCCTCCGGCGCGTGGAGTGGGATTTCCTGATGGCTACGGTTTGCGTTGCCCTAACGATCGATGATGTTGAGAATCTTCTCATGTGCTTGTTGACCATTTGTCTACTTGGTCTAACTGAGAGAAAAGGAGGAGGATTGTGGGTTAAGGTGAACATGGGGAATGAACGTGTGGCTGGGGAATTCACACCGGACGGTCAGCCTCAGAAGCAGGACTCTGAGCACCTAACACCTTGCCTGGCATATGGTTGCTCCTCAGTGAAAAATTACTTTTTTCCCATTCATCCCTGTTAACCTCGGTTGTTCAGAAGGATTTTTTAAAAGATTTTATTTATTTATTTGACAGAGATCACAAATAGGCAGAGAGGCAGGTAGAGGAGGAAGCAGGCTCCCTGCGAGTAGAGAGCCCGATGCAGGGCTTGATCCTAGGACCCTGGGATCATGACCTGAGCTGAAGGCAGAGGCTTTAACCCACTGAGCCACCCAGGCACCTCCAGAAGGCTTCCTGAAACTTCCACACATCAGGTCTTATCTATTCATTCATTACCCAATTCAGCACGTAACTGGGACCACCGGAGCAAGACCACTCTTTCCCTGGGGACAGCCCTTGGGTGTCTGGAAGCTAGTTGCCATGTCTTGTTTTAATCTTCTTGTCTGGGCTGAGCATCAGTTAGGCCTTCAAACATTGATTTTTTTTTTTTTTAAGACACAAGCCCCTGACCCCACATTATCTGGGGGACCTTTCCAGGATTTTCTCCCATGTGTTAAGATCCTGTTATGAAAGTTCAGCTGTGAACGAGACCTTGAGTAACAGGAGCCTAAACAAGACTGAGGCAACTCTGCCAAGGAGGCAAGGGCCCTGGCTCTGCTCATCCTGTTGCTCTGCCTTCCCTGGGTCTTGCTCTTGGCCTCATGGCCATATTTTAGCCAGAGGGAAGAGGGAAAGGGAGGGCAAGTATCTTTCCCTTTAAGGAAACTGTGAACTTCACTGATGCTTACCTCCTATTGACCAGAACTTAGAAAGCTCCAGAAGAGGGGGCAGGAAAAGGCCAAGGGTGTTCAGATGAAGAGAAAGGATGGGCATGGTCCCAGATGACTGCTGCCACGTTCTCTTGTTCTTAGTTCCAAAGTCCATGCCTGGCAGGAGAGCGTGTGACGGGTGACAGCAGAGGTTCATAACCCTCTCAGGACAAAGCTCGGGCCGCTCAGCCTCCTTCATTGGCTAGGAAAGCGCCCACGGACCCAGTTGCGGAGAACTTTGATCTAATGCGGTGGTTGCCAAGATGGAGTCTGTGTCCCCCGAGGGCAGTAAAGACGAGTCACTGGGAGGAAGAACAAATAGAAATAAAAGTACCACTTCTGAAAATCTCATTCTTTTAAGATGCTGCTCTTGGGATATGGATTATAAATAGCAGAACGTGTGTATTTCATCATTTCTAAAGGGAAGAAACTTGCAAGTTCGTGCTCAGAAATACGCAGACAAGTCATGTGATTGAGAACGGTGGGAAGCGCTGCACCAAAGAGAAGTCGACGTCGTGGTCTTGCTTTTCATCCTGAGCCCCCCCACCCCCCGTTAGACCCCACCCCTCCTCTTGTCCCTCAGAGCCAGCCCAGGCTCTCACTGAGCCCCCTTCCCTAGAGCTCACATATCCGAGCCATGGAGGTGTCTGACTTCCATTCCAGGGCTGAAGTGCTGATTTAGCTCCTTCTCAGGGAGTCAGGATGAACAGCGTTAGAAACAAAAGCATCTGTGTGGTCAGATCGCACCATCCTGCCTGACATTTCCCCTCTTGGCCATCATAGGTTTTTATATCCAAATAGGGTCTCGATCGGCTTCCCGGGTACGTGTGGTCCTTGCCTCTGCATTTCCCTTTTATCCCTGAATTTATGAACAATAAGAACAAGTTGCCTTGAATCGAAAGTACGGTCTGATTTCAATACAGAGGCGTACTAGACCTTGAAAGCAAATGACTCGTAACGAGGAGAATATAGGCAGAGGAGAAGCCTTTCTTTCAAAGACTTCTGTGTGGTTTATTGGGGTCTTAGCAATAGTGGCCTGCCTACCTTCTAATTTAATTTCCCCAGTCAATATAGGAGAGCCAATATAATGGCTGAGCATTTGGTAAAAATTGGGCTGTTTCCTCTCATTTACTCTGTTCTCCATCTATCCAGCAAATGTTGGTTGAGCACCTGTTCTAGGGGGCTACAAATGCAGAGAAGAAATAGACTGAGATCACAGTCTTGTGAAAGCTGACATTGTAGCAGGAGGAGAGAGACTGTGTGCCCTAGTGAGGTGCCATTCAAAACCTTACATGGGGTGGATTGGGAAGGCCTCCTTGGGGGAGTGGCCTTCGAGCAGATTAATCCCTACTCCAGGCAGCTTGGAGCAAGCAGGTAGCCAGGGAGATGGTGAGAAGTGGTGGGCTCCTGGGTGTAGTCGGACAAGGACTGCTGACAAATGGAATGTGTGAGGCAGGAAAAGAAGGAAGGAGTGAAAGATCATTCCAGATTTTCCAACCTCTGCTCATCGTAGTCACGGAAGGACACTAAGTGGGGACAGACTGGGTGACGCACGTTTAAGGGGAAGATCAGGAGCTCTGCTGGGATGTGTCAAGTGCAGTACGTCGAAGGTCCAGCAAGTGGTGGTCAAGTGAGTGGGTGAAAATAAGAGGCTGGAGTTCAGAGGAGCGGGAGGGATTGGACGCCCATGCCGGGAGTCACCAGCACGCGGCCCGTACCAGACACCTGGAGACTGATGAAGCCGCCAAGACGTGGGGGAGACTCTGGGAGATGAAGAGGAACCAGCAAGAGAGATAGGACTGGAGAGTGCAGAGCAGTAGGGAGGAAGCGGGAGGGCATGGCATCCCATAACCCAGGTGAAGAAGGGTTGCAAAGAGACAGAGTGCGCAGCCTTCCCAGATGTGCCTGTGGTCAGGTCACATGGGTGTTGGGTGTTCATTGTTGCCGTGTGGTCTTCGCAAAGCATGTTTTCAGGACAGTGGCTGGACAGCTGCCAGATAGGGGGTGGGGGGAGGGGAACGTGGAGAGGGCATACAAGAAGAACATGACACTAGTCAGGATTGGGCAGGTTGTGCTGTGGTGACAAGCATCCCCCCCCCATGTCCCTGTTTGCACACAATATGTTGATGTCTCATTCACAGCATGTGTGCAGTAGAGGTTAGCAAGAGGGCGCAAGTCACTGGAGTTACCCTGGGGCCCAGGCTGCTAGGGGGTCTCCTGCAACGTGAACTTGGATGGTCACCCCGCAGCGGGAAAGGGAAGCGGACAGTGCACTGGACTCCACTCTGAGCTCGCTGGCCGAAGCAAGTTACATGGCTGTGCCTAGTGTTCCGAGTGCCCAGAAGGGATGCAGGGATGTGGCAGAATGATGCTAGCGGGTAACACAGAGGCGTAAGCTAGGGTCGAACTTTCTCGCAGATTACTTGATTGCACTTGTGTGCGATCAGTAGGTTGTGGATGTTCCTCTCAGGGCGAGAAGCAGGGGTTGGCCCAGCTGAGTCTCCTCACTGAGGGTGAGCTGGAGGCAATTCACACATGCGGGCACGATAAGGGAGCGGAGAACAAACAGGATCGTGGCAGTGTGTGTGTGTGTGGGGCTGGTGGTGCTACTACAGATGGGACGGCCTAGGACTTGAGGACTGAGGATGAGAAGGGTCAGGGACAGGAGCTCTTGGCCAGGACCAGCGGAGTATGGATAAGGAAGAGGGAGGAGGCCCCTGGGCAGCGGAGCAGGTGCAGGAGGGCAGCGCAGGTCTTGCTCGGTCCCTGAGGCCAGGGTGGGCGGTAGGACTGGGGGCCACGCCCAAGGGCTGTGCGGCATTCATTGCCTTGCTGACTGACTCATTGGCTGAACAAGCGTGTGTATATCCCAGGGCTGAGGATGGAACAGTGCAGGAGACCAACACACACTTACACAGCTGTACACATAAGTCAATGTACATATTACATAAGGAATGCTCAGGGCTACTATGGGGAGAAAGTCTTGGGGGCGATCGCATGGTGGTCAGCTGGCCGTCTGTTGGGGGCTGTCCGGGTGACGGAGCGGGAGCTTAGAGAACGCGTTTGGAGAGCGCACTCTTCTTTTCCCGGGACTGCTACAACCGATTGCACAAACTTGATGACTTAAAATAATCAGTTCCTCCTCCAGCAGCTCTGGAGGCTGCACCTCCCAAGCCCCAGGCCCCTGCTGAGGACTCTGGAGAAGAATCATGCCTCACCTCTCTAGTTTCTGGGGGTTGCTGGCAACCCCCCCGCCCCCTGACCTCTGTCTCCATTTCTCCAATGCCTTCTTGGTGTGTCCCTTTCTTCTAGAAGGACATCACCCACTGGATTTAGAACACCCTAACCCAGTAGGAACACCCTTGACTACACCTGCAAAGACCCTATTTCTTAATGAGGCCATTTTCTATGCTTTGGGTAGACCCGGCTTTTAGGAGAAAACTCAACTCATCAACCAGTCTGGCTAGATTTTAGGAGCTTGAGTAGAAGGGACTCGCTGATGCACTGAAGGCGGTGGGAGGGAAAGTCAAGTGTGACTCAAGGTCTAGCTTGAGCAACTGGGGGAAGGTGCCCTGCATCACGGGATGGGGCAGCTGAAGGTCCGAGTCTAGGTTTGGGGGTGTCCTCGGGGTTCTGTTGGGGGCATGTTGACTCTGAGATGCCTGTTAGACATGCCCATGGGAGACTCCGAATGGGCCAGATGGGGAGTCATGAATGTGTAGACAATGTCCTAAACACCGACTGAGACCCCCCTGGGCAAGGGGCGGCCACCCGTCCTTGGGTTTCTAACACTGGGAGCTACGGGAGAGGTACAAGCAGCATTTGTGAACCCTCAAATCTACAGATGCAGAAATACAAGTCAGAATAAGCAAAAGGGGAATGTTAAGACCTTGCATCTGCGTTGAGGAGATAACTCAGAATTATGTTCTACACATTCATGTTAACTTGACAAATCAATCCACTTAAATTCATCTAATTCATTTCAAGTGGGACCAGGAAACGCTTGTGTTTTTCCAAGAATGAAAAAGCTGTTCTGTTAGTCAGCATCAGAAAATTTCCAGCCTCGGGTTGATGGAGGTTGTGTACTTCTTATCCAGGACCAGGAACCACCCAAGAACTTTCCAGGAGACCCACGCTGCATGGGACGCAGAATGCTCCTGGGACAAAATCCAGGGGGCCTTTCTGGAGGACTCTGGGCATGGGGGTGAGAGAGGGCTCATGGTCCCAGTGATGTTGTTTGGGGGCCCAGATGCACTCCATGCATGGATCAGGGTTCGCGACCACCGGAACAAGGTACTTAAAGGCCTGTGCGCTTGAGAAAGCAGCCTGATTTCCCCTGCCCCTCCGCCCCCCAACTCATGGAGCAGCAGGTGTGAGCTGAGACGGAGCCATAAATAAGACTTGAGTCAGAGCCTTCACTCTCACCCTCTTGCATCTTGGGATAAGGGTCCAGGAGAGTCTTCTTGGCCAGTTTTCCGAGAAATTGGGAAGGAAGTTGATGATTGTGCCTTGTAACTAGGAGAGATGCAGAGTCCTAAGGGGGAAGTGGTCACTCACTCATTTAACCATTGGCCTAACCAGTATCTCCTCGGTGCCGATGGTGTTCTAGCAAGGGGGATGCAACCTGCTACATGACCCCCCACAGAGTCCCTTCTCTCTAGAGCAGTGGCACTGCCATTCGGAGTGAGCAAACTTACAAAGAGGAAAGTGCACACCGGCCACCAGGTTGATGGGCGCAACGGAGAGGGACCAGGAAGTTGGGGAGGGCTTCTCTGGGAAAGCCGTGCTACAGGTGGGCTCAATGCACTGAGCCGGGCAGAGAAGGCAGGAAGAGCAGTCCTGGGGGCGCAGGACTGGCATGAGCAAAGGGCTGGGGGCAGGTGAGGGCTTGGCACACAAGTTAGGGAAAGGTCTGGAAGGCTGGTGCCAGGGAAGGCAAGAAAGGCACAGTCAGGCTCGGAAAACAAGGCTTGCACCAGAGCGTGAACATAGTAGACTGAGTGGGGGGCGGGCACGAGGGAGGTTCGGGCCACCAGTCAAAGTGGGAGCCCTAGTCACAAGGTCAGAGGGCCTCCAAGATGCAAACACAGGCCCTGGAGTCTCTGAGCCCAGTCCCGGCCTCATCCCTTGGCTGCTGGGTGACCTTAGACAGTCCCCCTAACCTGTCCCATCACAGGAATGGTGCCTGCGGGCATGTGGAGGGATTAGGAGATGGTGGATGCGACGTCCCCAGCACGTGCCTGTTCCCAGCACGGAGTGATGGCTCTGTCCTTGTCACCTAGGGCAGGGCTGCGTCCCCTCTGAAAGGGAGAGGGTGCTAGTCTCCCAGCACTGAAACCCCGGCTTTACTGCCTTCTGAGCACAGCCCCTCCATGACAGCCTGGGAGCCCCCAACTCCAAGTGATGGACTCCCAGTCCCCGACCACCTGGGGGCTCTCTGGGCTCTGATCTTGGGCCTTCTGCTGCGCCCTCGTCCCACGCAGCCGCGGCCCTCATCCGTCCCCCCTCCCTCCTCCTGGCGCATCCAGGAGTGCCCCCAGCTGCCTGCTCTCTCCAGGTGGCCTGTCCCCTGACCTGGCCAGTTTCCGGCTGCCCCAGCATCCGCTTACCTGCGGGCTCCTCGGACCGGCTGCCCCAGTTCAGGCCCCTCAGGCCCTCTCCCCTCCCTGCAGGTGGGGTGGAGGGGTGGGGTGGCCCCCATGACCATGTATGGAAAGTCTCTAACCCAGAACCTTGTGATGACGCCAGGACACGTTGGGGACCCTTGAACCCATGTCGGACACGAGGGCCCTCAGTGGTTGGGTGACCTCAAGATCGGAGTCCAGCTCCTTCTCTATGGCCTCGTCTTCCTGGGCTGGATTCGTAAGGCGTCTAAACCCTCTGGGCCTCGCTGGCTCATCCCGAACATGGGAATTACTGTGCCTACCTCAGCTGTTGGTTGGAGGCCTAAATTACAGAGTCCGCATGTGAAGCTAAGAACGGGGTTTGGCACACGGACTAGAGCGAGCTGGACAAAAGCCAAGATCTTTGAAACCCTGACAGCCTTCAAAGCCAAGAGGAGACATTGTCACCTCAGGTCTACAAGCAGGCTTCTGCCCTTGCCAAATTTTTTGCCTCTGCTTGGGCACACACCGTTCCCTCAGCCTGAATGCTGTTCCCTTCATTTTTAGGGGACCGACTCCTGCTTCCCCTTTGGGTCTCAGCTTAAATATCGCCACTGAGGAGACTTTCCACGTCCTGGCTTCAATCCTTTGTGTCACAGAAACGGAAAGCAAGTGTGCACTGGTGGGGGCGGCCGGCTGGGTCGGAACCCAGCCATACACTAACCCTCCTTCCCGTCCTCACTGTCCAGCTCCAGTGCCCGGGGGACATCCCTCTCCAAGAGCCTGGCCTGTGGGCAACAAGGTAACCCTTGGCTTTGGGGTGTGCCCCTCCCCAGTGCCGAGCTCCAATGAAGGAGGCTTGGAAGGAGGAGCTCAAGGTGAGAGACCAAATAGGATCTCCCTTCCCTAACCCCCATGGTCTGGGAGCCGACTGGCCCCTGAGCCAGAAGAGCCTGTGAACAGGGACTAGAAACACACAAGGAACTTGAGCGGACACCACTCTGGGAAAGGTGGCCCACTGCCTTGGAACAGGTGCCTTTGGGGAGGAAGGAAGCATGAGTGCCCTTCCTCCCCAGAAGCCCCTCTGTCTGCTGGTTTGGAAAGTCTGAAATCCCAGATGCAAATACTCTTTGATTCTGCAGTAATGCCATGGAGCGCCTCGGTTTGCCCCATCTGCGAGCTGGGGCTAGTGCTGGAGCCTGCCTGAGGGCTGTGGGGGGCAGCGGAGAGGGTGTTGATGCAGAAGTGTGCCACACAGTCAGGATCTCAGCGGCATTCAGTGCCTGCAGGCGCTGTGTCACCACTGCTGTGACCTCTGCTGCCGGGCTTGTCCAGTGTGTGCCCGGGTCTGGAGAAGGGACATGGTGGGAGCTGAGCGGAGAGGCATGGTCTCAGGCCCCATCCAGACCGCAGGGTCAGGGATCCTGGGGCCACTCGCCCACCGTGTGATGCCAATGTTCCCTTTAGAAACCTCCCTCCCTGCCACCCCACGTCGAGAGCACTGGGACAGGGGTGCTGGTGGTTTTGAGCGTCATTCATGGGAGACGGGAACAGAGGGTCTGCTGCTGGTGGGACAGAAGGTTTGAGACTCCTGGGGCCGCAGCCACATGGCTGCCTTTTCCAGGGCCCAGGAGCTGGATCCCCAGTGGCATGATTTGGTGCCTGTGGCCCACACCGGGCCAGGCACCACTAGGATGTTCCTGTGGGCACAAGTAGGCCGCCGAATCTCAGGTCCTGCTGGTGTCCCAGGGTGACCACTTGTCCGGCTACTCCAGGAGCTTACAAATTCAAGCAACTGCATGAAAAGGGCCCCCCCAACTCCCCTGCTGGGTGCATCCCTTTGCTCTTTCCCAGAACACCGATCTGTGAAGACAGGAGTAAGAAGAACCGTGGGGAAAGCGAACAGTCTCGCGTGGTTGGTGGACAAATAATGCAGAATCCACGCAGTCACGGAGTAAAGTGAGATGTGTAAATTTGTTTTTTCCAGAGAAAGCACATCTCCGCTCATTTGCACACGTGCTTAGTAGCTCACGGAGAGCGTCAGGGGCAGAGGAGCGGCTGGACACGGCGACCCCTGCTTTCTCCTGCCCCAAGCTTGTTGTGCTCCTGCTTCCATCTGCCTTGCGGTGCTGTGTGACCTTGGCACGTTCCAGCACCTCTCTGGTCCTCTGTTTCCTCTTAGGCTTGCTGTTAGGCTTACAGGACATAAAGCTTGAAGTGTTCAGCCCTGGCCTGGCTCACAGCAGGTGCTCAGTCCACGAGAATCCTCATGGACTCAGAACCCCTATGGCCCGAGGGAACAGTCGAAGAGCTTGGGTGAAGATGTGGGGGGCCCACAGGGATCGGAGCTTGTGCTCGTGTGCCCAGAGGCTGGAAGGACACAAGGACCAAGCCTGCGTCCTCCCTGAACACCGCCTCCAACCTCGGAGAAGCTGGTCTTGTCTGAGTGGTTTGGGCAGCCTTGGCCCGGCCTTGACGGGCGGCTCCTGAAAGGACGAGTGACCTGGGCAGGACGGCAGTGATGGGCCCCTTGTGTGATCCCCACAGGGCCGGGTGCCTTATTGACCTGTCCCAGCCCAGAGCAGATCTGAGCTCAGGTGTCCCTTTCACAGATGAGGAAACAGAGGCGGGGGTGGGGTGGTGTTCTGATCGATGTCTCCACAGCTCATCTGTAGCGATCTCAAGTCTTTGTGATTTTCAAGCTCCTGTTTATTTTCAATCCGTTTGTCACTGTGGTGAAGCACATAACAAAATCGAGTATTTTAACCATCTTTAGGTGCAGTGTATCTCTTCATGTGTGTTTTGGCCATTTGTGTCTCTTCTTAGGAGAAATGTGTGAGTCCTTTGCCCATTTTTGAATCAGACGCCTTGGTTTTTGGTTGAGTTTTAGGAGTTCTGTGTATTTTCTGGATACTAATCTGTTACCAGATGTATGACCTACAAATATCTTCTGTTATTTGGTGTGTTTTTTTTTTTTTTAATTCTGGTGATTCTGTTTTTTGGTGCTTAACTTTTTAATTTTCATAAATCCATGATGTCTGTTTTTGCTTTTGTTTCTTATGTGTCTGGAATCATAGCCAAGAAATCATTACCACAATGTCCTTAAGGTTTTGCCTTTTTTTTTTTTTTTTTCAGAAAGTTTTATAGTTTTAGGTCTTACATTTAGGCCTTTAGTAAATGTTGAGTTAATTTTTGTATATGGTGTGAGGTAAGGGTTGTACTTCATTCTTTGGCACGTGGATATCCAGTTGGCCCAGCTTGCATCATTTGTTGAAAAGATTGTCCCTCCCCTGTGGAATGGGCTGGGCACCCTGGTGAAAATTCATTTGACTGTACACACGAGAGCATATTTCTAGGTTCTTCATTTTGTTTTCTCTTTGTGTCTGTTTTTATGCCAGAGTATAAAAGTCTGATGAATGTAGCTTTATAGTAAGTTTTGAAATCAGGGAGTATGAGTCGCCCACCTTTGTTCTTTTTGAACATGGCTGTAGCTCTTCGGGTTCTTTTGAGAATCTGTATGAACTTTAGGCTGGGTTTTTCTATTTCGGCAAAAAGGTCATGGGGATTTTAAGAAGAGATGCATTGAATTGGTGGATTGCTGTGGGTAATGCAAAATAATAAATCTCAACCAAGTACATTTGAAGATCTAACTGGATGTATTAAATGATTCATGAGTCAGGTGGCACCCTATGGAGCAAGGAGAGAGATGCTCCTGGGAGCTGCACAAAATGAAAAGATTTTAGAAGGAGGGGAGGGGCAAGAAAGTCACTAGCAAAAGAAAAGGGCTATTCCAGTGAGGACTTCTTTCTAGGGAGAAGAGCATGGTGCCTTACTGCAGACAAACTTCTTCTCTGGAGGATGGAGAGGGCTCAGGTGGCAGACTCACTGGCAGCGACTGAAAAACTCCTAGCTGACTGCTGAAGGCTACATTTCTGGGGGAGGTTGAAACTGCAATTAGATTATTAAGCACTGGTTTGGGAATTCTGTCTTCATCACACCATTCTGAGCCTGGGGTTTCTTTTCCTTTAATAGTAGTATCGATGTAAGTATATTGTCTTCCAATCTGCAGACATGTTGTTTCTATTTATTTTTATCTTACCTGTCCTTCACTTCTTTGGTTAGGTTAATCCCTCAGTATTTTAATCTTTTTGATGCTTTTGTACATGGGATTGCTTTCATAACTTTCAGGTTGTTCACGGTTAGGGTGTAGAAATGCCGCTGACTCCCATGTTGACTTCATACCCTGCCCTTTGCTGAAGTTCATTAGCTCTAACAGGTCTATTTGTGTGTGTGTGGAATCTGTAGGTTTCTACATATATTCTGTCATCTGTGAACAGGGATAATTTTACTTTGTCTCCAATTTGGCTGCTCTTATTTTTTTTCTTGCCTAGTTGCTTTGACTAGCACTGCTAGTACCATGTTGAATGGAAAGGGTGAAGATGCGCACCCTTCTCTTGTTTCTGATCCTAGAGGAATAGCTTTTGGTCTCTCACCATGGAGTAAATAGGAGATTTTATGTGGATTTTTCATTTGTGGCCTTTATTATAAGGAGGCAGTTTCTTCTTCCTGTTTTTTTTTAATCATAAAAGGAGTATTGAATTTTGCCAAAGGCTATTTCTGCACCTGTTGAGATGGTCCAGTGGTCTTTCCTTTTATTCTGTGGATGTGGCACATTACATAGGTCAGTTTTCATGTGTTGAACAATTTTTGCATTGCAGGAATAAATCTCTCTTGGTCATGGTATATAGTTCTCTTAATATGCATCTGAATGTTTGTTAGTATCTTGTTGAGGAATTTTACGTCTACATTTAAAAAAATTTTTTTAATTTTTTATTAACATATAATGTATTATTTGCCCCAGGGATACAGGTCTGTGAATCACCAGGTTTACACACTTCACAGCACTCACCATAGCCCATACCCTCCCCAATGTCCATAACCCAACCACGCTCTCCCTACCCCCCTTCCCCACAGCAACCCACAGTATGTTTTTTGAGATTAAGAATCTCTGACGGTTTGTCTCCCTCCCGATCCCATCTTCTTTCATTTATTCCTTTCCTATCCCCAAACCCCACCCCCATTGCCTCTCAACTTCCTCATATCAGGGAGATCATATGATAATTGTCTTTCTCTGATTGACTTACTTTGCTCAGCATAATACCCTCTAGTTCCATCCACGTCATCTCAAATGGCAAGATTTCATTTCTTTTGATGGCTGCATAGTATTCCATTATATATATATATATATATATATATATATATATATATATATATATATATATGTATACCACATCATCTTTATCCATTCATCTGCCAATGATCATCTAGGTTCTTTCCATAGTTTGGCTATTACGAACATTGCTCCAATAAACTTTCGGGTGCACGCAGCCCTTTGGATCACTACATTTGTATCTTTAGGGTAAATACCCAGTAGTGCGATTGTGGGGTCGTAGGGTAGCTCTATTTTCAACTTTTTGAGGAACCTCCATGTTGTTTTCCAGAGTGGCTGCACCAGCCTGCATTCCACCACCAGTGTAGGAGGGTTCCCCTTTCTCCGCATCCTCGCCAACATCTGTCATTTCCTGACTTGTTAATTTTAGCCATTCTGACTGGCGTGAGGTGGTATTCATTGTGGTTTTGATTTGTATTTCCCTGATGCCAAGTGATGTGGAACACTTTTTCATGTGTTTACATTTATCCAGGCACAATTTGTAGTTTTCTTGTGGTGTCATGATTTCAAGAAAATGCTGTGCTCATAGAATGAGTTAGTAAGTGTTCCCTCCTCTTCATTTTTTGGGAAAAGCTTGAGGCTTGGCACTTGTTCATGAAATGTTTGGCAGAATTCCCTTTGTCAGGAGACTTCTGATCACTGATTCAAATATAGGTCTCTTCAAATTTTCTGTTTTTGGATTTGATTTTGGTAGGTTTGTGTATTTCTTCTTTGTCTTTCAAGTTTTTATTTAAATTCCAGTTAAGATACAGTGTAATACTAGTTTTAGGTGCAGAATTTAGTGATTCAAGGTTTTGTGTTTGTAAGAATTTGTTTCATGTAGGTTATTCAACTTACGGCATGCAGTTGTTCACAGATGCTCATAAATCTTTTTGTTTCATAGGGATCAGTAATAATGTTCCCATTTTAATTTCTGAATTTACGGAGTCTTTTTTCTTAGTCTACCTAACTAAAAGTTGGTCAATTTTCTGGATCTTTTCAAAGAACCGACTTTTGGTTTCATTACTTTTCTCTCTTTTCTGTTCTATTTGTTTCTGCTCTAAGCTGTATTTTCTTTTTCCTGCTCACTTTGTGGGTTCAGTTTATTCTTTTTCTAGTTCCTTAAGGTATAAAGTTAGGTCATTGATTTTAGATCTTACTTTTCAACATAAGCATTAATAGCTATACATTTCTTCCTTAGCCGGTTACACTGGATCCTGTAAGCTTCAGTATCGTATATTTTCATTCTCATTCATCTTGAAATATATTTCATCTTGAAATATTTTCTAATATCCCTTGTAATTTCTTCTTTGATCCATTGGTTGTTTAAGAATGTATTAGTTCCCACAAATAGGTGAATTTTCCGGTTTTCCTTCTGCTAATGATTTCCAAGTTTATCCTTCTGCGGTTGGAGAAGATACTTTGTATGACACCCGTATTTTTAAATATGAGATTGGTTGTGTGCTTAACGTATAGTGTCCCAGAAAAATGTCCTTTGTGCACTTGAGAATTGTGTGCATATGGTCCCTGGGTGGAGTGTTTGTTCTGTGCATGTGTTAGATATAGTTGGTTTACTGTGTCTACATCCTCTTTCCTTCTGTGTGGTGGCTGTATACGTTATCAAGGAGGTGGAGGTTTCCAGCTCTAATTGTTGAACTATTTCTCCCTTAATTCTTAGTTTTTACTTCCTATAATTTGGTGGTCCATCATTAAGCGTGCATTTATTTATATTTTTATCTTCTTGCTCTGTCAAGTTTTGTATTATATTGTCTCATGCAACCTTTTTTAAAATTTAAAGTCTAGTCTGATAGTATAGCTGCTCATCCCTTTTGTTACCATTGACCTAGAATATCTTTTCCCAGGCTTTCACTGTCTGTGTCTTTGGATCTAAAGTGAGTTCCTGTAGACAGCATATAGTTGGATCTTATGTTTTTATCCATTCTGCCAATCTCTATCCTGACTGGAGAGTTTAATCCATTTACATTTAAAGTAATCGCTGATAAGCAGGGACTTGTGTCATTTTGCTATTTGTTTTCCATAAACCTTAACAGCTTTCTGTCTCCCATTTCTTGCTTTCCTTGTCTTTTGTGTTAATTTTTTTTCCGGGGGGGGGGGGGTTGTGAAATGTTGAAATTCCTTTATCCTTTCTTTTTGTGTATATAGTGATCGTCTTTGCTGTTACCATGGGGGTTACACTGAACATCCTCTACTTAGCACACTCCAATGTGTTTTTATCCAGCTCCCCTTCAGTAACCTACAAAATGCTACAGCTGTCTCCACCCCTTTTAGTTGCTGATGTTAAAAAATTGGATCTATATGCATTGTGTGCCCCCAAACATAAACCAGTAAGTCTTTCAAATACATTCGTCTCAAATTAATAGAAAACGAAGTGTGGAGTCACAAAGCAAAGTTACTGTAACACTGGCTTGTTGACTGGGCTTGACCAGCGGTGTGTTGTTGCCGAGCAAGTAGGAAGAAGGGCAAGCGAACGGATGTCTGGGAGGGAGGGGGGACCGTCATGCCCAAGGAACCAGTGCTAGAAAGGAGGGGCCTTGGCCAGAAAGTGAGGAGGACAGGGTTTTAAGAAAATGACAGGTTTCAGGTTTGAAAGTATTGTAAGAACCGTTGTCGGGGACATGGGAGCAATGCACCGGGAGGATAGCGGGTCAGAGCAGAGAACCTCAAGCCAAGACTCTAGAGGATGCAGGGTCATGGCTGGTGCGTGAGTCTGGGAGAGGCACAAGTGGCCAAGAGGAAAAGCCTTCAGGGAGGGAGTAGCTCAGGAGTGAGATGTGGGGACGCCACTGGAGTGTTAATGACCAGGGACTGAGGAGAAGGCATATGGAGGTCAGAGAGGCCAGCCTCCGTGCAAAGCTGTTACCAGTAGCTTGTCTGAGCACCCCAGGAATTGGTTTTGAGGAGGCAAAGTGGTTGGAAATAGGGAAACGGAGAAGAAGCCTCCACGTGAGGACCCTCGAGGGAAAAACGGGGTGAGCTGTGCTTGGAGGCGGCCCAGAAGCTGAGCCCTCCCTGAGGACAGTGGCACGTGGACAAGAGGCAGGGACCCCTGGGATAGTCCAGGCTGTGGGCTTGATGCACACAGTCCCCCCAGTTTCTCCTCCAACCTGAGCTGGGGGAGCCGGGGCCCACATGCAGCCCGAGCTTAGTTTTCTTACCTGTTCAAATGCTCGGAAGGCACAGGATTCATGGGGTTGGGTGAGAGGTGGGGGCCATAGTGTGTGCGGCAAGTGTTGTCCTCCCGAATCCTGAACGAGTGGCGGTTGTCCCGCCCCCCACCCCATATCCTCAGCCCGGAGGGCACCCTCCTCGGGGCCCTGGTCTGGTCCCCCGCCAGATATGATGGTAGGAGTTTCACAGAATGACCTCACGCCCGGGCCCTTACCGCAAGAACCCGTAAGGACGTCACACCGGCAAAGCCCCTGGCTGTGTGGTGTGGGTTTTCTAGGCAATGGGACTTGGGAGGGGCGGGGAAGGACAGCGTCCAGGTCTTTCTTTTCCTCCAGCTGAAGCTTAAACATCATTTCTGCCAGAAGTATCTCTTAGCCTCACCCCACGGTCCTCAAC
Source organism: Lutra lutra (assembly GCF_902655055.1). Lineage (NCBI taxonomy): Eukaryota > Metazoa > Chordata > Mammalia > Carnivora > Mustelidae > Lutra > Lutra lutra. The sequence continues at coordinate 10,095,807 of NC_062295.1, read as the reverse complement.
CGGGGTGTCTTGTCACTCAGGAGGTACGTGGCTATGTCTGGAGACATTTCTGGTTGTCACAGCTGCACGGTGCTAGAGACATCGCGTGGATCGAAACCAGGGACACTGTGAACACCCTGTGTGTGCGCCCCCCCGCCACCCGCAGCCATACCTGCTCCCCAGTGTCCGCACAGCCGCAGGGGAGACACCCTGGCGTTCTAGGCTCCCGAACCCAGCTGCTTGCTCCGCGGCACCTACGGCAGGTCGTAATCACGGGGATGGCGGCCTCCGCAGATCCTACGGTCCACCTGTGGCACCCGGACTCGAGTGAGACGGCTGGGGCGCTTCTGTCCCGTTTGCTGCTCTGTGCCCATGCCGGGCAAGATGCCTGGTACACAGTAGGTGCCCAATAACGACGTGAATAGGAACCTGGACCAAGGGGATTTTGGTGGCGCTTTGAGCGCACGTCTCCCAGTTCTACAGGGCTCGCAGCGCACAGTGGGATTTCCGCTCCGTTTCAGCTCCAGTAACACCGAGGTTGGGCTCAGGGAATGCTGGTCTCTACGCTCTTCCAGGAGATGGTGGGTGAGCTTTCCGGAAATCTTTAAAATGTGTGTAATGCCAGTTGCGCTAGTCAGCAGCAAAAGAATGCACAGAAAGACCATAACTGGACTAATTTATAAAACGTGGCTGTTTTTATTGTCATTGTAAAGAGGTGTATCTCAACCAGATCGTAACAAAATTACCACAGCTTATTCCAAAAGAAAACTTTAATACAAGAGATTTTAGAAAATTAAACACATTTGTTTAAAAATTCTATTGTGTAAACCTTAACATAAGAGGGCAGTTAACGTAATACTACACGCTTCAGAGCGAATCTGCGGCCTGCTCGACCCCACGTCCATCCCAGCGGTCGACCAGACCCGCATCTGTTGCCGTACTCCCCCCTTCCCGGCAGAGGGCTCACGCGGCCCCCGGCAAGGCCAGGGGGACTCTTCATGGGGGGTTGGTAGCCTCCCCGCCGCACACCACAGCTCCTGCATTCACAGGTCCCCCTCCTCCAGGAAGTCCAGGCCAAATGCCAGCTCAGAACATGCCCTAGTGAGCTCCGGCCCCCCTCACTCCTGGAAGCGCGTGTTCTCCAGGCCCCTTCCAGCAACTCCGGGTGCAGATGTGCGGTCTGCTGGCCTGTGTCCTTTGTGGCCGCAATCCCCGTTCTGGCAAAGGCCCCCCCCTCCATGGTTTCTGATGGTGCAAAGAGTCTTGCAGTGGGAAGAGTGGCCTCCCGGCTTGCGGGTCCGGAAGGCAGGGAGCGGGCCTGATCAGGCCCCGAGGAGGAGGAGGGTGCGACCTGAGCAGGTCTGTGAGTGGAGCTCCAGTCACGATGGACAAGCATGCCCGGGCCCGTACGAACGGAACCCCCAGACCTCAAAGCAGCAGTGAACTTGGTCTCCTTACTGTAGGCTCAACCGTCCTTTCCAGAAATCAGATTGGGTACTTTCCCCTAAGGAAACGGATTCAGTGGGTACAGAAGCCCATGCTCGGTGGCTGTGAGGATGTAGACCCACAAGAAGAGGCTCCCGGCCCTCACTGAGAGCCGTCAAAAGCTGGCCCGCACCCCACTGTGGTTCACGGCCGAGGGCAGGGGAGCCCCTCGGGGCTGAGCTGAGCGGTGCATCCGGGCAGCCCAAGTGCACCTGTGTCCCCCCCCACCCCATCCCTACTGATCCATTTGAGGAACCTAATCAAAACCACCTGTTACAGAAACATGACAATGAACTTTTTGGCACAGAAACGTTAGATAAAATATACAGTGCTACAATTGTGCAAAATTAGCCCAGAAGCCAAGCCCGACAGCAAATATTTAATGTTCACTTTAATGAAACAATGCAAAATATTTAGAAAAAGGATGGTTGTAGGAGGCATCGCCCCGCAGCAGAGGGCTGCCTGCCAGGAGCACCCCTCTGTCTGCCGTAGCCCGGGCTGGGGACAGAGCTCAGCATGTGGGGCACAGTCCCGCGCGAAACCTGGAGGGAAGGCCGAGAGGATTATTGCCGTTGGGGTTGAAATGGAGCGGGATGTGTGCCCCTCCTGGGACGCCTCAGCGCCGGTCTGCTGTTCCTGGGCGGGTGGGGGCTTGGCAGGGTCGCTCCAGGCTGAAAATGGAGCCTGGTGTTCCGCCTCACGTCTGTGCCCAGGCAAGACGGTCCCCCTGGAGTGGAGCGCCTTCCCGGGAACGGGCTCTGGGGCTGGTGCCAAGGTGCCAGGGGAGGCATGAAGGCCTCTGGAGGGGACTGGCGAGGGCTACCTGTGGGGACCCCAGAAGCCAAGGCCTGGCCTCCGTGTGTGGGGCGGGCCGGTTCCCCCGTGCAGGTGAGCAGGTGTGGGAGGAAGTGAGGCCTAGAGCCCCCCCGCCAAGTTCATGGGTGAACTTGCCCATGTGGAGCCGAGAGAAAAGGATGGTTCGCATAGCCTGGGCCCAGGGACTCTGGTGCAGGGTGCTGGGAAGCAAGCACGAGGCTGGCTGGCAGCTCTCCGCTCCCGTCTCCTGACTCGGGGCCCAAGCATGGGACTCGTGTGAGGCCTCCCGTGCCAGTTGGCTCTTGGCACGAGCTCTGGCCATGCTGTCAAACTGACAGCTGTCCGCAGTTCTGACTGTCCCTCGGTTTCAGAAGCACAACCCCCACCCCGCCACGGGTGAGCACTTTGAGCCAAGCACGCAGGAGGCTCCCCGCTGTGGAGCGGAGCCCGGCTTCTAAGTGCCTCTCGTCCACAGACCCTCATCCCCATTCCTCCCTCTCGGGTCCTATCTCAATGACTCCTCAAGTGATCCCTTTGTAACCCAAGCCCTTGGGTGCACCCGGGTCGTGCTGCTAAAGGTGACCGTCACGGGATAGAATGCCCTCTCCCAGGCGTGCCCCCCAACTTCCTCGGGTGCCAGCTAGGGAGGTGCCAAAGGATCTGACCGGGTCCAGGAGAACAGGAGCGCCTTCTACTGGTTCTTTCTGTCGTGCTGCCTTTCTCTCCAGTGGGTCCTGGGGCTGAGTGGGTGTCTGTCATGTAGGGCAGGGGCCGGCCAGGCCTCTCAACAGGACAGGACGGAAGGGCAGCAGAGGACACGGCTCTGGCCAGGAGGTGGCGTTTTGTGCCTCGGGTCTCTGTCTGCACCTGGCCGGGCCTGTGCTTCCTTCTCCAGGAACTGGAGACCCACTGTTTCTCCATCCGTCCCAGCACGCCGGGGAGCAGGGCAAGGATCTGGAGCGGCAGGGTGGGGAACCACTACGGAACATTCTAGGGGACACCGGAGTCAAGGCTTTGAGGAGTGGCTGTCATGTGTAGGTCCTGTGCGGATCTGAGTGGAAATGAGGGGAGGGGGTCCGTATGCCAACAATGGCTCCAGGGTTTCTGCCGTGTCACGAGGAGGGGGTGCACAGAGGAGGCAGCCGGGATGGGTCGCATGTGGTCCCAGGAATGGGCTTTTCCGTCGGTGTATCAGGAGAGCAGGGCAAGTTTTCCATGAATAATTAAGCTTTAAAAAATAGGCAGAGTTTCTCCTTCTGTAAACACAGGCCAAGTGCGTAATTGTTTCTCAAGGCTAGTTCCGGCCACAGAATGTCCAGGCGGGCTCCTGCTGGGGACGTTGGAGAAGGTGAGGTCAGTTCACACTCCGATGTGTTTTGGGTTCGGTGTCCAAACAGGCTGGTGGAGCAGAGCCCTCGGCCCCGGGTGACGTCGGCCGTGGGAAGCTCCCCTCCGTGTCCGCTGCAAACCCCACTTCCCAAGGACCGAGGCGGGCAGGACTGGGAGAGCCCGAGCTTTGTGAATCTGGCACGAATGTGCCCCCACTGCCAGTGGCGGCGGCCAGCTGTCCCGTGGGCCTCGAGTTCGAAGGAAGCGCAGGTGCCGTGGGGACCTTGGCAAACAAGGCAGAGCCCCGGGTCGCTTTCCTGGGACACAGCGTCTCGGGTCCTGTTGACCCCCACGAGCTGATGACACGGCCCCTGCACGGGGAACGGTGCTTGGTTCTGCTCCCCCGGCCGACGGCTCCCTCTGAGGTGGTTCGGGTCGCCTCCGTTCCCCCCGGACGGCGGGGTGGGCTGCGCCTCAGCCTTCGGTAGGGGCCCCGAGTCGTTTCCGCTGCCCTCTGGCGGCGGGGAACTCGCGGCAGAAACCTTCCGGGTGACGCCGTGTAGAGCGTCCGTCTGTCCAGCAGAGGCCTAGTGCTCCCGCAGGGGCTCAGCAAGCCTGGGCGGCTGAAACGGCTCCGGGAAGCTTGTGTGCTCAGCCGCCCGCAGGCCCCCGACGTGCTCCCGCTTCCTCGCGTCAGTCTGGCCCCACGTGCTCTGCCGCCCCGCGTGGGTCTAGCTCCTCCGTCCTTCCCCCGGCCGAGCGAGCCCTTCGTATCTGTCCACCGCAGCTGACGCCGGGTCCGTGATTCTGGAGGTCCGAGCCGGCCCACGGCCCCGGTTCTGGGAGGTGACCTGACGCAGGAGGGCAGCTCATCCCCATCCTGTTCCCGCCTGCCACGGGGGCCTGCTCCGAGATGGGCGGCGGGGGCCACACCGAGAGCACGGCGGGGGCAGAGGGCACAGCAAGAATGCATCCTAAGGGAATGACCGTGACCTGGATGCGGGGGCACTGTCCCAGGTACCAGGGAGCCCCATGGAGCTCTGCAGGGCTCCGGAGAATGGTCTGCAAGCCTGAGGGCCTGGGCCCTCTTCCCCCGTAGTTCCCAGAACAATCTCTCACACGACCTTGAGGCCTCTTGGCTTGGGAGGTCATGGCCCCAGTCCACCCAAGCCTCACAGTGTGCATGTGGGCCCAGGCGGACTCCGGTTTCCGACAGGGGCTAGTTCTTCCAGAAGCCAACCTCAGAAGGCGGTGGGGAGTGCTCTATGCCCCCCCAGGTCAGCGTCCCTAGTGGCTCCTTAGCAAGAAGGCCACTGGCATGTCTCCCTCGAGGAGGCCACATGAGCTACCGCTGGCCACGGGTTGTACAACCAGGGGGTCTTAGGACCACTGGGAGAGAGTTGAAGGGGAAGGAACACAACCTCCCCCCTTGGATCCCACGTGTCTGTAGACTACAGCAGGCAGTTACGTTACAAGGAAAAAAAAAAAGGGTAACAGTCATTCTAATTCCACATGGGAAAGAGTTAGGAGGCGGTTTCTGACCTGCCTCAGAGCTGTGCCTCTCCGGCAAGGGGCTGTGCACGGCCCCTGGTTGCCCACCCTCCTGCCAGCCCCCTGAACTGGAGAGAGGGGAAGGGCAGGCCCCGGGAGGGTGTCCACGTGTGAGTCTGTCCTGCGAGCAGCTGCCTTGCCCTCTGAGACTGCCCAGTTTAATCAGTGTCCCGGGACTCGGGGTCGGTGGGGGGTGCCCTCAGGGCTTCACCAGGTGATGGGGGGGCGCACTCCGGGGGGCTAAGGGGCCGGCTGCTGGGGCCGGACACGGAGTGGCTGGGCGGAGGCAGCTGGCGCAGCACATAGGGCCCAAGTCTGGGATTCAGCAGAGGTCAGAGGTCGCCGCTCTGGGGCTCCACGTTGCGGGTTTCTCTGGGGTGACCGCGGGACGACAGCTTGGGGAAGCGGGAAGCCACTTTGGGCCGGGTGTTCTTGGTCAGCGGTTCTCCAGGAGGGGGGACGTCACTGTAAGACAGAGCAGGGAAGAGGCGGATTAAGTCGGGGCATCCAGCAGGGGCGGGAGCAGGCGGGAGCGCTCTTGGGGGGGGGGGGGGGACCGCGGCTCTCCAGCTCTGAGGGGCGAGCGCACGGGGGCCGTGGCTTTCTTCCCCCATTGTCACTGGCACGTGCCCTTGCTGGAAGAGGAAAGAAAAGAAAACGCTGTGGAGAACACTGCATTTAAGGTCAAAAGAGGTGTAGCAGGAATGGGGGACTGCCTGTGGAACTCGTCCTAAGAGAATAACCAGGATGTAGGCCAACGGCTAATTAGGACTTTCCTGTGCGAAAGAGCCAGAAATAGCACAAGTCAGCAGTCCCACCGAGGGGGTTACCCGTGTCTCCGCAGCGGGACGGCGGGAGCGTGGCAGGCTGTGGGGGAGGGGGCACAGAGCACCCCGGGAGGACAGACGGTGAGAAGCGAAGGTAACACGGGGTGGGGACACCTCCAGGTGTTCGGAAAAGCCTGCGGGAGAGGGCGGTGTGTCCCTTCATCCCATGACGTTCTTGAGCACTCGGGAGGGCCCAGCCCGCTTGGAGCCCCTGGAAACAGTCGTGAGCAAAACCGGTTGTCCCAGGCCTGGTGGAGACTCACAGGCCACTGGCGAGATGACATCATATGCAGGACCTGGTGTAAAGGCAGCCTGAGCCTCCCAGGGCAGAAGGTGCCGGAGACGGCGTGTGGGTCGGGTGCGAAGGCTCTCTGAGCAGGGGACAGGCACGGGCTGCTGGTGGGGGAGACGTAGTCGTCGGCCGGGCTGGGGCTGTGAAGGCAGAGTTGAATTCTTGTCTGATTTCCTACGGTTCTGGTCACAAATGACCCCATACTTAGTGGCTTGAACGCAAACATACCATCTTAGAGTTGTGGGGTCTTGAGTCTGAAACGGGTCTTACGGAGCTGAAGGCGGAATGCTGGCACAACTCATTCCCTCTGGAGGCTCCCGGGGAGACCGCTGCTGCCCGCCGGCGTGGGGGAGCCTTGTGAACCCCGGATTGGCAGAAACACACCGGGCTCCCCAGTCCACGCACCTGCTGATTCTGTTCATGGGAAGGTCCGGAATAGGGTGGTTTGGGGGAACAGGAAGTGTGTGGCTGCTTGGGGCAGGGGAGACCCAGGGTTCCCTTCTGCCGTGATGGAAACACATCGGAGCGCGGGGACGGCCGTGTGTATTTCTTTCTGGACTCGGAGCTGCTGAAGCGGGCGTGCTCTCAGCGTGGAACTGTGTGCGCGGGAACTCTACCCTCAAGGCTGCTGAAGGAAGTGGCCCAAGCCAAGGCAGCGAGGGGCGTTGCAAGGTCTTCGCCGGCAGGCCCATGTGGGGGGGCCTGCTAAGTGTCCTCCCCCTGCTGTTGAACTTGGCTTTGGTCCCCTCCCACATGGCTCTCCCCTCCTCGAGGTCCACATGGGGATGGTCTCAGGCTTTGAACCAGTGGGCAGGAAGCAAGGGACACACGGATGCAGAGGCCTCCTTCCCCTAGGCCATGAGATGCGGACTTCCCGAGCTCTAGGGCCCCACAGGGAACCCTGTGGGGACGACACGTCCCGGTGACCGATGCTGGGCACTGGTTCTCAGCACGGCTGGAACCTGGCCTGAGCCCTCAGCTGGAAGGTGGTGGGAGAAGCAGCCTCCTGAGCACGGCCACTCGCCCAGGACACAGCCCACATGTCCCACTGGTCCCACAGGTCCCTTCTCCTCGAGCTCTTGGGGCTTCTCTCCCTGGCAACCAGCTTGGCAGCCCTTACAGAAACTCCCCTTGTCCCTGCTGCTGGCTACCACTGGGGCACCCGAGGAAACAGGTCTGTGTAAGCAGCACCTGCCAGGAGCCCTGGGGAGACTGTTTATTTACTAAACCTCTGGGGTGCACCCCCGTGGCACCCCAGTTCCCAGCACGTGGGTGACATCGATCCAAAGGTCTCAGCCACTCAGCAGTGAAAAATGGCCACAGGGAGAGAGTTATTTTTCATTTGGCTCGTAAACCAGGCGCAGAGAGCCGGTCGATACCCCATTTGCTGGGAGCCGCCTCCCGTAGCTTGGAGGGGGCTGCACGTGGGTGATGCCAGCTGCTGGACTGGACCCCGGGGCATGCACAGGACTGAGCTCTCTTCTACCGAAGCTGAGACCATGGTCCCCCGAGAGCCAGCGACTGGGGAGGGCCATGTGTGCACGAGCTAGGACTGCGTTCTGCCTGCACGGTGTGCAACCAGGAAGAAGGGCTGCCTTCCAACTGTGGGGGCGGGGGAGGCCTTGCTCCATGCCCACAGCCAGCGGAGGGAGGGCCATGAGCGGCTGGGTTGGTCCGGGTGCACCAGCTACACAGCCTTGAACTCACTTGTGGGCAGACTTTAGGGCTCCAGGTCCTATGATGGGGATCCGAAGGACCCAGCTGGACCCATGTACCAGTCACTCCACTCCAGTCCTGAAGGTTTCGCTCTGGGAGTGCCATGGCTGTGCCTGACGGAAGGTGGCCTCCGTGCCCTTCCTCGGTTTCTTGCCCCTAGTTAGATCTGGGGCCCAGTGGTTCTGCCCTTGCAGATGACCCACAGATGGTTCTGGTGGTTCTTCAGATCCCAATTCCTAACCCCGAATGGTCTCTGTGATAGAATGATTCTGAATATAATCCTGGCGCGATGGCCTCATGGCGGGAAGGGGGATGGGTGGTGCTGCGTTCTTCTGTTCTTGGGACGCCACGGACATTGTTGATGAGGCCGGGAGAGCCGAGGGGCCTGGGCCGGTCTGTGGAGGTTACGGCGACAGTCACAGGGTGCTTGCTGGGAGGTGGAGGTGCTGTTGCATGCACGGGGGCGCGAAGGGAGTGTCCGGTGTGGCACGCGGAGGTACAGGGACTGAGCAGAGGGCACGTGTCTCCCGTGTGACAGTAGGACACAAGCCTGGGCCCATCTGATGAGACCCAGTTCTTCTTATCCTCTGGGCTAAGGGGCAAGTGACAGATACTTACAGAGAAAAAGACCTCCAGGATCCGGGGGGACAGCGGGAGGTGGGCACTGAGGCTGGAGAGGCTGGATTGTGCACTGCCATGTGAGCCCCTCACCCCGAGGATCACGGGGAGCCCTGTTAGCGTCACCCACTTCGGATGTACAGCCTCTAAAGCTAACAGTGGGGCCGGAGTGACAGAGAGGAGCCCCGGGCCCAGGGAGCCCCATGGGGTTGGTATGGCCCCCAGGAGAAGGATCCTGAGGTCAGAGCGAAGATGGGGGAGCAGGCACGGGGCAGGAGTAGGGGTGCTGGAGGGCGAGCCTCTGCGGACACAGCGGCCAATCGGGGCAGGGGAAGGAGTGAAAACAGGTTCCATTTGTGTTTGGACACTGGACGGGGGTGGGGGGAGCAGCAGAGCTGGAGGGGAAGGTAGAGCGGGTGCCTGTGGTAAATGACGCTACGCGAGAAAGTACAGATGGTGTCAGGTCTCGTTTGCGTACAAGGTGCGAGTCAGTCCACAGAAACACTGTTCTGTCTACTGCTGCCCCCGGAGACGCCGGCTTGCGCTATTTCATGGGCTGGAACCACGCATGGGCTTTTTTGCTTTAAAGATTTTATGTATTTGATAAAGAGCGAGCACAGGCAGGGGGAGCAGCAGAGGGAGAGGGAGAAGCAGGCTCCCTGCTGACCAGGGATCCCGATTCAGGGCTTTGATCCCGGGACCCTGGGACAAGACCTGAGTCAAAGACAGATGCTTAACGGCTGAGCCACCAGGTGCCCCCGTGGACGGGCTTCTGATCATTAGAGACCCCCGATGCTGCTGGGGTGACATTGGGCACCTCAAGTAGAGTTCATTACCCCAAGTGGTTGTCCCACGGCTGCCCAAGCAGACTGAGACCCACCTTCCAGCTTTGTACCCATCCACTATGTTGGGACCTCCCCCCGCAGGGCTGCTTTGAATAGAGGCTGGATGGTTTGCACCACCTCTGTGGCCCCCTACCCCCGGCCAATGAGACCTCGAGCCCCCGCTCTCTGGACCCTGCCACTGCCCCGTCTCAGCCCCACCGCTCCTCCTAGCTGGGACCCTGGGCTCGACTGTAACCAATGCCCATCTCCCGATCTTGAACTTGTCCAACACAGAAACTCTGAATTTCCCCATCGCACCTTTCTTCCTCCTCTGGTCTTCTCAGCTTTCGTAAATGGGACAACTCTCTGCATCCTTGCTCAAACCCTAACCCACCGCCTTGGCCTTCCCTTCACATTCCACGCCTTACTCACCGAAGTGCCCTGTGGGGTCTCCATCTGGACACGTGTGCAACACCGGCACTGCCCTCCCCGCCCATAGTGACATCCCAGGTCCAGACACCGTGGCCTCTGGCCTGGACTCCCGACAGATTTCTCCCATCCAAGTACTAACCAGGCCCAACCCTGCTTAGCTTCCGAGTTCAGATCCCGACAGATTTTTTTTTTTTTAAGATTTTATTTATTTATTTGTCAGAGAGAGAGAGCGAGAGTGAGCACAAGCAGATAGAGTGGCAGGCAGAGGCAGAGGGAGAAGCAGGCTCCCTGCTGAGCAAGGAGCCCGATGTGGGACTCGATCCCAGGACGCTGGGATCATGACCTGAGCCGAAGGCAGCTGCTTAACCCACTGAGCCACCCAGGTGTCCCTAAGATCCCGACAGATTTCTAAAGGGTCTCCCTGTGTCTGTGGATTCCTCTGCGTCTCGTCCCAAGTCCTCCTCCATTTCCCTTCCCTACAGCTTCCGGCTGCCCTCGGGTCCAGCCCACGCCCCCTCCGGCTTTGCTCAGTTGTCCCTGAGCGCAGGTCTGAGCTCCAAAGTCGCCTCTGCTCATGGGCCACCCAGTCACTGTGTTTTGGTTTCCTTACGGCAACTGCCACTCGGTCCCCTTCCCCACCGCCTGCCCCGCACCTAGAACTACATCTGGCACACTCAGTCGTTCAGGTACAGCCACAGAGCTGCCAACAGCAAGTTCACCTGCACTGAGCCTTGTCCTTCTGGTCGGACGGTAGCGTGGCCACGCCCAGCTTAGTGGATGTGGCCGTGCGTGACCCCAGAACGTGGACCTTGGAATGAGAGCGCCATGAACGCTCTTGAGGTTTACTTTGAGAGAACAGGAGTAAGGACCCATATTCACGTCTCTCCTAGAGAAAGTGGTGGTAATAGGACCTCCGAGACTCTTAAGGTAACCCTCCAAAGCCATCACCCAGATCTGCCCGTCGGTAAAAGCTCAGTGGTTTTAACATTGTGTGTGCAGAGAATAAAAGCCTAGAAAACGGTAATGGTGGTGGTGGTTCAAGGCGGCGTGAGGTGGGCAGACAGACAGCCCCGTGCATGAGCACAGAAGCACCAAGAGACGGGCGTCCCGAAGCAGATCACGGAGGGCCCAGAGCGGGTGAAGGGCTCCTGGGAACCACCACGAGCGAGAGGACAGATTGACAGACAAGCAGGGGAAGGACACGGTGGACACTTCATGGGGGACGATAAACAGGTAGGTGATGCTGCTAGTGTTTGCTGAGCCTGGGAGGGGAGTCGCGGCTGGAACCACCAAGCTAAACCAGCTGATCGGGACCGGCCTTGGCTCCAAGCCCGGCCTCGGAGTGAAGCCCTTCCGCTCTCCGCACGACCACCCCTGAGGTGGTCCTGCCAACCGCCCCCCCCCTCCCCCAGCCTCAAGGCTCCTCAGTGGGCACTGGGCACACTCCTGCACGGGTGCCTCTGTGCTTGCCGGTCCCCAAAGACAGAAAGGCCACCTGGCCTTCTCCCCTTCTCCTCCTCCCCTTCTGGACTCAGTGCGGCCTCCCCTGCAGGAGCCCCTCAGCATGTGCGGCTGTGGTCAGCCTGGTTCACAGAACAACAGTGGTTGGGGGGGCGGGGGGTGTCCCAGACCCGGCACTCCATGAAGACGCGTGGAATGAGCGAGCCCACAGGGCATCCAGTGCAGCCCCAGACCGTTCTCTGAGGCCCCAAAAGTATGCAGGCTGGCCGGAGAGGCTATCGGCAAGCACTGGGATGGTGGTCGGAGGGGTGGCTGGACAAACAGGGGACGCGTTTTAGGAAAACCGAGGGAGCTGCGGGCAAAGGTTCCATCGTATCCTCCGTGAGTCCTGCCTCAGGAGCTCCACGTCCGGGGGTCCCTTCGGTCCACACAGGCTTCCCCTCGGGAAGCCTGGCAACAATGTACCCGCCCCTAGGCTGGGCGACTCCCCGAATCCACGGCTGACTGGGCATGAGCACGGCTGCCCACGTCACCCAGGAGGACACACACGCGGGCACGCACCTCGGCATAACGGTCAGTGAAGACAACAGGTTACGGAAGACCGGGTAGGATCCTACCGCCATTAAGAACAAAACCTCGCGCGAGAGAATGAGCACGTGCGTGGAAACGCAGAGAACAGCAGGAGCCACGGGACAGCGCGCTCGTTGTGGATTACACGTCAGTAGCTAGGACTCCTCCCGTGTTACTCGCTCAGTAAAGCAACACCAGACACCAGAACACTGCAGGAAGGAGCCCGTCTGCTGCTGTCCGAGGTCCCCGAGGCGCAGCCTCCCTGGGTCCCTCTCCGCGGCCCGGTGACAGCACGCACACACCAGCTCGCCTGTGGGAAGCCACCAAGGCTGGGTCTGCGTGCGCCCGGTGCAGGGTCCCCCCGCAGGAGCAAGTCTGGGTCCAGCCGCTGCACCCGCTCCAGGAAGGAAGCGCTCTCCTGCGCGGACCAGGGAGTGCAGGTCCGGGAGAGGTTTCGGAGCTGTGAGCCGGGCATCTGAGGCTCCCCAACCGTTCGCCACCAAGCCTTAACGACTCCTTGGTGGTTCTGGGGACCGCACGAATGTGTTGGATGGTCTCCCTTCATGTGTCTTAAAATACAAAGCTGATCCCAGCACAGGCCCCTACTCCCAGCCTTCCAGAGGCGGCCGCTGCACAGCGAATCAAGTTCACGATCCGTACGACTTGCGGCCGAGGCCAGGCTCCCCCCACCAGGGAGACTCTGCATGTGGCCCCATCTGTTCCTCACGGGTTCCGATGGCTGCTGGCAAGTTGTCCCCCTGGAGAGAGTGTTCCTCACCTACCACGGTCCCTGACTTCTACATCCCCTTCCAGGCGTGTATCTCCCGTGGCAGGAATTCCGTCTGTTCCATGTCACAGCCTCCCCGACTAGACGGTGCGCTCCCCGAGGCTAAGGCAGCTCGGCCAGAGGTCTCACTTCTGTACTCAAAGTGCAATCGTGGACCTTTACGCATGCTTGCTGTGTGCCGGGCACGGTCCTCACTGCCCTGCACGTGTGCGGTAATCCACGCCACAGCCAGGGAGGGAGGGAGGCCCATGCGTACCCCCTTTCCAGGGGAGGAAGCGGAGGCATGGAGAGGTTAACTGGCCCAGGGTTAAGGATACAGAGGGGACAGGATCCTAGCTGTCTGCGTCCCCAGCTCCCGTCCCTCGCCATGTACTGTACTCTCCTCATCCTGGAGCTCTTTCCCTTTCCGTAAAATTCGCAGAACATTCTTACCCCAGGGCTTCTGGGTGGCTCCGTTGGTTAAGTGTCTGCCTCCAGCTCAGGGCATGATCCCGGGGTCCTGGGATCGAGTCCCACATCAGGCTCCCTGCTCAGCGGGGAGTCTGCTTCTCCCTCTGCCTGCTGCTCCCCCTGCTTGTGCTCTCTTTGTCAAATACAATCTTAAGAAAAACAAAAAAAACTCCCACCCTAGCTTGCAAGGCTGAAGCTAAAGAGAAAGGCGAAACTCGGGGACGGACACGGAGCAGGGCTGTGGCTCTCGCCTGCGGTGCTTTCACGCTGCACGGCAGAGGGAGCCCTTGCGGAGACGAGCGGCCCGAGTGCAAAGCCAAGAACATTCCACTCTGCCATCCCTGACTCGCAGCCTTCGAGAGCCGCAGACCCGGGCAAGAGCTCAGGCAGAACCACAGGGGCTGCGGGGCGGGCAGCTGGGCGTGGTCCGGGCACGGGCTCCCCCGAGTCTCCGCGCTGCTGGGCAGAAGGATCCCAGGGGCTCAGGCAGGGCGAGTGGCTTCTGCTGCAGGGCCCAGCTGGGATGAGGACCTGCTAGTGTGACTCCAAAGCTTGCGTGCTACCCCACGGCAGACCCAGAACGCGGGGCCCGTGGTTCTGGGGGCCAGAGGGCCAGGCAGAGGGTTCTGGGGTCGGCTGCTCCGTAGGCAGTCGGTTTACTGGGCTTGGGAGAGCAGGGGTCTGGCAGAGGTCGGGTCCTGCTGTCACCGCAGAGCAGAGACTGCGGCTCAGAGACGACGACAGGGCCCACGGCACAGAGCAGGAGGCAAAGCCAACGATCAGAGTCAGCATCTGATTGTTCTAACATTTTAATCCCAGCGTCGTTAACATGCACCTTAATCTCTGGTGTACGAGACCGTGATCGCTTCCACCTGTCGCCCAGGGTGCGTCATAGTCCTTCACCCCCATGGCCCGTTTCGCCCCTTCCGCAACCCCCACCCGACCCCCCGTGTGTTAAGTTCAGTTGTTTTTTGGTGTGTCTTTCTTTCTCCTCCACTTGTTTCTTAAACACAGGAGGGAAATCATACGGTGTTTCTCTTCGACTGGCTTGTCTTGCTTAGAATTACACTCTGTGCGGCCATAGATGCTGCTGCAAACGGCGAGATTCCACTCTTACAGCTGCATGATGATCGTGTGTGTGTGTGTGTGTGTGTACACGTGCACACGTACCTTCTCTTCCTTCTCTGCCCCCTGGGGATGGACACGTGGCCGCTTCCACAACCCGGCTATCGTGAATCGTGCTGCTGTCAACACAAGAGGTCGTGCATCCCTTTCCGTGAGTGTTTTCGTATTTTGGGGGTGAACAGCCAGTAGAGCCGCTACTGGGTGATAGGGTAATTCTGTTTTTAACTTTTTGACAAACCTCCATATTCGTGTCCGGGCTGGCTGCACCAGTCTGCGTTCCCACCAACAGTGCACGACGGCTCCTTTTTCTCCACAGCCTCGCCAACGTGTGTGTCGTGTTGGCGGCTTTAGCCATTCTGATCTGTGTCCGATGACACCGCATTGTGGTTCTGACGGGCATCTCCCTGGTGACGAGTGATGCTGAGCCCTCTGTATGTCACCTTGGAGAAATGTCTGCTCCTGTCTTCTGCCCGTTTTTTAAATTGCATTCCGTTCTTTATTTTGGATACTAACCCTTTATCAGGTCATTTGCAGGTGTGCTCTCCCAGTCAGCAAGTGGTCTTCTAGTTTTGTTGACTGTTTCCTTTGCTGTGCAGAAGCTTTTATTTTGATAGAGTTCCAATAGTTTATTTTTGGTTCCCTTGCCTCAGGAGACAGATCTAGAAATAAGTTGTCATGGCCGATGTCAACGCAGCTACTGCCTCTGTTCTCTTCTAGGATTTTTATGGTCTCAGGTCTCACATTTAGGTCTTTAATCCATTTTGAATTTATTTTTGTGCATGGTGTGAAGAAATGGTCATTTTATACTCCTGCACGTCGCTGTCCAATTTTCCTAACACCATCTGTTGAAGGGACTTTTTTCCCCGCTGCATGTTTTCTCATTTGCCAAAGATTAATTGACCATATAATTGTGGGTTTCGTTGTGGGTTTTCTATGCATTCACCTGTGTGTCTACTTTTCATGCCAGTACCATACTGTTTGAATCACCACAGCTTGGTCATATAACTTGAAGGCTGGAATGATGAGAATTCCAGTTTTGTTTTTCTTCTTCAAAATTGTTTCGGCTACTTGGGGTCCTTTGTGGCTCCATCCAAATTTTAGGATTTGTCTGTTCGACTTCTGTGCAAAACATCATTGTTATTTTGACAGGGATTATATTAAATCGGTAGATTGCTTTGGGTTTTAACAATATTTATTCTTCCAACCCATGAGCATGGAATGTCTTTCTCTTTCTTAGTGTCCTCTGCAACTTCTTCCAGCAGTGTTTCCTAGTTTTCAGAGTAAGTCTGTCACCTCCTCAGTCAGGTTTAATCCTAGGTAACTTACTCTTTTTGGTGCCACCGTAAATGGGATTGTTTTCTTTTTCTTTTTGAAAATGAAGCTGATATGCTTCATGATTAGCATGTAGGAATGCAACAGATTTCTGTTTGTTTTGTATCCTGGAACCTTACAGAATTCATGTATCCGTTCTAGCCATTTTTGGTGGAGTCTTTCAGGTTTTCTAGATATAGTATCATGTCATCTGCAAATGCAGGACGCTTTATTTCTTCCTTACCAATCTGGATGCCTTTTATTTCTTTTGGCTGGCTGATTGCTGTGGCCAGGACGCACAGGACTATGTTGAACAGAAGTGATGAGTAAACATCCTTGTCTTGCTCCTGACCTCAGGAGGAAAGCTCTCAGTTTTGTCCCGCTGAGTAGGATGTTAGCTGTGCATTTTTGATGCTTGGCCTTCATTTTGATGAAGTCTGTTCCCTCTAGACCTACTGTGTTGAAGGTTTTTATCATGAATGGATGTTGTCCTCTGTCACGTGGTTTTTCCACATCTTCTGCGACGATCATGTGGTTTTTATCCTTTCTCTTATTGGTGTGACGGATCCTGTTGATGATGATTTGTAAACATTAAACTACCTTTGCATTCTAGGAATGAATCCCACCTGATTGTGGTAAATGACTTAACACATTGTTGGATCTGGTTTGCTGATATTTTGTTGAGGATTTTTGTATCTAGGTTTATCAGAGATACTGGCCTATAGTTTTCTCTTTTTGGGGGGTGGTATTGTGGTATCTTTAGGTCTTAATTTTTCTTGAGAAGTTTGTTGGACTTCACCTGTGAAGCTATCTGGTCCTGGTCCTGGACTTTGGTTTTGGTTTGTTGGGGGGTTTTGGTTACTGACTCACTTTCACTGTTGGTTATTGGTCTGTTCCAATTTTCTATTTCTTCCTGCTTCAGGCTGGGTAGATTATATGTTTTTAGGAATTTATGCATTTCACCTAGGTCGCCCAACTTGTTGGCATATAATTTTTTTTTTAGAGCGAGCATGAACGGGGAGGCGGGAGGGAGAGAAAGTGAGGCAGACTCCATGCCAAGCACAGAGCCTGACATGGGGCTTGATCTTATGACCCTGAGAGATCATGACCTGAGCCAAGATTGAGATTTGGATACTTAACCATCTGAGCCACACAGGTGCCCCCAGGCATATAATTTTTCTTACATTGACTGTATTTCTGTGGTGTTAATTTCTCCTCTTGCCTTTGTGATTTTGAGGTATTTTTTTTTTTCATGAATCTGGCTGGAGGTTTATCAATTTCATTGGTCCTTTCAAAGAACCGGCTCTTCTGGTTTCATTGATCTGCTCTAATCTTTATTTCCTTCCGCTGGTTTTGGGTTTTCTTTTTCTAGGTCCTGTAAGTAAGGTTGGTGGAGATTCTTTTTGCTTCTTGAGGTAGCCCTGTATTGCCATGAACTTCCCTTTTAGAAAGACTTTTGCTATGTCCCAGAGATTTTGGACTGTTGTGTTTCCCTTTTCATTTCTTTCCATGTAATGTTTGATTTCGTCTTTGATTTCTTGGTTGACCCATTCATTGTTGGGTAGTGTGTTACTTGTCCTCCCTGTACTTGCGGTCTTTCTGGACTTTTTCCTGGGCAGATTTCTAGTTTCATAATATTGTGGTCAAAAGGTGCACAGTGTGACTTCAGTCTTTCTGAGTTTGTTGATACTTGTTTTGTGGCCTCATATGGGATCTGTTTTGGAGAGTGTTCCGTGTGCAATTGAAGAAAACGTGTAGTCTTCTGTTTTAGGAGGGAATGTTTTGACTGTATCTGTTAAAGCCATCTGGTCCAGTGTGTCATTCAAAGCCACTGTTGCCTTCTTGATATTCTGCTTGGATGATAGGTCTGTGGACATCACTGGAGTGTTAAAGACCCTAAGGTTATTGTATTACTATCCTTAATTAGTTCCTTTATGTTTGTTATTAACTTTTTTACATATTTGGGTGGTCCATGTTGGGCACATAAAATTGTTATATCTTCTTGTTGGATTGTCCCTTTAATTACATGGCATTCTTTTTCTCTTGGGTATGGGCTTTGTTTTGAAGTCTGTTCTGTCCAATGGAAGTACCGTGACCCCAGCTTTCTTTTGACATCTGTCTGCATGAGAGAGGTTTCTCCATGTTCCCTCATGTTTGGTCCGCAGGTGTCTGTAGGTCTGCTGGGAGTCTCCTATAGACCCAGCATATAGATGGTCTATTTTTTTTTTTTTTAATCCATCCTGTCACCCTGTCTTTTAATTGGGATGCTGAATCCATTTACATTCAAAGTAATTACTGATGGATACATGTTTATTGCCATTTTGTTACTTGTTTTGTGGTTTTACAGTTTTTCTCTGATCCTTCTTTTGCTCTTTTTTGGCTTACCGGCTTTCTTTAGTGATATACTGGGATTCCTTTCTCCTTATTCTTTGTCCCTTACTGGTGTCTGATTTCTAGTTAGCAGGAGGCTTATCTCTACGTCTTCTGAATATATTAAGTTGATGGTTGCTTAAGTCTGAATCCATTCTTTATTCCTCTCCCACCACATTTTAGGTGTGTTGTGTCATATTTTACCTCCTTTTATTGTGTGAGTCCCCGAACGGAGTTTTACAGATATACTTATTTTTACTGTTTTTTACTTATTTTTACTGTGTTTGTGTTTCTGACTGTTCGTACTTATGGTCTTGCCTTTCCACGCAGAGCGCCCCCTCGAACACTTCTTGTAGGGTTAGCTTAGTGGTTAGGAAGTCCTTTAGCTTTTGTCTGAGATGCTCCCTTCTTTTATTTTGAATGGTATAGTCTTGTTGGATAGAACATTCTTGGCTGCATACTTTCTTCCTTTTAGTATTTTGAATATATTTTGCCACTGTCTTCCGGGCCTGCAGACTTTCTGCTGAAAAATCTGGTGATAGCTCAAGGGGGTTTCCCCTGGTGTGTAACTGTCTCTTGTCTTGTTGCTTTTAAAAATCTCTAAAAAAAAAAAAACAAACAAAAAAAATCAATTATCACTACTTTTCCCCAAGTTAATGACTGTAGGTCCTGGTATGGACCTCCTAGGGTTGATTTTGCTGGAGGATCTCTGAGCCTCCTGGATCTGGGTCTCGGTTTCCTTCTCCGGATTTGGAAAGTTTTCAGCTCTCTTTTCTTCTTCTGGGATCACTATAATACGAATGTTATTCCATTTGATGAAGTCACAGTCCCGTAAGTCTATTCTCATTCTGCATACATTTTTTTGCTCTCACCTCAGCTTGATGACTTTCCCTTCCTCTGTCCTCCAGGTCATTAAATCACTCCTCTGCTTCCTCTAGCCCGCTGTTCATTCCATCTAGTGTATTTTTAATTTCATGTTGTGTTATCCGTGACTGGTTCTTTTTCATCTCCTTGTTAAGGGTCTCACTGCTGTCCTCCGCTGTTTCTGCAAGTCTGGTGAGTTTGTTTATGATCATTAAATTTTCCACGGACACATTATACTTGATCCATTTTGCCTAGGTCTCCGGGCACAGAGAAAGACACCTGTTCTTTGAGGACATATTCTTCTCGTTTTGCTTACCTCTGTTTCTGTGTGCTAGGGAAGTCAGCTCCATCTCCTACTCCTGACAGTAATGGCCTCACGAAGAGATCCTGTAGTGCCCTGCAGGGCAGTGTCCCCTGATCCCCAGAACCTGGCGTTTCAGGCACTGTGTCCTGTGCGTCTCCCTGTACCCTGCTGCTTGTCCTTCCATCACCCGCAGAGCGTCTCTTTGCCTGCCGTGGGCAGTGCTGGGTCCCCGGATGTGCCTTTGGCTTCCACAGGGACTGGCCACCATGGCCGCCAGGACAAGGCCCCAGCAAGACATGGGGGTGGGGAGGTTGTTAGCAAGGTCTGCTCTGGTCTTCTGGGGGAGGGGACCCCCAGCATGGGGACTGAGGCAAGTGTGACTGTCATGCTCGGGGCAGGACTTGGTGTAAGCAAGGTGGTAGTACCTGTTGGCATTGCAGTGGTTCTAGCAGGTGACCCGGAATTAATGCTGGGGGGTGGGGAGCTCCTATGTTCCTCAAGGAGGCTCCCTGGGACAGGCTTTGAGGCGAGTAAGTCACTCTCCCTGCAGTGCCTCTCAGGCAGTTTGCAAACTGCTGCTTTTATGCCAAGTCTCCGTGGGCATGTGTCCTGCTGTCTCTTTAAGGGCGGGGGCTCGGGACTAACTCCCAGAGTGGAGCTGAGCCTGCTGGTTTTAGAATGCCCGGCTTTAAGTCCCTCTGGTGTTAAGAAGGCAGGAAATTTGGCCCCTGTTTCGGGAACTTGTCTTGCTCCTGCAGGTTCTGGGTGTGAGTTCTCACCCTTCTCTGCTGCTGTAGCCACTAACTCCGGAGAGCCATGCTCCGTCCTCCTCCCCGCCACCTCTCTGCCCTTCCTACCCTCTTCATGTATCCTATTCTCTGCCTGAACCTGTGAAATTTGTTCTGCCGGTCTTCAGGTCGTTATGCTGATGTGAGTGTTGTCTAGTTCTATCCATGGGACAGGGTGAGCTGAGGGGTCTCCCTTACTTCCTCTTCCCAGCCTCTCCAATACCTTTTCAAAGCTGGGGTTCTCAGCCCTGGGTATCCTTTAAACTCCCCAGTGGGACTTAAAAAGCAGCAGCCCTACTGCACCGGGCAGGGGTTGGCCTCTGTACTTCTCAGACTCACGCCAGGAGATCCAGTGTGTAAGTCCAGGCTGAGGGCCAAAGGATTTAAAGCAACCGTATCACTCGCGGGCAATTCTGCAAATTTGAAGACCAGTTAAAAGGAGACCTCTTCCATTAATCTCTGCGCTCGGAGGCGGGCATTCTGGTGGACTGGCCAAGTGGCTGAACATTTGATTGTATCAGACCTTCTGGAGAAACAATTTTATCCGATGTTTTAGAGCGGGGAGAGGAGAGAGAGACTCCTAATTCCACAGCCACTGTGGAGTGTAACGTGGGTCTCAACCTCACGGCTGTGAGATCATGACCTGAGCCGTATTCAAGAGTGAGACACTAACAGACCAAGCCACCCGGGTGCCCCTAGGGAAATAGTTTTAAACCCTCCTTGGAGGAGGGCAGATCTGAGCCCAGTCTGTGGAGGCTGGCAGCTGTGGGATCTGCATGGATGACGGTGAAGATTTTTCTAGTATTTTCCTGGCAAATGCGTGTCCTGGTTTCACCATTCCAGACCAGGTCGGGCCTTATCCAAGACAGACGGCGACTAGCAGAATATTTAAAAGTGCTGCTCCCCTCACTAGGATGGCATCTTACTTATAAGCATGGCTCACTCGGCTCAAGATGAAGACAAGCTTCATCATTTTCCATGGCGCCCCAAACCTCTCTACCTCTAGGATTCAACAGAAAATTTATTTCTCTTTCAATATCACAGGCTATCACAGGCAATTTGGAGTTTCTCTTGCGGCTTTCCCCCAAGTAATTCTTACAACGCTAACATTCAAATGAGAAGGGTCCCATGCATAAAAAGCCAGCAGTTCCATCTTCTTGCGGAAGTTAAATAAGGCCGAAGACACTCCCTTCTCCGTCTTCTTTTTTCTCCAGTCTTCAGCATCCGTGCACTTTGTGAACTGAATTATTTTCTTCAGTAGAAAACACAAAGTGGTGTAAGATAAAGTGGGGAGAGAAAAACGTACGCAGTGAGTCTCCCCACCCCCCACTCTCCAGGCAACCGGGATGATTTTTCGACGTCTCTTTCTAGGCCTCTCCATTGCACGCAGAGCATTTCCACGAACACGGGTGTGCATGTGTGCGCGTCCGTATTGTCTGCTTCCTCTAAAAGTGGAAAACTTACGCACTGCGCCGCATCTTGCTTTTTCCTCGTAGAGGTGACCGTGGAGAGCTCTCCACACCACCCAGGCAGGTCAGCGCCCATATTCTAGTCTAGGGACCAGACTCCTGAAGGGGCCAAGAGCACACATACGGCTCAGCCCTCGCAGCATGAAGACACCACAGACCACACGAGGAAATGCGTGTGGCTGTGTTCCAGCACGATTCGCAAAAACAGGCAGTGGGTGGGATCTGGCCCGTGGACCACAGGGGGCTGACCTCTGCTGTATCTGCCCACGGCTACGTGATGCCAGACAGCATGGCCCGTGGGCCCAAGGCCTATACAGGGAGCAGACCCGGGCTTGCTGCTCCAAGAGTCGCTGACGGCACACACAAATCCTCCTCTTGCTT
This sequence comes from Lutra lutra, assembly GCF_902655055.1. Classification (NCBI taxonomy): domain Eukaryota; kingdom Metazoa; phylum Chordata; class Mammalia; order Carnivora; family Mustelidae; genus Lutra; species Lutra lutra. Next base: position 10,074,058 of record NC_062295.1, on the reverse strand, counting down.
ATCCCCGAGCCCATCTTAAGCCAAATGCTGGGACCGATTCTCACAGGTGACTCTCCCGCCCCCTCCAACCACCCCCCCCTCCCCAAAACAGCATCCAGGACACCAAATGCCATGCCCTGGGTCACGTCAAGGGAGTTAAAGCAGCACTGTTTGTTCTATTTTTTTTTTTTAATTAACATACAGTGTATTTGTTTCAGGGGTACAGGTCTGTGCTTCGACAGCCTTACACAACACACAGCCCTCACCACAACACATCCCCCAGCCTCCCCATCCCTCCCCCGCAGCAACCCTCAGTTTGTTTCCTGAGATTAAGAGCCTCTTACAGTTTGTCTCCCTCTCCAGTTTTGTCTTCATTTTTTCCTTTCTTCCCCTCTGATCCTCTGCCTTGGTTCTTAAATTCTACCTATCAGTGAGACCATATGGTAACTGTCTTTCTGATTGACTTATTTCCCTTGGTTTCCTTTTAGAGATGTGGGTGGAGGTCAAGGACGCTGTAGCTGCAGAAGGGAGGGGGTGGCAGAGGCACAGGCCTTCGGGCTGGGGTCCAGGAGCAAAGAGCTAAGCCCTGCTCCCATCCCTTACGGCTGTGTGGGGTCTAGAAGACACCAACACGAAGCAGGGTGAGGGGGCCTGGCACATAGACATTCAAATGGCAAATACGATGATGCAAATCGTTAAGTGATGGTTTCTTGGGGAAAGAACAGATGGAAAATCCTGGGGAAGAATTTTGACCTTGTTTTTAAACATAAAGCCAAAGGCTGTGATTAATACTCAACTCCAAGTGAGGCTGTAAGTTCTAGGACTTTCCATGATCACTTGCCCCTCTGGGCCCATCTTTCCTTCCCCTATCCTCTCTCTGCTCCATGTTGGAACACCTGCCCAGGGGCCCTTATGTGGTCCACCTCCCTCCTTCAGGGACGTCTGTCCTGTCCCCCTGCCTACAGTTAGAAGCACCTGTTCAATTTTCTGCCATCCCCGACCCCCGGCCAAAGCAAACCGCCAGGAGAGTAGGGCCGCCCCTGGCTGCCTGGTGAGCCTCCTGAAGGCACACAAGTCAGAGGGGAGACAAACGGCACGCACCTGTCCCCATCCCCTGGGAGCCAGATCGTGACAGTGTGGGCCAGAAGTGCCTCACCTGCCCCAGAGACACAGAGAGATGAGGAACCAGGCCCAAGGCCGTGAGGGAAGACGACAAGGGACAGGAGTGTCACAGGAGTAAGACCACTGCTGGAGACAAATCTCGGCCCTGGACAGGCGACCTCCCCTTCCCCTCCCCCAATCTTCAGTCACTTCTTCAGTTCACTCGTGGGAGAGAAGCAAATTGAGCCGAGGCCCTGCGGTGCGGCTGGTACCCGGCCTCATCCTCAGACCTTGCCTCACTGAGGAAGTGGGAGACAGCAAATGGCCTGCTCTTCCATGGAGTGACAGAGGGACCTGGGCCAGGCTCCTCAGCCTACTGTGCCTTCATCTGAGAGCAGGCTCTGACCCTTTAAGGTAGGAAAGGAATCAGCCCATTTTACAGATGAGAAGATGGAGGGTCAGCGAGGACCCACCATGCGCGTAGCAGAGCTGAAACTGACGCCCGCGTCCATCTGGGTGCAGCTCCTTTGCTCCCCACTTGGTCTTCCCTGTTCAGACCGTTCCTCTGGCAGCACCAAGGCCACAGCACCAGCCAAACACAGCTCCAGGGAGAGCAGCCACCAGCCTGGTCCAGATCCCAGACCTGACACCTGCTGAGGGACCCCAGCGCGAGTCATTCCTGCAACCGGGGCTTCCGGTTCCTCATCTCGCAGATGGGGATTACAAAGCCTCATGCCCTCTGTGAGAGCAAGCAGAGCAGCTGGCCCCGTGAGCAGCCAGGACAGGTGCACGCTAGCCTCACTGTCCCGTCCAGCAGCAGCCCCCAGCCCCCGTTCTGCATGCTCGGTGCAGGAACCCCGACCCCAGTGGACTTTCTAGGTCAGGCATGAAAGGAGTGGATTTCTCTGTGCTCAGGTGTCCCTGCCCGCACCCCCTCACCCCAACCCCGCAGAGCAGGCATAACAGTACAGCCACGATGCTGCAGGGCCTGATGCAACATGACAGGCCTCCCCGCTGCTGGGGTGGCCCTTGGGAAGGGCAGCAGCAGCTAAAATGGGTGGGCCTGGACTCAGCAGGCACGAGGTCTGCCTGGGAATCTCAGCAGGTCACTTCCTCTCTGGGTCCACAACCTGCTCCCCTATCCATCAGGAACAACGGTAGCTACCTCTCTGGGTTGGGGACCAGAGCCGTCCTATCACGTGGTTCCCCTGGTTTCACAGGTCAGGGCAGAGGGCCCTTGCTAACTGGCAGCCAGGGGGACCACGATCACTGCTGGAATGACTTGGTGAGCACCACACATGCGGTCCGTCTTCAGCCCCAACCCCGCTCCCACAGAAGAGGTGGCCCGAGCCTGGGCTCCAAGCACATGCAGGCTGCCATCCCCTCTGGGCTGAGCGGACAGGGGTGGCACGGCTGTGGCGGCAGCAGGGAAGGTGCAGCCAGGCCTGGCCCATGTCCACCACAGCGGGCCCCCGAGGGAGGAGCGTTCTGCGTGCTTGGTCCACATGGCTGAGGGGAAGCCGCCACCTCCAGGGAGCCCGCCAAACTGGTGCACCAGCCCACATGTAGCCCTTTCCTCTCACCCACCACAAGCCCTAGCCCTGCCCCTGCTCCAGGTGGGGCTGTGGGGAGGGTCCCAGAGCTCCCAAGCGCAGCACACCCATTTTGGAGGTGGGGAACTGAGGCTCAGGGTGGGCACATGGGGCTCCATCTCCCTGCTGCAAAGGCCAGCCTTCCCTTTAGCCTGGAGCCGTCTTCCCTGCTGCTGCCTGGTCTCAGCCAAGCCCAGGGCTCTCTGCCTGACATCAGGGGGTCTGGGGGAGCACAACACCTGTGGCAGAAGGTGCCTGGGGTTTGGCTGGGGGAGAGACGTTTCATGGGGTCATGTGGCCCCCGAGAGCCGGTGCTGGTGGCACCACCTCGCCTTACTGACACCGTTGCCACCCTTCCAGAACCAAGGGTACTGATCTGACAAGGACAGGAGGACTCCAGGCTGAGGCCGACCAAGCTCCTTGCAGAGGTGACCAAAGACGAGGCGGGTGGAAGGAGCGGTGCGTGGCCCTCGTGCTACACTTCCAATACTCCAAGAAGCATCTGCTGGAGGCTGCCGCCTCCTCGAGAGGGTCAGAGATGGCCCCTGCATGGATCCTGGACAGTAAGAGCTGTGGGCCATGGTCAGAGAGGACCGAGGAAGTGAGGAAGGTTCCCAGAGCCCCGAGAAGGCGGTCAGCATCCTGTTCCAGGAGAGGCTCTCAGAGCCTTGTGGACGGACTTCAGAGGCTGTTTCCTGGCCAAAGTGCCTCCATCTCTGTTCGTCGGCCCTCCTGGCTGGCACACACCCTCCCAGGGCTTCCACGCTGGGAGTCCTCTCGGATCTCCTGACTCTCCCTCCTTCGTTTCCTCTGCTGTTCCCTCTCAGGACAGCTTCTACAAGGTGGGTAGATCAGGCTCTGTGCCCTTCTCTGTCCTCACTCCCCAGGCACCTGGCCCAGGCTCCTGGCCTTAAGACCGGCCAACTCATGGGGACTCCGACTGGCCTAGTCCCAGCCCAGACCTCCAGCCTGAAGGCCAGGCTCTTCGGCTCAGGGCCCCTCCCGCTTTCTGCCGGCATGTGTGACCAGCAGCTCCGCGGCAGCATATCCAAGGCCACCTCTGGCTTCCCCCACTGCCCTGGGCCGTGCCCCCTTTATAAATAGTAACTGTCTCGTTCCTGTTCCTCATACTGACCACAGGAGCACCATCCCGACTCCTCTGTCCATGCCCACATGGACTCTGCGGCACACCTGTCCACGCGACATCCAGAGTACATCTGGAATCAGACCCACACCGACCCAGCCACACTCTCCTCCCACCTCGTGACATTATCCTCCACCTGCCCTCTCTGCTTCCTTCCCAGTCCCTGACCCTCCAACACAGCTCTTCCCTCTGATGGTAGCAGCCGCAGTCTTCCCTTGGCTACAGTGCCCTCTGGGATAGGACCACTCTCCTCGCCGCCCCTGCCAACTTCCCCTCCTCTGCTCTGCCTCCCTCGCTGCCTCGGCTACACTGGCTTCCTGCTCTTTCTCAAGTGGGCTGAGCCAGCTCTGCCCCCGGACCTTTGCACTTGCTGCTTCCCCTATCCGACACATCCCTCCGGTCTCCACACACTGTGCCACACTATCCCGGTGGCGTTTCCCAGGCATCAACAACCCCTGCTTGGCCCCTCCCCCCCCCACCCCCCCCAGAGGGTATCATTTGCTCTTTCATTTTTCTCCACAGCAACCACCGTCTGCCATGCACACATTTACTTGCTCGTTTAATGTCTGTCTCCTCCAGCAGAACTTCCAGAAGGCACAGACTCTATTCACTGCTGAATAAATGCAACCACCATCCAAAATTATGCCCAGCACATAGTAGGTGCACAGCACGTACCTGCCGCGGGGGGTGGGCGGAGGGACTGAGGACTGTCCCTCGGTCCCGCCCCAGATGACGCCGCGGTGCCTGTCCCTGGGCTGCCGACAGAGCCGGGGGAGAACCGCCTGAGCCTGATCACACTTTTTCGTGCTTAGACTCATTTTAATCTTTATTTTTATGTATTTTGAAAGCAATCCTAATCATTTATATTTAAAATTTCCTTTTAAAAATGTACATACGTAGAAGGTAGGTCCTTAAATGTCTCTAATTTCCTCATCGTGTTTTTAGTTTTCCAGTCACAACAGCTTTAATTGCAGTGGTTCTGTGTGGAGGAAGAAATACTCTCTGTTCTAGCTGTTTATAACGATCAGTCTGTACTGTGTTATGCTGCTTGGGTTGAACAAAGCGTGGAGGGGAACAGCGTTTGTCCGCTGTAGCGCTGAGCACCTAGTCTGTGCCCAGCGGCTCCATATTCCCTGCGTCCTTCCCCACTGCCACGCTGTGGGCCTGGGGGATGAGCTCCTTTCTCTGCCAGAAGAACTAGCAGGGGCAGAGAAGAGAACATCTCATCCCTGAGCTTAGAGACAGACTGCGAACCTGAACCCGGAGATTTCCTGCTCCCCACAGTGCACACTGAGTGTCTGGATGTCCCCACCAAAGCTTAGGTCCTGCCCTTAGCTGCCAGACTCCTCCCGACATCTGGGACGCTCAGGCTCCCCCGAGACTCATCCCTTCCCCAGCCCCTTAAGGTGCTCGCAGACCACCCACCTCTGCTTCCAGGCAACCCGAGTCTGGAGAGCCGAACCCGAGGAGCCCCATATCCTGCTGAGACTGCAGGAGCAGGAAGCACGAGGGGACAGCCCGGCGGACTGGCCGAGGACCTGCCTGGCTCAGCGGACAGCGGGCTCCCTGCCAGCTGCAGGCCACACAGAGCGGGGGCCCCACATCCAATGAGGACACCTGCCAAAGAGCCCTGTGCACTGACTGGAGAAAAGAGCTTACCCTTCTCTAGGTGTGGGGCTCGTGGCTTGCTGTGATGCTGGCTGTCCCAGGGGACCAGCCCACAAGACCCCCTCCCCCGTAGTGTCAGCACGAGACAGAGCCCTTCACTCACGGCTCCTCTTGTCCCCCAGCCAAGCCTCCCAGCTGAGCTGCAAGTTCCCTAGGGCCACAGGCTGCTGGTTTTGTCTTCCCAGAGCCTGGCACGGTGCCTGGGGCCTGCAAGGTGAGAGGAGGCACAACAAGTATTTTTTTAAATGAAGGAATGCACCTCAAAAGCAGGGAACCACAAGTCTCATTTTCACTCTGGCACCTTTGGCACGGCTGTACTAATACACAAGAGAAAAAGACTTTAAATCAAAAAAGTTACAAGAGACAAAGAAGAATGTTATATATTAAAGGTTTAATACAGCAGAAAGATCAGACAATTATAAGCACTTACTTGCCACTAACTGTCCATCAAAATATATGATGCAACATGGACAGAACTGAAAGGAAGAACGGTTCTGGGATTACAGCTGAAGACTTAGCTACCTGATCCTAATAATGCCCAGAACCAGCAGAGAGAGGTAAGGGAATCGAGGACCTAACAAACCAGACACACGCAGAACACTCCACCCAACGACAGTGTACGCGTGACTGTCCTGTGCCCAGGGGACACCTTCCAGGATAGGCCATGTGTCAGGCCACAAAACAGGTCTCAACAGATTTAAAAAAAGTATCTTCTCTGACTGCAACAGGATGAAGTTAGAAATCATTAACAGAAGGAAAGCTGGGAAATTCACCTCTTTGCGGAAATTAACATCACTATTCAACAACCAACAGATCAAAGAAGAAATCGCAGGGGAAATTAGAAAATACTTCAAGCCGAACGAAAATGAACACACACCAGATGAAAACCAACGGGATCCAGTGAAACCAGTGCTAAGGGGGAAATTTCTAGCTGTAAATGCTTACCTTAAGAAAACTCTAAAATCAACGACCTAACTTTATACCATAAGGAGCTACAAAAAGAACAAACTGAACCCAAAGTGAGCGGGAGGAAGGACATGAGAGAGAGGAGAGAGAAAACAGAACGGAGAAGCAAGAGAGAGAATGAATGAAACCAGAAGCCGGCTCTCTGAAAAGATGAGCAGACTGATGAACCTTTAGCTTGACGGACTAAGGAATACAAGACTCAAATTATTAAAATCAGAAGTGAAAATGGGGATGTTATTACAGAATCTACAGAAAGGAGAAAGAATCACGAGGACGCTGTGAACGAGTGTACACCGTAAGTTGGGTGACCTTCATGAGAAGGACCAGTTCTTAGAAACCCCAAACCTACCAAGACTGAATCCAAGACACAGAAAATCTCAGGAGGCTTGTAACTAGTAAGGGGCCTGAGTCTGGGATCAAAAGTCTTCTGACAGAAGAAAGGCCCGCATCCGATGGCCTCACTGGTGAATCCTACCAAACATTTACAGAAGTCATGACCATCCTTCTCAAACTTTTCCCAAAAATCTGAGAAGGGCATCCATCCTGACTCATTCTATGAGGCCAACATTGCCCTGGTACCAGGCCAAAGACACAACAAGAAAACTATAAGCCCCAAATCCCTGACGGACACAGGTGTCAAATCCCCCAGCAAAATTCTGGAAAACCAAAATCAAGAGCGTATTAAAAGGATCATTCAGGGTGACCAAGTGGGATTTATTCCTGGACTGCAAGGATGGTTCAACATGTCAAAATCACTGTGCCGATGTTGCCAGAATGAAAGGGGGGTGGGGGGAGAGATCCTCTCAAGAGATGCAGAAAAAGGACTCCACAAAATTCAATGCTTTTACCATAAAAACACCCTTGCTCCCCTGGCTTCTGGAGCACGACCCTGGGCCTGGCCACGAGGCAGGCACCTTGCAGCATGTGTCCCACTTAATCCTCCTGGCAACCCCAAAAGGAGGGAATGACATTGTGCCCATTTGATAGAGGAGGTAACTGAGACCCAGAGTAAGGTCCCCAGGTTCACACCCCTGCTAAGCAACAGAACCAGGACTTGGACCATCCCTGGACCCACACCCACGAGGTAGACAACAGTAATCACAGAAGTGGCCACCGAAGACGGGAGGGAGTGTGTATCAGGTTTCCCGCGGGCCAGGCACTGGTCTCGGGGCAATCCTCACTGCCACCCAACAAGGCCTCCGCTACCGTAAACTGCACACGACAGACCAGGAATCCGAGTCCGGAAGAGGTGAAGTAACTTGTTCAAAGTCTGATGGCTAGTTAGGGTCCCCAGGCCCGTGGTCACAGGCCGATACTGTCTGCCAAGGTGGGAACCAACCTCCGTCTTTAACTCCAGTCTGAATTACAAAGCTGTCCTTCCCCATACTGACCGCACAGGAGGACGTGGTTGCGACCTGTGTAGTGCAGAGGTTGTTGGCAAGCTTTCTCCGTTAAGAGCCACACGGTAAATATTTTAGGTTTTAAGGGTTACACAGGCTCAGCAGCTACCGAACTCTGCTGTTGCCAAGTAAAAGCAGATACAGACAGCGCGTAACGGATGGGCATGGCTGTGTTCCAATTAAGCTTTATTTAAATAAGGAGCAAGCCAGGTCTGCCGCCCAGGCTGTAATCTGTGGATTTCCTACTTTAGACAATAATGGGGCCACTTTTGAACCGTCCAATCTCTTTTCTTTGGAGGCTACAAGCTGGGTAAGGGCCAGTCTGGGCTCAGAGAACAGAAGGAAGCAGCCTGATCTTTGCTTTATGTATGTATGGACTCTAGAGGAAAGGGGCTCCTCAGTCTGTTTCAAAACAAGCTTCTCCAAAAATCCCCTGCTGGCAAAGGCTCGTCACCTGCTCCAACTGGGAACTGAGCACTTCTCTCTCAAAACAGTCTCCAGGAGGGCAAGGTCTCGCTCAAGGTCGTAGATGAGTCCATGAGCCCTGGCAGGGAAGGTCCCAGTGGGAAGAGGACGGTGCACTGGCTGTGTTACAGTGGGCTGACCCCCCGCGTGCAGGGGGAGCCCCCTCCTTAGAAGGCTACAGGTCGTCCATGTTTAACGGGATCCGCGCGGCAAGCCAGTTACTCACTGGAACTCCATGAAGCCATCTTCATGGGACCACCTCCTTGTCATCTCCCCCTTCTTGTTCTGCTCATTTTTATTTCTCTGAAGGCTACGGAGCATCTGCACTTAGGAACTCTTACGGGGAGTGGGGGAGAGTGCGCCTGGGCCCCGGAGTCTCCGAGCTGGCTACTGAAACCCAGTTCGGATGCTTCCTAGCTGTGTGAGCTTGGGCAAGTGGCTCACCTCCTCTGAGCTTCTGTCTCCTCTGTAAATAGTACCCACAGAAGAGGGCAGTGGGGATATCTAACAGCTGTTGACTGATGGGCCAGGGACCGTCCGCACACGTCACACCAGGATTATTCCCTGAGGAACCATCTGTTGTGACCTTCCCCACGGTCTGGATTTCTGAGCCCGACGGACACCCCTTGCTACAACTAATCCTTGGGACTCGTGCAGCTCTGAAATTCTTCACAAGGAATGCAAAGGGGTTCATTACGGCCCTTCCCTCCGAAGCTGTGGGCATCTCACCAAGGAGGGCTTGCGGCATTCCCCGGCGTGAGGCCCTGGTGTGGAGAAGAGCCGGAGCTCTGGAATCTGGGCTCTGCCACTCCTCAGCTGTGTGACCCAGAGTGAGTCAATCCACCTCTCTGGACTTGGTTTTCTGGGCGCCATCGGAAGGCTGGTGAGGATCATTATAGACAAGGCTCTCTTAAGAGTTGTCGGGACAAATCAATGGGCTCTGTCATGAGCCACCGACCCCGGGATCTGACACAGAATGAGGAATGGCAGAGGACAAAACAGAGCCGGCTGAATGACGGAATCCCTTAATGGAATATCTCGGGACTGAGTTCTGTGCTACAGAGCTCCCCACATAAAAAGTCCGTCGAGGGGCGCCTGGGTGGCTCAGTGGGGTAAGCTGCTGCCTTCAGCTCAGGTCATGATCTCGGGGTCCTGGGATCGAGCCCCACATCGGGCTCTCTGCTCAACAGGGAGCCTGCTTCCCTCTCTCTCTCTCTCCCTCTGCCTGCCTCTCTGCCTGCTTGTGATCTCTCTGTCAAATAAAATAAATAAAATCTTTAAAAAAAAAAAACAAAAAAGTCCGTCGAGGGCCCCGTGAGGGACTCAGCCTCTTCAAACAAGACGAGGCACCGCCTCCACAGTGACCACTCTCCCCCGTCTTTACAGTGACAACAACTCGTAAATGCTTCTTTTCAGCTTATGCTCGCTGAGATTCCACAAACCAGAGTCCCTCTTGACATACACAATGCTTCTGGGACCATCAGGGACTCCGACAGGTAGCACTCTGCATGCCTCTCAGGGGCCCTGATGGCTTACTAGGTGCCTTTGCCCCAAAGTTTGCCATTTAGCTAATGACTTATTTTCTAGAGGAGCGGGGAGAGGAGAGTGCTTACAAGCGTGGACTTTTGCCAGAGAAACCTGGGACTGAGACCTTTCTGGGCTCAAAGGCTGCCCCCCCAACACCACGCCTTCCAACAGCAGGAGCGCAGGGCTCAGCCCGCGTTCCACCAGCAGCTGTGGGACCCGCCAGCTCTGCCACCTTGGGCAAGTCCTTTCCTCCGTCTGGGCCCCAATTTTCCTCCAGGAAGTAGGAGCACAGACATGTCCCCCCTCTCAGAGCTGCCGACTCAGGAGGCTCTGTGTCTAAAATGCTAGTGGAAAGGCCTGATACACAGAGGAACCCAGGTGCCATGGGCTGTGGGTGAATCTAAAACAGTGGCTTAGGTTAGGGAACAGTCTGGAAGGGGGCAGGGCTGAAGCGAACTGGGGATCAGGTCTAGCTCTGTTTAACTGATTCAAGAAAAAAATAAAAGGAAAAGAAAACCAAAGTAGAATTGCAAACTTTTTTCAGATAAGCAAAGTTTCCTTAAATGGGTCAGAAAATGTCCCATCAGGGGCCATCCCTGTCGTGGGGAATCCACGGAAAATAGCTGTGGTTCAGGACAGTAAGCATTCACTGGGCATTCACCGGTCATCCAACATTTCCCAGCACTGGGCCTCATGCAGGGATCAAAGGGGAGGAGGCAGGGTTCCTGGCCCCTGGACAGTCACATTCGGGGGAGCAAGAAACACACATCCACATGTCAAGTCAGCACAGGGCCCTGGCTTCCGTCACAGAGGGACGCGCGGGTGGTGATGGGAATCCAGACAGGGATGTACGTTCCCATCTGAGGCCAGTGGTAATGAGCCGTCAGGAGCCAAAGGAGACTCCGTGAGTTCAGAGACGCAGCCAAGGTCTACACCCAGGAGAGGGCTTAAAAACAAAGACTTTGGGGCGCCTGGGTGGCTCAGTGGGTTAAGCCGCTGCCTTCGGCTCAGGTCGTGATCTCAGGGTCCTGGGATCGAGTCCCGTGTCGGGCTCTCTGCTCAGCGGGGAGCCTGCTTCCCTCTCTCTCTCTCTGCCTGCCTCTCTGTCTACTTGTGATCTCTCTCTGTCAAATAAATAAATAAATTAAAAAAAAAAAAAAAAAAAAACAACAAAGACTTTGGGGTCACGGCCCGCCCCCACGCCCCCAATCACATGATCTGGGTCTGAGAACCGGGCACCGTCACTCACAAGTCCATCAGCCTCTCTGAGCCTCAGTCTCGTCATCTATAAACATGCCTCGACACGGCAATTACTCTCATAGTGAGAATTATAGAAATTAGTGAGCTAATGCTGGCAGACAGTGCTCAAGAAATGCTGAGCAGCGTAATGACTGGCGATATCCATTCCTGAGCGTTCCCTTCCCACCTAACCCCTGTTCCCATAGCATATCCCTTGTTTGCATGCACAGCCAGCCAGCAATGCTTGCTGCAGGAGACACGGAACAAGGGATCCCAGGTCCGGGTAAGATGGCACCAATGCCGCCGCCACATGAGGTGAGGCACCATGTGGAGGATGCATGGGGCAGCTGCTAAGGGGCTCTGGAAAGGAAATTACTAGGCCGTTGGGGAAGAAAATCAGAACTGGATGCACCATCAAAACTGTAGTGAGTTTACTGCCATTCCCTCTAGGACCCTCCCGGAGTCAAGAGACTGACCCCCAGAATGGGCGGGATGGGACAGGGCTCCAGGTGAGCCCTCTGGTTCCGGCCAAAGAGCAGGAAAGCGGCACTGAATGCTGGATACAGCGGTGGGGAAGGGGAGCGGGTCTCTCGCGCCTAAGTCTGCAGCCGTCCTCAAGCACCCAGAACTCCAAGAAAGGGTGTGGTAAGAGAAGAGTCACCCCAACCATGTCCGCGTGCTAATCCCTGTTACTCGTAGGACAAGAAGGACTTTGCAGATGGCATTCATTTCCAGATTCAGGATGAGTGATGATCCCAGATTTTCTGGAGAAGCCCAAAGTGATCACAAGCGTCCTTGTAAGAGGGAGGCAGGAGGGCACAGTCACCGAGCAAACGCCAGAAGTGGTGCAAGGAGGGGCCCTGAAGCGACGGCTCTTGAAGCTGGAAGGGGCGAGGAAACAGATTCTGCCCAACAGCCCTGGGGAGAAGCCAGCCCTGCAGATACCTTGACTTTAGTGTCCCGAGACTGATCCCAGACTTCTGACCTCCAGGACCGCAAGAGGACAAATCTGTGGGTCTATGGTCACTAGTTTCAGCAGACACAGATGCTCACACAGGGGAGAATCTTCCTCTAGTGTCAGAAGCGCCGAGGTCCCAAGACAGTGGGGTAAATGCCCAGTGCTTTTTCCTTTCTGTGTCCTTTCCCCTCGGCTCTGGACACAGAGTCTGTTAACCTTGACCACACCCTCACCCCTTACAGGAAAGTTGACTCAAAATGGATCACAGATTTAAGTGTAAAATGATACAACTTTTAGAAGGAAACCAGAAAGAATCTTCATGACCCTGGTTTAGGCAAAGAGTTCTTATAACACCAAAAGCATAATGGAAAAACCAAAAAACTGGATTTTATCAAAATTAAAAAGATTTGTTACAAGACAAGGTTAAGAAATATGAAAAGAGGGGCGCCTGGGTGGCTCACTGGGTTAAGCCTCTGCCTTCGGCCCAGGTCATGATTCTGGGGTCCTGGGATCTGGCCCCGCATCGGGCTCTCGGCTCAGCGGGGAGCCTGCTTCCCTTCCCCTCTCTCTGCCTACTTGTGATCTCTGTCAAATAAATAAATAAAATTCTTAAAAAAAAATACAAAAAGACAAGCTACAGACTGGAAGGAATTACATACAAATGACCCATCTGACAAAGGGTTACACACGGAATATATTAAGAACCGTCAAAACTCAACAGAAAAAAAAAAAAAAAATCCCGATTTTAAAAAATGGACCGAAGACTTGCAGAGACCTTCCCCAGACAAAGATACTGGAGCAAGTCAGCACATGGAAAGGTGCTCCCAGCACCCGCTGGGAGGGCAATGCCCCCTCAGACCACGGCAAGACCCACACCTCCTGTTCAACGGCCGGTAGCACAAGCCCGCGAGCGGGCGGAGGGCCGGAACTCAGCCCCTCGGGAATGCACCCTCCTCTTCGGTACTGACCCCAAAGGAGCGAAAACCGTAGTTTACATTAGCTCGAAACTGTCAACAGCTGAGAACAGCCCAAGCGTCTCGTGAGCAGATCAAGTGTGTCACGTCCACATAGTGGGACGCTCGGCACTGGACGGACCAGACCGTCGGTGCGCCCAACCTGCACGTATCTCAAAGGAACAGCGAGGAGAGAAGGAAGCCAGTCTCCAGAGGTCACCGCATGAGTCCCCACAGAGGACGTTCTGGAAAAGACCCAGCCATTGTGATGGAGAAGAGATCGGAGGTGGCCAGGGCTTAGGGCCAGGGAGAGCGTGTGACCATGAAGGAACAGTATGAGGGAGAGTCTGGCAGTGATGCAACGGTCTGTGTCGGTGATGGGTGTGTGTGTGCGCTCGTGCGCTGGGAGCGCAAATGCATATGTGCGCTGAAATCACAGACTTTGGCTCTAAACAAAAAAGCTTTCACTGTATGCTGATTTTCTAAAAAAGTTTTTTTTTTTTTTTTTTTTGCAAAGTCAAGGCAAGCAGGACTCCAATCAATGCAGTGAAGATCCTAATGTGGTCCTTCCTGGAGCACAGTGGAGTGAGTCCCCCTGCTGGTTCATGGCCAGCCGGGGAGGTCACCCCTGGCCTCCTTCTACCTTCCCCCTCCTCAAAATCTCACAGTTGTGCATCCTGCACCCCCCCATCCCCCTCACGCACTGCCACCTCCTACCTAGAACAAGTTCTTCATCTGGGTTAGTTGCAAAAATGGCCCTGATTATCCACTGCTTTCTGCCTTGCCCTTCGCCCTGCGCCTCTGCAGGGCCTTCCCGCTGACCCTGGCCTCCGGGTGGGGAATGCCGTGGCCAAGGGCTGTCAGCCCACAGGACGCAGTCAGGGTCTGGAAAGTGCTACGGGGGTTGGGCTTTCCCTGTTCTGGCTCAGAACCTCCCCGGCCCCCGCTGTCCCATTATTCCCAGGCGAGGCCATCCTGGACCAGCCGCCAGCCAGCTGATCCGCAGATGTGGAAGCAAACGTGGCCCCGATCAGCTGGTCTCCTGGCCCATCGCCCAGCGCGCCAGGCTCACTGAGCGCCACCAGGGGACCGTGGGGGGTTCGCCACGCAGCATCCCCACGGCCGCAGATCCGGGCTACCTCACCCAATGGTCTCCATCCCCAGGCATCCCTCACAGACCTCCCCAACGAGTGTGGGCAGAGCGCGGGGAGCAGCGCGCTGGCCCACTGAGGACGGGGACGGCGGCCTGACCGCACTTGTGCGACGAGACAGCGGGGCGGGGGCTGGGCCGAGAGCTGCCGTCTCGCCTCGCCCGTATCTGAGAACTTCTAATACTTGTTATTTCTTCACTAACCCTAAAATAGGACGGAGGTTATTGTGCCCAAAATAACCTAATCTGCTTCCCTTGCTCCACACTGAATTTTCAGATGCTCCAGTGTTTAAAAATAAAAGACAGGAAGGAGGACAGGCGACTGTAACACTATCCGAGCCGCCAACTGAAATCATTTTGGGGACGGAAGTGAGAGTCTGAACAAAGGATTAAGTGAAACGCGACCACAGCTAAAATAAGTCCCCTCGGAGAAGCCCCTACTGGGCGAAACCGAATGGAATCCTCTTGCCAAACCCTCGAGGTCTGTGCTGCTGGCCCCGGTGCACAGGTGGGGAAACTGAGGCATGCAGCAGTCACGGGCACAAGCCCGCTAGGCAGTACCGCTGACACGTGAACCGGGACTGACTGATCCGAGCTCCTGTTCTTTCTTGTTCATCCGGTGAGAAACTCCCAACAGAGCGCGGGCTTACCCTTCCGCCCATCAAACACACAGTCTACAGGACTGGAACGGTCCGCTGCTCTGGGGGAGGACGGCACTTGGCAGCTGGTCTCGGCGGTCTGGGGCTTGGTCACGGGGATGCCACCTTCATGCCAACAAGGACACAGAGCCTCAGCTCCTCAGATCAGCTCGACTGGTGTTTGCAAAGAAAGGCAGTGACTGTGGCGGGCAGACTCGGGCAGACCCACGCCGCCCCACACGCTCCGTGAGTGCGCTTGCTGGGTGCGCCTCGGAGAGCCCCGGAGCTCCGAGGCCTGCGCCGGTTCTAGGGGACGCACGCTTCGGCCACGTAGACCGCGCGAGGGGCTGACGCCGTGACGAGTCTTCCAGCAGCCACAGCCCAGAGCGCCACCTGTGCCCCCCACGTTCAGCGCGTCAGCCCCGTCCTGTTGACTCTCTGCATAGCCCTCTGAGGGAGCATCTCTTACCCTCCCATTTTACAGACTGGGAAATCGAGGCACAGAGTCCTTAAAATGCCTAATGCGAGACCACCCAGCTGGTAAACGGCCGGGCCACTGGGCCTCTGGGCCTGCAGCCGTTTCTCTTAACGATGATGCCGCTGTGCTCCTACCTTTAACGTGAAAGTCCTAAAACAAGGCGCATCCCAGACGCCAACAATATGCCCTGTTTCCTGGGGCATCGGTCATTTCTCAACCTGCCTTCCCAGAGAAAACCATCTGTGGCCTCATCACAGCGAGTTCTCTTGTGTAAAAAAGAGAAATAAAACAAGGAACTGTTCTTTGTCCATCCATGACCTGCTTTGCCCTCTGAGCGATGCTCGCTAAGCCAGCGGTCTGGGCGCTCTGGGGACAGTGTTCCTGGGGCCGAAGCAGGACACGGGTTCTCCCTTCCAGTCCAGCTGAACAGCCCGGGTCTATCAGATTCATGAAGGATGAGCAGGGGCTGCGGCCCGTGAGCGGGCCAGGGAGGAAGGACATGGCTGCTCGGCCTGAAACCCCTTGAGGCCAGTACGACTCGTGAACAAGAGCGGGTCCTTGAACTTCACAGGTGAACACAGACTTCCTTTGTGACCCTAATAACTGGTGTCCAGTCCCCCAGAATAGACACAAGTGCCCTCCCAGGACCCACAGTTCCTGGTGAGCTTCTAGAAGAAACCCCTCCTGACTGGCTGTGTCCCTTTTCCCGAGGTAAGCGCACACTGCCAGCAGAAACACAGCGACGACGAGGACAGACAGCCACAAAGAAGGTGGGGAAGACGGGCAGGTGTTCTGTTGGCAAGAGTCAAGCATACGGCTGGTGGCAGAGCCCTTCCTGGGGATCCAGAACCTGCCACCGGGGGGGAAGGCGGCTGCACTTGGAAGCTGGGCAGGCATCCCCTGCCTGTGGACTGTTCCAGTGGCCCATCCTGAGGGGACCTCCGTCAGGACAGTGGGGGCTGCTGTGTCCTGAGGGCCGGCTGTCAGAGTGACCCTGGTCAGGATGTGGCCATCATCGTCCCCTGGGATCAAAGGGCTGACCACCTCCTTCCACCCCGCGTCTCCTCGTGTGCCCCACAGGTCCGTCCTAGAAGCCTCCTGATACACAACGGGCCGCCCACGGCCACCACACAAAGGAGGTGAGAGCTAATTTTGAACTCAGATTTTATACTGAGCGCAGGGAGCCTGTCATCTGTAGAATTCGAAGATGTGGCCACCGGCCAGTGGACACACTAATAACCGCCCGGGAGAGCCGAGGCTGACCCTCTCAGGCGGGACCCACACCCCTCTCTGAGGTCGCACCTCGAGGGCATCATTCTCTTAAACGAGAGAAATTCTGCCTACCCAACTGGCGAAAGAGGGCGGGGCTTAGCCACATCTGTCAAAATTTGTAACCGCGCCTGCCCTCTGAGGCAGCGTGGCTTCTGAAAGTCAACCCTGCACACCCGCGTGCCGAAATGGGTCCCTACTGCATCACTCCGGGCAGCACTGCGGGAGGAGGAAAGCTCTGGAACCCTCTGAAGTGTTCCGAGAGGGCAGGGGTGGGATAAATCATGGAAGAGGCGGCACGGGGGATGCTACGTGGCTTTCACCAGGAATGAGGCAGCTCCAGTCAATGAAAGAGGCGAACCACGGAACACTGCACGGAATCTGGCTCTGCCTTACGGAAGTATGAACGGTTCCTACAAGATTGCGTAAGCAGCTTGACAAGGACCACGGGGCGGGGCGTGGGGGTGGGCACAGTACTCCGTCCAGTGACGTGTACTTCTTCATCTCCTAGCTTTCTGTAGCATTTCATTTTTTTAATACCATAAGTTTATCACTTCCTCCAAAACGTCTGCTCCCCAGACTCTCCTTCCCCCGTGCTTCCTTTCTGCTGGTAAAAATAGGGACACACGTACATGCTTACTACGCGCCGGGCACTGTTCTAAGGGCCTGACACACACGCGCTCCTGGCGCCCTCAGGCCCCCACCCCCGACTACATGGAGGCTACAAATACCTCCATTGTACAGATGAGCTCACGGAGGCCCGGGAGAGCTTGCAACTTGCTCAACACCACACAGCCTGTCAGTGGCACAGCTGGGACACAAACCGGGCAGTGGGCCACGGGACGAGCTCCTGTTGAATGAATGAATGAATGAAAGACATGTGGCCTGGTGATGTCATGCCCCACACGTGTTGGCCCCCGAGCCCAGGCCCATGTCCCAGTCATCTGTGTGATACCCCTGCCAACCTCTCTGCTGGCCCAGGGCCTGCCTACACAGAGGAGGCACTCGGTAAACGTGTGTTGACTTGAATACGGAGATGCTCCACACAGAGTCGACTCAGGGCACCTCTGCATCTGCCTAGCCTGGAGGGATGCTGGGCATGTCATCCAGAACTCTCCTACCTGACAGCCAGTCCTCAGACACATCGGGGTGTCGTCACTCCTCACCTGCCTTCACCACCCCGGCCAAGATGCCAACTCCTCCTGCCCAGACCCTACGGAAGCCTCACTACCCTCCCCTTTCCAATTTTATTCTCTGCCCCACATCTAGAGTGAAGCTTTCGAAAATGCAAACCAGGTCGTTATCACACCTCTGCTCTAAGCCCTTTAGCAGGTTCACAACTCATTTAGAATAAAGCTGAAAGTCATTGTTAGGGCCTCCAAGGCCCCTTGCGGTCTGGCTCTCTGGAGTTCTCAGCCCCATTCCCCTGCTTGCTCTGTTCTAGCCACTCTGGCCTTAATCTGACACATCCAATTTGCTCCGACCCCAGGGCCTTTGCATTTACTCTTCCCTCTAACTGCAAACCCTTCCCCCGGAAATCTGCAAGATCTTCCCTCAGGCCCCTGATCATCTGATGGAAAACAACACTGTGTGACTCTAGGCTCTGACTCTGCACTACCTTTTCTCAAACACCTTCATAGCAGATACATTTGTCTATTTTTCAACTTCCCTCCATAAAGGCAGAAGTTTGTTGTTTTAATCTTTTTCTGTTTTGTTCTCTTTATGACCCCATAATATCCTCTATTATGACCTATTATATCTCTATTATGGCCGCATAATATCTCTATTATGACTCAGTGCTTGCTGAGTACTTAGTAGGCGCTCTGTTTCAGTGACTCAAAGAAAATGTCTGCTGAATGCAGTGTCCTTGGACAGGGACGTTCTATGTATCCACTCAGCAGAGTGTTTGTCCTGCAGGTGTTCCCGGGTCCCCCAGTCTCTCTAGAACTCGTTAAAGCTGTACCATCCTCTTCCTCCTCCCTTTTCTCCTTCCTCTCTGAACGTGACTTCTCCCCAGTTCCCACCAAGCAGAAAGAGATGGCAGAGGAGGAACATGATTTCGGGGTGGGATGCCTGGAGGACACAGAGGCCATCTGAGTGTTAGAGCAGAGCAGCTGGTGGCCCTGTCACTTTCAGACAGAGGGACCTACTCCCCATCTCCTGGGGCCAGAGCATGGAGGATCGGAAGAGCCAGCACCCCAGGCCACCACTTCCTCTACCTCCCTTAACTGCAGCCCCGGAAGTGGCCCAGCTGGGCTAGAGGGGACCGGATGGCATTTAACCATCATCTCTCCAGCAGAGCGACAGGGTAGCAGGTGCGCCCAGGGAGGGGCCTCTGGTGATGAGCTTCCACGCAACGGGGAGCCTTCCTGTGGGACAGGCCTGACCCCTCCAGAAAAGCACGGCCACCCGCACCCGGGCCAGCCCCTCGGGCTCCCTGAAGACCCAGAGCTGAGCCACTGCGCCCGGTTTCCCCAGGGCAGGTCCCCAGCAGGGGAAGGAGGGACGGAGAGGCTGGCTTCAGGAATAATTCAGAATCACTTTAGGCAAAACACTTAAATTTTCCGAGCCTCCAGTGTTTTACTTGTAGGGATAGATGGGTGGATGGCTGGCTGTGTGAAGAGACAAACAGGGAAATGTCCCCGGGGTTTTATCAGGATTCTCTCCTCTTTCTCGTGAGTCTCATGATTAACAGCAGCCGTCACAGAGCAGATGCGGTGCTGCCGCTCTCATGTGCCCACAAGGAACACCCCCACGGGCCAGCGGCCCTGGTGCGACTCTTCCCTTTACCACACAAGACCAAATCCTTGCCCGAGGTCACCATCCTCCCCCGCTGAAGAGCCGGGGAATATCACGGACTCCAAACTCCCTGCCCTTAGTATTTGGCGATCAGCGATTTCAAACTCCTCTGCCTTCGAGGGCCCCCGAGCTGATGTACATCGTGAAGCCGGCCAAGGGCAGAGGCCAGACAGGGTGTTCGGAAAGGTGCCAGGCTGGGGATGCTCAACTCGCAAAGTCCCAGCTCTCAACCTGAGCCTCAGGCTCTCCCTGCTGGGGCACAGGCCGTGGTGTTTCCTCCCCGAGCTAAACCCCTGCTCACGGCCACTTGAATTTCAGCCAGAAATACGTGCAACGGCTTTATGAGTAAACGCAGCAGCAGATGGGGTGGGAGGTGGAGTGGGGCAATTTTTCTGCTGAAAATTCCATTGGAAATTTGTGCTGTGACCCACACTCTAACCGCAGCCTCGGCCCCCACAACTCTTCCTCTCCCCTTCAGGAAGAGCAGAACATGAGGCATTTCCCAGGGATGAATTACTCTGCAGAAAACATTTTAATGATGCGCTAAATGACAGCACAACAAATCATTTAAGCCTTCCCCGATTTTGTGGTCCAGGTCTGTGGAATGGATTTTTGGATTCCGAGCCTCCCTCATTAACGGACTTTCAAAAGAGCACCTGACATGGCCCGGGTGTCCGGGGTGACACCTGCCACGCTCCGCATCTTGGCGCCCACCTTTCCCTGACATGCGGGGAGGACGCAAACAACACGGGGCTCCGAAGGAGGCCGCTACGGGGGCCGCCCCTCATATGCTCACCATCTGGGGGACCCTCTGGCCCCCACCGGATGCACAGAGTTCAAAGTGGCAAAGAAGGGGGACCCGCTTTCTACTATCCTGCTTTCTGCCGGCATTCACGAGGCGGGCAGCGGCAGGCGGAGAGATTTGGAGAACGAATTCATCCAGCTGATTCTCCGGCTCTGGGGTTTGTGCAGATGGCAGAGTACCTGGAAGTCATGACGGCCCTCGCAGAATACAGCGAAATCCGGACACGTTAGAGAGAAACAACAACATAGCAACGTGCGTGCCAAGGCAGGCCCCGTTGGATACTGGACTCCAGGCTGCACAAGCCCCGAGGTTTTAAGGAAGACTGATGAAGGAAACGGGCCAACGCTATTCACTCGCTCCCATTCCCCTGCCCATCAGCCCTCTCCCTCCCAAGATGGAGCAGGACCGCCTTTCGGAAGTTCAGCAGTGCACCAGCTCACGGAACGCGCGTGGGAGCAGAGTGTGCGAGGAACGCATCGTGAGTGACAGTCCAGTCCCACGTCCGCCTCGACGGAGAAGCCATCTGAGTGGTGGCGAAGAGGCAGGACTGCGAACTCAAGCCTCCCGCGGGGGCCAGGCAGGTAACAGAAGCGAGTGTGTGACGTCAACAGCCCAGCGCTGACAGCCAGGGCAGGGGAGGCTCGCCCAGAGTCCGGAAGACGACGGGCGCGGGGGTCTCCACGAGGGCGGGCCGGCACTGCTCGACTCCAGCCAAGTGAGGCTGAGCGGGCTGGGCTGGGCTGGGGATCCGTCTGCCCCAGCTGCCACAACCAAACTCCACTGACTGGGGAGCTTAAGCAACAGACGCTGATTTCTCACTGTTCTGGAGCGACAAGTCCAAGATCAAAGGGCTGGCAGACTGGGTTCCAGGTGAAGGCTCTCTTCCTGGCTCGTAAATGTTGCCTTTCGCTGTGTCCTCATACGGCGGAGAGAGAGAGGAGTCTAGTACCTCCCCTCCTCCTCCTCTTATGGGGCACTAACCCCATCCTGGCCCCCTGATAACTTCCTCCAAACCTAATGACCTCCTCAAAGCCCTACCTCCGAATGCAATCAAACTGGGGCTAGGGCTGCAGCACAGGAATTCTGGGAGGATAGAAGGGTTCAGCCCGTAACAGGACATGACCGATTCTGACACCTCGACTTCTTTCCTGACACCATCTAATATTTTAATGTTGGTGTCGCGTCAATGTAGACACACAGGTAACAAAAGCCCACTGCGCTGGTCAAATGAAACAGCTCAGAGGGGCAGGCGTGGTCCACAGGCTGCAGGTTTGTCCCGAAACATGGGGTATGGCGCCAGACAGCCCGGGCTCCCCATGCGCTGGCTGGCTAGTCCTGGGGTCACGAGGAAACCTCTCTGGGCCTCACTTCCCTCAGCACTTCCAAGGGGGACCTCGTCAAACTGCCAGGTTACCGGCAAGTTTATAAGTTTCCTCCTGAGAGGTTCTCAGGGAGAGTGGATGAGATCAAGGAGGGGAACAGGCAGCTGGTGCCTGTGTGAGCGCTCAGGAAACGGAAGGGACAGGCGGCGGGGCCGTCCTTCGTCAACAAGCCCACCTCCGTTCAGTAGCCGAAGGGGGTTTCTCGAGTCTTGAATCGGCATTTGAAAGAACTGAGGAAATGTGCCAAGATTTATAAGAATAATTACACTTTGTGGGGTTTGTTTCCTGAGCTAAGAGAGTTGTGGTTTTTGTTTTGTTTTGTTGTTGTTGTTTTTTTTTAACTAGAAATTTCTCAGGGCGAGCTCTCAAGCAGAAGGCCAGACGCCGCTTTCTACGGGCACACACAAACAGGAAATTCCCACGTGGAGAGCCACCGGCACGGGCGCACTTGGCCAGTGTCGGCTTCCACTGCCCCAAAATGAACCAATGGGCAGACTCTGACCCGCAATCCCAACTCAATAAAGACGGAGGAGGCCGGGGCAGCATCACATGGACGGCGAGGAGAAGCCGAAGGACCGAAATGCCTAATCCCAGGCGGGGTCTAGACTAGTGTTTACTCAAACGCCTGCTGTCAATGGTGTGTCATGGGCTACAGTCTCTTACTGAAATTCTTTGTATTTTTTTTAAAGCCTGTGACATCAAACCCTACGTTCTCTGTGCTGATTAGGCATAAAAGGTTTCTCCCTCTGCTCCGGTGAATGGAAACTGGCACGGCTGAGCTCGCCCCACACTGAGATGCATGTACAGTTTCCACCATCCCACGGGCCACTGTTTGGCAAACACTCAGCCAGAGACGCCGGGGCTGCACGCACCCAGCAGGAAGGACACCAGCTTGCTGTGAGCAGTCTTCCTTCTCAGATCAGGATCTTAACACTGACTCTGACTCGGTTTTCATCAGAAAATTTAGCCCAAACTCACAGGACTCAGTGACAGGTTAATCTCCAACACCATCCCAGCCAGGAGGCTGCCACAGAAGAATGGGAGCTCCCCGCCTCCCCACCGGTGAGCTATTACACCGCTTCTGAAACACCAAAGCCAAGGCCCGAGCATCACAAGGGAATGAGAGAAAAATGCAGTTTCCCATCCAATGCATGCAGGAAACAAAGGTGCCTTTTGCCGGAGGCAGAATATAGGCTTTGTCTTCTCACAAAAGCCCTGAAAACAATTAGAAAAACAAAAGCAAGCTGCAAGCATTAAGGGGGCCAGTCAGGCCAACTCTGTCTGGTTGGGAGTTCAAGTGTGACCCAAAGGCGTGCCCCAGGACAGAAGCAAAGCTCCAGGCCTGAAGTGAGAGCATCACTGGTCCCGAGGACAGGCCCCCAAGCCCTGACCTACCGAGGCCGCGAGCTAGACTACAAAGAAACTCTGATTTACCCCGACCCATCACACAGACCCAGACCAGCGCTTCTCAACTAAGGGATCCACAGGTTTGCCATACGGGATTTTCCATCTCGTGTTTCCATATGATGCTAATGTTCTAGAAACGATATGATTATGTTCTATAGAATCTGAAGGCTCAACGAAAAACCAGTCTGCTCCGTCACCTCGGTCCCGATCCCAGGGTGTAAGCGGGTCAGGCTAAAGACAGACTTAACAGCACAGAGCAGACTCATCGGTAATCAGCCAGTGATGCCACGTGACGACCGCCTGCCCCCAGGTGCGGCACAGATGTTCCCAGCAACTGGAGCGGAGAAGAGGGAGCGGAGAAGAGGGAGCGGAGAAGAGGACACCCGGGCGCCACACGGGGCGAGCGGAAAGAACGTGCCGTGTGCCACTGGGAGCAAAGCTTTGGCTTCAGATGTGCTGACAATTCAGAAGCGTCATGATTTAGTAAGTGCTTCACACGTCAACAACGCCTTCCACTTTCTTTCCAATTTCATGAGATAGAAGAACAAGAAATTTATACCCGATTTTAAGTTAGGTCACAGTTACATTATTTTCATATTAACATGACTTAAATCAGTGCCAGTGGGAGTCCGAGAATGTCTCCTTGCATCCGTTACCCACCGAAGCAACAGCGACGGACCTATTTGGTTCTGGAACATTCTGTGAGCTGCAGAGAAAATTAGTCTCTCCTTTGATCAGAAGGCATGAAGCAGAAAACCGCACCGGCCTAATTTAGTTGCAGACCTCAGCTCAACCACACTCGAATGCAGACGCGCGGTCTCCAAGCCCTTCCTGCAGTCTGCAATACCGTGGCCCATGGCTCCGGGAGCACCTAGGCCCCAGCGTGGCGAGGACACACATCCCCACACACACGCATGCACGCACACACACGCACACGCACACACCTCGCTGGCCGCCACAGAGGAGGGGAAGGAGGAAGCGCCAACGGAGGGCCCGCGCAAACTGTACTTACACAAAAAAGGGCATGAGCTGCACGAGGGTCTCCTTCTTGGGGCTGGCGGCGAACTCGGGGGCCACCTGGATGACCTTGTTCATGACACTGCGCAGGTAATTCTGGAGCTGCTTCCTCCGCTCCTCCACAAACTTGGCATCCTGAGAAAACACACACATGCCGGCATGCTCAGGTGTGCTCTCTTCGCCCGTCCAAAAACAGCCCAAGAAGACCCAGCAGTCAGTCACCACCGGGCAGCAAGCTAATGTGTACGGAGCGACCGCCACGTGCAGACGGTGCCTAAGGCTTCCCCTGGGCGATCACGCTGAGCACCAGGGAAGGTGTTCATGATATTCCTACTAAGAAGGGCCCAGCGGGTCCCTACGACCACCTACGGTGTGCCCATGAATGAATGAAGTCTTACCACTGTGGCTGTTATGCATGAGCACCTACCACATGGTGATGGGGCCTGGGGACCAAACCATGAACCCAACGCTCACTGCTGTGTCGCTGGCAGAGGTCACAGGCCAGAGTGGGATGCACCAATATACCTGTGACCACACAGGCCCAGGTAATTGTCCGTCCCACTAAATGCCACCTTCCAGAGACAGTGCTTAATTTGCCAACGTGGGAATTTTCCGAAATCTGAATCAGTCGCCGCTATTTAAGAAAGGTTTTATTGGTAAACTGTGCCTTCTCTTACAACACTAGGCTACGTGGCTGCAGGGGGCCACATCCCACTGTGGCTGGGCAACAGGGCTCCAGTGGCAGGCACGGGTCCCCAGGTCCATGCAGTCTCTCCAGCCCTCCGGGCTCAGTGCACCTGACTGTCCTCGCTCCCACTCCCCAACCCAGCCCCGAGTCCTCTTGCCTCTCGGCACTGTAGCGCCGGCCTCCCACATGTGCCTGCTGGGCACTAGGACTTGGACCTGTGTGACGATCTACTGTCCCCAGGTCGACATCCCTAAGAATTTTGAAATGAGAGTCCCCACCACTTCTGGAGCCCACCCTGCTCATTCCCATCTGTGCTGGGGGCCCTGGCTTACCACGCAGAAACCCTGGCCAGCACTGGGAGAGATGGGAAACTCAGAGCCACGTGGGGGTAAGGGAAGAGTAGAGAGAGGGCAGGAGGGGGAACGGGGTCATCCGTCCTCATGAGAACACCAGAGGAGACACACTCTGACTCATGTTACATGACAGAGGAAGGGAGCGGCATGTAGAGAGGGTCTGGGAAGCGTGGGCATGAATGAGGTCCCACAGATGGAATGGGCTACTCCCCCCGGCCCCCACCAGCACAGAGCTCACCCCAGTAGGAGCTTGGCAACAGTGTGCTGAACGAGGCTGCTCTCAGAGGCACCCACGGACCTGCCCAGCACCTGCCCTGATCTTGAGAGACGAGCGCCCACAAAGCCCTGCCAAACCCTGAGCACGGCAGGCAGAGTCTCTAAGTGCTACTCGACTCCGCAAACAAAACTACAGGATGCTGGGTGAGAGCTGGATTTCAGAGAAACAATGCAGAATTTTCCAGTATTCATAACTCCATATTCAATAATTCATGACTCAATAATTTCTCAATATTCAACTACGTACCACACAATAAAACTTCCCGTGCAGTATTTGGGACATACTCGAACTAAGAAATTATTCATCGTTTATGTGAAATTCAGATCTCACCAGCAGCCCGTGTTTCATCTGGCAGCCCTCCTGGTGCACCAGCGGGAGGAAGGGTCACAGAGCTGCGGCTGGTGGCAAGTGCCCCCACTGCCCCTTTCCTGGCCACAGTGAGGTCTCACCCAGGGCCACCCCCGCAAGCTGCCTCAGTGTGACCCTCCTCCCCTCCTCCGGAGGGTGAGAACACTGACCACTGCCGAGCCCCCAGGAGGGACTCTGATCTCTGGCAGCCACCAGGGTGGGGGGAGGGGAGCGCCCTGGGCCTGCGCTCCCTCCCTGGTCTGACCACCAGGTGCTGCTCTGCCATCCTGCATCACCGAGCAGTGAGCCTCTCCTCCTTGGGAAGGCAGAGAACGTGCCAGGTGAGCGCCCCATGGAGCTCCTGAGACCTGAGTTCTCATGGGCACAAAAGCCCAAGAGGCAGGACAACAAAGGAGCCCATCGGCCCCCGCTGAGCTCATGGAGGTCTCTCCCCTCCTGCCGCACAGAGGGTCAGGCCACTCCAGAAGCAACACGCAGAGATGGAGACGGGAGGTGACTCCTCGTGCTGCCTGTGGGGCTGGGCGGGCAACGGGATCCCAGGGGGCGAGGACACTCAAAATGGAGGTGGGGGGATGCCACCTGGGGGTCAAAAGCACCCATTTTCACTTGTCTCAGAGCCTCCTCTCACCCAGGTCCCATGGGCAGCAGTGACGTGGCAGAAAGGCTATCACCCTGGGAGAAGCCGACCCCCTTGCACAGACTCATTCCTCCTGAGGGCCGCTGCCTGGGAACCCGGCCAGCCCCGTGAGGACCCGACGCGGCAGCAATCTCGCTTTGACAAGGGGGCAACTTCTCCCGGAGCGATTCAGAGTGAAGATATCTGTGGAATCTTTACTCATGCCCTGTGCTCAGTGCGCTCCTTGCCTCGCACGCTTACAGCCCGTCTGAGGCTGGAAGCAGAAGCTGAGAAAGGGGAAGGAACGTGCCCGAGGGCTCAGAGTCCGGAGGTGGACCAGCAGGGTCCTGGGTCCTTAACCCGCCCAGAGTGGGAGCCACCCGCCACCCGGAAGACATTCTGCAACTCACAGACGAAAAAGCTGCGAGTCTTCCAAACCACAGGCTTCCCTGAACCAGGATTCACTCGGGGTCAGCACTAGCAGAAGCTGGTGACCATGCGATGACAAGGAAGCCCGTCACCATGTCACCTCAGTGCCTCGGGGCCACACTGTCCTGCGGGTCTCTGATTCGGGGGTGCCGGCACCCAGAGTCCCTGCAGAGGCTGCAGTGGGGCAGGAGGAGCTCAGAGCTCTCTGTGGGAGATGGCCTTTTTTCCCCGTCTGTCATTTCATTCTTAATTTATTATGGAAATTTCAAATATGGCAAAGAGCAGAGCAAATCGTATCATGAATCCCCATAAGCCTCTAATAAAAAAGTCATAACCCCTTTCTGTATGTACTTCATCACTACTACCTTTTTGCTGAGGTCTTTTACAGTAAATTATAGTCATCGTGACATCTCACCGCAGGGGGCTGTGGCACGCCTTCCCGAAACCCGAAGAACATTTTCCTATTTAACCACAGTTCCATCAGCACCTCTAAAAAAAAAACGAACGCTGATTTGCTGGTGTGATCTCATATGTAGCCCACGTTTAAAGATCCCAGTTTTCGGGGCGCCTGGGTGGCTCAGTGGGTTAGGCCACTGCCTTCGGCTCGGGTCATGATCTCGGGGTCCTGGGATCGAGTCCTGCATTGGGCTCTCTGCTCAGCGGAGAGCCTGCTTCCTCCTCTCTCTCTCTCTGCCTGCCTCTCTGCCTGCTTACGGTCTTTCTCTGTCAAATAAATTAAAAAAAAAAAAAAGATCCCAGTTTTCAAGTGTGCCTACTGCTTCCAGAATATTTTAAAGAGAGGCTGTGGTCCATCCCAGAAGGGAGCTGGTGACTCCAGCAGGCTGAAAGCAACACTGTCCAGAACAGACTCCCCCACTCGGGGAGCAGCCGCGTTCTGACCTGCTGGTGAAGACAGTCCTACTTCTCCCACAAGCTACTGCGGTCTGCACGGCCCCAAATACTAAGACCAAGGTATTTCAGCCTAAAACCCAGATTTCCGGCATCCCCTGAAAAACTGAGCGGTCTTGCCCTCATTAGTTGCCCCCCTTAGTCCGAGCCCCTGCCTGGCCTCCTTGGCCCCTATGAAACCATCCGAGAGACCACACTGTGGGATGATGGCACCTGATGACGTCCCTGCGTTGCCATTTACCAGCTCCACCGTCAGGTGGCTAAACTGGGGAGGAGGAGCCTCAGGCTTCTCATCCGTAAAGTGGGGCTAAGGATGGAGCCCACCTCATCCGTGATAACCTGGGCTAAGCCCCAGGTAACGAACGTCACTGGCTGGGCGGCGAGAGATGAAGATTTGTGGGTTTCCACCAGGATGTTTTCCCTCAAGGCATTTCTGTGTGGACGGGGTGACGACCGGCAGGCAGACGGTGGGTGTCGAGGCAGGCGGCAAGTGCTACGAAGCTGTGATCCACGGGGGCTCAGTGAAGCTCGAGGGAAGTTTGCAAGAGGGACGGAGAGAGGGCTGGAGTCAGAGGAAGTCACTCCTGAAAACAGTCCTTTGGCATCTCTTGGAGAAAAGACACGTCCGTCAGAGGGTCTAGGTGGGTACCCTCAGGTGGGGAACAGACAAGCCACGGAGAGGGAAGAGCAGATGCGAAGGACAAAGGCAGGAGGTGGGGCGGGCGGCAGAGGGCAGGCCCCGCAGCTGGGCTCAGCCGACTGAGCGAGAGCAGACTAGCGGCGGTCGGGGTGGGTCGTGCACAGCCTTGCAGACCATCGCAGAAGGAAGCCGCCGGAGGACGGATGCAGGAGACGCGTGATCTCACAGGCATCTAGGGAGACCGCTCTGGGGGACACAGGCTACAGGCAGCCTTCAACGGTCACAACACTGTCCTAGCTCAGAATTCTACAATGGTAAACTCTATCCATCCCCCAACACGCGCAGCTAAACCGTTAGCATGGCTCAGAGGGAACAGCACAATGTCGCCACAGCATGCCCTGCCAACCTCACTTCACGTCTCCCCGCTCCCCCTCCAGCACCCACCCAACACTGTCAACCTGTCTGCCCCCACCCCCGCATCACACACACACCCTCCTGGAGCCTTCTGACCTTTCCAGAGCTGTTCCCTTGGCCTGGAGTACCTCACAATGTTGGTCTCTGCTCTTCTGCCACCACCTCCATGAAGCCCTCCAAGACACACTAGCTAGCGATGCCTGGTTCTCTTCTCTGCCGTCCTCACCGCTGCCTGGAATGGTCTCGCCGGCTCATCACGTGCCTTTTGCTCCCCCATGTCCCCTCATCGATTCTGAGTCCCAGAGAGGCGGGTCATTCCCTGTCTAGTTTCCCCCCGGTATCATCAGAGTCTAACGCAGTGCCTGGAGATCACAAGAGACCCCATAAACACCTACTGCAAGACTGAATAAATGCAGGGGACGAATTCAGGGGAGGAAAGGCAGGGCACCAGGCAGATGGTTTGAAGGCTGTGGCCAAGTCCAACAGGAGAAGAGAAAGACCCCTGAGAGGAGTGGGATGGAGGAGGGGAGGCCGGCTCCACATGGCCTCGGGCGGCAAGCGGAAGACAGGTAATAAAATGCACAAGGACAGGGAGCTGGTCCTTCAGAGACCCCACTTGTCACATGGGGTGCCCGGGAGGAGACGGGTGTCCCAGCTGGGAGCCTGCCCCACAGGGTCGGGTCAGTGCTGAAAGGGCCGAGGTATTTCTGAGTTCACTGTTTGGGCTCCAGGCTGCAGCCTAAACATGTCACAAGAAACAGCCGCAGTGGATGGAAGCCGAGCTCAGGGAACCTGCCGGACCTGTCCAGGGGCTGCTTGTGAGCCCTCGCGGCCGTGGCCCCGCTGTCGTTTCTGCGGCATTCCCGTCGCAATGCTACCGTCACTTGGCGTCTAGGGCCACTAGTAGTGCGGGGGGTCAGGTCTCACTTCGGGAAAGAACACCCAGGGCTCCCGGGATGGTTGTATTTTCTTCCCTCCAGAAAAGGGGAATTTTGTTTCGAGCCTCAGGAACATAAAGGCGCCGTCACATCAGGAACAGCAACCGTGAGGGGGCGCCCGGGTGGCTTGGCTGGCCGAGAACCAAGTCTTGACTTCAGTTCAGGGCATCATCTTGGGTTCAGGACACTGAGCTGGGCAACGTGGGGAGCCCAGGCTGCTTGGCCCTCTCCCTCTTCTCCTGCTCATGCTCACTCTCTAAGGTAAATAAATAAAAATCTTAAAAAACAAAAAAGAGCAGCTTTACAAATGATGCAATACTGTAAACCAGACCGTGAGGTGTGCTTCCTAGAACAAACGCTCAGCCCCAGACCCACCCAGCCCCTACCCCGCTGACAGGGGGCCGGGCCTTCCTGCGAGCTGCCTGCTGGTGGGCAGAGGTGACTCTGTAATTCTGAGTTCCTTTTCATTCTCATCGAAGAACATCATGGTGTTTTATAAAATAAATAGGAGGTTGCTTCCATCAGGAGCGGCAAACTGCTCAGGCCCTTTTCGAAGGACAGCAACTGCAGAGTCAGGTGACCTGTCACACTGTCCCTGGCCGGAGAATTCTGGAACATTGATTAGACCCCCACAGAGCCCAGCAGGAGGACCCTGGCTATGAGATCCCCTCCCATGCCCAATTCTGAGCAGACTGGCTCACCCGCCCCATTTCTTCTCCCTGGGAACAAGGAGGATGAGCTTCCCAGCATCCTTGTGAGGTGGGAGCCCCAGGCCAGGCTTGGCAGACGCCACATGAGCCAACCACATCCAGGCCTTGCCAGGAGAATGCACGGACCCTGTGACCCTCCCCTTTCCCTTCTCTTCCCTTCCTCTGGGAGTGCAGTGGTTCTACAGGAAGGCAGGAGAGCCACTGGAGAGGAAGACACCTTCCCCCACACTCCTCGCCTGCACTGGGTATTAGCTGAATGAGAAATTAATTTCTCTGCCGAAAGCCAGAGGCTTCCAGATTTCCACCATGTGCTGTTAGAGGTCCTCCTGCTAATTCTGCGGATTCCCACCGGGCACGCTTCCTGGCAATCTGCTGCAGACCTGCCCGTGTCCAAGGCAGTGTGCCTTGAAAGAATGTACACTGGTGAACAGACGCGGCCCCTGCCCTTGAGAAGCTTCCAGGCTGGCAGAGGAAGGACACCAGAAGTGGGTACATGAATCCGTCACGGTAAGTGCTACAGGAGAGCTGGGTGTGGGACAGACAGGAGGAAGACGGACTTGGTGGTGGTGGGGAAAGGAAGGCCCCTGGGACAGGTAGCTTCAAAGGTAAGGCCGGAGGAGAGAGGGGAGGGGAGATCTAGAGGCAGGGAGGCCAGCGGGGAGGCTGCTGTGGTCTCCCAGGCAAGAGTGCTGGTGGCGTGGCCCAGGCTGCCACGGGCAAAGGGAAGCAAATGCACTTGAGTTCTCGGTCAGACATGTAGGTGGGCTGGACTCATTCGCTTCCTGATTCAATGATCCAGCTGCTTCCTGGTTCATTCATTCATTCAACAGACTGCTCGGGGCCTACTGTGAGCCAGGCACCGTGAATACCCAGGGAGACAAGGCCTGGGTCCTGACCTCATGGGGTTTCCAGTCGGCTGGAAGAGGTCAGTGAGGCAGTCACTGTGATAGGTGCACCGGGTCTCCTGTGGGGCCCGGGGGGCTTCCCCAGAGGCTGGCGCTCCGCACATGCAGGGAGCCACTCCTCCCCGGGCCCCAGGCTGCGCACACTTGGGCACGGTTTCACTGCAGTCTCAGAAGCCCACTGAGGCACTTGCGTGGGAGGAAGCGGAGGCAGAGGCTAAAGGGCCAGGGCCCACACACTCACGGCGACGGAGCCTGCAGCCTGGGCCAGTGCCTGCGTCCCCCGGCTCTGAGACGGGGAGGGAGGCGCTGCTCAGGGAAGGGCCGGGAGGCATAAGGGCCACGGCTGGAGGGAGCCCAGAGGCAGGAGCAGAGCAGGCGCAGCTGGCGGGGGCACACCGGGGAGGTCATTCAGAGAACGTGGACTCTGCCCTCGGGGCAATGGGTATTTTTAAGCAGGAGACGCAATCGGCTGTTCCTTCCCTAAGACAGAGAAGGAGTTCGGACTCCTGAGTGTAAGAGCTCTGTTCGGGCCCTGTCTCTCTGCTTTGTCTCGGAGCACTGAAAACCAGCCTTTCCTCCTTCCCGGATGGGTCAGCTGCGAGGCACGGATGCCACTGATCTCAGCCGCAGGCCCTGGCCCGCCCTCCGGGGACATGGGGACAGGCCGCCCCACACCGCACGCATGCTGCACACTGGTGAGCTCCGCGAGCCGTGCTCCCTCACGGGTGTGATGCCTGAGCCCTTGTTTCCAGGGAGACCGTTATGTAATCGCAAACTGGGAAGCCAGGAGAGACAATTACGGCAATTGGCGCTTCCAACACTCTCCACGGAGGCGTCTGAGAGCAATGAATTGTCAGGCACGATGGACCCTTGTCCACTTCCCAAACACCACCGAGCCCCTTGTCTAAACTTCTGATGGGGTAATTCTGGCAAAGCTGCTCAAAGATCTTCACTTAATTAACGCGGGGAAATAATAAAGGTGCACACTTAGGGCTGGGCAGCTGGACGAGTGACTGGCTGGTTTCAACAGGTCTCACGGGACAAGCTTTTCTCTTGGGTGCTCACAGCTGGAATGCGCCGCGTGTGAAGGGAGGAGGGAGAGGAGGGGGGACTGTCTGCAGAGTTTGGGGAGGGGCGGGAGAGGAAGGCTGAGCTGGGTCTCTAAAGGGCCCTTAGTGAGAATTTCACGCCCTAGGTCTCTACAAATACCCCTGAATTCAGGAGCCAAAGTCACTGCCCTTCTGAAGGGACAAGGGAAGCAAAGTCCTGTCATGATTTCACCCCAGCGGCTTAGCCCGTCCCCCTTTACCAAGCACGTAGTCGGTCATCAACGGGGAAGGACAGAGTAAACCAAGAAACAGAAGTGACCGTTCGGAGGTCACGGTTTCCCCCTCTGACATTACGGAGCCCAGGGAATCGTGTACGTTACACATGTCGCTCACGGACCCAAGGAGCCAGCAGGCACCAGGGTAGAGTCCCTTCGCCATCTGCACTCCTGGGATGCCAGGCTGCACTGGGGCCTGTGGGTATAGGTTCCAGAGGAAGGCACCATGAGGGCTGCCCCAGAGGAGGCCACGTTTCCAGGACGCTGCTGGGCCAGGTGCCGTGCTGGGTGCCTGAGACCAATGACAAATCACAGCACCAGCTCTCGGTCTGGGAGTGGATGACAGGCAGGCACATCACCAACGAAGCTCTAGGGCAGACCATGCCCAGGGCTTCTAGTGTAAAGCGGCCCCTGCAGCCAGGCCAGTGTGGGAGCGCGTTAGCAGGAGGCACGATGGGCTTTGGTCTGGGGTGCAGGGGGTGGTGAGCAGGATTTCTGCAGACGGTGGTGCGGGGAGGCACTGGGAGAGTGGGCCTGGGGGATGGTGAGCAGGGCTGAGGGAGCTGGACAGAAGGGAGGCGGACGGCTTCGGTCCCCGAGCCTTTGCACTTGCTGCTTCGGTCTGGAATGCCCTCCCTCCAGATACCTGCATGATTCACGACACTCCTGTCTCCCCACTTCTGCCCGGAGTCCCTTCTGCTCCAACAAGAGACCCTCCGGTCCACTCTGCCGCCCTCCCTACCCCTTTACTTTTCGCAGTGATGACCGTATATGTCCCTGATGCCTGGCGACAGTGCCTGGCATCCAGCAGGTGCTTGGTAAGTGCTCCCTGACTGAACGGATGCTGCTTGAACACTCTTCCCTCTGTGGTCCCTTCTGCTCCTCTCCTACTTCACAGCTAGGGAAACTGAGGCACAGAAACACTGAGGAGTTTGCCTGCACTCACAGAGCTGGTGATGAGCAGTCTGGAAGCGGAGTTGAGGCCGATCTCGTGGCTCACTCTAGAGCCCAGGCCCCGAACCACTTAGCTGGGGTTTCCGAGTCCTTGTTAAAATGCAGATCTTACTCCTGGAAGAGTAGGCAGTGGCCACTCGTGAGAGCTGCCCCCTAGGTTATCCGGAAGGACAGGCTCCTGGGGCCCTGGTGGGGATATTACCAGATGCCAAATCTACCCACACGTAGAGGTACCCCCAGCTCGATTCTCGTAGGATTCTGGGTTGCCTTTTGGGTAAGCTCTGCTCTACCTTTTCTCCAGCCTGTACTTCTGAATGGATTTGTTCTGCAGACCCTGCTGTTCTCAGAGAGGACCCCTTCCCCCCACATCCCCATCCCCCCACAGCACGGAGTTGGCATGAGCTCTAGAGGAAGGGGCATGGCAAATCCTCCAAGTTAACGGGCATGAAAAATTAGTGTCCAGACCTCTCCAGCGATGAGGTGACACCAGACCAGTTTCTTCACCTCAGCCTACAGCCGTCCAGTGCTACCTGGTTTGGGTGCAGATGAGAGGCCACGGGCTGGGGCCTGGTCTGCTGCTGCTGCCCACCCTGTGTGTGTTCCTGGGAAAGCCGGGTCCCATCCGAGCCTCAGTGCTCTCACTCGCAAAGGCAGTGGGCAGGTCTGAGGAGCCCTCAGCTTCCTTCCTGGGCGGACACGTGAGAACCCCTGCTCTAGGCAGGCGGTAGCTCCTTTCATTCCGAGCAACGAGACTAATTAGAGAAGACAGAGACTTCCCTAAGTAATCTCATCCCACGTTACTCCCCGCAGTTGACGGGGCTTCTCCATGGCACAGCGGACAGCGGACGCCCAGCCCCAGATGGAGGCGACTCAGCTTGGGTTGAAGGGAACACGCATGACGGTCCGGTAGCCTCCAAAATCAATGCAGCGAAGACCCGTGGGATCCTGCGTTACCGCAGGCCTTTCAACACTTCCGGGCTCCGTAGCAGGGTCCGCCTTCAGAGAGCAAAGGGCACGAGCTCATCTGTCACTCCGTTACCTCCTGTGACCCTTACATCTCCCGGTGCCTTTTCATTATTTGGCTTATTTTAGTGTTTGCGCCCAGGAGGCCCTTCCGTACTTGGTACCCATCCCACACTGTTCTCCCCAGCTTCCAGGGAAATTGGCCTCTGCTGCTCTGGCCTGGGGAGGAGAGGAAGTGGAAGGCTGAGGGAGAGCAACAAGGAGCCCAGGGTCATCAGATGGCAGGAGCACCAGGCATGTGCTCGGTCCTCACGGGCATGTGGCGAGGTGGGGTCACTGCCATCATCATCACCCCTTATACAGGTAAAAACTGAACCAAGAGATGTCACTCGCCATGCCCAAAGGCAACACCTGGAAAGCAGTGATACTGGGATCTGGACCTGGGTTGTCCAATGCCAGAGCCCGGCTCCCAACCACCTGGCAGTATTTTCAACCAGATCTACCTGAAGGAGAAGGAAAGCATCAGGTCTCAGAGGCAGGGAGCTGGGCCCATGTACAGCTGGGAGCTCGCAGACACCACCGAAGGGCCGAGCCCCACGGCAGAGGTGGGGACTGGGGACCTTCAGGGTCATTTCCTTTCCCAAAGCCACTCAAAGCATGGAGTGCCGGAATTTAGAATCTGTACTCTCTGTCTTTGCACTACATTGCTACTGTCCTAAATTGCCCCTCCCCCATTTTGTGAAGAATTTTCACATAGGGAAGGCAAAGGAAACCGTGAACTTGGCCTGACAGGTAACACGAACTCTTAAGAAACTACAAATGTCTGCGCAGCAGATAAAACACATCACAGCAGGCCTCTCCGCGCATCCTCTGGGCCGCTCTGGGGTCAGTCCTCTGTACCCGTTACCTGGTTCACCCTCAAATCGAGCTTCCGAGGTAGGTTCTATCATGTGCCCATCTCAAATGAGCAATCAGGAGCAGGGGGGATGAAGAGCCATGCCCAAGCTCCTGGATTCAGTGAATTACACGGCTGGGATTCGAACCAGGTCCTCCGACCCCACCAACAGTGTATGCTGCCACCCACACGGAAAGGCCAAGGGCCTGATGCGCCCCCCTCTCCCTCACCCCGCCCCACCATATCTGAGTCAGGACTTCCAGCACGAGGTACAGGCAGATTTACGACTTTGTCGGCAGCCCAAGGCTGCGTTCTGGCGGCCCCGGGGTGAAATACTGCTTATGGTGGGAAAGGACGGACCAAAGAGGACCTCTCGGACCTGATCCTTTCCATGGCTTTGTTCATGGAGAAGGCCAAGGCTTAGCACCCATACCAAATGCAAGCTCGATCCTCCCCTGGGTCCCAGAGACCCTCCTGCCCCCGCTCACATGGCTGAGAGGGGCTGTGGTAAGTAAGCCCTGTCGTGGCGAGACCTTACGTTAAACGGAGAGGCAGATCCCAGGGCTGGGCAGCTCCAGGGGGAGCCCAGCAGGTGCAGCGAGGAGGCTATCTGTCCGCACTCACACGCTGTCGGTGGGTGACACCGAGCGATAGAAGGGCCAGCAAACCCCAATGCTACCCGCAGGAGGCGTGCCCACGCCAGCGCCTGACTGCCAATTCCAGAAAGAAAGCCACTCCCTCTCTCAGAGAAGCAACAGTAAACCCACACAGGCCCCAGCCACATCCTCTGCCCTTCTCACAGCAACGGTAACAACAACAACTTCCTGAGAGCTCAGCACGGGCCAGCTGAAGCTGGCTGAGACGTCTGCTTGCGTAACCTTAGTGCGCCCCTCAAGGGCTTTAGGAACCGGGCCCTCACAGCCCCATTGGGCAGATCGGAAAATGGAGGCTCTATGAGATGAAGTGCCTTTCCTACGGGGACCCGCCGGTGAGAGACGGAGCTGGGCTTCGCAGCCACCCGTGTCCGAGTTCAGCTCAGAAGCACGAGGCCACCCCTGCCTGTCAGGATTCACAACCGCAGGGTGCAAGGCTGGTTCGTGCATTTATCGGGAAGAGCTCCGAGGGGAAAGACAGGGCATCGCCCACCCACAGAAATGTCTCTTTTACCAACAGCAGCGACATGCGGGCCACAGGTAACAGGAGCCACTGGAGGGCGGCGTTGACAGGCCAGCTGGGAAGGGGCAGCGCGTCTCTAACCCTTTCGCCTGGTGCAGAAGCTGGCCCCCACGGCCAGACCACCTAGATTTTTACGTGAGATCTCAGATTTTAAGATGCTGAAAGAGATTTGTAAAAATAAGGAGCAGGCCACAAAGCCGCAACGTGACGCATATGAGCTCATCAGACCCTCCTTAACTTCTTAGAGCACCTCCTCGATTCACAGCAGCCAGCCCGAGGACCCGGGATGCTGCTATTATTATTATTATTATTATTATTATTTATGTTACGCTAGTCACCATGCAGGACCTGGGACTCTAGGCAAGCGGCACGATGTGTTCCCAAGAGTCCCTCAGAGCCGGGCTCAGCTCTAGCCACCGCTTAGCGGCGGGGTCGCAAGCGCGGCACTAGCTGCCCGTGGCCCGCGGCTTCTGCGGCTGCAGATACGGAGAATGGCAGATCACTGTGTGACCCAGTGAGGTCGTGCCTGTAAAGCAGAAATTGGGGCTGCTCTCTGTGCACAGCGCACACTCACCACACAACGAATTTCCTTTTTACGGCGGAGCCCCCTTCTGCTCCCTCCCGCCTGTAGAAGGGCTCTCTTTTTGAGCAATCTGGCAATATCTGGTCGAATTACATATGGTAGAGGACACAACCAAGCCATTCCATCCTGAGCGTCTAGTCCAGAGAAATGCTCACGCGGGACCGTCGGGATCACGGACAAGGAGATTCATTGCTGCAAGGTTCTGGAGTCAGGAGCCACTTGGGGGCTCCTCTGGGGGAGAGGAGGAGTGAGATGTGGTGAGGCACACCCGAAATTACAACTAGCAGTTACAGAGACACAGACGGACACGACCCCATGGGACACTGAGTATGCAAAGTAAAGGAACAGAGACTAGAGTACAGCACCATGGAAATAAATGCAAAATACACACAGCAACACAACACAGTGTAGAAGGAAACAAACCTATTTGCAGCTCCAGCCAAACCCAGGAGCCTGTGACAGGCAGGGGAAGGGGAGGCGGACGGGAAAAGAGATGAGCGACACAGGGCTGGAGGGCTTGGGGTGACCGATGGGGTCAGTTTGTCGGGGCTGAAGAACAGCGCTAACCTGCTTTTTTTGTACCCAAGGTCCAAGGACGGAACACAGAAAGGGGAGCAGCAGTATTTTTGTGTCTGCCCCTGTTGGCTGCCAGGACTTCCCTCCATCAGACTCAAAGACCCAAGCAGAACCTTGGGTCCACAAGTGCTCTGCCCTGAAGCAGCTCCAAGTCCAGAAGCTGCAGACGCGGAGCCGGAGCTATAACACTCCAACTGGAAATTCAGAGTCCTCTCTCCTGTCCCTTATGTTCCGGTCTTCGCTTCCCATGGGAGGCACCGCCTAGGCCCCACTCTACTCCCATCCCCACTCCTCCATGCAACCCCATGGCTGTGCCAGCCCCGGACTGGCCAGGTGATGCCAGGCTGACACATGGCCCATGCACACAGCCACTCCCTTGTGACCAGCAAGCGAGTGCCCTTCCAACACTCTGGGTCACGTCATGGTCTGTTGCAAGTGTGATGGCCACATGGGCTCTGGTTTCGAGATGCTCCAAGGTTTTAACAGCAGTGGTGGTGGCGTTATGCGTGACCATCTCTGTCTTAATTGTAGCCTCTGTGATGAGTATCCACTCCCAGCAGCTAGTGGCATGGGCTGAAACGGCTGGATGGGCAAAGGGAAGCATAATGAAGGCAGCAATCTCTCAATTCCCAAATCAGCCGGTAGCTAATTCCAATGCTTGAATATCACGCTGCAGACCAAAGGAAATAGATCTGCAAGCCATCCAAAAACAACAGGAAAAAGTCAACAGGTCATCAAAAACAGATCTCCGCAAGACGGGCTCATCCCCTTACCCCCAATCAGAGTCCATCAAGCCAGGCTCACGCAAGGGGCCAGCTCCAGGCTTCTCCAGACGCAGCGAATTTCTGCACAAACACTCCAGGAGCCCTGGGAGCGGGGGCAGGGCCCAGCTCAACCACCAGAGCAGGGCTGAGGCTGGGGCTATCACAGGGCTCCCCTCCCGTGACTCCCACCCTCAACCGTCAGTGTTACACACTCAACAGTAAGCAGACCCACCGGAGGCCAAGTGTTCAGAATGTGGCATTTCACCGAATCCTCAGAAACACCCTTCCCAGCCAGGGGGTGGATCTCCCTTGGACAGCCAGGGCCACTGAGACCTGGAGACATGAGTTAACTTGTCCATGCTCATGTGAGCTTGGTCCATCCAATGTCCAGGCCCGGCTACTCTGCTGTCCCTCACTGTCCCCAGGTTACACAGGAGAAGCTGATAAAAATTCCACTCAACTCAGAAAGCCTCTGCAGTGTGCCTGACGCCACACTGGGCACCGGAGGGACGACCGAGGACAGGAGACCTACCTTTTAGGACACCTGAGTTTAACACAAGCCTGAACTGTGGTTATCTACAATGCTTCTGATGCCGAGTGTGCAAGGATTTCTTCCCACACTGATAAGCACTCTCCAGCCTTCCAGACACTACCCAGTTGTCCCGCAATTCAGCTCAGTTCTGACACTAACTGCCAGAAGTCAGCATTGGACCACACAGGTTAAGGGCTCTGTCCCCTGTGTCTGCCCTCAGGTCTGATGCCAATCCCATGTCCGAGCCTCCTATACTCAGACCGACTGGCTATCCATCAGGGTTCCCATGATCCGTCCCTCAGGTTCCATAATTTGCCAAAATGGCTCACTGAACTCAGGAAACCAGTTTACCTAACATCACTGGTTTATCATAAAGCATACAATTCAAAAAGAGCTAAATGGAAGAGAAGATGTGAGAGGGAGGGGCCCTGCCCTAGGCAACCCCACCCTCCCAGGACCGCAACGTGTTCACCCACCCTGAAGCTTTCTGAGTCTCATAGTTTAGAATTTTTAGGGAGATTCCATTATAGAGGAATGACTGAGTATGTCACTGGCCGTTGGTGACTGAACTTAATCTCCAGCCCTTCTCCCTCCTCAGACGTCAGGGGTTAGGGCTGAACATTCCAACCCTCTAATCGTGTCTTGGCCCTTCTGGAGAATAGCCCCATCCTGAAGCCATCTGGGACCCCAGCCACCACTCAGCTCATCAGTCTCAGGAGACTGCAAGGGTCTTAGAAGCTCCGGGATTAGGAGCCAAGACTTAGTCCCAGAGTGTATCCAAAAGATTCTCCTCTCACCCCATTGGGAAATTCCAAGGGTTTTAGGGCCTCTGTGCCAGGAACCAAGGACAAAGACTAAACATCTATTTGCTATTATATCACAATATCAAAAAAACCCAAATGGATAAGATTAAGCAGGAAAATAAAGAGACTATTTTCAAGTTCTTACTCGAACTTATCTACCCTGTCCACGGACCCTGGAGTTTTTCTGTAGGAAGGAAAGTAAAAATAAAATCAGAGTCAAATAAGAGTCCAATGGAGCTAGAGTCAAGACATGTCCCAACTAGGGGTCTTCACAGGTTCATCTGTAAGAGAGTGGCAGCTGTCTTTGGGCCTTTATCCATTTTATAGATGAGGAAATTGAGGTACGGAGGCAAAAAACTTGCACAAGGTCAAACATCCTTTGGACAATGGAGCCACAAGTCAAACCCTGGCCCCTGACTTCAGCGTCCATAGATCCCACTATGCTCTCCAGTCCCATGGAGGTGCCACTGCCAAAATGAACGGAATCCAACTGTGATGCCCACCCCCACCCCAGCCTGAGAGAGGAAGAACCGAAAACCCAGCATGGTTACTCCTTCTGATCGCTAGCCTGGAATTCCTTCCACCAGATCACACGGAACACACCTCAGTTGCTGAGGCAGCTGATGTCCAAGGGGCCATTCTACAAAAAGAGCTCCCATCTCCAGTCAGCAAGTGAGTGGGTGATGCGAAATAGCTTAAAAAATGTCAAGCTACTTGGAGCAAATAGGCCAACCTCAAACCTGGGCCCAGGGACACTCCCAGTCCACTCATGGCACCACAGGATGGCACCTCGAGGGCATGTGGCAGAGACCCCGCAGGCTGACACCCACATGCATGGTCCCCTCCCAGGGAGCAGACGTGTTCCCGGACTACAGGGAAAGGCTCCAGGCAAAGGCTCTGTTTCCGAGACCCTCCTGCATCTCAGCAAGACTCCATCTTCCCGGTCAAATTTAAGACATGAGGCTGCATTTCCAGGCTGAGGCATTTGAGAAGTGGAGTGTCTCTTTCACGCTCTTTCCTTCCCTCTCTCCCCCTCAGTGAACAGTGTTCCAAGGCCCCAGGGCCAAACCCAGCCTGACATCGCTGGTCCCCCAGTTCTTGTGGATAAAGTTTTATTGGCACTCAGCCACGCCCATTTGTTAATGGGTCGTCCAGCTGCTTTCACGCCACAGTGACAGAAAGGAGTAGTTGCCGCTGAGACCGTATGGTCTGTAAAGACAGACATATTCACCATCAGGTTCTTTACATAAAAGATTTGCTGACCTCTGCCCTAAGGGATGGCGGACGCTCAGGACATAAAGGGCTTCGGCTCACACATAAGCCACTTAACTGACCACAAACATCCAACGACAACATCAACAAGCAGCAAACTACAAGTCTGGGGTGTAAATTTGTGGCAGCGGCTAGTTCTACCCTAACTAACCTGTGGAGAAATGGGTGAGGCAGAGGACTCCATCCCGCACCGGTCACTGGTTGTGCAGACCTGGGACAACGGGGCCGAGTACCAGCTACTTGACATGGTCAAGTCTTCTCCAACTGCAAACGGCAGCTGACACTTGCTGACGACTCGCTGTGTGCCAGGCACTGTGCTAGACACTTTGACTGTCAAAGAGACGGGGCTGGGGAGTCAGACCGCCTGGGTGAAGCCCAGCTCTATCACTTACTAGAGCTGGGGCCTTGGGAAAGTGACTTCATTTATAGTCCCTACAGGATGGATCGCAGCAGTGGCTGTGGCGCCAGCCCAGAGTACACACTCAGTCTGGGCTACTGTTCTCATCATCGTTACCCCTTGGCCAGGTCATTTCACTCTGAACACCACCTGTGGGCCTCCAACAGTCATCATCTCCACCAGCTGAGACGCACACAAGACATGGTACTGGCTTTTCCACAGCTTTGCAAACAGAGAACACAAAACTGAAGAGGAGAAGGAACGGACACGGGCTGCATTAAGGAGGCCCCAGGATAGGCTCCTGAGGCATGGGGTTCCAGTGAAGGTGGTGGGTTGGGTGGGAGGGGGTGTGGTCAGTCCTGGTCGTCCAGGCAGAGAGATCCCACTTCCCCAGCTAAGCCTCTGCTACCTCCATTCACCGACCAGACCTGACGTTCCCAAACCGGCCTTGCCGGAAATCCCTCATGTGCTGCCTTTGGTAATAATGAGATTCTACGATCCCACTCCCGTAACCTAAGATGCTGCAGACCTCAGGGAATTCTTTTTATCTCTTCTTTTATGGGGCAACCAAGTGGACTAGAGCCTTCTAAACCATGGCTCTGGTGCCTCTACATCCCTTTTGACGCCTTTCCTAAAGGCTTGATTGGAAGATGTTAAGACAGACAATTTCTTTCATATTCTTGCTTGCCCAGGAGCCAATTCCTCTGTGCCGCTATTAGGAGCACTATATTAATCCCTTCAAAAATCTCCATTCTCCGTTTTCAGTCCATAAAGTTGGGGAGAGGCTACTCCCTGCAGCTGCAGAAGCAGACGCATGAGTCAGGCCCCCTTCTGGAATGTTCCATTCCCGTGGCCACAGAAAGCGGCTCAAGAATGAACATATGGACAGCACAAAACTCTAAAAACTACTAAGTATTGTTAAAAGAATTAGAGCTGATCTAAAAAAAAAAATGGAAAAACATTTTTAAGAGGGAAGGTATTATAAAAATGATAATATTTCTGAAATTGACCTACAATTCAATGTAATGCCTTATCAAAATCTCAGTTGCTGGTGGGTTGTTTTTTTTTTAAACATGATTTACAACCTTATCCTAAAACTCATATCCTAAAACTCCAAACTAAGCTTGAAAAAAGAGCCAAGGTGAAAGACTCACTTCCCAATTCTAAAACCTACCGCAACAGCTACTGTAACTAAGACAGAAGGGCACTGGCCTAAGGGTAGATATTTAGATCAATGGTAAAGAATTTCAAGTCCAGAAATAGGCTCTCACACTGATGGACAACTGGATTTTCCACCAGGATAATTCAGTGGGGAAAGAGCAGCCTTTTCAACAAAGAGTGTACATGTACAAAGGGAAATCAGACCTCTTCTTCCATAACATACAGAAAAACTACCTCCATATGCATCCCAGAACTCAATCTAAGCATAGAAACTGTAAAACGGTTAGAAGAAAACAGGAATACATTTCAGCGACCCTGTATTCGGCAAAGCTTTCTCGTATACAACATCAGAAAGCATAAGGAACCGAAGAAAAAATATGTACAATGGACTTTATCCATGTTAAAAACTCTGCTTCTACAAAGGACATCATCGTGAAAGTGAAAAGACAATGCAGGGAATGAGAAAAAATATTTGTTAATCATCTGTTTGATAAGGGACTTGTGTTGTATCCAGAATAGAAAAAAAAAAAAAAAAAGATGGTTACAACTCAACAATAAAAAGACAACCCAGTTTTAAAATGGACAAAGGATCTGAATCAACACATGAAAATATGTTCAATCAGCATCGTTTGTCATTAGGGAAACAAAAAATGAAAACCACCATGTGACAGCACTTCACACCCACTACGGTGGCTGTAATCACACACACACACACACACACACACACACAGAGGCAGTAACCAGATGTGGTCAAATCAGACTCCTCATACCTGGCTGATGGGACTAGAAAATGGGGCAGCTACTGTGGAAAACAAACAGTACTTCAAAATGCTACATAAGAGTTACCCCATGACCCGACACTTCACTCCTAGATGGGATGAGATCAGACAAAAGAATGAACTGGAAGAAAAGGAGAAGTGTGTGTCCACGCGGAAGACTGCACACAAATGTCCAGGGCAGGACGGCGGAGAAGAGTGGCAACAACCCAAAGGCTCGTCAACAGACCAACAGGCCAACAACACGTGGTCTGCCTGTATAATGGGACGGTTCTTGGCAATAAAAAAGGAATGTAGTTTGGATACAGACTACAGCACGGATGAACCTTGGAAACAGCATGCTTTTGTGAGGTCACGGAAGACCACACAGTGGAAGAATCCACTTACAGGAAATTTCCAGACTAGGCCAGTCTACAGACACAGGAAGTAGATGACAGCTGTTTCAAACAACAGCATGAAAACAGAAGGGTGCATGACTCTGGCAGAACAGTGAAATCTACTCTCAGACGTCCACTGCAACTGCTGGGAAAGGCAGGGCTTTCTTCTGGAGCTTGTCAGGGTGACAGAAACCTGGGACTGGCAGAGGCTCTGTCCTGTGAAAAAAAGCCCATCCTGTGGGAGGAAAGCCAAGGAGGAAGGGAAGGAGGGAGAGATCAAGCTCTGATGGGACTGTGAGCCCTGGAGCCAGCCATGCCTGAAGCTGCTGTCCATCCCTGCTCTTTGCAGTCACATAAATCCAATTCCTCTCAGAACTCTGCCAGTGTGGGAGCATTTTGGGTCTGTTCTTCCACTCAAATTTTAATTCTTCCGTGGCATCCTCCACTCACTGTTCAGGTCACAGACCACTCCCCAACTCGCTGGGCTTCCCAGCCTGGCACCTCCCTGCCCAATACCCCATCTTTCCCAGGGCATAGGCTCTTCTGAAAATCCTCTCCCTCCCGCTGGCAGAGGTCTCCCTTCAACGTCCCAGCAGCTGCCTTCAGCTGGAGACACTTTCCCGACCTGGAATACACCTGAACTCTGCTGCTTAGAAATAAACACGAGCTGAGTTATTTCCAGTAAGTTTTCCCACCCTATTAATTATTTATCTAGCATCTGCTTCACAAAAAAAGGAACTCGGCAGAGGGGGAATAGGGAGAAAAAAAAGTCTGGAAAGAGCAAGGCAGCCAAAAACAGCAGTGGTGCACAGTAGCTCCCGGCCAGGGCAGGGAGCCATGTGACATGGGGCAAAAGGGGACCCCCGGGAGGGGCGCTGGCAGGGTTCTCTGTGTGATCTTGCTGAAGGCTATCATCTCCTAATCAGAGCTGCATTTTTAA
The DNA here is from genome assembly GCF_902655055.1 of Lutra lutra. Classification (NCBI taxonomy): domain Eukaryota; kingdom Metazoa; phylum Chordata; class Mammalia; order Carnivora; family Mustelidae; genus Lutra; species Lutra lutra. The sequence goes on along the minus strand of NC_062295.1, from coordinate 10,029,380 downwards.
ATGCATGAAACGAGCTACACACGATCAGACAGAAAAGCACTTATATTTAAGCACAGTTATCAAAATGATGATGAAGCAATACATGCTTCTCTCTGCAGACGCTTCAGATAACAAGACCCAGTGGCAGGTCTTATCGTGACTGTAATTTCAAGGCAGTGATGAGCTTTGGGGCTAGCCGGCGCCCACGGCCACACCACCCCAAATGCGCCAGATCTCCTCTGAGGATATGTGGAGCCATCTGTGGTGACTGTCATGGGATACGAAGAAAAGCAGACTGACGTTTAGTGGGGGCAAAGTCACACCTTCTAGGACGACTGTCGCAGACTGCGGCCGAAATTCATGTTTGAAGGCCATGAATTACAAGATGCAGCAAGAACGTGCAATTCTTGTTCAGCGACCCCCAGGGCTCACCCCGAGACCCTGGAATAGGAACTTGAGAGCTGCATCAGGCTGAGCTCTCAAGCAGGCCCCTCTGGGCTGTTATGTGGGACTGAGGACGGCGCACTGCCCACTGTGGGGAGGGGAGGAAGCTGGAGGAGGTGGGGTGGCGTTCACAGGGAAGTGTGGTCCAGGAAATGGCCTCCTCCCACCGCCAGTGGCTTCTGAGCGCTCACTGTAGACAGGCTGCATTCTTAGCCTGTTCCCTGCATTTCCTCACTGAATCCTTACAGCAAGCTCCTGGGAAAGATGCCAGAATATGCACATAGGAGGGCACCAAGGCACAGCGACGTGACAGGCCACCATACCCTGGCATCAGGACTCAAACCCAAGTACACTAACCCCAGGATCCCTGCCGTCCTTCACTGCCTCTCACTCCAGCCCCCCACCTCCTGACACACCCCAGAGTCCCAAACGAGGTAAGTGCCCAGAGGAGGCAAAGGGAAGCAAAGTCAGCCTTGATTTTGAGCTAGAGGTCTCCCTTCCAAACCTTGCACATCTGTACGGAACCTGTGCTCTGCCTGGGTGAGAGGCAGTCCTGAGCCTGGAGACAAAGCAGACTCTGAGTTGGCACCGAGAAGGAACACCTTTCCATGTGAACGAGATGAAAGGCCCCAGGAAGCAGGGAGAGCAAGCGAGTGAGCCTCTGGCTGGATATGCAGTGTGGAGCTGACCGCAGGCCTGCCTTGGCCCAGAACACCCCTTCTGCACCAGCTTCTGCACAGTCTCCCCCTATCAGTCTCAACGTCCCTACCTGGATTCCTTCCCTGTGTCAAGTCCTCTGTGTTACAGCTTCGGGGCTTACATAGAAACTGTGCTTACTTGGAAACTGGGCCCCCCTCGAAGGTTACTTTCGGTTGATTTGTCTGTCTCTGCTAAACCAAAAGTTCCCTGAGGGCAGGACCCACATCTGTTTTTCCTCACCATCTTAAACACAGCTTGCATGAACTGAATAAACAGAATTAAGTATCAGATGGGAAGCAAAGAAAGCCACAAGGGACTGAGCCAGCTGGCTGCTGGGGCATGTCCTGCTGCAGCCTGGGAGGTTGAGCCTAGACAGGGTCACACCCTGATGGACCAAATTAACACACGGTGACTCTGTCCACCCACAGGTGCAGCTCAAAGCCTGACTACCTGACAGCCTGAGCATCCACGTTGGCCCCTGGAGGGGATCAGGGTGAGCACAAGGAGGAGAGGGGGAAGCGTATTGTTCCATCCACTTAGAGAGGAACACAAAAAGCACATAGAAGAGCACGTCTTGACATTTCACATGTGTACAACTCATGTGGAGCACGCAGAATTTGATTCAGAAGGATGGCAGAGGCGAGGGGAGGGGCTGAGCATCTCCATTTCTAACAAGCTCTCAGGTGAGGCTCCTGGGCCTGTCCAAACCACACTTGAAGTGGGAAGACCTTGGGAAAGAACAGACAGACAGAAATTTACAAGCCTTTGAGGTCCTGTTTGATATTGTTAATTTCAAGCTAGATTTGGGCTGGAAAGCCCAGGACCAACTCATAAAAACCTCCACCCGTGTTCTTCGCTCCTCTGCCTAGCAGGACAAGACTGAGAGGAAATGAGCCTGCAGAGATCATGAAGAAGTACACTCATTAGAGCTCAAGTCCTGGCTCTCTGAATACCTCACCAAGCAAGTCATTTCCTCTTCCTGGGCCTGGGGTTAGTGCCACCAGTCACTGGTATGCAAACCAGCTGTCAGCATTATCCAAGAATTCTTCAAAAACACAGATTCCAGGGCTTTGCCCATAGATTTTAGTTCACCAGGTCTGGGGTGTGCTCTGAGAGGCTCATTCTGTTGAAACCCAGAGATTCCCATCTGCATCCAGACCAGGAAACCGTCAGACAAAGGGCAGCCGTGGTGGAGCTGTCCGTGGTGCTGACCAGTGACTTGGAATGTGGCCTCAACACACCTTGGGGATCCCTGGGAGGAGATAATTCACCACGTTGTTTGAGAATCTGGAAAAGATGCAGACATTTTTGCTCTGCTTAGGTGCCGGCATTATTGGCATACCCACCAGTCACCTGTAGCATAGCCGTGAAGCCTAACCCATTGGCAAAGGGAAAATAGTTATGTCCAATTATTTCCAAAATCAATGCATCTGAGGCATCTGGCAGAGTCCCTGAAGTGGATGGTGAAAGGCCTGATTTACGGCTCTCCAGACCTGCTTGAACACTAATGGAATTACTGAGGGGAAGGCCCCAGATAGCAAAACCATTCTTATTTGTTGCTCTCGTTTGAAAAATGCTTATGCCAGAGTGCGGTTTGTGCTTCTTGTGGGGGATTTCCTGCCGTGGGAGGGAGGAGAGAACAGAGGGAGAGGGTGGGGGAGAAGTTAAAGGTGGAAATGAAGATGAAGCAGGATGCCAGGTCCGCCTGGCCAGCCCATTCTTCTAACTTCCCTCAAAGATTTATGCACCTGTCCAAAACCAACTACAGATCCATTACCCAGCACACAAAGCCATTTTCGAACATCAAGCGGCAGAAGGTCAAGCACAAATGATGGTTCATGGCGCTGAAAACCCACCACCTCTCTGTCTTTACCCATGTCTTTCAAAGGGAGCTGAATACTTTTACTTTGGTTGGTGGCATGGAGAAAAAAAAAATTTTTTTTCTTAATTTCACCTCATAAGCTGAAACCTCCTGTGATCGGGGTCACCCATCCAGGACAGATCTCGAGTCAACTCTCTTCCCTAGTTTACATTCGTCGACACTGTTAGAAATTGGCTGGTTGTCAGCTTACGTGCACATCGTCTGCTCCACCAGCCACCCACCACAGTCACAGACTGGGAGCGCTATGCAAACAGGACCTGACCCACTTAGCTCCCTGCTGTCTGCTCAGTGGCTGGTACACAGGAGACATTCAAGGAACACTTGCAGGATGAATGGATGACAGAGTGAATGACGTCCCTCTGGTAGGTGTGTAGCCCTTGGGGCCAGTCTCTCCTACTGGTATTTATCCTCCATACTCCTTCCCCAGTGGGCTTTTTAAAAAATGGCAAAACCATTTTTTTTAAAAACAAACCAAAAAACCAAGTAACTTGCTTTTGGAATGAGAATCTGAACGCCTCAGCCCAGCAAGAGAGGTAACTGTCCCTACCTGGCTCTTCTGAGCACGTCCCTCACAGACCACACACTGTGCCACGTGCGCCCACAGCATGCAGGGCCTACCGTTTCTCAGGAGGCATCATGGGCCTGAGGAGGTAGAGCTGCTCCACAAACTCTGGCCCCCAAAGGGCTGTCTCCTTTGTCTAGAATTCCCCGTCTCACACAAGAGTTTGGATCCGGCTCTGCCCTCAGTTCAGGTGTTACCTCCCTCCTTAGGTTTCTCTGGTATCTCTCCTTCCCTTCTCCCCCTCGCCACAGCCCAGGCTGGCTCCCCTTGTTTCTCCTACTCAGCACCCCGTTCTCTTTTCTGATGGTGACAGCACTACCATCCTCCACGGAGCAATCAACCTTTCCCATTCTCAGACCATGAGGTTGGGATGGAACGGATTCCACCCCTTGATCCATCTCTGAGAACGCAGCCAGCTCAGGAAAAATGGTAAGTGGAAAGAAAAATGGACAGGCAGGCAAATAAGAGGTGAGTAAGCGAGCAAAGGATAAAGAGACTGCCTGAGATAATGACATCTTATGATGTCACTGAACTCCTGGATCCAGCCACTCCTGAAGTCAGATTTAAACTTCTCAGTTATACAAGCCAGTTAATTCTTTTTTAAAAGTAAAAATAATTGGATTCTGGTTTTTAAAATTTGTAGGGGAAAGCATCCTAGATGATATACTCCTCCCTGTGCTCTCACAGAATCCTGATTTAACCTTCCTCAAGCACCTAATGAGGGATGGGGTGATCTGCCAGATGCCCTACTAGATTGTGCATTCCCTGAGAGTAAGGAACACATCTCACATCTCATTTGCCTCAGCAGTCCCAAGACTTCTTGTATCATAAATACCCAAATGGATTTGTGAAATTTAAAAAAAGTAATAAAGTTACATCTATCTGGAAAAGAACACTTATCTGGGATTTAATGAAACTTTCCATGTACCTCATTATACTTTAAGGGCCTTTCTCCTAAGAACTCACACTCCTCAGGTTCTTGACCATTGCCAGTATGCTCTACTCCCCTGAATGCTTGTTCATCAGTTCTCCAAAGCTGGATATCCTAGAGGTAACATGAAGGGGCAGGTCCAAGGTGTTGAGAAAGCACATGACCCAGGGTCCAACTACTGTTGCACCTCGCTCACCTTGACCTCAACCAAGGCCAAAGTCATTGCTGGACCCTGATGCTGCCTCGGTAATGGGCTGGAGCACCGGGACATAAAGAATCCAACACACACCTGAACCCATTAACTTCTCATGCTTCTGCTCCTCTGCCAGTGTTTGTCTCCTAACTGGAACATGCCTCCCTTTCTTCTCTACTTATTTCTTGAAAGCTCACATGAAAAATCATCCCCTCCAGGGAGTCTACCCTCAGCTTCATGGGTGACAAATTCAAAAGGCTTCAGGAGCTAGGAAATGAGAGAAGCAAGGTAGGCCGGTGACCTGGGGCTCACATGCCCCACATAAGGGCCGGCCTCCAGCTGGCTCCCATCAGCTGTTGCCACAGGGAAATCTGAGATAAAGGGAGAGACCAGGCTCCCCTTGCTGGGGAGCATATGGACTCCAAGTTGCAGATAGGGCTTTATTATTATTGCTGTCACTGTGACTGTCATCATCACCAAACACCTATCTCGTCTCAGGCGGCCTGAGACCTGTGGACTGCCTGCTGACCACTTTGGGGATGGGGCCTTGCCCACGGCGGGATTACAGGATCACGACACCAAAGAGAACAGTTCCCTATACATATGTCTGTCTTTTCTGCAAGACGCTGTCTCTGGTCAGAGCCCACTTCGCCAGGTCCGCTAATGATGCTCTCACAGGACTGGATGGCACTGCGCGAACCCAAACCTGTTGGCACCGGGTACAGATATTCCACGCACGCTCCGGCAAGGGTCTTCCTACTTACCCCCTATCAAGCCATCTTCCACACGGCAGGAAGGTCTCCAGAACACAGAAGTTCTCCAGAACACAGAGCTTGTCACTCCGTGCTTGAAATCCTTCAGTGGCTCCCCCTCCCCCTGACACGCTTCAACAAACAACTACAGCGGATACTACGAAGGGGCCAGGAAAGCCCAGAATGGGGGGCTGGCGGGGAAGGGTGGGGCGCTGATGTGGGTAGTTGGGAAAAGGTTCTCTGAGGAGGCAGAACTGAAGCTGAGGCTGGCCAGATGGGAAAGACCCTGCCGCGGGACAGTGGGACGATGCAGTATTCCAGGAGGAACTGTGTAAGCAAAGCCCGCAGGCAAGAAGGAGCTCGAGGGTTCAAGATCTAAGACGGGGACAGGCACAGCGGCAGGAGGTGAGAAAGGGATGATAACTGCTCGGCCACCAGGATGCTGGGGGATGAAGTGAGCACGCAGGCAAAGTCCTTGGCACCTCGCCTGGCATGTAGTTAGCACTCAATGAACAGCCGCTATTCTTAGTGAGATAGCAGTGCTGATGGCAAGGAGGGCTTGTTTATTTCCTGCTGCTAGGAAGAGGGCTGCCCAGCTCGCCAGGGAGAGCTAAAAGCCAGTATCAAGGGCTCCTTTATTATACAAAACAGTTCCATTTTCATGAGCTTATGAGGATCAGGCACTTAACTCAAAAAAGCTTCTAAACTCATTACAAAAAAGAACTTCCCTTTCCCTCCAAAGGCAGCAGAGCAGAGAAATTAAACAGTGACAAAGTTCCAAGGGGGCAGCTAAGCTTAATGTAGTTGGTAACTGGCAGGGATGAGCAGCTCTCAGGAGCAGGGCTCAAAGCTCTCGGGGCCCAAGCTCAGAGAGAGGAGCCCTGGCGTGGGGGGACTGTGGGGCCATGTTGAGGAACACAAGCTGGGGCCTAGTGTTCTCTCATGGAAGTAACCATGGATGGGGCCATCATGGATGCAGGATGCCATGCCAGGGTCTTGCTGTGTGGCATATGACGATGGGTTTTGCGGCTCCGCAGAACTGGTCCAGCAAGGAAAGCCAGCACTTGGTGGATGCCCTGAAGCCTTAGGGGGACTGTGAAGGGAAGAAGCAGCACATGGAAGGAGAGGCAGACAGCAAGAGGGGCTTCTTGGAGGAGGCAGCGAGTGTTACATCTTTTTAAAGCAATGCACAAAGGTTAGCATCAGGAAAACATAACAAGATCCTAAAACTGGTGAAACAAAATCTCCAGAGGAATAAAGCCCACATAGTACAGACAGGCAAGAAAGGGAAGAGGGGCCACAAGACATAAACCCATCATCAACCTTGTCTGTAATCAGGCCAACGGGAGTGAAAGCCATGGGTTGACACTCTGTACATGTCGTGTTAGCAAAATATAAGGAAGTTGTAAGTCTGATGATGCCAAATATTGCTGAGACTGTACAATCCCTCGTGCATGTGGTTGGGAGGGAACAACTGGGGCTACCCCCTTCCAGAGCAATTTGGCAGCAGCTGGGAAAGAAGGCAAGCAGGCCCCACGAGGCGGCAGCCACCTTCATCGGAGCACAGCCTGGAGACACGGAGGACAAACAGGCACCCTGGGACCCAGCAATTCCGTTCCCGCCAACAGACCCACAGAAGCCAGCGAGGACATCCAGGAGAGGACATCAACTACAGCGGTATGTGTAACTGAGCCGAACCGGAAGCCGTCTAACACCCATCCGTGGAAAAGATACACTGCGATAGAGCCCTATGATGGAATACCACACAGCAGTGAAAAAGGCCAGAACCCTCTGCTACTTGGAACGATGTGGCTGAATCTCACAGATGAAACGCTGAGAAAAAGAAGCCAGACAAAAAGGAGTCCATGCTCTATGATCTCGTTTTCGTCAAGTCCTATCATGGGCAAAACTAATTCAAGGATCGGATAGGAGGAGGATGGCCCCCCTGGTGGGGAGAGTTACAGACAGAGGCCTGGAGCCCTGCCAGTGATTTATTTCCTCCTGTCTGTGCTGTTCACACAGGTGCGCTCCTTTTGTGCAAATCCACCGTGCTGTTCATGGAAGATAGAGGCATTTATAATGCAATTTTTGAAATAATAAAAAAAAGGGAAGAAACCAAAGACAAAGAAAGAAAACAAAGCAATATCAAGAAGAATGAAGAGGGGAGGAAGGAGAGGGGAAGAAAGAATGCCCATGCCTGAGTTATCACAAGTTACAACAGAATGGAAACCAAATTGAAGAGCTTTATCTGCAGACTTTAAAAAAAAAAAAAAGCCATAAGTTGAGGGTTTAGGATGTACCAGGTGGATTATCATGAGATCCCAGGATGCAAGCAACCTCAAGCCACGTGACAGCTGTGACAACAGAGCGTCACGGGGGCAGGATGACATGCAGAGGTCACACGGTCGGTGTGTACCAGAGACAGGGTCCCAAGTGAGGCCGGTGCAATGCCAAAGCCCAAACACCTAACCTCTGTGCTGGGGGCCTCCTAAAAATGCAAACAGCCTGGGAGGACGTCAAGGGGAAGGGGACCGCTTCCTCCATACACAAGGGATTCTGGAACCCTGCAGACCCATGGTGGCAACTTGAAAAATTAAAAAGGTTTTCTCTAGCTTGCTGAAGATGAATCAAGACCGTAATACAGAGTTATCACATGTTAATGGCAACTGTGAAGGGGGAGGTAGCAATTATTCTCAATTATTCAAGAAAAGAATAAGAGCTGACAAGTACTCTTCTAGGTTGCGATTTTAATCAGTTGTCCAAAAATGTGAGGGAAATAAAAGATGTAATGTGGGGTTAAGTATCATCAGAAGGCCTTCAGAGCTAGAAAGAGGGATTAAATAATGACATACGAATAACTTAACAGCCCCAGAAATAGTTTGGACAACACTTAGTGCCCAGCAGATAGTCAAGGGTCTTGTAATTTGTGTCAGTTTCCAAACCAGTGGGTTCCCCGCTGCGGTGCTGGAGGCAGGCCTTGTGCTCAGCCTGAGACAGGCAAAGGACAGGGAGCCCGCCCCGTCCGGCTGGTGAACGGGGAAGGCCAGACTCCTGATGGGTCCAATAACTCATCTTTGTCACCAGGCATGGTGAATGGAAAGTTTCTTCAGAGTCTCATGCAAATATTTGCTGTGCTGTGTCACTCTTCCTCTGAACAATGACCAGAGAGACAGGTATGTGAGAGGGAGGGAGGGGAGGGGCGAGAAAGGGAACTGGGAACTGCACAACTCGGGCACTGCCCCGCAGCTTCTAGGTGGCATGAGTTCTGGTGTTCATCAAACACGTTTCACTCAGCACCCACTGTGCACCAGGCACCGCGTGAGATGCTGGAAAGACAAAGACTCCCTAGGCCGGGTGCTGCTCTAATTCCACGGGGTTGGTGGGGAAGAGAAGGCTGCCGTTAAGCAGCCTCGTTAAGCAGCCTCGGGAGGGACAGCTAACACTCGAGTTTGGGGAGGGCTTCCTGGAGACAGTGGCATCTACAAGATCTGTGGCCCCAATCACTAGAATGATTAGCTTGGATTCAACTTCTTCGCGTGTTACCTGCAGAGAACATGCAGGATGGGAACAGAGAGAAAATAGACTTCTCGTTGCCGGCTCTGGATTATTTGTTCATGAAATGACCTTGATTTTGCTACTGGATTTTAATCTGATATTTCAAAGAAGTACTCCCAAGGAAGCCCCCCCTTATTAAATACACAGACGTGTTTGCGTATGTATGCAGGTACGCAGTCTAAGTCCACGGCTCTCTGAGGTTCCTCTCCTGAGACCGTTTCTCCGGCAAGATGACTTCAGCAACTGCTCTCCTGGAAAAGATCTTTAGGGGCTCTGACTGTATTAAAGAGGAACACAAATGTGTGATGTATAATGAGTCTAGTTTCCCTCTTCTTCTCACTTAATGCAGTAAGTACCAGGACTGTTTACACAGTGCTTGGCAGAGTGTCAAATGAGAAACAAGGGTGAGGTTAGGGTTTCGATCGGCTGGAGCTTCCGTTTTCTCCCAAATCTGCAGTGCCTTCTGGATTCTCTGCCCCAGGACAGAACTTGCGGCTGAGTCCCCTGCCGTCTTCCATCTCCCCAGAGAGAGCCGTCGTCACATGTTCCTCGTGCATCACCACCTCCCAGAGCCGGGCACGGCTTGGTGGGGCTTCGTTAGCAGGCGTCTGGCTCCGTTCCTGATGGCAGCTACAGGACCTCGGGCAGGATGCTTCCAGCCTGTGCACCCAGCTTCCTCATCTTGAAGGTATCTGGGATGGGACGTGACAGGAGTCCCATGGTATGGGACTGAATACCAAGGGCCCGCAGTGCACACGCCTGGCACGCGATGGCTGGTGAGACTGTATAGGGAGGAGCGGGAGGTGAAGGCTCTAGACAGGCCCCTGTGTCAGCCTTGCCCACGGCATCCTTGGGGCCAACGACCTGCTTCTGTTGGCCAGCTCTGCCTCACTGCCAGCCTGAGCGCCCCTTCCACAAACACGCCCGAGCTCTTACCCTGCGCGGGCACTGCCACGAGTACTTTGCCAAGGTTACTGCAAGCCCTTACGATGCCACTAAAGAGAAGTGGTATGGAGGGGAGAAACTGAGGCAGAGAGCGATGAAGTAACGTGCCCAAGGCCATACACCTAGTGAAGCAGGAGGAACCTTTTCCTTTCTGGGTTTGATTCTCAGAGTTGGCAAGTCACTTCACCTCCCTGCGCCTCCCTCTCCCTGTCTGTAAAGTAACGCTAATCGTTCCCATACCCTAGGCAAGGAAAGAGAAGTGTGAAGTGGGCAGAAACATCCCTCCCCTTTCTGCAACCTAATCCCTGTGAATGAGCTATCGCACAGGGCAAAGGGGACTCTGCAAAGGTGACTCAGTGAAGGGTCCCCCAACGTGGAGATTACCCTGGGTTACCCAGACATGCCCAACCTAATCCCACATCTTCCAATGAGATCTGGCATGCTCAGTGTAGTGTGGCTAGACTAATCCCACTCCCTCCCCACAACGCAAGGATGGTCACAGAGTCACAGCACTGGAGAGAGGAAGAGCCAAAGGATGTAGGTGCAAAGCCTCTTGAAGCTACAAAAGGCAAGGGAAGGGATGCTCCCTGAGAGCCTCGAGAAAGAAACGCAGCCCTTGACACCTTGACCTCAAGCCAGTGACACCCATGTCAACTTCTGGCCTCCTCAACTGTAATATAATATAGTGTGTACTGCTTAGGGCTGCCAGGTTTGGGGTAATTTCTGCCGGCAGCAGCACAAAGCTGACACAGGGTCCAGAGAAGGAAAGGTTAGCCCCTGAACTGACCATGCTTTCCCACCTGGAAGACATTGCCAGGGTCTTGCTGGCCTGTTGAGCACTTTGCCCCTGCAGAAGGCAGCCCCGCTCGCCAACCCCTCCAGAGCGCACGAGGGACCCTCCTCCCCTCCATCACAGGACTCTTCTTCGAGAACCCATTTACTGGTCTTTGGCCCCACAAGGCCATGAACTTTGGGAAGACTGAGACCTTACTTTACACATAGCAGTCCCCCTGACACCTAACGTGACACCCCTACATTCCAGAAGTGTTTCTAAATGGAGAAAAGTTAGCAGCTTCGACGTTCTTCCAAATCCCCACTGGTTCCCATGACTGCAAGGCCCTCCTGCTGGGGGCCCGCTTTCCTCAGGGCTGCATGAAAGTCTGCCTCTCTCGAGCTACAAAGGTGCATTCAGTGGCTCGGTGAGCCACGGTCGGTTCCACCAGCACACACTGGTGTGTGTGTTTTTAATGAGGATTTTAATGCATAATTTCTCCAACAAGTCGAATTATCTGCGGCTCCGGGGAAAGCGATTTGCCTTGCCTTAATGCCAAATGAACTTTCAGAGACTGACTCCATTATCCTGAGAAGAAATGACAGCCTCTCAAATCTATTTCTCACCGAGCAGTCATGCAGACTTGGAGCAGAATCACCAAACACGAGTCTTTTTTCCCGAGCCCTCATGCTGGTGAAGTCCATTTGGATGGGGAGCTTCCGGGCAACTCCCCCAAATTGTTAGAGAGCCACCTCTCTGGTCTGCAAAGGCCTGCCGGCTTCTGGCCCATTCTGCGGAAAAAAACACATTCGCTCCAAGTGGGGTGAGAGCAACCTGCCAAGTCACCCTCGAAATTATTCTACCTACTTTGGGAATACAGATTTTTTTTTGAATTTGCACCGAGACCCAGTGACATGGAAAAGAGAAGAGAGGGGAAATTTTTCCACTTAATGCCTGTTCACTTATTCCTTAACTCAGGCCACGAGTCTCTCTGGGGCACCAGGTGCTATCCTGGGAGCTGGAGAGAGAGCAGTGAGCAGACCAAGGCCCTGCTGTCCTCAGCTTCCACTTCCAGGGCAGACACAACACTACTCAAGGTCGCAAGCCAATCAATTGGATGGATGGTACGTGCCAGGAGACAATTAAAGCAGACTAATGGGTCGTGGGTCAGAGGATGACTAAAGGGGCAGCACTAATGAGGACGGTCTGGAAAGATGGCCCTGGGGGATGGAGTTCGAGCTGAGATCTAATGAACCACAGGGGCCGTCCATGCAGAGATGGGGGAGAAGCCATCCAGCAGGGAGAAGAGCAGGTGCAAAGCCCAGAGAGTGAGAAGAGCATGGAAGTCTCAGGGGGTCGGTGTGACTGGGTGCACAGGAGGAGGGCGGGGCAGGAGATAAAGTAGGAGAGAAGTGTGGGATAGACCCGGGGACGTCTCCAAGGTCACAAAGACTCTTGACCGCCACGGCTGCAGCTGCTGGGTTTTAACCATGTCTATGTCACACAAACCTCACTGTGGCCACCACGTGGGAGTGGAGGGGTAGGCAGGCAAGAGCAGAAAGGTGCGGATGCCCACACCAGGAAGGACCAGGCTGGCGTTGGGATGGTGGGGAGCACCTGAACTGGGACTCTAAGAAAGGAGACCCACAGGACCTGGCATACTGGTCTTGAACTGGTATAACTCTCCCCTCCTATTATCCCCACCCCACTCAGAAATGTGGCTCAAGACGCGTGCCATCCCTGTGGGAGTCACGAGAGCTGAACAGTACCATGGTGGCAGTGTTAGGGAAATACCTAGAAATTCAGGTTAGAAAGATACTCACATGGCAAACATGAAAAAACTAAACTCTGCTTAGTATTTCCTTGAATACTGTCCAGCTCTGTGGATTCTGGATTGAATCACTTAATGGGTCCAAGGTTTATAGTAGCAAGGTTGTAACTCTGTATGGATATAACTCAATCCATACAAAGAAGTCATGTGTGTGTACGTTAATGGTACAAGTGGCAAGTGAGACATTCTTGAAGTGACCCAGTCAAGGAAAAGATGCGGACATGGTTGACTTTTTTGGACCGATTTAGAATGAAAACTCGCTAGAAAACATGCCCTCGGACTATCAAGGCAGGTACCTTGAGACCATAGGCTCAGCTGGGGCCAGTGCGGGCTTTGACTCTGAACAGACTTCATCAAGATCCTTTGCTGGATGTTGTAGTCCTGAATGCTGACTAATCTGCCCTTGAAAATCAGACAAACCCTCAGATCTGTCCTGGGCAGCAGCCAAAGTGCACTTAAGGGAAACGGGTACGTCTCAGTCAGCCAAATGCGCAGGGAGAGAAGGCATCAAAGCACAGTCATCGCCAAGCAGCCAATTCAAAGGCAAACGGCCGCGCGGGCTAGACAAGAGGCAGAGGCCCCAGGACTGCTCATGAGCTGTCGGGTCCCTGAGCCACAGAGGAAACCATCAGGTCCACCCCTGACCATGGGGAGCAGGACCCAATCTGGTAAGGAACCAGCTAGCGGGCACACCTGTACAAGGCGGCCGTCACTGGGCCACGCCCACCATGTCCGTACCTTTGATTCCCAAGCTCCCATATCCACAAACAGGGTATGGGGTGGGCGGGGGCAGGGGCAGGGGGGAACAGAGTGACCTTTTGACATGGATTTCACAGGGCAAAGGCCCACTGCTGCTGAGAGTCAGTCCCAGGACTGACAAGGATGGGAGAAGTTGAAGCAGGGCTGGGAACGGTCCACCCCAGAGGGGAAAGTCAGCGCAGTCCCTGTTCTCAGATGGTGGTGGTGGGGAGGTCTGTCTTCAGTAAGTTTGCAGTAACTCTACGGCTTGCCTCGACATCCCAGGTGGGGAGGGAGTTGCTTTGTTCTACAGAGAGAGCACGTGGCAATGTGTGACCACCAAAGGCGCCTAAGGCCAGAACCTGACAGTATTTCACCTCACGTGTCCAAAGGGACTCTGCAGATGTGTTAAGGATCCTGAGCTAGCAGGTTACTGGGGCTTATCTCAGTGGGCGCACTGTCATCGCCAGGGTCTTAAGAAGAGGGAGAGGGGTCACATAAGGAGAGGGCCTCTGTGACAGAAGGCGAGGTCAGAGTCACGTGGTTGTTGGCTTGGAAGGCACAGGAGGCCACGAGCTAACGAATGAGGGAAGCCTCTAGAAGCTGGAAGAGGAAAGGATTCCCGTCTGGAGGCTCCAGAAAGAAGGAGGCCCTTCCCAACACCCTGCGAGTTTCAGCCCAGTGAGACGGATTCTCGACTTCCAACCTCCACGAATGGTAAGATAATAAAAGTTGAGTTTTAGGCCACTCGGTAGCTGCCACTGCTGTATGGCAGCCACTAGAGGCAAAAACAAAGAGGTCTCACCACCAGAATATTCCCAGCTCAGCTCTGTGCTATCTCCTTTAGTAAGATGGAGACAGGCCGTGTTCCCCAGAGAAGGTGTCACGGAAAGGCTGCTTCAGTATAATGCTTTCTGAAAACGAGAGCATCTTATAACAATAATAAGTTGCTTAGGCAGAGTTTTGTTTTATGACATTTTAAGACATTCTGGATGGGTCCCAAGATTTGTATGAGCTCGCAAGTCATTAGATTAAATCAGTAAAAATTTTTCCCCTCTTTTCATAAGAATTATTGTCCTTCTTGCTATGAACAAGTGTAGAATTTCTTAGTTGTCTGTTTTTATGGGCTGAACTCTACTTATCTGCAGGAAACAAAATGGCAGGACACATTTATTCTAGGCCTCAGATAAACCCGCTTTCTAACTGTTGAAATTAAGATCTAGCAGACCCTGACACGATCAGGTTTCTAATCTGGTTTGAGCCCACAAATCCACAAACATGGAAACAGAACAGTTAGTGAGAGTCTTCCCTGGGGAACTGCCAAGTGTTGGGAGTGGTTATGGAAACTCATGGTCTGGTTTTCAGCAATAAAGATCCAAGGAGACCGTAGCGAGGTGCCTCTTTCAAGAATCTAGGAAATGCATCACATATGGAAGCAGCTACACAGCTCCATCAACGTGGGAGCACCCTGACCCTCATGCTTGCTCAGGCACCAGCACCACACATTGAAACCCGGATTCCTGGGCCACTAGCCCCAGAGCTTGTATTTCAGTAGGTCTGGAGCAGGGCCTGGAAATCAGCATTTCTAATGACGCTGCTACTGCTGGTCAGGGCCCACACTCTGCGAAGCGCGGTAGTACAGAGATTCCCCTTACAACAAGGCCCAGCTTCTCACCGGTCCTCGGCAGGGTCAAGACCTTACCTCCTCTGGCCAAACTGTCCCTGCTGAGCTCGTTAACATAGTGGAATTATGCACCTGTCACCGCCTGGTCCCGGGCTCAAAGCCAGGGGTTCTTCAGCTGGGGTGCATGCTGGAACCCCCGGAGATGTCTGCGACTCCTCAGGGCCCCTGCCTCACTGCAGACCTTAAATCCTAACAGCAATGGGGGGACTACAGATCTCAGAAGCTTTTAAAGTGTCCCACATGATTCCTAGCGCGGCCAAGAGGGGTAACTGTGAGGGATGACAAAATGATGCCCACGGGCTTGCGCACACAGTGAGTCTCCACACCAGGCCCAGGCCTGTCCTCCAGGGCCCTGGGCTCCAGCACCCGGTACCGTGATACAGAAAGCTGCCAAACACATTCTGGAGGAACGAGCACTCATCAACCCCTGGGAGAGGGCTAGCACCTCCCTTCTCCAGGTGCCTGCGGGACTCCCTGGAAACAAATTACGCCACCATCAATTCTTCACCTTCCTAAGGGAAGTAACCGTGTATTGAAAATAAGGTCCTCTGAGAAAGCTTTATTGGGAAATAACCCCACATTCGTGAGTCCAGATAAGCATCAGGACAACTTACAGACAAAAACCGGAAAATACCTCCTTGGTCCAGAACAGGGGTCAGCAAACCATGAAACATCAGCCCAATCGAGCTGCCACCTATTCTTACGAATAAAGTTTTATTGGCACACAGCCACGCCCACCTGCGCCCACACTCCAAGGGCACAGCCGGGTATTTTCAGCTAAGGAGCTATGGTTCATGAAACAGCCAAAAGTAACTCCTCTCTGGCCCTTTTAACAGGACATGCTTGGCGACCCCCGCCCTAGAGAATTAAGGGGACACGCCCAAACAAAACACAACTGCTTGTCTTTGAGTGACGGAGTTATGACTGTTTTCTTTGTCCCTATTTTTTCTTGTGTTAGCCAACTTCTGAGTCACAGGTCTACAGAAGCATGTGTGTGTAAATCAGGCCCTGGCGTGGGAGCTGCCCCGTTTCCCCGTGGTGACAATACCTTGTTTCCAATGGCCTTTTTGGGTGGGAAGTTGTAGCCCCTCACTTGCGGGTACTTGTTCTGTAACTTGTGGTGCAAACTCCTGAACTCTGTGTACCGCCGGTAGACATTCCACTCGTCGTCTTTTATCCGGATGTAGACCTGGCAAGAAAGGGAAAGAGAGAGAAAATGTAAATCTCTCTCAAAGCTCTCATCACAGGGGCACCTGGGTGGCTCAGTCAGTTGGGCATCCAACTCTTGATTTTGGCTCAGGTCCTGATCTCGGGGTGGTGGGATCAAGCCCCGCGGCGGGCTCTGCACTCAGCATGGAGTTTGCTCAGGATTCTCTTTCTCCCTCTGCCCCAACCTCTCTAAAATAATTTTTTTTTTTTTTTTTTTTTTTTTTTTTTTAAAGAAACCCTCATTACAAAGGCGTGGGATTTGGGTCATGTTCCACCCACAGAAGAGGAAGGGGCGGCATCCATCTCCGAAGCCGCCAGATGCCCAGTGCCTAGCAGAGAAGGGCCTCAGCGGTACTGAGTCAACAAAGAGGTACATGAAAAAAAAAAACAAAACAGGCAGGTGACGGGAAGAGCACAGTGTGTGCCACTTCCTAGGATCCGCAGAGATCAGCCGTCCAGCTGATCTCAGAGACGGTCCTCACACTTCCGTCACATGCCCATTGCAGCGGTGACAGACTGCTGGTAAGAGTCTGCCTCCTTTCAGGCTACGCATTTCCTCATCTGTAAGATGGAGCTGATTAACAGCATCTTCTTCCCAGGAACGTTCGGACACACAAGCAGCTTGGCTCTGCCTGGCACCACGCAGACCATCACAAAGAGGAAGAGGAAATCAATCTGGGGAGGGAGGGAGGGGCCAGGGTCGACATCAGCCCAACTGGACGGACGGTCACGTCTGGATGGGAATAGGCACGGGGGGGGGGGCATAAAATTTCCCCAGTTTCAATTGAGATGGGACTCTCGAGAGACCATTCTTTGGGGGTACACACTGTAAGGGCTGTTTCTTCAGCTTTTCACAGGCCCTAACACCCTCCAGGGACACACCGCAATTGTATCGCAAGGGAAAACGGAAGTGGGAGAGAGATCGATGCATTGTAGAAAATTACACAAGTATATCCCAGAGTGTGAGGTTCCCCGATAAGCAGCTATTGCAATCTGCGATCGGTAAATGCCGACACCCATCTTAAAAGCCTCCAGCGTAATAAAAATAAGCGTCTGTGATGTGAGTGGGAGTTCTGCCTCTATGAGAAAACCATCCAGTATTCCCAGATGCAGACGTCACGTATCTGAGCTTCGGCAAGATGACCATCACGGTCTCCTGTAATACTCTTGTCAACAAGAGGAAGGATGAAGAGCTCCAGTGAATGGATGGGAAGTTTCCAGGGGAATGAGATAGAGAAACAGAGGCCTGTCGAGTCAGTCGGAAGCCTCCAAGCTGAGAGAGACAATACATACGCTGGATGACAGATACCAAGCGATCCCACTTGTCTTGAGGGATGAATCTAATCCATCGTGATGACATTTAAAAAAAGGAGTGTCAGGTTTTACCAGAGAATCTGAAAAACCAACACCGTAAGTAAAAGCTGGGGAAATATGGCACAGGGGAGGCCTGGGGGACAAAGACTTACAGACTTTAGTAATTCTGAGCTAAGGAAATAACGTGGGAGAGCACCAACAAGGCCTAGTAATCTTTAGACCTCATTGAAAGGTACAGGATAACTGCTGGGATAAATGGGCTGAAAATCTTGCTCTATTCTACATCGACCATACCAACTTGCTTAGGTTTCGGTTGCCACCTACTAAAACATGAATGGAAATACATTCAGGAAGATCTAGGTCACGTGCTACTCCAAGGGCCGTCCGCGGGCCAGCAGCATCGGCATCCCAGGAAGGCAGCCTCTCAGGCTTTACCCAGACGCACGGCTCAGAGCCGGAACCAAGTGGTTCACAATAAGTCCGAGCAGATCTGCAGCCAAATCATAACTCAGGCAGTGAAGGTTAACCATCTGAGCCCCAGGGTGCAGGGGGCAGAGATCTCAGAGGTTAGACCGTGATGCGTTCTGAATGACCCGAGGAGGCAGACTCCTGGCAGATACAAAGGAGAAGAAGACAGATTTCAAAGGGGAAAAGCTGCTGAGAAGAAAAGGTTTAGCTCAAAAGGCTTCTTGGCACGGGGTGTCCGAGCCGTGGTATGACGACGGATGGGACTGTTATCCGGATTATCTAAGTGTATGATTTGTAAGACTCCAGAAGCATCTGGAAAGGCCTGGCTAGTTGTGGGGAAAAGGGACTTCAGGCATTCACAATCTCTATAAGCAGAGACACGGCAGATCAGTTGGCAAATAAACCCAGTGGGGCTCAGGGGACTTTCCTGCACACACCTGGGGCATTCTTTGGGTTCTCCTGGGACACATCAAGGACTAGCTGCCCAGCCAGTCTCCATCTTCCCTCAGCACCTCTGGGTATAGCTCTGTGTTCAGGAACAACAACAACAACAAACAACAAAAATCCAAAACAGGGGCGCCTGGGTGGTTCAGCCATTAAGCGTCTGCCTTCGGCTCGGGTCAGGATCCCAGGGTCCTGGGATCGAGCCCCGCATCGGGCTCCCTGCTCAGCGGGAAGCCTGCTTCTCTCTCCCACTCCCGCTCCTTGTGTTCCTTCTCTTGATGGGTCTCTCTCTGTCAAATAAATAAATAAAATCTTAAAAAAAAACCAACCAAACAAAAACTTAACTACCTTTTCCTGTCTGCTTCACAGGTGAGAGCACTAGTGAGATGGAAGCAAAAATTACTGGGGCTTCCAAGCAGGCCCTTAGGAGGGATCGGACTTAGCTAATAGCGCCTTTTTGCCTTTCTCCCTCTCTCATTTCTTTCTCACAAATGTGACGACTGGAGCTCCAACAGACATTTTGTGATCACGAGATCATCTCGGTCATGGGAAAAGACAGAAGGGACTGTGGGTCTCTGATGTCGTTATGGAACCACCACACCAATTACTAGACTATCTACTCAAAAAATTTTTTTTAACAAAGGAGAGTTACTCCTCTTGAATTCATTCCAGCTTCCTGTTTTAGAGCTCTTTGTCCTGGCGGCTGAACGCAGCTCCAGCCTGCCCCATCTCGAATGGACTCTATCTGCCTCTAGCATACTGTTGCCCAAATCCAAGACTCCGCTGGAGAGCGCCAAGTTCAACTGCTTGTCTGACCGTCATGCACAAGGTGAACCACCTAGATCAGGAGAGGTCGACTCCGGCCCACGAGCCAAATCTGACCCATCCGTTTGTTCACCTCTTGTTTATAGCCGCTTCTGAAATACAACGGCAGGACCGAGTGGTTCCAACAGACGACATACGGCCTGCGAAGCTAAAAATATTCATTTTCTGGCCCTTTACAAAAAAGCACTTTGCCAACCCCGGAACTAGATCCTTGGTACTCGTTGTTACTTTCCCACGGACATATCCAAGATCTGGTGTGGAAGGGGGCAATGCTTTCCACATACGACCAGCCGCTGCTGGCGGGTGCATTAGCCACCTGGGACCTGGGAATCTGTCATGTTCCAAAGCTTCCCTAGTGATTCTAATGAGCAGACGCTATGCTCTCAATGTGCGTCCCCCTAGAACTCGGATATTGAAATCCTAACCCCTGACAGAACGGTGTGAGGAGGTGGGCCTTCAGGAGGTCATGAGGTCATGAAGGTGGCACCCTCATGAATGGGATTAGTGCCCTAATGAGAGAGACCCCACAGAGCTCCCTCGCCCCTTCCGCCATGTGAGGACACAGTGAGAAGATGCTGTGTTTGAACAGAGAGAAAGTTCTCACCAGAAGCCAAACCCCCTGCTGATGCCATGATCTTGGACTCCCCAGCCTCCAGACTGTGAGCAATAAAATGCCGTTTAAGCCCTTCAGGCTACAGGGTTTGCGAGAGCACACTGAATGGATGGAGACAGCGGGCCCCTGGGGGAACCCTGAGGTAAAGCACAGACTTAGGGTCAGACAAGCCACGCCTCCTCTCGGACTATGGGTTTCCTCACCTTTAACATGGAACCGACTGACAGCGCCTCCTCCCAGGTGTGCCGGGCACACTCGGACAGCTCAGCTCTGCCTGGCATCACGCAGACCACACCACATGGAGGAGGAGGAAGAAATCCATCTGGGGAGGGTGCGAGGGCCCAGGGTTGACATCAACCCAACTGGAGGGAAGGTCACGTCCAGATGGGATAGGCACAAGAGGAGCATAAAAATTCCTTAGTTTCACCAAGACAGGGCTGTCGGGAGAACATTCTTGGGGCACACATTGTAAGGGCCCTTCCTTCTGCTTTTCACAGGCCCTAACGCCTTCCAGAAACACCGAGCAACTACTAGAAGGGAAAACAGTGGATGCATGCGTTTTTAAGAATTGTATGAGTTAAGAAGGGCCTGGAGAGTAGAATCTCCGATGACAGAGAGCTAGTACAATCTGCAAGGAGAAAGTATCAATGCACATGTTAAAGGCCTGTATCATAATGGGGAAAAACATGCATCTCTAACGTGATGAGTAATAAACTGTGCTCTATGTTCTTCCCAATACATTCAAGAGCCAATGGCTTCCTCCCATCAAAGTGGGGAGCCCCTGTTTCTCCGACGGCTCCTCCTTGCTCCTCCGTGTGGGCATGCCCTCTCTTCTGCTCAGGCCAGAGACAGGGGTTCTCACCCACTGCCCACTCTGCCCACACGAACATCCAACTCTGGTCTGCACACTTCATTCTTAGGTCAAATCTGTCTCTCCAGTTTGGGCCTCTGCTATGAACCCCAGATCCAGTCTCAACAAAGCTCATCATGTCTCCATCTGAACCCATGATCTGCACTGCAAACCCGCTCCTCCCTCTTCCTGGGACCTCACTCTGTTGGTGAATGGACCCGCGTTGTCTGAGCAGGAAACCTGGGCATCACCTTTAACCCGTCGTGTTTTCACCCACACGGGCACGTACTGAACAACAGGACCTGCCAACCCACTCTTCTGCCTAGGCCACTGCACTGGGTGTCTAGGTACTCTTCTAGAAGCACCATTCTCCGTTTCTGCTGTTGTCTGGACGTTGGTCAAATCCCAACCTCCCTGGTTGGCAGTCAGAATGATGGAGTTCTATGAGAAATTCAGCAAGAGTGGGGTGGCCCACTGCCAGACCCAAGGAAGTTGTTTTTTTTTCCCCCCCAGAACTCCAATAAAATATAATTATCTCCAACACTACCGCTTGTCGTTTATGAAGCACCTACTGTGAGCCGGGTCCTGAGCCGGGTCCTGAGCCGGGCACTGTGTAGGCCTCACCCTCCATCCTCATCTCAATCTGCAAGGCAGATGGGGAACGTGCTCCTTGTACAGATACGCACATGGGCTCAGAGAGGGTACGTCACTCACCCGGGAGAACGCGGGTCTGCCTGACACTGAGGCCTGGCACTTCTCTGCTGCAGCATGTTCTATAGTCCTCGAGGCTCCCCAGGATCCCAGGAACCCCAAGCCAGTCATGCAGGTAGCTGGGAACAGCAGCTGGCAAGGAAGGTCCCTACTCAATGGCTCTGTGGCCCAAATGCCCCTTCCTAGGCAGACCAGATGTCCTTGGAACAGGCCCTTTGGTACCAGATGCTCCCATTGTGCCTTCCTATATCGCCTCCTTCAGAAATCGAATGCCATCGAAACTGCCAACCTACCTCACTGGTCCATCCTCAACAGCAATGCTTTCAGCATCCACAACTGGAAAACTTTCTCTGAAAACTAACTTGTCCCTGAATTACACTGAACCCAACTGTTCATTTATTTCACTCAAGAATGTAAAGTGCTGGAGCACCTGGGTGGCTCAGTGGGTTAAGCCTCTGCCTTCAGCTCAGGTCATGATCTCAGGGTCCTGGGATCAAGCCCCACATCAGGCTCTCTGCCTGCCTCTCTGCTACTTGTGATCTCTGTCAAATAAATAAAATCTTTAAAAAAAAAAAATGTAGCTTTCTGCTCAGCGGGGAGCCTGCTTCCTCCTCTCTCTCTGCCTGCCTCTCTGCCTACTTGTGATCTCTCTCTGTCAAATAAATAAAATCTTTAAAAAAAAAAAAATGTAAAGTGCTTATGTCCCGAACCGCTCGGATTTTAGTTTTTATTTTAAGGGCTCCCCCCTCCAAATTAAGTTTGATAGGTCTCAATTCCTTCTGCTTGAGCTGCAAAGATAGTAATTCCTTAGAGGAATAACAAGAATTGACCTCTTCCAGCAAAAGCGAGTTCCCTTTTAAACTAAGCAATAAAAAGCCACAAAACGTGTAATCTTGGCTCAGCAAAAGGAAAATAAA
Organism: Lutra lutra; assembly: GCF_902655055.1. Lineage (NCBI taxonomy): Eukaryota > Metazoa > Chordata > Mammalia > Carnivora > Mustelidae > Lutra > Lutra lutra. The sequence goes on along the minus strand of NC_062295.1, from coordinate 10,007,062 downwards.
ATAGGGTAATATTTGCCATCGGGAATCAGGGCAAACCCCGTCTTCTCTGTTTTAAGAGGAAGCTTGATTCTGGAGGTTTCTTTTCTATGGGGAGGAATTACCCTAGCAATGCCTGTAACAAACTGGGGCAAGGAGGGGCTGGGGACCTCAGGCCCTCAGGGAACTGAACCCACAACTAATTCTTGCGTAGACGGAGCCTCCAGAAACTCTTCCACTGAGACGATTAGCAACATCTGCTGGAGCCCCCGCAGGCAAACGCCCCCCCCACCCAGCCAACACCACTCCCCTCCTCTGCGGAGCACGCTCTGCACACGGCAACCCCCCTCGATTTTCACCAGTTTTTGAACTTCATCTAATACATAGCTTGCTCCTTCGTCTGGTCTCTTTGCTGCACATGGTGTTTGTGTGGTATCCATGCTACGGGGCACAGCACCCACGTGTCGTTCCCCATTGTACAGTACTGCTGCAGGAACACGCAGCGCCGTCTGTGTACCTGCCGTGCTGGGGCGGGCGCTCCGGGTGTCCCCCGCTGGGGCTGTCATGGGTAAGGCAGCGTGGGCGCGCACGCACTTGGCTTCGGCGCGCCTGCCCTTTGGGATCACGGATCTCAATGGGAAAGGTAAAACGATAAAGATACAAGGAGAGAACTTACGAGGGTGCCCTCAAGACCTTACAGGTCGGCAAGGATTCTATGCAGGACCCAAAAAAGGCACAAAGCACCTTCTGGGCGCTGGAAATGCCTATATCTCTGGGCAGTAGTTACACAGGTTTATACAGAAGTCTCGATTCACGGAACTGTAAACTTAGGAGTTATGCCCCTGATATTTATACTAAGCCTAGAATTCAAAAACGAAAGCCCTTCCACCCAAAGCCATGCCTTCACTGTTCTCAGGAGATCGAGCTTTTACCCAAATTCACATTCCCAGGATGTCTTAGTGAGACTGTGGTCGGGGAGCATCCACGAGGACCTGACAAGTAATCAGAGGTCAGTGTCGGGGGGAGGGGTCTGGAGAGCAGACTCTGGCCTTGGGCAGATATGGATTCAAATCCCAGCTTCACCTCTTGCTAGCCCAGTGATCCTGGGTGGGTTAATTCACATAGTCAAGCCTTGATTATATGTGGAGAACGGTCTACACACACACATACACGTGTGGACGTATATACAGATATATGGACACACACACACGCAAAGGAGGACTAGGGCACAGGGAGAATGAAGATTTAAAAGCTGCTTTTCAGCGGCCTGGGGTTCCAGATCTACTTCAAGACTCTGCCGAGCATCGGCACATGCAAACGTCAGGGACGCCCGGGGCCTCCCCTGCAGAGGCAGGATGGCATAGAAGGGCCCCGGCTGTGCAGGGAGGGTGCCTGCATTCAAATTCCGGCTCTTCCCCCGGTCAGCGGTGCCCCAGGAGGTGGCACTCCATCTCAGGACTCAGCTTCTCCATCTGTATAATGGGGACGAGAGCAATTTTGCTGGGTGGCTGTGCGACGCAGGGCCCGGTCTGGGCCTGGCAGGCAGGGAGCAGTGGCAGCTGTTCGTACGGTGACACCATCACCTTCGTCGCTGTCTGCCTTTGTGTACATGAACTTCCCTATTACAGAATTAGGGGTAATTATAGGATGTGCAATCACAAAATTACAGCAGGTAATTACCATGCCTAATTAATTGTCAAATGCTAGGCAGGCGAGGAAACGCAAACATAATGCAGAGCCTGTGGGCTGGGCAGTCAAGCCTCTCCTTTGCTTCCAGAACACGGCCGACAGGAACAGCAGATTTAGCGCCCGACCCTCTCGGGTGGGTGTTCAAGTCCTCCAATACAGCCGGGGATGCGATGTTGGGGCTGCCACTGCAGGCGGAGCTCAGGACGTTGCCCTGCTGTGGGCTGGCCTGGCATCTCCACGGTCCCTTTCACGCCAGCACCAGGGGTCGTGCACAACGGCGCTATTTTAGGAGGAGGACCTCACAGGAGCTACTTGATGGTTACCGAGAGCCCCAGACCCTGCAGAGAAACTGCAGATGGGAGGGCAGGGAGAGCTTGGGGATGAAGGCACATTTATTTACACACAGCTGGTTGGGGAAACAGAATGCCAGGTGGCCCGGCCTTCCTCAGCATCAGCCCAAGGCGGGCCTCTCCATTTCCAACTTCAGGCCACATTTTAATGTGCCCAACTCTCATGCCAAGCCACCAAACACTTCTTTTTGGGTGCTAGTCAAGACTGAAAGTTGGCATTCGTGGGGAGAACTTCCTTGGACTTATAGGAAATGATGCAACATTTAGTGACACCTGTCACATGCCATGGATTTCACCTAACGCCTAATGTGACCAAAGGATGGGATGGCGTCGAACAGATTCTTTTTTTTTTTTTAAGATCATTTATTTATTTATTTGAGAATGATCGAGAGAGAGAGAGAGAGAGAGAGAGCGCGTTTGCGAAAGCATGAGTGTAAGGAAGAGCAGAGGGAGAGGGAGAAGTAGGCTCCCTGCTGAGCAGGGAACCTGATGTGGGGCTCGATCCAGACTCTGGGATCATGACCTGAGCTGAAGGCAGATGCTTAACCGACTGAGCCACCCAGGCGCCCCTCCACTCTGAATTTCAACGCCCCTTCGGCACATGGTTAAATGTAAAGACAGTCAGAGGACGCTCAGATAACAAAGCTTCTTTTAAAATCGGCTTTAGGGGGGCGCCTGGGTGGCTCAGTGGGTTAAGCCTCTGCCTTGGGCTCGGGTCGTGATCTCAGGGTCCTGGGATGGAGCCCCGCATCGGGCTCTCTGCTCAGCGGGGAGCCTGCTTCCCTCTCTCTCTCTGCCTCTCTGCCTACGTGTGATCTCTGTCAAATAAATAAATAAAATCTTTTTTAAAAAACGGCCTTAGGTTCGTAGTTCATTTTGCTTCCTTAATATCCAAGGAATGAAATGATTTGTGTTTTGGTTGGTGGCCTGTGTTAATGTGTCCTAACAAAACTTCCGTTTTAATGAAATGGCTTCATGTGTTATTAACTCTACGTGTCCTCATTGCTGGAACCAAATGCCTGAATTACCATATGACCACACTGATGGAGTGATATCACGGCACCCCGATGCCAAGAAAAAGATGAATAACTTAGCAGGAGAAAAACGACTTTTTAGTTCAGGAGGTTATGCAAAGGCGGCGGGCCAGTCAAGCGGGAAGCAGTATTTACTGAGAGTGGCCGGCGCAAACCCCCCACATGCCTTTCAAAGAAGGAAAGTGAACGGGCACCTTCCCAGTGGACCGGACCCCGCCCAGTCTCTGCGCTATGGGGAACGTGATGACCCCACGAGCACAGACCCCGGCAGGAAGCGGACGGCTTGCTTCAGGTAGAGAGTCGTGGAGCACAGACCCTGCTCACTACGCTCCAGCCCAGGCTCTGCTGACAGAGGACAGCAGTCTGGACAGTTCCACAAGCGGAAGGGCTGGCAGTGCCCAAAGGTCAGCCTTCCCACCGGACTGCCTCTGAGATCTTTCTGTGCCGATGGGAACTGGACCCAGGGTTCAGGGCACTCACTCTCCCTTCAAGCCCCTGCCCTCCCTTGGTGAAAAAGGCACACTCTGGTTCCCATGACCGAGTTTCTGACCCCGCCAACTCACAACTTCGTCTCAAAAATAAAGCCTGGCTCGAGAGAGAATTGTGGGCGGGACCACTTCCGATGAGGGCCAGACGGAGGACTCAGGAGTCCGGTCTCCACGTCCTGCCACCGCTGCTAAGTTAACGGACCTTCCAGTTCCCTCAGAGCCCACCGAGGACCCTCCGCTTGGCAAGATGGCCCCTGCAGCTCCCGGCAGTTCCAACCACTGTGAAACCCAGCCTTGGCCAGAGACTTAAGGAGGAGACTGGCATAAAGCTGCCCATGCTCTCGGATTCCTGGTGGTGGGCCTTGGGCGCCCTGTGCGACCCTGCCTCGGTGGGGCGGTAAGCCAGCCCTCTCGAGGAAGTTGGGCACCAGAAACAAAGCAGGGAGATGGGCTTCGGGAACCCCTGAAGACGGGCCTGGACATGAGGAGAGCTACGTCTAGGAGCCGGAACTGACAGTCCCCCTTCATGCCGTATTTCTCGGCCCCGATCCCTCCAGTGTTGACAGGGTCTTACTGAAAGTTCTAGCCTGGTCTTGCATGTGCCGAAGGAACAAAGGAGTAGCCCCAGCCGCCATGCTTGGGTTTGAAGAGCAGGGAAGGGAAAGCCCTGCAAACCCCCTCCCCACCCCAAGCCAGAGGGGGCCGTGATCCTGGGTGGGCAGCTGGGTGTGGAGCCTGGCCGCCTAAGGAAGGTCATCTTTAGCACGGGCAGTGACAACAGGGACCACAGAGAGTATCACAAGGGGCGAGTCCCCGCGTGCACATGAGCAGTCCCTGGAGAAGTCAGAAACAGCTGGAGCCATCTGGATGGGAGCTAATTTCCGGCAATCAAGCCATGGGGGGCTCCAGTGATCATATTCTGGGAATTTTAAAAGGAAGCATGACTTCATCCGCTGGTCACATGTTGTAGCCTAGATGTTTGAGTCATGCACAGTGTACCCCCCTAAGCCGTGTGCTCTGCCAGACACAGTCTCTTGCTGAAAGCTGGTTACTCGGTAGCACCGAAATGAGGGGGTAACATTTTAGACCCACTCAGAAAGTAGCGAAGTCTTCTGCTTCCTTCTTCCCAGATACTAATACCAGCCAAGTATTCCTGGGGTGGGGGAGAGGCGGAAGCAGAAGCTGGATATCTGTTTATTCTGAAATAAGTTCATTTAGGGCCTACTTATGATGTATTGAAAAGTAAGATTCCAATCACATGTATGAATGTGTGCAATTACATCCCCGAAAATAAGACCAGAAGGATTCAAATCCAAACATCCGCAGTGGTTTTTCCTTCACAGTGATGGATTTTTATTACCTTTATGGTTTCTTTACTGTTTTCGGAGTTTTCCAGATTTCTTGCCTCTACTGAAATACTGACTTTGGTAATAGAAAAATTCAGTGACTTTTTCAAGTAAGCGGGCCTTCTGATGGACCCCGAGACAGCGCAGAGCTGACCTGCGTCTTCTCCAAACACAACTGCATAGGGTTTTTGTTTTTGTTTTTTTTAAAGATTTTATTTATTTATTTGACAGCCAGAGATCACAAGTAGGCAGAGAGGCAGGCAGGAGAGGGACAGGGTTTTAAGTACAGACACATTCTGCCGTGCATGGCCACCTCCAGAAACAAAAGGACAATCTCATCGAGGAAGAAAGAGGAAACCTCCCCGAGGCAACAAGGGAAGGGGGGCTGGGAGCTGGGCTACAGAGCCAGGCAGGGACAGTCACTGAAGACTGGGGATTGGGCAGCTGTTCCAGGGCAGGAGACCCAGCGGAGGGGCCCATTCCTGTGGGAATCCAGAGCTGGGTCTGGGGACTTACCTACTGATCGCCACACATGCCTGAATTCAATACAGGCTAATTTAAAGTAAAAGCCTTTTTGCAAGATCTGAGGCTCCAAACTTGTGTTTGGTCCCCAACAGCTGTGATATTGCTATGATAGATTGGAAGGGTTTTTTTTTTTTTTTTTTCCTACTCTATGCTCAGAACTAAAGCCTTGCAGAAAGCTGGTGGTGGGGGAAATCAGTTTTAAAGCCAGGGTCACTCTCTTTGCCCTGATGAGGGGAAGGGCCGTGGTGAGAACAGGCTCTCTGCCTGCCGGCCTCTGCTTCAGTGGGCACCCGACCGGCCTCTCCCTCTTATGGATAAAAGCAGCAAACCGCGCACCCCACCCCTCACCCCCCCAGACACTGACCTCCCGCTGAGCAGTGCATTCACAACACATCCAGCTCCAGGCCTTCTGAGCTCCTGCGGGTCACCCCGAGCTCACTGAGCACCTACTACGTCCAGGACCTGCGCTGGCTGCAAACACAGAGTAGATGTGGCCCGGCAGCTGGAGTGATGATTCGGAGCACAGTCTGGGGACAAGGACGGCCTGGGTTCAATACTGACTTCACCTTCTCCATGGAGCCATGGGACCGTAAGGAATTTCGTAAGCCTCTCTGTGTGCCCTCATTTCTTTAATGTAAAGTGAGGACGATTCTAGCACCCTCCTTCTAGGGTTGTGCCTAAGATCAACCGCTCTGCTCGGCATGTGAATATTTAATAAAAGTTAGCTGTTATTAGCGAAAGCTAGGTGCCTGCTCTCAAGGAGGTCACACGTTTGCAAGGCAGATGGAAAAACAAACCAAAGCTACAGTCCTGTGGAGGAAATTATGACAAAGGGAAGCACAGGAGGCCAGGGGATGAGAAGGGGCACATAAATCAGTGCAGAAAGCATCAAGGAAGGCTTCCTGGAGGGGGTGATAATGTCTAAGTAAAGCCTCGAAGGAAGAGGGCTAGCTGGCCCAAGGGAGAGGGAGGTGGGAGGAGCTGTCCAGGCCAAAGCCAGAGGATGAGTTTTCACCTTTGCTTGATTCCTACACCAAGACCTTTCCACATCAAATATTCTGGAGGACATGGGTAAGACAGAAGTGGTTTTAAGAGAACTGGACACCTGAACAAGCAGCACACTCAACTCTGAAGGCAGCAAAGAAACGGATGCCCCCCCAGAGATGGTCTCAGGGCTTCTGACTCAAGAGCTTCAGCTATGCTGGGGCTAGTCCCCTGCATCTGGCCTCTAGGATGTGGGCCGCGTGACCATGTGTCACACAGGCCAGCAGCTCTTGTAGAAACGAATGGGGTAGGGAGGCCATCAATTCAGCAAGGAAAACATGTCACTTTCTAACGTGATTAAGAATGACCCTCTTTCTCCTACTGATGCTAACTGTCCGTTAGGGAACTGACAGCTTCTTCCAATATATATTCATACCACACTCAGTCTGTCTCATCATGCTTCTGCTCTGGGCACATCTGTCCCCACCGAGATCAGGAGCTGGGTGGGTGCCTCTCTCCTACACAGAAAGCCCGTACACTGTTCTATCGGTGTCCCTGGCCCTTGTCTTCCTAGTCATGGACTCTTTATGCCCAGGAAGAGAATCCAATTCATGATGCCTTCGAGGAAATGTGGACTTACTGGAAGGACACAGGGCATCTCAGAGCGCCATGGGCTGGCAATGCTGCTGGGGCCCCTGTGGGGCTGGATCTGGAGCCACAAAGCCCCGTAGAAGGGGACAGGTGGCTGCTCTCTGGGTGCCCACTCCATTGTGCTCATTCTCTCCACAGCTTCTTTCTTGACTTCCAAGCTCATGGCCCAAATGGGACACCTCTCAAACCCAGCCCCACAGACATTCAGGCCAGACCAGTGAAGCCTCCCCAATTCCAAATGTTCCAGGAGAGAGCGCACGTGAACATGGCTGTTCCCCTGTGCCTGCCTCAACAACTCATTCTCCTCCAAGGACCCATGCCCCAGCCAACCTCCGTCTCTAGGCTTCCTGTGAATCCCATGCCAGCTCTGACCCTACAGGCAGGCATGGACAGTCAAAGCCCCACCTGCACCACAGTACAGGCATTTCAGTCAAGCCAGGTCAATCTGGAGGTTTGTGTGACTAGGGAAGAACTGAGAGGTTTATTTTTAGTTATTTTTTCCCTGGAAGGACATAAGCTCAGAGCTGCTGCTGACCACAGAAGGGGAACCTACCAGAGAATAAAGCCATCACAGAGGGAAGCAGAACAGGGTGGTAGTGGTGGGGGGGGGGGCGGGCACAGCCCCTAGATCAAGCCATACCTAAACTCCTCAGCTACAGAATCCCATAAACCAACTGTTGTGTTTAAGTCATTTTAAGATGAAGTTTTTGCCACCCACATGCAAAAAATTCAGACCAAAAGAGAATATGATTAGGCCTCTATCCAGAGAGTTTTCCCCTAGCTGGGTGTCGTCCACTGTGGACCAATGAGCGGGTGAGCATCTGCCTCTGGTCATCTGTTCCCTGTGTATGTAGGAGGAAGGGGCAATTCTCAGAGAAGGAGACTGATAAAGCACTCTAAAGGACACTGCCTCCCCTTTCCCCCAAGTATTCCCCTTTCTGAGTTTAAAGGGCCCTTTAACTCATTTGCACAACAATACAAAGCTTTTCCAGTACCCTAGCCCCGCCATCCAGGGACAATCTTGCAGCCAACCCCAGGAGTACAAACACGTCTCTCCTCACTCAAGAAACAAGACCTTCCAACCACCACCAAAATATGTGGATGATGAGTACTGGACTCTCTAATTGGAACCGATCCTTAGTCAAACAGCTACAAATTCTCAGGCAGTTGCTGAAGCAAAAGTCGTCTCAGCACCCTTCTTACTGGCACCATGAGGACCCATCCCCCACTGAAATGCATTTAGTTACATCATGCCAAAGGATGGCTGGGGAAGAAGTGCCCAACATGCCACCTAAGCTCCATGCAGGCCCAGGGGTCGTGGGGGGGCTTGGCAGGCGCACCCCGAGCCCCCGCAGAGAGCCCAAGGTGAAGCCGCCCGACTCCACCCAGAGCCTCCCTGAGCAACACAGATGCAGCCTCCTTTCCACACAGCTGCAAGCCTCTGCTTATGGTCTTTAATCTTCTTCTTTGAAAAGCATCCAATTTAAGAATTTTTTGCAGTAATCATTTCAGAGTAATGAAAAACAAACAGAACAATAGAACGTCTCCGATGTGATGTGAGCTCTCTGTGCACCTCTCTCTCATGGACGCATAAGGGGACACATGGGTCGTTAAGAGGAACCCTCTGTTAGCTCCCCACACAACCGAATGTTGCCTGCATGCCGGCCGCAAACACCGTAACACAGTTAATTTGCTCCATGTCCTCATTTCTCTCTCAGAATGGCACCCATAAGAAGGCATTAAAAGAAAAAAGTTCCTGATATCCGAGATGGGGCTGGGATGAACATTTCTTCAACGTTTCAAGAGAGAGCGACACCAGGTCAACACCTCCTGGTCACCCAGAGTGGGGTGGGCCCTCTCTGGGGAACAGACGTGAAAGCCCCGCGGCTCTATCCAGCTCCAGCAGGGTGCCTTAGGCACCCTGAGCCTCGGTCTTAGCATCTGTACAATGGGGATACGCTCGCATCTCCTCCCTGGTTATTGTCACCTCCCAGTGACACAGTGCATGACACATCTATCATATCACCAGCAATCCAATGAGGGGTTGAATTCTTGTTGATTGTGAGAGGGACCCAGGCAGGACCAGACTCTCCAGGCCTGCACTGCAAACTGGGGAGGAAGAAGAGGGAGAGCGGGTCTCGGTGCACTGCCCCAAGAAGGTGGCAAGAGGGCAAAGGACTTGTCACAATCAACTCCAGCAACATGAGTCCAACACTCCTTTGGCCTGGGGACATACAGAGCATTTTCTCGAAACCTTTGGCAGTAAGATGGTGAAGGCGCCCTGCCTTGTAGGAGTTTGCATGTTGGGGGGCGGGGAGCTCCCGAGCAGCTCTCCGATCCGGACTTGTGTCCCAGCAGGCCAGCATTCAGAATCTTTCCACATTTCCTGGGGACAGACCCTCCCGAAAACACTCATGAAGGCCTATGGACTCTCTTCTGAGAAAAGATAATCACACGTATCCCCACGAGGTGCACACGCACTTTGCACAAGTCATCTTAGGGCATTCCACGGAGTCCAGAAGCCCAGCCGGCCACCACAGCCAGGCAGCGGCAGCTGGCCAGGTCTGAGAATGAGCTCCTGCTCGAACCCACACAGCCAGAGAGCTGCAGAGCCGAGATGCTCCTTCCGTCTGTCCCAGCTTCAGAACCTGAGCTTCCAGCCACCGTGGAATACTGACTTCCCTTCGGCCTCCATGACGGGGGCTGTGCAAGAGGAGCAGAGAGATGATCTCTGTTGTCACCACAGGATTGTGGGCGGAAGGATGAGAGGAGACAACCGACACTAACGTTCTGAGTGGCGACTGTGTCTCCCGAACTCTGAGCGGTGTTGGAAAAGTAATGCCCCAGCTCCGGCAACACCAGCCAGCACGTCCCAAGCACTGGCCCTGCACCCGCCTCCGGGGCTGACTGTGGACCATATTTAAGCCTCGTAGCAACTCCGAGAGGAAGTACTACTGTCATCCTGCTTTGACGGACAAACGGAGCTGTGGCAAGCCAGATCTGAGCGCGAAAGCCTGACATGGCTAAGATCTACACTCAACTCCGAGACCTTCCAGTATGTTAGTCTGCGAGCATCCTGAAATTCTGAAAAAGGCATCTGGTGGCTGGGCCACCACCAAGCTCAGCTGTCCCCGGAGACTCCCCCCCCCCCCCCCCCCCGAGATTCTCCCTCCCCCACAGAGGTGCGCCTCCCCATGGGGTCTCTTCTACGGCAGGCCCTCTGCCTGCAATGCCTTTCCCTTGTCAGTCTGCCTGGCAAACCCGACACATCTCCCAAGACTCAGTTCACCCAACTCGCTACCTTCCCCAATGGGTGCCCCCGCTGGACTCCAGAGGTTTAATGGCACACCCGAAGTTCATCCTCTACCCTTATTATTTGGTTTCTTTCTAGCATGTGGCCTAACTAGCAATCCTTCTGCATACTTACTGACTGCTCTCCGTCTCCTCTCAACGAGAAGGGAAGCTCCCACATCTTACTCACTGTGCCGCAGTACCCAGACCCGTGCCTGGAACACAGATGCCCAGGAAACTGTGCTCAGTGACTGAAGGGACAAATGAACGTCACCTGAAAGTTTCCCTCCATTTGGACCTTTACAACTCCTTCTACCTCTAGCAGGGGATACATTTTTTTGAGGGCAACAATCCATGATTGAGATGCTCCTGGGAATCCTCAGGGCTCAAAGGAGGTGTTCAAAGGACATAAGAGTGAATGGACAGAGGGCTGGACGTTTGGATGGATGGATGGATGAGCAGAAGAAGGAGAAGGAGACTAGGGAAAGCAGGTGGGGGGCCGGGCACATCATTCACCTACAGGTAAACACGCCCACCCTCGCGGACTCGCTGGCAACTGTCTGACAGTGAGCAACGGTTGGAGGTCTTCAACAGGCAGGACCAAAGTCTACATATGGCAACTTTGTGAGATGCGTGTGATGCCCCGTCTAGCCCTCCTGACAAATAGAGACTTTGTAAAGAAGATACACGATGTTAACAGCACTGGAAACTGTGAAGTCAAAGGACAGCATGTAAGACAGAGAGAAACAGGTGTCTGGATCCAAAACTCAGGGAGGACAGAGACAAGCAACATTGGCTCATGGGGAGGAAGGAGGACTTCCGGTGGCCAGGGCCTGGGGAGCTGGAGCAGCAGCAGACAGCCACCGCCACCTAGAGGTCAGTCACCGACAGAGCGGAGCCTGGGCAAACAGCCACTGCCTGTGGCTGCCCAGGAAACCATGAGCTTCTCAATTAAAAAGCGTTTGATGGGACCAGACCCAAGGTCTAGAAGGCCCAGCCCACCATGTCTAGAGCTGTGGGTGTGTTAGAAAATGCCAGAAATATACCAATATACCAAGGTCTGACCGGTCACTAAAGACAGACTCGGGGCTCCAGTGTGGAAAGATTGGCGGCGGGGGGAGAGGGGTCCTCATAGACGGCAGATGGGGCTCAGGTCTTCGAGGAGGGAGAAGGAACCCTTGTCAGCATGCATCAGGTCAGCTCTCTCCCTTCCCACCCCTACTCCATGCCACAGCCAGACCGGCAGTTCCAGAGCACATATAGAGGTCCTTCTGTGGCTCTCCATCATGCTCAAGAGTGAGTCTACATTCCTGCCCATGCCTTCAAGGGCACAGCATGGTCTTCCCTTGCCCACCTCTCCTTCCACATTCTTCTGTTTCCCCCTTAAACCCAGCAATGAGCCACACTGCCCAGCAGCGCCTGGGACATGTGGGAACTCATAAACAGCTGTCAAACTAATTAAACTTCAAGGTCCCTAAATATCATGTGCCTAGCACCTCTAGGGTTCTGGGCATGCAATCCTCTCAACCTCTTTTAAGAAATCTTTGTAGCTAATTAGGAATTCCATTTGGCTCCCAAACAGCAGAGGAGTATCATCTTGGGTTTATTTTCTCATGTCCGTCCAGGACTTGTTACGGCTAATCCACGAAGTCCCTAAGTGCCTTCCATCCTGCTGCTCTGCCACCTGCAAGATCATCTCCTGGGCCAAGATGGCTGCTGGAGCTCCGGCTATCACGTCTGAGTTCTAAGCAGCAGGAAGGAGGAAGAGGTGAAGGGCAAGGCATGAACCATCTAGATGAGGCTCCCCCCTTTGAGCAAGTCTCTCGGGAAGCCACACCCAACATGTCTGTCTCTATCTGGCTGGACAGATTTCAGTCACATGGCCACCTGGAGCCACAAGGGAAGCAGAGGAACTCGGTCTTTCCCACTTGGGCACACTGTCCAGGGCTCTGTTACTAGGAGGGAAGTGAGAAAGGACTATTGTGGAAAAACAAAAAGCAGTCTCTGCCATAGTCCTGTAATTTAACTACCACATCTTGATGGAAGGCCAGAAGACAAGACGAATCCTAAGACAGCTCCCCCGCTCTGTGAACGCCCACAGTCTGAGAACTAAAAAAATACAGCTGAAAAGATAAAAGACAATTATCAGGTGGGAAAAAAATGGGCCACAAGTCCTACTGCAGTCTGTGAAGGGTAAGTTTGATGCAAACAGGAAAGCAGTTAATAATTACCGAGTACCTACTATAGAGTAGGGGGCTATGCTAGGCACTTTAATCTAGCTTTACCTCTCTCTACTGTTTGTAACAACCTGCACGTTAGGTAATAGGATCCACATTTTGCAGAGGAGACAAACGTGGAGCGGTCCTGTGATGCGCCCAGGGCCACTTGGCCAGTAAGGAGCTAGAACAGGGATGGCAGATCTGCCTCGTCTAGAGTTGCCTGCCTACTCTGATCCATTAGATCAGGCGGGTACTTTGTGACAGATTCTAAGAACGGGACTGAGCTGACTGAGCGCACTGAGCAAGGTGGTGATTGATTAGCTATGCCTGCCATGGACATGGTAATGGGGTGCCGTGGGGCCTGCCTGAGCTCAAGGCTCCTGCTTGAAAGGCTACCGGTACTGCAGAAACACGGCATTTGTACTCCGACATCCCCATCTGCAGAGGATGAGAGGGGATGCACACGCGGCCACTAGGGGAGGCGGCCCCGGGTCTTGCTGCTAAGAATCGTCTGTGCATCTAGGGCCCCTGTACTCGAGAAAGTGGGTGCTCAGCAATTTGCCAAAATGAAGGCCGCCGCCAAGCCCTAAATTATGTCTCTTACTAACAGTGTCAAAAGTAACAACAGAAGTGACAGCTACAGTTGGAACAAGATGTTATTTTATTTTAAAACCCAACTTTAAAAGGACAGAGCCACGATCTTCAACTGGAACAGTTCCTATCCTGGCGTGCCATGCCTGCTGATGCCCTCACCGCCTGGGCCCTCCTCTCACTCCCACAGGCCCATGGGACAGACACTCAGGGGGCCAGGAGTCGCTTGGGCAGGCCACCTGCCCCCACACCCCAGTGGTCAGGGCTGGTGTCCCTCTTCTGACATGAGCCAGGCCAAATGGAGGAGAGAAGAGAAAAGGATTCATGCCAAGTTCAAGACTCAGCTCAAGTGTCCTTGCTCCAAAAAGGATCCCTGAGTCCTTCCACTGCCCCGGGTGGTTTGGGTGACTCTCCTCCGAGCTCTGGCACTGTCCTCACCACCATCCAGTATACGTCCATCTTCCATCTCTGGCTGGCTAAGTTTAGCACAGTCACTGGCCCTTAGCACCCATCACTGGATAGCTACTCGCTACCGAAATGTTTGCAGCCAATAGTATACTAAGCATTTCATTTATTACATCAGAGCTTTGCAACCCCAGATCATTCTCCGGTGAGGGAGTCACCCCATGTGCCGCAGGACAGGCAGCATCTCCAGCCACGAGCCGCTGGAGGCCAGCAGCAGCCCCCAAGCTCTGACAGCCAAAGGTGCTTCCAGGCATTGCCAAAAGCTGCCTTAAGGGCCAGTCCACTCCTGGTCGGTCATCTGTGAAGGCCATTTTCCCAGAGGAATCCAGCAACTCGCCCAGAGACCTACAACTAGTACTAAGCTAGGGCAAAGCTCCTCCCAGCTGTTCTTAAAGCTCATTCATTCCTGCCAATAACTGGCCGCAGTGGGTGCAGCTACCCCTGACCTACAGATGAGAAAACTGAGGCTCAGAGGGGCTCAAGGGTAGCCCACACAGCTGAAAACTGCCCTTCCCCAGAACTGGATCCAAAAGACCTGGACGGCTACAGCTGCTGGCCCGTGGTCAGATACATGAGCTCCTTGTTTTAGGGCAGGGAGAGTGGGGGATGCTCAGCAAGGCCTTTTGGGTCGGAAACCTTATCTGTTCTTTGAAGCAAGATGATGGCCGCATGACGGCCTCTGGGAAGTCTCCTAGCGCCAAAAGGCTGCTGCCTGGGAGAGCTTTTGTTGGTAAGTGAAACACGGAGGGTCACAGGTTGTCCCGCACACTGGGCCACCGCCACACGGGTAAATGACGGGTTACAGGAGGCGGCTACCACTCGGTGAGTTGTCCCTGATACTTCTCACCCAAGGGCGCCTTCCTGCCCCCCACCAACAATACTGCCATCAAAGGAAATGGAATCTGAACCGCGACAGAGCTGGTGGGGAGGCTAATTTTCTGTTTACAGCGCATCTTCTTCTTCTCACGGAGCCCTGAAATCATGTGTATGAACCTAGTATGTACTTCAGACCAATGCGATGAGGACTGACGTGGACATAAATCTCGAGAGTTGGTGGGCTGCCGGGTAGAGGATTGTTGGATAAACAAAAATAGCACTGAGTCTCTCAGGAGACCTTCGGCTCAAGGAGGAAGAGGCCACGGTGTTGACAGCACACGGACTCTCCCCCTTGCTTGCATGAGCTAAGCAATCAGCTTCAATTCCAAGACCAAAAGCCTTAATTAATTCCCAGGGCTACGTCCACCATGGGACTGCTCGGGACAGCTCCCCTCTGGGCTCTCCCTGGACAAAGGAGCACACTGAGTGTGGCCCGTTTTGCCTCCTCGTGTGTTGCAGGTTTACTCCCTCTTCTCCACTCCAGAGCTCAGTCCTTCATCAACTCCTGCCAGGACCCCCAAATGGCACGCCATCAACCCCAGTTCTCCACTGCCACAAGGACTGGCTTCCGTCACCAGTCAGGCGTGTCACTCCCCTCTAAAACACTTCCCAGGGCCCTCCTGACATGCTGGCTAATGTCCAAGCTGTCCAGTGTGGCAGATAAAGTGCCCTCGCCAGCCCATGCAGGTGGCTTGCCTCAGGCCACCCGGTTCACACAGCTCCCTCTGGTTATCGTGGCCCATCCATGGTTTCATAAGCTGCCACCTGCCTTCTCATGCCACATGCTCTGGACCGTACCTGTGACCCAAGTGTAAGCCCCTCAGCTCATGCCTTCAGTCCCCTGGCCACAGCAAATGGTTCAAGAATGGGCACATGACTGCCTATGATTTCCTGAAGCTTTTGCTGGGAACAATGGGAAAGGGATTCTTTCTCTTTTATCACTGACCTGAAGTAGAATAGATTTGAGGCTGCCACAGTTGACTTTTGCTGGTGAGAGGAAAGCCTGCCTGAGAACATGCCCAGAGAGAACACAAGAGATGCTGAGAGCAGGCAGACCTTGCCTGAGCCCCTGATCAACCTGTGCCTGAAGCCAGCCCTACACCAAGGTGATTCACCTACAGGGATTAATAAATTCTCTTTCTGCTGAAGCCAATTTGGGTTGAGCTTTCTGCCATTTCTAAGGGGGAGTGCCAGATATAAACCTTGTTACCCACTCTGCACTGCATTATCTAGCTGAACCAGCTAATTTCAAGATCCCCATGTGGGCCACATCCTCTCTACTCAGCCTATGCTCCCCACGTTTCTCCACCCTGCCTTCTTTGCCTGGTGAGATCCTACTCCTCTTGCTAGCTTTGCCCACAAGCATCATCTCCTTGGAATAACCTGCCCTCCTCTCCTCCTACTCCCAGGAGTACCCCATTTCCATTTCCCATGATGCTCTAGGCTACCCTCTATTTGTGACCCTCCCGGCCCCCCATCTGCTGCTGGGCCTGTGTGCTGTCTCCCTAGCTGGACTGAGCACCACCCAGGGTAAGGAGGTATGTTTCATCTCTCTACCCCTTGCTTTGAGCATCACCCTTAGCAGTAAGGAGGCTACTCAGACATTGTCTTTTGAATGTGAACAGACTGGAAACCTCAAGGCAGCAAGGAAGCATTTTAATACCTTGGGTTACTGATCACAGGGAAGCAAACTCTGGGTACAGTCCAGTGATTGTGTAAGCCCAGCAAATCATTATTGTCTAAAAGAGAAAGGAAGATACTTAATTGGAAGTGAGAGGACGGACAGGGTTGGTACAAGGGTCGAATATGCAAAGCACCCTATCGGAATGGCCTACTGTGTTGGAGAAAGACAGACAGACACGACTCTAAACCAGACACTTAATGCGAAGTCTCAGCTCTGTCTCTGGGCGCTGGGTAGCCACTGCTGTAATTAGCACCACGTACCAAAGCCCAAATGAATGGCATGAGGTCCTTGGTGGGGTGAGGCTTTGCTAGGTAGCATTGTGGCCAGAGCAATATCTGGAAAAATGACCTCCTTTCTCCCCATCATTAGCTCAGAACCTTAAGTACATCCCAGATAAGGAGCTGCAACACAAACAGAGCGTGCCCCAGTAGAGGACACCCAGCAGTCAAGGGGGATCACTGGTTGGTGGTTTAAGAAAGGAGTGCCCAATGGCCTTGAACAATTTTGATAATCTGCATTCTAAGAAAGCTGTTCTGCAGCATTGAGGAATCATGGAAAAACATCATCTGCTATGGTCGCTATCACCTCTAACCAACGTGGGATTTCAGCAACAGGAACTGGGGTGCCTCACTAGAGTTGAGGTTGGGGTTGGTTCACAGGAAATGCACAGGCTTTGAAGACAGACAGATTGGCTTTAGCCCTGGTTTGGTCATCCACAAGCTGTGCGGCTTTGCTCAGCTCACTTGACCTCTCTAGACCTCTTCTAGACACGGAGATAACGACGTTCTCACTGTCGGTGCCCTGCAGAGCTGTTGCGAGGCAAAGGGATCATATGCTCAGGGTGGCCAGCACACTTGCAGGAACAACAGCTTTGTCGTCCTCATGTCCCCCGG